>NC_056687.1:70726250-72103125 GCF_018350215.1 Panthera leo
TCCATTCCTCTTTTTTTCAATCATAATAAAAAAGGTCCATATACTTTTAAAAAGGCTCTTCTACTGAATAAATAATAGGTGACCTAGTGAAAGACAGTGGTCACATTTAGAGACCTGTCATCTTCTCAATTAATGACTCAAATGTCTCTTATTACCCTCAACTAGTATAACAAAGTGGATTCTATGCCTAATCAATAATGGAAAATGTTCCATTTGATTTCAGAGGCTGATCTAGGTTTCACAGAAGCTTGATTATTAGAGTCCTACGGAAAGGGATGTTCAGACTACCACAGCAGAAATTACAAATGTGAGGGAATTTACTTGAAATGCCAGACTTCAGTACAGGGATAAATTATGAAGTACCCACTAGGCTACTAGAGCATCCTGCCTTGCCACTCAGTTGTCTCATTTGGCACTGGGGGGTGGGTATTCATGATTGGGGGAATGCCCTGGGTAAGTTCAAGGGGCCAGTTTAAAAATCCCAAAGAAATGAAAACGTTTTGCCCCTATGTTAAAATGTTTATTCTTTTTAAAAAATGTTTATTTATTTTAAGAGAGAGAGACAGACAGAGAGGGAGTGTGAGCAGGGGAGGAGCAGAGAGAGGGAGAGAATCCTAAGCAGGCTCCACTCAGTGCAGAGCCTGATGCGGGGCTTGAACCCACGAACCGAGAGATCATGACCTGAGCTGAAATCAAGAGTTTGACACTTAACTGACTGAGCCACCCAGGCACCCCTGAAATGTTTATTCTAAATATCAATATCTAGATGTCATTACTTATAAAGATAAAATGCACACAAACACTAAATATAAGAGATCTGTTTTAAGAGACTGCTCAACCAGAGGTGCCTGGGTGGCTGAGTCGGTTAAGTGTCTGACATTGGCTCAGGTCATGATCCCATGGTTCATGAGTTTGAGCCCTGATACATTGGGCTCCGTGCTGAGAGTGCACAGCCTGCTTGGGATTCTCTGTTTCCCCCTCTCTCTGCCCCTCCCCCATGCTCTCTCTCTCTCTGTCCCTCTCTCTCAAAATAAAAAAAAATTTAAAACAATATATATTAAAGGGGTGCCTGGGTGGCTGAGTCAGTTAAGTGTCTGACTTCAGCTCAGGTCATGATCTCATGGTTCATGGGTTTGAGCCCGGCATCAGGATCTGTGCTGAGCTTAGAGCCTGAAGCCTGTTAAAGATTCTGTGTCTCCCTCTCTCTCTTCCCCTACCCCACTCATGCTCTGTCTCTGCCTCAAAAACAAATAAACATAAAAAAATTTTTTTAATAAAAAATATATATATTAAAGATTAAAAAAAAATAACAGATTGCTCAACTGATTGGAAACCACAATACTCTTTATCAAACCAATCATCCGGTCTCAGGACCCCCCCCTAAATCAATGATCCTTATGGGACTAAACACTAATTTAAACTTAGATTTGATTTCTTGTGTTATCTCAAAATTTGAGTAAAAAGGTAACTCAGTTTTTCTTTCCACGGTTATATTTTTATTCTCAAGTGACTAAAGAATAAATTTCTACAGACCTAATTTGAAAAACATGACCATTTACGGTAAGAAATACCAATACTCGTTAATCAATTCCACCACATATCCACAAATCCATGCTCCAAAACATAGTAATGAGAACAACTTTTAAATATTTCTGTAAAGTTTAGTCTGTTTCATTTGTTAATTAAAAATGCAAATTTAGGGGCGCCTGGGAGGCTCAGTCAGTTGAGCATCCCAACTCTCGATTTCAGCTCAGGTCATGTTCTTACGGTTCATGGGTTCAAGCCCTGCAGCTGGCTCTGTGCTGTGTCAGCATACAGCCTGCTTGGAATTCTCTCACCCTCTCTCTCTGCCCGTTCCCCACTCACTCTCTCTGTCTCTCAAAATAAATAAACTTAAAAAAAATGCAAATTTATATTGTACATGTTTCACTAATCATGAAGCAATCATTTAAAAATATAATTATGTATTAAACTACACAAATGAAATTTCTAAGAGTTAAAAAAATTATATAGTACTTAATTAATCAAGGATTAAGCATCTAGTATCTAGCAGTGTGCTACTTGATGTGCTTTGCAAAAATTACATACCATCAATTGGAAATAAACTTTCATTTCCCTAACAAATTATTATTACCAACACTAGAATTAAACCAAATTTCATAGCTCAAGGTAACTCATCCCATGTTCAACACAGAACAGTTAAGTAAACCAAAGATCTATCCCTTCAAAAGAACATAATGCAGCCAATAAAAATTATACTTACCAAAAGCATAACATAAATTGGAAAATATACTTGATATTAAGTGAAAAGTATAAGATAAAAATATATTTTTTCTAATAAAAATGGGGTAAAACAAAAACTAAGAAGGAAAGAAAACTTGGTGGGGTATGCACTAATATTAACAGTGGCAGTTTCTGGTTGGTGGGATAATGCAGGATTTGTTTCTTTTTTCAATTGTATAATAGTTCCTAAAATTGTTTACAATGAGTGTGTGTTGCTCTACTATAGGAGAAAATTTTCATTGGACTTCTTACAATTCTTCCAAGGCCCCAGTGCATGTTCACAACTCACAACTTAGGTATCTTATCTCTTTGGAACACCCTCCAGTCTCTCCCCACCTCCCCTAAGCTAATTGTTTTTTTAGCTTTTCTAGGCATTTCCCAGACCTTTTTCTGTCAGAAGTATTGGTCCATTTATATATTCTCCCCAAGCATCTTGTTTCTATTATAAGCAACACTTTCCATATTACAGTTAAGTATTTACATGTTCATCCCCAAGTGAACTATGAGTTCCTTAAGGGAAACAAACATAGCTTACTGGCCTATATAATACTGCCCTGACCTATACCTACAATTGACATTAAACATAGTTTGTTAGCTTGAAATATTGATTTAGGTGGGCATACATTTGAGAACGGAAGCTGTATTATACCCACATCAAGATCTGACTATGGTAAACTTTTTCCTGGGCAGAGACTCATTATCTTTCTAAAATATCTTTCTTTCACAAAGGGGTTAATTGGGGTAAGAGAACAATAAATTGTGAAACACTAAGTTACTACTATTTATTAAAACAGTGTGATGCAGATGGAGGAGTTGGGGAGATGTTGTTAAAAGGGTACAAACTTGCAACTAGAAGAGGAATAAATTCTGGAGATATAATACACACCATAGTGATTATAGTCAAAATACAGTATTACATACTTCAAAGTTGCTAAGTGACAAGATCCTAAATGTTCTCACCACAAAAAAGTATTAATTATGTGATATGATTGAGGTGTAGGCTTCAGTGGTAATCATGCTGCAATATGTATATGTATAAAATCAACATGCTGTGTACTTTAAACCTACACAATGTTATATGCCAATTATATCTCAATAAAGAAAAATGTGATTTTATTCATCTCATTTAATAGAAAACCTCATTTTTTGTCCTCCCACACAGTAACATTATTTTCCCCAGTAGATTAATTTCAACAAATAAGTGCTCTCAAATGCTAGATGTACACCTTCTTTTCAAACTAAAAAGTAACTGATAGACTTTAAGATCTACATCTCAATATGGATATAATGAACTGTGGACTAAACAAAAAGTTAAGAAATGGTCCCAATATTTCTACTAAGGTCAACTGGATGAATAATGATGCCACCAATATTAACAGAAATATAGGAGATGTGGGTTTTGAGTTCAATTTTCAACATGTGGAGTTGAGGTCTCCAAAGGGATATTCAACTATACTAATCATTAGGCCTATATTCAATTTAGATATGAAAAAGGATAAAGTAAGAAGACTTTCTTTAACATTAAGGTGATAAGTAAAAACCAAGAGCCTCCTTGGGCACCTGGGTGGCTCAGTTACACGCCTGGTTACACGTCTGACTCAGTCTCAGCTCAGGTCATGATCTCACATTTCATGAGGTCACAGCGCGGAGCCTGCTTGGGATTCTCTCTCTCCCTCTCTTGCTGCTCTTCCCCACTTGCTCTCAAAATAAATAAATAAACTTAAAAAAATAAATAAATAAAAATAAAAATAAAAACCAAGAGGCTCCCTGGTTTCCTTTCTTTCTTTTTTTAGTTAAGACTTTTTAGGAATTAGAACAAATGCAATCTTTCCGTGTGTAAGTCCTTAATGTGAAACCCTACTTTTAATCTACAACTTACCTGAAGACAGTGAGCCCTTCTGATGTGATGCATGCTGTAACTGCAGAATATGAAAGCAGTCGTTTAAGCAGTTCATAGTCGCCATGGAAGTAGCTTTGAGCATTAAGAGATCCTGGTCCAAGGAACTAAGATGGCCAGAAGCAGGAAGGCATTCAATTCGCCTAATTAAGTCTCTTTGTTGTCCTTCAGCATGAGACATCATCTAAGGGAAACAATAGTTCTGTGCGTCCCACTCATGATTTCATGATATGTGTATCACATATACATACAGTTTCCATTTTAATTACCATATTCAGTTTCTGAGCCATTTTTGGCATATATTAGGCTTAGAAATCTATTTCAAATTTGGCTATTCTCAATTAGTGAGCACTTAATAGTGCAACTGTGCAAAAGATGAGGACCTTTGGCAGCCACACTTTTTCTTTGGAAGCACCAAAGCTCAAAAGCCTTGACAAACCTTTTATTAACAGTATACATTTGTACAAGCCATCAAAAAAATATTCTGGATCATCTTCAATAGCATCATTAAATACATCATTACAAAGTAAAATTAGTTCCCAGTCTGGGCTCTTAAGCTCTTTCTTCTCAGCACCCCTAGTTAGGCTCAATCTGAACATACTTTGAAAACATGATGGTTTCCCTGCTTCCTTTTCTCTTAATCTAACTTTCTGGTCCCATTAGCCTGACTGTGGAGCAAGTGCTGTATATACATATACTTTTCAGGTTAAAAGAGTTTAATACACTCTGCTTTGATCAAGAGCTCTGTACACTTTTCCTAACAGACCTAATAGAATAACAATTCTTGATAAACAACCCAGTATTTTTAAATGAAAACTGAATTTATTATGCTTAATTACTTTATTGAATGTACTATGCTTAATTACTTGTGAGCAGAAGTCTCTCAGATTGCCTATCTTTTGGACACTATCTTAATTCACATTGAAATGTGGAGAGACTCAGCTTTCAGACGCTCTGTTTCAGATGATTTTTTTTTTATTTATTCATTTTGGTGGGGTGGGGGGAGAGGAAGGGAGGGAATGAGTAGGGGAGGGGCAGAGAGAGGAAGAGAGACAGAATCCCAAGCAAGCTCTGCGACATCAGTGTAAAGCCCGATATGGGGCTTGAACTCACAAACCATGAGATCATGACTTGAGCTGAGATCAAGAGTCAGATGCTTAACCAACTGAGCCACCCAAGTGCCCCCCAGATGACTTTTAATACAGTTCATCAGAGGGCTAGTTAAAGAGAGATGCAAATATCCTACCAAAGAAATCCAGTGTGCCATACATGAAATAGCCCCTGAAAACATATGTCACAGTAATGGCTCAAACATTCATTCTTATCGGAAAAAAAGGGTTTTAAGTGAAAACTGTGGATATGAAGATATCCAAATGTACACATTTATACATGCATATATATGTGTGCTTTGTGTATGTTTTGTATATAAATTTTAGGACTAACTTCCAGTAATCCAAACTTATGAATAAGTGCAACCACTATGGCCAATGTTTGGCAATATTTACAAGAGTTAAATATACAGAGTTAGGGGTACCTGGGCGGCTCAGCTGGTTAAGTGTCTGACTCTTGATTTCGGCTCAGGTCATAATCTCATGGTTTGTGAGATCGACCCCCACATGGGCTCTGTACTGACAGCGTGGAGAATGCTTGGGATTCTCTCTTGCCTTCTCTCTCTCAGAATAAATAAACTTAAAAAAATATAGAGAGAGTTAAATAATTATAACTTATGATCGAACAATTACACTCATATATGTAACCAACCAATATACAGATATGTATATATATGTTCAGCCCCACCACCCAACCTTGAGGGAGGGGAGGGGCTGGAGGATGAATTAATCACCAACAGCCAATGATTCAGTTGATCATGCCTACCTAATGAAGCCTCCATAAAAAACCCAAATGGAGGAAGCTCAGAGAGCTTCTGGTTGGTGAACACTTGGAGGTACTAGGAGGGTGGAGCTTCCATGCCATTTCCCCCATATCTGGCCCTACACATCTCTTATATCTGTCTGTTCTGGAGTTATTTATAGTGTTGAAATTGAATTAAATTCCAGAACACACAGCTGGTGTCCACAAAGATTAGAGAATTGCTTGGTGGGGCAGTGGGGGGCAGGGAACTCCATACATTTGGTGACCAGAGTACGTAAGTGTAGAGTGTTATTGTATAGCATGGGAGAAACACGGGAATGTTTTTTCTTTACAGAATGACTATTAGAAACTATAGATATTCACACGTGGAGATATGTGGTAGACATTTCCTAAAAATTAAATAAAATAAACCTGTTACTTCAAGAAAAGCCAACAGTATTTACTGCCAATTTTAAAATCTGAGATTTAAAATGAAAAGAATTTTGGAAAACCTTTATCTGTTACCAGAAGCTTGGCAACTTCCCAATATTGAAAGCCTTTTCTAATGAGATCAGTGAGGATGCTAATGAATAGGAATTTTTGATACTGTATGATAAGACAGATTAACATTTGCAAGACCTGCATAACTCTGTAAGACAGTATTTTCCAAATGACTAATGCATGATGTACAAAATCATACAGAGATTAAAGATACATTCAAAGTGCAAGACAATCCGATAGATTTTCATGTAACAGAATATGAAAAGTTCAAGGATATATATTTGATTCCACACTGCATCGAACATATAAGGAACTGCTACTGTCAAGTTTTCATGCAGAACCAAAGAATAGCCATAATTACCTTAAAAGGCTATTAAAACATTCCTCTACTTTCCAAATCACATACTTGTGTGAGGCCATTCACTACACAGATATCTAAAAGCTCTACTAAATTTAAGTCAGGAATATTTAGAACCTAACAACTACATCTTTTACTAACTAGAATTATTTGGTACTCAATTTGAAAGGGGGAAATAGTGAGGCAAGGCAACATCAAGGATTTAACTATTCTATTATCGTGTATGTTTGGAATTGTCTACATATATCTTTTTTTTTTTAAGTCACTTGTTTGGCCATATAGTCTTCACAATAGACTTAAAAACCATTTTGATCATGTTACATCAAAGGAGTCTATACTTCTACTTGAGAAATGAAAGATAAACTGCAAAATAAGAGTGTACCCAGGAAATGGTAAAGAAACGCAGGACATCACCTATATAACCAGGGAATCTTTATGACTTAAAAATTGTCTCACCATAGTAGACAGAAAACATTTGAGTGCCCCAGAAAACACAAACAGGATTCAATTTCTTTCGTGATAAAACCAAGCAAGTTAGATTATTTTGTGCATTTTTACTTGGACTTCAATTCATACTTACTTCTCTGACTTCCACAAGGTGGTCTGGAGGTAAGTGAGCTCTTTTGTTCACTGATTGTAGTTTGGAATGTCCAACATTAAAAAAAGAAATGGCATTTTGACTTGGTCTCCTCTGGGATATAGGAGAATTACCACTAGATGCAAGTGAGAAGCTCCGTGATTTCAGAGGAGGATTATTCTATTAGACAAAACAAAACCATTCATTTTCAAAAACTTTAGGCTAACCCT
The DNA here is from genome assembly GCF_018350215.1 of Panthera leo. NCBI lineage: Eukaryota > Metazoa > Chordata > Mammalia > Carnivora > Felidae > Panthera > Panthera leo. The sequence continues at coordinate 70,733,948 of NC_056687.1, forward strand.
CACCTATTATATATCTATATCTATATCTATATCTATATCTATATCTATATCTATATCTATATATACACTTTAGGCTTACACATGAATAGTTTTAAAAGTTAAATTAACCAGAATTGACTATAAGAACATTTCTGAAAACGATAAAATTTAAGACACCCAAAGTTTAAACATCTGACACATCCAAAAGTAAACTTATAATTTACTTAGAAAATTAATTCCAGGTTTGTACTGTCAAGAATATTTTTTCATATTTTACAAATATAGAGCAAGAAACTTCTAATTTCAGATTTGTAAACACACTGATTGAAGCAAAATGTACTCAGCAATATTCAATATAATACATTTTCTAATATAGCATGCAAGTGTCTTTGGAATAAGCTAGTACTTTCTGATCACTGCCAATGATTGGAATCTTGTAGTATGAGTAAAGCTCTTGTGATGAATTTCCTGAAGACTGGGCAGTAGGCCTAAATCACAAACAACTTTTTAAAATTTGTTTATGGGAAAAAAAAAAAACCTGGGGAAAAAAATCTTTTTTAAGTCAAGCTATTACCCAGGTATGGAATCCTTTAACTATGCTGCCTAGATGTTACTTTTTAGAGATCTCTAACCTCGGATTTCAAGTACTGAGACCATCCTGTCCATCTTAAAAAATAAAAAACATTCCAAAGAAGATATACAAATGATCAATAAACACATGGAAAGATGTTCAACATTACTAGTCATTAGGGAAATGAAATCAAAACCATAGTGAGATTCTACTTCACATATACCAAGATGCCTATTACAATCAAAAAAAGAAGGGGGGGGGGCAATAACAAGTATTGGTGAGGATGTGGAAAAACTGAAACCTTCATACATTGCTGGTGAGAATGTGAAATGGTTCAGGCACTCTGAAAAAGTTTGGTGGCTCCTCAAAAAGTTAAACAGAGTACCACCACATGACCCAGTAATTCCACTGCTAAATATACATCTCACTGAAATCACGAGTTCTCACAAAAACCTATACACAAATGTTATTCATAATGACCACAAAATGGAAACAACCCAAATGCCCACCAGCTGATGAATGGATAAACATCCTGTGGTGTATTCATAAATGGAATATTATTTGGCCATAAAAATGAATAAAATATGATACACGCAATAACATGAATGAACCTTGAAAACATTACATGTACATAAAAGACCAAAGAACAAATAGAACTGGGGATGCCTGGGTGTCTCAGTTGGTTGAGCATCCAACTCTTGATTTGGACTCAGGTCATGATCTTATGGTTGTGAGAGATCAAGCCCCACATCGAGCTCTGTGCTAAGCATGGAGCCTGCTTGGGAGTCTCTCTCCCTCTCTTTCTGCCTCTACCCCACTTGTGCTCTTTTTCTAAGTAAATAAACATTAAAAAAAAAAAAAAAAGTAAAACTGAACATACAATAAAATTTGCTTTCTTTTTTTAAAATTTTTAAAAACTTTTAAAATGTATTTATTTTTGAGAGACAGAGAAAGCAATTGGGGGAGGGGCAGAGGGAGAGAGAGAATCCCAAGCAGACACCCCACTGTCAGCCTGGAGCTCAACATGGGACTCAAACTCACGAACCATGAGATCATGAGCTGAGCTGAAACCAAGAGGTGGCTGCTTAACCACCTGAGCCACCTGAGTGCCCAATAAAATTTGCTTTCTACCTCTAAAAAAAATTAAGCAAAATATAAGAAGCCAGACACAAAAACCACATATTGTATGATTCTGTTTGTATAAAAGGCCCAGAATGGACAAATCCATAGAAACAGAAAATAGTGTTTGCCAGGGGCTTGGAAAGGGGAGAATAGGGAGTGACTGCTCATGGATATGAGTTTTTGGAGGGTGATGGGAACTAGATAGTTGCGATGGTTGTATAATCTTGTGAATATATTAAGACCAATGGAACTGCACACATTAAAGGGCAAACTGTAGGGGTGCCTGGGTGGCTCAGTCAGTTAAGCATTTGACTTTGGCTCAGGTCATGATCTCATGGTTCCTGAGTTCGAGCCCCACATTGGGCTCTATGCTGTCAGCACAGAGCCTGCCTCAGATTCTGTGTCTCCTTCTCTCTCCGCTCCTCCCCCACTCACACGTGCATGCTGTCTCTCTCTCTCAACATAAATAAACATTAAAAAAAATTCAAAGGGTAAATTTTATGGTATGTGAATAGTCCCACAATTTAAAGACATAAAAAAATACAATAGAATATTCTTTTCCCCATTTTTATGCATTAATATCATATATGAAATCCACATACCTTTCCAATAGCTTCAGTGTGATGTTGTGTACATATCTGAAGTCTGCTAACCCAATGTTGTCGCTCTTTAGCATCTGTGGCTGATAAAAAGAAACTAAAAGTTATTCACTTTTGTATTTATTTTTGGAATAATTAATTGTCTACAGCATGAAGAACAGATCATTTAAAATCAGGGATTGGTCTTACTCTCCCTAGAGCAAACATAGCAGTGAGGGAAGAAAAAGGCCCAAGCATCAACTTTGGTAGGTAACACAGTAGCTGGATGTGATGTGGATATTTCAGAAGGAGAATAAATTACATGCAACTAGACATGGATATGAGATTTGGCATGTCTTAAGTTTCTCATAAAAATATGCTCTGATTTAAAAAAAAATAACTTTTATTAAGCATCTGATATGTACTAGATATTTTTGTATCTTTTGCAGCATGCTCAGTTAGGATTACCATTGTATTTTATGTGTATTAATTAAATAAAAAACACAAATTAAATTTATCTAAACAAAAGTTATATTTTTAAAATAAATATGAACATTTTAATAAATCCCAACTTTTGTGTATTAGTTGCTAAAAACCTAAAGAGGGTATGCAAACTAAATCAAGAAAGGGGTTAAATATAAATCCATGGAAGACATAAAAAAATATCATTTAGAGGGGTGCCTGGGTGGCTTAGTCGGTTATGCATCTGACTTCAGCTCAGGTCATGATCTCATGGTTTGTGAGTGAGTTCGAGCCCCATATTGGGCTCTGCAGTAACAGTGCAGAGCCTGTTTGGAATCCTCTCTCTCCCTCTCTCTCTCTGCCCCTGTTGTGCTCATGCTCTCTCTCTGTCAAAATAAATAAATAAACTTTAAAAAATATACCATTTAGAGAAGCCTATGTTTTTAGATTTTTCAGTAATCAGGGTTTTACGTACACAAATATTTTACAGGAGCCAATCGTAAACACACTTGTTCATTGTGCCACTCGAAAAAAGTTATTTATTGAGGGAGGGGAGGGTGGGGGATGGGTATTGAGGAGGGCACCTTTTGGGATGAGCACTGGGTGTTGTATGGAAACCAATTTGACAATAAATTTCATATATTGGGGGAAAAAAAAAGAAAAAAGTTATTTATTAAAAAAGATTTCACAAATTCTTGTAGCAATTCTAAGATTTCGGATATTATACCTACATCATTGATGAGAGTGGTTTCTGTTTCCAAAACCCAAATGAAAGCAGGGAAGTAGTACATCAACTTCTCAAGGGAAGAAGAAAATCACACTATTAACTCTCATATCTCGATCATACCTCTGAGTTTATACTGTTCCCCGCTGGCAGCATTTACAGTGAAAGTGTGAGAGTCCTCATCACTAGGTGATATTACAGCTCCTGCAAGCTGCAAAGTACCTCTGGGTTTTTGATTTCTAGACTGTTCATTCACAAAGTACTCCAATAACCCAGCTTCATTGTTTAAAACAAAAAACCTGTAATGAAAAAAAAAAGTCATAATTTTTAAAAATTCTCCTTGTCAAACTAAAGCAAAATAAGTTTCAATCACTACGCTTTGGAGTTTTTGCTATTAAAAAAATAAAATTCAAAAGCAGTTCAAGAAGCACTTGGAAGCACTTGGTTGAATTTCCTAGCAATAAGCTTACTGAAAAATTGAATGAGTTTAATAAATGATATAAAATTGGGGCACCTGGGTGGCTCAATAGGGTTAAACATCCGACTTTGGCTCTGGTCATGATCTCAGGATTCATGGGTTCAAGCCCCACATTGGGCTCTGTGCTGACAGTTAGGAGCCTGGAGCCTGTTTCAGATTCCATGTCTCCCTCTCTTTCTGCCCTCCCCCTTGCACTCTCCCTCTCTCTAAAATAAACATTAAAAAAATTTTAATAATAAAATGAATGAATGAATGAATGAATGGTATAAAACCTTCAACGGAGGGAGAGGCATTTAATAGGGAAGAGGCATACCAGATTATGCAAAAGGAAACAAAAGATAGAGTACCCTTTCAGAGGAAGATTTCACTCCAGAATTCATTAATGGGGAAGGTACACTGCCCAAAGACAAATGGTAGTGAGAAGTTTTATTTAAAATTCACTGGAGAGGCACTTGGGTGGCTCAGCTGGTTAAGCATCTGACTTTGGCTCAGATCATGATCTCACAGTTTGTGAGTTCAAGTCCCGAATTCGGCTCTCTGCTGTCAACGCGGAGCCTGCTTCGAATCCTCTGTCTCCCTCTCCCTCTGCCTCTTTCTCTCAAAAATAAAGAAACATTTAAAAAAAAGAATTCACTGCAAACAAATCAAAATATGAACTCTGAGGATAACTAAAGGCTGGGTAAGAAAATGAATCTGATTTAAGATTTAATCAGTGAAATACACAATGAGAATAATGTCAGGGTAGAAAGATTTTGTGAGTGTATCATGAAATAGGTCACAACTTAAGACTACTTATCCTGTTTAAAAATGTAAAAGCTGCAACTGGAGATGCAGAAGCATAAGGAACTTGAAACTAAATGATGAAATACTGATACACTTTGGAAAAGAATTTGATGTTCTGATTTGGTTCCAGATTAACTACTTTAGGAAATATATTAATTCAGATTCCAATTTAAGTAATACAATAGTTCTTTTTTTTTTTAATCTAAAAAGTTTTAATTAAAAAAATTAATGTTTGTGTTCAGAGCAGTTTGACATTCTACCGGTTACTGTATTCCATTAACACTAGACAATTTGATCCAGTTCAAGGTCCTAGAAGATACTGTCTTAAGCAACAGGCAACCATATCAACCATATCAAACTGGGAGAAAATGAATCAGCCTTCTATTCAAGGAAAGAAAAACTGCTCAGAAGCAAGCAAAAGTTGAAAGTGGTTGCCTGAGATGGGAGATGGAAAAGCAAAGAGCTATTGTTTCTCTTGTTCATCTTTTAGCATGCTTCTAATTTTTAAAATTATGTTCATGGGGCACCTGGGTGACTCAGTTGGTTAAGTGTCCGACTTCGGTTCAGGTCACGATCTCATGGTTAGTGAGTTTGAACCCTGCGTTGGGCTCTGCACTGACAGTTTAGAGCCTGAAGCCTGCTTCAGATTCTGTGTCTCCCTCTCTTTCTCTGCCCCTCCCCTGCCTGTGTGCTCGCTCACTCGCACTCTCTCTCTCTCTAAAATAAACAAACCTAAAAACTAAACTAAAATAATGTTCACGTATTTTGATTTTAAAAATTAGTTTTTTTGAGAGCTTTTACGTTTCCATTTCTTTAATTACTAGAAGAATTAAACACTTTTTCATGTGTTTATGGACCATCCAGTTCTATTTAGTGAACTGCTCATCACACTTTGCCCATTTTTAATAGGGTTATCTTTATTTTCCAAAATATTTGAAGAAATTATTTGAATTAACACAAGATAGTCACTGACATTATCTTCAATTTCTAAAACATAAGCATAAAACATAAAATGCACATATGAATCTGCTATTTTCTGAATGTGTCCCCTCAAACTTCTATGTTGAAATCTTAACCCCTAAGGTAACAGTATTAAGAAACAGAGCCTTAAGAAGCCTCATGAATGAGATTAGTGCCCTTATAAGAGACCCAAGAGCTCTTCCTTGACTCTTTTTCAGCCATCTGAGAATACAGGAAGTCTATGATAGGAAAAGGGTCCTCACCCAACAATGCTGGCACTCTGATCTTGAACTTCCAACCTCCAGAACTATGAGAAATGTTTATAACTCACCCTGTATATAAGTCATTCTGTAGTATTTTGTTATAGCAACACTAATGCACTAAGAAATGAATCTACCTCAAAAAATTTCATCAAATAAACAGGAGTGGGGTAGTATGTAAGCAATCTCTTCAAATTGTATGGAATTTGCATTATATTTCAATAAAGCTGTTAAAAAGAACAAACAAAAATGAAAGGAAGGAAGGAAGGAAAAAGAAATCTCTTTTCACTGTTCTAAACAGTTAAGTACAATTCATTTCAAATAACCAAGGAAAATACTGGTCTCTTCTCTCAAAAGCAGTCAAAGCAAATTCAGAGTAGAATGTTTAGAAATCTCAAGTTTGCTGTGAACAATTTATCTCAAAAGCACTACCACAAATTTACAATATGGGAGGCACCCACCTAGATACACAGAAAATAATGGTGAGGAGGGACTGGTGAAATGATAGAAATAGCCAATAACTGAACAGCATGGTGATTATAGTCAATAATACTATATTGCATACTTGAAAGTTGCTGAGAGTAGATCTTAAAAGTTCTCATCACACACAAAAAAGTTTTGTAACAATGCATGGTGACGAGGTTAGCTAGACTTATTGTGGTGATCATTTCACAATATATACAGATATATCAAATCATTGTTGTACACCTGAAACTAATATAATGTTACATGTCAATTATAACTCAATAAAAAAAATGAGGGACACCTGGGTGGCTCAGTCGGTTAAATGCACAACTCTTGACTTTGAGGTCACAATGTCACGGTTCATGAAATCAAGCCCCACATCAGACTCTACACTGACAGCATGGAGCCTACTTGGGATTCTCTCTCTCCTTCTCTCTCTACCCCTTCCCTGCTTGTTCTCTCTCAAAATAAGTAAATAAGCTTAAAAAAAGATAGTTAAATAAGCCAATAACTGACCATTTTTTATTTTACTTTATTTTTTTTTTTTTGAGAGATTAAGGGAGAAAATGCAAGTGGGGGAGGGGCAGAGAGAGAGGGAAAAAGAGAATCTTAAGCAGCCTCCACACCCAATGAGGGACTTGATCTCACAACCATGAGATCATGACCTGAGCCAAAATCAAAAGTTGGATGCTTAAATGACTGACCTACCCACTACCCCTGATCTTTTTCATACCAAGATGATGCTATTGGCCCACTGGCATAATAGAGCAATTTGGGCTATCTTTCATCATACATAGTTTAATCTAAATGCTCCTCCTTTATCCCTTCTATGGGGAGAAATTTTACAACATGTTTAGTTTGGAGATAGAGAGGCAATCTACATAGTGAGAAAATTTAACAAACCTATATTTCCCAGAAGGTAATTGACTCTTGATGGAGGCATTCTGAGCAAGTTGGCCTAACCAATAAACTAAACCAATAAGGAAAATGTAGAAACAAAGATTAAATGTAACAAGGAAACAAGATTTAGCATGAACCCTGACATGCAGAAAAATTCAACTAAGTTGTTAAAAGAAAATACTGTTAAAATTGGCAAATAATTGTTTACTTTTTTGCAGTAAAAATTGTCCATTTGGGGAAATGACTTATCTTTGAAATAACCAACAACGTAAAATGAAGTATCATCAAAATACAACTTTAATCTAAAAATATTCTGACTTGGAAGTCTATCTTATAACGACAAAAATAAACTTTAGAGAAATTTTTGTAAGGAAAGGCAGCCATGTGCAACAAGCGGCCAATGGATCTTTGTGGTGGGCCTTTATGCAATGATAAACACCTGTCACTTCTTCCCATGGTCTCAAGTTGCCACTGACCTGAAATGCCATCTTGAAAATATACTAACTTTGATATATTTGTGTATGTTTTGGAGCTTTCTTACTCTGTTCCACTTCTGAGAGTTTCTCAGTATTATTCAATATTACAAGAATGAGTTGTTGATGGGGTGCATGGGTGGCTCAGTTAGTTAAGTGTCCAATTTCAGCTCAGGTCATGATCCTGCAGTCCGTGAGTTTAAGCCCCACATCGGGCTCTGAGATAACAGCTCAGAGCCTGGAGCCTGCTTCAGATTCTATGTCTCCCTCTCTCTCTGCCCCGCCCCTGCTTGCACTGTCTCCCTCTCTCTCTTTCTCTCTCTCAAAAATAAATAAACATTAAAAAAAATAAAAAAATAAAAAAACAAGAATGACAGTTGTTGGATGTTTGGGGAGAAAGTTAACCTATCTTGCTTTTAGGAAAGAGAACAAAGAATAGTGCTAAAAGCAAAGTCACATAACAATTTTAAAAATTAATAATCCATGTCGTTTGAATGTATAAGCCTTCAAACAATTTTTAAAAACCTGAAATGAAAAATATAACATGAAAAAATTACCTTGACTTTGCTTTTTTTTCTTAATAAAAGATGGAAACCTTGGAGAAGTGCCCTTCTCACTTCAGTAGGGATGATTCCCTTCTAAGTTTTCATACTCAGCTTTGGCCTGTTTTATGATCTCCAACTTCCTACATGTCACTCTTATTTGGATTACCTAATGTCACTTCCAAATAAACATAGCCCAAACTGCCATCTCTGTTAAACAATCACATTTTCACTCAGTGCTTCCATTCTTTAAAATGTCTGAAAATCATTCTTTCACAAATTATATACCATTTTCAAGTTGTTTAAGATAGGAAAGTTAAGTTCAGCTCCTGTTAGGGGCACCTGGGTGGTTCAATTGGTTGAGCGTCAGACTTTGACTCAAGCCATGATCTTGCGGTTTGTGAGTTCAAGTCCCACATTGGGCTCTGTGCTGACAGTTCAGAGCCTAGAGCCTGTTTCAGGTCTGTGTCTCCCTCTCTCTCTGCCCCTTGCACTCGTGCTCCATCTCTCTCTCAAAAATAAATAAACATTAAAAAATTAAAAAAAAAAAATCAAGTCCTGTTATTCTATCACAGCCAAAAGTAGAAGCCTCAAAATGACATGTGAATTAGAAGCAACATGATAATAATGTAAAAACATAGACTTTGGAGTCAGAAGTATTTGGGTTCAAATTCCAGTATTACAATTTTTAAAAAGTTAAAAACCACAGTGAGATACCACTTCACACCTATTATGGTGGCCATTACTAAGAAAAAAGAAAAAGAAAATAACAAGTGTTGGTGAGGATGTGGAGAAATGAGAACATTTGTGCACAACCAGTAGGAATGTAAAACGGTGCAGCAGCTATGGAAAATGGCACGGAAATTCCCCAAAAATTTAAATATAAAATTACCATATGATCCAGTAATTCCACTTCTGGGTATATATACAATAGACATGAAAGATGAGACTTGAACAAATATTTGTACAGCAATACTCATAACAGCATTACTCACAATAGCTAAAAGGTACAAGCAACCCACATGTCCATTGACAGATGAATAGATAAATAAAGTATGGTACATATATTCAGTAGAATATTATTCAGCCTTAAAAAGGAAGGAAATTCTAATACATGTTACAACATGGATAAACCTTGAAGACATTATACTCAGTGAAATAAGCCAGGCACAATATTTGTTCCTCTGTATGATTTCACTTTTATGAGGTAGGTATGTAGTCAAAGCACAGAGAAAGAAATTAGAATGGTGGTTGCCAAGGGCTTGGGGGAGAGAGAAATGAGGAATTATTGTTTAGTGGGTACAGTTTCACTTTCAGAAGATGCAAAAAGTTCTACAGATAGATAATGGTTATGAATGCACAACAATGAATGCATTTAGTGCCACTGAACTGAACATTTATACAAGGTTAAAATGATAAATTTTATTTTGTGTATATTTTCCCACAATAAAAAAAATAATAATAAAAGTTTAATGCCCTGCTTCACAACTACCAATTCTACAAAGTATGTAAGATAGCTGGTTTTCCTTCTCACAGACTACCTGTATGACCTTGGGCTGGCTATTTAAACTCTCCAAGGTCCCAGAGAAGTTTGAGGATCCTGCACAAAACAGACAACTAAACACAAATTTGTTTGCTGCCTCCAAACCATCCTAAAAGCCTAATCACCACAGGTATTTTAAAAAGCCCAAGGCAGGGGAACAAGTAATTATAACACTAATATAATAGTAACTTTTGTCTCTTCAATGAGGTGTTGGCGAAACTGGACAACTACACGCAAACGAATGAAACTAGACCACTTTCTTACACCATATAAAATATAAATTCAGGGCACCTGGGTGGCTCAGTTGGTTGAGCCGCTCACTCTTGATTTCAGCTCAGGTCGTGATCTCACTGTTTGTGGGTTCAAGCCCCACATCAGGCTCCTGCTGACAGCACGAAGCCTGCTTGGGTTTCTCTCTCTCCCTCTCTCTCTCACAAAATAAATAAATAAACTTAAAAAAAAAAAAAACAACTCAAAATGGATTAAAGACTTAACTATAAGAACTGCAACCATAACACTTCCAGAAAAAAACAGGCAGTAGGCTCTTTGACACTGGTCTTAGCAATATTATTTTGGATCTGTCTCTTCAGACAAGGACAACAAAAGCAAAAATAAACAACTGGGACTACATCAAACTAAAAATCTTTTATTTTTATTTACTTGTTAAGTTTTTTAAATGTACATCCAAATTAGTTAGCATATAGTACAACAATGATTTCAGAAGTAGATTCCTTAATGCCCCTTACCCATTTAGCCCATCCCTCCTCCCACACCCCCTCCAGTAATCCTCTGTTTGTTCTCCATATTTATGAGTCTCTTATGCTTTGTCCCCTTCGTTGTTTTTATATTATTTTTGTTTCCCTTCCCTTATGTTCATCTGTTTTGTCTCTTCTTCTTCTTTTTTTTTTTCTAAATTTTTTTTTAATTTTTAATTTTTAATTTTTTTTTTTTTAAAGATTTTTTTTAATGTTTATTTATTTCTGAGACAGAGAGAGACAGAGCATGGGTGGGGGAGGGGCAGAGAGAGAGGGAGACACAGAATCCCAAGTGGGCTCCAGGCTCCGAGCTGCCAGCACATAGCCCAATATGGGGCTCAAACTCACAAACCGTGAGATCATGACCTGAGCCAAAGTCGGTCGCTCAACCGACTGAGCCACCCAGGCGCCCCTTAAATTTTTTTTTTTAACGTTTATTTATTTTTGAGACAGAAAGAGACAGAGCATGAACAGGGGAGGGGCAGAGAGAGAGGGAGACACAGAATCCGAAACAGGCTCCAGGCTCTGAGCTGTCAGCACAGAGCCCGACACGGGGCTCGAACCCACGGACTGCGAGATCATGACCTGAGCCGAAGTCGGACGCTTAACCGACCAAGCCACCCAGGCGCCCCTGTTTTGTCTCTTAAAGTCCTCATATGAGTGAAGTCATATGATATTTGTCTTTCTCTGACTGACTGATTTCACTTAGCATAATACCTTCCAGTTCCATCCACGTCGTTGCAAATGGCAAGATTTCATTCTTTTTCATTGCCAAGTAATACTCCATTGTATATACATACCACATCTTCTTTATCCATTCATCCATCGATGAACATTTGGGCTCTTTCCATACTTTGGCTATTGTTGATAATGCTGCTATAAACATTGGGGTGCATGTGTCCCTTCAAAACAGCATGCCTATATCCCTTGGATAAATACCTAGTAGTGCAATTGCTGGGTCATAGGGTAGTTCTATTTTTAGTTTTTTGAGGAACCTCCATACTGTTTTCCAGAGTGGCTGCACCAGCTTGCATTCCCATTTTTTTTTAATTTTTAACATTTATTTATTTTTGAGAGAGAGATAGAAAGAGAGACAGAATGCAACTGGGAGAGGGGCACAGAGAGGTGGAGACAGATCTAAGGCAGGCTCCAGGCTCTGAGCTGTTAGCACAGAGCCTGACGTGGGGCTCGAACTCACAAGCAGTGAGATCATGACCGAGCCAAAGTTGGACACCCAACCAACTGAGCCACCCAGGCACCCCTAAACTAAAATCTTTTGCATAGTGAAAAAACCCATCAACAAAGTGAAAAGGCAACCTACTGAATGGGAGAAGATATTTGCAAATGATATATCCAATAAGGGTAACATCCAAATATATAAAGAACTCATAAAATTCAATATCAAAAAAACAAACAATCCAGTTAAAATATGGGCAGAGGACTTGAATAGAAATTTCTCCAAAAAAGACATACAGATGGTCAACAGGCATATGAAAAGATGCTCAATATCACTCAGGGAAATGCAAATCAAAACTACAATGAGATATCATCTCTACCTGTTAGAATGCCTACAATCAAAAACACAAGAAATAACAAGTGCTGGCAAATATACGGAGAAAAAGGAACCCTCACTCATGCACTGTTGGTGGGAATGCAAACTGGTGCAACCACTGTGGAAAATAGTATGGAGGTTCCTCAAAAAATTAAAAATAGAACTGCCCTATGATCCAGCAACTGCACTACTGGGTATTTACCCAAAGAATAAAAAAACACTAATTCCAAGGGATACATGCCCCACTATGTTTATAGCAGCATTATTTACTGTAGCCAAGATATAGAAGCAGCCCAAGTATCCATCGACTAATGAATGGATAAAGAAGATGCGATATACATACATACATACATACATACGTGTGTGTGTGTGTGTGTGTGTGTGTGTGTGTGTGTACTATCTGTGTATTATTTGGCCATACAAAAAGAATGAAATCTTTCCATTAGCAACAATATGGGTGAAGCTAGAGAGTATTATGGTAAGTGAAAAAAGTGAGTCAGATAAGGACAAATACCATATTATGATTTCACTCATGTGGAATTTAAGAAACAAAACAAAGGAACAAAGAGGAAAAAAGAGACAAACCAAGAAAAAGACTCTTAACTATAGAGAACAAACTAATGATTAGTGGGGGGGGGGGGGGGGGGGGAAGGGCATGGGTGGAGGGATGGGTAAAATAGGAAAAAAATAAAAATAAATAAAAATAAAAACAGAACTACCATATGATACAACAATTCCACTTCTAGGAATTTATCTGAAAAAAATGAAAACACTAATTTGAAAAAACACATGTACCCTATGTGCATTACAGCGTTATTTACAATAGCCAAGATATGGAAGGAACCTAAATGTGTATTGATAAGATGAATGGGTGAAAAAAATATGGTACAGGTATAGATACACACAAACACACATACACAATGATATATTACTCAGCCATAAAAAAGAATGAAACGTTGCCACTGTTGACAACATGGATGAGCTTAGAGGACATTACACTAAGTGATATAAGTCAGACAGAAAGACAAAAATACCGTATGATTTCACTTATATCTGGAATCTAAAAAACAAAACCAACACACAAAACAGAAACAGATTCACTGATATAGAAACGAACTGATGGTTGTTAGATGAGGTGGGGTAAATAATATAGGTAAACAGGATTAAGAGGTACAATCTTCCAGTTATAAAGTAAGACAAAAGGATGTAATGTACATCATAAGAAATGCAGTCTAATACTTTAACAACTTGGTATGGTGACAGATGGCAACCAGGCTTACTAATGTGACCATTTTGTAATACATATAAATATCAACTCACTATGTTTTAGTACACCTGAAACTAATAAAATACCCTATATTGTATTTCTATGTCTATAATTCTTCAATAAAAAAAATAATATTAACTTTTGAGATATTTGGAGCCTGCCATCTGGACAGATGTCAATTCCTCTCACCCTCTAAAAAGCAGAATTCATTGGACTTTTACATAACTATAAATCCTTCTCTAGAAGGTTTCCCATCCATGTTTGTACTGAAGTAATTTCAGAATATAAAATTATGAGCCCCACCTCTGGTCTCTTGGGAGAGGGATATAACACAGAAAAATCACTTACCTGTACTGCCACCCAGTGACAAGGTTGGTGTACTTCATTAAGTAGCCATATACATTTTCCATGTGATCACTGTTGCAAAAAAATCAGAATGGACCAGAGTCAGTGAAAATTAGAAGAAATATCAGGAAGTTAACTGAACAATTTAAAAAATAGATGTAGACACATATGTGTTCTACAAATGCTTCAAACTTTCTTCAGAAGTCAAATTTATAGGGCTGCCTGGTTGGCTCAGTCAGTACAGCATGCAACTATTGATCACAGGGTTGTGAGTTCAAGCCTCACACTGGGCATGGAGTCTACTTAAAAAAAATAAGAAGTAAAATTTATAGGTTAACAAATAGAGGTATTTAATCTCCCAAATTTGATATCCATAGGCCTTTATTTTACCAGATTTCTTCAGAACAAGTATAATCCCCCATAAGTTATTATAGATAATATTTCAAATATAAAATCATTATATAAATATAAAATTATATAAATATAAAACAAATATACCATAAATATAAATATTTTATATATAACAATTAAATACTAAAGAAATAAAATAGTTTTATGATTCTAGAATAAACCAAAAAGGGTCTCTAAATTAAACAATGCCTCTTCACTCTGGTGGGACACACAAGAGACCAATCTGTTCTGTCTCTGATTCCTTGGGCTTCCAAAACATAGGTCCTGTTTTCGGTGAGAGTGACCCCTCACTCCTGCTCCACCTCAGGTATGAGGCAAAACACTATCAGTTTTGCCACTCGAAAGATTTTATTTGGGACTTGTGTCATTAGCCTTATTACAACTGAGTTTCTTCACTTCCTGCCCCCTTTTTTTCCACTTTATTACATGTATGTTCTGGTATAGTGATACATAGAAAATCCAAGACCTCATTGATACTTCTTTTCCAATATATTAAGGTTCCTCATACATATGAAAACATATTAAAGTTAGACCTACACAGACTATTTGTTGGTAATGGGCTTGATTTGTTTTGTAGTTTATATCAGAATTCCTTTTAAACTCACCTACTGTAAAGTTTTAAATTTACGCTATAAAATGCAATGGATATTCATCATTTATTTTCTTTACTATCCCTAAATCACAGAGCATATTTGGTAAAATTTCAGCTAACCGGCATAAAGGAAACTGACAATGTGAGGCAAATGGCAACCTTTCAAACATGGATGTTAAAGGCAAAAGCAAGGGAGAAATCAAAACAGATTTAGATTGATCTCAATGACAAATAAAAAGGGCTAAGATAAAGACTCTCTCAGGAAAACAAAATAACCAAATTGATTATAAGATTTAGCAGCTATTACTGGGCAGTGAGTAGGGAGATGCCTCACGAATAAACTCAATGTTGAGTGTCTTTCCAGTCTCATTTCCTCAAAGTGCTTGAAAATAAAGATCAAATCTGAAAATAAAGATGTGATCCCATGACTGAGTATATGTTTTTTGTTCTAAGGCTTTTTCATTCTAAGGCTAGCAAACAACATTGTTGATTAATATTAAGTCAAACTACTCGAGTCCTTTGGATTTTATAAGGTCACACTAATCTCAAGAAGACAAAGGTTGTCAACTTCTCAAATGCTAACCCAAAGTTCTGTTACATATTATGTCATGTTAAAATTGACAGTCCCAGTTGAATTCCCATTTAAACACTTTCTAAAGCCTACATCTAGAAGAAAGGATTCTTCTCTGGAAACCCAGCCCTTTGGGTTTTTGCTGGAGTTCCTCTAGTTGCAGCCCAGGTCACATCAAAGCTATCTCTTTCAGCTCCACTGGTACTTAGAAAAGCAGGAAGATATTTTTCTTGTATGGCTCCCACATCTTTCCCAAGCTTCAGGCTTAAATAGTTCTTTGGGGTCACTGGAATCCCAGTGGCCCTGGACTCTGCCCAAAAATAACTTCCCAAAGAGTTCCTCCTCTGTTTTATGTATTTAACACACAGCTCAGCTTCCCTCAACTGTTCTTGCCCTCAAAATTTATTCCTTCACTTATATATGGACTCTAAAAATCAGGGTGCCTGGATGGCTTAGCTGGCTAAGCGTCCAACTTCAGCTCAGGTCATGATCTCACATCTTGTGCGTTCAAGCCCCACCTCGGGCTCTGCCCCTCCCCGACTCATGCTCTGTCTCTCTCAAAAATAAATAAACATTAAAAAAAAAAATTAAAAAATAGGGATGCCTGGGTGGCTCAGGTTAAGCGTCCGACTTCAGCTCAGGTCATGATTATCTCGGTTTGGGGGCTCAAGCCCTGCATCGGGCTCTGTGCTAACAGCTGAGAGCCTGGAGCCTGCTTCAGATTCTGTGTCTCCCTCCCTCTGCCCCTTACCCGCTCACACTCTCTCAAAAGTAGACAAACGTTACAAAAAATTTTTAAATAAAAAATAAATAAAATTTACAAAATTAAAAAATTAAATTAAAAATAAATAAAAATAAAAAATTCAGAAGAATTTTTTATTTTATTTTATTTTATTTTTTTTTAATTTTTTTTTTCAACATTTATTTATTTTTGGGACAGAGAGAGACAGAGCATGAACGGGGGAGGGGCAGAGAGAGAGGGAGACACAGAATCGGAAACAGGCTCCAGGCTCTGAGCCATCAGCCCAGAGCCTGACGCGGGGCTCGAACTCACGGACTGCGAGATCGTGACCTGGCTGAAGTCGGACGCCCAACCGACTGCGCCACCCAGGCGCCCCAAGAATTTTTTATTTTTAAGTAATCTCTACACACAACATGAGGCTTAAACTCACAAACCTGAGATCAAGAGTTGCATGCTCTGCCGACTGAGCCAACCAGGAGTCCCAGAAAATAATCTTTAGAAAAGAGCTCACAGATACACAGAACAAACTGATGGGGTGGGGTTGAGTAAAATGGATAAAAGTGGTTAAAAGACACAAATTTCCAATCACAAAATAAATACGTCCTGGGGATGTTATGTCCAGCACAGAGCATATAGTTAAAAATAATGTACTGCATATTTGAAAGTTGTTAAGAAAGTAGATCTTAAAAGTTCTCATCACAAGAAAAAAAAAAAGTATATGTGTGATGATAGAGGCACTTGAGTGGCTTAGTAGGCTAAGTGCCTGACTTGATTTCAGCTCAGGTCATGATCCCAGGGTTGCGGGATTGAGCCTTGCATCGGGAACCACACTGAGTGTGGAGCCTGCTTAAGATTCTCTCTCTCCCTCTTCCTCTCTCCCCACTTGTGCTCTTTCTCTAAAAAATAAAAAATATGTGTAGTGATAGATTTTTACTAGACTTCTTATGGTCATCATTTCATAATATATACAAATACCAAATTATGTTGTCCACCTGGAAACTAATATGGCAATTATACCTTAATTAAAAAAAAAAAAAAACCTTATTCTTTGTTCATTCTACCCTGTAGCTTCATAACCTGAATTTATGTATTTATATATGTACGTATGTATGTGTATATTTATACTTTTTGCACCACAAAAAGCCTATGGTGCCACATAACCTAAATTAAGTTATTTCTTCAAAGAACCAAAATATCCCATAATTCACCATTTTTGGTTTTCCCCCTTAATCTAGGTTCTCTACACCAAGCCTTCATCACTATACTAGGACTACTGGCATATAATAAATACATTACAATTCAATAAAATTCAATTCCTCTGGTGCTAGGACCATTATATCCTCCAAATGCATATGTGAACTGTGGAAAGAATCCTTCTTAAAAACTCAGTATATACCCACAACTGAGAAAAACAAACAAAAATGTTTATTTCTAAGCAATTGAAAATAATGCCTCATCTCTTTTACTTTTGTCCAGTCTCTCATGTAACTAAAGGTATCCCTCATTTTGGTCACATCTAAGTTGTTTCTATCAGTCATTTAATAGTTATCAATGAATTCTTAAGGGTACAATTCCAGTAGCAACATTCACGAAATAAAATCAAAGTAATGTTGTATAGTATAGTAATGTTCTTTGTTCAATTTTTAAATGTTAACATTTTGTTGATGCTTTCATCTAAAGAGTTAAACTTTCTCACAAAAATTACAAGGGTGATATCACCATGGCTTATTTGACAATAGCATCAAGCCAGCCTCAAAAGAACTAGAAATTCAAATATGCAATTAATTACAAACTGCTGGCCTACTTTTATTACATGATACAGACATCTGAGGCTACAAAGAACCAACTTAAGAACATCCTATTCTCTGGAACAGCTGGTCGGCACTGTCATGTTCCCGTACTTTCCCTCCCTGGTCAGGTCAGTGCAACCGGCAGATGTAGAACAACTGTGCCATCTGGTGGCCACTATAAAGAGCTCTATGAGCGACCACCTTTTTGTTCACTCTTCCCTTTCTCCTCTCTACCTCCTTTATAACTGATTCTTTATGTAGTACCTCTAACCTTTATGCTTTGCTCCCACTTAAAATGTGTGAATTTCTATAGATTCTTAATGTACCTGTTAACATTAATAAAATCTAGTTGTTCAAATGGGAACACACCACATATGTGATCATATCTACTACTATTTTGTGTTCTATGAAGTAGAGATGATGGTCCAAAAGACAAATACACGGAAAAATAAGCTGTGAAAAAGTTAATTTCTTTTTCAGTCCTTCAGCAACTCCACCGATCAACAAATTGGGTATATTTTGATCTTCTAAACTTGTTAACATTCAATTGGGATTAGTACTAGAGGCTGATAGTCTATAAAAATAACTGATTAACTGAACTATGCCAAGTGGCATTATTACATTTAATGTGAGGCTCATCTATCTTAATAATGATTATTTCAATTCCTAAGTCTCCATTACTATAACACACGTATTTCTTAACCTTTCTTGATCAGACTTAAGGAAGATATGTAGAAGCTTTTAAAATTAAGCTACTTTCTGAACAGCTTCAAATCCTTTCATTTCAGTTCCGCACAATTACTCATGACCTCCTAAATGCAAAGCACTCTGAAAACCCACTGAAAAGGGTGGGAAAATAAAAAGGTGATTTCTCTCCATCCCCAAACCACCATCTAACATAAGAGAAATATATCTCCTTGAAGAAAAAGACAATGACAAGGGCTCCTACTAGAGGAGAGACACACTGGGCCTGTGTTTTTAGCTGTCATACTAATGAAAAGGGTATTTCATTAAAGACATGGGATTCAGTGGTGACTGAGGCTGAAATGACTGGACCTGACTGATTAGATGTGAAGTGAGAAAGAGATGGAGAGTGACAGTAGGGTGAGAGAGAAGGGACAACAACCGGAGTTCAGCTGGAACAACTGTGCACATACTAATACTTTCACTAAAATGGGGACCACAGAGGAAGTTTTGGGTTTGTCCCAACTTAACTTATTGAATTTCAGGGATCTGCAGACCATACACAGGGAGATAGCCAGTAAGGTAGCATGATTTGGATTGGACATATAGATTTGGTAGTAATCAGCATATAACCATGTAACTGGTATTTGAAGCCAGAAGAGTAAATAAAATCACCCAGGAAGGATTATAAAATGACCAGCGATGGAACAGAGCCTAAGGGAGAACCCTCAGGAAAAGTTTTAAATGCAAGAGGAGTGCAGACAGAAGATAAGTAGTAGCTGAGTAGTAGAAAGAAAACCGGGAGTACTTTAAGTGAATTTGTGGTCAAGCATGTTCAGTGCTACTGGGGGGTGAACTAAGATGCAGACTGAGAAGTTTCTATTAGATTTACCAACCAAGAGATAACAGGTCAATGAAATGATGAAGGCTGAGCCAGCTGGCAGTAACCAAGAGACACTGGGAGAAACAGAACTGGTTAAAAGGATGTGGGCTTAGGACAGGGTAATTCTAAGTACCCAAAGAGAAGGAGATAGAAAGAAAGGTTCAAGACTCAGAAGAAAGAGAGAAATGGGAGAGGCAGATTCCATAGCCCAGATACAGTAGAGGAATTAGTCTTGGACACCTTAACACATTTAACTGCAGGCAGAAATTTATGCAAGCTGTAGTCAGTGTAAAGCAGGTGCCAGTCAAGCCACAGATCAAAATTCCTACTTTCTACTAAGCAAAAACTGTCCTCCAAAATTAGCTTGGTTTTGGTTCATTCCCTTGATAATATAAATAGCATGATGAAGGGAGAGAGCAGCCTGCTTAGCTAAGGAAAAAGCAGCTGACAACAGATGGGAACGACTGCAACACATGTAAGTCCTTCTGCTGTAAAAAGATATTCTGCAGAGCAGTGACTGCTTCTTACTCATCCTGGTATTCCTTGTAGCACCTAGCTTATAGCCTGGGATATAGCAGGTGCTCAAGAAATCTCTGCAGAATGATTTAAGCAATGGGAAGATAGAAGCAGAATGTTTCTATAAAACCACAAGGCAATTCTGAGTAACTGTCAAAAAAAAAAAATCAACACAGCCTGTACACTCCAATCAATTTCAGATAAAACAAAATCTAATTCCAACCATATCTTAGTCTATACCCAAAAGTATGAAGTAAAAGACATTCCCTTCCTGCAAAAAGCCTTAAAAATGTTAATGCTCTTTGCACTGAGTAATGTACAAAATTGTTGAATCACTGTATTGCACACCTGAAACTAATATAACACTGTATGTTTTACTGGAATTAATTTTTTTTAAATGTTAATGCTCTTTGGCCCAAGAATTTTACTTCCAGGTATCTAGTCTAAGATAAATAATTAGAAATGTAGACAAAGATAATATGCAACCTTGTCCACTATAGCACTACTTACAATAATTAAAATAAGAAAGAAAAGAAAAGAAAAGAAAAGAAAGAAGTGAATGGAGAGAAAAGGAAGAAAATAAGCTCAATGAACAACATCAGGAGAATTATTAAGAAGTATCATGGATTACACTGTATGTTAACTACCTGGAATTTTTTTTTTTTTAAACTACCTGGAATTTAAATAAAAACTTAAATATAAATATATATAAATATATATATATATATATATATATATATATATATATATATATATATCACCAAGGTGAATAGGATTCACCAAGTAAAATGTTTATGAGTTTCTAACAACATGGGGAAGTGCTTTAAGATAATTAAGTTTTTTTATTTATAAAATACCAAATTTAATATAGCCTATAAAAAAATGTGCACAGGACAAAACTACACAAAATAGTAACTCCATCACTGGATGGAGGAGTTATGGATGGTTTTACTTTGCTGTCTTTACTATTTCACATTTTCCAATTTTAATATCCTATTATTTTTATAATTAAAACACTTTTTTAAATGTCCAATTATCTTGAACAGGCAGGATAGTTCAGGGCAGAGAGCTACTTCTATCTGTTATTATGTATGGATTAATTTTTTTAAAACTCTCCGAAGGGACTATATGATCATTGCTCTTTTGAGATGTAGAACTGTGTTTCCTATAAGCTCTTACTTCCCAAATTAACCTACACATACTCAAAACTGGGCTGGGTGGGTGGGTGGCAGAACAGGGTAAAATTAGATTGTGTTTCTAGAGCAAATTTACTTGACTATAATAAGTTAAAGCACTAAAAAAATAAGTTAAAGCATTTTTAATATCAAAACTCTCATAAATATTAAGAAAAAACTTGCTCCCTCCTCACACATCCATCTCCATGTGGAGAACTTCTCTAGAGAGCTCCCATCCTCTTTTCCCCATTCTTCCCCTCACACATCCCACAGCTGGGCATGAAGGGCTCGGCTCCTCTGGGCTCCTTCCCTTGGATCCGCCTCCTACCCAAAGAAGACATTCTTACCTGCTCTGACAGAGAGAAGACCTGAGTATTTCAAACTGCCTCTGTGCCTGTGACTAGGTAGATAAGTATGCCTAATTCCAGGGTGGAAATAGCAAATTTACTTTACTATGGTAACTGCTGCTGCTTTCTTCAATGAGTTTTTTGCAGTAATAAAACTATTTCTTCATATCCACTAGTATGTCTATTATCAAAACCAAAACCAAACCAAAAGACAGAAAATAACAAGGGTTGGCAAGGGTATGGAGAAATTGGAACCCTTCTGCGTTCTTGGTGGGAATGTAAAATGGTACAGCTGCTGTGGTAAACAATAATGGTGGCTCCTCAAAAAGTTAAATGCTGAATTACTATATGATTCAGCAATTCTACCTCTGGGTATACACACAAAAGAATGAAAGCAAGTACTCAAACAGGTATTTGTATACCAATGTTCACAGCGGTATTATTCACAATAGCCAGAAGATGGAAACAAATCAAATGTACATCAACAAATGAATGGATAAATAGAATGTGGTAAATACACGCAACTGAATATTATTCAGCCTTAAAAGGGCAGGAAATTCTGACACATGCTGCAACATGGATAAACCCTGAGGACATTATGCCAAGTGAAATAAGCCAGACACACAACGACAAAAGTTGTATGATTTCACTGTGAGACACCTAGAGTAGTCAAAATCATAGAGACAGAAGGTAGAATAGTGGTTGCGAGGGGTTGAGGATAGGGTGGGGATAGGGAGTTATTATTTAATGGGTAAAGAGTTTTAGTTTGTGATGACAAAAAATTCTTTTAAGTTTACCTTTTTATTTTGAGAGAAAGAGAACAGGTGTGTATGCATGACTGGGGGAGGGGCAGAAAGAGAGAAAGAGAATCCCAAGCAGGCTCTGCACTGTCAGCAAAGGGCCAGACTAACCTGAGCCGAAGTTGGATGCTTAACCAACTGAACCACCCAGGCACCCCTGGGATGATGAAAAACTCTAAAGATGAATAGTAGTGATAGTTGCATAACATGTCAATGTACTTAATGTCACAGAACTAGACACCTGAAAAATACTTTAGATGGTATATTTTATATGCATATTTTACTACAATTAAAAAAATAAATAAACCTGGGGTGCCTGGGTGGCTCAGTTGGTTAAGTGTCAAGACTCTTGGTTTCAGCTCAGGTAATGATCTCATGGTTCGTGGGTTCGAGCCCCCTGTCGGGCTCTATGCTGACAGAACGAGACCTGCTTGGGATTCTCTCTCCCTCTATCTCTGCCTCTGTGCCACTTGAGCGCATGTGCTCTTTCTCTCTCTCTCTCAAAATAAACAAATAAACACTAAAACAACAACAACAACAACAACAACAACAACAACCTGACAATTTGATTGTATTCTGATTCCTGTGTCCTCCCTCTCAGCTGGCCCTGACTCTATACTGACCTCTGTAAGCAACTGATACATAGAGAGTAGAATATAAAATTCTCATGAATTCTGAAATACAGAAAACTCCCAAGAAAGTTATACGAGCCAGGGGCTGTTTTAAATCACAAACTAGATCCACTTAAGGTACCTACTGTATCTTATGCAGCTAAAAGATAGTTCAAGAAGAAAGTTTGAGAAGCACAGCTGTAAAATGTTTTCCTACACCGACCAAAAAAAAAAATCCTATACATAATCTGATTGTTACAGACAACTGGGAAATCCCTCATGCAGCTAACTGGCCATTTGACAACAGACCTTCAATGAAGATGGGACAGAAGAAACTCCCACATGTTAAAGTAGAAAGTCACCTCTAACACCTCAAGAAAGAAAGCTGTTTATTATAATGGAAAGGGCATGGCTTAGTGTCAGACAGTTATAGGTATGAACTCCACTGTGACCTTGGGCAAGTAACATATCTGGTACTGAGTTTCTTCATCTGTAAATGGGGATAAGAATATCTATCCTGCAGATTTATAATGAGAAAAGAAAATATATTCACCCCAAATATATTTGAAGTATAAGTCAATATGGTTAATGCTCAACAAATACTGATTCTCTCACACTCCAGGAAGTCAATTCCTCCATAGGCAAATTCCTTTGACGTAGGCTCATTTGTCTAGATCAGTTTTCTAGATTTGTCCTATCTTTTTTTTGAATGTTTTTTAAATTTATTTTGAAAGAGAGAGAGAGTGGAGGAAGGACAGAGAGAGAGGGAGAGAGAGAATCCCAAGTTGTCAGTGCAGAGTCCGACACAGGGCTCCATCCCATGAACCCTAAGATCATGACCTGAGCGGAAATCAAGAGATGGACACTTAACCCACTGGTCCACCCAGGCGTCCCTGTCTTATCTTCTTAGCCTGACATTCTCAAGTCAGAATGATGGGACCTAAAAAGCCCCAAGACTTCCATTTCTTTCATTTTAAGAAATAGTTATTACATTTTTTTTCCAGTAGGTATTTTGTCAAGAATGATGGAAGGCCTGAGATGTTACCTACTTGAAAGCTAGCAAGTTAGCCCAGTTTCATGGATGCTGGCAAAAGACATGAGACTCCTCAGTCAGAGACAAAAGACTTCAGTAGCCATAGCAATAGCCCCATCACACAGGGCAACACAGAGGACCGGAGATGCCTGCACATGCAGGACATTGTGGGACAGGTTGAGGAACCTGTGTGCAGAGAACCCACATCTTTCAAGAACAGTAAGTTGGCCTAACCTCTGCAGCAAGGAGACCTTATCTTTATTATACTGGATGATAAATAAACCTGCCTTCTGCTTAGGAGGGAGATACTATATCTTCCAAGACTGTTTGCTATACAAATTTTTTGGAAAAAAACAGTAAGTAACAAAGGGAGAACTGTCTCCCAATACGCGTTACTATGTATTACATTATCCAACCCTATCTTCCAGGCGGCAGTTCCCCTTCTCAGAGGCAAAGACCTCTCAATTTCTTGTGTACTTCTTCAGAAATATTCTATGCACCTACAAGTGTGCACATATACACACCATTTTATTTTTTAAGCAAATGGTTGCAATTATACACGTAATTCTGTACCTTGCTTTTTCTGTTTTCTTAGGGATAGTTTCACACTGACACATATGGATCTAACTCATTTCTTAACATCTGCACAGTAATCCATTTTATGGCAGTATCATATAGTTAACCAGTTCCAATCCTCCTACTAACAGAGTTTTTTGTCTAGGCTTTTACTATTACAAATAATGGTGCAACAGAGTTGTACATATCTTTGTACATATTTGCTAAAAGTGAAATTGCTAGGTATATGCGTTTTTAGTTTTTATAAATATCACCAACCTGCTCTCCAAACAGGCTACCCCAATTTAACTCTCATCCTTTAATGTAAAAAGAGGACCTATTTCCTCACACCAGCCTAAAGCAGTATTGTTTGCCAACAAAAATAGGAGCTATAGCTCTTACTATAAACAGGACTTTCAGACATTACGAGTAGGCTTTTCAATACCCCTTAGGTTCAAAATTAAGTTGCTAAACCCTAAGTGTAAGGTAGTGTTATGCTGTGGAATGAGCACATAAAAGGATACAGGATCTAGTACCAATTTTCCCACGACTAATGCCATGACTGACCCTGGCCATATCAATCTCTCTGGGCCTTGGTTTTTCTCATGTGTCCGATGACCCTTTCAACCTAAAATGTGTGTACATCACTCATCATTTGAAATTCTAAAGGTTTTCCTCAACAGAAAATTATTATTTCAAAAGTAAAGTTTGCAAATAAGAGAAACATTATACCTGTAATTAAAACTTTTTAGAATAAAGTAGAAAACTTTTTCTGGTACAGTATCTTTTCAGATAGTAGTATTTATTATCTCTCATATACTTCCAAAAGGCTTCACAGAAGCAGGCCTCAGTAAAACCAAGACACCACAGACCAAGAGAGTATCAAGATACTATACGTCTCACTGCCACACAAGAAGCCATTTTTAGGTGGGAGGAGACCTGAACCAGTCGAGGATGGGAAAGATTTTTCATTGGACCCCTCCCTTCTAATATTTTTTAATAATATTACCTATTCTAAAAAATCACATTAAAAATATTCTCTTCAATTATGTTATAAAAATATGTGAAACAGCTACAAAATTGATAAAGAAGTTCTCTTTGCAGATTTGAGGTTACAGATTCAGGCAGTACTTTAAAAAGGCCTCTATCAAGGATAAGAAGGCTGTTCCAGAAGCAACTATTGGTGGCATTTCATCTCACCTTTCGTATCATTCTCATTCCCTCCTTTTCTTCCTCTCTTTCTCTCCCTGTCTCTATCTCTTTGCTATATCCTTTTTCTCTCTCTATTTTTCCTCTTCTTTTCTTTTTCTCTCCCAACCATCCTTTTAACTAGGGCTTCCAGCTGCAGCCAGTAGCAACAGCCTCTCCCCTCTAGGGACCTTCCAACCAACCTCAAGAACAGCAATGGAAGTAAACTGCAAAGGCAGCCAAAACTCAAAAACAGGGAAACACTGAGTGAGAAATCATGTTTTGTTACAATACCTTATAAATCCAAAAGAAAATCCTTTCTTTCACCACCAAATAAACTGTTCTAAAACCCAGATGGTAATACCAAAACAATAATGTAACCATTTAAACAGGCAATTTAGTTTTAAGTTAAACCTGAATAAGTCTGGATACAAATCATTTTATTTAGCAAAATTGGTATAGGGGAAGATTCTTAGCTAGGGAAGATGTTTTCTCAAAGGGAACAAAGATGTTCCCTCTAGGCAAGGTAGTACAATTTACATCAAGAATATTCTCCACTATGTTCAAAAGCAAAAACAGAAGAGTTTAAAAAGATATAATTTCCCACAAATCTATTTGTTGGGCAATTTCTTCTGGAATCTAAATCATGCAATTTATTTGCAAAAGACCAATTTGCATGTTCTAACATTAACCTGCTTGCATAGTTTTGATACGGTAGGATTTCTATGTAAAATATGAACTCAAATGGACTGTGTTTAGACCTATAGCAAAAATATAAAACACTAAGAAATCAGAGTATACCATAAGAAACCAAATATTTTTCCTCAAGGCTTGGTGTAGTTCTCACTAGATTTCTGGAACAATATTTTATAGTTTTCAGCTACATGCCTATAAGTTGCCTTTCTCTTATTTTCACTAGCATCGATAGCAACTTTCAGATAAGGATAACAAAAACTAGGGTACAGAAGTACACATTCAAGTTTCCTTCAACCCCTACAGAGAGAAAAAGTAAACATTCACAATTTTTTCTTCAAATCAAACTCAAAAAGTGGTCAAACCCTGAAGATAGTAAATGTTAGATTATGTTTACGCAGATCTCCTTTCCCCATTTGAAAATAGGTACAGGTACTTTTCCTATTAACAGAGTATTTACAGTGGTAGACACCAGGTCTGACCATAAAAATTATTTCTATACTATACATTTTTAGAATTCTACCCATTTACTGAAACCCGTAACTATTTGCTAATAAGGAAAAGAGATCTGTTTGTTAATAGGGCTTGGCCAGCATGGAGCCCAAAATAAGACAAGCAGGCCTGTTATACACTCCAGTTTGCTTTTCAGTTCCTCCTCTGGGTAGTTCTCTTCTGTCCATTTCAATAAGTGGCATATTTGTAGATGTGTACATTTTTCTGAAAGCTGACACGAAGAATATGAAAATAATGGAAACATGCACATTTTATACACTTTGAACACTTACTATGAAAAAGGAAGGAAGGATCCAGAAGTAAGAAATCTGCTTTCCTTTTAAATGGTGAACAAAGACCACAACATATGCATATGAATATAAATTACTTTGGAGGAAGAAAATTTGGGGCTAATCTAATAAATTTACTGATCAGCTTTGATTTGAAAAAGGGTCATCGTGATATATTTTGCAAATGCAGCTGAGGCTCTTCTCTCTCTTTCTTTCTTTTTTTGTTTTTGAAAGATTTTATTTTTACATAATCTCTACATCCAATGTGGGGCTCAAACTCAATCCCAAGCTCAAGAGTCTCATGCTCTACTGACTGAGCTTGCCAGGCACCTCTCTTCTCTTTTCTGACTCTTTTCCAGAATCTTCCCAAAATAAGCCTTGGGAGTCCTTACTTTTCACTGTTATGAATGTATATATTAATCTGGAAATAACAGGGCTCTACATGATAGAGGCTCAAAAATATTTGCTGCATGAGTTAGAACACCAGTGAAGGATGAAACCACCATGTCCGAAACTATTTATCAATAACTATCCATTCCTTTAGAGAGTGTATCAACTTTAAATTCCTCTACACAAATAACTACTTAGAAATAAAAGTTCTTCCACTTACTAGCCATGGCTCTGGTCAATTCATTTTGACTTCTGTTTTATTCAACTATAAAATGGTGATAACAGTGTCCTTCCTACCTTCCTCTAAGAGCTGTAGTGAGGATTAAATGTGACAACAGAAGTGAATACATTCTGGATACTACAAAGGCAATTATCTACTTTGCTGGATATGCTCCACATCTCTAAAATCTAGCTGGATATGCAACTTAAACATTCTAGCAACTTAAGTTCAACATACGGAAAACCAAATGCATCATTTGACTCCCCAAATCTGTTTCTCATGTAGACTTCTCAAAGTTTCAAATCTGGATGACAGAGGTCAATTTTTACTTCCTTCCCTCAGTACATCACCAAGGTCTGTCAACCTTCCTCCCATGGTTTCCTTCTTTTCCAGCCTACTAACACTTTCCCTGTATTATCTCATGTCTAGGTCATTACAACTGATCTCCTAGTAGCTCCTCTTATTCCCCGACAATCAGTTTCAGTCCCAAACTCTCAGCTTTAGAAACAAATTTCCAACTGCCTACTTGTCAAATCTGTCTCAACAATAGATGATGATCTAGAGTCTATTTATACTATCATCTGTAATAGGCACCTTCTAATGTGGCTCCCATGATCCTCACCTGCTGGTATTCACACCCTTGTGTGGGCTGAACCTCATCATTTACTCATTCCATGCCCAAGTGGGAGAGAGGCAGAGACAGAGGGAGAGAGAGAGAATCCTAAGGAGGCTCCATGATGCCAGCACAAAGCCCAATACAGGGCTTGATCTCACTAACCATGAGCTCATGACCTGAGCTGAAATCAAGAGTCAGATGCTTAACTGACTGCGCCACCCAGGCACAACTCATCACTCACTTCTAATATAGTGAAAAGTGATGGGGACTTTACTTCCATGTTTAAGTTACAAAAGACTGTCACTTCCATCTTGCTAGCATTCTCGTTTTCTTACTTCCTCACTCTGAAATAACAAGCCGTCAAGTAGTAAGATGCTCTGTGGAGATGCCCATGAAGTCAGGAACCAAAGGAAACCACCAGCGGTCAGTTTATAAGGAACTGAGGTCTTTGTCCAACAGGCCAAAAGAAATGAATTGTGCCAAGAGCCACGGATGAGCCAGGAAGTGAATTCTTCCCAGCTGAGCCTCAAGATAACTGTAGCCTTGTGAAATACCCAGAACCAGCGGACCCACCTAAGTTTCAGAACACTCTGGAATAAAAAATGTTACTGTTTCAACACACTAAATTTTGGGGTAATTTGTAACACAACAGTAAATAATACACTATCTCACATATTTCAAAATAAATTCAAAATAAATAATAAACATAAAAAGAAATTTATAAACATTAAAAAAAAATTGGGGGCACTTGGGTGGCTCAGGCAATTAAATGTCCGACTCCTGATTTTGGCTCAGGTCATGGTCTCACAGTTCTGAGACTGAGCCCCCTGTCAGGCTCCACACTGACTGGGATTCCCACTCTCTCCCTCTCTCTTTGCCCACCCCCCAGCTTGCACGCACAGGTGCTCTCTCTTTCTCTCTCTCAAAATAAACATTTAAAATAAAAAAGACAGGGGCGCTTGGGTGGCTTAGATGGTTGAGCGGTTGAGCGTACAACTTCGGCTCAGGTCATGATCTCGCGGTTTATGGGTTTGAGCCCTGCGTCGGGCTCTATGCTGACAGCTCAGAGCCTGGAGCCTGCTTCGGATTCTGTGTCTCATTCTCTCTCTGCCCCTCCCCGACTTGTGCTCTGTCTCTGTCTCTCAAAAAAAAAAAAAAAAAAAAAAAAATGTAAAAAAAAAAAATGTAAAAAACAAATTTTTTTTAATCAAAAAGACAATAAAGTGCTGGTAAGAATATGAAGAAGTTAAAACTCAATAAACTGCTGGCAAGAAAGTAAAATGATATAGCTACTTTAGAAAATAGTCTGGGGGCACCTGGGTGGCTCAGTGGGTTGAGTGTCTGATTTTTGATTTTGGTTCAGGTCACAATCTCACAGTTGTGGAATCAAGCCCTGCAATGGGCTCTGCACTGAGTGTGGAGCCTGGTTGAGATTCTCTTTCCCTCTGCCCCTCTGCCCCACTTGTGCTCTTTCTCTAAAAATTAAATTAAATTAAAAAAAAAATAGTTTGACAGTTCCTCAAAAAGTTAACCATAAAGTTACCATATGACCCAGCAACTCCACTCCTAGATATACACCCAAGAGAAATGAAAACACATATCCACACAAAACTTGAACACAAACATTCAAAGTAGCATTATTCATAATAGCCACAAAACTGAAACAACCCAAATGTCTGTCAAATGATGAATAACAAAATATGGTATATTCATATAATGGAATATTATTCAGTCATAAAAAAGAATGAAGGAATGATATGTGACAGCATTTATAAACCTCAAAAACATGATGCTTATTAATTTTCTAAGTTTGTAAAGCTAAAGTCCAGGTCTGAATCACAGGGTCTTTACTGAATTTCAACTACTCAGTAAGACATAATCAAAAATCTTCACTTTTAAAATAGAACAGTAGCAAATTACAGGTAGGCCATTGAATGTACTGCCTCCGAAATTATAGAAATAGCTGAAGCCATGGAAGAGAATGAGATAACAAACAGAAAACATGCAGCTTAAGGAAAGAAAATGATGGCATATCATACCAGCATTTTAAGGAAAAGAGCCAACCAAAGAAACGGAGAAAAAAAACATTCAGAGGATAAAGGAGAAACCAAGAGAAAGTAATATCAAAAACTCAAGAAAAGAGAGGCACTTGGCTGGCCCAGTCAGTAGAGCATGCAACTCTTGATCTCGGGGTTGTAAGTTCAAGCCCCATGATGGGTGTAGGGATTACTTTAAAATCTTTAAAAAAAAAGAAAAAGAAAAAGAAAAGGCAAGAAAAGAATTGTAACTAATACAGTTATATAGAAATCAATGGGAATAAGAATCTAAAAAAAATTCATCATTTTTTCACTCCTATCCTTGGTGTAGATAGAGCCAAATATCATGGGTTGAGCAATAAACAAGGATTACAGAAATGGAAGCAGTTGCGTGTAAATGAGTTTTAAGAGGAAAGAATTAGGCTGAGTTTTACTATACTTGTTTTTTAAGTCTAGAAACTTTGAGTCTCAGAGGAAGAAGCCAGGAAGAGAGAGCAAGCAATGGAGAAAACTGTTTCATCAATGTCCTAGAGGACAAAGGGACAAATAAAATTGAGAGCTAGGTTGAAGGATTAGTCTTGGACAAACTTCATTAAAATAAAAATATGTCAGTATGTAAATGCAGTAACACATTATATATCTGCACCCTTGGGGAAGAGTTTCACATAACTGCACTTTCCAAATATTTAAGCATCTTTTCTTTCAGCTATTTTCTTTGAAATTGTTCAACACTGTATCACGTGGTTCTGTCTTCTTACACACTGTGCTTTCCTAGATGACTTAAGGCCATTATGACTGATTATTGTACTAGGAAGCAATATAGCTGAGTCTGCATGTTAATTTTTCAAATCTTCTTGGGCTGTCCTACACTTATCAGTTGCCATTTTCTCTTGTACATTTACCGTGATAACCTTTTTCATATGTGCTTCCAATAGATTCTAGTTTGAAAATCATGTAACCATTAAATAATACACTAAACAAAGGATAATACAGTTCTGAACTGAAGTACAGGAGTAAAGTGCGTGGCTTTATGACAACTCTCTCCAGGGCTAAAAATTCTGTTTCACTTTTTAATTCAACTGAGAGTAGGTTTCAAAAAGTTGAGGATATCTATCAGAAGACAGACTTCTGACTTGGAATATTACTTTATTTTGCTTCCTTAAATCATATCAAAATATCCTTGCCAAGTAATTGATAATCTTACATGGTTAGTCTTCAGCCACCAAAAAAAAAGGATCATGTTGATTCCAAAAGTGACCCTAAATATCTCACAGTAACTATACTTTCCTGTCCTAAAATCACTTACCAATAAACTTATAATTTTCTACACTTCATTTCTGTATGCTAATAGTCATGCGTATTTCACACATGGATATTATGTGTATACTGTGTATAGCTAAGTATGTATCGTTCACAAAAATCTTAGCTTTATTTTTTAAAATTTATTTTGAAAGAGAGAGAGAGAGACAGTGAGAGTGGGAAGGGGCAGACAGAGAGAGAGAGAGAAAGAGAATCCCAAGCAGCACAGAGCCTGACTCAGGGCTTAAACTCAAAAAACGTGAGATTGTGACCCAAGCTAAAATC
Organism: Panthera leo; assembly: GCF_018350215.1. Taxonomy (NCBI): domain Eukaryota; kingdom Metazoa; phylum Chordata; class Mammalia; order Carnivora; family Felidae; genus Panthera; species Panthera leo. Next base: position 70,765,926 of record NC_056687.1, read on the forward strand.
CAGAGCTGGATACTGAACCAAATGAGCCATTCAGGTGTCCCACAAAATCTTGGCTTTAATCCCTTTCAAGTTTCACACAAATTTCACAACTACAAACAGCACAGGGCTAAAAATGACTAGAGTTAAGTACACAGGGAGTCAGTTAACCAAAATTTAACAATTCATTTCTTTAGCTGCAATACAATGGTATAGCCTGAATTCATTTCTTAAGATTCTGGTGATCTAGCAATTCTACTTCTGGGTATTCATCTGGAAAAAAAAAAGGGGGGGGGTGCACTTGGGGGGCTCAGTCAGTTAAGCATCCGACTTGGGCTCAGGTCATGACCTCACGGTTTGTGAGTTCGAGTCCTGCATCAGACCCTGTGCTGATAGGCTCAGCCTGGAGCCTGCTTCAGAGTCTGTGTGTCTCCCTCTCTCTCTGCCCTTCTCCCGCTCACGCTCTGTGTGTGTGTGTGTGTGTGTGTGTGTGTGTGTGTGTGTCTCAAAAATAAATAAACATTAAAAGAAGAAAACGTTAACTTGAAAAGATTATCTGCACCCCTATGTTCAATGCAGCATTATTTACAATAGCCAAGACGTGGAAGCACCCTAAGTGTCCATCAACGGATGAACAAATAAAGACAATGTAGTATATAAAATGGAATATTATTTAGCCACCAAAAAAAAGGAAATCTTGCCATTTGCAAAAACACGGATGGACCCTGAGGGCATTAAGTGAAGTTAGACAAACAAATACTGTGTGATCTCACTTATACATGAAATCTAAAAAAACAAAACAAAATAAAATAAAAATGAACTCTTAGATAGGGACAGACCAGTGGTTTGCCAGAGGTGGGGGAATGGGGTGGAGGCATGGACTGTGAATTGGGTGAAGGTGGCCAAAAGGTACAAGCTTCCAGTTACAACATAAGTCCTGGGGATGTAATGTACAGCATGGTGACTATAATTAATGATAACATTTTGTGTATTTGAGAGTTGCTAAGAGAGAAATATTAAAAGTTCTCATCACAATAAAAAAAATATTGTAACTATGTATGGTGATGGATGTTCACTAGATTTACTGTGGTGATCAACACATACAAATAGGGAATTATGTTGTACACCTGAATCTAATATGTTACATGTAAAATATATCTCAATTAAAAAGATTCTGGTTATATCCTCCTATACTTTACTCATCAAAAGCAAAAACAAAACTACCATTGCTTCTCCAGCACTCTCTTCCTGCTCCTTAAATTTATCCTCCATATTAATGAAAATTAACAAATGTAGAATTTCTCATCATGACAGAGTTAAATGGCCTGACCAACTCAAACTGAAATGTCTCCAGTCTCCCTGGTTTAGAGTATTAGACGCACCAGTATCTGTATCTGTGCCCCTGTGTTCAAATTATTTACGTATATCTCCCCTTCTAAGTCACAAACACCATGAGGGCAAAAATCTTTTTTTTTTTTAAATGCTTATTTTTGAGAGAAAGAGTGCAAATGGGGAGAGGGAGGGAGGGAGGGAGAGAGAGAGTGAGAGAGAGTGAGAGTGAGAGAGAGAGAGAAAGCAGGCTCCAGGCTCTGAGCTATCAGCACAGAGCCCCATGCCAGGATCATGACCTGAGCGGAAGTCAGAGGCTTAACAGACTGAACCACCCAGGGGCCGCAAGAATCTTTTCTTATTCAATGATTCCGTTCAATCACTTGACAAATATGTTTGAGCACCTAGCATTTCCTAGCCTCTGGAGAGAGCTGAGTTAAGCAGTTCCTGCCTTCACAGTCAAGCAGGAACTGTAAACACAGGCCTGTAAACAAATTACAACACAGGCAAAAGCAGAAGTGAGCACAGAATTAAATCAGAAGAGGAATGAACTCTAGGGATGTAGAGGAAGTTCAGGGATACACTTATGTATTCTCCGAAAGGCCTTCCATAAATACCTGTTGAATGGACGAATGAATGAATGAAATCTTGCTTATGAAAGATGAGATCCCAGGTCCAAATGAGATGTATTAGTTGCTTCTGGAAGTCACTAGGTAACTTTACCTTTCAACAACCGCCGAAAGGCAGACTCCAGCATAGTCACCCCCACCTGAGGAAATCACCTTGAGGAAAGGACCTACCTGTACTGCCAGCCTTTTGCACTGCCACCGCGACTACTGCTGCTGCTGCTGCTGCTGATTCCACCCCCACAGCTGCTGTTGCTGCTGTTCTTGTTTGGGGTCACCGCTGTGGCCAGGCCCTCCAGCTTTCCTTCACTCTCTGAGACTTTCATTGTTGACACTGGTTCACCCCCCTGCATCTTAACTCCAAAGTCCATTTGCCCTTCTTGGGCGGAAGGGAGCAACTCTGCAGAGTAGTTTTGTAGGTGCGAATTTTTAAGATTTGATCTGAAGGTGATTCCAGTTGCTCAATCAGGCCGCGGCTGGATGGGAACCATCAAATGGTCCAGGGAAGGAATACAAGCATTCCTACCAAAGGAAAACTTTTAAGAGGGCACGGGTAGCAATGAGGACAGAAACCCTTTAAATATATGTCTCTTTCCCGGCAAATGCAAGGAGGAAAAAAATCACCCTGCCAGAAGGTTTGGTGGTTTACTCAAAGGAGAAGCAGAAGCAGTGCGGGGAGGTCGGGGACTCTTAGCCAAGAGGGCTCGCCGAAGGACGGAGGACCACGGACCGCGACCCGAGGCCTGACCTCTGAGCTGACGGACTGGCCCGCCGCGCTCCCTCTGCTCCTCCAGCGGGTCCTCTGGCGGAGGGTTCCGTCCAGCCGGCTCGACGGTTCCCGCCGCAGCCCCCGTGACAGAACAGGGACCGCCCGCGCGCAACCCGGGAGGAGGGCTGGGGAAGGAGGCCGCCGGGGGCGGGACGCCGGCTCCCAGGGCCGCCTCTCCTCCGGCCAGTGGCGAGCCGCTCGGGGCGACTTCCTCCAACGCCCCCGGCCCTGGGCCCTCGACTGGGCTCCCAAGACCGGCGAGTCCGTCGCCCTCTCCCCAGCCCCAAGCGTGAATACCACAGCTGCGGTCGCCGCCCCACCCACAGCCCCACAGCGGGTCACCCACCCGCCTGCTCTTTCCCCGCCTTCCCTTCCGGAGTAGTGTGAGCTCACTTCCGAAGCAGAAGCGCCTGGCGCCATCTTGGCGCAGGGCACGCGGCCCTGAAGGGGGCGGAGCCTCGGGCGTAGCGGTGTTGGGGGGGTTGACCCGGAAGAAGGGAAAGGGAGGGAGGTGGGACAGCCAAGGAGGGAGAAACAAAGAAGTCCGACTTAGTGCCGTTGTGAAGTGTGACTTCTGGCCTTCCTAACCAGGTCCTGTCCATCCATTGGAGGGCCCATTCTAGGCATCTTAGAATGAAGGCTTAGAAAAATAATGTCATTTCTGTAACAAATTGCTAAAAACCCTCCTATTTGGAGTGCCTGGGTGGCTCAGTTGGTTAATGGTCGGACTCTTGCTTGCAGTTCAGGTCATGACCTCCAGGTTGGTGAGTTCAAGCCCCACCTTAGACCATGCTGACAGCATGGAGCCTGCTTGGAACTCACACTCTCTCTCTCTCTCTCTCTCTCTCTCTCTCTCTCTCTCAAAATAAATAAACATTAAAACAACAACAAGAAGAAGAAAACTCCTCTTCATTTTAGTGATTTTTGCAAAAATTGCATGACACTGGAATAGGGCAAATCAGTGTTGCAAATGAAAATGAAACTGTTGTGGAAATTATAGCTCTCAGAATCAAAGCTAGGTACTGTTTCTCTGACCCCAGACAACTCACACTCTTTAGACTTTGCTTTTTTCACCTGTAAAGAAGGAGTAGTTGAAGGTAATTTTTAACGTCCCATCTAATTGTAAATTCTAGTTTCTAACAACATGATTTGTGAATTGAATGTATGTCATATGCAAAACACGAAGGCAAATGCAAAGAAGTATTACTCAAAGTAAAAAGTAATGCAGGGGACACCCGGGTGGCTCAGTCGGTTAAGCCTCTGACTTCAGCTCAGGTCATGATCTCACAGTGGGTGAGTTTGAGACACACGTCGTCGTCGTCGTCGTCGTCGTCGTCGTCAGCCTCTGTGCTGACAGCTCAGAGCCTGCAGCCTGCTTCAGATTCTGTGTCTCCCTCCCTCTCTGCCCCTCCCCTTCTCGTGCTCTGTCTCTCTCTGTCTCAAAAATAAATAAAAACATTAAAAAAAAAAAACGCAGTGAAACAAATGCAGATACATAGATAATTAAAGCTATGAAGAAAATTAAAGGAGATGATATAAAAAAAAAGTGGGATGGGACAGAGAATCTGTTTTAGAAGAAAGGTTGAGAAAAGTCATCTACGAGAAAATATTTAAGGTGAGAAATGAAGAAATGAGGAAGCTAAGGGAAAAGAAAGCTTTATTTATTCTGGGGAATGAGAGACCTGGCAGCATGGTGAGCAAGAGAGAGAGTAGCATAAAATGAGAGTGAAGAGGTCGGCAGAGAAATTTGGATTTTATTGTTAAGTGCAATGGAAAGTTATTGAAAGTTTAAACAGAGAAGGTTTGTAATCTGATCTATATTTTTAAAAGATCTCTCTGGTCTCTTCAACAAATAGTGTTGGGTCAAGTGGATATCTATATAAGGAATGAAATTGGATCCCTACCTCACATCATACACAAAAATTAATTCAAAATGGATCAAAGACAAATATGAGAGCTGAAACCATAAAACTCCTAAAAATATATATATAGGGGTAAATCTCCATGACCTGGAGTTAGGCAAACCTTCTTAGAAATGACATCAAAGCCTAAGCAACAAAAGAAAAAAGTAGCTAGATTCAGAGTCATGAAAATTAAAAACTTTGGTGCTACAAACAATACCATCAAAAAAGTAGGAAACAGAGAGGTGCCTGGGTAGCTCAGTTGGTTAAATGTCCAACTCTCGATTTCAGCTCAGATCATAATATCACAGTTTGTGAGTTCAAGTCCCACATAGTGCTCTGCACTGACAGTGTAGAGCCTGCTTGAGAGTTTGCCTCCCTCTCTCTCTGCCCCTCCTCCACTTGCTCTCTCTCAAAAAAAAAATAAAAATAAAAATAAGTGTTAAAAGAAAAAGTGAAAAAATAACCCAGAGAATGGGAGAAAAATATTTACAAACCATGTATCTGATAAGGAACTAATATTTACTTTATGTAAAGCACTCTTACAGCTCATTAATTAAAAAAATAAATAACCCTATTTAAAATGGGCAAAGGAGCTAGATAAAAATTTCTTCAAAGAAGATATACCAAAAGTCAATAAGTACATTAAGAGAGTCTCAACATTATTTACCAAGGAAACACAGATCAAAACCACAATGAGATGGTGATTCCCAACCACTAAGATGGCTATAATAAAAAAGACAATAACCAATTGTTGATCTTGATGAGGGACATGGAGAAGAAACTGGACTCCTCACACACTTCTGGTAGAAGCATTACACTAAGTCTAAGAAGCAAGACACAAAAAACCACATATTTTATGATTCCATTTATATGAATGTCCAGAATCGGCAAATCTATAGAAGCACAAGTAGATTAGTGGGAGGAAAGAGGAATGGGAAATTACTGCTAATAGATATGGGGTTTTTTGAAGGGTAATTAAAATGTTTTAAAATTAGATGCTTGCAAATGGTTGTGCAATCTTTTGAATATATTAATATCTGTTTAGTTGTATACTTTAAATGGGTGAATTTAGGATGCATGAATGATAACAAAATAAAATTATTTTTTTTTAAAAATTCTCTAGTTACCATGTAGAGAATTGATTTTAGTGGGAGAAAAAGAGGAAGCAGGGAGACTCATTAGGAAGCTTTATAAGAAATGAAGTGAGAAGTGATAATGGATCAGACTAGGGTGATGGCAATGAGGATAGGGCAGTAATTGGATCCAAACCGTATGGGTGTGGAGGTGGCTACAGCACTGAAAGTGGGTTGAATTTCCAACAGTGCAGGAAATATTCTTACAGACCTCTCCAATGCCAGTCTGTTCTACACATCACAGATGACAACCTTCTGATGAAACTCAGAACCCTCCAAAGACCTTTCATTATTTCTGAAAAAAATTCCAAACTCCTCTGTCCAAGAAAAAATGGTGTTGTAATAGCTATAGGATTGAGAGTTATTCTTTTATAGTCCCATACTGATCAAGATAAAGATCTCTATATAATCAATGAGGTCGGCCAACTGTAAAAGTAAGCCATGCTAACCCACTCCAATCAAGGAAAAGAAGTATTGAGTGTATGCCTTCATTGGATCAATGAGAGGTGCAAAGGAGGAACATGCCAATCCAAGGACAGGAGACAACATGGAGTCTGGAAAAAGCTTTAGCTTTAGAGACCCAGGGACTATTTTGGCATTCCTCCCAATGGTGATAAGACTTGGGGACTAGCTTATGCTGCCCAGGTGCACAACAGATGATGTATAGCAAATGGAAAGACAAGTGTTAACAATAAAAAAAAATTCAGTCCAGAGTGTTCAAGTTTGAGTACACTTTTTGTGCAAGACACTCAGCAGGATGCACTTTTTACCAGAAGGTTACAAGATGTTCATAGACTCATGAGCCAGAGCTAGGAGAGTTGATTGACAGATATTTTGTTTTCTTAAAGCAAAAACTTCTTTTATTGTAAACTGAGTCTGTTTCATCCAATGTCTAAAGAGAAAGAAGAGCATATGACTTGAACAAAGAAGATAAAGAAATGCACTTTTTTGAAAGACTTCAAAGAAGGATATGTTCATCTCTGTGAAGACATTATTGTGCATTCGTCAGCATTCTACTTGGATGATGGATCAGAGCATCTTTCCACATGGAAAGAAGCTGAAAAGCATAGTGGTCAAGAACATTTTGGGACACCTGGGTGGCTCAATCAGTTGAGTGTCAGACTCTTCATTTCCACTCAGGTCCTGATGCCAGGGTCGTGGGATTAAGCCCCGTGTCAGGCTCTCAGAATCTTGGGATTCTCCCTCTCCCTCTCTCCCAACTTAAAAAAAAAAAAAAAAAAAAAAAAAAAAGTCAAGAGAGTAAGTACAAGGATAACCATTGCATAATTAAAAAAAAAGAAAAAAGGACATTTGATTAACATTCAGTTTTAGAAGCTTTATACCCATGATAGGCCAGCATATAGGACTTTTTAAAGAAGTTTCCCTTTAGAGTTTGTTCCTTGGATTAGAAATTGTAGGCCTTTGGTATTTTTTTGTCAAGCACTTTCAGAATTCATGATTTTGGTTCAGGGCTGGTAATATTGTGCCATTTTCTTCTTCCTCACAAAAATATTTTTGGATATGTGCCAGAATGACAATCATTGGATACTAATTCCACTGCATGTGACTTTGGGCAAATTACCTGAGCTCTTTGTACCTGTTTTCTTACTTGTAAAATGATAGTAATAATGACTCTGCTAGAGTGCACTTTGTGGCTCAGTCAGTTAAGCATCTGACTCTTGTTTCGGCTCAGGTCGTGATCTCACGGTTCGTGGGTTCCAGCCCCGTGTCAGACTCCGTGCTTGCAGCACAGAGCCTGCTTGGAATTCTCTCACTCCCTCCCTCTCTCTCTCTCTCTCTTTCTCTCTCTCTCTCTCTGCCCCTCCCCTTCTCACTTTCTTTCTCTCTCAAAATAAAGTTAAAATTTTTTTCAAAAAAGAATGACATCTCTGCTATAGATTAAAATGTGTTCCCCAAAAGTTTGTGTATTTAATTCCTAATCCCCAATGTGATGGTATTCAGAGATGGGGCCTTTGGGAGATAATTAGATTTAGATAGGCTCTATAATAACATTAGTGCCCTTATAAAAAGAGAAATCATAAAGCTCACATTCTTCCTCTCCCTTACCCTATCTTTCTTTCTGCTGTGTAAGGACACAGGGAGAAGAAGGCCATCCACAAGCCAGGAAGACAATTCTCAAGAGAAATCAATCATGTTAGCACCTTGATCTTAGACTTCTACCCTCCAGAACTGTGAGAAAATTAATTTCTGTTGTTTAAGTCAGCCTGGTCTGTGGTATTTTGTTATGGTGGCCAAAGCTAAGACAATCTCCCTTTGGAGTGATTGTCAGCATTAAATGACGTGACACATGTAAAATATGTGCACATGTCTGACACATGACATGGTAAGTGCTTGGCAACTGTCACCCATTATTATTAGAAAAATAAAGTTTACCTGCCAAGTAAAATGAATGTTTGTGTTTGGTGAGAGCACCTTTCTCCTGGACAACTCTGAACAAACACTAACCAGCATATTTCTGAAGACATATTCCAACATATTTCTGTGGAAGAATGTCAGCTTTGTGTCCCAAATGAAATGGTGTTTTCCAAATCTCTCTGTTCACGAGAGATCTGTCAGGGTATGTAAATATAGAGTCCTAAGAACATTAGCCAGAATCACCGGCATGTGGGTGTCAGTGAGAAAATGCAGGAGCACAGGGCGATCCCTGTTCCAGTGGCTTCTCACAGAGCCTTCCCTGACCATTCACTCTGTACAGAGGAGTCACCTCTCCCCACTACTCTTGATCCTGTTACCCTGCTTTAGTTTTCCTCATAGCACCCGACATCACAAGCTTTGCTGTACGTTTTCTGTCTCCTCACTGGAGAGGAAGTGGCATAAGGAAAGACCTAATTCTTTGTTCCCACTGTTGTATCCCCCACTACTTGAACACTCCCCAATACATGTGTTGAATGAGTGAGTGAATTTACCACAGTGGCTAAGAACATGAACTTTGGCATCAGCCTTCAAACCTTAGCTCTGCCCCTTAGTGTGCTTGACTATGGGCAAGTTACTCACCTTGGTGAGCCTTGGTTTTCTCATCTGTAAAATAGAAAAAGAATGAAATAAGAAAATAATTAGGAAGTGTTTAGCACAGTGCCGGCATCTAGTCAGCAGTGAACTAGCTATGATCATTTTCTCATTCTTCCCCTGACCCGCAGGAGAGGGAGTGGTGCCTTATTTCCCTGAAGCAAGAACTGCTTTCTCTGTGAGCCTGCTGCCATGAGAGCAGAATGAAGAGGAAGACAGGATACAAACAAACTGGGGCCCAGGGAGCAGGAGAGTGGGCAGCAGTGCCGACCCCAGGAGAGGCACTGTAAAAATAAGGCTGTGGACCCACAATTAAAAACAAAACATCGGGGCGCCTGGGCGGCTCAGTCGGTTAAGCCTCTGACTTCAGCTCAGGTCACAATCCCACGGACTGTGGGTTCCAGCCCCGAGTCGGGCTCTGGGCTGATGGCTCAGAGCCTGGAGCCTGCTTCCGATTCTGTGTCTCCCTCTCCCTCTGCCCCTCCCCCGTTCATGCTCTGTCTCTCTCTGTCTCAAAAATAAATAAACGTTAAAAAAAATTTTAAAAACAAAACAAAACAAAACCCCAAACAAAACAAAAAGGTGGGGGAAAGGAAAGAAGGTAAAGGAAGCAAAATTCTGGGAGGACAAAATATTCACATGCACAATAGATGTTACTGCTACTGGGGTGAAAATTTCTGTTAAGCAGGAACCCCACTCCCTGCCTATTACAGCTCAGGCAGAAATCCTTTAGCAATTTCCCACTCCAGTGGGGGTGATTCCGCTAAGGGCTCCCAGAGAGCAAGCATTTCACCTGACACACTCCCCTGCCCAGTTCAAAGCTTGTAGTGGGAGTAAAAGAAATAGACATATTCAGTGCTTTTGTTTGAGAGGAAGAGGGGAGGAGGGAGAGAAGAGAATGGGGTAGCTGCCGTGCTTACATTTTTTATAAAGTGACATTTTTTTTCTTCCATTCTCTGCATCTCTCCCCTAAATCTCTATTGAACCTCTAAGTATTTCACTTAAATACCCAGTAGACAATACAATGAGCTCTTAAAACTGTATTATAAAATGAGAACACATGTTCCTTCAATGTGACATGCTCACCTTGCCCGTTTTTAGACTCCTTTAGCTGGTGCAGGTGGTCTTTTGCTGACAGGAGCCCATAACAATGCACTGACCACTGGAGTCACATGCCCTTCCCTTCACCAAGTGGTGAATATGCCACAGGAAAGGAAAGAAAAGTCAACGGATGCTCTAGCATACAATCACCTGGGTATGAAATCTGGGGAGCACTCATGTGGGTCAGCCTGCAAACTTATTTTTCCCATCAAATGAATCAGTTGACAGGAAAACAGTACTTTTTTAAAAATTTATTTTGACAGAGAGAGAGAGCAAGAAAGCACACACAAGCAGGGGAAGGGCAGAGAGAAGGAGAGACAGAATCCCAGGCAGGCTCCACACCATCAGCACAGAGCCAGATGTGGGGCTCAAACCCACAAACTGTGAGATCATGACCTGAGCTGAGATCAAGAGTCGGATGCTTAACTGACTGTGTCACACAGGCGTCCCGGAAAACAGTGATTTACTCGACAGGACATACACCAATGTCTCTTGAAAACACCATCCCACCCGGGTGCCTGGGTGGCTCAATAAGTTAAGTGCCAACTCTTGGTTTCAACCCAGGTCATGATCTCACAGTTTCAGAAGTTCAAGCCCCACCCAACAGCGCAGAGCCTGCTTGGGATTCTCTCTCTCTCCCTTTCTCTCTGTCCCTCCCCCACTCACACAGTCTCTGTCTCTCTCAAAATAAATAAATAAACTTAAAAAAATAAGTAAAAAAGGAAAACACCATCCCACCACCACCATAAAAAAGCAAATATAAGGGTAGCACTTTTCAATTTGTGCACCACACAATATTGCAGGATATTAATCACTGTTACTTGATTTAAAATGTTTCTTGATGGGGCGCCTGGGTGGCTCAGTCGGTTGAGCGTCCGACTTCAGCTCAGGTCACGATCTCGCGGTCCGTGAGTTCGAGCCCCGCGTCGGGCTCTGGGCTGATGGCTCAGAGCCTGGAGCCTGCTTCTGATTCTGTGTCTCCCTCTCTCTCTGCCCCTCCCCCGTTCATGCTCTGTCTCTCTGTCTCAAAAATAAATAAATGTTAAAAAAAAAATTAAAAAAAAAATGTTTCTTGCTATGATTAGATATGTTTGAAAAACACTGATTTTTTTTTTAAGTTACACTAGTTCCTTTATTGAACAACTTGGAAGATTTAATATGCTAATGTACATCATGAATCTTCATGATGGAGATTGAAGGTGCAATATTTCCCAACATTATTTGACCACAGAACACCTTTTACATAAAACATCTCCCAGGAATAGTGTCCACAAAGTTTATAGATCAGGATATCACTAGAAAGCAAGTAGAATCCTATGAAGAAATCCATCCATATTAAATTCACCTTATTGTGCATGTTTTAGTGTCCTATCTCTCCCCAGTGTCCCTGCTTCTGCATGGCATGGGACTCTTCCCATGAGAATAATTCCCCTGGGTGGTGATTTAGGACAGAGGCCTCAGATGTGCCCATAAACTCCCTCTGGGAAGGAGTTGCGCCTTTAAGGTCCTAAGCATTAAAAATATGTTGATTATTCTCATATAATTCCAAATTTAAAAATACCACCCTGTGAAACAAATGAAAAGGATCCCCAGAAAGTTTGAATTTTCCCCATGAAAGACGGTTTTGAAATGTCCTATATCAAACTCAAAATATTTGGTAGTGGCAGTGTTTTACTGTTGTGCTAAACAGCCATCCAGTTTGCTCATTAGATAACCCAGCACTAACCCCAGGGGGAAATGCCTTGCTGCCTGGGGGAAGGGGATCCTAGGACACCACACCGCCCTACCCAAGTCCGAATGGACTTAGTTCAATCTCTTTTCCACCTGTGAGAGGAGACTTAGGATGGTGAAGTAGGAGAAAATTTGTAACCAGAAGCCAGGGGAGACAGGGGTACCAGCCATTGAGGACAGACCCACAGCAATAGGGAATTGGGAGCAGTCTATTTTCATGGTGGGTTGCCTATTGGTTTTGCCTCAGGCCCTCTTTATAGTTTTCTTTTTGTCCAGGATGCCGAATATCTGCTCCTATGGGTTCTATGCTTAGTGCCTCTAAGTGTGGGGCTATGTTTGCCTTTATGAAACATTTTTCTTTTTTAAATGTTTATTTATTCATTGAGAGAGAGAGAGAGGCAGAGAGAAAGAGAGAGAAAGAATCCCAAGGAGGCTCCTTGATGTGGGGCTCGATCTCACGAACCACAAGACCATGACTAGAGTCAAAATCAAGAGTCAGACGCCCAAACAACTGAGCCACCCAGGCGCCCCTACATAACATCTTTCATGTGAATTGTTGATAACACAGGAACAGGAATTATTTCTCTTACATAAGAACTCCTGGGGCATCTGGGTGTCTCAGTCAGTTAAGCGTCTGAATTCAGCTCAGGTCATGATCTCATGGCTTGGGGGTTCAAGCCCCGCATCATCCTCTGTGCTGACAGCTCAGAGCTAGGAGCCTGCTTTGGATTCTGTGTCTCCTTCTCTTTGCTCCTACCCTGCTTGAGCTTGGTTTCTCTCTCTCTCTCTGTCTCTCTCTTTCAAAAATAAATAAACGTTAAAAAAAATTTAAGGGGTGCCTGGGTGGCTCAGTCAGTTAAGAGTCAGACTTTGTCTGGGGTCATGATCTCCTCCCACCCCACCCTGGACTATGAGCACCTTGAGGACTTGATAACTAGATGACAGGCAGTCACCTAACACCTAGCCTGGCACCGAGCAGACCTCCATAAATGCCTGTGGCATGAAGGAATGACAGCGTCCTTTCAGAGGGCAAAATACCTTTGCCTTCCTTGGCTTGGCATCTCCCCACAGCATTTAGGCCAGGACTCCGCATTCAATGGGTCCCCAGCTGGATGTTATTTTCTGGGCTGGTGGCTCTCTCTTGCCACTCTTTTGTCCTCAGCCTCCGCAGCTCAAGTGCTAACTGTGATAATGGCATTTGTGATACTGTCACTAACACAGGATCAGATGATCAAACCCTCTCCTCTTCCCTCACATTGGCTACCAGTGCTCCATGGAGGGTAATTGGCTACCAGTGCTCACATTGGCTACCAGTGCTCCATGGAGGGTAATTTATTTTTCTAAATACCAAACTAGTAGAGTGTCTATGTGAAAACAAGATGCTTGTAATCCAGGTGGAAGTTGGAAGATGGCTAGGGCAGAGAACAAAGAGGCCAGGTCAAGTGATTAACAATGTAAAAAGTAACTTTCTATGATAAGTTTATTGGCAAAGAACTAGAGGTTTGGTAACATGCGTGGTAAATAAGAAAGAAGTATAATTATGCAATAGAATGGAATTAAGTCAGATTTATCCAAAGGTTATCTATATAAAACCCAAAGATTAACTATCAAGAAAGTTACGGTTTCTCCTTTCCTAGAGGGGTTTAAGATGAAGAAAGATCCCCATCTTCCTGAACTGAAATGAGGTCTGCCCGGAGGAAAGGAGATTGAGATGGTCTCAGATGTTCAAAGCCTATGAGTGTTCTTACTTCTGTGAAAACCTTTACTGTAGTCATTGAACAAATACTTATTACACATGATTCTACGCCAGGTGCTGTTAATTGCAAAATATACAACCATAGCCAAGATACAGTCCCTCTCCTCTCAAAGCCACACATAGAACCAAGAAGCTGGATAGTAACAAGAAATTTAAAATAAGTGTGAGAAGTGTCAAGTTGCATGTAATATAGAACCCACGAAGAAATAAGTGGGTGGGCAGCCGTTTACCTAATGTAGCAGTAAGAGAAGGCCCGCTTGAGAAAAAGTGATATTTACGCTGAGCTGAAGGCGGTGAGGTAGTGTTCTTGGTAGAGGGAAGAACATGCCCAAAAAAGAGACAGAAAAGATATAAGAGGAACTTAAAGAAAGCCAGGGTGGTCAGAGCTCGAAAGGTGTATAATAGAAGATGAGTCTAGGGAAGTAGTCAAGGATCGGGGGCCAGACGTAGAAATTTGGACTTCTTCCTAACCACATGGGGAGCCACTGAGTGATTTTAAGCAAAGGAATTAATTACATGATGAGATTTAGGTTGTTTAATGTTAAATGACATTACTTCTACCAGACCTAAGTACAGCTTTGCTCTGAATTAGGTTCTTAGGAAGCCTTTTTTCCCCCTCACATTGCTGGATTTCAAGTGGAAAGTTGACATCTGGCTCAACTGCCTGGTCTTGCAAGCCTTAAGATAAAGACAGAAACTTCCGGCAAGAAAATCTTCCCTTTATCACTGTAAGAGAAGTAAGTGATGTATCTTTGTGGGACCTATTTGTATTTCTCCATTTCCTGACACTCCCCCCCCCCCCCTTTCTTTTATCAGAAACAGGAATGGTGAACTCTCTCTGAGCTCTTCCTTTCTTCCTCCTATCATGGCTACCACCCTTACAGTGCTATGGCACAACCATGCAGCCTTGTGAAAAGTTGCTCAATACAGTGGACATGGCATAAAGGGACATTCTGCTCCTTCCTTCCATTTTTTGAGGAAATGTTGGCTTTGTCATAAGCTCTTCTTTTTGTGGCTATTATAGTTGTTCGTAGCTCTTTCACTTGTAACAAAACCTGTTTTAGCTCTTCAGAACCATTCAAAATGTTTTTACAATGTAATCAGATCTTAAACCAATTTCTCTTATGTCCTAGGAAGAGAACAGGTGAATAAGACATTTCATGCAGACTTTTGCTCAATGGCATCAATTCATCTCAAAGAAGCACAAGAGAGACCGTGTCCTCCACCATGCAGGTGTGATTCTACATGCTTTCCATCCCAGAGACCTTGAAGCAAGAACAATTGCCTTGCTGTTCTTGGCAATTTAAATTATCCTTTGTGAATGCAATACTTTTGGCAGTCCAGGGTGCTAATTACTTGGAGCATCTGGTCAGGCTGCCAGAGGCCAAGGACAGCTAGTCCTCTCATTTCCTGTTTTCAGTCTTTCCTACGCCTGAGCTTTCCCTGCTTCTACAACCCTTTCCTACAGCAGCATGCTCTCAATTTCATGCTCCACTTTTAATCAGGATCCAAAGAGACGAACGTGATACAAGCTTTGCTAGTTGAACAAAAGGCAAAGGAAGTATCACACTTAACATATCTATTGCTATCAAGGGGAAAATCTGTGGTGACTCTCTGCAAGGTGAAGAGTAACAGATTTTTGCCCTTTTTAGTTGACAAGACTCACAGACAGAAATGCTGAACGGGGTCAGGTAAATGAATTCAGTAGTCTGGGTGGGGACTATAGGAAGTGGAGAATACATGCCCCATCTAAAGAGAGGACTACTTCACTCCCACAGACTGTTGCCAGGGAGGCCCAGTGAAGCTGACTCTTCTGATTTTCCAAGAGAACCCAGAAATATGGGCTTTAATGTGAAAATCCCTCAAATTTTAAGCATTTGACACTATTTCAAAAAAGATGTTTAATATGTGGGGACCAACACAGAGCATGTCTGTGACCAGATTCAACCTATTTGGATCACCAGTTTGGGATCTGTGGTATAGAGTCTGTTCTAGTTGCAAAACTCTGCAACCAAAGAAAAAGCTTCACGTTTCTGCAAAGGATGGATGAGATCTAAGTATAAATCCTAGCAGTGTCCTTACAGCTTGGCACTTTTGGAAAGAGGTTTTCATAAACAAAACCTTCCATTCCTATTCTCCCTGCAGTATGTGAGAACAAAGGAGATGTGAAAATAGGAGGCATACAGGGTAACAAGGGCTGCTGTAACAAAGTACCATGGACTAGGTGGCTTGAACAACAGAAATTGATTTTCTCACAATTCTGGAGGCTGGAAGTTGGGGATCAAAGTGTTGGCAGGATTGAATTCTTCTGAGGCCTTTCCCCTTGGACTAAGGATGGCCATCCTCTCTGTGTGTCTTCACAGGACTGTGTCCTAATTTCCCCTTCTTATAAGGACACCGTTCATATTGGATTAGGTCCACTCATATGACCTATTCTAACTTACATCTTTTAAGACCCTATCTCCAAATACAGTCCCATTCTGAGGTACTGGGGGGGGGGGGGGTGGGTTAGGACTTCAACCTATGAATTTTGGAGGGATACAATTCGACCATAACAGCAGGTTCTCTCTCTTCACATAGCCTTTCCTGGAGCAGCACATGCTGTCATTTAATGGAACTAGGTAGCCATGAACAAGAATGTATTAACTCCCATCTGTACCCAGCCTTGTGGGAAATTTCAAAGAAAAAGAGATACAAAAACACAGTCTAATCAGAGCAAGAAAAGAGTTTGGACAGCAAAGCTCTGCTTGGAGATCATTTTATACATGAGGATATAAGACACATAGGAGTCCTGTGACATGCCAGAGGGACAAGGCTGCAGCCTCTCTGAACTGGAAGGGCCTTGGGCATCATCTATTCTATCATTCTCTAAGGGATGCCTTCCTTCCAAAATGTTCCTGTCAAATGGCCCAACTTCATTTCACATTTGTATGTCAGAGCTTCAGATATTTCAAGACAGAAATCATGTCACCATCAGTATTTTTTCTTTAAGATAAAAATTTTTGATTCTAGGTAAAATTCTGAATTCCTTTGACCATTCCTCTTAAGATGTGATTTCAAGTGCTTTTACTGTCCTGTACATACCCTAATGTTTGTTTTCTTACAAATATTTCCTACAGGGTGTGCCAAAAACCTGAGAGGTAAATTTGTAGATGTGGCCATGACAGTATAAAGTAGATCAGGTCAATCACCTCCCTTACTGTTGACATTATGCTTCTATAATTATAGCCTTTAATCATCGTAGCACATCTCTCTGTTCTTGTACATTAACCTCGTCTTAAGTCCTTTACGTGGATGCTACAAAAACCCCATCTTCTCCCCTAATGCCTGTGTACTTGACTTTTTTTCCTGTTCACTTTCATCTTGCCAGATTCTCTCTGTTGTTCCAGCCTGTTGAGCACTCTTTGGATTCTGATTCCGATATCTCCTCTTTTCACTGTCTTCTCTGGTTTCATGTTGGCTGCAGATTCATCAGGTTGTCACTGTTGTACTCAGTCAAGTCATGGGCAAAATTTTGAACCAGGATGGAGCCTAAGTAGAGTTTTCCTTCTGGATTCACATGGATCCCATCAGTCAGAATTCGGGTGTGGTGGATTATCTCCATTTTCACCCTGTTTGTATTTCTCCACTTCTTTCAAAAGGATGTTATAAAAGATGTGGCTGAAATCCTGTGTCTACAGCTTTTCCCTATGAGTCTTAATTTTTTAAAAAGTTTTTTTATGTTTATTTATTTTTGAGAGGGGGAGAGAGACAGAGACAGAGAGAGACAGAGAGAGACAGAATCCAAAGCAGGCTCCAGGCTCTGAGCTGTCAGCCCAGAGGCCAACGTGGGGCTTGAATCCACAAACCACAAGATCATGTTCTGAGGCAAAGTCAGATGCTTAACCGACTGAGCCACCCAGGTGCCCCTTACCAGCCTAAAATTTTAAAGACTCATCCAACAAATCAGCTGCTGAGCTGAAACAGTGTGGTCTCTGCTGTCCCAAATCTCCGTGCCAATTTGGAGGTAAGAGAAACAGACAACTGGAACACAGTCAAGAGGACTGGGCTCTTCTCCGTCAGTTGAGAGAAGGGATATGAGAAGGGAGGGCATTAGAGTGACCTGTTGCAGGTAGATTAAAATCTCTTTGGCTGAATCTGCTTTGAGCATGCTATTCTTTCCCACGATCTTTTCTCTTCTGCAAATTGGAGGAAATGATATCTTCTTTAAGTAATGGCTGGTAGTTGTTTGAAACAAACATGGATCTCCCACTATGGTTTTATGATACTTCTTAGGAATCTTTTTTCTCAGGTAAGAGACGTTTTTAATTATGTGACTAGTCAGGAGAACTAGCCATTACTAAATCTGCACATACTAACCTGCTACATATGAAGCTCTACAGACAGTTCTAGTCTAGTCCAACATTCAAAAGTTTCTATGCTGGTCTTGAGTCCCATAGTCCATGATGTCATAACTCTAATATCATGGCTGACTCCTGTCCTTATCCTTGTCTTTAAGAGTTGAACCAAGAGGGGCACCTAGGTGGCTCAGTTGATTGGACATCTGACTCTTGATTTCAGCTCAGGACATGACCTCGTGGTTTGTGGGTTTGAGGCCCATGTCAGACTCTACGCTGACATTGCAGAGAATGCTTAGGATTCTCATTCTCTCTCTCTCTCTCTCTCTCTCTCTGCCCCTTCTCATTTGTGCATGTGCTCTCTCTTCTCTCTCTCAAATAAATAAACATTTTAAAAAATTTAAAAAAAAAGAGTTGAACCAAGAAAATCAAGCTCAGCTTTAGATGGGAGATATTGGGGTATATCCCTGACTATGAAAGTATGGGGGACCCTAAGATGAATCTATAAGGGAGATACTGGGGATCCTTCATCCCTCTAGGGCTTTAGGCAGAGAATTAACACCAATCTATGAGAGATGGGGTTGGTACAAAACCTAAGGGAGACGTGACCCCAAACAAATCTGACCTCAGACCTTGTAAGGGTTTCAGGTTTTTTGATGATTAAATGACCACAGTAAGAGAGCTGCCACAGAGAGAGGAAAGTGAAGGGCCTTGTTTTAAGTCAATGACCTTCCAGGACCAACACTTATAGCCAACCAACCACCACAATGGTGGTCATTTGGTGGGACATGGCCTCCTGGATGCTGCCTGGACCATCAGCTTCATGTGCTGCATTGCTCTGAGAGGTGTTTCCACTTAGCCCGATTTCTCCCCTTGGTCACCAGATTCCTCTTTAGGTGAAAGCCTTCTTAGGAAAAATATATCACATTTCCATCACATGTGCCTCGTCTTCCCAAGTGTATCCATGAGAACGACCTTAACCCATTTGGGCTGCTCTAATAAAATAATAGACTGGGTGGCTTTTTATTTTCACTTCAAAATAGTCATAATTAAAGTATTTTTATTTTATGTACAATGATTGGCATTAAGGTAGGTTATTTTGAGTATCTGCAATTAAAGTATGTATCTTGGATGATCCATTCAAGCAAGGTCATTTAATCCAACTTAATGAAGCCTATATCCTTTTAGTACTGATGGAAACACTGGCAGCACCTGTTCAGGCTGTATTTCCAGATCAGACCGTGCTGGTTTGAGTGGACAAGGCAAGAACGAGAATCCTGGCCAAATTTCCTCGGATGGCTCCAGTAGAGCTGCTGGTGACCCATCTTGCTCTCCCAGATGCAATGAAGAAATGGCAGAATGGGTGGCTTAAACAACATATATTTCTCACAGTTCTGAAGCCTAGAAGTCCAAGGTCAAGGCACTAGCAGATTCAGTGTCCAGTGAGAACCTGCTTCCTGGTTCATAAACGCAGCCATCTTCTCACCGTGTCCTCACTTGGCAGAAGGGCCAAGAGAGATCTCTGGAGTCTCTTTTATAAGAACATGAATCCCATTCATGAGAGCTGTACCCTCATGACCTAATCACCTCCCAAAGACCCTACCACCTGATACCATCACATTGGGAGTCAGGCTTTCAACATATGAATTTTAGAGGGACAAAAACATTCAGTCCAGAACAAGAGTTGTGAAGAGTCCTACTTTACCTCAGATTGGATTCTGATGGACTAGTATTTTTCTCTGTAGTCCTGGGCTCAGTCATGTTTTGGCTGATATTAATTGGATGTAAAGTAATATTAGAGTTATCTTACTATCTTATCCATCCCTTAATGCTCCAAAAATCTATTTAGCTGTGCCAACAAGATGGGCATATCTAGTTTTTTTGTTGTTGTTGTTTTAATTTTATTTATTTAAAAAAATCTCTATACCCAACGAGGGGCTTGAACTCATGACCCCAATATCCAGAGTCTCATGCTCTTCTGACTGAGCCAGCCAGGCACCCCTGGCATCTAGGTTTTTAAAAGACCATTTTTAGAAGTAATCTTTTTCATAAGCAATTTACTGAACCCCTGTACAAGCATATTCATAGTTAATAATAAAAAAAAAATAGAAACCACTGAAGTATCCATTAGTAGGATAATGTGTTGGTTCCTGGAGTAGCTTCTGTATTATTTAAATTTTTGATAATGAAAATGCTTTCATATTGTGTCAAGTTATCGCTATGGGTTTCCAAGTAGTCCCTTTCCTTTGCTCTTGCCTTTTATAATTGTCCTCACTGCTTTCTCAGTGATCTATTAAAAATGCAAATATGATTGTGGCACTTTGGGAATTAAAGCTTTCTTGTGGTTTGTTTCTCATTATCTATTCATTAAGTGTCAAGCTCCTTGGCATGTGTAACAGTCCTTATGATCTGTCCCTGCTCTCCTCTGCAGCCTTAGCTCCCATGCCTGTATTCTGTTTTCCAACCACACGTGACTTATGTCAATACTCTGAGCCCGTCAGTTTCTTTCACAGCTGCATGGCTTTGCACTGACTCTGCTCTCTGCTTTCAGTACCTCCTCCTTCTTCTCACAATCAAATTTGAGCTTTGCCATCCCTCTCTCTGCTCAGAAAATGTAAGCCTGCTTGTTCCAACAGCCTCTATAGGCTCTCAGGACATTCTGCACAAAGCTATGTTCACACATTGTTTACCCAAATAGAATGCATGTTCTTGAGAGCTGAGAGGTGTATTCATCTCATATTCCCCACTGAAGCCCAGGCTCTATTGGATGCTAAATATTGAATGAATGAATGAACGAACGAACAAGTGTACAACTCTTCTAATATTTATATCTATTAGTTCCTGGTGTTTAAGCTGTACTTGATCTTTTAAACCATATTCACTCATTTGTCCAAATTCATAGTAAAACTTTGAACTTTAAAACATAAGAATAAAAATAAACCATATTCACATATATAAAAATGTTGGGCTGGGGGAAGAGAGATCTCATGTCTAGGCTCAGCCTCAAACCCTCCTTAGGATGGCCCTGCTCACAATAATGAAGCCCATCTTTAGTCTTCAGTTCTGCTAGATCTTCTGTGACATTTGGAACACATTTGGGTACCTCAGCTGGAATATCCTCTGTCTTTGGGAGATCAGAATCATCTCAGGATATGAGCCCAAACTCAATCACCTGACTCTTATTTGTTTTTTGCCCCAGGCTGGCACATGTATGGGGATCTCTATTGTATAAAACTGTTGCCAAGACTATTTTGAAATATGAAAATATTCCAAACATGATGAAGTTCCCCTAGGATGCCTTATCTGCATATGTGTGTGAATTTACCTTAGGAAGAATAGCTGATGTTATATTTAGGGGATGAATCACTGGAATCTACTTCTGAAATCAGTATTGCACTATAAGCTAACTTGGATATAAATTTAAATTAATTAATTATGAAAAACAATCAATCAATTAATTAATTTAAAAAGAATAGCTGAGGGGTGCCTGGTTGGCTGAGTCGGTTGAGCATCCGACTTTGGCTTACGTCATGATCTCGCAGTTTGTGAGTTTGAGTCCCACATTGGGCTCTGTGCTGACAGCTGAGAGTGTGGAGCCTGCTTCGGATTCTGTGTCTCCCCCTCTCTCTGTCCCTCCCATGCTCATACTCTGTCTCTCTCTGTCTCTCAATAATAAATAAACGTTAATAATAAATTTTAAAAAATAAATAAAAAGAATAGCTGATGTTGACGAAAGCACTGATCTGTCAATGCCCTCCATGCTTCTAGTATGGCACCCATAGTGCACTTACAATTGGTCCCCTACAGCCCCACTGGAAACTAAGCTGCACAGGGCAGGTAGGTTTCTTTGATATATCGAAAATAATATATAGGGACACCTGGGTGGCTCAGTTGGCTAAGCTTCTGACTTCAGCTCAGGTCATGATCTCGTGGTTTGTGAGTTTGAGCCCTGCATCAGGCTCTGTGCTGACAGCTCAGAGCCTGAAGCCTGCTTCCGATTCTGTGTCTCCCTCTCTCTGTCCCTCTCTCACTTGTGCTCTACCTGTCTCTCAAAAACAAATAAACATTAAAAATTAAAAATAAATAAATAATATAAAAGTTGTATTTGCAAAAGGTCCCCATCAGCTTGTAGGTTTCTGCTTCCCTCTCAAACTCATGGGCCATACGAAAACTTTCTCCTTTATTACCTTTTTTTTTTTTTTTACATTTATGTCCATAATCCATTTTGAGTTAATTTTTAGATAATGTTTGAGTTATGTTGAAATTTTTAAAAAATGAATGTCCAATTGCTTCAGCACTCTTTTTGTTTTTGTTTTGTTTTTAGTTTAGAGAGAGAAAGCACGAGTCAGGGAGAGAGAGAGAATCTTAAGCAGTCTCCACACTCAGCATGGAGCCCAAAACAAGGCTTGATCCCACAACTGGGATCATGACCTGAGCCAAAATAAAAAGTCATACACTGAACTGAGCCCCAAATCACCCTGCCTTTTATATTTTTGTTTTTTATTCCTAAGTAATCTCTTTACCCAATATGGGACTTGAACTTGCAATAAGATCAACAGTTGCATGCTCTACTGACTAAGCCAGCCAGGTGCCCCACTCCTTATTACCTTACTACCAGCTAAAAGACACTTTCCTTGGTGCCTTTATATTGCATTTTACCCCTTGTGGCAACTAATTCCTATACACAGCATCCATGAAATCTTATCTTTCACATATTCTTGATGAGTCACTTTGGTTTTCTCCCAGGATTGAATCCTAGAGACAAATCAATAGGTAACTATGTCTCTCTCCCAAACAGTAAACGAAAATGATAAAAAAGAAAAAGAAAAGGGACTTCCCAATGGGGTGATATCTCACAGTTTATAAAAATGCCATGTCTTTATTTCTTTTTAACTTTATTTATTTTGAGAGACAGTGTGTGCACGTGTGTGCACCTGAGGGAGGGGCAGAGAAAGAGAGAGAGAGAGAATCCCATGCAGGCTCTGTGCCGTCAGCACAGAGTCTGACATGCGGCTCGAACCCACAAACCATAAGATCATCACCTGAGCTGAAACCAAGAGTTGGACACTTAGCCAACTGAGCCACCCAGGGTGCCCCAGTTATGATGTGTCTTTACACTCTTTTCGGAAGTACACACCACAGTTCAAGCAGTTCAATTTGGTTCTGAACAAGTAGTCCTCACTTTTAGAATAGGCTATATATTCCAAAGTGTTTTTATAAAGTCAGTTGTGTAAAACTCACAATTCCGGTGCCCAAAGAAATGAGGTTATCTTGGGTCATCAGGTTCTCAGGGCAGTCCCTAAAAGTCTATCTAATCCTGAATGTGGCCGACCTGGCACACCAAATGCACTTCTCCCGTAGTCCCAAGAACTCTGCACAGCTTTGATTGTGCAAGAGAGGAAGAGAGGGCACCCTGTGTTCCAATTCCGGGACGCAGCCCTCCTCTACTCCCTACTTGGCTGAACCCACAGCTAGGGGTAGGGCTGGGCCAGGGAGGGTGCCGGGGAGGAGAGCAGACAATCCTGGGCACCAGCACCAGAAATCTTATTCTCTGCCAGAGGATATCTCTCTAGTTCTTTCACTCACAGGAATTCTGAATAAGGACTAAATAGGAATAGAAATGATGTTTGTATAGTGTTTTATAGTTTATAAATGACATATTTTCACCCCTAATATCTCACTGTCTGATTCTTAAAACAACCCTCTCGAGTTACTTTATTGTTGTAATTTTTATTCAACAGGCAAGAAAAATGAGGTTCAGAAATGAAGTGATTTGGGGAGCCTGGGTGGCTCAGTCGGTTGAGCATCCAACTCTTGATTTCTGCTCAGGTCATGATCTCATGGTTTGTGACTTCAAGTCCCATGTTGGGCCGGGCTCTGTGCTGACAGTGTGGAACCTACTTGGGATTATCTCTTCCCTTTCTCTCTCTCTCTCTCTCTCTCTCTGCTCCTCCCCACTTCTCTCTCAAAAATAAATAAATAAACTTAAAGACGGGGGGTGGGGGGCACCTGGGTGGCTCAGTCGGTTAAGCATCAGACTCTTGATTTTGGCTCAGGTCATGATCTCACAGTTTGTGAGATCTGGGCTCTGTGCTGAGAGCATGGAGCCTGCTTGAGATTCTCTTTCTCCCCTTGTCTTCCCCTCTCCAATCTCTTTCTCTCTCTCTCTCAAAATAAAAAAATTAACTTAACAGAAAAAAAGAAAAAAAGAAATGAAGTGATTTCTCTAAGGCCAGTGTGGGGAAGGATGTGAAAAGAAGCTCAACTTGCTCCTCGGCATGGCTGCTTCTCTCTGGGTCTCCTCATAAACCGACCTGGCTATATTTTATTTATTTTCAAACCACTTAAACTGTGTTCCCTAGGTGCCAGGCATTATCCTAAGAGTTCTACAAACATTAGCCCACTTAAAACATCTCAGGCTTAAGATTTACCTTCTTCTGAACTTTTAACCTGTGCCTCAATCACTGCGTAACCATCTTGGCAATGGAGGTTGACTTGAGCAATATTCCTATGGTGCATATTTTAGTCAGAGGGGTTTGGACTGCTTAGTCAAGTGATCTCTGACTCTCATATTTCATGATCAGATGAGTCGCTTTCAAGAGTCAGACTCTTGACCAAACAGTTTGGATATGACATGAGCTTTGATATGTGTGACTCCTGCAGGTCTTTTCACCACAGCTTTTCTTATTTTAAGACCAAATAAACTGTCTCTAGCCAGAGCTAAAGTTTCAGCCAGTAGAATATGTCTCTTAATGAGTGAACCCTCTGTTAAATATGTCATCTGAGTCTGGCAGTTTTGTGCTATTTAACTCCTAGAGAGCATTTGACCAGCCTAAGACCAGCCAAACCTTAGCAGTTACCAGAATGGGCTCTAAAAATAGACTTTGGCTTTGAATTCTGGCTCTCCCTCTTTCTATTTTGTGATCTTGGGAAAGCTGCTTACCCTCTCTGTGCCTCAGTTTTTCTCATCTTTAAAACGGGACAGTAATAGTACCAACTTTGTAGTGTTGTGAAGACCGTCCCATGCTACAGATGAGGAAACTGAAGCTCAAAAGGTGGGAAGGGATTTTTCCAAGACAACAAAGTACAAACTGACGCTGGAGTTAGAATTGAGAGCTGCCTCTTTCTGAAGCCCGTACACTACCAACTGTGGGGATAAGTTCTTGGCCAGGTGATCAGCTAGATAGGCTGTGTTGAAAACAATTCTGAGGCAGCATTGGGCTGAAAGGGAGAGAGTGTGGGCCCTTAGGCAGCATCTCCTATGGGCACAGAAGGGGATATGTCATCCCCACTTGGCACATCCAGTGATAGACCTGGACATTAGTTAGGAAGGGAGTCCCAGCCTAGGAGCTCCTTTAGGACAGGTAGCATGTCTTAGTGATACCTGTCTCCCCAGCTCTTAGCACACCACCTGGCCCAAAGCATTTGGGAAATACGTGTTGAACTACACTGAATCGAACTGTCCAGAGACTTGCCCCCAAGGATGGGTCCTCTATGCTCTCAGGGTGGGCAGCTTCCTTTGGTTTCCCTTAAAAGGCAAATTTCTAGTCCTAAATAAGACTTGGGGAGGCTCATGTGCCCAGTTGTTAAGACCTTCTATGGCTTCCATTCTTAATTCAACAGCAAATTTAGTGTAAGAAAGATACTAATACATGTTGATTATATTTTACTTGAGTCATTCCAGTGAAACAACAGCCAGTTTACCCAACCTACCCCCTTTCTCTCTGCTATGCTTACTCACTCTTTCTTTATTGCCAGTTACAAAGGCAAATGGCTATCATCTTAAGGGTGAGGAGTAAAAAGGAACAATGGGTGAGAGTTTAGAAATAACATCCTATCTTTGAAACATAATCAGTCTGGAACCATTGATTCTGTTTCATTTTTCACTCCTGACTTAGAGAGTGTTGCAAGCCTGGGTGTTTGTCATATGAGAGTCTAGGTAAAAAGAGCATGTGACTTGCATATGCAAACTCTTCTCACCTACTTAGGTGTGGCCCAGGCAGAGTACACTCTAGAGACCTTGCCCTTAAGAGGGTTGTTTCTTTGGAATGAAACCCCATCTAGTGTATATCCCCAGAAAGAGGCACACAGTTACCATCTTCTTCCTTAAATCCAAAATAGGACAAGAACCACATGATCCTCTCAATAGATGCAGAGAAAGCATTTAACAAAAGACTGCATCATTTCTTGATAAAAACCCTCAAGAGAGTGGGGATAGAAGGATCATACCTCAAGATCATAAAAGCCATATATGAAAGACCCACCGCTAATATCATCCTCAATGGGGAAAAACTGAGAACTTTCCCCCAAAGTCAGGAACACGACAGGGATGTCCACTCTCGTCACTGTTATTCAACATAATATTGGAGGTCAGCCTCAGCAATCAGACAATACAAAGGAGTAAAAGATATCAAAATTGGCCAGGAGAAAGTCAAACTTTCCTGCTTTGCAGATGACATGATACTCTCTATGGAAAACCCAAAAGATTCCACAAAAAAACTGATAGAACTGATCCAGGAATCAGCAAATTCACAGGATATAAAATCAATGAAATCAGTTTCATTCCTATACACCAATAATGAAGCAACAGAAAGAGAAATCAAGGAATTGATCCCATTTACAATTGGACCAGAAACTATAAAATACCTAGGAATAAACCCAACCAAAGAGGTGAAAAATCTATTGAAAACTATAGAAAGCTTATGAAAGAAATTGAAGAAGACACACACAAAAAGGAAAAATATTCCATGCTCCTGGATTGGAAGAATAATATTGTTATAATGTTGATACTACCAAAAGCAATCTACATATTCAGTGCAATCCCTATGAAAATAACATCAGCATTCTTCACAGAGCTAGAACAAACAATCCTAAAATTTGTATGGAACCAGAAAAGATGCCAAATAGTCAAAGCAATCCTGAAAAAGAAAACCAAAGCAGGAGGCATCACAATCCTGGACTTCAAGTTATATTACAAAGCTGTAATCAATAAGACAGTATGGTACTGGTACAAAAACAGACACTCAGATGAGTAGAACAGAATAGAGAACCCAGAAATGGACCCACAAACGTATGGCCAACTAATCTTTGACAAAGCAGGAAAGAATATCCAATGGAATAAAGACAGTCTCTTCAGCAAACGCTTATTGGGGAAACTGGACAGCAACATGCAGAAAAATGAACCTGGACCACTTTCTTACACCATACACAAAAAGAAACTCAAAATGGATGAAAGACCTACATGTAAGATAGGAAGCCATCAAAATCCTCGAGGAGAAAGCAGGCAGAAACCTCTTTGATCTTGGCTGCAGCAACTTCTTACTCGAAATGTCTCTGGAGGCAAGGGAAACAAAAGCAAAAATGAACTACTGGGACCTCATCAAAATAAAAAGCTTCTGCACAGCGAAGGAAACAATCAGCAAAACTAAAAGACAAGCAACGGAATGGGAGAAGATATTGCAAATGACAGATCAAATAAAGGGTTAGTATCCAAAAATCTATAAGGAACTTATCAAACTCAGCACCCAAAAAACAAACAATCCAGTGAAGAAATGAGCAAAAGACATGAGTAGACACTTCTCCAAAGAAGACATCCAGATGGCTAACTGACATATGAAAAAACGCTCAACATCACTCATCATCAGGGAAATATATATCAAAACCAGAATGAGATACCACCTCACACCTGTCAGAATGGCTAACATTAACAACTCAGGCAACAACAGATATCGGCAAGGATGTGGAGAAAGAGGATCTCTTTTGCACTGCTGGTGGGAATGCAAATTGGTGCAGCCGCTCTGGAAAACAGTGTGGAGGTTCCTCAAAAAATTAAAAATAAAACTACCCTATGACCCAACAATTGTACTAATAGGTATT
This sequence comes from Panthera leo, assembly GCF_018350215.1. Taxonomy (NCBI): domain Eukaryota; kingdom Metazoa; phylum Chordata; class Mammalia; order Carnivora; family Felidae; genus Panthera; species Panthera leo. Next base: position 70,793,491 of record NC_056687.1, read on the forward strand.
TATCCATGGGGTACAGGTATGCTGTTTTGAAGGGGCACATGCACCCCAATGTTTATAGCAGTGCTATTGACAATAGCCAAAGTATGGAAAGAGCCCAAATGTCCATTGATGGATGAATGGATAAGAAAATGTGGTATATATATACAGTGGAATATTACTCGGCAATCAAAAAGAATGAAATCTTGCCATTTGCACCAACATGGATGGAACTAGAGGGTATTATGCTAATCAAAATTAGTCAGAGAAAGACAAATATCATATGACTTCACTCATATGTGGAATTTAAGATACAAAACAGATGAACATAAGGGAAGGGAAGCAAAAATAATATATAAACAGGGAGGGGGACAAAATATAAGAGACTCTTAAATATAGTGAACAAACAGAGGGCTGCTAGAGGAGTTAAGGGAGGGAGGATGGACTAAATGGGTAAGGGGCATTAAGGAATCTAGTCTTGAAATCATTGTTGCACTATATGCTAACTAACTTGGATGTAAATTAAAAACTAAATAAATAAATAAGAAAAAATAAAAATAAATAAATAAGGTATTTAGATCCTGTAGCATGAGAAGGCTGGCTTAATGGGTTTTGATGATGAAAGCAGGAGGCTTGGACAGATAACTTCTTAAACTCTTTTTTTAGCTCTTAAAAAATTATTGATCATCTTCTATCAGTCAGGTGCTGTATATTTACATACATTGTCTCATTTAATTCTCATAACAGTCTTAGGGAAAAGTATCATTGCCTTATTGTGCAGATAAAAGAAATCTTAAGAAGGTTAAGTGATTTGCTCACATTGCATAGCACCCACATGGTTAAACCTCATTTATTCAATAAATGTTTATCGAGCCCCTCCTATATGCTGGACACTGGAATAAACTCTACAAATACTGAAACAAATAAGAAGCAACCCTGCACACAAAAGCTCATGGTCCAAAGACAAAGCTGGATCGCTAAACAGGTTATGTAATTGGGTGTGGTAAAGGGGTGATAACTGGAAAGGGCATCATGGGAGCACAGATAGCAGAACTTGACCAGGTTGGCATTCAGGAGGTATCCTAGATCTTAGATGATGAGCAAACAGTAAGCTGGTGAAGGAGAGTTGAAAAGGGATAGATTTCATCCCAGGCACTGGGAAGGGGCAGTGCAAGCAAAGGCATGGAGAAGAGAAGGAGTATTGTGAGCATGAAAACCACAGGATGGTATTGTTGGAATAGTGTAGGCATGGAGGTGGGGCTGGTGTGGTAGGGAGGGGCTAAATCAAAGCAATCCTTATAGTTGTGTTTTCCCAGTGACCTGCACTCTTCCCCCTTGGAGCCTATGCCATATGAAGAAGACTGTGCCCAGCTGAGAATCCAAAAATGGCCCCAAACAATTACTCTCAGGTGAAAGTTGAAATCAGGTAGTCTACTCAGAAGAAGGAAGACCTGTTGCTGCAAACCAGAGAATCATTTTACCTCTAACAGTCTCCTGGCCATCTCTTAATGAACTAAGTATCTAACTAGATAAGCAATTGAGAACTAGGACCAGGGATTATAGTCAGTGTGTAATAGTGGGTGATTCTTCTGAAGCCCACACCCCATTGAATGGCTGTGATGCAGCAGTTCACTTCAATTGCCTGAGTCCCCCTCTCTTCTTCCATTTTGGCTTCCTTTATGTCTCCAGCCTTCTACAAACTATCTATCCATCTCTGCCCTTTTCCTATGTTTGTCTTTGCTGTTCCTTCTTTGAGTTTGTGTGGGGTGCTTTCAGTACTGAGATGAACCAAATGTATGGGATTGACCTCCAGAATTGTACTATAGTGCCATTGAATCAGCTGTATAAATCCACTGCCCGAGATCTGAGGTTAAGAAAGGATGAGATGAAAGCTTCTAAGTGGGAGACACTGTAGCTAGATCAGAGTTTCTCAAAGTGTGGTCTGTGCACTGGAAGTGTTTATGACAAGTAGAAATTAAAGGACCTTGACCCAGCCCTATTGATTCCAAGTGTGTTGGGATGTAGCCAAGTGTGTTTGTATTTTTAACAAGCCCCCCGGGAGATCTTTGAGCAATATAGTAAGAACTGTTGCCTACTATAGGAATCACAGAATGGCAGCAGTAAGTCAGATACAGTCACAGATACATTTTGTTTGGGCCTTACAGTACTTTAAAAATCAGAATGTTTTGGGACGTCTGGGTGGCTCAGCCGGTTAAGCATTTGACTCTTGATTTTGACTCAGGTCATGATCTCATGGTCGTGGGATCAAGCCCTGCGTTGGGCTCTGCACTGAGCGTGAAGCCTGCTTGGGAATTGTCTCCCTCCCTCCCTCTCTCTGCCCTTCTCCTCTCGTGCTCTCTCTCTCTCAAAATAAATAAATAAAGATTTTTTAAAAATCAGAATATTTACTTTAAAATCTAGAGTTCTGGTCTCTTGAAAAAATTCTTAGGAAGGCAACTCTGAGCCAATATATTCAGACAACAATCATCTAAAGCTATGGTAAGGATCATCCTGTTTCACTCAACATGCTCTCAGTCCTCGGAGCCACCAGAGCCTTCTGTGGTGTCATCTCCCTACCTTTTGACTTGGGCTCCTCTAGAACAGATATCAGGTTTTTGTCATCCATGAATCTTCAGTTCCTAAAAACAAATTTACAGAAGAGAGTGAATAAATGTGTGATGAATGAATGAATGGGCACAAGCTTGATGATAAGCTTCTCTTGGCTTGGATAACTTAATTCCAAGTTTTAAAAAAGCCTGGTCCTGGGTATAGGAAACATGGGGTCTTATCCTGGTTCTGTGACTGATATGTTTGGCTATATCACCTCACTTCTCAGAGTCAAAGTTATCTTAACTACAAAACGTGTTATGAGGATGGATTTTTGTCTAAATTCTTCCATCTTGGACAGTGTGGTGGCTTTAGGCTACAGGTGGGCATTTGGGTTTCGTTCTTTTTTTTTTTTTTTAATGTTTATTTATTTTGAGAGATAGAGAAAGAGACAGAGCACAAGCAGGGGAGGGGTAGAGAGAGCCAGAGACACAGAATCTGAAGCAGGCTCTAGGCTCGGAGCTGTCAGCACAGAGCCCAACGTCCAAGGTGGTGCTCCAACTCTTGAACTGCAAGATCATGACCTAAGCTGAAGTTGGATGCTTAACCGACTGAGCCCCCAGGTACCCCTGGGTTCCATTCTTAAATTATATGTGGAGAAGAGGCTAATGTGAAATTCAGTCCCAACCAGCCTCTCTCTAAGCTCCACACCTCAGAATGCCATCTGTTATCACGGCAATTTGGAATCTTAGCCTGAGCTGAGGAGGTGGCTGACTCTCACAGTCTCAGAGTGGCAAGTGTTTATGGAGGCAGACTTGGCCAACTCCTTTAGTTAGACCTCACAGAGGATGTTCAAACACCTTAGACTAGTGCAGAAGGCTATTTAGCCTAAGATCCCTGCCAGTTAACCCTGTGACTCTCCCCTTCCCACCAATAATACTCAATTTCCCACGCTGCCCACGAGCACCATGTTGTTTTTCCCCTCTCTGCCTTAGTATGTGCTGTTCTCTCTCCTTTATCTCACTCTGCCATTGTCAATTCCTACTGTGCCTTTAACACCCAATGGAAGGGATCCCTCTGGAAAATTATCCTAGCCACTGTCCCTGTCCCCTTCTCCAGGCCTGATGCTTCACTCTCTCCTTGCTCTTCCCTTTAACTTTGTCTTGTACAAGTGCTCACTCCTTTATGTGTTTGTTCCCCTACTGAACTGAGGTCTCCTTGAGGGCAAGAATCTAGAACATGTCACAGAAGCACAATGTATGTTGAATGAAGGCTGACCAGCCCTAAACCCCAGATGTGCTGAGATGATTCTGCTTGTCAGAGAAGAGCTGACCATTCAACCCTTACCCTACCCACGTTCCCCCTCCCCCATCACACACAGTTCTGCATTTTGAAATGCAGAGCTCATTGCGGATATTTAGAATGACAAATGATGTTTGCCAGTGGCTGAGTATCCTGTGTCTCAACATCAGTGCTTCATAACACTGTGGATTGTAGGGATTATGTGTAAGTGATTTTTTGTGTGTAGCACTTAACAATAACAGCATGGTGTAGGACAGTATTTCCTAAACTGTTCTGAAAAATCCTTTAATCCTCTTATGGAGAATGTAAATAGACACTGTATTAAAAATGTAATCTGGGGGCACCTGGGTGGCTCAATTGATTAAGCATCTGACTTCTGTTAGGGTCGTGATTCACATGGTTCCTGAGCTGGAGCCCTGCTTCAGATGAGCCCCACTTCTCTCTCTCTGACCCTCGCTCACTACGCCCTCTCTCTTTCTCTCTGTCTTTCAAAAAAGAAAAAAAAAAGTAATCTGGTCTGGGGCAGCTGGGTGGCTCAGTTTGTTGAGTGTCCAATTCTTGATTTTGGCTCAGGTCATGACTTCACGGTTTATGAGTTCGAGCCCTAAGTTAGGCTCTGTGACTGCAGTACAGATCCTGCTTGGGGGTTCTCTCTCTTCTTCTTTCTCTGCTCCTCCTCCGTGCTCTCTCTCTCTCTCTCTTTAAAAATAAATAAATAAACTTAAAAAAAAAGTACTCTGGTCAAAAAAGTTTGGAAATGTCTGGAAACTATATTCCTCTCTTAGAAGGAAACATTTATTAGCATATTAAAGACTCAGAATTCTAGTGATAAACATCATGGTTTAATTTTGTTTCACCCAGTGCTTCCAAAGTAGTGTTGAGGAAGAACACTGAATTAGAAGTGAGAAGACCTGAGTTTTCACTTCCCCTCTTTCACTAATGCAAATGTGTGATCTTGAACGAGACACTTCCCCTTTTGCAGCCTCAAATTCCTCATTTGTACATTGAAAGAATTGAAAAGGAAAATCTAAATGACAAGGCTGGATTAGATTATTTTCTAACAATCCTCCTAATCCACTTTCTATCCTGCTCCAAGGGATGAACAACTCCAGCTTTGAAGCCTTTGCCGGGGCTAAAAAGCTCACACAATGGGTATTTAGCAACGTGGTCTCAGCTCTGCCTTGCCCCACCCCAGGATCAACTGAGCAGGAGTTTGGATGTTCTCTTAACACAGCTGTTTCTCTCAGTTGACTAGATCTGAAGGGGAATTATCTGGCAGTTCTGAGCTGATTGTGCCAACTCCAGGATGGCCTTCAACACTGTAACAAGCCAAAATCAGCCATCCACTCATCCTCTCCTCCTTTGCAAGGCATTCACCATTGCAAAATCATTGCTCAGAATGTCCAAAAAACAATAGATTTGACATAAAGTGAAACCCTGGGTTCAGGAAGAGCTTTAAGGTAGGAGAGATTTGATAACAACCATCAATCAGGACTGTGAAAACACCAAGCACCTGCAGGGAAACCAGATACCCAAGAATGTAGTAAGGGGAGTAAGATCCCAAGTTCCCTTGGTCTTGAGAGAAAACGTAGCCAGTTCGTTCCCTTTAAAGTGTGTCTGTGGAAAGGAAAGCAAGTCTGGCTCAAGTCAGATTTTGGTGTCATGGAGTTCATGTGGACAGGGGTCAGCCCATTCCCACTGATGGGGGCCCTATTAGCATGATGCCACACTCAGAGCAGAAAGCCTATACTTCCCGCTCCAGAGGATAGCCCCCAAATGGCCACTGTTTAAGGCCCATATTACACATAAGCAGAGTGGTGTTTCTCTCTGAATACCATCTCAGCAAAGTCAGAAACACCATTACTCAGCATAATCTGTAGCCAAGATTTTCCTCGTGTGTATGGTTCACCCAGTCCAGGATCCTTCCTTCTTTCCTTTTTTCTGTCCCACAACATTACAGAACATTTGTTAAATGACAAAACTAAAACAAGTTAGTAATAACTTTGATGTCCTTTATTCAAGGGAAGACAATCCATGGATTGCGGGTGCACAGGACCTAACAAGCAGTGAAGCTCTCTTCCCCAGGGATTTTGGGCAAGGGTGAGTCATACAGAGCGTTAGAAGAGGCACTGAGGAAACAGGCTAGGAGGTGGGGGATTTCCTTATCCTTATAGGCTAGCAGGTCTTATTTTCTAGGGTAAGGTAAGCTAGTGAAAGCTGAGTTGGAGGATTGTGATTGGCGTTAGTTTTTTTAGACAGTGAGGGGTCTCCCTCATTGCAGGTTGACTCTGATTTAGATTTTTATGCTGAGCCATGGGGGCAGCTTCCATATTGTGGATCCTGGTATGTAAATTAACTTTATCACTGTATTTCAGGACTTGCACTGGGCATGATGATTAGTCATGGAGCCAGAGCGGATGTATACAGCATGACTCCTAATAGGGATTGAGTTCAAAAGTTAATGTTTAGAGCAAAAAATCAAGTATTATCAGAATTACCTTTGAAAATATTTTAAATCATCCACATGGGTATTGAAATGGTCACACTCTGTGAAGCCCAGGACACTTGAGGGACTTGGGTTTTAACTGAGGGATAATGAATGTCATTCACCCTACATTTCTCCAGGCCATTGATCAGCTCAATGTGTGGAATGGTACTACTTAAATCGCTATTTCTTGCTCAGAGCCTTGTTTTGTTTTGTTGTTTTGGCTGAAATTGACTTTGTATAAGCTAAATATGTATATGACACCATTCAGTGAAATACATAGAAAAAGTATCTACAATCATTTTACTAATAGAGGTTACCCCTTGGATGTGGACTGAGATCTGAGGTACTAGAACAAAAAGAGGGTCAAAAAGGACTTCAGTCTTCTCTGTAGTGTTTTTATCATCATTTTTAAAAAACATTTATGTCTTATTTTGAGAGACAGAGAAGAGAGCAAGGGCTCACACAAGCAGGGGAGGAGCAGAGAAAGAGAGGGAGAGAGAGAGACTCTCAAGCAGCTCCACACCCAGTGCAGAGCCTTGTGTGGGGCTCAATCTCTCGAACCATGAGATCATGACCTGAGCCAAAATCAAGAGTCAGACACTTAACCAATTGAGCAACCCAGGTTCCCCAGCGTGAAAATAAACAGCGATAAGATAGTAATAGCAGTGTGCCAGAAGCAGGCCTCAGGGTGGGGGAACAATGAAATTTTCCCTGCTACTTAATCTCATCCCTGTGTTTTTGTTCTGTGCTCAAGGGAAACAAGGTTGATGTTTTGCTTATTCCGCTTCAGGATGACCTAGATAAAGCTTGGGCTGTTTGGCTTGTCTTGTCAGTTCCCTCCCTGCCCCAGGGAAGGGCAGTTCTTTTAGTATATAGATAAGTGAGGAGCATTGACACTGGGCAGGGGACATCTGCATGAGTTTTTTAACCTGCTATTTCTTTCTAATCTGGTGTTACTTCTGCCATCACAGGGATGTTGCTAAGGGTGAGAGGTGCCCTTGGATCATTGCAGTTGTGTTGGCTCACCCACGTACTCACCTTGGCAGCGTATTCACTTCCTCTTTATCCTTTGTGAGGTGGAATGGACAGGAATTTTTATTCCCATGTTATGAACTTGGGAACAAAGGCAAAGCATAAAAGTCAGAAGCAGAGGTGTATACCCAACACTGGGTTGGTTGCCCGTCAGTCTAAGGCCTTATCCATCTGACTACTCCTCATGTTCTTACTGACCACCTCAGAAGGTGGTTATGGATCAAATGAGTGTAGAACTCTGAATCCATAGTAACAGAACCACAGAAAGCCCACTGTGTGAATATTCAGATCATTTTCCTGACACAGGCTGTAGTGTGAATTCTGTCTCAGGCCTAGTGGGAAAACTCTACAACTTTTTTCCTGAGAATGAGGAACTTCTCAGTTGAAGGTTGTGCTTGGTATAGTAAAGATTGCAGGCTCAAGCTTCGCTGGAACCCATCACATTTTACCTGTAAGATACTGGACAGTTCACTTGACCTCTCTGAATTCCAGCTCTTTATCTGTCAAAGGGGAAAAATGCTACCTACTTCATTGGATGACTATGAGGAATGAATAGAAGCTAGATGCCTGACCCAAAACAGGCACTCATCATACATATTAGTCCCATTCATTCTCTGGGTCTTTCCTAATGGAGCACTGGCCATGAAAATATCTGGTAGGACCAACCTGGTTTGATGAGTTAGCCTAGTGGGGACAATAAAACCCACAAGTCATTTGGAACATTACTATCTGCATCCATTGAGGGAATATTCACTCAAAAGTGCCTCTTTTCAGGCTCAGCTTGGCCTGTGAGAACACAAGGAGGAAGAGGAGGAGGTGGAGAAAGAAACCCCCCTAAGGGCATTGTTTTTACAGACTTTTTTTTTTTTTTTTTTTTTTTTGGTACATGAAGAGAAATTAAGATCAGTTGGCCAGGGCTGTGGACATCCTGTACTCATCTTTTCTTTGGATACATGTCAAGAAAGGATATGATGCTTCTTTCAGTGTTTGATGTTGGCTATGACCATGGGGTGTAGTTTTTCATTGACTTTCTCCTGGATGAAGGTATTTGAAGACAGAGGACTTTAGTCATCAAGATTTTCAGGCCTCTGGCTCAGCAATAAAATGAAATGAGGGCTATGGTAGCATTCACATTAAATGGTTTTCCTCTAGTGTTAATACTGGAGCTTGCTATTCCTGAATATCTTTATTTTTAAATTGGCTGAAGCCCTTTGGTTGCCATAACAAAATTCAATTAAATTTGGCTGAAGGGAAAATTGAGAATTTTATGTATATGTAGGTTAAAAATGATTAAAGAAGATGATTTAAGTGATACAAACAAAGTTTATTTTAACCACTTCATAAAGCAAGTAGTCTCCACTCCCAAGGGTCTAGAGAACTGAAAAATGGGGAGGAAGGCAGGAAGTTTTTACACTTTATCACAGGATAAAGGATAAAGAAAATGCAGGAGAGGCACCTCCTCCACTGGGTGGCTCAGTTGGTTAAGCGTCCAACTTCAGCTCAGGTTATGAGCTCATGGTTTGTGAGTTCAAGCCCCACGTCAGGCTCTGTGCTGACAGCTCAGAGCCTGGAGCCTGCTTTGGATTCTGTGTCTCCCTCTGTCTCTGTGCCACCCCTGCTCACACTCTGTCTTTGTGTCTTTCAAAAATAAACAAGCATTAAAAAAATGCAGGAAAAAATAGAAAATATATGATTGGCTGGGGCCACAGTCAACCTTGTTTGGGGTGAGAAGGAACAAGGAAATATGCATAGACCCAAGAGTTGGCTTGGTGTTTGAAAATTGTTTGACTGGATATACTGTGTTTCTGTTCAAGTGGAGCATTTACAGAGACATGAAAGTTATTTAGATTCTGTTTGCTGACAGCTCTATCTTGGGCCTAGAAATTTATTTTAACATATACATGTATATTGTATATACATATTCATGTATATGCATATCGATATATGCATATGTGTATTCTATGTATGCAAATTATGTATAAAGATATGTACAGGGATATGTCATAAAACTGGAATATAAGAATATAGTAAAGCTGAAGGAAAGGCCTAGAATAAGGAATTGCAAAGCCATTGGGATATCTCCCTGGAAGTTCCTTGGGTTCTACTCTTCTCCCTGCCTCCCCTCTTCCTCCCCTCCCCTCCCTGATGCCAGTGGAATATGGTTGTTAATCAGCCTTCTAAGAAAGTGATTGATGCTTATGGTTCTAACCATTTCTGAATCAGAGCTGTCTAGATCACAAATCCCAGTTCCTGAGGTGGGTAATTGTCCATCCTGGGCCAATGAGCTATTACAGCCAGGAGAAATGAGATACACAGTGGGGACACAGCTGCTGGAACCCATCCATTGTGAGCAAGGAAGCCACAGTCATTACAATTTATGACCAAGAACTGGAGACCCATTCTAGTCTGGCTATCAATGCTGCAAATGGAAAGCAAAAAATTACTAAATATGAGCAAATATAACCAAAATGACCAGAGTCATGACTGAGAAGAATAAATAAATCGTAGGATGCTTAAAGGACTAAGCCACCCAGGTACCCCCAAGCAAAGGTCTTTAAGGCAAACAATACAACAAGTACAGAAAATTTTAATATGTAATCATAGAAGAGAGTTCAAAGCCACATAGCCAGAGACATATTTGCTAATGTTAGTGTTTAAATAAAGTTGCTAGGGGCACCTAGGTGGCTCAGTTGGTTAAGCATCTGACTTCAGCTTAGATCAAGATCTCACAGTTTGGGGGTTCAAGACCCACATTGGGTTCTGTGCTGACAGCTCAGAGCCTGGAGCCTGCTTCAGATTCTGTGTCTCCCTCTCTCTCTGCCCCTTTCCTGCTGCACTCTGTCTCTCTTTCTTTCTCTTAAAAATAAACATTAAGGGGCGCCTGGGTGGCGCAGTCGGTTAAGCGTCCGACTTCAGCCAGGTCACGATCTCACGGTCCGTGAGTTCGAGCCCCGCGTCAGGCTCTGGGCTGATGGCTCGGAGCCTGGAGCCTGTTTCCGATTCTGTGTCTCCCTCTCTCTCTGCCCCTCCCCCGTTCATGCTCTGTCTCTCTCTGTCCCAAAAATAAATAAAAAAAAAAAAAAAAAAAAAAAAGTTGAGAAAAGAAAAAAAAAAAAAGAAAAAAAAAACATTAAAAAAACTTTTTAAATAATAAATAAATAAACATTTAAAAAATTAAATAAAGTTGCTAATATTTAAAAATCTAAATATTTCATACCAAATTTTGTTTTATAGCTCCTCTTAAAAAATCAGAAGGCCTGGCAAAACTGGGTCCACAGTCTTGTCTGGAAATCATCACTGGAGCTGAGAGGTGGATGTCCCCTTGGAAGGGCTAGGTGGTCTCTAGTTTGTTCCCTGCCCTGCCCAGCAAAGCAGGCTTCAATCACTCCATGGGTGTTGGAATATCACGATACTACCAGGGCCAGTCCCTCCTGAAACATCTGGCTCTTTAAAATGGAAACTGTTGAAAGAAAGAAAGAAAGAAAGAAAGAAAGAAAGAAAGAAAGAAAGAAAGAAAGAAAGAAAGAGATGGAGAGAGAGAGAGATAAAGAAAGAAGGAAAGAGGGGCGCCTGGGTGGCTCAGTCGGTTAAGCGTCTGACTTCGGCTCAGGTCACGATCTCGCGGTCCGTGAGTTCGAGCCCCGCGTCGGGCTCTGGGCTGATGGCTCAGAGCCTGGAGCCTGCTTCCGATTCTGTGTCTCCCTCTCTCTCTGCCCCTCCCCCGTTCATGCTCTGTCTCTCTCTGTCTCAAAAATAAATAAAATGTTAAAAAAAATTTTTTTTTAAAGAAAGAAGGAAAGAAAGAAAGAAAGAAAGAAAGAAAGAAAGAAAGAAAGAAAGAAAAGTATTTGTCGAATACATTTTCTCTGACCTTGTTTAAGGAAAAACGTGTTTAATTAGTTGAAATTTTGGTACTGAAAGAGGGTTTCAACTGCCTCCATTTTCACCTCAAACTTTCTAATTAAGTTCTTTCCAGTTCATCTCTCAATTTAGGCAAAAGAATGAAGGCAAAGCATCCCCTGATGAGAACAGAAACTACCCCCTCTAGTAATAAGGACTGCCCTGAGCCAGCAAGACCCTGCCCATGATGATGATCCATTTGACCTTCAATGCCCACGTGCACTACCAACAAACTTTGTCTCACATTTTCCTTATATAAACCTGGAAGTATTTCCTGCACTTTGCAGATAGTCTTTGAGCCGCCAGTCTGCTGTCTTTACAGTGTTGACTTCTCTGAAATAAATTCTTTTCTTGGGGTGCCTGGGTGGCTCAGTTGGTTAACCAACTGACTCTTGATTTCAACTCAGGTCATGATCTCACAGTTTGTGAGTTTGAGCCCCACATTGAGCCCCACAATGGGCAGTGCAGACCCTGTTTGGGATTCTCTCTCTCTCTCTCTCAAAAAACAAACATATAAATAAATAAACAAACTTAAAAAAGATAAATTTCTTTCTTGTTTCAACTCCACTCATCTCTCTGTCTTTGGATGCTGTCAGCGGCAAGTGGCCCAACTTGGTCTATGTGGGACCCTGGGAGCCAGGTGCTCTTGCATCCTGGGCACCCTGGCTACAGTACACTATTTTTGTAGAAAATTAAGGCAAAATGAAGGCAGGACTGTAAGCTTTGAGAGGGTTGGGACTGTGTCTGCTTATTTACAGCTGAGTCTCCCGTGCCTAGAACATCACTGATGCCCATAAATATAGGAGGAGGGAATGAAGACATAATGTGGCATGCACTAACCAAACATTTTACGGAAAAACAGGGCAATCCTGCCTGTACATGAAGAAAAACAGCACAAAACTTTCTGACATGTGTCACTGATTGCAGGCATGAGGCCACAAAGATAAGAGAGAATCATGATAGAAAACTGATCTGGACTTAGAACTCTGCTTACTAAAGCACTGTGGCAAATAATAGCATTTCCAGGAAGAGTTTTTAGTTATGTGGGAAAAAAGAAATATAAATAAGTAAAATGATTCCATAAACTTGTACACTATATAAAATGTCCTTAGAAGTAAAATAAAAATTACTCTGGGGATCTCTAGTAATGGAGGTGTCTAAATGCTTCTCTTGGATTTGTAGGGGCTAAGGGCAGGCCACACCAAGATGGGCTGCTTTAGTATAAAGATTATTTTAAGTTAAAAGCAGTCAAATGGAGCACCCATCTGGCTAAATTGGTAGAGCATGCAACTCTTGATCTCAGAGTTTGAACCTTATGTTGCGCGTTGTAAGAAGTGAGATGATTCATTTTCAGAAATACCAAATAAAAGCTGTGTTGTCTAGTAACAATAGGTTTACAACCTATTGGAAATATGTACAAACTGGCCCTCCATCCAACAATGGAGTCCCAAACCCTTAAACATTTCACTTCCTGGTTCTTCCCCTCTCCATTTTGTGGGCTTTTCACGGGCTTTGCAAGGAGCATGAGCCAAAGAACTGAAGTCTCTGAGTCACCTTAAGAAATGTACATTTGTTCCAATCAGACTACTTTTTGGCCTTACATGGGCATAGGCGACTTCTGGGTAAGGCTGTAACCTTTGTAGTACTCAGCCAATGAGGAATCAGGGGAGGGTCTTGCGTGCTAGGAGATAAATTGCCTGCTGTAGCCTCCCCAAGTGTGCCTGTCCATCAGACACCTGCTCTCCCAAGAATGATGATTAAAGCCTCACTTCACTGTGCTTCAAGTCCCTTCTTTGATTGGGTCACTGGGTTTATTTCTCAGAGGTGTGGAGCCTACTTAAAAAAAATCAAGACCCAGTAGATCCAGGTAAAGTTCTTTATCTCCCCCACAACTAAATAAAGAGAACTTAGAAGACCTGCTCCAGGAAGAGTACGACCTCCATAGATAACTACATTATGATATGAACTAGATGTAGAAGACAGGGAGGAACCTAGCAAGGCCTGTTTGAGCAAAGTTCTCTCTGATGTGGAGAACAAAGGGAAAAGAAAAAAAAATTAAACTTCCTTACAACTTACAGCCCTTTGACAAGTAAGTACTTGAGACAAGCAAAGTGACCTTCTTCAAGGAGCTTAGCTGCCTCAATGTTAATACTTTGCTAAAGGCAAAAGGCAACCCTAGCCTGACATTAGGCCGACCTCCAGGATCCTGAAAAAAACCCTTTAGAAACTTGCTTTACTTCTACCACCCCTGCCCCGCCCCCTGCCCAAGATATGTTTTAGCAATCATTCTCTAAACATAAGGTCCACTGATATACATGTGAAGGGTCTCGTGATTAAGAGTTTACTAGACAGTAGTAAATGACCTTTTCTTAACAGCAGCTAGCCCCTCAAGGTCATTTCCAGCAAGCTGGAAAGCTTGCTTTCAGGGTTCAGATTCCTTAGAGAGTTATGCCATCCCTAACCCCTCCCAGTTTGAAACTATACACTCAGTCACTCCTCACAACCTCAGTTCAGCTCTTTCTGCCCATGGGTCCCAACCTTGCACTTTAATAAAAACCACCCCCCCACCTTATTATTTTTTTTTTGCAAGAAATTCTTTCTTGACCCTTCACTCCCCAACATTTCACATCACTCTCTGTCCCATTGTTTCAGAATGGCCCAGAAAACATTTGTTTACCAAATATTTACACTTTTTCATCTTCCTAAGGATTGTATTCTTCCCCCTTTGAAGAACCCGATCCCTACCCATTTCTCCTTAGTTCAGAATGACATATATACCTCATTTTGGAGGTCTTTGGAATTCAAATGTCTGTATGGATTCCCTGTAAGTACACTATTAAATTTTATTTTCTCCTGTTAATCTGTTTCGTGTCAATTTGACTCTTAGTCCCGTTAGAAGGACCTTTGAGGGGACAGGAATTCTTGCTCCTCAACAGATCATTTAGCAATGAGCTGCCAGGAGGTTAAGAGGCTGGATGGAATGAGCTTTGAATGAACTTTGTGACGTTCTCATATAGAGAAACTAAGGCACCGAGGCAGGGACTAAGTCAATTGGACACAGTATATCTGTGACCCTGGCAAGTCAGGAGCTAGAGGTCCCAATCCCTAGTCTACTTTCAAGATACCAAAGAACTATTTCCAGTCAGATTTCATTTTGGGGGGGTGAGGTGGCAAAAAGGAGAATGGTGATGGCCTTTTCTGATTCTAGGAAGCAGGTCCAGAGGCCTGTAAGGCCATAGCCAAAGGTGATAATCCTATTTGTCATCACTCTGAATTATATCTGGGCTGTAGCATGGAGCTGACTGATGACTCATATAAAGCTTGGAGACTTTGGCCATCTCCTTTACCTAGGTACAGTCAAGATTTTCTCTTGTTTTTTTTTTCTTTAATTTTTTTAATGTATTTTGAGAGAGAGAGAGAGAGAGAGATAGCAGGGTAGGGGCAGAGAGAGAGTGAGAGAGAGAATCCCAAGCAGGGATTCTAGACAACGGGGCTCAATCTCATGACTAAAATCACGTGAGCTGAAATCAAGAGTTGGACACTTAACTGACTGAGCCACCCAAGTGCCCCAAGATTTTCTCGTTTTGCTATACTGAGTGATAATTGTGATTCCATCTTACTTGAATGGAGTGTGTTCTGGGGACAAGGGAGAGAGTGCTGCTTTGCACATTGTAAGTCAAGGCTGACCCTTCTATGACTATTGTTGCGTATTGGGTAAGTGCCTGTCTTCTGAGTTTCTTAGAGGGTGCATAGGAGGGAAATTCCAATGATAAAACAAAAGCAATGACTCTCAATGAGATAAAGATGTTCTCAGGCAGCCTGAGTGAAACTCTTCATGTCCTGCTGCTGGTACCTTGCCCCCAATCCCAGCCAGTTTGTCAAGTTCTGAGCTACTGCTGCAGGCCTCAAAATCCAGCCTCCAAGGCTAGAAGACTAAGGAGATGCCCTGAGGGTTAAGGCCTTTGGCATGTGTCTTCGTCAAAAATATGATCTTGGGTTCACATGGAGTGTTTTTGATGCCACAAGACCAGACTAAAGGAACAGATCAATTCTAGAAGGTATTGGCCTTTGAGAACAGGTGTCATAAAGCAAGGATGCCCTGCTCATTTTTCTTCAAACATTTAAGAAATATTTATTAGGCACCTACTAATTGTGGCAGGAAATGTTCTCTGTCCTGGGACACACCAGTGAACTAAATTTACAGACAGAAATCTCTGCTCCATAGGCTTACATTCTTGTGGGGATGGATGAGCCCCATGAAAATTTTCACAACTTCTTTGTCACTTCCTGTCCTGCTCCTGTCATCTCCTCCAGAGATAATCTGGGAAAACCAGATGAGACTCATCACACACTTATTTTGAGCTACCTTGGGAGAAGTCATATAATGGAGGAGGGCTGCTGTGGGTCTGAGATTATGCACAGGTTTGAATTGTCTAGTGAGACAGAGAAACTAAAGGAACCCCATGAAAAACTGCTTTATTCACTCCTTTCCCTGCTTCTGTTCTTGCTAGAATCTGCACCCTACCCCCTTACATATGCCTCACAGAACAGGTAATGTATGTCCTCCTTGTAAAGGTCAAGGAGTTAATGACCTCTTTGGAGTCTTCCAGCACAATAGATAACATCTAAGGAGTGACCAGGTGGGGTCATCATGAACCTGTTTTCCAAGACCACTGACTCATCAAGACCTGATTCCAGGGCATAAGTGACCTATGAAGAACATTTAAACACTCCTCTTTGTTCCTGGATGACTGAGAAGATATGTGCACCAGACCACAATCCTAAATAAAAACCCCAGACCCCAAGCAAGGATGAAACTCACCTTTCCAGAGAGTCTCCAGGACACTCTGTATCTTCACTCTCACCATGTCTTCAATAAACTCTATTCTCACTTCCTCTTGCCTCACCTTTGATTTCTATCCTGTGCAAAGCCAAGGACCCTCTTGGCTGGTCCTGTGGTACCTTCTCTGGGTCCTTGAACCCGG
Source organism: Panthera leo (assembly GCF_018350215.1). Classification (NCBI taxonomy): domain Eukaryota; kingdom Metazoa; phylum Chordata; class Mammalia; order Carnivora; family Felidae; genus Panthera; species Panthera leo. The sequence continues at coordinate 70,809,721 of NC_056687.1, forward strand.
CCAGCCTATATCATCTAGCTTTTTTTTTTTTTTTTTTTTTTTTTACTGCTTATTGCTCACACTTTTGAATAGCATTGTCTTGCCAAGAATGACACAAGCTCCATTTTAACTGATGAGCTTGGGGTTTGAGGCCTAATATAGGCAACATTTTATAAGTCTATGGAGCAACCAACACCCCCAGATTTTTCTGGTCACCCTCCTTGCATTTGCAAAGCTGAACCAAGAAATTAGCTTTGACTGGGGTCTTGCACACCCACAGGCCTCACCCTTGTAATGTAAATAGTTGCCAGAGACCCTGTCCAAGAGTCTGGCTGCACAGTCCAGAGTGAAGACACAGGCTCTGGGGGGCAGAGTTTGGTTAATTACTAAGTTATTTTTTTTTTGGAAAGAGAGAATGTGTGAGTGGGGGAAAGGAGCAGAAGGAGAAAGGGAGAGAGACAGAGAGAGAGAGAGAGAGAGACAGAGAAAGAGAGAGAATCTTAAGCAGGCTCCATGCTCAGGTCAAAGCCTGACTTGGGCATGATCCCATGACTATGGGATCATGACCAGAGCTGAAATCAAGAGTCAACAAACTGAGTCACTCAAGTGCCCCCTAAATTATTTCTTGCGTAATTATTTATTAAGCACCCTTGGTTTAGGTACTAGGGATGTAAGAGTGAACTTTAATGGATAAAGAGTCCTGGTCTTCATGGAAGTGACAGGTCATTGAGGGTGTGGGAAGGGTGTGGGGAGAAAAGATAAACAATGATGCTCATCAATGTCTTCTACAAATAGCACTTTTCAAATTCCAGTGTGCAATCCAATTACTTGGAGAGCTTATTAAAGCAGATTGCTGGGCTCCATGCCCAGAAACTGATTCAGTAGGTTTATGGTGGAGTCAAAGAATTTGCATTTCTAGCAAATTCTCAGGTGATACTACTTAAAATGTACTTTGCACAAATCATAGAAATCCAAGGTCACTACCTATAAGATGAAGGATTTAGTACCTTATGTGCTCCTCTAAGTATGGTTCCCCAGACTCCCTGGTGATCTTTATGAAAAGTACAGAAAGAAGTGGATTCTTGGTCCCTCCCCTAAAGGGAAGTTGTTCAGCTAATGAAAAAGAAGGGATTACTTACATATAGAGAAATGACCATGTGTTGCTATGTTAAAACCTTTAAGGAATTAAATATTGATGAGAAATAATATATTGATTGAACTAAAGGTGTTTACAATAATAACATTCAATGTTATGAGGTGGAGTTCATACACTATTGGTATGAGCATAAACAGCAATGTGTAACAAAAGCTATATTATCTTTTTAATGTTTATTTATTTGGGTGGGGGGAGGGGCAGAGAGAGAAGGAGAGAAGGAGAATCCCAAGCAGGCTCTGAGCTGCCAGCACAGAGCCCGATGTAGGGCTCGAACACATGAGCTGTGAGATCATGACCTGAGCCAAAACCAAGATTCAGTGACACAACCAACTGAGCTGCCCAGGCACTCCATACCAAAATTCTTTACAATAATGCTTTTAATTCAGTAATTCCTCATTTGAAAATTTGTATTAACTAACTAACAGGCAGTAAGAAACAATAGATCTCTGGGGCACCTGGGTGGTTCAGTTGGTTAAGCATCCAATTTCTGCTCAGGTCATGATCTCGTGGTCTGTGAGTTCCAGCCCTGGTGAGCTGACAGCTCAGAGCCTGAAGTCTGCTTAGCATTATCTGTCTCCCTCTCTCTGCCCCTCCCCAACTCATCCTCTCCCTCTCTCTCTCAAAAATAAAAAAAAGGAAAAAAGAAATAATAGAGCTCATATACCATCTACCCAATTTCCTCCAATGTTAACATCTCACAAACTATAGTACAATATCACCCAGGATACTGACATCAACATAATCCATAATCTTGTTCAGATATCCCATTTTACTTGTACTTATTTATGCATGTGTATATGCATATGTGTGTATTTAGAGATAAACAGTTTTATCACATTGTATAGGTTTGTGTGTCCATCACCAGTCAAGATACAGAACAATTCCATCATCACAAAGTTAAGTTATTTTGCTGTTTTATAACCACACTCACCTTGCAATGTCATAAATATTTAGCTATAAGTATGTTTCTTGTAGTAATCTTTTTAATAGGTAAAAAAAAGAAAAACAAAATAGCTTCAATATTCATTAATAGGATATTGATTACATTAATTAATGCATATCCATAAAATAAAATTACAGGGACACCTGTGTGGCTCAGTCAGTTAGGCATCCAATTCTTGATCTCAGCTCAGGTCATGATCTCACAGTTCGTTGGTTTGAGCCCCACGTTGGGCTCTGTGCTGACAGCACAGTGTCTGCTTGGGATTCTGTCTCTCTCCTTCTCTCTCCCCCTCCCCTACTCTTTCTCTCAAAACAAATAAACTTTAAAAAAACGAACAAACCATGCAAACCTTAAGTTTGATAGCACATTATCCAGCAACTTACAAAGAGGTTTATAATATATTCAGTAAAAATAATCTTGCAAGTGTATTTTTATTTTCTCTTTTTTCACTTGTTCATATTTTCTGATAGTTTTATAATTACCACATATTACTCAAAAATTGTTTTATTGTGGTAAAATATACATAACATTTTGAACGTACAGTTCAATGGTATTAAATACATTCACATTGTTGTGAAACCATCACCACTATCCATCTCCAGGACTTTTTCATCATCCCATACAAAAACTCTGTACCCATTAAACAGTAACTCTCCATTCCCCTCTCCCTCCAGATCCCGGCAAGCACTGTTCTGGTTTCTGTCTCTGGGTATTTTACTACTCCAGGCACCTCATGTAAGTGAAATCATATGATATTGTCCTTTTGTGACTGGCTTATTTCACTTAACATAACATCTTCAAGTTTCATCCATGGTGGAGCATGTACGTGATGCCACACTGATTAGTAATCCATAGGCTACCATTAGATACAAAGTCACTTATAGTAAGCCTCATATTTGTGAGATTTTTGCATATTTTTACCGTGAATTGCAATGCCAAAGGTAAGTCAAGTCTGAAGTACCAAGGCTAAACCATCTTTTGTACTGAATTCGGTGGGGGTGACCTGGTAGAAGGAAGGTTAGTTTAGGCCAGGGAAATGACATTCATGAGGACTGAAAAGTGGAGACCCACACAACACAAGTGGTGACAAGAAGCCAGTCCACCTGGCTATGCTCAGGAGCCTGAGCAGGGCAATACTGAGAAAAACACAGAAGATGCTACGGTTTGAATGTTTGTGTTACCCCCAAATTAATATGTTGAAAATCCTAATGCCAGGGGCGCCTAAGTGGCTCAGTTGGTTAAGCAACCGACTTCAGCTCAGGTCATGATCTCGCAGTCCATGAGTTCAAGCCTTGCGTCGGGCTCTGTGCTGATAGCTCAGAGCCTGGAGCCTGCTTCAGATTCTGTGTCTCCCTCTTTGCCCCTCCCCCACTCACACTCTGTCTCTCTCTCTCTCAAAGAATAAATAAACATTAAAAAAAAATTTAGAAAATCCTAATGCCCGATGTAATGGTATTAGGAGGTGTCCTTTAGCAGGTGCTTAGGTCATGGGGGTGGAGCACTTATGATTGGGATTTGTGCTCTTATAAGATAATGTTCCCCTTATAAGAGATATCTCAGAGAGATCCCTCATCCTTTCTGCCATCTGGGGATACAAATAGAAGTCTGTGACCTGGAAGAGGGCCCTCACCCTACCAGGCCAGCACCCTGAGCTCAGATATCCAGTCTCCAGAACCATGAGAAATAAATCTATGTTGTTTGTAAGCCACCCAACCTGTGGCACTTTTGTCAAAGCAGCCTGAATGGACACATGATAAAGGCAAAGGTTGAGGGGCAAAATGTACATATAAACAGTTTCAGCGTAAATAAGAGATGCCATTTCAAGCCAGAGGTAATTGAAGCTGATGAGATAAAACATATTCAAATTGTTGTTTAGAGAAAGAAGTACTGCTGACTTGTGCAGTTTGGATGGCAGGAGGCCGAGACAGGCATGCAGGGGAGGCACAACCTTTCCAGTTGGGTACAGATGGGTTCAAACTTGCCCTGTGAGGCTCACTGAGGCACCCACTCTCTACTGTACCAGTCAGGATTTGTTATGTAGACTGCATGCCTAGTTGACAGAAGGAAACTGAATGTAACAAAAGGAAACTGTCAGAAAATGGAGCAGTCAGGGAAGGTCAGGATGAAGTGGAGCCTGGGGAACTTAGGAGAACCTTGCTTTTATGACCGTTGCTTGGGATTGAAGTAGAGGCAAAACCCAGGACAGATGCTGCAGCCTAGCTGGTGAGTCATGCCCTGAACACCGACTAGAGTCAAGAAGCTAGGGTGGGAGTTTACCTGCCTAGTCTTGTTCTGGTTCCTTGATATCTTCTTCACCATATAGTAAGAGAGTCAAAGGAGCTGAGAGCAGATGTGAAGAAGGGCTGGTGTTTTAGAAGAGATCCATGGGGACAATGGGAAGCTCCCCTTTTGTTTCACCCCAACCAGCCCAAGGTTATAATCCTGGCCTGGGGAATAGCTATCAGAATGGACAGGAAAAGGCAGACTCAGATGACGAGGAAAAACCACAAGATTAACAAAACATCTCACAGGGTGAAGGACTTTGGAAGCTACCTAAGGTCAACTTCTCACCTAAAGAAAACGATTACTAACATTCTTGAGGACCTCCTTCACATTAGGCTGTTCTAACTGCTTTAAATGTAAGTCTTTTGATTCCCTCCAGAGTCTTGGGGACATTATGACCCCTGTTTAGAGATGAGGCAGCAGAGGTTAGGCAGCCTGCCTGAGGCAGCAGATGGTGAGTGGTAGAATCTGGATCAGAACCTAGGTAGGTGCTCCATCAACACCTGTAGGTTGGCCATCAAGCAATTCTACTTTCTTTTAGGTATGAATATTTCTAGAGTCCAACTGCCCACTGAACTTCTATTCCCACATTCCTCCACTTATGCACAAAGGACAGAGCAAAATATTTCTTTCTGTTCCTATGCAGTATCCTTTTGGGTGACTAGGAACCTCTTTCTTGTACTCTGTCATTTTTCTACACTTCTGCCCATGCCCAACCTCAGGAGCCCACCCAGCTTCATCCCATCATATCATCTGTATTCAGGCCAGCAAGGGCCCGTCTGCCCCTCATGTCTGAGACTGCCAAGTCCCCTTGTCCTGGTCCTCATATTATTTCTTTTTTTAATGTTTTTTTTTAACTATTTTATTATTTATTTTTGAGAGACAGAGCACAAGTCGGGGAGGAGCAGAGAGAGAGGGAGACACAGAATCCAAAGCAGACTCCAGGCTCTGAGTTGTTAGCACAGAGCCTGATGCGGGGCTCAAACTCACAAACTACAAGATCATGACCTGAGCCAAAGTCAGATGCTTAACCAACTGAGCCACCCTGGTGCCCCATCTTTTTTTTTAATGTTTATTTATTTATTTTGAGAGAGCGAATGGGGAAGAGGCAGAGAAAGAGGGAGAGAGAAAATCCCAAGCAGGCTCCATGCTGCCAGTGCAGAGACCAACACGGGGCTCGAACCCAGAAAACACAAAGTATGAGATCATGACCTGAGCCGAAACCAAGGGTTGGATGCTTAACTGACTGAGCCACCCAGCCGCCCCATGGTCCTGATTCTTAACAGCAGAAGGGCCATTTAAAAGATAAACCTCTGTCTTGCTAATATTGCTTACCCTGGTTAGAAGAAAAGGAATGACCCAAACAGTCTGAAACTGGGGCCCTCTAGGCTGAAAATGAAAGTGCTAGGTACACTAAAGAAGTATATTATTATTTAAGGCAATATTATGAGTTCAGGTCTCTGGTTGGCCCATAGGGAAATTAATAAACTCTTCTTTGCCATCAGCAGCCCTCAGATTTCATGTTACAGGTGCTGGGAAACCAGGTTTCAAATACATTCAAAGTGGATAGCACATGATTCCAGTGGGTCTAGGGTCATTCAACAGAGGTGCTGGTATGTACACATTTGAGGCTTAGCAAGCTGTTTCCCTAAGATTCTTAGAGCAATTGAGAATGTCTTTTTGTTGAAATCCTCCTCCTCCTGGCAGGAATGAGAATGGAAAGAGCAAGTAGATGAGACAGGGACAGGGAACTCCAAATGACTGCACCTACCCAATGGTACAAACTCTAATCCTCAAAATTTCCTTATGTTCAGCAGAAATGCATTTTGCATTGAGTCTGCACTTTGAAGCCCACAGAGAAAGGACCTTCTCTTCCCAATGACAACCCTTTCTGAAGGAGAAAAAAAATCCCCATTTCCTTTACATATATGTGTGTGTTCATTCTACAATGCCACTTTCCAGGCCTCCATCATCCTGATCATCCTGCTCTGATTTATTCAAGTTTGCCAAAATACTTTTTAAAATATGGCACCAAGAGTTGAAAGATTATTTCCTCAGAGTAGTTAATGCTGCATACATAATGTCTGAACAAGGCAGGAGGAGACAAGAAATAGAAGTGATTTTAAGGAAGTGAGCTTGAGGACTGGAAAGATGTTATTGAAAAACTGCACATAGTGGTTCAGATGTAAGATAATTTGGGGGTGGCGATGTTTCCTGGTGGAAACAGGAAATATAGTCCTGAAGGGAGAAGAGATTAGGACTGGAGGTATAAAGAGTCTTCAGCCTAGATGTAAGCAGTGGGAGCTAATCCAATGAAGAAGGGGAAAACTCCCATTTGTGGAGGACAAGGATAATGAGGCTGTGCCAGACATTTTCCCAGGGTTAATGCCATCTAGACTGCACAATTTTGTAAGGAATCAGCCATCATGAGGGAGAGTGAGGCTGATAAAACCTAAGTAACTTTCCCAGGGCCATTCAACCACTAAGTGAAAGGGCTGGGACTCCGACTTGGGTGAGTTGTCAGGGAGTGTGATGAGAGCCTCAAGAACTTGTTCCCAAACCAAAGGAGTCAAGTATGAATTGCTGACGAGCACAAGTGCATGAAGGTTTCCTAGGTGGTCTGTGGACCAAGTACAGATTTAGTGCTTATGAAATAATAAAGTCTACAGTTTGCTGGGAGGCTGGGTAGCACAGAGCTTAATGGTTAGGAATACAGGCTGTAAAGAGACCTGGCTTCGAATCATAGCTTTGCCCTTTGTGTATTGTGCATTCATGGGAAAATTTCTCTACTTTCTACCTTTAGTTTCTTTGTCTGCAAAAGGCTATGAATAATACCAACTTTGTAGCATTGTTACAAGGACTAAATGAGATCTAGTTTGTAATGGATATTTTCATATATCTCTGTAAGTAAAATATATATAAAGAGTATATATGAGAAATGCTTACGTCATAGGCATTCAACAAAAGATAGTTATTTCTATGTAAATTATTCATTTGTCCTTGGCACTCAACATTGAGCCCCTTTTTATTTTAATTTTTCTTAATGTTTACTTTTTTAAACAATTTTTTAACATTTATTCAGTTTTGAGAGGGGGCAGGGGCAGAGAGAGGGAGACACAGAATTCAAAACAGGCTCCAGGCTCAGACCTGCCAGCACAGAGCCTGACGCAGGGCTTAAACTCACAAACCGTGAGATCATGACCTAAGCTGAAGTTGGTAGCTTAACTGACTGAGCCACCCAGGCATCCTGAGCCCCTTTATAAAATGGAGAATGAGGGGTGCCGGGGTGGCGCAGTCAGTTAAGCATCCAACTCTTGATTTCTGCTTGGGTCATGATCTGATGGTTTGTAGGGTGAGCCCTGCGTTGGGCTCTGCACTAACAGTCTGGAGCCTGCTTGGGATTCTCTCTGCGCCTCCTCTCCGCCCCTCCCACATGCTCTCTCTCTCTAAATAAATAAATAAACTTAAGAAAAATTAAAATGGATGGTAGCCTGGGTGGCTCAGTCCATTACGCGTCTGACTTCAGCTCAAGTCATGATCTCGTGGTTTGTGAGTTCAAGCCCCGAGTCAGGATCCGTGCTGACAGCTTGGAGCCCGGAGCCAGCTTCTGATTCTGTGTCTCCCTCTCTCTCTCTCTGCCCCTCCACAGGTCATGCTCTGTCTCTGTCTCAAAAATAAATAAACATTAAAAAAAAAAAAAAAGAAAGAAAAATTAAAATGGAGAATGAGGGGTGCCTGGGTGGCTTAGTCAGTTGAGTATCTGACTCGATTTTGGCTCAGGTCATGATTCCATGTAGCAGTAACCTCTGTGTTGGGCTCCATGCTGAATGTAGAGCTTGCTTGAGATCTCTCTCTTTCTACCCCTCTCCCCTGCTCATACTCTCTCTAAAATATAAATAAATAAATTAATTAATTAATTAAAATTAATTAAAAAATAAAAAATAAATAAAATAAAATGGAGAATGAGTGTGGTAGATTATACTGTGTCACCTTGGCTTAGCTTGAGCTACTTTTCCCAAAATTCCCTTCTGTGTGTGTTAGAAGATCCATGAGAGATTCTTGTGGCAGAGATCCTAGAGACTGAGGGCAGAAGTGAAGTAACAGCCATTTTTGTAGCTTACACACATTGTCATCTATTGGCTGGCTCACCTTGCTGCTGTGAAGATGCAGTCAGGCCTACGACTGCTCCAGCTTCCCCTGAGTCCTCCTCCAGCATCTCCGACTCCTGGGCCAGGTGTGTGTGTTTAGCTCTCTGATAAGGGTCCCAGCTTCTGCAGGATAATAACACCGTCAAGGTTGGAGGCAACAAAGACTGTCACGGTTTTATTTCATTTTTAGGGTCCAGCTTGTGCTTGCTCTCTTCTACCTTAGATTGGGCTTCTCTTCCCCACTGCCTGCCTGCTGACTATATTTATCTCCTAGTTAGGGTTGCCAGATTTAGCAAATAAAAATATAGGATGCTCAAATTAATTTCAGATAAGCAACAAACAATTTTTTAGTGTATATTTATCTATAATTCACATCTGACTGGGCATTCTGTTTTCGTTTGTTTGTTTGTTTGCTAATTCTGGCAACCCTAAGAGCAGAAGAGTAAGTGATTAGAGAAAGAGGATTGCTGGGCAGAATCCCACTGAGGATAGTGACTGAGTTTACAATTACACCAATTAATACCCAGCTGAGTGCTTTTCTCCAGCAGGGCTCAGCTGCCCAGGTGCAGGTAAGGCCTAGATAATTAAGTTCATTCAGAGTTAGGACTTTTATCAGGTGGATGTTTGTAAAAAGCACAAGACAGTTTAGGGCAGAAGTTTGCAAACTTGAGTTTGCCACAGCATCACTCAGAAGACTTTGTCAGAACACAGATTGCAGGGTTCCACCCCTGAAGTTTCTGATTCAGTTGGTCTGAGGTAGGACCCAAGAATGTGCACTTCTAATGAGTGCTGCTGGTCTAGGGACCATACCTTAAGACCCACTGGAGTAGAATGAAATGGGGGACATGAGACCTAAAGGTAGATAAAGGGAGGGAAGGACAATGGAGGGGCTGATGGGCGGAGTGTATTCCTGGTCTTCACTGTGGGCAGAAGACTGGCGACTTTGGAGGGGTTGTTTGTTCCACCTCCTTCAGTCTATTCTTTGCTGTCTTCTAAATTTGACTATATATGTACTATCTCTGTCCTTCCTCCGACACTGGCATCTGCCTCGTTTTTAACCAGGGAATTTTTGAGAACTCTGGTGACATGACCCTGGTGTCCACTGTGATCTATGAGAAGCTGGGCATTAAAACAAATGCACTGACGGAGGCAACATCATTACAGGGATGCAGAAGTGAAGAGCACAAGGTAACAAGATCCCACACAGAGACCTGCAGGAAGAGAGGATGAGAGAGGAAAGAAAATGGAGGGGGGAGGGGTGAAGGAGGACATGGAAAAGAGAGAGCACGATGCATAAGAAACAGAATGCACGAAGAGAAAAGCAAAACCCAAACAAAGAAAACTGCACAGAGGAAAGAGAAGTACAAATATACAAAGGTTTGGAAAGCAAAGGGGCTAACTGCCTCAGAGAGTTATCTCAGAGGGACTGAGTGATGAAGGAGAACAATGAGGCATAAAGAGCCACAGGAAAGATGAATATAATCTTGTCATCTAAACTGTATGAATATAATCTTGTCATCTAAACTGTGTGTTCTGGGACTGTTTGATCATGTTTCATGTACTCATCCTATATCCTACTTAAAAGTACATTATAGAGAACAAAATCCCCAAGTTGAGGGGATATGAGTGTATGGGTGCAGGTGTGTCATTTTTTTTATTCTGTGCTTTATTACTCATGCTGTTTTCCTTTTGCATGTCTCATTTACAATGGTCTGGCAAGATAGTGAGGACCATCACCAACATCAACATCATCATCGGAATAATACAATACTGACAATAATAGCTATTATATGCCAGACACTATACTGTTTTACATATATTATCTCAATCAGTCCTTTCCTTTCACAAACCCATGAGATTGGAAAATCAGCCTCCTCTTTCAGATGAGGGTATTTGCCAATAATGGGATGTGAAGCCAAGTCTCCTCCCTACATCCTCCCACCTACCCAACACTAACAGTCCAGGCCTCTTTTATGATTACATTTCTAAAATCAGGAAGGAACACTTCCACTTGGAGGTATAAGGGAAGGCTGGTCTGGAATGCCAGGAATTGTGAGGTTGAGGAAAGGGGAGGAGAAGGAGAAGTGCAAATTGTTAATCTTACCTCAAATTTACTCTGATTTTCCACATTCTTCTCTAGGGTGAAATGAGAAGCAAGGGAAGACCTTTAAAGAACTGTTCAAACCCCCTACTTTGAAATCACTGTGATAGAAAATGTGGCACAGTGGATAGAGCTCTGTGGGGTACAGAAGGTATAGCAAGGGGATACTGGAGTGATTGGGGCCAGGGCTGAGTCGCTCCCAAAAAAGGGAATCTCTAAAAGCAAATGTCAATGATAGGCTAAGGGTTTCCATTCCTAACACACATAATGCACTTACTTTCATCAGTAAGAAAAAAGGCAAATACCTCTTGGGGAAAAATGGCCAAAATTGAATGTGCATGTCAAAAGAAGAAATACAGATGACTAATCAACATGTGGGGAAAAAAAAGGTCAACTTTATAAGCAACCAAAAAATGCCAATCAATACAGCAAATCCCCTATTGTTCCAAAAAAATTTTTAGATAACATTCACTTTTGGTGATTGTGTGGAGAAATGAGTAATTTACTCCACTAGAGGGCAATTCACCTGTATGTATTCACGTTTACTTTTACTTTTTATTTTTTATTGATGTAAAATATACATAACATAAAATTTACCATTCAACTATTTTAAGTATATAGTTTAGTGGCATTAAGCACATTCACATTGTTGTGCAACCATCACCATCATCCATCTCGAGAACCTCTTTTACCATCTCAAACTGAAACTTTGTACCCATTAAATAATAACTCTCCATTCCCCCTGTATTCACATTTTAATATGATTTATGATTACCATACCATACCAGGGAGCAGAGAAGGAGAAGCCTGAATCCTACACTAAGGTGTGGAAGTCTAAAGGCCAGGGAAAGGCTTTCTGCAACAGGTGATGCCTGGGCTGAGACTTGAGATAGAATTTAATTTGCCAAGTGTGGGTGGATGGGGGGCAGTAAGGGCATGCTCCCTGCCCCGGTTCTAATAATGCTTCTAAGGGGCGCCTGGGTGGCTCAGTTGGTTAAGCGTCCAACTTCAGCTCAGGTCATGATCTTGTGGTTCATGAGTTCCAGCCCCACATCAGGCTCTGTGCTGACAGCTCAGAGCCTTGAGCCTATTTCAGATTCTGTGTCTCCCTCTCTCTCTGCCCTGCCCCACTCATGCTCTCTTTCTGAAAAATAAATAAACGTTAAAAAAATAATTCTTCTAAGTATTTAACAATTAATCACTATGCCCTTATTTACATATGTGCATATAGACAATTTTTGCATACAAATTTCTGAATGCACAAAACTCCCACAATTTGAATTAGGCTACAGGATGGAAAGTTCTTTTCTGTTTTTTAAATTTTTTTTAGTTTCTTTAATGTATTTATTTGAGAGAAATAGAGACAGACAGACAGACAAAGCTTGAGCGGGGGAAGGGCAGAGAGAAAGGGAGAGAGAATCCCTAGCAGGCTCTGCACTGTCAGCACAGAGCCCAACGTAGGGCTCTAACTCACAAACTGTGAGATCATGACCTGATCCACAGTCAAGAGTCAGACACTTAACTGACTGAGTCACCCAGGCTCCTCTCTTCTTTGTAGTTTTGACCTGAGTTCCTTTTGTGATGGACATCCGTACAGTGAAGTTTTGCATATGAATTAGGCTCCATCATCTAGAGTCACTCTTGTAGGGTTGGGAAGGCAGAGGTCATCTTTCAATGCCTGGCTATTTTCTGCAAGAAGTTTATAATGGAGATGTGGGGTGTTCTTCAGCAGCACTCTAGGACCTGGTCACTAGCACTGTGCATGACAGTCAGGAGAAAGTCACTGCAGCTGCAGTCAGAAAATCAGTTTCCTGATTCACCTTCCCTTCTTTGTGGAAGAGACAGCAGTTCTGATGGAGCCAAGTTCTACAGGGTTGTTCTGGAAGACATTCTTTTTTTTTTTTTTTTAATTTTTTTTTAATGCTTTTATTTATTTTTGAGAGAGAGAGAGCAAGTGGGAGAGGGGCAGAGAGAGAGAGAGGGAGATGCAGAATCTGAAGCAGGCTCCAGGCTCTGAGCTGTCAGCACAGAGCCCGATGCAGGGCTCGAACTCATGAACCGTGAGATCATGACCTGAGCCGAAGTCAGACACTCAACTGACTGAGCCACCAAGGCACCCCATTCTGGAGACATTCTTTCAGGGCCAGCACAAAGCCCCCTTCTCCAGCTTTTCCAAGTGTATTGTAAACACTCATCCTGTATGAAATCACTCTCAGCTTAAAAATGGATTCTGCTTCCTGTAACTGAACCCTAATAAATCTTTAACGAACATTTTCCCTACTTTAGAATGGTGGCTATTAACTCCATTGAAAGAAAGATAAAATTTTTTCAAGCTACAGTTTATAGAGAAGGACTCCTAGCCATAAATAACGTACCAAAGTCTTAAAGTCAGTAGTATTGGGACCCAGATCTCTCTGTTGCCAAAGCCTTTGCTCTTACTTACCACCTGTTAAAAAAAAAAAATTCAAATGAGTAAAATTGAGGATCTAATTGGCTTTATTAAGCAATTCATGAATCTGGCAGCATCCCATCTAACAAGTAGAGGAGAGTTCATAGGAAGGAAAATTATTAGCAGAAGAAAAGAAAGGACTGTATTAGGCAAACTGGCCTTCTGAAGGAAAAGGGCAGGTCTTATTATGCAGATTACCTCATCTTCCTTTGGGGGATAGAGAAGGCCTAGACAGCAGATTACCTAGTAGTGCTTTTTGGAAAATTCTTGACTGACCAGTTAAAACTTAACATTTCTGGGGGAGGTTGGAACTGCAATTAGGTTAGATATTAAGCTCTGGTTTAGTGACTTGGCCTAGCTCAAGAGGCACCATTTTCGGCCTGTGGTTTTCTTTTTAACACACCTTATGTTGACTCCCCAAAATTCACAAACATACTGATTCACACACAAAATCTTCTCTGCATTGGTGGATAGTGTATTCAAATTGTCTTTCTTGTTCATGTTTTCTTTGTCTCTGTCTTCCAGATATGCTGTCAGGGGAAGCCAGCTAGGCATTCAGAGCATGTGTAAAGAATCACCCAGTACAGGGGCAGCTGGGTGGCTCAGTGGGTCGAGTGTCCAACTTCAGCTCAGGTCATGATCTCGCAGTTTGTGGATTCGAGCCCCATGTCGGGCTCTGAGCTGTCAGCATAGAGCCCAGAGCCTGCTTCAGATTCTGCATCTCCCCCCCCCCTCCCTTCCCCGTTCATGCTCTGTCTCTCTCTCAAAAATAAACATTAAAAAAATTAAAAAAAAAAAAGAATCACCCAGTACATAGCAGTGGATAATTCACAGAGTTGGTCCTTTAATCCAGTTTAACTACTAACACAGGGAGCCAAGGCAGAGCTGAAGCATACAGCCCCATAGGATTAGGCCAAGTTTTTTTTTTTTTTTTTTAAATGTTTATTTATTTATTTTTGAGAGAGAGAGAGAGAAGTAGTGAGTGGGGGAGGGTCAGAGAGAGACAGGGAGACAGAATCCCAACCAGACTCCACACTATTAGCACAGAGCCTGATGTGGGGCTTGAACCCACAAACCAAGAGATCATGACCTGAGCTGAAATCAGGAGTCAGACACTTAATTGACTGAGTCACCCAGGTGCTCTAGGATTAGGACAACCTTAAAACCATACTGCTTTTCTGATGATGAGAAAGCATATGTGAACCTGGGAAAGAAGGGGGATAATTTCTGGGAAGAATTGAATTTGGGGTTTTTATATTTGAACTCTTTTTTGGCATTGGGCCATCTTGCTTGCTTTTCTAGGGAAATGTCTTCTATGACCCTTCAAAAATCTGTTTCTGGGGCACCTGTGTGACTCAGCTGGTTAAGCATCTGACTCTTGATTTTGGCTCAGGTCATGATCTCACAGTTTGTAGGTTTCAACACCATTTTGGGCTCTGCGCGGACAATGCGGAGCCTGGTTGGGATTCTCTCCCTCTCTCTCTACCCCTCCCTTGCTCATTCATTCTCTCTCTCTCTCTCTCTCTCTCTGTCTCTTTCTCTCTCTCCCCCCTCCCTCCCTCCCTCCCTTAAGCTCTCTCTCCAAATAAACTTAAAAAAAAAATCTGTTCCTATTGGTTTAATAAACGACACTAGAATTGAACTACTTGAAAAAAACTAAGTTAGAATACTTCCTCAGGCTAAGTGTCAAAATTAATTCCTGCTATATTAAAGGATAAAATGTAAAAATTAAAAGAACCAGAAAAAGATATAGTTGAACTGTTGAACTGGAAATAACATAAATGCCCATCAGTAGGGGAATAAATGATGCCATATTCATAATGAAGTACCATAGACTCATTACAAACTATGAGGTAAATCTAAGTTTACAGACCTGGAAAGATGATTATGTTGAACCTGCAAGCAGTAAATATAAGATACTAAACAATATGAGTAGAGGAATACCATTTTTATTTTTAATAATTGTGTACTTAATCCTGTATTTATGTATATATATAATAGTAAAGTTTGAAAAGTGTTAGAAAAGAAACAAGCACCCCCAAATGGAGTATTTTGTACTAAACCCCATGTCAGCAAATCAGGCTTAAATCAACCTAATCTAATTGCAGTTTCAACCTCTCCCAGGACTGTAACCTTCAGCTAGTCAATCTGGAATTACCTGGTCAGCACTAGTGAGGTAATCTACCTGACAGACTCCCATCTTTCCCCAAAGCATAGTGACCTTGCCTGAAACTCTGTGCTAGACACTTCCTTTTCCACCCTGTTCTGCCTATAGAAGCCTTCCCTTTTATACAGCTTCTTGGAGCTCCTTTTTATTTGCTAGAGGGGATGTTGCCTGATTCATGAATCTTTGAATAAAGCCAATTAGATCTTCAAATTTACTCGGTTGGATTTTGTTTTTTAACAACAGATATGTACCAAACTGAGGCCCTCTAGATTACCCCTGGGGATGGCGGGGGATAGAAACGGAAGGGCCAGAGGAAGCAGGACCATTTTTACTTCTCTCTATAATATTTTTAAGAATGGTAGAACTATGAATTATTTCTACTAATTGTGTTCAGTAATTTAAAAACTGAGTCTTTAAAAAAAATTTTTTTTTTAACGTTTATTTATTTTTGAGTAGAGAGAGACAGAGCATGAGCGGGGGAGGAGAAAGAAAGAGGGACACACAGAATCTGAAACAGACTCCAGGCTCCGAGCTGTCAGCACAGAGCCTGAAACGGGGCTCAAACTTATGAACCATGAGATCATGACCTGAGCTGAAGTCGGATGCTTAACTGACTGAGCCACCAAGGTGCCCCTTCTCATATATAGTTTTAGCTACGTATATAAAATATTTATAACTTTAAAAATCTAAATATTGCTATTAAAATTCGCCACAAACATCTCAGCAATTAAGTCACAAAAGCTACGTTTGATCAATTTCACAAAGTGCTTGGTTCCACACCCCAGAACAGAATGGCTCCAAGTGCACAAGGTGAAGGCATGTCTGGGATATCCTCTCTTGAACTACATTCCAGTTATGAAGAATCCCACTCCATGACTACAGCTATAATCTACTTGGTGATACTGCACAGAGTGTGGTACTTGAATGTGCCAGGGTGGTCATGCAATGAGACTTCTGGCCCACAGCATAAAACAAAAGGGACTAGAATAATCTGCAGCCAGAAGAGCCTGCCCTGAATTGTTTTAGACTGCTCTCTTTCCTTCATAACTATCTGAGGAGAGCTCCTCCCTATAGCTTTACATAAGACCTTTCCCCATTCTTTAAGTAGGAAAATTCTACTCCAGTTAAAGTAGAAACTGAATTACTTCATAATAAACATCTCATCTTCCCCAAATAGAGTGCATGCCTTGTTTGTGTTCTTCATCCAGGTTTTAAAAACTTGATAAGACAAGATGCAGATTAGTTTCCATTTTTATTAAAGTGTTTTTTTTTTTTTTTACTAAGGAATACATTACACTTAAAGTTCAATGACACAAATAAAGATTAGTTCTTAAATCTTCTATTTATCAAAAATGTAAACATAAAATAATTTACCACTTCTTCCCCAATCTTGACTGAACATAAAAAAAAAAAAAAAAAAAAGGAGTCATATTTTCAGGTAAATTCTTTCTTCAGAATGAATAGCAGAGACTTTATTAAACTATATTCATCTTCCTGGGCTGCAAGGACATGGCATGGATGACTAAGTGCTCACTATGCACTGGGTTTGCGGGTCTGTGACTGAAGTCCACCTCCTCCACCAGGACTGCTCAAGTGCCCTCAGAGATGGCCCTTCTCTCTCCGTTTGGTGTCCAAGGACATGCACAGCGCTAAGGCCTTGAGCACAAGACACTGTGATGAACATGATGTGCAAACTGGCATACTCCAGGAGGCAGATCAGAGCCAGCAGTGACCTACCGAGTCTGGATGAGTGTTAGTCATAGAATATTAGAGCTAGAAAGATTCTGAGAAAGCAGCTAGTCATTTTACAGTTGGTCTCAATCAGTAAGTCTTCTAATATTGAGGAGAATATTGATAAATTTTTATGGAATACTCAGACATACTTATGTATCTTCCTAAGCCATTTAAACTTCATTAATTTGTTTCTCATCTTCAAATATTGATAAACTCTTAAGCCAACATACTAGGCTGAAACTAATTTCAAGCATAACATTTCATAACATTTGAAGAATGCCTATTTGGTTTTAACAAACAAATATTCTTAAGAAATAAGTAAGGAAAAAGGATGCTCTTCAGGAGAATATTAGAGGGGTCTATATTAAGACAACCCTAACTGCTTGCCAGTTTCTTTAAAGCTGTCAGCTCAAGTCTGCTGACATGGCTTTTGCTGCCTTCCTGTAAATTCTGTTCTTAAAAACCTGAGAGACAAATTCACTTGATATTTTTGACATTTAGGATCTTAATACTATCAAAATGAACCTAAATCTGAACTGAAAACTGAGGTAGTCTAGTCAGTTTTTATATGCACTCCACACGTTTTGAGTCAGAAAGGACTCCAGTCTACTATCCCCAAATCAGCTACTCTTCATTCTCCTTCCGTGACCCAGCTGGCTTCCACAATAGTTGCAGTCTGCTAGTCTCCTCCTCAGTGAACTGCTTCTGTTAGCATAAAGGGCATCCTGCCAAAGGATACTAACATTTAAACCATTTCAAATTCTTCAGTTCAAAGTAGAAGTCTAGCCCACTAATTCTGCACTGAAATCTCAGATTCTAAGTCTGTTTTTAGAATACTGACATATTCTAAGTGACTCAAATGAGCCTCTTAACGCTTCTTACAGGTTCAGTGGCTTTCTAAATCTTCATGGAGTACACTATGAAGAATCAGTGATTAGCAACTATTCTCGAGACTTATTGAAGAGGAAGGAAGACACCAGAGGAGTTAGTTACCCTCAGAAGCTCAAGATTTTTTAGCCTCACACTTTAGCAATTTCCTTATTTGTGCAGAGAAAACACTAGGGGATCAGATTCCAAGCTTAATAAATATATATAGAAAAAATGTCATCTATAATATTTTCTCCAGAAAGTTATTAGTGCAAATATAATTATATCAATAAAAAATAAAGCAAAAATATATTTCAAGTATAAAAAGCACCATGCTTGGAAAGAATACTACCTAAATGGCATTACTACACAACAGTCAAAATATAATCGAACCTACCACTGTGAATTCTCAAATCTATTCATCATCGTATTTTTGGTGAAATTCTTTATACACCTTTGCAGATGATTCATAATCACAATAGACATATAAGTTGAGAGTTTTATAATTTTCTTTAAAAATATACTCTATGCTTTTTTCTGACCTTTAAAGTATGTGTGACAAAGGCAGAAAACTGAGCACTGGCCTGACACCATTACTATTAGTTTCTTTTTAGCTGAAGTCAGCTGTGCTAGAGACCCCCAGCACTTTACAATGACAAATACCTTCAATTTAAAACTGTATGCAAATACATATTCAAAATTAATGCGTTGAAAAACAAAAGTTGACTTTCTTTATGCTGGGGCTGCACTTTGGCTCCAGTACCAAATGGTCAGTTGGAATTATTTTTTAGTAATTATACTGCTTGCTCACTTAGCACAATTTCTTAAATGCAGTGCTCAATAACTATATGCTAAATTAAGGGTGAATGAATGAATGGATGGATGGATGGATAGATAGATGGATGGATGGATGGATGGATGGATGGATGAATGAATGAATGAATGAATGAATGAATTTGTCCAGGAGTTATGTTTATAATGCTGCAGGACTTCAGTAGCTTTGGAGACAAACTGTGCATTACTCATCATTAAAAAATTTCAAACTGGAATTACTAAGAAGGGTTGATAAGCTCTAGTACCAGAGCAGAATTACTTCTGAGGATGAGAATATAAAGCAGGAGGTAAAGAACATCACCTCATTTCAAAGCACAGGCAATTTTCTGACTTCTGCGGACTGAGCTTTATGTTGTGGGTAAAGTGAGCCCTACTGAATAGGCCCTATAGCAAACCTACACTTTGCTATTAGTAAACAATTCAAATCATCTGTTTTGACTTACATTTTTCTTCTTACATATAAAATAATTTTCAGATAGTAAGAATTCTTCTGTTAACAATTTCTAAGCCCACCTGAAAGGAATAGTTCTATTTTTGTTGGATTACAGCTGTCATAACTGTTTTCTGAAAAACATACAATTATGTTTTCTTCTGTTTGCTTGCATGTCTTCAATGTTTTTACAGGGCAGAGTATTTTTCTCTCTCTGCTCCCACAGTTTTTCAAGTCATTATTAAATTACTGGAGAATACACTGGAAGGGCTACCAACATGTAATAGTTCAGTAGTAAACTGCCACACAGCTGGTTTGAAAAGGCAAGCATGGTTAAATCATAAGATTTAGCAAATTATAATTTAAAAAAACTTTTGAGAACTATGAGAACAATGATTTAAGTGTACCAAGCACAGCTATTAAACTCAATATAGGTATAATAGTGATGTAGAAACCCAATTCAATTACTGTCTATAACTCAAAGGACAATTTATACTTGTGAGGACAGGATCCACAATTTATAATTTTGTAATAATTAGCTTTTTAAAAAAAGTTACTGCAGTATTGATGAACTTTCCCATCATTTTAGGTTAATGAAAATGCTGAGGTATGTAATCACTCTGAAAATTTCACCAATTATCCCATTTTCAAAGGAAAACTTCAGGCAGGTTATATATGCTGAAAAATAGAGACATGGTGACTTGGAATTCCTTCTCCTCCTCCAAACTCTGAGGCTGTTGGGTTGCTGATGAAGAGTGACTGCTGTGAAGCTCTGCTTCAAGGTCTTATTGTAGTCAACGCTTCCAAGCCAAAGTCAGGAATGCCACTTCTGCCATCTGCATAGGTTGGCACTCACCCAGATTTTGTGCTTTGTTCAGAAGAACATGACACAAAGGAATGTCTTGAGAATTCACTTTTCCTAGTGCCATACACATAGAAGAAATCCAGCCAGCAGAGGAAATAGATTGCCCAGCAGAAGCCAGAGGGTGACCACCAGGCTAGAGGAACGGGAACAGAGATCTAGGGTTGAAAACAAGAAATTGACTTTCTGGAGACATTTTTGGAATAAATCATACCACGTAAAAATTAACAGATGAATATAGGTGATTATTGAAAGGTGAATAAGGACCACCTTTGGGAGGAGAATCAAGAATGACTTCCTGAAACCTAGATATGCAAAGTCATTTTCTTACATTTATGGAAAAAGAATGAAATATTTTATGCAGGAAGAAAAAATGATATAACCACCATATCAAGGTTACTTTTTTGTTAATTTTTTTAAATGTTTATTTATTTGAGAGAGAGAGAGAGAGAGAGAGAGAGAGAGTATGTAGGGGATGGGCAGAGAGACAGGGAGACACAGAATCTGAAGCAGGCTCCAACCTCTGAGCTGTCAGCACAGAGCTCAACGTGGGGTTCAAACTCATCAACCATGAGATCATGACCTGAGCCAAGATTGGATGCTTAACTGACTGAGCCATCCAGGCACCTGCACCATATTAAGGTTAAAAGCAGCACCCGAAAAAAGAAAGAAGTGTCTTCAGAAAGTATCCCAACAAAGCTAAAGATGCTACACAGAAAGTAAATTAACATCTTGGCTATTCTGACATGGGGTGCAGGACTTTCTTCCCCTTTTCTTCCTTGTCCTTTCTAAGTATGGTGACCCTATAATTTATCTCCTCAAATCAGGACATTTTGAGACAAGTGTTGAAATAAATATCTAGTCCCAAGATGGAACCACTCCTATGCAGGGTGCCATGTCAGCAAACTGAAACTTAAGTTAATTTTTGAGTTCCTCTGCTTGACCAGAAACACAGTATAACTAGTAAGCTAATCTCCAACTGCCAAGCCAACCGAGACCTACACTTGTTTCCTTTTTCTTTGCTCTTTCCAAATATGGTCAGATATGCAGTCAACTCAAGCCAAGTACTTCTTCCTTGTTTCCTGCTTGCTGTCCTTTTCCCTTATTTTGCAGTTTTCTACTCTTGAGTGTGGAGACTGCCTACTTTATGAAGTGTGAAATAAAATTTGCTTAGACCAACTAAATAGTTCTTTCTGATTAATACAAGGGAATGCTATTAATAATTATACCAGGACCACTGGCACATTGACTGTCCCAGGAAAACCAGGACATATGGTCCCTGATCTCTAAATACCTACCCATCTATCCATATTACCCCAGGCTGATATGGAAAGGCAGAAGATTGTATGGGCTTTGGGCACTAGGAATACATTTAAAAAAAAATTTTTTTAATGTTTATCTTTATTTTTAAGACAGAGAGAGACAGAGCATGAGTGGGGGAGAGGCAGAGAGAGAGGGGGAGACAGAATCTGAAGCAGGCTCCAGGCTCTGAGCTGTCAGAACAGAGCCTGACGCAGGGCTCGAACTCGTCAACTGCGAGATCATGACCTGAGCTGAAGTCGGACGCTCAACCAACTGAGCCACCTAGGCACCCCAGGAATACATTTTAATTTAGCTATGAGTCATTCTCAGGGCTAAAATTACTTCCCCAAACAATTCTCAGAATGGAAAACATTTTTGGGGCCTCCTGGGTGGCTCAGTCAGTTGAGCATCTGACTCTTGGTTTCAGCCCAGGTCATGATCTCATGGCTTTGTGGGTTTGAGCCCCACAGTGGGCTCTGCACTGGTAGTGTGGAGCCTGCTTGGGATCCTCTCTCTCGCCCTCTCTCTGTCCCTCCCTCATTTGCACTCTATCTCTCTCAAAATAAAAAAACTTTTAAAAAATTAAAAAAAAAAAAGTTATACACACACACACACACACACACACACACACACACACACACAAAGTATGGAAAAAATTTTTATTGTATCCAGGAGACCAGGTCAACCTGACTTTATTTTAGAAATAAGTTGTCCTTTCTAATATTTCAATTAATAAACAGCCAACCAAGTTTCAAGTCTGACTTGCTTAAAAGATAAGAAAAATAAGATTTGTCTTCAGCTACACAATGAAAAGAATGATAATAGTTAAGGCACTGAAGCTTGCTCTTCTGAGCACTATGCAGTGTGGAACAAGTATTTAAAAAAAAATATTTCACTGCCTGTAAGCCAGGTAAACAATGGAGAATTTCTATTCTTCCTCAATGGAATCATGCTGGTATTTGTAAAATCTTAAAAAAAAAAATCCCACTTAGCTAACAACAGTCCTCCAAGTTTAGTCCTTATGTCAACAATATCAGCATCACCTGGGAACTTGTTAAAAATGCAAATTCTGGGGGCACCTGGGTGGCTCAGTTGGTTAAGCGTCTGACTTTGGCTCAGGTCATGATCTTGTGGTAAGTTCAAGCCCCAAGTCGGGCTCTGTGCTGACAGCTCGGAGCCTGGAGTCTGCTTCGGGTTCTGTGTCTCCCTCTCTCTCTGCCCCTTCCCCTGCTCATGCTCTCTCTCTATATATCTCAAAAATAAATAAAAACATTAAAAAAATTTTAATGCAAATTCTCAAGCTTTAACACAGATCTTCTGAATCCGAAATTCTGGGAGTTAAGGCCTAGCAATTTAACATGATTCTGATTAAATTTTGAGAACTTCTGACGTAGGACTGCACTATTCAATATGGCAACCATAGCTATATGTGATATTTAAATCTCAGTTAATTACAATAAAATAGTTTCACACTAACATTAACCACATCTTACATGTTCAAAAGTCATATGTGGCTAATGAGTACTGTACTGGACAATGCAGACTATGGAACATTTCCATCAACCCAGAATAAATTGGATAAATTGTAGCCTAGAGCATCAGGTAAAGTGGTCTTGGCTGGATTAACAAATGGACCCTGGAGTCATTAATAACACAGGCATATCCCTTTACTTCCTGACTTTCAATTTAGCCCAAAGGAAATAGGAGAAGTAGGTACTGTTTATCTACTGTTGGTACTAAAATTTAACAAGCTATTAAAACATTAACAGGAGTTCTGGAACATTTGTTCTTCAAAAACACTACACTTTCTATGCTAATACTAATTAAGATGAAAAGATTCAAAAAGAGGGTTTCAAAATCAATTAGAGACAATAAGATCTGGGTTTTTTTTTTCTGAACTTCATTATTTATTAGCTATGACCATGGATAATACATTACTTAATCTCTTTATACCTTAGTTTTCTCATGTGTAAAACGATAATTCCTACCTCATTAGGTTTTGTGATGGTTAAATGCAATGATGTAGACATAAAGAATTTGGCAAAGTGTCTAAAATTCAATAAATGGAAACAAAAACAACCCTTACAATCTGAAGAGACTAGAAAGAATTCAGAAATAAATCTTTCATATTCACTAATGGAAACTATCTTAGGCAATACAGAACAATCATTTAATCATATTCTAGCATTTAGAAAGTGATGACTAAAGGAGAGAGAAAAGGTCAGCGTTTCACATTCTAAAAGAAATTACAAATGTAAGAAAAGTCTATGCGAACTAACACCTGAGAACAACAATAATCAGAAAAATTTAGGGAGAAGAATATCTTTTACACTTCCTCCAGAATATTGGGAGTTTTAATGTTTTAAAGGCATGCTTAAAGACCTAAAAAAATACTTTCATAAAACCGAAGGATTAGAGATGGTCATTTTTATATTTGTTTACTAAGCTTCATCATAGGTTAATTCTAATAGTATTTCTCATACAAGTACATTTAAAAAAAAGTATTAAACTGAAGCAAGCTATTTACCTGAAAAAAACATTTCTTATAAAGTTTGCCATAGTTTCTGGCACATAGTTTAATATTCTGTAAAGGCTCAGTATGCTCAGTGAACACATCAGCAAATATGGTAACTCAAGATATTTTACAATTTCAACAGTGATGTATATGTTTTAAAAGCAATGCCTAAAATGTATCCTTGTAATATTTATACATTTTTCAAAATTTGGTGGTTGTGATGCTCTTTTGAGCATGCTTCCTCATGGAAATGGGCAAGTTAACAGGGAAATCAACCACATCATACCAACACTATATCAGAAGGATAACTGATAAAGAAGGAGCAGGATAAGCAGTCTCAGGTGCAGACTGTGCAGGCATAAGGGGCTGGTGGTTTGCAATCTCGACTCTCCACCTCCTTTCAATAGATTCACTTGTCTTTGCCATGTTCCAAGAACAAGAAATAATTATCATAGCCCCTTGACCTGGTTTGGATTTCCTCTTAATCCTAGACATTCTTCTACTGTACTCCCAAGATTCTTACCTCTGAACCAGCACAAATAACTCTCTATTTCAATTCTAACTGCTAATAGCTCAATCCTTGCTCATCTCTTGGATGATGAGATAGAGACAGATTGTTACAGTTAACTGACATTAGCCCTAAGGATGGGAACTCCATCAGAACCACCTACTTGTGGACTATCAACCCTTCTATTCTAGCCATAGTAATTTAACAGTAACAACAAAATTAGGTCATCCTACCAGTTTCATATTAAAAGTAAGTTACCTAAGAGTATTTAGCACTACATGTACTATTTACCACATTAAAAGGACCCATGATCTTCTGTCATTTCAAACAATTCATTATGTCAGTACTATTATAACTGCACTGCAGAACACAGCAGACTCCCTGAAGTTCTGTTCAGAAAAGAGATAACATAGCAGGCTTGAGGTTGCCATCCTTCAAAGTCCAGCTCGTAAGCTGGTGTCTGTCTGGGAACTGGTTTCCTCCAGACATCACCCCATTGCCCCTTTCCCCTTTGCTGATTCTGCTTTAACAAGTCTTTGCCATAAGTACAACTACAGGCTGAGTCCTGTGAGTCCTAGCGAACCACCAAACCTGGAGGTGGTCTCAGGCACTCCCAACACAAGTACAATCTCCTAAAACTCACTCTCTACCTAACAGCTCATATCTGCAGAAAGCCCCCAGGATTTGGGAAAGAAACTAAATCTTAGAGGTGGAGAAACTTTGAAGTGTAAATGAATGTAGCCCTCCATTTTCAATCAGACCAAGGAACAGGCAAAGGGCTACACGGTTCCATTTAAAAAATACCTCCAAGGGCACCTGGGTGGCTCAGTCAGTTAAGCATCCGACTTCAGCTCAGGTCATGATCTCATGGTTCATGAGTTCCAGCCCCACATCAGGCTCTGTGCTGACAGCTCAGAGCCTAGAGCCTGCTTCGGATTCTGTGTATCCCTCTCTCTCTGCCCCTCCCCTGCTCATGCTCTCTCAAAAATAAACATTTAAATAAATAAAATAAAATAAAATAAAATAAAATAAAATAAAATAAAATAAAATAAAATAAAGCACCTGGTAGCTCAGTTGGTTAAGTGTCCAACTCTTGATTTCGGCTCAGGTCTCACAGTCATGGGATCAAGCCCCGCATGCGGCTCCCCAGTGAGTGTGAAGCCTGCTTGGGATTCTCTCTCTTCCCCTCTGTCCCTCTCCCACTCACATTCTCTTGCCCCCTCAAAATAAATAAAGTTAAAAAAACAAAAAATACCTCCAATTGAGAAAATGAAACAGTGCATGAGATCTTTATTATTCATATTCTAAAATGTCAAACTGATATAAAAACATAAGCCATTTAATTAAAATCTCATAAATCATAGGTCAAAGCCTAACTCAAGAATTTTGCTTTTATAACTCTTAGTAATAGGTCATCAGCCTCAGTTTACACACTTCAATAGTAGGAAATGCCTTTTTCTCAAGGTAGTTCTTTCCATTCCTCTCTTGAATCTAAAGGATTTAACTGGAATCTGTCTCCCTGCAACTTTATTCTGTTGGTCTCAATTCTACTCTCTGGAGTCTCACAGAATGAGCAAAATATACCTCAATGAAAACCACTTTGTCTCTACTAGCCAGTCTTTCTATCTTTGTGCATATTTGTGTCTCCTTGCACTTTTCTCTTCTTTGTGGGTATGTCAGTCCCTTCTTTAAGCATCTTTTTGAGTGCCTTTCCCTTTCTTTTACCTAACCTAGTTACACCACAGGCATATTGCATGTTCATAGATATTGCATGTTCAGTCCCAGACCACTACAATTAGTCAAACCATGCAATAAAGCAAGTCAAATGAATGTTTTTGTTTCCTGGTGCATATAAAAGTTATATTTATACTGCACTATAGTCTGTCAAGTGTGCAATATTATGTCTAAAAAAATGTACATACCTTAATTTAAAAGTACTTTGTTGTTCAAAAATGCTAACCATCATCCGAACTTTCTGCAAGTTGTAATCTTTTTTGCTGATGAGGGTCTTGCCTAGATATTGATGGTTGCTGACTGGTTAGTGGTGGGTGGTGGCTGCTGAAGGTTGGGGTGGCTGTAGCAATTTCTTAAAATATGACAACAATGACATTTGCCACATCAATTGACTCTTCCTTTCACAAATGATTTCTCTGTAGCATGTGATGTTGTTTGATAGCATTTTGCCCACAGAACTTCTTTCAAAGTTGGAGTCAACTCTCTCAAACCCCACTGCTCTTCCTCAACTAAGTTTAGGTAATATTCTAAATCCTTTGCTGTCATTTCAACAATCTTCACAGCATCTTCACCAGGAGTACTTTCCACCTCAGGGAGCCACTCTCTTTGCTCATGCATAAGAAGCAACTTCTTTGTCATCCATTCAAGTTTTATCAAGAGGTTGCAGCAATCAGTCCCATATTCAGGCTCCACTTCTGATTCTGGTTCTCTTGCTATTTCTACCACATCTGCAGTTCCTTCCTGCACTGGAATCTTGAGCCCTCAAAGTCATCCATGAGGGTTGGAATCAACTTCTTCCAAACTCCTGTTGATGTTGCTATTTTGACCTCTTCCCATGACTCACAAATTTTCTTAATGGCGTCTAGAATGGTGAACCCTTCCCAGAAGGTTTTCACTTACTTTGCTCAGATCCATCAGAGGAATCACTATCTATGGCAGCCATAGCCTTATTAGGTATATTCCTTATATAATAAGACTCGAAAGTCAAAATTACTCCTTGCTCTGTGGGCTGTGGATTGGATGCTGTGTTAGCAGGTATGAAAACAACATGAATCTCATCCATTTCCCTCAGAGCTCTTGGGTGACCAGGTGCATTGACAATGAGCAGTAATATTTTAAAAGGAATCTTTTTTTTCTGGACAGTAATCTCAACAGTGGGCTTAAAATATTCAGTACACCATGTTGCAAACAGATGTGCTGTCATCTAGGCTTTGTTGTTCCGCTTACAGAGCATGGACAGAGGAGGTTTGGTGTGATTCTTAAGAGCCCAAGGATTTTCAGAATGGCAAATGAGCACTTCGTTCACCATTCAACTTCAGGTCACCAGCTTCATCAGCCACTAATAAGAGAGTCAGCCTGTCCTCGGAACCTTTGAAGCCAGGCATTGACTTCTCTTCTCTAGCTATGAAAGTCCTAGGTGGCATCTTCTTCCAGTAGAAGGCTGTCTAGTCTACATTGAAAATCTGTTGTTTAGTGTAGCTGCTTCCATTAATTACCTGAACTAGATCTTCTGGATAACTCGTTACAGCTTCTGTATCAGCACCTGCTGCTTCACCTAATGCTTTTATGTTATGGAGATGGCTTCTTTCCTTAAGCCTCATGAACCAACTTCTGCTAAGTTCCAGCTTTTCTTCTGCAGCTTCCTCATCTCTCTCAGCCTTCACAGAATTGAAGAGTTAGGGCCTTGCTCTGGATTAGGTTTTGGCTTAAGGGAATGTTGTGGCTGGTTTGATCTTCTGTGCAGACTACTCAGACCTTCTCCATTATCAGCAATAAGGCTATTTCACTTTCTTTATCATTTGTGTATTCATTGGAATATCACTTTTCATTTCCTCCAAGAACTTTTCCTTTGCATTCACATCTTGGATAACTGACACAACTAGCTTTTGGTCTATCTCAGCTTTGACATGCCTTCTTCATTAAGTTGAATCATTTCTAGTTTTTGATTTAAAGTGACAGACATGTGACTCTTCCTTTTACTTGAACACTTAGAAGACACTGTACAGTTATTAACTGGCCTAATTTCAATACTGTTGTGTCTCAGAGAATAGGGAGGCCCAAGGAAATGGAGAGAAATGGGAATCATTGGCCAGTGAAGCAGTGAGAACACACACATTTATCAATTCAGTTCACTGTCTTATGAGTGTGGTTCCTGGTGCCCCAAAATAACAAATTATAATAGTAATATCAAAGGTCACTGATCATATATCACCATAACAAATATAATAGTTAAAAATTTCAAATTTTGTGAGAATTACCAAAGTGTAACAGAGAGACCTGAATTGAGCCAATGCTGTTGGAAAAGTGGTGCTGGCAGAGTTGCTGATACAGCTGCCACAAACCTTCCATGTGTAAAAAATGCAATATATCTGTGAAGTGCAATAAAGTAAAGCAGAATAAAATGAGGTATGCCTGTATAACTAAAAATATATTTAATTGCTTTATGTGTTTAATGAACAGAATTTTGTTTACTCTTAATTTCAAAATGAATGGTTGAAACATTCAGTTTTTGTAATTTTTTTTAAAGGACATTTTCCTTTTTTTAATGTTTATTTATTTTTGAGAGAGAGAGAGCGGGGAGGAGCACAGAGAGGGATACAGAAGATCCAAAGCTGGCTCTGTGCTGACAGCAGAGAGCCTGATGCGGGGTTTCAACTCATGAACCACGAGGTCATGACCTGAACCAGTCAGACACTTAACAGACTGAATCACCCAGGCACCCCTACATTTTCTTTTCTTTTTTAAAGTTTATTTATTTTGAGAGAGAGAGAGAGAGAGAGAGAATGAACAAGCGGGGTAGGGGCAGACAAAGAGAGAGAGAGAAAATCCCAAGTAGGCTCCATGCTGTCAGTACAGAGCCTGATGCCGGGCTCAAACCCATGAATCGTGAGATTATGGTCTGAGCTGAAATCAAGACTCGGTAGCTTAACCGACCGAGCCACCTAGGTACCCTCAGGTTTTGTAATCTTGAATGAATTCTTTTTTTTTTTTTTTTTTTTTGCAAGTCATAAGGTCTTTAGACCAAAAGGTTCCTTACTCTTGCTACTGAACAGAAGTGTCACATTTACCCACTTTCAATTTCTAGCAATGGTGGGAAGGGGCTTTCCCATAAAACTGCAATTAGAAGAGAAGATGCTCAACTTGTTTTAGAGTTTCCTTGAAGGCAATTTTCAACATTATATAAGAGAAGTCCCTCTCTTTACTCCACCCATACAGACTACTCACCCAGTGGTAGAGCTCGGGTCAGGTTAGCAGCTGGAGGATCTGTTTCTGGAGGACAGAGCTCACAGAAGTCCCAGCATGATGGGCAGAGCAGGTTACCATCGTGAATCCAGCCATTCATCTGAATACTGACGGGGAGGACCTGCCCAGCCCGACTACACAAATATGAAGTGTTCTGAACCCAAACTGTCAGACCTTGGGGAGAACAAGAAACCTTCAAATAGGAAAAAAAAAAAATCAGATCAGTTAGATTCCATATATAATATATGAGCCTTCCTTCACCTACAGGAAAATACATTACTAAAAATACTGACTATAAAACAATTTGGGGTATAGGGATGTCTTTAATCTCATATAAAGAACGCTAAGTTATTCAGGCTCTAAAATACACTCTGTGGTAGTTGTTCTTAAATTTTTAGTTTAGCATTTTCAAAAAAATCTGAGGAAATCTATGGACACTTTTCAGTACATATACAAGATAACACACAACTTTACATACAATTTGGATTCACAGACCCCTGAAACCAGGTTATCAAGAATAACATTTCTGTAGGGGTGGTGGCTGGCTCAGTTGGTGGAGTGTGTGACTCTTGATCTTGGGGTTGTGAGTTTGAGTCCCACCATTGGGATTGGGTGCAGAGATTACTTAAAATAAATAAAATCTTAGGGGTGCCTGGGTGCCTCAATCGGTTAAGCATCCAACTCTTGATTTCAGCTCCTGTCATGATCTCTCAGTCAGTGGGATTGAGCCCTGTGCTGGATTCTTTGCTGTCGGAGTAGAGTTTATTCGGGATTTTCTTTCTCCCTTTCTGCCCCTCCCCTGCACTTGCTCTCTCTCTCTCTCTCTCTCTCTCTCTCAAAATAAAAAATTTTTAAAAATAAAATCCTAAAAAAAAGAATAACATTTCTATAGATCCTAGTATTCTCATTATACTTCACCTTAAATCTCTGTCAAAGAGCCATTACTCAAGTCATTTTCTGCCCAAGTCACAAATTTTGTAAATCAAATTTTTATAATATATTTTAAATTATAAATATATATGCTCATTGTAAAAAGAAAAAAGCATACAGCACAGAAATGTACATAGTAAAAAAGTTCTTTATTCTTTTCCTTATCCTAGATCCTTCGCTCAGGTATAAAAATGGTCATAGTGATTTTATATGGACTGGTAACATCTTCAAAGGCAGGACTTGGGGCACCTCAGTGGCTCAGTCGGTTGCATAAGTGTCGGAATCTTGGTTTGGGCTCAGGTCATGATCTCACAGTTTGTGAGTTTGAGCCCCACATTGAGCTCTGTGCTGACAGTATGTGCCTACTTGGGATTCTCTCTCTCTCTGCCCCTCCCATGTGCATGTTCTCTCTCTCTCTCAAAATGAACGAATAAACTTTAAAAAAAAAAAGTGCTTAAAGGTAGGACTGCGGGGGTAACTAATAAAATCAGATTTTTTTTTCTCTTTTTATTTTAGAGAGAGAGAGCATGAGTGGGGGAAAGGGAGAGAGAAAGAGAATCTTAAGCAGGCTCCATGCTCACCTGGGATCATGACCTAAGCAGAAATCAAGAGTCGGCTGCTCAACTGACTTAGCTACCCAGACACCCAAGTCAATTTTAAAAAGCAAACACATTAAAACTAACTTTAAAAAAATGTTAAATGTGTCTTCTTCACAGTTGTTTTATAAAAAGACACATTAATGCCAATTATGCTACTTCACTTTAAATATTTCTGGAACTTCTCTCCTGGGCCTATCCTCAAACCAAGTGTATGATTTTGAGTATGTTTGATGGTGGTAAATTTTTACTTTGCAAGTTGATATAGTTTTTAGAAATACCAAAAGTTACCCAGAACCAAGTCTGGTAAAGTTGACTAAATCAGTTAACATTAAATTAATATAGGTGTGATGCAAAATACTAAAACTGATTTTCCTAGGAGGCTACTAAACTCTTTCTAAAGGCAATTTCAAAAGAGGAGTTCCATAAGTACATTTCAACAATGGAGTCATCTTTGAAATTACTCAATCATCAACTAAGTTTAAGTGTAATACTCATTTGGAAATTTAAGTTATAATAAGTTCAAGAAAACACATGACAACAAAGTATAACCTCTTCCATAAGTCTGTCATTCAATGACCCACATCTAGGAAGCACCACCATAACTACAGTGCAATGTAATCATTCTTTTAAGTGAGAACTGACTGAATATTGTGCTTTGTGGCTGAAAAGGATACCAAAGAAGTCCGTGACCCAGTACCTGTCCTCTAGCAGCTTTAACTGAAGAGAAAAGGGTGGCATATAAATTCCACACATACCCCCCCCAGCAAATTTAACAGTGTTAAGCTGTTTATGATTAAGAGTCAATGTTGGAAAATGGAGGGACTGTAAAGTATCCTTCAAAGACAGAAGACACTTTGAGACTGAAAAATGAAGGAGGCAACTCCATACACTTTATATAGTTTAATTCAGGGTAACTTACTGACAGCATGATCAGGTGGATGGTGATTTGGACAGTTGTGCAGCTATTCTCTGCAAAGTCCAGTCTTAGTCTACATATTTTATAGAGGAAGGGGACGAGCAGAAGGGTATGTAGTAAGATCAAAAGGCTTACATGCACTTCAAAGGGTTCACATGCATCTAATAGACAGCTAATCTTTAACAGACCTTGTGGTACCATCTGTGCGTCAGGAGGAGGAAAGACTATGTTATCTCTAACAGATTCACAGGAGGCCAAAGCAAGCCTCCTGCATTCCAGCTTTGGCAGGCATTTCTAAGGTATACATATTAATCTCCAAGAGGCCTGGAACACATAGCCCCAAGAGAGGTCATCAATCATACATGAAGAAGATGGAGGGCTAAAGATGGAGTCAGTACTGTCAGCATTCCTACAGTCAATAAGTGGTAGAAACAAGCAATAAAGCTTAGAAAGTTTCATGGAAGAAAGAGCATTAATATCCTAAAGATGTGCACAGAATTTGGATCACGGTGAGGAAGAGATGTGACCTGGTGGACTGTGTCAGAATCTGGGTGGGTAAGGAGGGTAATTATGTAGGGGTGGGAGAAGGTGAAAGGGATGTGGTCAGATCAAATAAGCATACTGAGGACAATGAGAGTCAGATTTCTCTCTGTGAAAGGAATTACAAACATGGAAACAGAGAAAACTAAACTGAACCCTTTAGGGTTGGACTGGAACCAAAGATACTGGTACAAACTCAGTTATATGTATATATATGTATATATATATACACGTGTATATATATATGTATATATATATACACATATGTATATACATGTATATATATGTATATGTATATATATGTATATATATGTATATATACGTATGTATATATATGTATATACACGTATGTATATATGTGTATATATATGTATATATATACACACGTATGTATATATGTGTATATATATGTGTATATATATGTATATATATACGTATGTATATATATGTATATATATGTGTATATATATGTATATATATGTATACATATATATACGTATGTATATATATGTATACATATATATACATACACACACACACACACATATGAATATACAAGCAAATTACATACACACATCTATTTCCCAGATCTGTTCACCAAGAGGGCTTGGGGAGTAGCTATATCCTAGTGACAATGCACAGTACATCTAACAACAGATCTTAGTCTCTTAAATACCACACTTCACTAAAGAAACTAGAGCTTTTTGGGGTGCGTGGGTGGCTCAGTTGGTTATGTATCTGACTCTTGATTTCAGTTCAGGTCATGATCTCATGATTCAGGAGTTCTAGCCCCACGTCGAGCTCTGTGTTGACAGTGCAGAGATTCTGGGTGTTTGGGATTCTTTCTCTCTCTCCGCCCTTCCCTGCTTGCTCTCTCTCTCTCTCAAAATAAATAAACTTAAAAAAACAAAAACAAAAAACTAGAGCTTCTTGAAGAATTTGTTGACTCAAGAGCTGCATGTGCTAGAATATCTTGCACCAGAAAGCAAGGAAACATTCAAAGAAAGATGGGGAAAGACCAGAAGGACATAGAAACCTGAAGGGGCTTCCTCTGGCCAAATCTGGGGGAAATTGAGTATCAAAATAAATAATGATAGTAATGGTAATATCTTTAATAAAATGGATTCCATGACTCATTGCTGATATAAATGTATAAATTAGTAAAATGAAAGTATGGTAAGAAAAATTTATTGACACAGTACTTCCCTGCAAAATATTTATTGATTACAAAGGGAATTAATAAGAAAAGAGTAATTGATAGCGAAGAAGCCTGGGAGATACCAGCAAGTTAACATCACCAGTAAAAGGACAAATCATGAGTGTACCACCATAAGAACATGAGCATCACTTCTGTGGTATTACTGCCCAAAATACATGACCTGAATTTCATCATGAGGAAACATATGACAAACCCAAAGTGAGATACATCTTAGAAAAAAATGACTTATAGTTTTTTTAAATGTCAGGGTTATAAAAATCAAAAAAAGACTCAGGAAGTGTTCCAGACTGAAGGAGACCAGAGACAGGACAACTATGCAACATGTGATATTAATCCAGATCCTATACTACAAGGACATTATTGGGCCAATTAGCAGAACTTGAATAGGGCCCCAAAATTAGATGTATCAGTGTTAATTTCCTAATTTTAAAAATAGTATTATGGTTATATAGGGGGATGTCTTGTTTAAAAGAAATGCACAAAGTACATGGGATTGAAGGTAAAGCACATCAGCAATTTGCACTTACATGACTCAGAAAAAACATTTTGTACCATTCCTGCAACCTCTCTGTCAAAATAAGTAAAACAAACAACAAAAGGCAAAACAGTAATCCATGTTAACTGTTTGGAACTCATACATATCTTCCTATATAAATGGTGGTTAGCATTAAATTAGTAAAATTAAATTAGCAAAATTAACTGACAACTTTAAGTACAGGGAAGCCAAGTACATTCGATTTTTGTAGATGGTATTGCAAATTTGCATAATCCCTTTGTGGTACTGGTGGTGTTGACAAACCATTAAAATTGCCTGAAGAGGGGGTGCCTGGCTGGCTCAGTTGGTAGAGCACGTGACTCTTGATCTCAAGGTCATGAGTTCAAGCCCCACGCTGGGTATAGAGCTTACTTAATAAAGAAATGAAATATAATAAAATAAAATAGCTTGAATGGGTCATCCTCCTATTATAGTTGCCAATGTTCTAGCTTTATCCCATTAAAAAAATTTTTTTAATGTTTTTATTTATTTTTGAGACAGAGAGAGACAGAGCACGAGCAGGGGGTGGTGGGGAGCAGAGAGAAAGGGAGACACAGAATCTGAAGCAGGCTCCAGGCTCTGAGCTGTCAGTACAGAACCCGACGCAGGGCTCAAACTCATGGACTGTGAGATCATGACCTGAGCTGAAGTCAGACGCTTAACCAACTGAGCTACCCAGGAGCCCCTAGCTTTATCCCATTTAATTTAATATTTTAACTTATGGGAATTTAGAAAAATAATTTTTTTAAAAAGGTAAGATAAAAGCATAGTATCATGAAAAGTGAAAATTAACTCAATATACAACAAGGAAATGACTTCCCTAATTATGATATTTTAAAAAGATGCAATGAAATTAGTCAAAGACAAATATCATATGACTTCACTCATATGTGTAATTTAAGACACAAAACAGATGAACAGAAGGGAAGAGAAGCAAAAATAATATATAAACAGGGAGGGGGACAAAACATAAGAAACTCTTAAATATAGGAACAAACTGAGGGTTGCTGGAGGGGTTGTGGGGAGGGATGGGCTAAATGGACAAGGAGCATTGAGGAGGACACCTGCTGGGATGAGCACTGGGTGTTATATGTAGGGAATGAATCACAGATTCTACTCCTGAAATCATTATTGCACTATATGCTAACTTGGATGTAAATTTAAAAAAAAATTAAAAGTAAACAAACAATTGAAAAAAAAAAGATGCAATGTCTTGGGGGGGGCGGGCCTGGGTAGCTCAGTCAGTTCAAAGTCTGATTTCAGCTCAGGTCATGATCTCCCAGTTTGTGAATTTGAGCCCTGCATTGGGCTTGCTGCTATCAGCTCAGAGCATGCTTTAGATCCTCTGTTCCCCTCTCTCTCTCTGCCCCTCCCCCTACTTATGCTTGCTCTCTTTCTCTCAAAAATGAATAAACATTTATTAAAAAAAAAAAAAGATGCAGTGTCTTATGGCCATTGGGGCATCTGGCTGACTCAGTTGGTAGAGCATGTGACTCTTGTCATGAGTTCAAGCCCCATGTTGGGGGTAGAGTTTACTAAGGAAGGAAGGAAGGAAGGAAGAAGGGAAGGAAGAAAGGAAAGAAGAAAGGAAGGAAGAAAGGAAGGAATGAAGGAAGGAAGGAAGGAAGGAAGGAAGAAAGGAAGGAAGGAAGGAAGAAAGGAAGGAAGGCAGGAAGGAAGGCAGGAAGAATAGTAATTTTTATTATTGGGAAACCTTGGAAAAGGTGTTTTGTTCTACATAAGTACTAAGTAAAGGCAGTAAAACAAAATTTTGTATTATGATTATAACCAGGTCAAAAGTATGAATTAAATAAACAAATATATCTTCAAGGAATTTATCAGAAAATGGTTGCTGGATTACAGTTATCAGACTATAACTGAAAAGTATTTATTTTGAATTTTCATCTATGAGGTTTCAAAGATAATTTTATATGAAATTGTATGATGTCTAGATTATATCTCAATAAAGCTGTTACAAAAAACTAATTTTATAAGTAACTTTAAAAGCAATAATTAAATTCCCAGCTACATAAGTCCATTTATATCTTGCAGCTGAAATGGTACAAAAAATTCTTACTTTTCAGTTCTCAGGATCACACTTTCCTCCCTGACATCCATTAGTAAAGTATGGAATATTCTTTAAGTTGGATGTTCATAAGTTATAGAATGTCTATATCTTAGTAAGTTTTTAATAAGGTGATGCAGTCATTTAAGGTAGTTTGCTACTTTTGGATTTCTAATTGCAAAGGAGAAAAATAATTATTAACCTGTAGCTGATTTATTAATTCTTAAATCCATGCTTTCCTCAGATCTTATGAAATAAAATCGCGAATTTTTTCCATTACAAAGTAATATTTGTTTAAGAACAAAATTATATATATTCCATTATTTCCTTGGGGTATATGCCCCAAGTAAAATTAATATAAAACTTGCTGATATATAACAATTATATATGTATTTTTAAACAAGTGGAAAAAGGTAATTTCTCAAATAAATGACAATATTTTCACACATAAGCAAAGTAATATTTATATAAACAAGATAAGTTAAAGAATTAATCAGTAAATTACATAAAAATATAAAATGTATTTTAAAATATAAAAACCATATAATGAGATAAATATATAATATTTGATAATAATTATTGACAATCATATAGTTTACCTGATAACATCCACTCCCCCAGTCTGGGTAACTCAGCTTCCTCTCACACTTTTCCATGACAAATGCGGATTTCTGAATTAGACAAACTGAATGAGGTCCATACTTTTCAGCACCATAATTTTTAAAAAGGTCTGAAGCAAACCAGAGAACTTTTCTTAAAAATTGAGTTTTGGTTCAAAGAACAAACTGAAGCATTCCATTTTTATGGTTAAAAGTTGCTTTAAAAATCAAGCATGTTTGGGCTGCCTGGGTGGCTCAGTCAGTTAAGCTTCTGACTATTGATTTCAGCTCTGGTCATGATCTCATTGTTGTGAGACAGAGCTCCCATTGGGCTCTGCACTGACAGTGCAGAATCTGCTTGGGATTCTCTCCCACCCTCTCTATCTCTCTCTACCCTTCCCCTGCTCATGTGCACGTGCGTGCGTATGCATTCTCTCTCTCAAAATAAATAAATAAATAAACTTAAAAGAAAAAAAGATTCTTTCTCCAGCTCCTCTGCCCCTCCCTTACTTGTGTGTGGCTTGCTCTCTCTCTAAAAAAATAAAATAAAAAATTAAAATAAAAATCAAACATGTTTAATGGAAATTTTCAATTAAAAAAATTAAGAGAAACAGGGCTCCAAAATCAAACTAGGTTCTCAATAAAGGACTTGGTGGGAAGAAATTATTCTATCAAAAATGGGAGATAAAACTGGGCTTAAAGTATTTAAGTTAGGTATGCCTGGGTGGCTCAGTCAGTTGAGCATCTGACTACAGCTTAGGTCATGATCTCACAGTTCATGGGTTTGAGCCCCACATTGGGTTCTGTGCTAGCAGTGTGGAGCCTGCTTGGGATATTCTCTCTCTCTCTCTCTCTCTCTCCCTCTCTGCCCCTCCCCTACTTGTGCTCTCTCTCAAAATAATAAACTTTAAAAAAATAAAGTATCTAAGTTAGATATACAGAAGAAATGGCACAAAGAATCGTCTTTACTGGTAGTCTAATAGGAGTCACCTCCCAGATGACCCATGATAGATGAAGCCAACTGACTTATATAATGGAAGGCTTTTTTGGGGATGTTGCAAAAACTTTTTGCAAAGTTTTCTTGCATTTTTATCTCATGCTATCTGCTGGAAGTCCATACATAAGATGCTGATCTAGTCTCAGACTAAACACAAACATGCAGGGGCGCTTGGATGGCTCAGTCGGTTGGGCGTCTGACTTTGGCTTGGGTCATGATCTCACATTTCATGAGTTCAAGCCCTGTGTCGGGCTCTGTGCTGCAGCTCAGGGCCTGGAGCCTGCTTTGGATTCTGTGTCTCCCTCTCTCTCTTCCCCTCCCCAGCCCATGCTCTGTCTTTCTCTCTGAAGAATACTTTTTTTTTTTAATTAAAAACACAAACACATAGAGGGATAGGGTGGATTAAATGACCTCTAACTAGCTAATGGACAAATGAATGAGGCTCCTTAAGCCCTAGCAAAAATTTGCTCTTTACACTTAGTACAAGTAAGTTTCATGTTTTGAAAACAGAGAGTTCTTACAGATAAGTATTTTATGTCAGTTTTGAAAAATCTTAATTAAGCTAAGAAGGAAAATGTAAAACAGAATTAAAGAGAACTATTGTTTTGTGTATTTGTGGGTATTTCAAAGTCCTTGAAAAACAAAGTGGTCAGTGTCAAAAAAAAAAAAAAAAGAAAAGAAAAGAGAAGAAAAGGGAGTGCTCAGCAAAATACAACCCTCAGGCCAAATCCTGAGGGCTACCTGCTTTTATAAATAATAAAATTGTATTGGAGCACAGCCAGTAATTTACACATTAATTTATATGTTGTCTATAACTACTTTCACACTGTAACAGCAGAGTTCATAATTCCAACAGAGACCATATGACCCACAAAGTTTAAAATATTTACTATCTTTCTCTTTATAATAAACATTTGCCAATTCCAGCTCTAAAATAGTAAGATGTGACACCATCTTTGGCAAACCCAAAATTGACAGATCTCTGCATTGCTCAGTTTTAACACTGAACTGCTGAATAGTTACAAGTTTTTAAGACATTTATTAAATGGGTGAGTGATGAAAAAAATGACTGTACAAATCCAGTTAAATCTACCAGGTTTAGAAATAAAAGGAAAACCCATTATAGAAATTTAAAATGTAGAAAAGAGAGTCTGTAATAAAGTATGGAATGGCAGGGCGGGGTTGGGGGGGGGTGGATAAAAAGGACCAGGTTACAGATTTTGATGACCACAGAGAAACTACCTATTGCTCTTTATTAACATAAGATGTGGTAACATTTTGTTTACAAAGGTGAATACCCAATTGTTATACTCTTTATGTGTATTAAAAGGGAATAAATAATATGGTAATACATCTTACAAGCCATGGGACAACAGTATTATCCTAATATCTGGAGAACAACCTGTTACTTCTAAATTACATAAAATGCACACTCCTGAAAAGAGAAAAAAATGGGATACCTACTATGATTTAACAAAAAGAGCGCTGCTTTGGAGGATCTTACACAGGCACCAATTAATTATATTATTTAGTGTCTCTTCATTTACCTGTGAAATTGAATAATATCTTCTCTATCAGGTTTTTAAAAAAATTTTTAATCTTTATTTATTTTTGAAAGAGAGAGAGAGACAGAATGTGAGCTGAAGAGGAATAGAGATGGAGACATAGAATCAGAAGCAAGCTCCAGGCTCTGAGCTGTCAGCACAGAGCCTGATGTGGGGCTTGAATTTACGAACCACAAGATCATGACCTGAGCCAAAGTCGGATGCTTAACCGACTGAGCCACCCAGGCACCCCTCATCAGGTTTTTAGAAGAATAAAATGATAAAAATGAAAGTGCTCTGCAAATGAAATATCATGCAGATATAAGGTATAACAAAAAAGTAGCGCATGCACACATGTGCAAGTCTATCTAACAACCCTTGTTATATGTCATAGTTCGAAGCACTTACTATGTGAATTCATTTATTAGTTCTCACAGCAACTCTGTAAGACAGGTACTACTATCCTCTTTGTACAGGGAAGAAACTGAGGCACAGAAAAGTTAAGTTACTTCACAAATGGATACCAGTGGAACCACAATACAAATTCAGACAGTCTGGCTCCTGGGTCTATGTCCTTAATCCCTATTTTATATTGCTGATATGTTATTTTAATATGTATATAACATTTCATTTCACTATACTACTAACCTGGTTGATTTTCCAATATCCTACAATCTGAGCTGCGCTGATATTCACCACTTAAATGCCAACTGAATTCCTGACTGAAAGGGCAGTAGTCAGCAATTTCTACTGAACCACCATAATAAGGCAAGTCTTCTGCAGGTATTCCACTTAGTTTGTCGAAGTACTACAAAAAAAAATTATTAGGAAGACAGGAAAGTAAGAAACATTCTATATAATCAAACAGGCAATTTGTAGCAACCCTCTAATGCTGTATAATACAAAAAAAAGATATTACTGTACTTTTCTTCATATGTCATAGAACATAAAGAACATATTCTACCTGAGGGATATTTCAAGGTTGTTGTAGTTTTAGAAAAAGCAAGGTAAGTAAATTAGTCTATGTTTTTTATTAGATGACAAATTTGACTAATGTTTTTAAAAGGATGAATAGGAAGAGTTTTATGAGGTGACAAAACACATACTAATCCAGAGAATTAAGATATTTTAAATATAATGCACTTAAAGTATTATCAGAAGACTTAATTTACGTGTTGTTTTGAGAAACTTGAAAAAATAAAACTGTGAGAATATGAATGAGATCATACCTATAAAACACTTGGAACACCAAAGGAACAAGGCTCCAGATAAGTTTTAAAGATTTCACATGTACACTAATTCACTGAATTATATTCCTATGCCTAGAAATAGAGTTGCCATCTTATGATGATGTCTGAAGCATTCAGTGGCATCATGAACATATGCAGGAAAGCTCAACATTTAGCAGCAATCATTTTAAATCATCTTCTGAGATACTCCTTCTGACTGCAGGGTCCTTTGTAAATGGCAGGCAGAACTAAAGAGTTTTAGAGATGGCTATTGCAACAAAAAATTTACAGGTCAAATCAGAGATTCAGACTGAATATGTAGGACCATTTCCTTCACCTTTTAGATCCCATGAGTCAAACCTTTACTAAAGTAGAACTTCTAAGACTTGTAATGAATTGGAATAGAGTACCTCAGTTATTCTCTTTAAAGAACTTTGTTTTCTGTGTATGTTAGAGGAAATTAAAGATGAAGACTTAGGAAACAATTAGAAAAAAATACAAAACATTTAAAAATAGATCCAATAAATATTCTAAATGCCTCTATTACTACAAGGCATTGTTAGATATTAATTATTGTTAATTAGCACATTGGTTTTAAAGAACTGTAAGAATTCTCAATTTTTTTTCTAACTTATAGAAAACCAATGGGGGTAAGTTGAAAAACTTAATTCATTCTTCTAATTCAAGATAGAGACTTCTCTTTAAAAAGTTGAGCTGATTCCTAAAACTGTGCCCCAACAAGTGTTACCTGGTACTCTTCAGGCAAAGGTTTTGAAAACTTCTGCAAATTACACACAGCAACTGCTCTCTGGTCCTGTCGGCAAGTTAACTGCAATGGGTTACTTCTAAGCGTGTCACAGAAAGGGCTCAGCATCTGCCTCCTGCACACAAAGAAACACCAAGGTACCAAACTCTAAAGAAAACATAACAAATCCATTTTCTATTATAATTTCAATATGTTTTGATAGCTTAATACTAAATGCTAAATCAGGTTATAAAGTTATTTTTCAAAGAGTAAAAAGAAATGCTTAATGTAGTTATAAAAGATTAATGCCAAATGCCTTATAACGTTACTTCACCATTATTAAACAAAATATTTATCTCTTTCTCCACTTTTTCCAGTAAAAGGAGTTCTGCAGACCTGATCTGTGTGTTTAATGACAAATAATGAAATTCCTGATCCTGCTTAGAAATACAAATCTTCATAATTAATATAATGGAGTCTTAGAAAGAGACAGAGATGATGGATGCCCTTTCTGCCCTGCAGCTACAAAGAGTGAATTGTTTTCTATGGCATGATCTAGTTCAAAGACTCTTGTTTCAGTTATACTGAAAACATTCACAAGACATCTTGTTTTCATGTGCAAAATGAAGACTGTGTGAATATTCCTAATTATGACAAGTTGCTCTGTTCTGTTGAATCTAATCTTGGAAGTACAATTTGGAAAATGAGGTCTTATAATTTTCCAGATATCAGAATCTATTACACTGTTCTGTAAAAATAATCTTCAAACTCCAACCTATAATTCTAATTGGTCAATTTATTGATAATTATAATACAAACCATATTAATGTCATAATAGTAATGTTATAAATGAAATTCCAGTATTCTTAAACAATATAAATCCTATTATGACTGATTGCCAAATTGTGATAGTACTACTGCCATTTTTCCTCTTCTTCCACATGCTTGTTAAGGGGAAAAAGCCTAGGTTAGATTTACTTTAAGGAAAATTGATATTTGCTTCATTTAAGTTAACAAAGTATAGCAATAAAACATCTCAGGGAATTATAGCTTCTTGAGATAGAATGTGTAAAAGACCTACCAGTGTCTCTGGTAGAGTTGAAGAAGCACACTGTAATAGGAAAGCAAAGGTCTAGAAGTCTTCACACAGGCTTGGTTTCAAATACCAGCTTATTTGATGTTGACCTCATTTTCCTGAGCTTCAACTATAAAGCACTAAATGCCTAGCACACACAAGTTACTCAATAAGTGTAATTTCTGTGTCCCCACCACTTTTATAAAATCTTTACAGGGGTGCCTGGGTGGCTCAGGTGGTTAAGCATCCGACTTTGGCTCAGGTAATGATTTTGTGGTCCATAGTATGAGCCCCGCGTCGGGTTCTGTGGTGACAGCTCAGAACCTGGAGCCTGCTTCGGATTCTGTGTCTCCCTCTCTCTCTTCCCCTCCCCAGCTTGTACTCTGTCTCTCTCTCAAAAATAAATAAACATTAAAAAAAAAAGTTAAAAAGAATGAAATTGACAAACCCTAGCAAAACTGAAAAAGAAACCTAGAAAATGCA
Organism: Panthera leo; assembly: GCF_018350215.1. Taxonomy (NCBI): domain Eukaryota; kingdom Metazoa; phylum Chordata; class Mammalia; order Carnivora; family Felidae; genus Panthera; species Panthera leo. The sequence continues at coordinate 70,852,452 of NC_056687.1, forward strand.
AATTACCAATATCAGGAATGAAATGGGATCTCACTACAGACCTTACAGACATTAAAACGATAGTAAGGAACTACTACAAACTACTCTGTACACATAAATCTAATAACTTAGGCAAAATGGACCAATACTTCAATAAACACAAATTACCACAATTCATCCAATATGAAATAGGTAAATATGAATAGCCCTGTAAATATTAAGGAAGTTGAATTAATACTTAGTACAAAAAAGAAACAAAGATAATATCATATTCTTCATGAATATATACAGAAAAATCCATTATAAATATTAGTACATGGAATTCAGCAATATACAGAAATAACTATATACCATGACTAAGTGGGGCTTTTTCCAGCAATAGAAAGCTGTTTTAATATTTGAAAATCAATCAATATAATCCATCATATTAATAACAGACTAAAAAAAAAAATCACATAATTATATCAACCAAAGCAGGAAAAAACACCTGACAGAAGTCAACATCCATTTGTGATAAAAATTCTCAGAAACACAGAAATAGAGAGGAACTTCAACTTGAAAAGGAGCATCTACAGAACACCTACAACTAACATTATACTTAATGGCGAAAGGTTGAATGTTTCCCCTTCTCATTGCGTTCATGGATTTAAAAAGTCAATAAAGATGTCAATTCTCCTGAAACTGATCATGTAAGTTTAACACAATTCATAGAAAAATCCTACCAAGATTTTTTTGTAGACAAGGTTATTCTGAAATTTATATGAAAGGCAGGAACTAGAACAGCTAAAATGATTTTGAAAAAGAATAAAGTGGGAAGAATACATTTACCCAATTTAAGATATAGAATGGCCACACTAATAAAGGACTGTGAAGTATTAATGGAGTGACAGACACATAGATCAATGGAACAGAATAGAGGACACAGAAATAGACCCATATAAATACACTCAACTGATTCCTTCACAAATGGAAGAAAGCAATTCAATGAAAGAAAGATAACCTTTTCGACAAATGGTGCTGGAACAACTGGACATCCACACACACAAAAAATGAACTTTGACCTAAGTCTCCCATTTTATACAAAAATTAACTAAAAATGGATCCCAGACTAAAAATATAGAACATAAAGCTTTAACATTAAAAAAAAAAAATACAAGAACGTCTTTGGAATCTAGGGCTTCACTGAGTTCTTAGACTTGACATTCAAACTATGACTCATAAAAGGACCTATTAATAATTTTGACTTCACCAAAGTTAAAAACTTATGCTCTACAAAAGACCCTATTAAAAGAATAAAAAGAAAAGCAACAGATTAGGAGAAAATGTGTGAAAGCCACATCTCCAACAAAGGACTAGTATCTAGAATATATAAAGAACTCTCAAAAACTCTGAACAGTAAGACAAAAGCAAACAATCCAATTAGAAAATCACCATAAGACATGATGAGACACCTCATCCAAGAGGATATACAGATATCAAATAAGCACATGAAAAGATATTCAGCATCACTAGCCATTAGGGAAATGCATATTAAAACCACAATAAGATAATCACTACTATCTTTTGGAATAACTAAAATAAAAAAACAGTCACAACACCAAATGCTGATGAGGATGTAGAGAAACTATTATCACTCATACATTGCTGGTAGAATATAAATTGACGTAGCCATTCTGGAAAAGAGTTCAGCAGTTTCTACTACAAAACTAAACTTGCCACTACCATATGACCCAGCAATTGCACTCTTGGGCATTTATCCTGGAGAAATGAAGATTTATGTTCACATAAAAACCTGTACACAAATGTTTGCAGCAGCTTTATTCAGAATAGCCCAAAACTGGAAACAACCTTGTTATCCTTCAACATGCAAATGTTTAAACACACTGTGGTACATCTGTATCATGGAATTTTATTCAGCCATTAACTTGAGCAAACTACTGATATACACCATAACCTGGATGAATCCAGAAAATTATGTGGGGTGAAAAAAGGCAACACCAAAAGGTTACATGCAGCATGAATTGATTTATACATCATTCATGAAATGACAAAATTATAGAAATGAAGAACAGCTTAGTGGTTTCCAGGGGGCTTAGGAGGAGCTAGAGTGGGAGGGAAGTGTGTACATCTATAAAATGGCAATAGGAATATCCTTGTGGTAATTGAAATGTTCTATATCTGACTGCATCAATGTCAATATCCTGGTTGTGTTGTTATACTATAGTTTTTTCAAGATATTACCCATCAAGAAAACTGGATAAAGTGTACATGAAATCTCCGTACATATTTTTTTACAACTACATGTGATTCTATAATGATCTCAAAATAAAAAATTAAAAAAATATATTTATAGGGGCACCTGGCTGGCTCAGTCTGTGAAGTCTGAGGCTCTTGGGGTTCTAAGTTTGAGCCCTACATTGGGCACAGAACTTACATTAAAAACAAAAACAAAAAAGACACACACACACACACACACACACACACACACACGTGTGTGTGTGTGTGTGTGTGTGTGTGTGTGTGTGTGTGTGTATCCCCCAAACTTGAAGAATGTATTTTTTAAAAGTTTGCTAGGTAATTGTGATATTCATCCAGATTTGAGAACCATTACTCAAAAGTACCTTCCATGTTTTTGTATATTGAATCAACAGTTACATTTATGTTTATGATTGCATTCTCCAAAGAGTAAGAATGATAGAATATGCAAAAATTTTGCAATATACATATTTGTTAATTATAAACTAAACAGAAATGCTTATGATTCTGGATCCCACACCATAGATTCTTTAATACATGATTTAAAACAACAATGTAGTTATTTATTTTGATATTACCATGAAGCACCAGAAATGGCTTTCTATACATTTTTTAAAATTAATTAATTTTTCAATAGAGAGAAAGCACGAGCTGGGGGAGGGGAAGAGAGAGAAGGAGAGAGAGAATCCGAAGCAGGCTCTAAGCTGTCAACACAGAGCCTGATGTGGGGCTCAAACCCACAAACAGTGAGATAATGACCTGTGCTAAAATCAAGAGTTGGATGACCACCTGACTAAGCCACCCAGGCACCCCAGTTTTCTATACATTTTTTTTAAGTTTACTTATTTTGAGAGAGAGAGAGAGAGAGTGACTACACAATCAGAGGAGAGGTCAGACAGAGAGGGAGAAAGAGAATCCTAAGCAGGCTCCGTGATGTCAGAGCAGCGTTGGGTGTAGGGCTCAATCTCATGAACCTGTGAAATAATGACCTCAGCCAAAATCAAAAGTTGGATGCTCAATCAACTGGGCCACCTAGGTGTCCCTTCCATACATTTTGAAATTGAACTGTTTAGGCCACATTTTCAAAATAGTGACATTTTAGGCTCAGGATAAAGAACAAATCCAAAATAAACTGTGTTCTCAAAGATATCATGAGGAAATGCATTCTTACTTTTGTTTCTGCTGGTCAATCCAGAACTTACAGCTCTTTCTTACAAAGTCACAGCCCATTCCTCGGCCCCAGTCTAACTTTTCGGCCATGCTGTAATTAGCCTTATACCAACTGTGGAAATAATTCAAATAAAGCATTTTTTATTATTGTCATTTTAAAAACAATTCCAACAAACCAATTACAAATCTCAGCAATGAACAAACCAAGACCTCAAGACAAAGAACATTTACAAACAAAGCCCTTGGTGCACAGGAACTGCTGCACAGACTCACCACACCATAGGACTGGGAAACTTGTCTTCTGGTGAGGGTACTTTCACATTTGAAAAAAAAAAAAAAAAAAAAATCAAAACCAAAATGTGCTGTCACTGTAATTTTCAAAGATGACAGAAGTCACCAAGTAGAAAGTGGTTAAGGTGTGAGACAGAGAGATCAAGGGCCAAAGAAACAAAAAGAGAATGAGAGAAAATACAAGAGAATAAACTTAGGAAGAAATAGGAGAATTATTAGTTGGACAGCCTTTACCTAATCTGATTCAGTTGGTCCTAGTTTCTTGCTTCTCTGGCCTTGATTTGTGATATTCTATCAATACAGGGTCTGCCTGTGACTAAAAATTACACTATTATGAGACATATGAATACTATGTCTAATACCTTAAAAATGTTCTAATTTCAGAAAAAACAACCCACATCAATTTGATTTCCTGGCAAATTTAATCAAAGGCAAGGAGCCTACTTAACAGTTTTTCTTCTTCCTTCTTTTTTTTTTTAAGTTTATTTATTTTGAGAGAGAGAGAGAGAGAGAGAGAGAGGGAGAGAGGGAGCAAGAGAGAGTGCTCAGGAGCATGAGCAGGAGAGGTGCAGAGAGAAAGGGGGAGAGAGAAAATCCCAAGCAGGCACCATGTCATCAGCACAGAGCTTGGTGTGGGGCCCAAACTCATGAACCGTGAGATCATGACCTGAGCCCAGACCAAGAGTCAGATGCTTAAACGACTGAGCCACCCAGGTACCCTTCTTCTTTATTCTTAATAACAAGATTAGTTTATAAAAATTATAAAATTATACAGAATAGTTTCTTACATTTGGTATTACATCTCGTCCCTTTAGCATTACTGAAACATTAAATAAAAACATAGGCGCAAAGGCTGAGGGAATGACAAGAATTATTCCCTCCATCCCAGCCACTTTTCCACAAAATCAAACAGAAATAGGAATACATGATACGGATCTTCAAATCCTTCTCGTTTTTTCAAAGAACAGAACTGTCTGAGAGAGAAACTAAAGACATGAATACCAAAATGCTGCAACCTCTGCACCTATAATGTGACTTGGTAACTAGCTTGGTAACTAGCTAACTTGGTATCATAGCAGGTCAAGTTGTCCAGATAGTAACAGATGACCCCAGTACTGCACACTAGGAATTATTTTAGCAGTGCCTAGGTTAGGCAGTCCTTCTCCCTCTGGATAAAATATAAAATAATAAGATTCCCTTGGGAATTACCATATCTAGTATACGTTGAGTACAGAGCATAGCACTGGCCCTATGTTACTCTAACATCAGCTGGGCACTCCAGCTACATTTCTTGAAACCTTCATGATACCTTCTTTGCAGCTCTTTTTAAGCTATGACTGAACAGTTATTAAGCACTTCTTATATGGTAAGCACTTTGTTTAATGATAAGGCTACACCACTGAATAAAAAGACAGTTTTTGTTCTCATGAAGATTATAATCTAGGGGGAAGACAGATATTTTATTTTATTTTTATTTTATTTTATTGAGGGGGAGTGGCAGGGGGAGACAGAGAATCTCAAGCAGGCTCCATGCCCAGTGCAGAGCCTGACATAGGGCTCAATCGCACAACTGCGAGATCATGACCTGAGCTGAAATTAAGAGTTAGATGCTTAATTTTTTTTTTAACTTTTATTTATTTTTGAGACAGGGAGAGACAGCATGAACGGGGGAGGGTCAGAGAGAGAGGGAGACACAGAATTTGAAACAGGCTCTAGGCTCTGAGCTGTCAGCACAGAGCCTGACGCGGGGCTCGAACTCACAGACCGTGAGATCATGACCTGAGCCGAAGTCGGATGCTTAACCGACTGAGCCACCCAGGCGCCCCAAGAGTTAGATGCTTAACCAACTGAGCCACCCAGGTGCCCTGGAAGACAGATATTTTTAACAACTTACAACTGGGATGAGTGCCACAGAGGTTAAATATAGGGTGCTAATAAATAGCAGTACATTAACAGGGAAATCTAAATTAGTCTGGGAAATCAGGTAAGATTTGCTTCAGGAAGCAACTTTAAGCTAAACCCAAAGGAGGAGCACATGTCAGCTGAGGGAGCAGGGGAAGCACTACAGTTTCTTAGTGGCAACAGAGGGTTGTGAAATCAATTTACTGTACCTTAACATTTATTTCTCTTTCTTTTAAAATTAACAGAATAGAGGGGCGCTGGATGGCTCAGTCGGTTAAGTGTCCGACTTCAGCTCAGGTCATGATCTTGTGGTCCATGAGTTCAAGCCCCGCTTTGGGCTCTGTGCTGACAGGCCTGGTGCCTGCTTCAGATTCTGTGTCTCCCTCTCTCTGCTCCTCCCCTGCTCACACTCTCTCTCTCAAAACTAAATAAACATTAAAAAAAAAAATTAAAATTACCAGGATAGAAAAAAAAAGGATGGTGGTAGTTGGTAGTAGGGTAAATATTGTTCTATCAACTTTGGTTCAGTTTTGTATATAATAGCTAATACCTCAGTTGGCACTTACAGTATGCCAAACATTAAGTATACTAAGGACTTGACATATATCAACTCATGAAAGCCTCACAAAACTCTATGAGGTAGGTATTGCTTTTCATCCTCATGTTACAGACAAAAGAACTGAGGGAAAGATACAGCAAGTGAGTGGCAAAAAATGGGATTTGAATCTAGGGTTCTGGCTTCAATGTCAGTATGCTTTATAAAAGAAATTGAGACACAGTTTATATCCTATAAAATTGACCCTTATAATTTTTGTCATTCAATCTTTTTAGTATATTTGCAGGGTTGTACATCAATTACCACTACAGGCATATATCATTTTATTACATTCCACTTTATTACACTATGCGGATACTGTCATTTTTTTCTTACAAATTAAAGGTTTGTGGCAACTTAGTATTAAGCAAGTCTATGGACACCATGTTTCCAACAGGATTTGCTAACTTCATGTCTTTGTGTCACACTGTTAATTCTCATAATACTTCAAACTTTTGCATTATTATATTTGTAATAGTGATCTGTGATCAGTGTTTGATGTTACTATTGTAATTGTGCCAGACACCACACCCCTATGACAACAATAAATATTGTGTATATTGTGACTGTTCCACCGACTGTTCCCTCTTCCCCTTTTCTCAGGCCTCCCTATTCCCTGAGACACAACATGTGTTAGACAGTTAGTTAGCCAAGTTGTGAATGCAAAGGAAAAGTTCTTGGAGGAAATGAAAAGTGATATTCCAGTGAATACACAAATGATAAAGAAAGTGAAATAGCCTTATTGCTGATAATGGAGAAGGTCTGAGTAGTCTGCACAGATGATCTTAGCAGAAGTTGGTTCATGAGGCTTAAGGAAAGAAGCCATCTCCATAACATAAAAGCATTAGGTGAAGCAGCAGGTGCTGATACAGAAGCTGTAACGAGTTATCCAGAAGATCTAGTTCAGGTAATTAATGGAAGCAGCTACACTAAACAACAGATTTTCAATGTAGACTAGACAGCCTTCTACTGGAAGAAGATGCCACCTAGGACTTTCATAGCTAGAGAAGAGAAGTCAATGCCTGGCTTCAAAGGTTCCGAGGACAGGCTGACTCTCTTATTAGTGGCTGATGAAGCTGGTGACCTGAAGTTGAATGGTGAACGAAGTGCTCATTTGCCATTCTGAAAATCCTTGGGCTCTTAAGAATCACACCAAACCTCCTCTGTCCATGCTCTGTAAGCGGAACAACAAAGCCTAGATGACAGCACATCTGTTTGCAACATGGTGTACTGAATATTTTAAGCCCACTGTTGAGATTACTGTCCAGAAAAAAAAGATTCCTTTTAAAATATTACTGCTCATTGTCAATGCACCTGGTCACCCAAGAGCTCTGAGGGAAATGGATGAGATTCATGTTGTTTTCATACCTGCTAACACAGCATCCAATCCACAGCCCACAGAGCAAGGAGTAATTTTGACTTTCGAGTCTTATTATATAAGGAATATACCTAATAAGGCTATGGCTGCCATAGATAGTGATTCCTCTGATGGATCTGAGCAAAGTAAGTGAAAACCTTCTGGGAAGGGTTCACCATTCTAGACGCCATTAAGAAAATTTGTGAGTCATGGGAAGAGGTCAAAATAGCAACATCAACAGGAGTTTGGAAGAAGTTGATTCCAACCCTCATGGATGACTTTGAGGGCTCAAGATTCCAGTGCAGGAAGGAACTGCAGATGTGGTAGAAATAGCAAGAGAACCAGAATCAGAAGTGGAGCCTGAATATGGGACTGATTGCTGCAACCTCTTGATAAAACTTGAATGGATGACAAAGAAGTTGCTTCTTATGCATGAGCAAAGAGAGTGGCTCCCTGAGGTGGAAAGTACTCCTGGTGAAGATGCTGTGAAGATTGTTGAAATGACAGCAAAGGATTTAGAATATTATCTAAACTTAGTTGAGGAAGAGCAGATTGACTTCAATTCTGAAAGAAGTTCTACTTTGAGTAAAATGTTATCAAACAGTACTGCATTGCATGATGCTGAGAAATCATTCATTAAAGGAAGAGTTGAACAGTGTAACAAACTTCAATGTTTTCTTTTAAGAAATTGCTACAGCCACCCCAACCTTTAGCACCCACCACCCTTGTCAGCCAGCAGTCATCAACATCAATGAAAGACCTTCCATGAGCAAAAATGACTAGGACTTGAAGAAAGTTCAGTTCATGATTAGCATATTGGGCAATAAAGCTTTTTGTGTGTATTTGTTTTTTAGCAATAATGTATTTTTTTTAACTTTATTCATTTATTTTTGAGTCAAAAAGAGAGAGGGGGAGAGCATGAGTGGGAGAGAGACAGAGAGAGAGAGAGAGAGAATCCTAAACCAGCTCTGCCAGTGCAGAGCTGGACATGGGGCTTGAACCCACGAACTGTTAAGATCATGACCTGAGCCAAAACTCAGAGTCAGACACTTAACCGATTGAGCCACCCAGGTGCCCCAGCAATAAAGTATTTTTATTTTTATTTATTTATTTTTTTAAGTTTACTTATTTATCTTGAGAAAGAGAGAGAGTGAGAGAGAAAGAGAGAAAGTGTGAGCAGGGTAGGGGCAGAGAGAAAGGGAGAATCCCAAGCAGACTCCGCACCCCTGTGCAGAGCCCAGTGGGGGGGCTTGAACCCATGAACTGTAAGATCATGACCTGAAGCTGAAGTCAGACGCTTAACCAAGTGAGCCACCCAGGCACCCCAATAAACTATTTTCAAATTACGGTATGTACATCGTGGGGTACCTGGTTGGCTCAGTGAGTAGAATAGAGTAGAGCATGCACTCTTGATCCTGGGGTGGCAAATTCAAGCCCCATGTTGAGTGTAGAGATAACTTTTAAAAAAACAAAAATGGTATGTACATTGTTTTTATTAGACATAATGCTACTGTACACTTAACAGAGTGTGGTATAGTATAAACATAACTTTTATATGTACTAGGAAACAAAAAAATTCATTTGACTTGCTTTATTGCAGTGGTCTGGAGCCAAACCTGATATTTCTCTAAGGCATACCTATACCTAATTTTAGAACATTTACATCACCCCTCAAAAACTATGTCCCTGAGGCATCTGGATGGCTCAGTTGGTTAAGCGTCCGACTCTTGATTTTGGCTCAGGTCAGGATGGATGTGAGAGGTGGGGAGAGGAAGTTTTTAAGGATGATTCCCAGGTTTCTGGATGGATAAATAAAAAAGTTTTCTACTGAAACAACTTAGCTAATCTACAGTGAAGTCTTATGGATAAAAATTAATTTCCATGTCTTTAACTTTAAATATTGCCAGATATTTAGAAACATCTAGCCCATTTTGTTATTGTGTTGCCCCAGAAAAAGGAAAAGTGCTATGAAATTTGCCAGTGCCACGATTTCATTAGTGACTCTCACACTCCACAGTGTTTGTGTAACCTATGAGTATCTTTTTTAATATATGAAATTTATTGTCAAATTGGTTTCCATACAACACCCAGTGCTCATCCCAAAAGATGCCCTCTTCAATACCCATCACCTACCCTCCTCTCCCTCCCATTCCCCATCAACCCTCAGTTTGTTCTCAGTTTTTAACAGTCTCTTATGCTTTGGCTCTCTCCCACTCTAACCTCTTTCTTTCTTTTTCCTTCCCCTCCCCCATGGGTTCCTGTTAAGTTTCTCAGGATCCAAATAAGAGTGAAAACATATGGTATCTGTCTTTCTCTGTATGGCTTATTTCACTTAGCATCACACTCTCCAGTTCCATCCACGTTGCTACAAAGGGCCATATTTCATTCTTTCTCATTGCCACATAGTACTCCATTGTGTATATAAACCACAATTTCTTTATCCATTCATCAGTTGATGGACATTTAGGCTCTTTCCACAATTTGGCTATTGTTGAGAGTGTTGCTATAAACATTGGGGTACAAGTGCCCCTATGCACCAGTACTCCTGTATCCCTTGGGTAAATTCCTAGCAGTGTTACTGCTGGGTCATAGGGTAGGTCTATTTTTAATTTTTAGAGGAACCTCCACACTGTTTCCCAGAGTGGCTGTACCAGTTTGCATTCCCACCAACAGTGCAAGAGGGTTCCCGTTTCTCCACATCCTCTCCAGCATCTATAGTCTCCTGATTTGTTCATTTTGGCCACTCTGACTGGCGTGAGGTGATATCTGAGTGTGGTTTTGATTTGTATTTCCCTGATAAGGAGCGACGTTGAGCATCTTTTCATGTGCCTGTTGGCCATCCGGATGTCTTCTTTAGAAAAGTGTCTATTCATGTTTTCTGCCCATTTCTTCACTGGGTTATTTGTTTTTCGGGTGTGGAGTTTGGTGAGCTCTTTATATAGATTTGATACTAGCCCTTTGTCCGATATGTCATTTGCAAATATCTTTTCCCATTCCGTTGCTTGCCTTTTAGTTTTGTTGATTGTTTCCTTTGCTGTGCAGAAGCTTTTTATCTTCATAAGGTCCCAGTAGTTCATTTTTGCTTTTAATTTCCTTGCCTTTGGGGATGTGTCAAGTAAGATATTGCTGCGGCTGAGGTCAGAGAGGTCTTTTCCTGCTTTCTCCTCTAGGGTTTTGATGGTTTCCTGTCTCACATTCAGGTCCTTTACCCATTTTGAGTTTATTTTTGTGAATGGTGTGAGAAAGTGGTCTAGTTTCAACCTTCTGCATGTTGCTGTCCAGTTCTCCCAGCACCATTTGTAAAAGAGACTGTCTTTTTTCCATTGGATATTCTTTCCTGCTTTGTCAAAGATTAGTCGGCCATACTTTTGTGGGTCTAGTTCTGGGGTTTCTATTCTATTCCACTGGTCTATGTGTCTGTTTTTGTGCCAATACCATGCTGTCTTGATGATTACAGCTTTGTAGTAGAGGCTAAAGTCTGGGATTGTGATGCCTCCTGCTTTGGTCTTCTTCTTCAAAATTACTTTGGCCATTCGGGGCCTTTTTGTGGTTCCATATGAATTTTAGGATTGCTTGTTCTAGCTTTGAGAAGAATGCTGGTGCAATTTTGATTGGGATTGCATTGAATGTGTAGATAGTTTTGGGTAGTATTGACATTTTGACAATATTTATTCTTCCAACCCATGAGCACGGAATGTTTTTCCATTTCTTTATATCTTCTTCAATTTCCTTCATAAGCTTTCTATAGTTTTCAGCATACAGATCTTTTACATCTTTGGTTAGATTTATTCCTAGGTATTTTATGCTTCTTGGTGCAATTGTGAATGGGATCAGTTTATTTGTCTTTCTGTTGCTTCATTATTAGTGTATAAGAATGCAACTGATTTCTGTACATTGATTTTGCATCCTGCGACTTTGCTGAATTCATGTATCAGTTCTAGCAGACTTTTGGTGGAATCTATCGGATTTTCCATGTATAATATCATGTCATCTGCAAAAAGTGAAAGCTTGACTTCATCTTTGCCACTTTTGATGCCTTTGATTTCCTTTTGTTGTCTGATTGCTGATGCTAGCACTTCCAACACTGTGTTAAACAACAGCGGTGAGAGTGGACATCCCTGTCGTGTTCCTGATCTCAGGGGGAAAGCTCTCAGTTCTTCCCCACTGAGGATGATATTAGCTGAGAGCTTTTCATAAATGGCTTCTATGATGTTTAAGTATGTTCCTTCTATCTCGACTTTCTCCAGGGTTTTTATTAAGAAAGGATGCTGAATTTTGTCAAATGCTTTTTTCTGCATCGATTGACAGCATCATATGGTTCTTATCTTTTCTTTCATTAATGTGATGTATCACGTTGATTGATTTGCGAATGTTGAACCAGCCCTGCATCCCAGGAATGAATCCCACTTGATCATGGTGAATAATTCTTTTTATAAGCTGTTGAATTCGATTTGCTAGTATCTTATTGAGAATTTTTGCATCCATATTCATCAGGGATATTGGCCTGTAGTTCTCTTTTTTTACTGGGTCTCTGTCTGGTTTAGGATCAAAGTAATACTGGCTTCATAGAATGAGTCTGGAAGTTTTCCTTCCCTTTCTATTTTTTGGAATAGCTTGAGAAGGATAGGTATTATCTCTGCTTTAAACGTCTGGTAGAACTCCCCTGGGAAGCCATCTGGTCCTGGACTCTTATTTGTTGGGAGATTTTTGATAACTGATTCAATTTCTTCGCTGGTTATGGGTCTGTTCAAGCTTTCTATTTCCTCCTGATTGAGTTTTGGAAGTGTGTGGGTGTTTAGGAATTTGTCCATTTCTTCCAGGTTGTCCAGTTTGTTGGCATATAGTTTTTCATAGTATTCCCTGATAATTGCTTGTATTTCTGAGGGATTGGTTGTAACAATTCTATTTTCATTCATGATTTTATCTATTTGGGTCATCTCCCTTTTCTTTTTGAGAAGCCTGGCTAGAGGTTTATCAATTTTGTTTATTTTTTCAAAAAACCAACTCTTGGTTTCATTGATCTGCTCTGCAGTTTTTTTAGATTCTATATTGTTTATTTCTGCTCTGATCTTTATTATTTCTCTTCTTCTGCTGGGTTTGGGGTGTCTTTGCTGCTCTGCTTCTATTTCCTTTAGGTGTGCTGTTACATTTTGTATTTGGGATTTTTCTTGTTTCTTGAGATAGGCCTGGATTGCAGTGTATTTTCCTCTCAGGGCTGCCTTCGTTGCATCCCAAAGCATTTGGATTGTTGTATTTACATTTTCGTTTGCTTCCATATATTTTTTAATTTCTTCTCTGATTGCCTGGTTGACCCATTCATTCTTTAGTAGGATGTTCTTTAACCTCCATGTTTTTGGAGGTTTTCCAGGCTTTTTCCTGTGGTTGATTTCAAGCTTCATAGCATTGTGGTCCGAAAGTATGCATGGTATGATCTCAATTCTTGTATACTTATGAAGGGCTGTTTTGTGACCCAGTATGTGATCTATCTTGGAGAATGTTCCATGTGCACTCGAGAAGAAAGTATATTCTGTTGCTTTGGGAGGCAGAGTTCTAAATATATCTGTCAAGTCCATCTGATCCAATGTATCATTCAGGGCCCTTGTTTCTTTACTGACCATGTGTCTAGATGATCTATCCATTGTTGTAAGTGGGGTGTTAAAGTCCCCTGCAATTACCACATTCTTATCAATAAGGTTGCTTACGTTTGTGAGTCATTGTTTTATATATTTGGGGGCTCCTGTATTCGGCGCATAGACATTTATCATTGTTAACTCTTCCTGATGGATAGACCCTGTAATTATTATATAATGCCCTTCTTCATCTCTTGTTACAGCCTTTAATTTAAAGTCTAGTTTGTCTGATATAAGTATGGCTACTCCAGCTCTCTTTTGACTTCCAGTAGCATGAAAGATAGTTCTCCATCCCCTCCCTTTCAATCTGAAGGTGTCCTCAGGTCTGAAATGAGTCTCTTGTAGACAGCAAATAGATGGGTCTTGTTTTTTTTATCCATTCTGATACCCTAGGTCTTTTGGTTGGCGCATTTAGTCCATTTACATTCAGTGTGATGTCTGTAGGTTTCATGCTTGTAGCAATGTCTCTGGTACTTTGTCTCACAGGATCCCCCTTAGGATCTCTTGTAGGGCTGGTTTAGTGGTGATGAATTCCTTCAGTTTATGTTTGTTTGGGAAGACCTTTATCTCTCCTTCTATTCTAAATGACAGATTTGCTGGATAGAGGATTCTTGGCTGCATATTTTTTCTGTTCATCACATTGAAGATTTCCTGCCATTCCTTTCTGGCCTGCCAAGTTTCAGTAGAGAGATCCATCATGAGTCTTATCGGTCTCCCTTTATATGTTAGAGCACATTTATCCCTAGCTGCTTTCAGAATTTTCCTTGTATTTTGCCAGTTTCATTATGATATGTCGTGCAGAAGATGGATTCAAGTTACGTCTGAAGGGAGTTCTCTGTGCCTCTTGGATTTCAATGCCTTTTTCCTTCCCCAGATCAGGGAAGTTCTCAGCTATTATTTCTTCAAGTACACCTTCAGCACCTTTCCCTCTCTCTTCCTCCTCTGGAATACCAATTATGCGTAGATTATTTCTCTTTAGTGCATCACTTAGTTTTCTAATTTTCCCCTCATACTCCTGGATTTTTTTTATCTTTTTCTCAGCTTCTTCTTTTTCCATAATTTTATCTTCTAGTTCACCTATTCTCTCCTCTGCCTCTTCAATTCAAGCTTGGTCGTCTCCATTTTATTTTGCAGCTCATTAATAGGATTTTTTAGCTCCTCCTGGCTGTTCCTTAGTCCCTTGATCTCTGTAGCAATAGATTCTCTGCTGTCCTTTATACTGTTTTCAAGCCCAGCGATTAATTTTATGACTATTATTCTAAATTCACTTTCTGTTATATTGTTAAATCATTTTTGATCAGTTTGTTAGCTGTCGTTATTTCCTGGAGGTTTTTTTGAGGGGAATTCTTCAGGTTCGTCCTTTTGGATAGTCCCTGGAGTGGTGCGGAACTGCGGAGCACTTCCCCTGTGCTGTCTTGAATAACTTGCGTTGGTGGGCGGGGCCGCAGTCAGACCTGATGTCTGCCGCCAGCCCACCGCTGGGGCCACAGTCAGACTGGTGTGTACCTCTCTTCCCTTCTCCTAGGGGTGGGATTCACTGTGGGGTGGCGTGGCCCCTCTGGGCTACTTGCACACTGCCAGGCTTGTGGTGCTGGGGATCTGGCATATTAGCTGGGGTGGATCGGCAAGGTACACAGGGGTGGGAGGGGCAGGCTCAGCTCGCTTTTCCTTGGGTGATCCACTTCGGGAGGGGCCCTGCGGCACCAGGAGGGAGTCAGACCTGCCACCAGAGGGATGGATCCTCAGAAGCACAACATTGGGTGTTTGCATGGTGCAAGCAAGTTCCCTGACAGGAACTGGTTCCCTTTGGGATTTTGGATGGGGGATGGGCGAGGGAGATGGCGCTGGCGAGCGCCTTTGTTCCCCACCACGCTGCACTCTGTCATCCAGGGCTCAACAACTCTCCCTCCCATTGTCCTCCAGGCTTCCGGCTCTCCAAGCAGAGCTGTTAACTTATAATCTTCCAGATGTTAAGCCCCGCTTGCTGTCAGAACACACTCCCTCCGGCCCCTCTGCTTTTGCCAGCCAGACTTGGGGGCTCTGCTTTGCTGGCGGGCTGCCCCTCCGCCCCGGCTCCCTCCCGCCAGTCCGTGTAGCGTGCACCACCTCTCTGCCCTTCCTACCCTCTTCCGTGGGCCTCTCGTCTAATCTTGGCTCTGGAGAATCCGTTCTGCTAATCTTCTGGTGGTTTTCTGGGTTATTTAGGCAGGTGTGGGTGGAATCTAAGTGATCCGCAGGACGCGGTGAGCCCAACGTCCTCCTACTCCGCCATCTTCCCCTCACTGCAACCTATGAGTATCTTAATGAAATTAGCATGTTTTATAAAAGGGCTATAAATAAATTGTTAAACAGAGCAACAGGACCACTTTTGCTGGCCGTTGCTTGCTCAAGGATAAATGGGAAAGAGTTATAATGGTACTAAAAGAAATCCAGTCTTTTCTTTTTTTTTTTTTTTCCAAAAATATTAATTTCCCAACTTGGCCCACTAAAAGCTAAGAGAAGCACCAATAACCTAGCAGCAAGGAACACAGTGCCTAGGTTGTGGTTTCTAAAAGCTATTCCCCATTAAATGGAACTAGTGCTCCTTGGAAGATTAGCTGATGCCCAAATCTAGGATAGGGTGTATGCTTATTAGCCTGGCACATCCTGCTATACAGAAAAAAGGAAGTAAGGAAGGAAGCTATCAAAAAGCAATGAGACTTGGGGCGCCTGGGTGGCTCGGTTAAGTGTTCAACTCTTGATTTCGGCTCAGGTCATAATGTCATGGGTCATGCAGGAATTGAGCCCTATGTCGGGCTCTGTGCTATTAGCATGTAGCCTGCTTGGGATTCTCTTTCTCTCTCTCTGCCCCTCCCTCATTTTGCTCTTTCTCACAATAAATAAAAATAAAACATAAAAAACAAAAAACAAAAAACCAACTAATGAATCTTGCCAAAAGGACTCAGGAACCCACAGAGACAAAGACTCCAACTGGAGTCATTTAAAAACAGTATTCCAAGGCACCTGGGTGGCTGAGTGGGTTGAGTGTCTGACTGCTGATTTCAGCTCAAGTCATGATCTCATACAGTTCAAGAGTTTGAGCCACAGTGGGGCTCTGCACTGACAGCATGAAGCCTGCTTGTGATTCTTTCTCTCTCTCTCTCTCTCTCTCTCTCTCTCTCTCTCTGCCCCTCCTCTACCCTTGTGCATGTGCTCTCTATCTCAAAATAAATAAACTTAAAAAAAAAATGATTTTCTCTCTCCCCCTCTGCCCCTCCCCTGCTTGTGTGCACACATGTGCTCTCTAATTAAAATTTTAAAATAGAAGCACCTGGGTGGCTCAGTTGGTTAAGGATCCGACTTTGGCTCAGGTTATGATCTCTCGGTTTGTGAGTTAGAGCCCCACATCAGGCTCTGTGCTGACAGCTCAGAGTCTGGAGGCTGCTTCAGACTCTGTCTCCCTCTCTCTCTGCCCCTCTCCTACTCATGCTCGCTCTCTCTCTCTCTCTCTCTCTCTCAAGAATAAACAAAAAATAATAAAAATAAAATAAAAAATAAAATAAAATACAGTATTCTACAGCTTTACCAGAAAGTTCTACTGCTTTTTTTTTTTTTTAAGTTTATTTATCTATTTTGAGAGAGAGAGAGAGAGAGAGAGAGGGAGGGAGGGAGGGAGGGAGAGTGTGTTTTTGGGCATGTGCCTGTGTGAGTTGTGTCCATGAACAGGGGAGGGGCAGAGAGAAAGGATCCCAAGCAAGCTCCACACTCAGCAGGGAGCCCAACAAGGAACTCCCTGAGAAGGACTCGAACCCACCACCCTGGGATCATGACCTGAGCTGAAATCAAGGGTTGGATGCTCAACTGACTGAGCTACCCAGGTGCCCTAGAAAGTTCTACTGCTTTAAATAAAAAACCAGGATTCTCGGGGTGCCTGGATGGCTCAGTCGATTAGGTGTCTGACTCTTGATTTCAGCTCAGGTCATGATCTCATGGTTTGTCAGATTGAGCCCCACTTCGGGCTCTGCTCTGACAACACCGAACCTGCCTGAGATTCTTTCTCACCCTCTCTCTTTGCCCCTTCCCAACTCTCGCACATGCACTTGTGTGCTCTCTCTCAAAATAAAGTTTAAAAACTAGGAATCTATACTTTATCAATTTCATTTATAATTTTAAAAACTTGTTCAGATTAGTCTTTCCTTTATATTAGCATGGCCTCTAAGTATTAGAAATAAATCTCATAATGCCTGGAATTCTGTTCTATTCGTTACTATACCTCAGGGCCCCATTTATTGAATGAATGAATGAATGGAATTGCTATAGGTAATGAGAACTAAATAAAATTCAAAGACTATTTTATTTTACTTCAATGTAAAATGTATTTTCTTAAGCTAATATTAATGTCATATAACATTCTTACAGCTGTCTTACCCAGTGTCCTCCATTAATGCCAGAGTGATTCGAGAGAAGACTCGGTTCTGGGTGTGAGAACCAGTCATTGCTTCATTCTGAAAATCAAAAGATTTTAAATTAGAAGGCCAGATGTCTTGAAACTCCCAATAATTTCCATGATTACTTTGACGTATATGTAAAATGTCTCAAGTGTGAGAGGCTCACTTATTCACTTCAAGTAGTGAAATAAATAAGCCTTCTTTAATTAATTAATTTATTTATGTATCTATGTATCTATCTACCTATCTATCTATCTATCATGACAAGACTGAAGCTTAAAGCAAAATCTGCTTTCTGCCTTAAATGACTATATTATGTACAATTTCCCAGAAATGGCAGACAACCAGCATTTAGAACTCTGATGAATATGAAAATAACTATACATAAGCAGAAATGCTGTAAAAATATTATAATATCTAGACAAAGTAAAGTGAGTGGTTGAGACAGATGCCCACAGAATATTAGAGGGGGTGAATATTGACCTGAATTTAATTAAAAAAAAAAAAAAAAAAAAAAACGCTTTTATAACCTTCAAACTATGATCACAGAAATACACATCAATATATAAAACAAGTATCACAGCATCATAGGATCAAAGAAGTTGCATGAGGGACCTAAAATGCCATCAAAGTCTACTATCTACCCAGTGTTTTAATTCATATCATGTAATTCCTACAGCAGCTCTGATTATTCTTCAAATCCTTATGTTGAATACTGGATGGTCACCTCAAGTACTTTAATATCACTAAAAAAAATAGTTCAAGGATGCAAAGTTGATTTCAGAGAAAGGCAACCATTAATGAAATTAATACTCTCACGTTTCTACTGCAAAAATAAATAAATTTTCAGGTCTGGTCAATCTACAGTTTTCTTAAGAGAATCACTTGGGAAAATTGCTTAAGGAAAATAAAAGAACTAAAAGTCCCATGGGAGAAACAAGTGTAATGTGTCTTCCATAAGTTTCCATCATTATTATTTTGTGGTCACCTGGATAAGAATGGTCAGCAGAAGCATTAATTTCACTCCTTTGTAATTTTGCTAACTTGTATATAAGCTTAAAAAAATACACACACACACACACACTCTCTCTCTCTCTCTGAGCTAGAAATTCCATTTCCAGGGATTTATCTTTCTCTTTTTTAAAAATTTTTTTAATGTTTATTTTTGGGACAGAGAGAGACAGAGCACGAGCAGGCGAGGGGCAGACAGGGAGGGAGACACAGAATCTGAAGCAGGCTCCAGCCTCTGAGCTGTCAGCACAGAGCCTGACATGGGGCTCAAACTCACGAACCACAGGATCATGACCTGAGCCAAGGTTGGACACTTAACAAATTGAGTCACCCAGGCACCCCTATCTTTTCTATTTCTATGTAAATACATCTGACCTTGAGTTAACTTCCTAGTTCTGCTCTCCTAGAAACCTAAAAAAGGTGGAATGTCAACCGTGTCACCAGGCAACAGTGGTGTGATGCCTCAGGACATCAGAGTAAATGATGGACTTGGTAAATGAACATGAATACCTGTTGGTAAGCCATAGCCTGGAACATCCCCATGTGCACAGATTCTTATGGGGATGTCACTTACAGAGATCTAGAAGTTATGTCTATGGAACTGTTAAAAATAAATATATTAGTCTTTATTTGAGACATAGTACTTCTAAGCCAGGCTGGTTCTTGCACCCCCTCCCCCCCCCCCTTGTATGGCCTTCTGCTCCTATATTTGAGCTGGAGTGCAGAGAGAGAGGCATGAATGACAGCCCCTAGACTGTTGTGTGGAGCATGAAAAAAATGCCTGACTTCTACCATGCTGGCATGCTGTGTCTTGTATCTTTCCAAGTAAATGTTTTTTCAATGACGCTTGTTAGGTCTTGTGAGTCTGAAGGCATGTTTAGTTGAACCTAAGAATACCCACTGAAATGCCACTCCTGAAAGATATCACAGATATAAATAAAGTGCTCATCACAACATTTTTAAAATAATAAATTTTAAAGTGGCTGGCTGGCTCATGGTAGAATGTGTGACTCTTGATCTGGGCATTATAAGTTCAAGCCCCACATTGGATGCAGAGATTACTTAAAAATAAAATCTTAAGACATAAATAAAATAAAAAATTTAAAACACAGTTGTTCATTAACACAGGACTGTTGTTACATTCATATAATGAATCATGTTGGTTTATAATGACTTATCCCTGGGTTTTAATATTTTGTGCAATGGAGCAACAGCAGCTAAATATAAAGTACACTGTGACAGCTGAAGATAGCAACAGAGGAATGCTGTGCATGATACCCATTTACTCCATGTTCTTCTACTTGGTTCAATATGGCCGGAGGCTCTTAGAAGTGCTTATTGCATGATTCTAATTTTGTACATTTTGCTCTTGTCCCCATTACTCAATTTAGTCTCTGTTCCAACTACCATTGCTTTTTGTTGTTGTTTAAGGTAAAGAAATATTAGAGTAAATAAAGGAGTTTATTTACTGGAAATATGTTTAAAATTGAGCTAGCACTTTATTGTGACTTACTGCTTTTGTTAGTGGCATGGTATTTGTTTTTCCCATGAGTCTTATTTTTAGTGTTCAATTTTAAAGAGCCTTTTTAGGAAAGCATACACTGCCATTACATCAGGAGCACCTGTACTGCTTGGAAAAATGTCTAAGATATATTATGAAGTGGAAAATTGTTCATTAACATATGAATTCATTTAATGAAAAACCTGTGTGTTAGTGTGTGCATCTCTACATATACATAACATTTCTTGAAGCATATTCAAAAAAACTTAAATAGTGATTACATCTAGGGGCACCTGGGTGGCTCAACTGGTTGAGCATCAGACTTCAGCTCAGGTCATGATCTTGTGGTTCATGAGTTCAAGCCCTACATCAGGCTCGCTGCTGTCAGTGCAGAGCCTGCTTTGGATCCTCTATCTCCCTCTCTCTGCCCCTCTCTCACCTGTACGATCTCAAAAATAAATAAACATTAAAAAAAAAATAGTGATTACATCTAAAAAGCGGGTCTGGAGAGCTGAAGGGGAAAAGAAACTTTAAGTTACCAAATGTTTTTAGGTTTACATAGAGTTCACCTAATGGAAAAGAAAGGGAAATTGAAAAGAGGGGGAGGATTTATTTTAGTGGCTGCCTATCAAACACTGGAGTTTTAAAAAGAGGCAAGGAGTTAACCAAACAAAACAAAAACAACCCAAGGAGGTCAGTTAACGTTCATTCTAGCTCACTACTGATTGGAACTTATTAATGAGAAACTGCTTGTTAAGAGAAAAAAGGGGCAACTGGGGGGCTCAGTCAGTTAAGGGACCGACACCTGATTTTGGCTCAGTTCATGATCTCACAGTTTTTGATATCTGGCCCCAAGATGGGCTCTGCACTGACAGTTCAGAGCCTGCTTGGAATTCTCTCTCTCCCTCTCTCTTTGCACCACCCCAGGTTGCATGTGCACGCTCTCTTTCTCAAAAATAAAACATAAACTTAAAAAAATTACTTTTATTAAAAAAGAATTTCTTTCATTAAAGAAAAAACGCCTAGTAAAATTTTAAAATAAACTGACCTCTAATAACCGCTTTTCCCAATGGTTGAGCTCAGTGCCCATGCCACCTTGATTTTCGAGTTCCATTCCCTCCAGAATTGGACAGTTAAAATGTTTTCGCGCTTCATCCTAAGAATCAGAAAAAAAAATAATAAACCCTACAAAAGTACAATATAATAACGGCAGAGTCTATAACATAGATATGGTAAAGTAGCCATTAAAGAATTACTTTGGTGAGAAGTGAAAACATCTTTTAAAAATATGGTTTTTAATGTAATTAAATATATTTTGATACTATTACATTCCTCTGCTAGTAAATTCTCTTAACATTTTTTCCTCTGTTTGAAGATTTTGTCACATATATTTCAAAAAAACTATAGACTAACACGATTGCCATTTATAACTATTATGTCAACAATGTTTTCAATGAAGGGATCAACTGCTCTTATTATAGATATAGTCTTGGAAGAAAAATAAGTTCTTCATTAAAATACAATTTTGCTCATTTGGTTTTTCCTATCCTTTAGTTAGAAATTTCCAGTGACAGGAGGGGTGCCCTGAGTGGCTCAGTCGGTTGGGTGTCCGACTTTGGTTCAGGTCATCATCTCTCCATTCGTGAGTTTGAGCCCCACATCAGGCTCTGTGCTGACAGCTGAGAGCCTGGAACCTGCTTTGGAGTGTCTCCCTCTCTCTCTGCCCCTGCCCCACTCACACTCTGTCTCTGTCTCTCAAAAATGAATAAACGCTCAAAAAAAAAATTTTTTTTTTTTAAAGAAATTTTCAATGATAGGAAATATCCCAAGAACAGTGCAAAAATCCACAAGGCAGGGGCACCTGGCTGGCTCAGTCAGTACAGCATGCAACTTTTGATCCTAGGATTGTGAATTTACGTTGGGGGTAGTTTATTTAAAAAATAAGAGGGTGGAATGGTTAATTTTATTAATTAAATGGTTAATTTAATAATAATTAAATGGTAAATTAGTTAGTGGTTAATTTTATTAACCATTGGCTTGGCTAGGCCACAGTGCCCAGATATTTGATCAAACATTATTCTGAATGTTTCAGTAAGGGTGTTTTGGGGTAAGATTAATAATTAAATTAGTAGACTTGAAGTAAAGCAGATTACCCTCCATAATACAGACAGGCCTCATCCAATCAGTTGAAGGCCTTAATAGAACAAAGACTGACTTTTCCTGAGCAGGAAGGAATTCTGCCAGCTTATTGCCCTTGGACTCAAAATGCAACTCTTCCCTGAGTGTCCAGCCTGCTAGCCTACTCCATCAGAGTTTGGAATCTCCAAACCTCCACAATTGCACGAGCCATTTCTTTCAAATAAATTTTCTTCTCTCTCTCTCATTTCTAGCCCTATTTATTGGGCAACACATTTTGTTGGCTCTATTTCTTTGGACAACCTTGACTATTATGGACTAGTATTGAAATGATCAGCAATTATACAAATAGTACCAGTCATCCTAAGAGGTATCATAGTAGAGGGACATTGGCTTAAAGCAGTAAGTAGAATGGAGCCATGAGAGTTATTGACAAATTTCCATTTCTTCAGATTTCTCTTGGCTTGTAGCTTTACTGTACTGCCTTTATATTAGTTTCCTTATTATAGGCTCTGAAATTTACTTTTAAGTTCTTTAGCAATAATGATTAGTAGAGAAAAGACCATAAGAAATGAAAAGAGTAGATGGTTCATGAAACATGAAGTTGGGTAATACATACGACAACACGAGGTGTTACTAGAAGATACACAGTGTGAGGAACTATCTTATTATCTCGAACATTCCATAATCTCTCCACCTTTCGAACTACTTTATCACTCCATTGATATAATCCAAGACTGCAATTAAAGAATAAAAGACAGTCATTTTGCAAATTCATCACAGCTTTAAATAGTGAAAGTATTTATGAACATCAATATGCAATTAAGATATTTGAGTTTACTATATACCAAATACTGCAACATACATGACAACATTTTCTAATCTTTTCAACAACCTGATGAGATTATCATCAATATTGTGCAGATAGAGATGGAAGGGTAGATAGAGGAAATAACTTCTCAAGTTCACAAAGCTAATACTTTGCTCAGATGATGATGAATTACTCCCTTTTAACACAAATTTTGGATAAAACAAAAGCAAGTCCAGAGACATATCCAAGCACATAAGGAAACTTAATAACAACAAAAAACAGCATTTTAAAAAAATGGCATTTTAATTTAGTGGGAAAGTACAATTTATTTATTAACTGTGATGTAACACTGGTTATCCATCTAGAAAAAAGTTAAATCCCTATTTCATCCCATATACAGAAATAAATTCCAAAAAGATGTCAGCAAAGATGGCAGACCTCTGAAAATTCTCTGTTCTTGAAAGCAGTGAGAAAAGTGGCAAAATGCCTAATCAACTTTTCAGAACTTTGGAAATTAACAAAGGCTTTCAGCAATCCAGGAAGCATTAAAAGAAAAAAAAGGATAGGAGTGCCTGGGAGGCTCAGTCAGTCAAGTGTCCGACTCTTGATTTCAGCTCAAGTCATGATCATGAGATCGAGCCCCTCACTGCTGGTGTGGAGCCTGCTTGGGATTCTCTCTCTCCCTCTCTCTCTCTGCCCCTCCCCTGCTCTTGCATACACACTTTCTCTCAAAATAAACAACAAAAAAATTGTTTAAAAAATAGATAAATCTCAGTAAGAACTGCAAGCTTTGTGGCATTTTCCCATGCCTTGGCAGCCCTGAAAACTAACAGCCCGCAATCACAGTAAAAACCAGCAAACTTGGCAGCCACTATAGAGGTGGTAGAATGGGGGTGACTGGAAGAACACATTAAAAACAGCCCCCATAATCCAACTCTATCTACAAGAAACACAGTTCAGACTCAAGGACACACATAGGTTGAATGTAAAAGAATTAAACAGATAATACCATGCAAACAGTACTCAAATGAGAGCTGGAACGACTACACCAGTATCAGACAAAATAGACCTTAAAACAAAAGTTGTTAGTAGAAATAAAGAGGGACGTTCTATAATGATGAAAAGGTCAATCCACCCAGAAGATATAATAGTTATAAACATATATATACCTCACAAAAGAACCCCAAAATACATGAAGCAAAAATAAATTCCAAATGAATAAAAGCTATGAATGTAAAAAATTGAAATAATTTACTAGAAGACAGGAGAATATTTTTATAATCATTGGAGGGAAGGAATTTCTCAAGCAACAGAAGAAAAAATAGATGACTTTAATGATATAAAAATTTTAAATTTTTCTATGAAAAAAATATTATAACGAAATAAGATAACTAAGTGGGACAAATATTTGCAACGAACATGAAAAAGGATTACTATCCCCCAATTATAAAGTACTCTTACAAAATCACTAGAAAAGGAAAAATAACCCAGGACTGGACAAAAGATATAAATAGGCTGTATACAAGTACAGAGGAAATTCAAATGGCTGAAACATCAGTAGTAGTCCTAGAAGTATAAGATACCATCTTTTACTCTCAGATTGGCCTTAAAAAAAAAAAAAAAATCTATAATATCCACTACTGGTAAGCATTTATATATCATTGGTGGGATATAATGACATCATTTATAATGGACATTAATTTTGATTTTTCCCCATAATCCATATCATTTTTTTCTGGCTTTTTTTCCCCCTAGATTACCTCAATCATCAACCCTATGAATCTCTCATTTTCACCAATAAAACAGAATAGAAAGAGGCTATATTTTCCCACTATTATTTTACGGAAATTTTAAACATACAAAATGTTGACAAAACTGCAAAGAGCACAGCTGCAGATCTAATAATCTTTACTTCGATTCTGCAATTAACATTTTGTTTTATTTGTGTGTGTGTATGTGTGTGTGTGTGTATGTTGCCATATATCTGTTCATCTATCTATGCCTTGAAGATGCTATTTTTAATTCTTTTGATCTTTCTCCATAGCAAAGTAATGTTTAAACATCCATAGTGATCAAAGCCAGCAAGAAAACAGCTTTTACCTTATTAATAACTCCAAATATTCTCTTCATCATCTACATTTCAAGACAAATAGTTTCTCCAAATAAATAGGTTAGGGACAAATCCAACTCTTCATGTGTCTATCAACTGAATTTCCTATCATTCTATTATCTCCATTCATACTGTAAGATTTGCTGCTTTTGAGGAATATCCTGAATACAAGAAAGTACTGCAAATTATGAGCTTAACAATAGTTCTTTTTTAATATTTATTTATTTACTGAGGGGGAAGAGGGGAAGAGAGAGGGAGAGGGAGGGAGGGGGAGAGAGCAGGACCATGAGTGGGGAAGGAAGAGAGAGGGAGAGAGAGAATCCCAAGCAGGTCCCACACTCAGCACAGAGCCCAACATGGGGCTCAATCTCACAACTGTGAGATCATGACCTCAGCCGAAATCAAGAGTTGGACGCTTAACCCACTGAGCTACCCAGGCGTCCCTTAACAAAAGTTCTTATGTGGGGGTATCTCTTTCTTCCTTAACTACATCACTATGTAGGTGATGCCTATCTCATCATTTATGTTTCTCATAAAGACCAAAATTCTTAGGAAAGACCAGACTCCTCCTACACCACCAAATGAACACAAACTATTTAAAGAAGGAAAATATCTATGTCCAATTAGAATTTGTTTCTTCACATGTACTCTAAAAAATACGATGAATAAAGTATTATCTGCTTCAATATTTAATTCTAGCTATTTTAATAGAGATCTCTGTAATTAAAGTAAAATATATACAAAGTAAACAAATTTGAAGTATAAGAATTAATGTTTTTTTTTTGAGGTGAGGGTGGAGCAGAGAGAGAGGGAGAATCCCAACCAGGCTCCACACTGTCAGCACAGATCAAGCGGAGCTTGATCTCACAAACCTCAAAATCATGTCCTAAGCCAAAACCAAGAGTCAGCTACTTAACCGACTGAGCCACCCAGGCACTCCAGGATTAATTAATTTTTAATTCCACATCCATATACCACTAATCTGATAAACATATGGAACAGTATAAGCACCCCCAGAAGGTTTTCTTGTGCTTCTTTCCAATCTATACTCAACTTCTCAACTTGTAGGTCATTTAACAGCTTGGCCCCTCTAGTAAAACCACTCATCTTTTATCATTGCTCTTTTTTAAAAACTACACAAATGGACTGACTTCTTTTGCTCAACATTAGATCTGTGATATTCATATATGTTATTGCATGTAACAATAGTATATTCTTTTTTAGTGCCTTGTAGTTTTCAATTATATGAATATATCATAATTTATTTATCCATGCTACAACAAAACTGCCGTGAACATTCTTGTGCTTATCTTTTTGTGGACATATGCTCTTAGAGATTTATATTTTATATAAATGAATGCAAATGGTTACAGGTCTGTGACTGATACACTATAAAAAATTCTTGACACTTTTTTTTTAGTGTTTCTTAGTATTATTCATTTTAGGCCCTAACCCTCTAGATCACTGCTAATATGTTGTACTAAATACAGTATCAGTTTACATGTAAATATTGCCATGATAGGTGATAATTATTTAAAAAAACAAAATATAGAGGCACCTGGATGGCTCAGTCAGTTAAGCTTCTGACTTTGGCTCAGGTCATCATTTCACGGTTCATGAGTGTGAGCCCCACTTCCGGCTCTGTGCTGACAGCTTAGAACCTGGAGGCTGCTTCAGATTCTGTGTCTCCCTCCCTCTCTCTCTCTGCCCTTCTCCACTCATACTCTATCTCAAAAATAAACATTAATAAACAAACAAACCAAAATATAACCAACTCATATTCTCCCATGGCCTGACTATACTGTACAGCAACACAAGTTACAATGTGGTGGAAAAGAGCTCTGCTGGCAAGAAGATTCCTGGCTCTTTGGGCAAGTCACTTAAGTTTTCTGCATCTTAACTGCTTCATCTCTAAAATGAAAGGGTAAAGCTAAATGGCCTCTTTTATCCTGTTTTAATAGCTATAGTTTTTTTAGGCTAGCCATGAAGCCACTATTATTTATGGCAACTATCATGCCATGAGTCTCAGATTCTAGTCTTAGCACCCTCCTAAAAGAGAAGAACAAGAACAAAAAATAACAAATACCTATAATTAAAAGGTGGGAGACCATCTGCAAATCTTGAAGTTAGAGGATTTCCATCTTTATCATGGTAGAATGCAAATAGGCCAGCAGAGAAACCCTATAAAAAAAATTCAAAATGTCTCAGAGTGAAAAATATCAAGTCTGACTATATACATCATAACATGGTGCTATCAAAAGAGAACACTCATATAACCTTGTAAAAGCACCCAGCCAATACTTCTACTGAAATATGTCATATATTGGAATTGGAAAAAAATTAAGTATTCCATCTAATGAATTTTAAATTTCAATTACTTGAAGGAATTGTAAGTTAAGAAATCCAAAGTAATAGTGACAACATTCTTTGGTACTGGCATAAATAAGAAATTTGTTTAAGAATATATTTACCACAGTCGATCCTCTTCACATGAACTCATTACATAAACTCTATAATTGCACCCAGGGTATATTACCATTGAGAACAACTGACAATACAGTTTAGAAGTAGGAGGTGGACAATCAAGTGTGCTCCCTAAGAGCACTCAAAAAATTCAGTCTTTGATCCAAAAGTACACACACTAATACATATTTGTACTTAAAAAGACTGGAAGTGTGTGTGCATGTGTGTATGTACACTTAGGAAAAAAATAATGGAAACATATATCAAAATGTTAACTGTGGTTCTTCTGATGGTAGGGTAATGTATAAAATAACTCATATTCCCCTAATTTTTTTACAATATGAATTTGTTACGTTTATAGTCACAATTTAAATACTATTTTTTTCAGAACCACTAATTAAACATTCCTTCAATGTTCAAGAAACTTAAAAAGGAGTTTATAATTTTGTTAATAAATGATGCTAAAGCACCGTTATGCCTTGGAATTATCTAAATTATATGTGGATAACATTTCATTAATAAAAATGAATACATTTTATGTATACATGGAAAGACTGGAAATTTCCCTCAATTATTTTGTTCTTTACAATATATACAAATAAGTAAAACAATTTAACTTATAAAGCATTACCACATTCAAGAAGAAGGTATTGCTATCAATCATTCTAAATTACTGAATTAAATACTATTTTTAAGTCTTTAATTTAATTTTAATAAGATAATGGATACTTCACATAAAGGTATTAAAATTCCTGTTCTCTATCCTTCACCTCCCAAAATAGATGAGAAAATAGGCAAAAAAAAAAAAAAAAATTATTGCCATTTGATATCTATTTCATTAGTGAGATTTCTTTTCTTGCTCTTTCCTAATCTAATACCTAAAACAAAACACTTATGTGACTACTTCTTTATGTATGTTTCATACATTGAGAATATGCTATAGCTCATATCCAAATAACTAACAATCAGAAACGATCACTTAATTAATCAATTTCTTTGGCAAATTTCTTTGCTTACACAACTGTGGCCTCTGTGTCATTCAAAGCTTGCCAAAATGATTAATGGAATCCAGGTTATTCTTTTATTCCTGAATTTCTTCTTCTTTTTTAATCTCTGAAGATGCAAAGGACACTTAATTGAGTCAGCTAAGAAAATCGAAATAGCTTTCAATATACAATTCACTGAAGTTATACAAAGCTTAAAATAGTGTAATTTGCCTCATCCTTTATAATATTCTAAATATACATTTTTTCCCACTGTATCAGCTTGAACATTTTTCTAAGCACTCACATTTCAGAAGGTTTATTTGGTATTCAAAGCACCACAGGTAAGTGTAACTGATAGTTATGAACATACAAAACTTTATGGGGAATCTGTGTTAAACATTTAATTCTTACCATCTTCCAGGATAGGCTTTGAGACTTAAGTTAGTATTTAAAATTTCTTAGGTTTTTACAGTTTTTAAAATAATTCAAATATATAAAAAGTAAAAAAAAAATCCATAACAGAAACTTATGTATCCTCTTTAAGGCTATTTAAGATGTTAGTTTACCATATTTTCGGCAAACTTTTAAGAAATAAAACACTGCAGAGTAAATATTACTGAAGCTCCATTACCTAATCCTTTCTCCTCCTTCTTTTCCCAGAGGTAACCACTACACCTTGAAGTCACCGTGTATAACTTTCTTTTTTTTAAATGTTTATTTGAGGTGGCGGGGAGGGAGAGAGACGGAGGGGCAGAGAGAAAGAGTGAGAGAGAGAGAATCCCACTGTCAGTGCAGAGCCCAAGCCAGGACTCGATCCTACGAACCGAAATGTGAGATCATGACTAGAGCTAAAATCAAGAGTCAGATACTTAACTGACTGAGCCACTCAGGTGTCCCAATGTACATAACTTTCATGCATTCTTTTATAGTCAATGGTATCTAGCTTTGAGACCCTCTGACTGCTAAAGTAAGTCTGAATACCTTCTTATACATGACTCAGCCAACTGTTTTTTTTTCTTTTCTGAATTGCCTGTTCATAACCTAATTTATCTCATGCCTGGGATCTCTGCATTCATGTTCATTTATATACCACATTTAAAATCTGCTGTTTCTCTCTGGTTCTCTCAACATCAAGTATCTATAGTTTTTAGCTCTTAGGAAGAATGAGTCTTGTTTCACCTCAATTAGCAGGTTCAGCTTACTTTTTTAAAAAATAAAAGAAAAACAGAGAATTCATTTTAGAATATTCTTACTTGAAGGATATAAATGTCTGGTTACATAGGTGTTTCAGTGAGTTATGTAATGTATTTGCTGATTTAAAGACTGAGGCTTGCATATTAAAGTCATACATAATAGCTCACTAAGACTAATAAATAAGGGTGCTTGGGTGGCTCAGTCAATTAAGCATCTGCCTCTTGATTTTGGCTCAGGTCATTATCTCATGGTTTGTGAGTTCAGGCCCCATGTCAGGCTCCACACAGACAGAGTGGAGCCTGCTTGGGATTCTCTCTCTCTGTCCCCTTCTTCCCTGCACACACACACTCTCTCTTTCTCTCTCTCAAAAATAAATAAATTAAAAAAAAGACTAATAGATAACTGCCACTAATTTTATTATACCTTACTATATACAGCATGGTGCTATAGGATTTCTGTTTTGTCTTAATCTCCAAGAAAAAACTCCACTGTACTATGTACTACTGTTCTCTTCATTTTAACAGATGAAACTGAGGCTTATGAAGCTAAATAATCTGCATAAGATCCTAAATATTTTTAGTGGTAGAGCTAAGAAGACTCACACCCCTAAATCTGTGTGATCTATTGTCTCTCAATCACTGCATTTTACTGCCATCTATTTTCTAAATACATAAATGGCATCAAGAAACCATTTCCTAGGGTTTTAGATAACTTTTTAATTTCCCAGATATATTATAAAAGTTCACTATTTTGGACAAATTGGGGAAAAGGAAGGAGGGGTTCTGAATCAGTGTATGTAAATTTTAGAAAGTCTAAGCAGACCGAGAGGACTTTTGAAATCAGACCTCTGCAGTAAGATCTAGAATTAGCATATCAGTTATCACTTTACAGGAAAGTGAATTTTTCTAAATTACTAAGTTGGTTTTTTTTTAATTTTTTTTAACGTTTATTCATTTTTTGATACAGAGACAGAGCGTGAGTGGGGGAGGGGCAGAGAGCGAGGGAGACACAGAATCCGAAGCAAGCTCCAGGCTCGGAACTGACAGCACAGAGCCCGATGCGGGGCTCGAATTCACGGACCGTGAGATCATGACCTGAGCTGAAGTCGGACGCTTAACCTACTGAGCCACCCAGGCGCCCCACTAAGTTTTTTTCTTAAGAACAGTAATCATTTTCTCAATAATCCTATTACCAGAGACCTAGTCATCTAGGTTTTACTGACATAAATCTAAGAATCCAAAATTTAACGTATATATCAAAATAACAGCATAATAAACAGAAAATTAATGCATGAAGGAAAGAACAGTAATTAACAGCAAAATTTACCAGGGCATGAATAATCTCATGTTTTACTGTGGACAGCATCCCAATAAACTCCTGAGGCTGGGTAGAGATCATATTTGGACACAGGTTAGCATATCCTGCTATTGGCCTGTTAAAATAGACATTGAATTTTTTATTATATTCCAGAAAAATCAGTATTATATTTACTAACTTATACTTTTCTAAAAAAAAAAAAAACAAAAAAAAACCCAAAAAACAAAAAACTGACCAGGTCAGAAAAATCTTTGCTAAATATCAAATATCATTTTATACCATAATATCTAACTCACTATCTTATACTTTCAAGACATATACCTTTGTTTTCCTATGGTGTGGCCAATTAGCACCTGTCCTCACAAAAGTAAAGTTAATGTACACTTAAATGTGAACTTGTAAAATATGTCAACATATACCAAAAGATAAGAATGGACTGAAAAACTTAAATTCTAACATGTTTTACTTGCAAAATCCATATCTGATTTCAGCATTTCACTACATTTATAGGCACATGGGATGAGCAGGTAGGTGGCGAGGGACGCTAGGTATACAATAGGATAATAAGCACATCATTCAGGTTGTTCAACCTTCTTATGCCCATCTTGCTATTCCCTTTCTCTGCCTGAACACTACCTTCATTCACATACAGACTTTTTATCTTCCCATCATCTTCTTTCATATTCTATACTTTCTAGAATCTATACAGTTCTATCACTTTCTGAGCCTAGAACCTGAGAGTCCAAGACCTGACTAGTACCCAATATAATTCAGTTAGTTACACCATGTACCTACCTGTCTTTCAAAAGCTGTGGCAAACAGACAACAGTAAGGACTCCAAAGTCCTTTCTCCCACCACTACCTCAACATTTTATCACAGAAATACCAAAAACTCACCAAAATGTAATCACCTTATACAAAGTAACATTTGCCTTAAGTAAAAAACATATGGTATATTTTGTTCATACTTGAAAACAACAGACTTACACTCAGAAAATAATTCACTTACCAAAACATTGCCACAGTGACCTCTAAAATATAAAATGGATATCACTGCCAGGCTTAAAACCCATCAGGGACTTCCTACAGCATTTAGAATAAAACATCCCTGTCTGCCTCTCCAATGCATTTCCTTTAGTTCTCATCTTCAAAAACAGCGTCCACTGAAGTGGCTTCTACTAAACAACAGGCACACATGGATTTTTCCTAACATAAGTCTTCCTCAAACTCTTTATCTGGCTGAAGCCCATCAATGTTCAGGTTACACCTAAAGTTTCACTCTTTCCAAGAGGCCGTCTGTGCTTAATTAATCTAAATTACGTTTCCCCCTTTGTTCTCTTTTATGCTATAGCACCCTTTTTTTCCCTATAAAGTATTGATCCTATTTTGAAATCACATTTATTTCTAAGTATATTTAATATCTGCCTGCCTCTGTAATTCCTATGTTCCATGAATGAGGCAGGTACATGGGTCTATTTTGTTCACTTAGTCTGCAAACACCATATTAGGCATTCAAGTATTCTTTGAATGAATTAATATGGCAGTTTTGAAGGAACGTTTCTCTTTCATCAAAAAGATTAAGAAAGAACAACTGCAGATACTGCTCTTTCTTCCAACATCAACATGCTCCTCAGAAAAAAACAATTCTTTTCCCAGATATATGAGTAGCTTCAATTTCACTGATACAAAGAACATTTACTCTTTTAGTTACTCATTTATACCAAATGTGAACCAAAAGCTAAAGTGCTTTAAGAAAACATAACAGCAGTGCAAAAAAACCTGAAATATGAAATTAGGTTATGGGATTCTCATCTGTGTGAAGATTCCTGTGCTGGATTCTCTCACCAAAAGACAACTAGATACTTTAGGTGTTTTCAGCATTGTCAGATGCTGAAAGGAGATGAACTACTCCAGACCCATCTCAACCTGGGATTTTATATTCCTGTCCCCATTTTCCAAAGGAAGCCATTCCCTTCCTAATACATAAGGTTCACTTTAATGTGTCTTTTAAGAAAAGTAGTAAAAGCTCATTGTAAAAAGTTATATATCCAAATAACATAGATATGTATAAAGAAAAACATGAAAATTCCAGTTTACAACCTACCCCCCTACAGAGGTAACTGCTACTAACAATTTGCCCAGAACTGAAGGGTTTCCCAGGATTTTCAGACACGGAAGTCTTGGCCAAACTGGGATGGTTGGCAATTGTAATTATTTCTTTTTCCTTAGCACATTCAAGTATGTGTAATACACACACACACACACACACACACACACACACACACACTTAAACATGTAATCATATTATGTACATTGTTTTACAATATTCTTTGAAGCTCAACAGTATTTTGAAAATGAGATTGTGTGTGTGTGTGTATGTGTGTTCACAATCCATACAGTTTAGTTCAAATTAAGATAACCACTATTTTGCAGCACCACCATTATGAAGGATTATTTCACAAAGACATCTACGTTAAGAAAGTATCTCATTTTATGAAGTAACTTAATTTATCATTCATTTAGCACTTCAAAATACCACATTTCCTGAGACATACTGAGACACTGTTAATTTTAAAATATCATAAGTTTAATTGTACCTTCTCAGGAAAAAAGGAACTCTATTAAACACATGTATTTTTATAAACACTGGTATGTGTATATATATATGTATACATATATATATATATATATGTATACATATATATATATGCAAAAACATAGCACTTTACTCAATCATTTGACTCTAAGCTTTCCCAACACTTAGAAGCTAATGATTTTTTAGATTTCAGATCATCAGTTACACAGCATCATGGTAATAGACTGTTCCTCATAATCCATGATGCTCATTTTGACCTCTTTACCACCTTTGGGACTGACAGTATAATTCTGTAGCATATACCAGTGTTTCCTTTGTATTGCCTACTTGGTTCAACTAATAATTTCATTTTTTTCCTTAAATGAATACACATCAATAGAAGTCAAACAGTTCTTTAAAGTCAGCTAGTCTTGATAGATAGAGGAACCTTCAAGACCTCAGCAATGGTCCTATGTACATATGAAATGGTCACGTTAATTCTCCTAAATTTGAGAATGTTACAATCTATTCTGACATACGACAATTTCTACTGCCTTTGATTTGTCTGGAGTGTGACAGGCAACCTTCTACATATATAATAACATTTCATTTCAAGCCTGCTTCACTTGGAAAATTTTTAAAAATCTTTTGTAAATAAATAAGAGGCCTCTAAATTTTTTAAGTGATAATTTATCTAAGTGAAGGACATGGCAAATTATAGGACAATTAGATAAATACTTATTTTAGCACAGAAGTGCTAAAATTAAAATTCAAATTGTTTCCTTAGAGAGCTATTTACTTCCAAAGAAAATTCTCTGGACAATACTTTTTCTTTAGAGTTGGTACTGACATTACTATATGAATAATAGTTCTATCACCTGACATTTTCTCCCCACTCCCCCATCCAAGCGCTGTACAGTTTCTTATTATTGGAGGCAATCTGGAAAATGCAAACTTCTTGTACTCTTAACACTTAGAACCTGTGTTAAGAGTTTCCATAATTAGGTCTTAGAGAATAAGTCTCTGGGGAAAGTTTACCTGTCCATTTTTGCTTCCTGCTGACAATAGGCTGCATAAGAGATGATGTTTTCACGGCTGCACCTCTCGGTGGCCAGAGCACCAACATATAGAACAAAGTCTGCATCCCGGACGCCTTCTTGGTCTTGCACACCTACTGCTAAACAGGACCACTTACCCCCACGGCAGACCCTGCATCTCTGCGCCATGGCAAGCAAAAGAAAATCAGACCAGAGACAAGATTAGCTGTAGGGACTTTTAATGTATAGTGAATCCAGACTCTAAATTCATATGATTTAACTTTTATTTATTATCCCTCAACTTTTGCCAAATCCATTCCTCCCTCTACTCAGTTCCTATCTCTAATTTTGAATTTGCTTCACTAAAATTTCTACTTTATGTAAAATGATTATAATCTACATATAATAAACATAATCTAATCCATAATGTTAATTAAAACAACTGTTATTTATAAAGGACAGCCAACCTGGACACAAAAAAAGACAGAAAAAGTTTTAAACTTTGAAACTAACTGACAATTACAATGGACTTCCTTGTACTTTTTTTTTTCAACTTCCTGTAAATGTATAGTTATTTCAAAATTAACTAATAAAAACATTTTATCTATGGAAATATATTTTCTATTATAAAGTAATTAGTTAAAAATTCATATAATACAAACAAAAAGTTAGTCATCTTTACCTTTTAAAGATGAGTTTAAAGGTAAAGTCACCTCAACATTACCCTTAATTTCTAGTTTTCTAATCAATTCTGTGCCCTTGTAACATCTGCTTTTTAGAAAACTTCTCTCAAAGTTCTAAACAATTATAATTTCCAAATTTATAAATAAAAAAAAATCAGTGAATTGTGGGGGTTTTCTTAGGTGTAAGTGATGCTTATAAAGAAAAAAAAATCCCCATTTTATTACATTGTCTACTCTTATGTCTCTAACACATCTATTTATAATTACTTTAACCTATTAAAGTTGATGTTACATAAAGTTATGATCTTTAGCAGTGCCTGTATGACTCAGTCAGTTGAGCATCTGACTTTAGCTCAGGTCGTGATCTTAGGGTTCATGAGTTTGAGCCCAGCACTGGGCTCTCTGCTGTTAGCACAGAGCCTGCTTCAGATCCTGTCTCCCTCTCTCTCTGTCCCTGCCCTGCTTACTGTCTCTCTCAAAATAAATAAATAAACTTGAAAAAATTCTTTAAAAACAAAAAATTGTGATTTTTAAGCATTCTTTTCCATGATCACTCATGCATTAAAAAAAAAAAAAAAAAATCACAGGCTCTGTGCTGATGGCTCAGAGCCTGGAGCCTGCTTCTGATTCCGTGTTTCCCTCTCTGCCCCTCCTCTGCTCATGTTCTGTCTCTCTCTCTCTCAAAAATAAACTAAATTTTAAAAAAAAAAAATTTTTTTTTAATCAGGCTCTCCCCCCGCCACCCCCAAGAAGATAAGTAGCAGAATTTGGAAAAGCCAAGAGAATTAAAAACAAACAAAAATACCTTAGAAAAAAAGCAAAGAATTGTGTCTTAAAATGTCTCTAAATTTCTTGGGAAAAAGGCTGGATATGTAATTAAGAAGTTGTTTTAATTTTCAAACATGTCCTTAAAACATTTTACACTGAAGAAATTTGAGAAAAGAAATGAAAGCTGAATAAGTTAGTTGTATTAGTGCCAAAATATAGGGGTCCAAAAAGCCTTACTGAGCTTCAAAAAACTTAATAAAAAATTACAAAGTAAACTTGAGTTAAACATATGCTTAATTTTGGTTACTAGCTAAATGTTCAGTAACACATTCATTTCTGGAAGTAGCTAGAGAACACAGTTCAACAGAGAAAAACAGCTATATCAATAATCATATTTTCATACTAACTTCAAAAAAAATTTTCTTTCAACGTTTACTTTTTGAGAGAGAGAGACAGAGCATGAGTGGGGGAGGGGCACAGAGAGAGGGAGACACAGAATCCGAAGCAGGCTCCAAGCTCTGAGCTGTTAGCACAGAGCCCCATGAGGGGCTCGAACTCATAGACTGTGAGATAATGACCTGAGTCGAAGTTGGACGCCCAACTGACTGAGCCATTCAGGCACCCCAAATGTTTATTTATTTTTGAGAGAGAAAGAGAGAGCGTTGAATGGAGAGGGGCAGGGAGAGAGGGAGACACAGAATCTGAAGCAGGCTCCAGGCTCTGAGCTGTCAGCACAGAGCCTGACAAGGGGCTCGAACTCACAAACCATGAGATCGTGACCTGAGCCAAAGTCAGATACTTAACTGACTGAGCACCCAGGCACCCAATAATCATATTTTCAAATGCATATGTATAATAAATTGGTTTTCTTGTATACACATTTAAATTTTTTATCTTCATCCTGATAAGTAATATGTTTAATGTGAAAAATCAGATTATAAAAATATATAATTCTTCAAAGAAAAGCCCCAAACAATCCAATTCATAAAGAAAACCATTAATATTTTAGTATGTTTCCACATTCTTTAGTTCTTTAATTTTTTATTATATATGTACATACACTTTGTTTTTAATGTTTTTATTTCAGTTTTACTGTGTTAAATTGACTATAATTCTTAAATAAAATAGGTTAACTACACATACTGACTTATAACATTTTTTTCCATTTAAGAGCGTAAATATCTTTTCAAGTCTACAGAGATCTACTTCATTCTTTAACAGTTGCATAGTACTCCATTACAGAATTATACCATAATTTAATACCAATATAGGCATATTTATAATTTTGTAAAAAATATCTTTGAATATACATTGCACAGTTATAAGTATTTTTATGGAATATGTTTCTGAATTGGGTTGAAGCATATCATACATATTTTTTATTTTAAGAGCTAATGTCAAATTGCCCTGCAAAAATACTAAGGTATATACCTCCTAGATGATATTTTGGAAGACATGGGCACCTGGGTGGCTCAGTCAGTTAAGCATCCGACTCTTGGTTTCAGCTCAGGTCATGATCTCATGGTTCATGGGCTGGAGCCCCTCATGGGGCTCTGTGCTGACAGTGTGGAGCCTGCTTGGCATTCTTTCTCTCTCCCTCTCTTTCTGCCCCTCCCCTGCTTGCACTCTGTCTCTCAAAATAAATAAACTTAAAAAAAAAAAGATATTTTGGAAGACAAAGTTCTAAGCTGAAATGATTCAGCAGTCCCAGAGATAAGATAAATGGAAAAAAGAAAAAAAATTAAAGAAGATATTATCAAATTAATACGAAAACCAATGAAAGAATAAAATCAGCTAACTAAAATACTTTTGGTAATGAAGAATAAAGCTTTCAAACTTAAGTCTATAAAAATTTCTTGGTGACACAGATTGAAAATCTCCATTTCTCAGTTCATCCTAAAGAGTAAAAACACTGCTAGGAGTAGGTTTGATTACCTGGAGGTGTTCCTCAGGCACTATAACTGGGCCGCATTTTGTATGCTCTGCAAATTCCCCAGTACAGTATCTATGGGGATCATTTTCCTTCTGGTGTTGGTTTGTTGCACGTTGTCTTTAGTTCATTTGTACATCAAAATTTAATTACAAAAAAAAAAAAATAAAAAAATAAGAAGTTCACAGCAGTTAAAAACATTGTAAAAAGCCTAGTTGCAAGATTAGTTTATTAATAAGGATTACTATTTTAGTTAGAAAAGTGGACTAAGAAAGAATTTGGGTTCCATGAGAAATCCTCCTAGCCTGGGTTTTCAGACCCCCAAATACTTCATAAGCTAATACTATAGACACATGAGGGAAGAAAGAGATATGGCAAACAGGGGACAACTACACCTTAGGATAAGATCCAGCAGATCATAAAAGAAAATCAAGAAAAGAGGGGTGCCTGGCTGGCTTAGTCGGTGGAGCATGCAACTCGATCTCAAGGTTTTGAGTTCAAGCCCTATGTTGCAAGATTTCTTAAAAATAAAAAAAATCTTGGGGCCCCTAGGTGGCTCAGTTGGTTATGTGTCTGACCCTGGATTTCAGCTTAGGTCATGATCTCATGGTTTGTGGGTCTGAGCCCTTCATCTGGCTCCACACTGACAGCACGGAGTCTGCTTGGGATTCTCCCTCTCCCTATCTCTCTGGCCTTCCCTTGCTCATTCTCTCTCTCTCTCTCAAAATAAAAAAAAAATCAGGGAAAGAATGATTACCTAACAGGTGCTTTATTATTCCTTTTAAATACCTTGCAGTTTGGTCTCTAAGGACAAACATAATAAAATATTCTAGTATGAGTTTCATAATTTGCCATACTGGTAGAATGGGGAGGTCAGAGTACTAAGCAACTGAAGAAAATGACGTGTACTTAATGTGACATACCTGCTAAGTAAGATAGTGCCCGCAGGTCTACGAACCTGAAAAGTCTTCTCCAAATAAGAAATAGCTTGCGGAAAAAGTTTGTTCTAAATAAAAGTTGGGAAAAAAAGTCAGAGTTATAGTTAAAGGACAAATTATATTTAAAACAAGTATAGGATAGGATATTAACAACTGAGGGGAAAAAAGAGAAAAACCTTACAATTCTGGAATACTGATTTAGTCAAAGGTTGCGTAGTAAGGGGCAGGGGAGAGAATGAGTCTAGGAGCAAAGGAATTTCCTTATTTTCTAGTTGAGTTTGGGGAGAGAACACTAAGTGAAAAATTCCTTCCCTATCTCTACTTAAGTAGAATTAGAAAATATAAATCTCAATTATTAATCTAAATTACTTCAAATCTGAGACTGATTAGGTGATTCTAACAGTAAGGAATTTATGTTAGGAAATCTTATGTTTAGAAGATCCATTTCAATCTCACCAATTTCTGTGGCCCATAATGAATCGGCCTAATGTGTATGTGTGACTCTGTAACAGTTAAGAAACTGTGGAGGTTAGCACCTCTAAAGACAACTTTAGCATATCATATAATCAGATAAACCCATCTTCAGGAGAATGAGTATTTCCACCAAGAAAATGGTGTTCTCAATGTATTTCAAAAAAATTTTTTTTCAACCTAGGTTCAGCATGTTCTCCTCCCAAAACATAAGAGAACAAGTAAGAAAACAAGAAGACTGATTTATTATCAAATTATAAAATAAGAAGACTAGTTCAGCATCAAATAAGGACAAAACTTTGATGAGGGGTGCCTGGGTGGCTTAGTTGGTTAAGCATCTGACTTCTGCTCAGGTCATGAGCTCACAGCTTGTGAGTTCAAGCCCCACGCTGGGCTCTGTGCTGACAGCTCAGAGCCTGGAGTCTGCTTCAGTTTCTATGTCTCCCTCTCTCTCTCCCCATCCCCTGCTCATGCTTTGTCTTTTTCTCTCAAAAATAAATAAAACATTAAAAAAATGAAAAAAGTTTTGATGAGTGCATCATAAAGATGCCTTTGAAGAAATGATAAATACATTCATTACCAACACTTTTTATTCATTCACAAAACAGAAATGTATAAATTTATTTTTTTAAGTACAATTTATATACAA
The DNA here is from genome assembly GCF_018350215.1 of Panthera leo. Classification (NCBI taxonomy): domain Eukaryota; kingdom Metazoa; phylum Chordata; class Mammalia; order Carnivora; family Felidae; genus Panthera; species Panthera leo. Next base: position 70,892,639 of record NC_056687.1, read on the forward strand.
TAAAATGCACCCATTTTAAGTATCAAATTCAAGTCATGAGTATTTATTACATACCTTTACAAGGTATCTTTTCTCAGGGAGCAACCTGAAAATGAAGACATGAAACATTAAGAATTGCCATGCTGGAGCACAGCACTGTCTCATTTGTTTAGAATATACCTGGCAGGGGCCCCAAGGAATGCTTTGTAGAAGGATCTAGTATCAGTCCCCCAAAATCTCAATTTACCTCAATAAGCATTTGAATTAACTCTGTACCAAAGCAAAACACTAGGCATGATCATGTTATCTCATTCATTTGGGAAATAAAGGATAAGGAAAGACATCAAATACTCCTCATAGCTCTTCATACACTATTACAGATTCATAACTTATGTGTTTTCTGGACCTCTCTTATGCTAAATGAAAAATTACACCATCATTCCTCTGGCTAATAATTTTGTAAATGTTCTTATGGCATGTATCAGTTCTTCCTTTTATTTTTCCTCCAAGTACTCATGAGGAGTTGCCTTCTTTTATTTATTTATTTATTTATTTTTACTTTATTAATTTTTTAATTTACATCCAAGTTAGTTAGCATATAGTGCAACAATGATTTCAGGACTAGACTCCTTAATGTCCCTTACCCATTTAGCCCATCCCTCCTCCCACAACCCCTCCAGCAACCCTGTTTGCTCTCTATATTTAAGAGTCCCCTGTTTTTTATATTATTTTTGCTTCCCTTCCCTTATGTTCATCTGTTTTGCATCTTAAAGTCCTCATAGGAGTGAAGTCACATGATACTTGTCTTTCTCTGACTAATTTCGCTTAGCATAATACCCTCTAGTTCCAACCATGTAGTTGTAAATGGCAAGATTTCATTCTGCTTGATTGCTGAGTTATACTCCATTGTATATATATACCACATCTTCTTTATCTGTTCATCTGTTGATGGACACTTGGGCTCTTCCCATACTTTGGCTATTGTTGATAGTGCTGCTATAAACATTGGGGTGCATGTGCCCCTTTGAAACAGCACACCTGTATCCCTTGGATAAATACCTAGTGCAATTGCTGGGTCATAGCATAGTTCAGTTTTTAATTTTTTGAGGAAGAGGAGTCTTCTAGGTGTGTACTGACCACATCCAAGTAGATCCACATCTGTTCTGTTTAAATTATTCATAACATACAGATTTTAATCATATCCCATGGCCTTTATCTTTTCAGACTAAAAAGCATTTTTAGCTTAATTCCATCTTGAAGGTGCATTAGCACATAGCTCCATCTATGGATCTTCTGGATGAAAATATCTTTAAAAGTTTGATTCTTAGTTTTAAAAAGACAAAATAATGGCGTACTTACTCATCAATACTTTTATCATAGACAGTCTTGATTCTTAAATGTTCATCAACATCTCTTTTTACAACATGATTTGCCTTAAGATGAACCTTATTTATGACCTGAAAAAAGAACATATGTGAAAAATTTTTAAAAAGGTATTGTATAGATTAGCCAATTGAGATTCTCACTTAAAATTAATGAACTAAATTTCAAGTGTAATACCCAGAAAAATAAAAGAATAAACAAAGAGATATTTCATGTTCATGGATAGGAAGAATCAATAATGTCAGGATGTCAGTTCTTCCCAATTTGATCTATATAGATTCAATGCAATCCAAATCAGAATCTGAGCAAGTTATATTGTGGAAATCAACAATCTGATTCTAAAGTTTATAAGGAGAAGCATAAGACCCAAAATAACACAATGTTGAAGGAAAAGAACAAAGTTGGAAGACTAATATAATCTGACTTGAAGATTTACTATAAAGCTACAGTAATCAGACATGTGGTACTGACAATAGAGAAGACAAATATTTACTGTAGCATTATTTAATACAGCCAAGATATGGTGCAGTGGCACAGGAGCAGGCCAAGATCGGTTGGCGGGCCACAGAGGGAGCATAGTGTTCTTGGCACTGTGCTTGGTGTTATTGTTCCTGGCCAGGGACTTAGCAGTCTCTCTGGACTCTTCTGAATTCTGAGTCTGGCCAACCTTCAGAATTCAGAACACCAAACTGCAACCAGTATAAACTACCAGGATGTCCCAGAGACTTTAGCCTTATATATGGAAGCAACATGCCCACTCATCCCAAAGAATGTAGTCTGTGCATGAAAATCAGGGAAGATGGTCATGATACTAAAATAATCCAGAGTGGGCTATGTTGATGGAGCAGTTTATAGAAGAGAACTTGGAGAAACCATCTTCAACAGTATGCTAAATGAATTCCATCTCCCCTTTTTCTCTTTCCTATGTTCCTTTGTATGGGATTTATTAGCCCGCATTTTCTGAGAGGAGGTGTGGAAGATAGCTATGTGCAGTGACAGATAATTAAAGCAAACACAAAAAATCCTTGTTTCTTGCCTTTGCCCCCTGAATTAAACTTACTGCCCAGGTGAGTTGTGCATTGCTTTATTTAGTTGGGATAAAATCAGCATTGTATTCAAGTAAAAAAAAAAAAATACCCAAGATATGGAAGCAGCCCAAGTGTCCACCAACAGATGAACAGATAAATAAGATGTGGTATTACACAATGGAATATTACTCAGTCATAAAAAAAGAATTAAATCTTGCCATTCATGACAACATGGAGAGACCTAGAGGGTATTATGCTAAGTGAAATAGGTCAGACAGAGAAAGACAACATGATTTTACTTATATGTGGAATTTAAAAAAAAAACAAAAAAAACCATACTCATAAATACAGAGAACTGGTAGTTGCCAGAGGAGAGGGAGATGGGCAAAATAGGTGAAGGGGATAAAGAGATACAAAGTTCCAGTCATAAAATATACAAGTCACAGGGATGAAAAGCACAGCACAGGGAATATAGTCAATAATACTGTAATAACATTGTATAGTGACAGAGGGTAACTACATTTATTTTGGTGAGCATTTTGTAGTGTATGTAATTGTCAAGTCACTATGTTGTACACCGAAAACTAGTATTATACATCAACTGTCTTTTAATTAAAATTTTTTTAAAAGGAAAAAAAAATAGGGTGCCTGGGTGACTCAGTTGGTTAAGTGTCTGACTTCGGCTCAGGTCATGATCTCACAGTTTGTGAGTTCAGTGCTGACAGCTCAGAGCCTGGAGCCTGTTTCATATTCTGTGTTTCCCTCTCTCTCTGCCCCTCCCCTACTCACACTCTGTCTGTCTGTCTGTCTCTCTCTCTCAAAAATAAACATTAAAAAAAATTTTTTTTTAAAGGAAAAAAATAGACCAATGAATCGATGGAACAGAAAAGAGAGCCCACAAATAGGCCCACATAAATAGAGTCAATTGATATTTGACAAAGGAGCAAAGGTAATATAACGGAGCAAGTCAGTCTTTTCAACAAATGGTACTAAACAACTAGACATCCACATTAAAAAAAAAAAAAAAAAAGAATAAGAATCTGTGGGACCTGGATGGCTCAGTTGTTAAGTGTCCAACTCTTGATTTTGGTTAGGGTCATGATCTCCTGTTTGGTGAGATCTAGTCCCGCATCAGGCTACATGCTGACAGCACAGGGTATGCTTGGGATTCTCACTCTCCCTCTGTCTCTGCTCCTCCCCTGCACATGCATGCGCTTGCTCTTTCTCAAAAATAAAAATTTTTTTGAAACTAAAAAAAAATTTCATATTCTTCACAAAAATTAATTCAAGATGAATTAGACACCTAAATGTAAAATGCAAAACTATAGGGGTGCCTGGCTTGCTCACTTGGTGGAGCATATGACTCTTGATCTCAGGGTTTTAAGTTCAAGTCCCATGTTGGGTACAGAAATTACTTAAAAATAAAATCTTTAAGGGGCACCTGGGTGGCTCAGTTTGTTGAGCGTCCAACTTCGGCTCAGGTCATGATCTCATGGTTCATGGGTTCGAGCCCCACATCAGGCTCTCTGTGCTGTCAGCTGGAGCCTGGAGCCTGCTTCAGATTCTGTGTCTCCCTCTCTCTTTGTCCCTCTCCTGCTTGTGCTCTCTCTCCCTCTCAAAAATAAACATTAACAACAATTAAAATAATAATAATAATAAAATAAAATATTTATTAAAAAATAAAATGCAAAACTATAAAACTCTTAGAAGATACCATAAGAGAAAACATAGACGAAACATAGTTTGGCAATGGCTTTTTAGATACATCACTAAAGGAATGATCCAAGAAAGAAATAATTGATGTATTCAACTTTATTAAAACTAAAAACTTACGCTCTATGAAAGATAACATAAAGAGAAGAAGACAAGCCACAGAAAATATTTGCAAAAGACACATTTGATAAACGACTATTACACAAAATATACAAAGAACTCAACATTAAGAACACGAACAGCTCGATTAAAAAATGGGCAAAAGAGGGGTGTCTGGCCGGCTCAGTCAGTAGAGCAGAGCACGTGACTCTTGCCCTCAGGGTCATGAGTTTGAGCCCCACATTGGGCATAGAGATTACTTAAGAAAAATACACAAAAGATCTGGACACTTCAGAAAAGATATGCAGATGGCAAACATTCATATGAAAAGATGCTCCATATTATGTCATCAGGGGAATGCAAATTAAAACAATAATGAAATACTACTACACATCTACTAGAATGACCACAGAACAACCTCAAATGCTGACAAGGATGTGGAGCAACAGGAACTCTCTCATTCATTGTTGGTGGGAATGCAAAATGGTACAGCCAATTTGGAAGACAGTTTGGCAGTTTCTTATAAAATGAAACACACTCTTACCATTACAACTGAACAACTGAGCTCTTTGGTATTTACTCAAATGAGTTAAAAACTATGTACAAAATGTCTGTACACAGAAAACCCGTACACAGATTTTTTAAAATATTTATTTTTGGGAGAGCACAAGTGGGAAAGGGGCAGAGAGAGGGGAACAGAGGATCTGAAGCAGGCTCTGTGCTGACAGGCTGACAGCAGCAAGCCTGATGTGGGGCTTGAGCTCACAAACCACAAGATCATGATATGAGCCGAAGTCAGACGCTCAGCTGAGCCACTCAGGTGCCCCTGTACACAGATTTTTATAGCAGCTTTATTCATAACTGCTACAACTTAGAAGTAGCCAAAATGTCCCCCAGTATGCTAACAGATAAACTGTGGTACATCCAAATGATGGAATATTATTTAGAGCTAAAAAGATGAAATATTAAGCTATGAAAAGACATAGAAAAAGCTTGAGTACATAATACTAAGTGAAAGAAGCCAATCTGAAAAAGTGACATACTGTATGATTCCAACTATATGACATTCTGGAAAAGGGAAAACTATGGACACAGTAAAAAGATCAGCATTTGCCAGGAGGTAAGGGTGGGAAAAGATATGAATAGATAAAGCACAGAGGATTTTTAGTGCAGTATAAATACCCTGTATGATACTATAACAATGAGTACATTTCATTATACATTTATCCAAACCCATGGAATGTAACCCATCAAGAGTGAATCATAATGTGAACTATGAATTCTGAGTGATTATAATGTGCCAATACAGGTTCATCAATTATAACAAAAGTACCACTCTGGTTAGGGATGTTGATAATGGGGGAGACAATGCATGTGAGGGGGAACAGGGTATTTGGGAAATCTCTGTACCTTCTCATCAGTTCTGCAAAACTAAATCTGCTCTAAAAAGTAGTATTTAATTAAAAAAAAAAAAAAAAAAAAAAGGAGACCAGAGACAATGGAATAAAGAGTTAAGTGCTAAAGAAAGTCAATATCTAATGAGACTACCCTTCTAAAATGAAGAGGATATAAATATATTTCAGATTAATAAAAATTAAGAGAATTTACCATCAGCACTACATTCATTTCCTGCATCTAAAGGAAGTTCTTCATGGTCATGGAAATGACACTAGATGGTACCCTGGATCTTGTATTAGTTCAGGCTGCTATAATAGAATACCATAAACTGGGTGGTATTATAAACATCAGAAATACATTTCTCAGTTTTGGAGACTAGTAAGTCCAAGATCAAAGTGTATAAAGATTGGGTATCTGGTGAGGGCCCCCTTCTTGTTTCATAAGGCCATATTCTTTCTGTGTCCTTTGGCACAAGTGGCAAAGGAGCTCTCTGGGGTCTCTTTCATAAGAGTATTAATTCCATTCCTTATGGCTCTGCTCCCATGACCTAATCACCTACCAAAGATCCCACCTCTGAATCATCACTTTGGGAGTTAGGATTTCAACATATAAATTTTGGAGGGGGCACAAACATTCTCTTTTGCTTGTCTGGGAACCTTAATGGTAATCAGTTACCTACAATGATATAAAATTTCCCTAAGTGATAAGGTAGGCTCATTATGCCTGAAGTATTAATAGAAATAATATAGTTTATGCTGAACAGCTGGTTTATTCCTCAGAATCTGGAATTTTAGTGACTAAAATTGTGCCTACATAACCAATCTCATATAAAAACCCTGGACACCCAGGGTCAGATGAGCTTCACATTTTGTGCTTGTTACAAGTTACAGCTAAAGGAATTAAGCATGTCCTATATGACTCCTCTAGGAGAGAACTCTTATAAGCTTGTGCCTGGTTTCCTCCAGTCTTTGCTTCATGAGCCTTTTTGCTGATTATGTTTTGTATCCTTTCACTGTAATAAAACTTAGCTGTGAGTACAACTATATACTGAGTCCTGTGAGTCCTCTGGCAAATCACTAAACCTTGAGGTGGTCTTAGAGACTCTCAACACAATTGTACACACATTTCTTTTCATTTCTTTCAAGACATTAACTCCTTAAAGCTAAAATTATAATATTGTAATTGTGATATTTATAATATATGCAGAGGTAATATATATTACAACAATAGCAAAATAGTGGAATCTAACACAGAAAACAAATGAATAAACCATGAGCAGAATCAGACATAGAAATACAGAAAACAAACTGACGGTTGCCACGGGGAAAGTGGGTGAAGGGATTGGTAAAATGGGTGAAGGAGAGTAGAAGATACAGGTTTCCAGTTATAGAATCTATAAGTCACAGGAATAAAAGGTACAACATAGGAAATATAGTCAGTGGTATTCTAGTAACGCTGTATGGGGACAGATGGTAGCCATGCTTGTGGTGAGCTCAGTATAAGGTATAAGCTTGTTGAATCACACCTGAAACTAATATAACATTGTGTCAACTATCTATATTTAAATTAAAAGGGGCCACTTGGCTGACTCAGTAGAGCATGCGATTCTTTTTTTGTTTTAATTTATTTTTTAATTTAAATCCAAGTTAGTTAACATACAGTGTAATAATGATTTCAGGGAGCATGTGGTTCTTTAAAAAAAATTTTTTTTAATGTTTATTTTTGACAGAGAAAGAGAGAGTGCAAGCAAACGCGCACATGAGTTGGGGAGGGGCAGAGAGAGAGGGAGACCCAGAATCCAAAGCAGGCTCCAGGCTCTGAGCTGTCAGCACAGAGCCTGACGAGGGGCCCGAACGCACAAACTGTGAGATCATGACCTGAGCTGAAGTTGGATGCTCAACCGACTGAGCCACCCAGGCACCCCAAGGAGGATGTGATTCTTGATCACAGGGTTGTGAGTTCAAGCCCCATGGTGGGTATAGGGATTACTTAAAAATAAAAATCTTAAAAAAAAAAAAAAAATAGCAAAATGACCAGGGTGTAAAGGAAACTATAGTGTTAAAAAGTTCCTATATTTAACATGAATATTATCATAAATACAAGATACCTATTGTAATCATTTAGCACAAATACTCAAAAATATATCACATTTTATTGTAGGTTAATTACACCTCAATTTAAAAAGTAAAGCAAAGTGGAGCACCTGGGTGGCTCAGTTGGTTGAGCATCTGACTCCTGAATTTGTCTCAGGTTATGATCTCATGGGTTCATGGGATTGAGCCCTGTCTCAGCTCTGCACTGATAGCATGGAGCCTGCTTGGGATTCTCTCACTCTTGCATGCACTCTCTTTCTCTCTCCTCTCCCACTCACATGCACTCTGTCTCTCTCTCTCAAAATAAATAAACATTAAAAAAGAAAAAGAAAAACAAAGAGATATAGCTAAAAAGTCAACAGATCAAAATAGAAAACTAATGGCAAAACAGAGGAAACAAAAAAGTGAAACAAAAAGAAAACAAACAGCTAAACTGCAGACCCAAATCCAACCATGTCAATAATCACATTAAATGTAAATAGACTGAACATTCCTATTAAAAAGCAGAGATTGTCAGACTAAGTAACAGAGCAAGATCCAACTATTTGCTATTTGTAAGAAACCCATATTAACTATAAAAACATAAAAGAGTTGAAAGTATAAGAATGGGAAAAAGGCATATTATGTAAACATTAATAAAAACAAAGCCAGAGTGGCTATATTAGTATCAGACAAAGTATATTTCAAAACAAGGAATATTAGCAGGGATGAAGAAAAGGATAATACTTAGTGCTAAATGGGTCAATTCAACAAGAAAATATAACAATCTAAAATGTGTAAACACCTGGAGCATTGGATGGCTCAGTTGGTTAAGCGTCTGACTCTTGGTTTTGGCTCTGGTCATGATCTCATGTCTTCATGGGTTTGAGGCCCACACTGGGCTCTGTGTTGGCAGTGCAGAGCCTTCTTGGGATTCTCTCTCTCTCCCTCTCTCTCTCTGCCCCTGCCCCACTTGTACTCTCCCTGTCTCTCTCAGCATAAATAAACTTTAAAAAATAAAATAAAATGAAAAGTGTAAACACCTAACATCACAGCTTCATACTACATGAAGCAAAAACTGAAAGATGAAAGACCGACAAATCCACAATTATAGCTGGAGACTTAAACACTCTTATCTCAGTAATCAATACAGACCAGAAGATAAAATCAGTAAGGATATAGGAGATCTGCATAGCACAAAAACTAACTTGACTGAACTGACATTTATGGAACACTTGTCCCCACAATAGTGGAATGTGCATTCTTCTCAAGTGTATATGCAACATTCACCTAAACAGATCACATTTTGGGCTATAAAACAAACCTTAAGAAATATAAAAAACCTGAGGCATCTGGGTGGCTCAGTTGGTTAAGCATCTGACTTGGCTCAGGTCATGATCTCACAGTTTATGAGTTCGAGACCCACATGGGGCTCTCTGCTGGAGCCTGCTTCGGATCCTCTGTCTCCCTCTCTCTGCCCCTCCCCTGCTCTCACTTGAGCTCCCAAAAATAAACAAACACCTCTTAAAAATATATTTAAAAACCCGAATCATACAAAGTATGTTCTCTACCCATAACAAAATTAAACTAGAATGCAATTACAGAAAGAAAACTGGGAAACCCCCTAATGTTTGAAGATAAAACAACAAACTAAACCCTTGAGTTGAAGAGGAAGTCACAAAAGAGTTAGGAAATATTTTTATAAAGACTTTACTTTTAAGTAATCTCTACACTGATCAGGGGGGCTTGAACTCAACAACCACAAGATCAAGAGTCGCATGTTCTATGGGCTAGGCCAGCCAAGTGCCCCTAGAAAATATTTTTAGATGAACGAAAAGAAAATTATAGCAAATTAATATTTGTGGGATACAGCTAAAGCAGTGTTTAGAGGAAAATTTGTACCTTTAAATACTTACATTAGGGAAAAAAACCCTCAAATTAATGGTCTAAGCTTCCTAAAAAACTAGAAAAAGAACAAATTACTCTCAAAGAGAGCAGAATAAAGAGCAGAAATCAATTAAATGGAAAACAGAAAAAGAGAAATCAATAAAACCAAGAGCTGTCTTTGAGAAGTCTTCTGAGAAGACTATTACAAGTGATAAACCTCTAAACCGATCAAAAGAAAGAGAACACCAATTACCTATATCAAGAATGAAACAGGAGACATTGCTACAGACTTTACAGACTGTGTTACTGTGACTTACAATAAGATGTATTTGGTTTTTGTCCCACTTCTGGCACAGAACTCCTAAACTTGGAATTTCCTAAATGATGAGAGTGATAAAGCTGTCTTGTTATGTTAATGAAATTGCTTTGGGAAAGCACCTAAGGATAGGGACCAGTTGCCAGTAGGGCCAACCATGGGATTAGAGGTCTCCATCTCCTCCTCGAGCTACAGATTGAGTTGAATCACTAATGGTTAATGATTTATTAATTTTTAAAAATATTTATTTGTTGAGAGAGAGCAAGCGAGCACAAGAGTGTGAGTGGGAGAGGGGTAGGGAGAGGGGGAGAGAAAGAATCACAAGCAGCCTCCCCATTGTCAGTACAAAGCCCAACGTGAGGCTCTATCTTACCTGAGCTGAAATCAAGAGTAGAGTGCTTACCAATTGAGACACCCAGCCCCACCCCCCACAATGGCTGACCATTTAATCTACCAATGTCTCTGTAATCAAACCTCTATAATACCCAAAAGGATGGGGTTTGTAGAGTTTCCTGTTGGTGAACATTGTTAACCTTAAAAATAAAACTGCTGGTTATTTTACCAGCAAAAACTGGTTTATTTGGGAATAGCAGAGAATTGCAATCAGGGACAAGCAAGCTACAACAAAACCATAGGCAAGTCTGAAGAACAAAGGAGAGGAATACTCTTTTATAGAGAAAAAAAGGAAACTGGGGGGCTGTTATAAGCAAAATGTCCACTGGAATAAACTGGGATTTTGAAGTATACATTGGTTGAGTTGTGACAGTCTCTCATTGGCTGGGCTATTGCCAGGGAAAGAAGAAAACATTTTTCCTCTCGCTGCGATAGTGAAGAAATATCCATATGCAAGGTCCACCACTTCCTGTTGGGTCTGCAATTGACAATGAGTGGTAGGACATGATGGCTCCCTCTAAATGAGGTTTACTTTTATTAATTTTTACACCATGTAGAGATTCCTGGAGAGTGGAATGCTCTGATAGTGTAGAAACTACTCGCCCTTTCTCCATACCTTACCCTAAGCATCTCTTCCATCTAGTTGTTCTTGAGTTACACTTTTTATAATAAACTAGTAATCTAGTAGTAAATTTTTTCTCTGAGTTTTGTGAGCTGCTCTAGCAAATTAATCAACCCCAAGGAGAGGGTTGTTGGAAGCTCCAAACTATAGTCATTTGGTCAGAAGCTCAGGTGACAACCTGGACTTACGATTGGTGTCTGAAATGGTGGTTTGGGGGGCCAGTCTTGCTTCGTAGTGCGTGGAAAAACCCCCACACACTGGAATTCATACCCAAATTTTTTACAGACATTTAAAATATCAAAAGAAAATATTTTTAAAAACCTTACATCCATAAATTTGACAATTTCAATGGAATGAAATTCCTTGAAAGATGTAACTTAATCAAAACACAATCAAGGAGAAATAACCTGAATAAACCATCATCTATTACAGAAAATAAGTTCATAATTTCCAACTCTCCAATAAAGAAAATTCCAGGGGTGCCTGGGCGGCTCAGTTAGGTGTCTGACTTGATTTTGGCTCAGGTCATGATCTCATGGTTCATGAGACCGAACCCCATGTCGGGCTCTGCGCTGACAGTCCAGAAGAACCTGCTTGGGATTCTCTCTCTTCCTCTCTGCCCTCCCCCACTCTCTCTCTCTCAAAATAAATAAATAAACCTGAAAGAAAGAAAGAAAGAAAGAAAGAAAGAAAGAAAGAAAGAAAGAGAAAATTCCAGGCTGAGATGGCTTCATTAATGAATTCTATACATTTAAGGAAGAAAAAATACTGATTATATGCAAACTCTTCCTTAAAATAGAAGGGGGAGGAATATTTCCCAACTCATTCTATGAGACCAGCATTACCCTAATAGCAAACCCAACAAAGTTATTGCAGAAAAAAACCACAAAAACTACAGAACAATATCCTTCGTGAATATATATGCAAAATCATCAACAAATATTAACAAGGCAAATCCAGCAAAATGTAAAAAGGGAAATACATCATAACCAACTGGGGTTTTAATCTCAGGAGTGCAATTTTTTTTATCATCAAAAAAAATCATTGTAATTCACAATATCAATACAGTAAAGAAGAAAAGCTACATGATTATATTAATTGATACAAAAAAGACATTTAATAAAATTTAACATCCATGATAAAAACTAAGCTTAGAAGATAATGTTCTCAACCTGCTGAAGCACATCTACAAAAAAAATTTTTTTTTTTTTTTTAAGTAAGGGCTCTTTTTTTTTTTTAAGGTTTAATTTTTTTAGTTACCTCTGCATCCAACATGGGACTCAAATTGACGATCAGGAGTTGCATGCTCTACCAACTGAGGCAGCCAGACACCCCAAGGATTAACTACAAATGGGGATAATGGCTTTTAAGGTGATTGAAAAATTCTAAAACTGGATTTTGCTGATAGCTGCACAATTCTGTAAATGTATTAAAAATCATTGAATTGGTCATTTAAGTGGGTGAATTTTATGGTATATGAATTATATCTCAATAAAAACATCGTAAAGACTCTCTACAAAGAAAATGGCAGGCCCACCCAGGTGATCTCCATAATGAATTATACTGAACATTTAAGCAAGAAATTATTTCAATTTTATATAAACTCTTTTATTTATTATTATTATTGTTATTATTATTATTACTATTTTAAATAGGCTCCATGTCCAATGTGGGGCTCAAACTCACAGTCCTGAGACCAAGAGTTGCATGCTCCACTGACTCAGCCAGCGAGTGCCTCTATACAAAGTCTTTTAGAAAATACAAGAAGATGGAACATTTCCCAACTCATGTGAGGCCAGTATAGTTCTGATATCAAAAACAAAAAAAAAACTTCACTAAAAAAAAGAAATCATAAACCAACATTACTCATAAACATAGATGCAAAAATCTTTAACAATCTATTAGCAAACTGAATTCAGAGGTATATAAAAAGGATAATATATCATGACCAAGCAGGATCAATCACAAAAATGCAAATGCTATTATATACAATTTGCTATCGGAAATACATTGTATATAACTCCATTTGAGTATATTAAGTTCCAGAAGGGGCAAAACTAATCTAATGTGAAAAAATAATGAAAAAAAAATAGTTGCCTGGGATGGATGGGAGAGACTGACTGGCACCAGATGGGAGGGAACTTTCTGGAGACATGGAAATGTTCTATATTGTGGGGTTGTAAGTTTTATGTGGATGTACATGATTGCATTTATTGCATTTCCAATATATGTAAATTTTATCAGAACTCTTTTTGGGGCACCTGGCTGGCACAGTAGGTAGAGCATGGGACTCTTGATTTGGGGTTGTGAGTTTGAGCCCCACATTGGGCATAGAGATTACTTAAAAATGAACAAACAAAAAAACAGGGGCAGCTGGGTGGCTCAGTTAGTTGAGTGTCCAACATGTCATGATCCCGGGGTCGTGGAAACGAGCCCTATGTGGGTCTCTGCGCTGAGTGTGGAAGTTGCTTAGGATTCTCTGTCTCCCTCTCCCTCTGCCCCTCTTCCCCACTCACACTCCCGCTCTAAAATAAAAAATAAAACAATAACAAACTTAAAAAATTTTTTATTTAGTTTTGAGAGAGAGAGAGAGAGAGAGAGAGAGAGAGAGAGAGAGAGAGTAGAGGAAGCGCAGAAGGAAAGGGAGACACAGAATCTGAAGCAGGCTGCAGGCTCTGACCTGTCAGCAAAGAGCCCAACATGGGGCTCGAACCCATGAACCCCAAGATCATGACTTGAGCCAAAATCAGAAGCTCAACTGACTGAGCCACCCAGGCACTCCAACAACCTTTAAAAGTAACAATAACAAGCGAGAGGATGAGGAATGGGTGGAAGTATAGGAAATAAGAATGAGAGAATGATGGTAAGTGTTAAAGCTGGGTGATGGGTCAATGGGAGTTCATTACACTATTCCATTTTTTTGTTTTAATTTACATAATAATAATAATTTAAAAACTTAGAGGTTTTAGTTGAAAACAAGTTAAATGTGGGGTGCCTGGGTGGCTCAGTAGGTTAAGCATCTGACTTTAGCTCAGGTCATGATCTCATCGTCTATGGGTTTGAACCCAGAGTCAGGCTATGTGCTGACAGCTCAGAGCCTGGAGCCTGCTTTGGATTCTGTGTCTCCTTCTCTCTCTGCCCCTCCCCTGCTCATGCTCTGTCTCTCTCTCTCTCTCTCAAAAGTAAACATTAAAACAAAAATTAAAAAGGGGCGCCTGGGTGGCTCAGTTGGTTAAGCGGGGGACTTCAGCTCAGGTCATGATCTCGCGGTCCGTGAGTTCAAGCCCCACGTCGGGCTCTGTGCTGACAGCTCAGAGCCTGGAGCCTGTTTCAGATTCTGTGTCTCCCTCTCTCTGACCCTCCCCTGTTCATGCTCTGTCTCTGTCTCAAAAATAAATAAACGTTAAAAAAAAAATTTTTTTTTTAATAAAAAAAAAAAAAAGAAAAAGAAAAGTTAAATGTGTCAAAAAAAATTTTTTTTCAACGTTTTTATTTATTTTTGGGACAGAGAGAGACAGAGCATGAACGGGGGAGGGGCAGAGAGAGAGGGAGACACAGAATCGGAAACAGGCTCCAGGCTCTGAGCCGTCAGCCCAGAGCCTGACGCGGGGCTCGAACTCACAGACCGCGAGATCGTGACCTGGCTGAAGTCGGACGCTTAACCGACTGCACCACCCAGGCGCCCCCCCAAAAAAAATTTTTTTTAATAGGCTCTACACCCAACATGGGGCTTGAACTCACAACCCAGAGAGCAACACTCACACGCTCTACTGACTGAGCCAGCCAGGTGCCCACCCCCCCCTTTCTTTCCCCAAAATGTTTTGTACTTCCCACCACCATCAAAAAATGTTACATAATTTCCCACAGCATTTAACAGAGGCATAGTCACTAGAATGAGTACAATGAATATACTTTATGTCTAAGTTAAAGCTAAGACAATGGGCAGGAGGACTTGCTATTAAATACTCTCTAAGAACTAGGAAAATGTATTAAGGATGAGAAGTGTCAAAAAGAACTTAACAGCTTATTTTTAATATCTGAAGCACTATCACTATTGAGTTTGTTTAGTGAAGAGGCATAAGTAGGAATAGTGGGTGGAAGTTTCAGGAAGAGTTTTCAGCTCTATAAAAAGAACTTTAATACTGGTGATCTCCAAAAGGCAAGGGACTCCCTCTGCAGATAACCTCCCTATCCACGGAAATGTTCAAATATAAACTGTAGTTTTGTACATTAGCAACAACCACTAGAAGAAACTATCTAGGTTCCCTCTAGTGGAGAGATTCTGCAGTTCTTTGAATGGCTTTCTCTTATTGTAATCTAAATTCAAAGAAAGAAGCACAGGACATTGTAGGATTTTTTTTTTTTTTCAAGAATTCATCAGAAGTGGGGGAATTGGGGATATTTTTTTAAGGGTACAAACTGGCAACCAGTTAAATATATAACTCCTGGAGATCTAATATAGTGATTATAGTCAACAATACTGTATTTATAAAGTTGCTAAGAATACTAAAAAATAAGCAAAATTCAGCCAAAATGCAGTGTCATGATAAAAGCTGGACTACAGCTACAAGCCCCAAACTTAATATTTTGGCGCATATGGTTATGAACAATATGCACAAAACTTTTTGGTAATTACCACAAAAATGAATAGTCTTAGATTTCTGGGCTGAACTGAAAATTTCTAGGTCAATCTTTCTTGATAAAGTATTAAGACAAATTATAAAATCAATCACAACATGCCACTTGGACCCAAGTACTGTGTCTCCTTTCCTCAAAGAATGCTGATTACTGTGGTCTCAGTACTACGGAGAAATCAAGGACACAAACCTTTTCCAAAGGAACCTTACAATTTAACTACAGAGACAAGATTACAAAGAAATGCCTGAGAAATAAACCTTCCCCACAATGCAGTACTTGGTTAAGCGCCAGAAGAGAGTACAGATATGATGTACTATGAAATGGAAAGTGAATTCCGCTGAGTGGTTTCAGCTGACTGCCTTCAAGTTACGGAAGTTAAACTAGGACTAAAAGAATGTAGAGAGGGAGAAAAATGGAGTGTGAAGGAGGCAGGCCCTTCCAGGGTAGGAGAACAGGATAAAGAAAGCAATGTGGTGAAGGAATTTGAAAATAAACCTGAATTTTGTCTTCAGAGAACTCCCCAAATGTCCCCAAATGCCTTTAACTCTATCAACTTCTTCCCAAACCTTTAGACCAGTAGTTCCCAAAGTGTGGTCTTTGGACAAGTATCATCATCAACCATCTGGGAACTTGAACTGCAAATTCTGGGTACCATCCCAGACCTAATGAGTCAGAAAGTGGGGGTGGGGCAGCAATCTGTGTTTTAACAAATCCTTCAGGTGATTCTGATGCATGCTCAAGCTGAAAACCATTGCTCTAGAACTACCTATATACAACTCTCCACACAGGAAAGCGATCACGTTCCTGGCGCCCAACTCAGCCACTTGGTGCAGGAAGGGAGTTAATAGTGTTAGAGTAGGCAATTAGGCTCTAACAGGATGCCTGGAGGCCAGCAAAGACGAAGTTATGCCCAACTATGAGGAAGTAAGAGGCCTGTCCTGGCAGTACTCTAAAACAAAACCAAAAAGACCGCCATTTTGACAGTTTGAGTGACCTAAGCTCATTATACAGTTGTTATATCATTAGCATTGCGGTTTTGAAGGAATTGCGTCTCGGAAATCCCCGCCAGAGTTCCTTAGGCAAATAAGGCAAGAAAAAGGGCAGAACCCACATTCCTGAAGACCTCCCTGATTACAAGAAACCTTCACTTCAAATAATGAATATTTCATCCCTTTGTTACAAACTGTCAATAAAAGATAGAAATACAAAACCAGCGGGCTCAGCTATTCCTTGAGCGCACCCACTCTCCCATCTCGAGAGTGTAGTTTCACTTTAATAAACTTTCCTGTTTGTACTGCTCATCTACTATGTTGTGTCAGTCCTAGACTTTTTTCTCCTGGCCAAGAGCCTCCAGCGACATCTTTTGGAGGGGCTAAGTCAAGGCCTCAGGGCCCAAGGTCCAATAGTAGGTCCAGCCCTCTAACAGTTCAGTCTCTGGCACAATTTATTTCGCTTTCTCCTCCAATACATCTTGTTCCAACAACTACCCGCTACATCTTCGCCTCCCGTGTTACTTTCCCCTCACAGCGCCCGCTCCCGCCCCTCCATCGCCCTACCTCAGTCTCAGAGGGGACGTGGTGCCGGCAGGGAGGGGAACTGTCCAAGGAGACAGGAATAGATGTGGCGCTTGCCCAGAGGCCGCCCAACAAGAGCAGAACGCTTCGGACCCGTAAAGAACTGCTCCGGCGCCACTGGCTAGGGCATGAGCCTGAACCAGGAGAACCTGCTCCTCCATCCCACTCGGCCGCCATCTTTGGGCCGAGCGTCGTTACCATGGAGTACGTGACGTCTCGGCCCCAGCGCCAGTCCCGCACCCTGGGGCAAATGGTATAGTCGCCGGAAAGACGCTTTTTGATTGGCTAGCATCACCCAGCCAGTTCACCGCGGATGAGGAACTGCATCACGCCCGTCGAGTCTCAACGCGCGAAGCCGGCCAATTAAGTGCCGTTTAGAGCCCCACGTGAGATGGGCTGTGGAAGACCAGTGGGTGCTGATAGTAAGGGAGTGTTGGTATGAGGCCCTTTCTCTTTGTTATTCACCGAGAAGGCAGGCATCCACTAGGTGCCAGGTAACAGAATCTTTAATGGTTACCCTCTATATAAAAAAATGGATGGAATATAATTTTCATTTTTATTTTATCCTCAGGCACCGATTTTACGCCCATTTCTTAAGTCATTTCTTGTAAAATCAATGAGTTCTTTACTATTCAACCTCATCCCTTAACTTCTATGAAAACCAAGAATTAGGGGCACCTGGCTGGCTCAATGGGTAGAGCATGAATCTACCTGATCTCAGGGTCATAGGTTCAAGCCCCACATTGGGTGTGCAGCCTACTTAAAAACAAAACAAAAATTGCAACTGCATTTAACCAAGAGACCATGTGAATCCATGCCATTAATGAAACTACCTTTAAACTGGGCTATAAGTAACTATAAAAAAATTGAAAATTGGGAGATTTTCCTGTGGCCCATTAAACAATTAAAACTAGTAACTGGCAGCACTGAACTGGGACAGTCATTTAACAGGAACTGAATATTGTAAATTACTATGCTAGGAACTGTAGGGGTAGGAAAGAAAAGCCATAAGGATGTACAATTCATTGGTAAAGATCATTTACTCATTCATGGGTGGGGCATTCTACCAGTAATGGCTCTTTACCGAACATCTATCATGCCAAAACTAGTGGAACTGGGATTCCAAACCAAATTCATTACGTTCAGGACATGTGCTCTTTCCACTACAAGATCACAAAAAACTTCCAAGTTCCTAGTTTTAACAGTAGTGTTACGTTGAGGGGAGGCTGTTTCAATGATCCAGTCAACAAAATGCTAGCCATTCAAGCTCGTTTCTCTGAAACATGTAATTTCTCCAATGGGAACTTTTGACTTGAGAACTCTGCACCTACCAAACCTCAATATGGGAACAGAAAAACATAAAGCACCCTCATTTACAAGTGCTGTATTATTAAAGAGGATGAATTTGCATGCAAGACTGTTTTGTCATTACATTTATTCAGGTCATCCTAAGGACTCTCAGCCTTCTTTCTTCTTTGCTCAATTGCCCACCACTTGTTTATCCACTTCCATTACTCTATCACCTATCCCACCAGAATACCATATTCACTTAACTTAGGTGATAGCCATCAGGTTTCCTCTCTTCTGGATGCCTAATCCAGACCCAAGTATCCATCTGCCTTCCTGGACATATTTCATAGCAGAGTATCCTATAGCTTCCTCAAACTCATCATTTCCCTTCACAAAACCAATCTGGTTCCCCAACTTTACAAATGCACTATTACCCACCCAGCAACCAAAGCTAGTACACCTTACCCATTAAGACTCAACTCATCTTTAAATTCTCCTAAATCCTTAGTACAGTACACAAGACCTTGCATAATCTGGCATTTCTTAGGTTTCTACACACTTTTCCAATTATTGCCCATAGTTTTCAGTTCCACTACATAACCCAGTTGAAGGTTTCCTCAAATGCCTCCTGCCTTCACAAAAAATCATGCCAATTTTTCCCAAAATACCTCCCCAAGCATTTCTTCCTCTACCCAACCATCCCAAGAGTAACAAGTACATGACACAACAAAGTCAGTAGTTTTAGATTATGTTGCTGTTTTTCAACAACTAAATCTCACTGGAGGTCTGAGATAGGTACTTCCTGCCATTGACCTGAGTTTCCAATGTCAATTTCCTTAGGATTCTAATAACCAAATTGTGACCATGAAATGCACTGCTTAGACTGTGAGGAAAACATGATTAACATTGGACCCAGACTGCATCTGACCCATCCACCTCTTGCCTTGAAGCCATACTTCCCATATAAGGCCAAATGATACTGGCAGTACAAACACAAGGCCATTTCTGTGAAATCTGGGATCTTCCTTCTCAACAGCAACTTTGGCTTGAGGATGGCCACCACTGGACTAATAAGCACAACTTTCTTAGAACTGCCATATGCTACAAGTGCCCAATCCTTTCCTGCATCATCTCCTTCAATGGTTTTTTCTGACCCCACCACCACCCATTTTTTGGCACACTAATTGTTTTTTGGCAGGTTTCTTAGGGAACCCAAATACAATTAAAAACTGTAAAAGGGACTGAGTTTGACCAACTCCAAGTTTCTTGTTGATATTTTCAGTGGAATGTCAAGACAATGGTTAATAAAAGGACTAGCTAGCTGCTACTCCAACAAATTTCTACAGCCACCATACTGCAAACTGATGCTTTGGTTCAAACTTTTATTTCAACAATTCAGAGATTTAAAATATCCTGCAGCCCCAGTTTAGTTTCCTTTTGTCTTATGCTCAAATATCTCAATCCTCCACTTTACTACATTGAAACATGGAACCAAGGAAAGCTACACCACCGAGGCAATAACCACCACCCCCCAAAAACCTTCCTAAGGCATGTGTTGCTATTTTGATATCGTTAACTTACACCTTACCAGTCAAGCGTTATACACTGGAATGTTTTATCTAGTCACAGATCCAAAGGATATCTCATCCCTGCCGTGCTGCCAAATACCATCAATATAATCTTCAGGTTCTCCCAACTACCATTAAGTCACAAGTTTCCCAACCAATCTATCTTGAACAACTACATACATCATAAGGTAATTTAGAAGGCCGTCAAAAATAATTTTAAGTTTCTTTCATGGACTCTCAATCTAATGAGGAAGGCAGTTAGTTGTATGTAATAAATGCAGTACCAAAGTTGAAATAAACTGTTATGGGCAAGAGTTATAGGCCCATTTTAACGTGGAAGCCTGGAAAAGTGTCACGGTATTTATCTGTACTGGCTAATATTTGTGTCTGTCCTTCCTGGAACACCCTATGCTCCAGCACTTTACACCTTCAAGATACTCCTTCCCAATGCCTCTGATCAAAGCTTACTCTGCCCCCCTCCCTGACCATGTAAGGCCTTGTATGAAGATACTCATATCCTATCCTCATTAAAACCCTATTGTCTAAATCTCTGTAATTGCCATCACATAGAACTCCCTAGCTTCCTTGTACTCTGAAAATGCTGGATAACTGCCACCATTTAAATAGCAACCGAATTTAGGAAAAAGAAAATTTTAAGCTATTTAACAAAAATACAAGAGAACAATCTACACCTTTATTTATTTACTTTTCAGTTAGTTTAAATCCTTGAGGGGTACAGCATCTAGGAAAAAAAAAGAAAACACGGTGTCATTAGATGCATGTAATATATAAATTCATAAAAGTTATGAGTACAACAATATGGATAATCTCCCATTGTCCCATTACCCATCTCTAAAACAGATCCAATGACTTATATTCTAGTGGGAACAGAACTAAGTTTTTTTTTTTTTTAAGAACTAAGTTTTTATAGTGATCTAGATGAACACTTTGTACTGGGAGCACTGAAAAGCCATTCAATTTTGCTTCTTTTTTTAAGTTTATTTATTTTGAGAAAGTGCAAGTGGGGGAGGGACAGAGAGAGAAAGAGAGGGAATGAAAATCCCAAGGAGGCTCTGTACTGTTAAATCTGATCCAATGCAGGGATCGATGTGGGGCTTGAACTCATGAACCACAAGATCATGACCAAAGCCAAAGTCAGACACTTAACAGACCAGCTGAATCACCCGGGTGCCCCCAATTTTGCTGCTTCTATTAAGATTAAAAAACTTCCTGAAGAGAAATCTCAAGGTTCAGCAGGGTTCAAAAGTAACTTTCTGACCCCAAGAATATTCCCACGTCTACTCAAAATGAACACTAAGGGAAAGAGGAACTACTTTAGAAAATCACAGCATCCAAGGGTGGCTGGATGGCTCAGTTGGTTAAGCGTCAAACTCTTAACCCCCATGTTGGGCTCTGCATGGATAGCATGGAGCCTGCTTGGGATTCTCTCTCCCCCACTCACATTCTCAAATAAAAAAAGGTCTCTCAAAATAAAAAAAGGGAGGGAGGGATGCCCAGGTGACTCAGTCATTAAGCATCTGACTCTTGATCTTGGCTCAGGTCATGATATCCCAGTTCATGAGTTTGAGCCTGTGGGGCTTCAGCGGGGAGTCTGCTTGGGATTCTGTCTTTCCCTCTCTCTGCCTCTCCCCTGCTTGTGCTGTCTCAAAATAAATAACTTATGAGAATTTCCTTAATAACAGAGAGGAAAGGAAAGGAAAGGAAAGGAAAGGAAAGGAAAGGAAAGGAAAGGAAAGGAAAGGAAAGGAAAGGAAAGGAAAGGAAGAAAGGAAGGAAGGAAGGAAGGAAGGAAGGAAGGAAGGAAGAAAGAAAGAAAGAAAGAAAGAAAGAAAGAAAGAAAGAAAGAAAGAAAGAAAGAAAAAGAAAAGAAAGCAAGCCACAGCATCTGGACTCCAAGACTTGAACTGAAGGCCTGGGACCTAGAAACATAAGCATTGGTTTTCTTCTGTAAGTATTAACACCTATTTTATACAATTTTTTATGTTTATTTTTGAGAGAGAGAGAGACAGAGCAAAAGCAGGAGAGGGGCAGAGAGAGAGAGGGAGACAGGGAATCCAAAGTAGGCCCCAGGCTCTGCTCTGAGCTGTCAGTACAGAGCCCGACGGAGGGCTCAAACAGCGAGGTCATGACCTGAGCTAAAGTCAGACACTTAACTGAGCCACCCAGGCACCCCAGTAACACCTATTCTACCAAGACTGTCATATGAGCGTCTACTTTCTACTATAAAATAAGAATAGTAACACCTATTCTAACAAGACTGTCCTGATAAAGAGATGGGAATATTATGAATTATGCCAGGAAAAGGTAGTCTTCTAACAACTACTTGTATCCAATAAATCTTTGCTAGAAAATTGTTTATTTAAATACTATCCCCACCCCCTACAGCTTTGGCAAAAATCTGAAACCTAGATGTAATCCATTTGAACACTCTGCTTTCACTTTCCTTCTGATGCCAAGAAATCTGATGTTTCTTAATACATCTACACAGTAGCTACTGAGTTTGCAGCACAATCCACTGGTAACACTTTAAAATCACATTAGTCTTTAGAGGTCAGAGCCCAACCCTAAGCTTAGCTGGACTCGTGTGTCATATTGCTAATAATTGTACTTACCACACGGATTCTGTGGCCAATGGCTTTAGCAGGAAGGTTGCTTCGGAATTTGGCACGAACCATGCCACTGTTTCCATGAGCACGAGTTACTTTTCCCCAGATTACTCTAGTTTTATTTGGTTTGCCACCAGGAGTCACTGTGTTGCTAATTTTAAAAGGGGAGAAGAGACATGAGAAATGAGGCAACCAGTCAAATGTAATACAAATTCAAGATGACCTCTAGACCAGTGGCTCACAAAAGTAGTTAACCACTAAGTCACCTGAGAAACTAAAAAAGTCTGGGGCATCATTCATGCAACAAGTAATTGAGTACTTACTATATGCCAGACGCTTTTATAAAATCCCTTTCAAATAATGAAGTAATAACATGTAAAATATGTCAGCCTGTTAATAATTGCAATATTTACAAAAAAAAAAAAAAAAAAGCAAAAGGGGACTAGTGTGAATATATTTGTGTGTCTGAAGAGGGGGAAATTTCTTTGCTAATTTTAAACAGCCAGGAAAGGCCTTACTGAGAAAATAACACTGAACAAAAACTGTAAGAACAGCCTGTGTTAAAACCTGAGAAAGCTGTGTTCCCTGGTTTGTGGAAAAGCGAAGGAATGGAATGAAGCCTAGGTAGGTTAAGAGTAGAACTAGGGAGTCCTGAATGCCTCCTTCATGACCTTTGCTTTTACTAAATGACACAGAAAGTTGGAATCTGAGCAATGTACAGATGATCTGAATTATAATTTTAAAGGATCAATCTCGTTGCAGGAAGAAAGGGAGGGCAAAAATGAAAGCCATGTCCCCAGACTTCAATTGGTGTGAAACAAGTTTAAGAACCAATGCTCTAGACACATTATAAGCATGTACATAACATAAATTCAAGAAATCAACAAAAGTAATTAAGGTACACGGAAAACTGTTCTCTAACACCTTAAAAAGAGCCTAATATAAGAGGCTAGTTTAAAAATTAATTTTTCTAAATGTAGAAGATACCTAAATCCAATACTACCTGGACAATAACATCCTTCTTATAACCTCCAGTGAAGATACTTAAAGATCCAAAGTAGAAAAAACAGTACCAACTACTTTACCAACATTTTTTTATTACTCTTCTTTTAACAGGAAAACAAGACAAACCTTAACTAAAAACTTAAAAGGTATTAATACTATAAACTTACTTCTTTGCTTTGTACACATAAGCACATCTCTTGCCTAGATAGAATTCAGTTTCATCTCGAGCATAAACACCTTCAATTTTAAGAAGAGCTGTGTGCTCCCTCTGGTTCCGGAGACCCCGCTTATAGCCAGCAAAAATGGCTTTGGACCACAGCCTAATACAAAATAGAGAGTAATAAGTGATTAAAAGGTCTTACATTTCACTTCACCTGTAAGATCTGACTTGTAAGGAGCCCTACTTAAAATCTATTAGCAAACATCTAGTTTTTTTCCCGTTAGTTTTAAGCTCACGTTTATGTTCATGCCTAATAGACAAAACACTACAAATACAAAGCAATTAAATTTAAAACTTGTACCTTCCAGACATATTTGTCGTTTCAGGAGTCCTGTTCCCAGCAGGCCTTAAACAAACAAAAAAAGTTTAAAATCTTGCAACGCACGTTTTCCAAAACCCAGTCCCCTCTCCTTTCTTAAACCGGTCAAATTCCTTTTTGCACAGCTTATCACGTGAAGAGTAGGGGGTAACGTAATGATGCCATGAACTCTACTAGAAGCACAGTCGGGCAAGACTTACCAGCCTGAGAATGCCTGATAACGGAGCAAACTCCAAAATGAGGACTAAAACGAAAATGCCAAGACTGTACAGTGAAAGAAATAGATCCTGGAAACTCCAAAAGGAAGCCCTAAAAAAATTCATGCCACGATCAGTAGGAAAAAAAATAATGAAGCTCGAGAAAGCAGAGAAACACACAGAAAATAAGATTAAAGCCTCGCATGGGAAAGAAAAGCTGAGGAAGAAAGGGAGACTGTAGACAACACCAGGTTTGGAGTGGGAACACAGAAAAAGAACGCATACTAAAGGAGCCACTGCCTCAAACGGAGGACCGCATATGGACAAAATGCATCTATTACTCCGTAAGGCCCAGGAAGCAACACAGATTACGGCAAGGAGCGTTCTCCGGGCGCCCGGGGACCAACACCATCAGCCCCGCATCTCCTCAATCCTGTCCTCTCTGTTGCTGGAATCCACAGAAATCACTGGCTGGCAGAGTCTCCGAGCAGCACCAATGCCTTGCCGAGGCATACCGTTGAGCTCACCCCCACTTTTTGCCCCCAAAGTTCGGCAGCAGAACTCCCTCACCTCCACGGGTCCCAAGATGGCGGAAAGAGAGAGGCGAGGTCCCACCGCGTGGCCTTATGGGATAAATACCTCTCCGCCCCGCCCTCAGTTAGGCATCTTCCGCGACCGCCAAAAAAAAAAAAAAAAAAAAAAGGCTTCAGTTGCCTTCGGACTGAAACAAACCACATTCAGGAGCACTCTTACAGTTCCCTCCGTCTTTTCATCTTTGTAAGCTGCAACATTTATTATTTTGAAACAGAGTAAGGCAAGATGGTAGCCAGCTGGAGGAGGAGAAGAAAAGGTCCTCCAAAGCTGAGCGTTGCCAGAGAAACACTATAGCTTGGTTCCTTAGGTGGAAAAAGTGAAGCCGGTCTAGAGAATATCTCCCCTCCTCGGGTACCCCAGATTGTTATGCCAACATGGGGGTATCTTTCCCGCTTACCGCAGAGGAGTAGGGAAACAGCCTCTCGGATCCTAGCGTGGAAGAGAAAGGCCAGGAACACGAAGGCAGGAACTCTTCTGTGTTTTTCCCCCTTACTCCTTTCCTCCTACTCCTTTATCTCTTTGAAGAAATGACCTAAGTTTTTAACCCGCATCCTTCGTTTTGACTACAGAGTGAGTAGGACTGCCCTGAAAAGGCCTTATTGCATTTTAGGGAGAACTCATTCAGCTGCCAAACTCGTGGGGCGCGCAGCACCGTGCCCACACGAATTGGGTCTTCAGTAAATACCTGCAGACGAGAATGAGATAGATTAGTGGATATCACAGATTTACACTGCCTAATTATTGCACGTTTACTTGGATTTCCCTATGGATGCATTCGTTTATTCAGTAGTTTATTGAATGGCTACTTTTCACCAAGCTTTGTTCTTGCCTCGGAGGACACTGCGGTAAACAAAACTACAGAAGTCTCTGCCCCCATAGACCTTACATCCTAGTAGAGAGAGCAAGACAATAAGCAAGTAAAATATATGGACATTAGAAGGCAATGTGAGAAAAATTTTCTCTATGGAGAAAAAAATTAAGCAGGGAGGCCACTGTAAAGAAGGCTTTTACTCTGAGAAGAGAAACCATTGAGGGCTCTATAATGAGTGACTCAATTTGACTTACATTTATTTTAATTTTTTTTAACGTTTATTTATGTTTGAGACAGAGAGAGACGGAGCATGAACAGGGGAGGGGCAGAGAGAGAGGGAGACACAGAATCTGAAACGGGCTCCAGGCTCTGAGCTGTCAGCACAGAGCCCGATGTGGGGCTCGAACTCGCGGACCGTGAGATCATGACCTGAGCGAAGTCGGCCGCTTAACCGACTGAGCCACCCAGGCGCCCCTGACTTACATTTTAACAGGGCCACTCTGTTGAGACTGAAGGGAGCAAGGGCACCAGCAGGGAGAACAACTAGGATTGTAATGATTCTGATATATTATGGCATGTAGACAGGGGTCATAAGTACTGGAATTCTGAATATGTTTTAAATGTAACAGACAGGATTTGCTGATGGGTAAGAAATGAGAGAGAACAGTAAAGGATGACTCCAAAGTTTTATAAAATAGGTATCTGTAAATCATGTTTAAAATCAGATTCTCTCTTAAATACATCAAGATACGGTGTAGGTACCTTATAATTCACTTCCTCCATCCAGTTTTCTCTGTCCCAGAAATCTACTAAAATCCCGCTACTAAGTACTAGAAATCTAAAGGAAAATAGTCCTGGGAGGAATAACACATTAAATATGAGTTTCATTTCTTTGTTCATTCATTCACTCTGCAAATACTTATTAGGCTGATAGTGAGTGTCCTTGCCCTGGTTCCTGCTTTCAGGACACTTAACAGTCCAGTGGGGGGAAATGACAACATTACAAAATGTGAAGAGAGCTCTGCAGGAAAATAAGAGTGCAGTGAGCACTTAAACAAGAGAATCCTGATCCAGGCTGATGAGTCAGGGAAAGTGTCACGTGCAGAAGGCATTTTTCAAACTGCATGTGATGGCCAAGTAGTAGATTGTGATTATAATACTTTTTAGGCAGGGGTGCCTGGTTGGCTCAGTCAGTAAAACACTTGACTTTTAAAATGTTTACTTTGTTTTTGAGAGAGAGAGAGAGCGCGCACGCACACTTGCATGAGCGGGGGAGGAGCAGAGAGAGAGACACAGAATCCAAAACAGGCTCCAGGCTCTGAGCTGTCAGCACAGAACTTGATGCAGGGCTTGAACTCATGAACTTGTGAGATCATGACCTGAGCCAAAGTCAGACGCTTAACTGACTGAACCACCCAGGCATCCCTAGACATTGTAACTCTTTTTTGTTTTATTTTATTTTGTATTTTTTTTTAATTTACATCCAAATTAGTTAGCATATAGTGCAACAGTGATTTCAGGCGTAGATTCCTTAGTGCCCTGTACCTATTTAGCCCATCTCCCCTCCCATACCTCCTCCTGTAACCCTCTGTTTGTTCTTTGTATTTGTGAGTCTCTTCTGTTTTGTCCCCCTTCCTGTTTTTGTTATTTTTGTTTCCCTTCCCTTATGTTCATCTGTTTTGTATCTTAAAGTCCTCATATGAGTGAAGTCATATGACTTTTGTCTTTCTCTGACTAATTTCACTTAGCATAATACCCTCCAGTTCCACCCACGTAGTTGCAAATGGCAAGATTTCATTCTTTTTGATGGCTGAGTAATACTCCATGGTATATATATACCACATCTTCTTTATCCATTCATCCATCAATGGAAATTTGGGCTCTTTCCATACTTTGGCTATTGTTGATACTGCTGCTATAAACATGGGGGTGCATGTGTCCCTTCTAAACAGCACACCTGTATCCCGTAGATAAATGCCTAGTAGTGCAATTACTGGGTGGTAGGGTAGTTCTATTTTTAGTTTTTTGAGGAACCTCCATACTGTTTTCCAGAGTGGCTGCACCAACTTGCATTCCCACCAACAATGAAAAAGAGATCCTCTTTTTCCACGTCCTTGCCAACATCTGTTGTTGCCTGAGTTGTTAATGTTAGCCATTCTGACAGGTGTGAGGTGGTATCTCATTGTGGTTTTGATTTGTGTTTCCCTGATGATGAGTGATGTTGAGCATTTTTTCATGTGTCAGTTGGCCATCTGGATGTCTTCTTTGGAGAAGTGTCTCTTCATGTCTTTTGCCCATCTCAAGGTTGTGAGTTCAAGCCTCATCTTGGGTATATAGATTACTTAAAAATAAGTAAATAGATAAAATACTTTTTAGGCAAAATATGACAGAATCAAAAGTATCAGAATGTATAACACATGTTAAGGATTTGTTTTTATGAAATTGTTTTATGAAACTTGTTTCATATTTGCATACATATATATATTTTATATATTTATGTGTGTATATATGTAATATATTAAAAAATCTATGTACATAGGTCATAGCATCAGTCAGTATTGCCCTGGATGGAAACAGTGATAGGGTTCAGAATTTAATAAAAGGTATGCTTGCAAAAATGTTGGCAGAAGTGAAACTATAAGGGATGATGCAGTCCCCAGGGACATGGGGTAGAAATAGTTACCTAAGCCCCCAAGAGAGGGCAGGGAGATGATTACCTGACAGGTGCCATGGTCTCTGATAGAGAAACAGCCAGCCCATGGTGATCCATCAGGGAGGGAGCTAGGAAGATAAAAACACTTGATCTCACCTAAAAATTGTGTACTGCAGATTCAGGCATGGATTCCGTGAAGGAACAACACCTAAACCCAAGAGGGCAGCTATTGCAGCATCCAGTTCATCTCAAGAATTTCAGCGATTAGTCACAACATAAATGTTCTGGTTAGAAAAAAAAGGGGGCGGGTGGGCAGTGCCAAGTAAATACCTGAACAGGAACAGAGCAGGGCCAGATCATGCAGGCCTTATGGGCCAAGTTTAGCATTCTAGCTTTTATCCTAAGGCAATGGGAAACCGTGGAAGGGTTCTAAGGAGAAACATGATCAGATTTTCAATTTTAAAAAATTGACTTTAATTTTTTAGATTTTCAGTTTTTCATTTAAAAAATATTGCTTCCAGTTTGGGGGCTGTTGGAGTTGTTCAGGCAAGAAACAACAGCCATGTCCAGCATAGTGTTGGGGGATACAGAAAAAGAAGAAAGAATCCACAGGACTTTGTGATGGCTTGGATTGGGAAATGCTGGTGTCAAGATGAACGAGGAAGCAGGAATGACTCCTAGATTTCTAGCATTGAGGAATGAAAAGCCAGAACAGCATGAACACACTGACTACTGCATTAGCATAGTCCTATCTTACTTGCATGAAGCACATTTACCTATGGCCCAAACCTAAAAAAGGAAAAATGAAGAAGCAACAACAACACAAAAGAAGAGCCAAATCTCCTTAACACCATGATACTTTCTCCTAAGAATGCCCTTGTACCAGAAAATTTGGCTAGTTTGGAGTATCCTGTTTTCAGTTTACATAAAGATTCTATTTTATGTTTTCATTTTTGCATATGAGACTTCTGTTGTGTGAGACATACTTGTATCATCCTTGTAAAAAATCATATTGGAAACTTACCATTCACTATTCATTCAGCATAGAGCAAAATTCTCCATGGGATGTTCTTATTGTAAAGCTCATTTAAGCGGAAAGGATTTTGGCTTATGGAATGGTAACATCTTGATAGTAATAGTAAACTACTTTCAGGATTTTCAGGATTAATGCAGCTTTTCTAAATACAATCTCAAGTATTCTAAGTCCAGGTGCAATAAATTTTGTTGTCTGACAGATCGGAAATTAAATGATCTAATTAAACATTTCAGTAAGCAGAATAACATAAATCTATTATACAAACATTGCCAATTAAAATCAGAATATAATAAAATATGAAAACCATGTTGTATATTAATTTACCATAAGAACAAATTCAAAGATTTCATTTATCAGTAATTTCATTTGTCAATAATTAAACTGACTACTTAGTAGTCCTGCATCCCATGATGTCAGCGGTTTTTCCATTGCTAGGACTGCTCTGATAAGCAAAAAGAGGGGATATGTCACAGCTCTCATAATTCTTTAATTTTCTCTTAATGAAAGGATGGAAATAATTTAAATGTCATTCAACACTCCCTTAAACTAATCTCAATGTTTTCTTCCCATTTTAGGTGACTGCATTTCTTGTGAGATTGTAAATGTACCATGGAAGTTAAAAGTAGCTTAAGAAGAATGGAAAAGTATGTTCAAAATTCCAGTTTGTGTGTGTGTGTGTGTGTGTGTGTATGAATTATGCCTTATGCTAAATTTATCTATTGCTGTGTAACAAATTACCCCAGAGCTTAGTAACTTAAAATATAAACTTTTATTATTTCACATAGTTTCTGTGGGTCAGGAATTTGAGAGCAGCTTAGCTGAATGGTGCTGGCTTGGGTCTGTTTTAAGGTTGAAATTGCCCAGGGCTGTAGTCATCTGAAAATTTCACTGGGGCTGCAAGATCCACTCCCACACAGCTGGGGAGTTGATGCTGGCTGTTGGTAAGAGGCCTTAGTTCCTCACCCTCACAAACTTCTCCAAAGGGCTGCTCAAGTGTCCTCATGACAAGGCAGCTGGGTTCTCACAGAGTGAAAGATATGAGACAGTAAGGGAGAAGCTTCAGTGTCTTTTATCACCTAACCTTGGAACCCACAATATCCTCCTGGTTACATAGCTTAGTTAGTCCTATTAATATGAGGGACAAAGGGCATGAATACGAGAAGGTAAGACTCATATGGACCCACTTTGGAGACTGGTTACTACAATTTGGTTTTGGTTTTGTTTTTAATGTTATTTTTTTAATGTTTTGTTTTTTTTTTTTTTTTTAAGTAAGCTGTGTACCAATCTGGGGCGCAAACTCACACCCCAAGATCAAGAGTCACATGCTCCACAGACTGAGCCGGACAGGTGCTCCTGCCACATTCCGTTTTTCATTAATCATGAGACACTTTTGGTTAGCATCTAAAGATATTGCTAGAAAAAAAAGTTAATTTGGATTCAAATTAGTTGGTTAAGCACAGTCAAATAGTATGGGTTACACAGAGTTATTAACCAGTAAGTGGCGTGCCTTTGGTGGGTCAGAATGTCACAGAGAGATATTTATTTAGCAGAACCACATGTAAACTACTTTTGTTCTTTATTTTGGTTATATCTATATATTTTTGGATATATCTTTATTTTGGATATATCTATATCTACATGCTGCCTGTGCTTTTGAGTTTGTGCAATTTTTAAACATTTGGTGTCTGACTTATTTTTTTTCTTTATTTTTTTCTTTAGAGGCCAATTAGAAGCCTCAAATCTTCCATCAGAAGTCTGGCATTCTGAGGTGACAGTGTCAGTGACAGGCGAGCCACCTGGTGCTGTAGAAGAAGAAGAAGAAACAGCTGAAGAAACAAACATAGAAATCATCCCGGAAATCATAGAACCACTTTCCATTCTAGATGTGCTGAGGATCTCTGCAGTTCTGGAGGATACCACAGATCAGCTCTCTATTCTAAACTATATCATGCCAGTTCAGTATGAAAGAAGACAAAGTGTCAACATGGTATATACACTCACCACTATTTAATTTTTGTTTTCTTTCCTTTTTATTTTTCTATCATGTACCGTACTTATGCCATTAAATTTAACACAGGAGATAGCACCTTTATCTGAGATAAAAAGGGTTATAATAATTACCTGGGATACATACCCTGAATTGATGGGGTGAAATAACAATAGTTCAACAGACATTGCCAGTCAGAATATCCTTTTCTTCCAATATGTTGGCATTATTCAAAAAAGCCTACAGTTAAATCAGTAGACAGTGTATGTACTGAGAGTAGCCAAATTACTGAATTGCCCCACCTGTCTTGTATTTCTTGGCTGCTGAAAGCTAACTGAACGGTAGTGGGAAGAAATTCAGCTGGACCTTCTTAATGTTTCTTTATTCTAAAATGACTTTGTTGTTTTGTTGAATCTGTTGCAACCTGCCTTTGTGGATATCCAGCTACATCATTATGTCACCCATTATGTTTTCAGTGGTGATATGGACTCCTCCTCAAAGGGCTATTGAATTATCAAAAAACTCAACTTGGTAGTGAGAAAATTTTCATAAATTCTTAAGCTCTTATAAATTTTAATAACTTAGGTTGTAGTATAAAATGGAAAGAATTTATAAATACACATTTATTAAGTTCAGCAAAATTACTTTATATAATTTGTACAGAATATACAATTCTGATTCTATTATAGATGAAAATTGCTACATAAACAACAGAGTAAATTGCTTTCCATGTCTAATGGAAGAGAAGTCCATATTTATTGTGACTAGATACTAATTTCACCTTAAATTTTTTAAATAATAATAATTATTATCATTATATGTATAGTCTGGGTTTATTCAACTTTTATTGAAGTTTGAAAGTTATACAAAATTTTAATAGAATACTGGATTTGGAGGGGCATCTAGGTGGCTCAGTTGGTTAAGTGTATGACTCTTGGTTTTGGCTCAGATCATGGTCTCACGGTTCGTGAGTTCAAGCCCCACATCAGGCTTTGCACTGACGGTGTGGAGACTGCTTGGGATTCTCTCTCTCCCTCCCTCCCTCCCTCTCTGCCCCTCCCCTGCTCATTCTCTCTCTCATTCTCTCTCTCAAAAAACTTGGTAAAAATTACTGTAAAGAATACTGGATTTGGAGTCAGGAGCTCTTTGCAGTTTAGTTGTGTACTATCAGTTCATTTCACTTTCTTGGTCTTCATATTCCCATTTGTAAAATGTGATGGAGTTTTTGTGTGTGTATTTTTTTTCATTTTTATTTTTAAGTAATCTCCACACCCAATGTGGGACTTGAACTCATAGCCACGAGATCAAGAGTTGCATGCTCCGCTGACTGAGCTAGCCAGGTGTCCCTAAAGTGTAATAGAGTTTTAACTAAATGATCCACATAGTCCCTTCTAATGCTAACATTCTATGAATTTCAGGGTGGTTTTAAAACAACACTAACAGGTTTAGCTATGGAGGACACTGAGGGTTGATGGAGGGAGGTGGGCGGGGATGGGCTAAATGGGTAATGGGTATTAAGGAGGGCACTTTTTGTGATGAGCACTGTGTGTTATATGTAAGTGATGAATCACTGAATTATACACCTGAAACCAATTTTACCATATGTTAACTGACTAGAATTTAAGTAAAAACTCGGGGAAAAAATTACATTAATGGGTATATCAGGAAATTTTGTAACAAATTAATTTTTCTTATCAATTTATGAAGGCAAAGAGACTGAAAACCCAAGAACTAAGCCTTTCAATGCATTTAAAATAAGAGTCTAATTCATACATTAAGCTAGGTAATAAATAGTAGAGAGTCTGGGGTTTCCTCCCTATTTATTGTCTCCTTCAGTAAGAATCAAAAATAAAAAGATATTTAGTTAGTTAGCAAGATAAAGTTTTATGAGACTTATCAATGATACTGTCAGGCTAAAAAAAGGTAATTTGCCTTCATAGAAACTCAAGAGAGAATGAAAAACCCAAATTTATAAACAATTCAGCAGCGGTCACTACTTCACTAAATTAAAGAACAAAATTTTTGCACTATTTTATTCTGGTTTATGATAGGGATCTTCACCCACAAAATTTTCTGACTTAACAGAGACCCTGCTTGTAATTTCATAGTAGTGTATATAATAAAGCCTTATACTCTTATCTTGATTAATAGAAGCTTAACAGCTCTTTTCTCAATATAAGTTAGTTCCACAACTTTACAAAACTATGAATCTTTTAAAATAATATTTTGCTTCATAATACTACTTCTAGCTCATTAATTTTACAATGTCATTGCCCTGTAAGGGCATAGGATTATATTTTAAATCCTTTGTCTTATTGTTTAGCCTTTAGAACAACTTGGGATGAAAGGTTAATTAGCATTATCCCTCTTTTATAGCCATTTTTATAGCTAAGGACATCTCCAAATAGATTTTCATTTGTAAAATCATGGAGTGGCATGATGAAAAATATACTAATGTATCAGATTCTACCAGAAGTGGGAGTAAGTGGACCAAAATTTGGGAAGAGCTTCCTTGCAGGGATACTGTTTCTCTTACCTTTTGTCTCAAGAGTCTAATACCCTCTCTTGTACATAGTGTGTGTGTGATAGAAATATTTTTTAGTAAATGAACTAAAACATTTAGCTAGTCTACTTAAATTCTCTCTTTTAAAAATTCATATTTATTTGTAGTAATCAGTAAATCAGGCTGCTTGACACAGTTGCTTCCATTTCCAGATGCCCAAGCATAAAGGTAGAGGAAAAACAGGGAAATGGAAAAAC
Source organism: Panthera leo (assembly GCF_018350215.1). NCBI lineage: Eukaryota > Metazoa > Chordata > Mammalia > Carnivora > Felidae > Panthera > Panthera leo. The sequence goes on from NC_056687.1 coordinate 70,926,808, forward strand.
AGAGCCTCCTAGGCCTTACACTTTCCCCTTCCCTACGTAGATAAAATCTAAAATAAAAACCACCCTTAAGGTTTTCCTTACATCTAGGTAAGTTTCAGTTCAGTTGTTGAAATGCTACACTTCTATTCTCGTTGTAGCCAAATTAATTTTAATTTAAAAGAAAAAATTTAAATTTAGTTCTTATTTAAGGCAGCATTTTGTTTTGTACTTCCCTATAGATGTGTTCTTTAGATCTGGATCTTTGCTTATAGTTGATGTAAAGAAAAATACAGTTGACTCTGTGTTTATTAACCATTCATGGATAGTTTTTAACATTTCTGGGCTAGTTGAAGTTTAGCTAAGGAAGACCTAGGCTTTGTGTATCAGTGTGCAGATAAACTTTTCTTCTGTGCATAAGACAGCACAAGAATTTAAGTAATCATAACAAGTGTAGAACTCACAAAGTTCTGTGTACTGTTCTAAATGCTTTATGTATATTAATTTATTTAATCCTTTTAATAACCCTATGAGGGGAGGTACTACTATCCCTATTTTACCAATGGGAAAATGGAGGCATAGAGATATTAAATAGTTTTCTTAAGTCAATATGGTTTAGTGAGAAATAAAGCCAGGATTCAAATAAGGAAGTTTGGTTTCAGAGTCTTTAGGTATAATGACTATGTTGTATGGCCTCTCAAAAGCTAAAGCTTTTAGCCACAGATTAAATGGGAATCATCAGTTAAAAGACATATGCTGTTCCTATGGTTGATGCCTACCCCTTAGTGTTCAATTTGGGTCTGAAAAATAAATTATTTTGGCCTTTCCCCACATGACCTTCAAAATCTATACCACACTACTAATTATACCAATTTGCTCTTTGATATGACTTTCCTTTCATTCTTTATATTTAAAATTCATGTGTCAATGAGCATTTTGAGTCTCCTATACCCTAGGCATTGTTCTAGACAATGAAACTATAAAGATGGCCACATTTATTATCCAGTCTAATTCCCAAAAGAATTTATTTTATTTTATTTTTTAATTATTTACTTTTGAGACAGAGAGTGCCTGCATGAGTGGTGGAGGGGCAGCAAGAGAGGGAGAGAGATAATCTCAGATTGGCTCCTTGCTGTTAGTACAGAGCCCGACGTGGGGCTCAATCTCACAAACAGTGAGATCATGACCTGAATCAAAATCAACAGTCAGATGCTTAACGGACTGAGCCACTCAGGTTCCCCTGTTTCAAAAAGAATTTGAAGGGAACCAAGATCTCTAAGAACTGTCCCTTCCTTCATAGAATTTACAATCTGATGGAGACAATTATACAATTGTATACAATTTATACAAGAATTACAATATGGTAAATGTCTGCTAATAAAGATGTTTCACAAATAACTTTTCCTTTGATCAAAATCTTAAAGTTTACCTGGTGGTACACTGAGGAAAGACAGAAAAGGAATGTTGTCTAGGGGCAGGAAGGAACAAAATAGCAGGACATGGTTTATGTGGCTGAAGAAAAGGGTAATTTTCTTGTGTGTCGAGTACAAGTGGCAGAAGATGAGGTTGAAAAATGTAGGCAGAGGCCCTTGTATAGCATTGTTTCTTTACTCTTAAAATCTGTATTACATAAAACATTATTTCTTGTTTTTAGAAGAAAAATAAAGAAATCAATTTTGAAGGAAAGACCTTAGAAAAATTTTCAGATGACCCAAAAACCTCAAAAATAACCAGTCCATTCTTACCTAAAGAAGAAACCAAGTTGCCAGAAATCAGACAAGGAAGCCAATTGGCCAACGGATTTAACAAAACGCAAGATCTTATCTTCAAAAAACCTATAAGACAGACCATAATGTCTACGGAGACACTGAAGAAAATTCAGGTAGATAGGTAAGGAAGGAGAGCATATTTGGAATGTAGTAGTATATTTATTATGGATGAAAAATGGGTGTAACGGTGGTCGACTGCTGTCTTCTCTTATGGATTGGTCATTATATGGAAAGCTACTGCTTTCCATAGGATTAGCTAAAGACTGTCTAGAGGAAGTGTGGTACAATTGGAAGTATGTGGCTATATAATCATGGGCAAGTTGTTGAGCCTTTGTTTCCAGTTATTTATTCATTTATTCATTTATTATTTTTTATTTGTAGAGAAAGCGGGAGTGGGGGGAGAGGGACAGAGGGAGAGAGAGAATCTTAAGCAGTCTCCCCACTCTGAGCGGAGCCCAACTCAGGGCTCAGTCTCATAACTGTGATATCATAACCTGAGCTGAAATCAAGAGTGGGACACTTAGCCAAGCAGGGCACCCAGGTGCCCCGAGAATTTCTGAAAGGCAGTCTCAGTTTCCATTGTCTCAGTATTCAGTTTTTTGTTGTCAGCTGGCTTGCTGACAAAGAAACCTGTTAAGTTTAATAGAGGATGTAATATGGGGTGCTTGGGTGGCTTAGTCTGTTGAGCGTCCGACTTTGGCTCAGGTCATGATCTCATGGTTCGTGAGTTCAAGCCTCGTGTTGGGCTCTGTGCTGACAGCTCAGAGCCTGGAGCCTGCTTTGGATTCTGGGTTTCCCTCTCTCTGCCCCTCCCCTGCTTGTGCTCTGTCTCTCTCTCTCTCAAAAATAAACATTTAAAAAATTTTAAAAATAAAATAAAAGAGGATGTAATATGATGGTAAGGACTGTTGGTAAATGAATGCTTAGAACAATTACCCAGGGCCACCAGCCAAATGCAGCCTGTGGTCTGTTTTTGAAAATAAATTTTATTGGAATACAGCATTGCTCATTTGGTTACATATTGTCTCTTGCTGCTTTCATGCTACAACAACAGAGCTGAGGAGTTGCAACAGAGAATTTATGGCCTGCAAAGCCAAAACATTTACCATTTGTCCCTTTATAGGAAAAATATTCCAATCCCTGCATCAGAGGGGTAATGTTTCTTGTTAAAATCAATCTGGCTCAGATTTGCATGCATGACAGAAACGTATCCAGCTTATAAACACCCAATCTAGCTAATGTCCTTTTCTGTCTCCATGTGATGGCTAATATCTTTTCAATTGGTTTTTTTTTACTTTGGTATACTTAACTTTTCTCTTAATATAGGTTTTGAATCTTTTTCTTTGAACTGTTGTTAATAGATTATTATGTAAAATAGTGTAATTCTTGCCGACTCTATGTCAAAACATTAAAAAGCAGTTTTTAAAATTCTCTACCCACCAGAATATTATAGAAACCAATGGACTAGGAGTCAGGAAGTATGAATTATATGGTTATACATCTTTCTCAAATTAGTTATGTGATTAGGCAGGTCATTTAACCTTCCTGGTTAACCCTTCCTGGGTTTACTCATCTCTAAAATGTGAGGGTTTTATTAGCTCTTTAAAAAAATTTTTTTTTAATGTTTTATTTATTTTTGAGAGAGCGCAAGAGAGACAGAGCATGAGTGGGGGAAGGGCAGAGAGAGAGGGAGCCACAGAATCTGAAGCAGGCTCTAGGCTCTGAGATGTCAGCACAAAGCCTGAGGCAGGGCTTGAACCCACAAACTGTGAGATCATGACCTGAGCTTTTAACTGACTGAGCCACCCAGGCGCCCCTCTTTTTAAAAATTTTTAAAAGGTTTAGCTTTTGCAAAATTATGAAATATTTTTTATTATTAAAAAAAATTTTTTAATGTTTATTTATTTTTGAGAGAGAGACAGAGCACAAGCAGGGGAGAGGCAGAAAGAAAGGGGACACAGAATCCGAAGCAGGCACCAAGCTCTGAGCTGTCAGCACAGAGCCCAATGCAGGGCTGGAACTCATAAACCATGAGATCATGACCTGAGCCAAAGTCAGACACTCAACCCACTGAGCCACCCAGGTGCCCCTCAAATATTTTTTAAATGCAGAAAAATATAATTTTTCGGGGGAGAGAGAGAGGGAAAGAGCAAGCAGGGAAGGGGCAGAGAGACGGGGACAAAGGATCCAAAGTGAGATCTGTGCTGACAGACTGACAGCAGTGAGCTGGACTTGGAGCTGGAATTCACAAACTGTGAGATCATGACCTTAGCCAAAGTTGGATGTTCAACCCACTGAGCCACCCAAGCACCCCAAAATGCAGAAAAATATAAATAATGAAATAATGAATACTTAAATGTGTGTAAGCACCGAATCTTAACATTTTACCATAATTGCTTTAGAGGTTTTTTTTTTTTTATGAATTCATTTTATTTTATTTTAAAGGTTTATTTTTGAGAGGGAGTGAGAGAGAGAGAGCGAGCAAGCATGCACAAGAGGGGTAGAGAGAGAGGGGGACAGAAGATTGAAAGCAGGCTCTGGGCAGACAGCAAGTCCAATGTGAGGGTTGAACTCACGTACTGCAGGATCTTGACCTTAGCTGAAGATGAGCGTTCAACGGACCAAGCCACCCAGGCACCCCTGTTTTGTTTTGTTTTTAAATGAAATACTACAGATACAATTGAAGCCTCAGATGCTAGTCCCCCTCACTCTTCCCCCAAAGATGAACTCTATTCTGAATATGGTATTTATTATTCTCTTACATGTTGTGATACTTTTATTAGGTATGTATGTGTTTTATTTAAACAGTACATACAGTTTTACATGTTTTTAAAAAAATTTTTTTTTGGGGGGGTGGGTAGGAGCAGAGAGAGGAGGACAGAGGATCCTAAGTGGGCTCCATGTTGTCAGCTCAGGCCCCACATGAACTTGTGAACAGAGATCATGACCCGAGCTGAAGTTGAATGCTTAACAGACTGAACCACCCAGGCGCCCCTAGTTTTACATGTTTTTAAATATTGTGTACATAATATTATACTGTACATTCAGTGTTTGTTAGTACTTGGTATGTAAACTTTGTCAGGTTAAGGAAGTTCTCTTTTATTTCTAGTTTGCGAAGAGTTTTTGTTGTTTATTTTTAAAACAATGGGTATTGAGTTTTGCCAAATGCCTTTTCTGCCATCTGTTGTGATGGTCTTATGGTTTTTCCTCCTTTTGCCTTTGTTAATGTGATGAATTCTATTAATAGACTTTCTTTTTTTTTTTTTTAATTTATTTTTGAGAGAAAGCGTGGGTGGGTGAGGGGCAGAGGGAGAGGGAGAGAGAGAGAGTCCTAAGCAGGCTCCACATTGTTAGCCTGGAGCCCGACACAGAGCTCAACGTGGGGTTTGAACCCACGAACTGTGAGATCATGACCTTAGCCTAAGTTGGATGCTTGACTGACTAAGCCACCCAGTCGCCCCTCTATTAATAGACTTCCTAATGTTAAATTATTCTTGCACTCCAGGAGTAATTCCAACTTAGTTCTGATTTTCATTCCAGGTCTTAACTTGTGTGACTTCTGTAGCCCTTTGTAAATGTAGGGAAATTTATTAACTCATCTTTCTTGTTTCTCCTTACAGGCAGTTTTTCAGTGACATAATTACAAAGACCATGCAGGAGCTGCAGGAGTCAGGCACTTTCACCAGTCTCTTGGAAGCTTTGGGCAAAGAGAGGGAAAACAAAAAGCATTTCTATGATATCATTGCCAGGTCCAAGTAATATTAAGTTTATTTGCTGTACTGTACTGTATTTTATTTTTTTTTTAATTTTTTTTTTAACGTTTATTTATTTTTGAGACAGAGAGAGACACAGCATGAACGGGGGAGGATCAGAGAGAGAGGGAGACACAGAATCTGAAACAGGCTCCAGGCTCTGAGCCATCAGCACAGAGCCTGACGCGGGGCTTGAACTCACCAACCGCGAGATCATGACCTGAGCCGAAGTCAGACGCTTAACCGACTGAGCCACCCAGCCGCCCCTGCTGTACTGTATTTTAAAGTGCTATAAAATTTTTACCAGAAATCCTTGATTTTTAAAGCAAATCAAGTCTGTGCCTTCCAGGGAAGATAAATAGAACTCAGAAATTAAGGTTCTAATCTTGGGACAATAATTGAGATTTCTGGGCTTTGGTTATGTGTATCTACAATATGTCAAGAATATTCTTCCTATTATACAGTAATCTTTTTTTTTATTTTAATTCAAGTTAGTTTCACCCATCTCCCCCCACCTCCCCTCTGGTAACCATAAGTTTGTTCTCTATAGTTAAGAATCTGCTTCTTGGTTTGTCTCTTTCTCCCTCTTTTTTTTTTCCTTTGCTTGTTTGTTTTGTTTCTTAAATGCCATGAGTGAAATCATATAATATTTGTCTTTCTCTGACTTATTTTGTTTAGCATTATACTCTCTAGCTCCAATGGCAAGGTTTTATTATTTTTATGGCAGAATAATATTCCCTTGTATATATATACCACATATTTATCCATTTATATATCGATGGACACATGGGCTACTTTCATATCTTGGCTATTGTAAATAATGCTGCTATAAACATAGGGGCGCATGTATCCCTTCTGAATTAGAGTTTTTGTGTTCTTTGGGTAAATACCCAGTAGTGCCATTACTGGATCATAATATAGTTCTATTTTTAACTTTTTGAGAAACCTCCATAGGGTTTTCCACAGTGGCTGCATCAGTTCACATTCCCACCAACAGGGCAAGAGGTTAATTTTCTCCACATCCTTGGCCAACACCTGTTGTTTCTTGTGTTGTTGATTTCAGCCATTCTTACAGGTATGAAGTGATACCTCATTGTAGTTTTGATTTGCATTTCCCTGATGTTAAATGTTAATGAACATCTTTTCATGTGTCTATTGGCCATCTGGAAGTCTTCTTTGGAAAATGTTTGTTCATGTCTTCTGCCCGTTTTTTCACTGGATTTGTTTTTTGGGTGATGAGTTTTATAAACTTTTTGTATATTTTGGGTACCAACCCTTTATTGGATATGTCATTTGGAAATATCTTTTCCCATTCTGTAGGTTGCCTTTTGGTTTTGTTGATTGATTGATTTGCTTTTGTTTCCTTTGCCTTGGACCTATCTATAAAAAGTTGCTATAGCCAATGTCAGAGAAGTTACTGCCTGTGCTTTCTGTGCTCTCTTCTAGGATTTTTCTTGTTTCCAGTCTCACGTTTTGGTTTTTAATCCATTTTGAATTTGTTTTTGTAGATAGTGTAAGAAAGTGAGCCAGTTTCTTTCTCTTGCATGTTTTTGTCCAGTTTTCCCAAGGCCATTTGTTGAAGAGACTGTCTTTTTTCCATTGGGTATTCTTTTCCACTTTGTCAAAGATTGACTGACCATATAATTGTGGGTTTATTTCTGTGTTTTTTATTCTGTATCTAGTTTTGTTCCATTACCATACTGTTTTGATTACTATAGCTTTGTAATATAACTTCAAGTCCAGAATTGTGATGCCTGCAGCTTTGCTTTTCTTTTTCAAGATTGCTTTGGCTATTTGGGGTCTTTTGATTCCATAAAAATGTTAGGATTGTTTGTTCTAGTTCTGTGAAAAATGCTGTTGGAATTCTGACAAGGATTGCATTAAATATGTAGATTGCTTTGGGTAATATAGACATTTTCACAATATTTGTTCTTCCAATCCATGAGTATGGAATGTCTTCATTTCTTGGTGTTGTCTTCAATTTCTTTCATCAGTGTTTTATAGTTTTCAGAGTACAGATCTTTCACCTCTTTGGTTAGGTTTATTCCTAGGCATCTCATATTTTAGGTTCAATTGTAAATGGGATTGTTTTATTAATTTCTGTTTCTGTTGTTTCATTACTGGCATATAGAAATGCAGCAGATTTCTGTACATTGAGTTTGCATCCTGCCACTTTACTAAATTCCTTTATCAGTTTTAGCAGTTTTTTGGTGTAGTCTTTTGGTTTTTCTGTATAGTATTATGTCATCTGCAAAGAGTGAAAGTTTTACTTCTTCCTTACTGATTTGGATGTCTTTACAGTAATTTTTCTTAAGACTGAATTCACTGCAAATTCCTGAACAATAGCAGGTGATCATGAAAAGCATGCCAAGGGAAGTTTTCCTTTCCAGGGCCTTTGAACTAATTCCAAAGAGTTTCATACCTTAAGAAATTGAACCCAATCAGATGATTTTGGGACCAAGATAAAATTCTTATATGAAGGCTGAGTACTCAGAATGAGAGTGTTTATCTTGTTTGCATAGGTGGAATTGTTTTCCTTGAGTTATTTTCTCTACCTTTGTACCTTAGTATTGGTAATAAATTCTGTACTAGGGATTTTTTTTTTGAGAGAGAGAGAGAGAGAGAGTGCATATACATGCAAACAGGGGAGAGGGAGAGAGAGGGAGAGAGAATCCCAAGCAGGCTCCACAGGGCTTCATCTCATGATCTGAGCTGAAATCAAGAGTGGGACACTTAACCTACTGAGCCATCCAGACGTCCCTGTACTAGGGATATTTTGACAGTTAGATTAATTAACACATGTACAGACTTAGGATAGTTCCTGGCACATAGTAAGTGCCTAATAATAATAATAACAGCTACTATTATGGACTTAACATTGTAAGTACACTGCTGGTGGGAGAATTAATTGGTATAATTTGTAAAAATGATTTATTTATGAAAAATACATATACCTAATTTCAATTTTATAATATTCACTATTATTTATGTACTATTCCATAATTTATTTAACCATTCCTTGAATTTAACATTTAGGTTGTTTCCAAATTTTTGTTTTAGCAAATGATGTGTTAGTGTGTTTCTTTGTCTGATCTATTATTATTCCATGAAGTTCAGTCACTACATGTGGAATTACAGAATCAAAGATATAGTCTATAGTTTAATGGATGATATTATAAATCTATTTAAAGTATTGTTTACAGAGTTATAACATGGGGGAAATGTTTATATCACATTTTTTTTTTTTTTTGAGAAAGAGAGAGAGAATGCAAGTGGGGGAGGAGCAGAGGGAGAGGGAGAGAGAATCCCAAACAGGCTCCACACCAGCGTGGAGCCCAGCACGGGGCTCAATCTCACAACCATGAGATTATGACCTGAGCTGAAATCAAGAGTTGGACACTTAACCGACTGAGCCACCCAGGTACCTCTGTGTCACAATTTTAAATAGAAAACGAAAGACTGGAAATAATATAGTATTATCACATCTCTATAATAAAACTGAAAAAAAAATGCATAGAAAATGAAAACTGGGGGGGTACCTGGGTGGCTCAGTCTGTTAAGTGTTTGACTTTGGTTTGTGAGTTCGAGCCTGGCAATTGGGCTCTCTTCTGTCAGCACAAAGCCTGCTTTGGATCTTCTGCCCCTGTCTCACTCCCTCTCCCTGCCTATTCTCTCTCTCTCTCAAAATAAAATAAACTTAAAAAAAAAAAAAAGAAAGAAAATGAGAACTGGAGGCTCCTGGTTCAGTCAGTATATGTATATACATTCACATTATTTGTTGTAGCATAATGGTAAAAATCTAGAAATAGCATAAGTGTCCTTTGTAAAGGAGTTCTTGAATGATTGTTAATGTTAGGAAATAAGAAACATGCAGCTATTAAAAAGAATAAATTAGAGCTCTATGATTGATCTAGAGGAATGTTCTTCATATATAGATAAGTGAAAAAATTATAGTATCATGTGTGTAACATGACTCATTAAAAAAAACTCATCCATATATGTAAGAGCACAAGGAAAGATGCGGAAGGATGTATATCAAAAGGCTTAACATTGATTACTTCATAAGAATGAATCGGAAGGGAGAAGGGAGATGGCAGATTATCCATCTTTTCCTGTAAGTGCCTATTCAGTTTTGAAATATTACAGTGTTGTACTTATTACCTAATAATTTTTTAAAAAGCTAATCAAGTAAGAAAAATAAAGGGGCGCCTGGGTGGCTCACTTGGTTAAGTGTCCGACTTCTGCTTGGGTCATGATCTCATGGTTCTGAGTTGGAGCCCCGCATCAGGCTCTGTGCTGACAGCTCAGAGCCTGAAGCCTGCTTTGGATTCTGTGTCTCCCTCTCTGTTTCTCCCCTGCTCCCACTCTGTCTCTCTCTGTCTCTCTCTCAAAGATTAAAAAAAAATTTTTTTAATTAAAAAAAAACAGTAAGAAAAAAAACACAAAAAACAAAACAAAACAAAAAACCAGTAAGAAAAATAAAAAAGAAATATGTACCACTATTTGGGAAGGAGTAAATTATCTCAATGTAGACAGTTTACCAGTGATTGATTTTACATATGTGATTATATATAGTAATTTCTTCTTTTAATTTTTCTTCCAATTAGATAGGCATCATTTTGGATTTACTTAAATTGGAAAATTATATATAGATTTGGGCAAATCAGTTACATATTGTTTAGTATTTTAACTACTGTGTGATTGGCACTTTTATCATCACATTTAATGATGGATATAAGACAGACAAGATTTTCTATTTAGTTCCTTGAATAAGAGCTTTATTGAGATAAAATTTATATGCTGTTAAAGAAATTATTCAGACACATGTCAAAATGGTAATGAAGACTTTATTCAGGATTATTATAATAGGGAGAGAGATTAGGCTCAACTCTGAAGAGGGGGTCAGTGGATAAAAAATTACTAAGAGACATAAAGGGTAGAGGATTCTTGCTAAACTAATTTAACAGGATTCTTACTGAAAGCAGGCTAAAGGTTTAGATATCAAGGGTGGGGGATGAGAAATTTGATCAAAATCCAGGGAGATCAGATCAGGGTGGGGATTCTCTCTAAACTGATTTAGAAGTCTTGCTCAATTAGGCTATGCAGGCTGAAGTTAAGGACAGTGGCCAAGGACAAGCTCTGGTAGAGAAGACTCAGAGGAACCTGCTTAGTTTGGTCAAGGAGAGAGTCTTTGTCAATACCAAACATTTATCTTTTCAACATGTACAATTTGGTGGTGGTTTTTGGTATATTCACAGTTGTGCAACCATCACCACTATCTAATTCCAGAACATTCTCATCATTCCAAAAAAGAAAGACTGTACTCATTAGTACTCACTCTCCATCCCTTTCTGCTCAGCTCCTCTGTTTAGTTTTAAATGAAGCTTCTCTTGTTGGTAATTATCTTCACTATACAATAAAATATTATAAAATAATAAGAAAGATACCAGAATATAAGTGGAAAATGGGTAAAAGATAAGTGTAATGAATGAGCCTTGGCGAAAGCCCCACATAGGGCCTGGCATGAAATAATTTTTCCTTCTTCTAGGAGCAGGTGTGAAAGACATGCTTAAAGTATGCATTCTACCTGTGAGATGTGTGCATATCTGCCCCTGAGTAAGAATGAATAATATGTAAAGATCCTCTGCTTAAGCTCCCTTTGGTTAGAAATCATTCTCACTTAAAAAAATTTTTTTTGTTATCTCTATACCCAACATGGGGCTCGAACTCACAACCTCAAGATCAGAGTTACATGCTTTTCTGACTGTGCCAGCCCAACACACCATTACGTATTTTTTAATATGTATCCTACTTCATTATTCAGGGGAGACAGACCACTTTGTTTCTCAAAGCAAAAGAAAGGAGAGAATTTGCCAGGTTTTAGGGTCTTTTAAGATTTTGGTCAGAAGGTCCAAGATTTATGAGTTATCAATTTCATCATGGTCACTCAGCCTCTACTCTAGAAAGGCAAACAAAAGGAGCCAGAGTAGCCCCTCTGCTTGCTGAAGTGGTAACCTGGGTGCTCTTTATTGGAACTCAGCTGTAGAATGTAGATCACTAATAATGTGCAAGCCACACCAGCACTATTCCCATTTGTGACAGAAAGGTATACATAACTTGGATCCTATGTGAGTATTGTTTGGGCATTGCTTTTTTTTTTTTTTTTTCAGTAGACTTCAGTTTTAAGTTCATAGAAAAACTAAGCAGAAAGTAGAGTTTCTAGGGTACCTGGCTGGCTCAGTAGGTGGGGCATGCAACTCTTGATCATGGGGTTGTGGGTTTGAGCCCCATGTTGGGTATAGAGATTGCTTAAAAATAAAATCTTAAAAAAAAAAAAAAAAGAGTTCCTATATACCTCTTATTATTAACATCTTATATTAATGCAGTACATTTGTTATCATCAATGAGCCAGTATTGATACATTATTATTAACTGAAGTCCATAGTTTACATTAAGGTTCACTCTTCAAAAAAAAACCATTTTATTTTATTATTGTTTTTTCAGTTTTTTATTTATTTTGAGAGACATAGAACAAGCAAGCAGGGGAGGGACTCTGCCCCTAGAGAGGGCCTGCCTCTAGAGAAGGAGAGAGAGAATCCCAAGCAGGCTCTGTGGGGCTCAAACTCACAAACCGTGAGATCACGACCTGAGCCAAAACCAAGCCTAACCGACTGAGCCATCCAGGCACCCCTAGGGTTCACTTTTTTGTTATATATTCTGTGGGTTTTGACAAATGTGTGCTGACATACATCCAGTGTTACAGTTTTATATAGAATAGTTTCACTGCCCCAAAAATCCTTTGTGTTCTACCTATTAATCCTTCCCACCCTCTCCCTGAGCCCCTGGCAACCACTGATTTTTCTACTGTCTTCATAGTTTTGCCTTCTTCAGAATGTCATGTAGTTGAAATCATACAGCACATAGCCTTTTCAGATTGGCTTCTTCCACTTAGTTTATGCATTTAGGATTCTTCCATGTCTTGTCATGCTTGACAGGTCATTTTCCTTTGTTAGCATGAAATAATATATATACTTTTAAATTTTATTATATTTTTATTTTTTTAACTTGAACAACTTTCTTTTTTAATTTTATTTATTTAACTTATTTATTTTTAATATATGAAATTTATTGTCAAATTGGTTTCCATACAACACCCAGTGCTCATCCCAAAAGATGCCCTCTTCAGTACCCATCACCCACCCTCCCCTCCCTCCCACCCCCCCATCAGTCCTCAGTTTATTCTCAGTTTTTAAAAGTCTCTTATGCTTTGGCTCTCTCCCACTCTAACCTCTCCTTTTTTTTTTTTTTCCTTCCCCTCCCCCATGGGTTCCTGTTAAGTTTCTCAGGATCCACATAAGAGTGAAAACATATGGTATCGGTCTTTCTCTGTATGGCTTATTTCACTTAGCATCACACTCTCCAGTTCCATCCACGTTGCTACAAAGGGCCATATTTCATTCTTTCTCATTGCCACGTAGTACTCCCTTGTGTATATAAACCACAATTTTTTTATCCATTCATCAGTTGATGGACATTTAGGCTCTTTCCATAATTTGGCTATTGCTGAGAGTGCTGCTATAAACATTGGGGTACAGGTGCCCCTTTGCATCAGTACTCCTGTATCCCTTGGGTAAATTCCTAGCAGTGCTACTGCTGGGTCATAGGGTAGGCCTATTTTTAATTTTTAGAGGAACCTCCACACTGTTTTCCAGAGTGGCTGCACCAGTTTGCATTCCCACCAACAGTGCAAGAAGGTTCCGTTTCTCCACATCCTCTCCAGCATCTATAGTCTCCTGATTTGTTCATTTTGGCCACTCTGACTGGTGTGAGGTGATACCTGAGTGTGGTTTTGATTTGTATTTCCCTGATGAGGAGCAATGTTGAGCATCTTTTCATGTGCCTGTTGGCCATCTGGATGTCTTCTTTAGAGAAGTGTCTATTCATGTTTTCTCCCCATTTCTTCACTGGATTATTTGTTTTTTGGGTGTGGAGTTTGACTCTTTATAGATTTTGGATACTAGCCCTTTGTCTGATATGTCATTTGCAAATATCTTTTCCCATTCCATCAGTTGCCTTTTAGTTTTGTTGACTGTTTCCTTTGCTGTGCAGAAGCTTTTTATCTTGATGTGGTCCCAATAGTTCATTTTTGCTTTTAATTTCCTTGCCTTTGGGGATGTGTCAAGTAAGATATTGCTGCGGCTGAGGTCAGAGAGGTCTTTTCCTGCTTTCTCCTCTAGGGTTTTGATGGTTTCCTGTCTCACATTCAGGTCCTTTACCCATTTTGAGTTTATTTTTGTGAATGGTGTGAGAAAGTGGTCTAGTTTCAACCTTCTGCATGTTGCTGTCCAGTTCTCCCAGCACCATTTGTTAAAGAGACTGTCTTTTTTCCATTGGATATTCTTTCTTGCTTTGTCAAAGATTAGTTGGCCATACTTTTGTGGGTCTAGTTCTGGGGTTTCTATTCTATTCCATTGGTCTATGTGTCTGTTTTTGTGCCAATACCATGCTGTCTTGATGATTACAGCTTTGTAGTAGAGGCTAAAGTCTGGGATTGTGATGCCTCCTGCTTTGGTCTTCTTCTTCAAAATTACTTTGGCCATTCGGGGCCTTTTTGTGGTTCCATATGAATTTTAGGATTGCTTGTTCTAGCTTTGAGAAGAATGCTGGTGCAATTTTGATTGGGATTGCATTGAATGTGTAGATAGTTTTGGGTAGTATTGACATTTTGACAATATTTATTCTTCCAACCCATGAGCACGGAATGTTTTTCCATTTCTTTATATCTTCTTCAATTTCCTTCATAAGCTTTCTATAGTTTTCAGCATACAGATCTTTTACATCTTTGGTTAGATTTATTCCTAGGTATTTTATGCTTCTTGGTGCAATTGTGAATGGGATCAGTTTATTTGTCTTTCTGTTGCTTCATTATTAGTGTATAAGAATGCAACTGATTTCTGTACATTGATTTTGCATCCTGCGACTTTGCTGAATTCATGTATCAGTTCTAGCAGACTTTTGCTGGAGTCTGTCGGATTTTCCATGTATAATATCATGTCATCTGCAAAAAGTGAAAGCTTGACTTCATCTTTGCCACTTTTGATGCCTTTGATTTCCTTTTGTTGTCTGATTGCTGATGCTAGCACTTCCAACACTGTGTTAAACAACAGCGGTGAGAGTGGACATCCCTGTCGTGTTCCTGATCTCGGGGAAAGCTCTCAGTTCTTCCCCACTGAGGATAATATCAGCTGTGGGCTTTTCATAAATGGCTTCTATGATGTTTAAGTATGTTCCTTCTATCTCGACTTTCTCCAGGGCTTTTATTAAGAAAGGATGCTGAATTTTGTCAAATGCTTTTTCTGCATCGATTGACAGCATCATATGGTTCTTATCTTTTATTAATGTGATGTATCACGTTGATTGATTTGCAAATGTTGAACCAGCCCTGCATCCCAGGAATGAATCCCACTTGATCATGGTGAATAATTCTTTTTATAAGCTGTTGAATTCGATTTGCTAGTATCTTATTGAGAATTTTTGCATCCATATTCATCAGGGATATTGGCCTGTAGTTCTCTTTTTTTACTGGGTCTCTGTCTGGTTTAGGAATCAAAGTTAATACTGGCTTCATAGAATGAGTCTGGAAGTTTTCCTTCCCTTTCTATTTTTTGGAATAGCTTGAGAAGGATGGGTATTATCTCTGCTTTAAACGTCTGGTAGAACTCCCCTGGGAAGCCATCTGGTCCTGGACTCCTATTTGTTGGGAGATTTTTGATAACTGATTCAATTTCTTCGCTGGTTATGGGTCTGTTCAAGCTTTCTATTTCCTCCTGATTGAGTTTTGGAAGTGTGTGGGTGTTTAGGAATTTGTCCATTTCTTCCAGGTTGTCCAGTTTGTTGGCATATAGATTTTCATAGTATTCCCTGATAATTGCTTGTATTTCTGAGGGATTGGTTGTAACAATTCAATTTTCATTCATGATTTTATCTATTTGGGTCATCTCCCTTTTCTTTTTGAGAAGCCTGGCTAGAGGTTTATCAATTTTGTTTATTTTTTCAAAAAACCAACTCTTGGTTTCATTGATCTGCTCTGCAGTTTTTTTAGATTCTATATTGTTTATTTCTGCTCTAATATTTATTATTTCTCTTCTTCTGCTGCGTTTAGGGTGTATTTGCTGTTCTGCTTCTATTTCCTTTAGGTGTTCTGTTAGATTTTGTATTTGGGATTTTTCTTGTTTCTTGAGATAGGCTTGGATTGCAGTGTATTTTCCTCTCAGGACTGCCTTCGCTGCATCCCAAAGCGTTTGGATTGTTGTATTTACATTTTCGTTTGTTTCCATATATTTTTAAATTTCTTCTCTAATTGCCTGGTTGACCCATTCATTCTTTAGTAGGATGTTCTTTAACCTCCATGTTTTTGGAAGTTTTCCAGAATTTTCCTGTGGTTGATTTCAAGCTTCATAGCATTGTGGTCTGAAAGTATGCATGGTATGATCTCAATTCTTGTATACTTATGAAGGGCTGTTTTGTGACCCAGTATGTGATCTATCTTGGAGAATGTTCCATGTGCACTCGAGAAGAAAGTATATTCTGTTGCTTTGGGATGCAGAGTTCTAAATATATCTGTCAAGTCCATCTGATCCAATGTATCATTCAGGGCCCTTGTTTCTTTATTGACTGTGTGTCTAGATGATCTATCCATTTCTGTAAGTGGGGTGTTAAAGTCCCCTGCAATTACCACATTCTTATCAATAAGGTTGCTTACGTTTGTGAGTCATTGTTTTATATATTTGGGGGCTCCTGTATTCGGCGCATAGACATTTATCATTGTTAGCTCTTCCTGATGGATAGACCCTGTAATTATTATATAATGCCCTTCTTCATCTCTTGTTACAGCCTTTAATTTAAAGTCTAGTTTGTCTGATATAAGTATGGCTACTCCAGCTCTCTTTTGACTTCCAGTAGCATGAAAGATAGTTCTCCATCCCCTCCCTTTCAATCTGAAGGTGTCCTCAGGTCTGAAATGAGTCTCTTGTAGACAGCAAATAGATGGGTCTTGTTTTTTTATCCATTCTGATACCCTATGTCTTTTGGTTGGCGCATTTAGTCCATTTACATTCAGTGTGATGTCTGTAGGTTTCATGCTTGTAGCAATGTCTCTGGTACTTTGTCTCACAGGATCCCCCTTAGGATCTCTTGTAGGGCTGGTTTAGTGGTGATGAATTCCTTCAGTTTATGTTTGTTTGGGAAGACCTTTATCTCTCTTCTATTCTAAATGACAGATTTGCTGGATAGAGGATTCTTGGCTGTATATTTTTTCTGTTCATCACATTGAAGATTTCCTGCCATTCCTTTCTGGCCTGCCAAGTTTCAGTAGAGAGATCCGTCACAAGTCTTATCGGTTTCCCTTTATATGTTAGAGCACGTTTATCCCTAGCTGCTTTCAGAATTTTCTCTTTATCCTTGTATTTTGCCAGTTTCACTATGATATGTCTTGCAGATCGATTTGGGTTACGTCTGAAGGGAGTTCTCTGTGCCTCTTGGATTTCAATGCCTTTTTCCTTCCCCAGATCAGGGAAGTTCTCAGCTATTATTTCTTCAAGTACACCTTCAGCACCTTTCCCTCTCTCTTCCTCCTCTGGAATACCAATTATACGTAGATTATTTCTCTTTAGTGCATCACTTAGTTCTCTAATTTTCCCCTCATACTCCTGGATTTTTTATCTCTTTCTCAGCTTCTTCTTTTTCCATAATTTTATCTTCTAGTTAACCTATTCTCTCCTCTGCCTCTTCCATCCAAGCTGTGGTCGTCTCCGTTTTATTTTGCAGCTCATTCATAGCATTTTTTAGCTCCTCCTGGCTGTTCCTTAGTCCCTTGATCTCTGTAGCAATAGATTCTCTGCTGTCCTTTATACTGTTTTCAAGCCCAGCGATTAATTTTATGACTATTATTCTAAATTTACTTTCTGTCATATTGTTTAAATCGTTTTTGATCAGTTCATTAGCTGTCATTATTTCCTGGAGGTTTTTTTGAGGGGCATTCTTCCGTTTCATCATTTTGGATAGTCCCTGGAGTGGTGCGGAACTTCGGGGCACTTCCCCTGTGCTGTCTTAAATAACTTGCCTTGGTGGGCTTGGCCGCAGTCAGACCTGATGCCTGCCGCCAGCCCACCGCTGGGGCCACAGTCAGACTGGTGTGTACCTTTCCCTTCTCCTAGGGGTGGGATTCACTGTGGGGTGGTGTGGCCCCTCTGGGCCACTTGCACACTGCCAGGCTTGTGGTGCTGGCGATCTGGCGTATTAGCTGGGGTGGATCGGCAAGGTGCACAGGGGCGGGAGGGGCAGGCTCAGCTTGCTTTTCCTTCGTTGATCTGCTTCGGGAGGGGCCCTGTGGCACCGGGAGGGAGTCAGACCCGCCGCCGGAGGGATGGATCCTCAGAAGCACAGTGTTCGGTGTTTGAGAGGTGC
Source organism: Panthera leo (assembly GCF_018350215.1). NCBI lineage: Eukaryota > Metazoa > Chordata > Mammalia > Carnivora > Felidae > Panthera > Panthera leo. The sequence goes on from NC_056687.1 coordinate 70,944,770, forward strand.
AAGCAAGTTCCCTGACAGGAACTGGTTCCCTTTGGGATTTTGGCTGGGGAATGGGTGAGGGAGATGGCGCTGGCGAGCGCCTTTGTTCCCTGCCAGGCTGCGCTCTTTCGTCCGGGGCTCAGCAACTCTCCCTCCCGTTGTCCTCCAGCCAAAATTATAAGCTGTTAGCTTATAATCTTCCAGATGTTAAGTCCCACTTGCTGTCTGAACACACTCCGTCTGGCCCCTCCACTTTTGCAAGGCAGACTTGGGGTCTCGGCTTTGCCGGCGGGCTGCCCCTCCACTCCAGCTCCCTCCCGCCAGTCTGCGTAGTGCGCACCACCTCTCTGCCCTTCCTACCCTCTTCCGTGGGCCTCTCATCTATGCTTGGCTCTGGAGAATCCGTTCTGCTAGTCTTCTGGTGGTTTCCTGGGCTATTTAGGCAGGTGTGGGTGGAATCTAAGTGATCAGCAGGACGCGGTGAGCCCAACGTCCTCCTATGCCGCCATCTTCCCAGCCAGTCTATATATTTTTTAATTTTAGAGAGAGAGTGGGAGACGGACAAAGGGAGAGAGAGAGAATCCCAAGAAGCCTCCACACTCAGCACAGAGCCAGACGTGGGGCTTAATCCCACGACCCTGGGATCATGACCTGAGCTGAAATCAATAGTCAGAAGCTCAGCAGATTGAGCCACGCAGGTGTCCCCAGAATAATATTTTATTGTCTGAATATACCACAGTTTATCTGTTCACATACTGAAGGACAACTTGTTTGCTTCCAAGTTTGGGCAATTATTGAATAAAACTGCTGTTAACATCTATGTACAGGTTTTTGTGTGGACATAAATGTTTAACTCATTTGAGGAAATATCAAGGAGCATAACTGCTGGGTTGTTATGATAAGAGTATGGTTAGTTTTGTTAAGAAGCTGCCAAACTGACTCTTGCATGCTCACCAACATTGAATGAAGAGTTCGTATTGCTCCACATCCTTGGCATTATTTGTTGTTGTAAATCTTGGATTTCTGACATTCTATTCAGTGAGTGGTATCATTGCTGTTTTAATTGGGCATTGCTTTTGATAGAGTAAAGAAAGTGGGCTAACTGGTCTCTTAGTGTGCTGAAATTTCTTTTCATCATGATGATGAATCAAAGTGTAGTCTGATCCAGAGAGGTGAGACATCCTTTGCCATGGCATATCTAAAATGATAGGAAAAGACAGTTCACTGAAGGGGACACATGGGAGGCCAATAAATGTAAATATAAGAAATATTTACATTCAAATTAGTAGTATACCATTTTTTATTTCTCACACTGGCCCATTTTCTTCTTTATGGTAAACAACACTAGTGGAAATAGAATTTTTATTTTACTTTTTAAAGTGTATTTATTTTTAGAGAGAGAGCACACGTGCATGTGCACGTGAGCAGGGGAGGGTCAGAGAGAGAGAGGAAGGGAGAATCTCAAGCAGGCTCTGCTCAGCACAGAGCCCAGCATGGGGCTTGATGTCACAACTGCAAGACCTGAGCCGATATCAAGATATCAAGAGTTGGATGCCGGGAATATAATTTTAGATGTAATCTATTGAGTTTTTTCTATGCCCATAGAATAGTTAGAGCCCAATTTTTGGTTGAATTAATACTTAATGTTTTGATGATGATGATGATGATGATGATGATGATGGTGTGTAAATAGTTCATAGGTGGGACACACAGTATATATAATGATTAAATTTTCTTTCTTAAATCGCTTTTTTTCTCCTGGAGTTAAATTTTGCCATTTTTTTGTTTGCCTGTTTTGACATTTCTGTTCCGAATCCAGCACCCAACTCTTCAATAGAAAGCTCTCTAAGTGTAGTCATACACATTAAGTCTTCCCTTTTTTCCCCCACTTTGAGACTTTCTTCTGTTCTTTCTCTCTTATTTGTTGCCATTGCTCCCAGGGCCTGCAGCATTGCTATAATACTGGGCCTTGCCTTCATATCCTGAGATTTCCTTTTTTTTTTTTTTTTTTTTTCAACGTTTTTTATTTATTTTTGGGACAGAGAGAGACAGAGCATGAACGGGGGAGGGGCAGAGAGAGAGGGAGACGCAGAATCGGAAGCAGGCTCCAGGCTCTGAGCCATCAGCCCAGAGCCCGATGCGGGGCTCGAACTCACGGACCGCGAGATCGTGACCTGGCTGAAGTCGGACGCTTAACCGACTGCGCCACCCAGGCGCCCCTCCTGAGATTTCCTTTTGATCCTGTTTTCTAGACTTCCATTCTTCCTCTTTTTTTGTGTGTGTTAATCCCTCATTTTGTTGGAGCATGTCTTTTTTTTTTTTTTTTTTTTTTTTTTTTTAATCTCTTATTTATTTTTGAGAGAGAGACAGAATGCAAGCAGGGGGGAACAGAGAGAGGGAGACACCGAATTTGAAGAGGCTCCAGGCTCTGACCTGTCAGCACAGAGCCTGACGTGGGGCTTGAACCCACAAACTGTGAGATTATGACCTGAGCCAAAGTCAAACACTTAACTGACTGAACCACCAGGCGCCCTTGAAGCATATGTTTCTGTAACTTCTTGAACAAAGGGTGCATGGAAGTTAAATATATTAAGATCTTAAATGTGTGAAATATGTTTTTTTCCTCATACTTTGTTAGTAATTTGACTGGGTACATATTTTTAGACTGAAAATCATTTTCTTTCATAATTTTGAAGGCTCTACTCCACTAATTTCTAGTTTCCATCATAAATGACATTTGTTTTTTTGTTTAACTGAATCTGCCCTTGGGGTTCTGAATTTATTAGTAGGGATAAACATTTTGTATCTTTCTTACCTGTTTCTTGTAATCTATAAATGGGAAGTACATAATCTATAGTTTGTTTTGGCAAATGACAATCCCAGTCTCAAAATTCTAGTTAAGTACATGCTTTATAAACATTCCTGAGTAGGAATGCTTATCTAGATGCTATTTAGTGGTAAGGTTGTTTTTAGTTGTGTCCACAGATTGAATGTTTGCGTACCGCACCCTTGCTTCTCAATGTAATGATATTAGGTCAGACTTTTGGGAGGTGATTAGGTACCATGAGATTAATGTCTATATAAAAGAGACCCCAAAGAATTTCCTCTCCCCTTCGATCATATAAAGATGCAAGTGAAAATGACCATCTGTGAATCAGGAAACAGGTTCTCACCAGATACCGAATATGATGGTGCCTTGATCTTGGACTTCACAGCCTCCAGAACTGTGAGAAATGAAGTCTGTTATTTATAAGCTATCCGGCCTGATATTTTTGTATTGGCAGCCTGAGCTAAGACAGTTTTTGTTTTGTTTTGTTTATTCTTATATTGTTTTATTCTTTTTAAAAATTAAAAAAAAAAATTTTGTTAGAGAGCATGAGAGTGGGGGAGAGGGGCTGAGGGAGAGAGAAAGAATCTTAAGCAGGCTCCACATTCAGCACAGAGCCCCATGAAGGGGCTCGATCCCACAACCCTGGGATCGACCCGAGTGGAAATCAAGAGTTAGATGCTCAACTGACGGAGCCACTCAGGTGCCCCTGTTTTGTTTATTCTTATATTGTTTTGTTATTTTGTTTTTCTCTAAACCTAAATAGTGGGAATACTGGAGATAAGCAGAATTCTGTTTCAGAGCACAAATAGTAACATAAAGTAGTTAAGTTCTCATTTGGATAGGTACTGAATTTGAATCCTCCTTTGCCATCTACCATTAGTGTGACCTTGGCAAGTGTGTCAGTCATGTCTTCTTAGAGATGCCAAGATGATATTATTCATGTGAAAATTTTATCAGGGGAAACACCTGTGGGAGAGAAAATGTGGAGGGAATCTTTAGACTCAGTGCTGAACTGACCCCAAGTGAAGGAGAGGGAAGGTTAGGTGGAAGAAAATGCCTTGCATTCTAAGGATGGTTTGGCAAGGTCATTGTGGGTCCTTGAAGTAAAGTCAACAACCATCAGAGAAGTCTCAGGTCTCCCAGGAAGGGCCTGACTTAGTATCCCTGCCAACTCAAACACTGGCAGGGAGCAGTCAGTGGGGCAGTGTGGCCTTAGAGCACACGTAATGAAGGATTTCAGGACCTAGAACTGGGACCCTTTTCACTTATACTCCCTGTAGTTGGAGATCTATCTGTAAGGCACATTCTAATGTTCACCACAGCCAGTTACCTCAGCCCTGTAAGCCACACTTTCCTCCTCTGTAAAATAGGGAGAATGATAGAGACTATCTTCTAAGGTTATTGTGAGGCAAGGATATGTGAAGTGTTCAGAATAGAAAGGATTCTTCTTTTTCCTCTTCCTGTTCCTCCTCCACTTAGCTTTTTCTCAGCAGTAGCTATTTTAGATCCAACACATAAACCAGAAACATTCTCCTCTGGTTTACTAAAACAAATCACAGTCTTTTGTAAAGTGTTACTAAACGTGTGTTCCATGGACCGGTACCATTAGCAACATCTGAGAGCTTGTTAGACATGGAAATCCCAGGACCCCATCCTGGACCTACTGAATCAGAATCTCTGGGGTAGAGCCCAGAAATCTGTTTTTTAAGATTAGTGTTGATCCTTGTGCACACTAGAGTTTGAGTAACACCTCCCTAAACAAATCATTCTTAATTCTTCTAGGGAGGAAAAAGGAAGAAAACAGATAAGATCTCTTCAAAAACAGCTACTTAACGTCAAAAGAGAACGGCAAGCTGAGGTACAGGTAAGAATTACCTGGCCAACACCAAAAGTTACTGAGCTGAAACAGCTATGTAAAAGCCATCTTCCTTCCTTCCTTTCTTCCTTCCTTCCTTCCTTCCTTCCTTCCTTCCTTCCTTCCTCCCTCCCTCCCTCCCTCCCTCCCTTCCTCCCTTCCTCAAGCCCTTTATTGATACAGCAGGTACTTTTCAATGAACCCAAGAGAGGCCATCTTCTCTGGGAAGATGGGATGTCTGCACAAACCCTTGAAGCTTTACTACTTCAAAAAAAATAAGTTCTCCCTTTTACCACAGCCCTTAGTACCTGCCCACATCGTCCTTCCCCCATTTTAAATAGGCAGAGCCCACAGGTACATGTGACCAATGCTAGCCAGCCACTCCAGTAGACAGTTACGTCAGTTCTGTGTTACTCGTGGACAAAGGCATAGACTATCAGATCTTGCAAAGGATTTAGGAAACAGACGATTTCTCCCTCCACCTTGAAAATAAAATACACTTCAGCCGATGCATGTCCTGAAATAGTTTAGCTGGGAGTCCCTAGGAAGGTGGTCCATTGTCAGTCCCTTCTTCATCAGCCTGTGCATCCAAAATTCTCCTCAAGGTCACATGAGTCATTTTTTGGTTGTTTTTTGTTTTTTGTTTTTTTAAACAGTCTTTCTTGCTGTAAGAACTCTTATAATGGAGCCTCATCCTCCTACTGCTAATACCTTTTCATGCCACTGGAATAACACTGTACTGCTGTTTTCTGTGGGCCTTTATAAATGTACTTCATTAGCAAGTCAGTGTCATTTCTGTCCAGTGACTGCACAGCCTGCTCGATTTCACTGCTGTTAAAATTTGTAAGCACTTTCAGCACCACACCCTGGGCTCATTCCTTCACGGCTTGGCTTATTTTGGATTACTTGGTTTTTTTTTTTAGATTTTGATTTTAATTTACCTAATGGCCTTTTACCTATACCTCTTTGTATTTTTTAGACATATAGTTGCTCTAGGGATTCCTTTTCATAATCTGTTTAGCATTAATACTACACCACTTCACATAAAATGTAAAAACCTTGCACTCATATAGTTCCACTGTTCCCCTCTTCCCCACCACTCACCTTTATTCTGTCATACATGTTACACATATATACATTATATATATTACACAAGACACAAGACCACAAGACAAAAAAATATGTTTTTTCCCTTAATTATTGTGCTTTTAAAAATTAAGAAGAAAATAATTGTCTTACCCTGATATTTATCAGTAAGTTTCCATCTGGTGTCATTTCCTTTCAGCTTAAAGAAATTTCTTTACTATTTCTTGCAATCCATGTTTGCTGTAGACGAGTCCTCTTTTTTTTTTTTAATTTTTTAAAAAAATTTATTTATTATTTGAGAGTGAGAGAGAGAGCATGTGGGAGGGATCATGTGGGATCTCATAACTATGAGATCATGACCTGAGCCAAAACCAAGAGTTAGAACCTTAAACCGACTGGGCCACCTATGTGCCCCAATAAGTCCTCTTACTTTTGTTTTTCCCAGGTCTAAGGCCATACCACTCTGAAAGCACCTGATCTTGTCTTTTACCTAGAAATGTGTCTATTTTGCTTTTGTTCTTGAAAGACATTTTCAGTGGGTATAGAATTTTGGGTTGACAGATTTTTCTTTCAGTACTTTAAGGATATTCACTATATTTTAACCTCCATTATTTGTTTTGAGAAGATAGCAGTCATTCAAATCATTGTTTTCCTGTATATAATGGGTTCCCTTTTGGATTTCCATTTTTATCTTTGATTTTCAGCAATTTGATTATACTGTGTTTAGATGTGATTTTCTTCCTGTTTATTCTGTTTGGATTTCACTGTAGATGTGATTTCTTCATATTTATTCTGTTTGGGTTTCGCTGAGATGTCTAAAAATGTAAATTTGTGTCTTTCACAAAATTTATGTGATTTTCAGCCCTTATCTCCCCCCCCCCCCAAAGTTCTATACCCATTGAATATATCTTTCAAGAACAAAGACAAAATAGAGCCCTAACAATCATGACCATGCAATATTGTAAAAATCATTTGAAGTGCTTCCTCTTTGTTTTGATTACTGCAATTTGTGGTACCAAAGAGCATTTATAAAACAGGGGGAAAATACTCACTGTCCTCTGTTGTAGTTATACATTTATAATATCATGTATAGTTAGGCATTACATTTGAAGGGTTTTACTCAAAAGAGATCTGTCAAGACAATGAGGTGTATGGAAACCTCATTACAAAAGGAAAGAAAAGAGGAAATTGATACAATTGAAATGGGAATAGTTCAAATGGAAATGAAAGTAATGGGTGGAATTGGAGCCTGAAACTTTTGAAGTTTGGACCTGATTATATTTCATCTGTATCTTAGAATGGGTGACTCTGTGTAGCTCAGAGCTTAGAGTTATTCAGAGACTGTTACAGAATCAGCCACTGTTCTTGGTCACAGACAGACAAACAAATATATATGTTAACTTAATACAGAATTGTATTTTTTCCAGTGGCTTCTGTCACTTTAATAGACCACATTGCAATTTGCCATCCAACCAAAGCAGCAGCCCAAGGGGTAACACAAGTTCCAACTTCTCCAGACAGTAGCTTCCAAAAATTCCAGGAACCATATTCTCATCTCTGCTTTGTGTTCAATTATGAAAACGGACACTACCATTAAAATTCTTTGGCTTACAATATTGTGGCAGCCATCAGAGCCTTATTAACTATAATTGGTTGACTGCTTCTTTCCATTTCTAAATCTTGTTCCTCTGAATTCAGATTAAAAGTACAGATCTGAAGGCAGTTTTGGGATTTCTGACTAAAGTTTGGTCTGCTACAAAAACCCACAAATATGGTGCATCAGTCCACAGACCTTGATCATGGGGAAGGCTGCAGACGCCATGGACAACCAGGGTTATGCTGGTGGGTTGTGGTGAGGGCAGATCTTTTTTTAGTGAGAATCTTAAAAGGCATTCATATAACTCATGACAATTGGCCTGTAACCCACTGCTTCTAGGCTGCCTCCTTTTTGCATACTAAGAAGATGCAGAAATGGAATTGTATTTCAGTTCATTTGTTAGTGTGCCTTGATCATGATTTTACCATGACTAGACTGTCAAGATTTTATATCTTCCTCTGTTTCCATACTTTCACCATAGGAGGCCACAAGTTGTGCAGAACAGTAATACAGGAGGGAATAATCAGAGGCCCACAGCAACAGCATTAAAACCAGATGCCTTTTACTTGGCACGGTATAATTGTAGACCAATGTTGTATGACCTTATTAAGTTACATAATGTAATACCTTTTGCTTGCCATAGGCAGAAACTCCTAGAATTTTAACTCTGCATTTCTGATCTTCATATTATTACTCTAAAAGACTTAATATTCAATTTGATAAAGAAAACTGATGAGAACATTTTCTTGAGTTTTTGAAAGTATATTTCTGTACGGATGCTATTTAATGAATACTTAGGTGTTCAACACTGTTAGATTCTGTGAGAAACAAACGCACAATTATTTATGTGGCTGAGGTTTTCTGGAAAAGGTTTTATGGATTTAAGTGGTGTATAAGCAGGGTCTCAAAGAAAGTCTAAGTGGTTAAATAGGTATAAAGATAACAGCCGATGAAGAAGTGACACCATCACATTTCACTTTAACTCAAGTCTTCCTAGAAATCCACTTTATTGTTGACTTCCATACAGTTTGAACTAGAAGAGAAGAAAAAAGTGAAATGGGAAAGAGGAGAAGGGAGGAGAGTGTAGAAAGAAGGGAAGGGGAAAAAGTGAGCCAAAAAAGAACGCTCTTAAAATTAATTTAATGAACATTTATTGAGTAGCTAAGTTGCATGAGGCACTGGCAGGGTTTTACAGTTGAGGAAAGTCTTAGGTTAATTGCCCACAACTTTTAAAAGACTAAAAAGCACTGAGATGTGTTATCAGCTAAGCCTTGTAGCATATTCTCTGCCAGAGATACTCATCTCTTTGGAGTGGCTTTGATACAGGTGGAATAACTGCTCTATAATTGGAATGATTCCATACAGTTACACCAAGAAGTCAGACAAAATGACCTGAAGAATTCCTTTCTGACTAATTTTAGGGGCCTATGAGCCTTTATTTTACTTTTAAAAAATGGGTTTTTTTTTAAATTACAGCTTATTTTCTTTTTTTCTAAGTGTTGATTTTTGAGAGAGAGAGAGAGAGAGAGAGAGAGAAGTGTGAGCAGGGGAGGGGCAGAGAGAGAGACACACACAGAATCTGAAGCAGACTCCAGGCTCTGAGCTGTCAGCACAGAGCCCGATGTGGGACTCAACCCCACAGACCTGCCGAGGCACCCGGAGGGGCCTATGATCCTTTAAACTGTATGTTTTTTATTGTGGATGATCTTGACCGATTTCTGCTTTGTTTCTTTTAATACTTAGAATTTACTCTGCCCAGCTTACGTGGTAAGACTAAAATTGGTTGGTATTTAGAGAAACCGAGATCTCTGATAAAGCACTGCATTTTTATTACTAGTTGTGTTTGCTTGCTGTGCTGTCAGCTAACTGATCATCTCTCTGTGAAATGACTCGTGATGTGTCTGATTCTTCTCAAACAATGAAATGTTACACCCTGACTAAAACCTTTCCAAAACTTCCCATGGCACTTGGAATACAATTCAAACTTAATAGCGCCTGAGGTCCCGCATGGTTCCTTCTTACCTACCTCTCCAACCTCATCCTGTCCCACTCTCAACTGTTGCTGGGATAGTCTCTAGAGTTTTCTTTCAGTCCCTGGAATGTATCCAGGTTTTTTGTGCCTCAGGACTTGGGCATTTCTTTTTCCTTTTTCTGAGAATCTTCCTTGATCCCACTTTTCATGTGACATACATACTTACCCTTCAGGTGTCAGATTTAACATTCTTTTCTCAAAGAATTCTTCTTATTTATTTTTTATATACATGTATTAAAATGTACATATTTTACATTTTAATGTAAATTAAAATGTACATTTTAATGGGGGCAGAGAGAGACAGGGAGACAGAGAATACCAAGCAGGCTCCACCCTGTCAATGCAGAGCCCAGTGTGAGGCTAGAACTCATGAACCATGAGATTATGACCTGAGCTGAAATCAAGAGTCAAGTGGTTAACTGACTGAGCCACCCAGGCGCCCCAGAGAATCCTTTTTAGACCATCCAATCTACTGTAGGTCTCCTTCATTATTTTCTCTCATGAGAAAATGTTGCTCTATTCTTTAATAGTGTTTTGCACCTTAAGAAAAGTTTACATACCTTGCACCTTTAAAAATGTTTTTGCTTTTGTTTTGAAAATATTTTATCTTTAAGTAATTCTGTACCCAATGTGGGGCTCGAGCTCACAACCCCAAGATCAAGAGTCACATGCTCCACCAACTGAGCCTGCCACACGCTCAAAAAGTTTTTTAAAAAAATATTTATTTTTGAGAGAGAAAGGGAGAAAACACAAGCTGAGAGGGGCAGAGAGTGAGGGGGACAGAGGATCCAAAGCAGGCTCAGCACTGTCAGTGCAGAGCCTGATGCAGGGCTCAAACTCATGAACCATGAGATCATGACCTGAGCCAAAGTCAGATGCTTAACTGACTGAGCCACCCAGGCACACCCAAAAAGTTTGTTTTTAATCACATCTCTATCACTAGATGGTAAAGTCTATGAGGGCAAGGACCATGTCTATTAGATCTCCACTGTTTAACTTAGTATGATACTGAATGAATTTTTTAAAAGAATTTATTTTAAAGAGAGAGAGAGCACATGAGTCGGGGAAAGGGGCAGAGGGAGAGAGAATCTTAAGCAGGCTCCATGCCCAGTGCAGAGCCTGACACGGGGCTTGATCCTACAATTCTGAGATCATGATTTGAGCTGTAATCAAGAGTTGGATCCTTGGGGCACCCAGGTGGCTCAGTTGGTTAAGTGTCCAACTTTGGTTCAGGTCATGATCTCACGGTTTGTAGGTTTGAGCCCTGTGTTAGGCTCTGTGCTGACAGCTCAGAGCCTGGAGCCTGCTCCAGAATCTGTGTCTCCCTCTTTCTCTGCTCCTCCCCTGCTTGTGTGTCACTCGCTCTCTCTCAAAAATAAACACGAAAAGAATTTTAAAAAAGAGTTGGACTCTCAACTGACTGAGCCACCCAGGTGCCCCTGAATATTTTTTTTAATGAATATTGAAACCTTAAAATTGCCAAGCACTTTGTGACCTGCAAAGAATTTTCATATATCCTCCATTCAATTTCTTATAATCACTTGCTAAGATATACCAGGCAAGGCAGATGTTAATGCTTTTATGTTATAGAAGGTAAGACTTAGAGAGTTTAACTGACTTGGCAAGGTTACCATAGCTGTTGAGGGCTTGCATGGGAAGACAGTTCTTTTGATCATTTAGACCAGTGCTCTTTCTCCCACAATGAGATAGTAATGGGAAATCTTTGTAGATACAAAGATATATACCCAAAGATATATACCAAATAGTGTACTTAGGAAAGAATCTCACAGTCCTGGTGCTAACTTATCTTTCATTTTCATTTATACTATCCCTGATTATTGGCTAACTTTCCTGTAGTGAGATGGCAGAAAAATGGATCCAGTTCCTTGTTGATTTATAAATACAGAAGGTAGGCTTTAGCCACTGGCTGAACTGAATGGAAGTAGAATATATTTTAATTTAGAAGCCTGGTCTTACCTCTACAGAGTCGGAATGAATATATTGCTCACCTCAAGGACCAGTTGCAAGAGATGAAGGCAAAAACCAACCTGGAGAATCGCTATATGAAGAGAAACACTGAGCTGCAGATCTCCCAGACCCAGAAGAAATGTAACAGAACAGAGGAGTTCTTGCTGGAAGAGATAGAGGTAATCACTGCTACATTAAGAATGAACACGGTAGGTGGCATTTGGGCTGTCACTCCTCATACTGCTTCACCTAACAGAGGAGGAAGGGCTCCTCTGTTGATCTTTGCTCTATCTTTCCTGCAGCTCTCACATTTGAGATTAAAAATAAAAACAGAATGAAGTGCCCCAAAACAAGATACTTATTGTGAGTTTTTGCTGCTGCCTTCTTTACCCAACAAGTACCTTTTATCCCCCATTAAGAAATATAAAATCGGGGCTCCTGAATGGCTCAATTGGTTAAGCGTCTGACTTCCTCTCAGGTCACGATCTCAGTTTGTGAGTTCAAGCCCAACATGGGGCTCTACGCTGTCAACTTCAGATCCTCTGTCTCCCTCTCTCTCTCTGACCCTCCCCTGCTCCCACACACTCTCTCTCACTCTCTCTCAAAAATAAATAAACATTAAAACATATATATAAAATCAAGAGGTAGCTCAGTTGGTTAAGCTTTCATGACCTTTGATTTCGGCTCTTGTGAGATTAAGCCTGACACAGAGGATGGAGCCTGCTTGGGATTCTCTCTCTGCCCCTCCCCAACTTCTGCACACACACGCATGCTCTCTCTCTCAAAATAAATAAACTTAAAAAAAAGGAGACAGAAATATAAAATCAAGCGTGCTGAGATTCATTCAAACCTAAATTTTAGAGATGGGAAATCCCACTGGAAAAATACCAGGAGAAACAAACAAGGGGTAGACACTCATTAGAAAAGGAAGACTAAATGATTAAAAGAACAATAGGTAGGTGAGAAGGAGCAAACATTAGTAGTGTCATCCATGTTCAGGAGGACTGCTTTCTCTGGTCCCTCACTTATTTGAAAACTTCCTCGATGGGTGTGGTATATGACTCTGACTGCAGACTTCTTGCACTCTGGAATTTCCTTTTTTAGGCCTAAGAACACTGTGCCCTTGAAACATTTTTCTCTCCTTAAATGACATCACTTTCCAGGCAACTGGATTATGGTTCTTATGTCCTGGACACTGGCATGTGTTCAGCATAATGCCCAACACATGACTCAGCACCATCCATGAACACAAATTGGGTTAAAGGGAACTGATTTGCTGCCCCAGAGTGATGTGGTAGGATTCTTGGGACTCCAGTTGGTAAAGAAAACCTGACATACTGTCACAGCTACAACTCTAATCTTGAGAACTTCTCATTCCAAACCCTACTGGCAAGAATTCCTGATATTGGTTTATTTTCACAGAAACTAAGGTTGAAAACCGAAGAAGAGAATCGGATTCATATGGAAATTGAAATGTTCCTTAGAAAGGAGCAGCAGGTAGGTCACCAAAAGTTTTCTGTCCTCTGATTTATTTGTGTTCCACTTACAAAAAAATCAAGGGTGGCAAAAAAAATATTTTTAAGGAAAGAAAAAAAATTTAAATGTTTATTTATTTTTGAGAAAGAGAGACAGAGAGAGACAGAGTGTGAGAAGGGGAGGGGCAGAGAGACAGGGAGACACAGAATCCGAAGCAGGCTCCAGGCTCTGAACTGTCAGCACAGAGCCTGATGCAGGGCTCGAACTCATGAACCGCGAGACCGTGACCTGAGCCTGAGGCTTACTTAACCGACTGAGCCACCCAGGCACCCCGGAAAGAAATTTTTTAAGGAGTAAAAAATCAACCATAATTCTACCAGCCTAGTGAATGAATTGTAGCCCATGTCTTGTCTCACAGTTATCCATATGAATGAATATTTTATAAAGCTGTAATTTGAGTACAGGTTAAATATTTTATCTTCTGCCTTTATCATTTAGCATTATAAAATTTGCTCCTAGATTCCTCATAGTCATAATTTTAAAATAAAATTTACTGATTTTTAAAATTATAAAAATAACATACTCTTAGTTGAGGGAAGATTTTTTTCTTTAATATGAAATTTATTGTCAACTTGGTTTCCATACAACACCCAGTGCTCATCCCAGCACTTTCAACAATTGCCAAATCATGGAAAGAGCCTAAATGTCCATCAACTGATGAATGGATAAAGAAACTGTGGTTTATATACACAATGGAATACTACATGGCAATGGGAAGATTTTTTTTTTAATCGTCAATCGCTTTTTCACTCATTTTTTCATGTTATTACATTATCTTCATAAAATAATTTAAAATAGTTTTATAATGTTCTACTGAATGGTCATTCCATAGTTTACTTATTACCCTTCATTTGGGATATTTATATTATTTCCAAGGTTTCATTATTATATATAATGCAGTAATGAAAGCTTTGCCCAAATAACTGTTTTCTTTCATTGCAATTATTTACTAAAGGTGAATCTCAAGTATGAGAGTATTATGTCAGAGAGACTAGTATTTTGTTTTGTTTTTTTGTTTTTTGCCTCTTGTTTTATTTTATTCTTTTAAAGTTTTTATTTAAATTCTAGTTAGTTAACATGTGGTGTAATACTGGCTTCAGGAATAGAATTTAGTAGTAATTCTTCACTTGTATACAACACCTAGTGCTCACCACAACAAGTGCCCTCCTTAATGCCCATCACCCATTTAGCCTATCCCCTGCCCACCTCTCCTCCAGCAACCCTAAGTCTGGGTCTTTTATGTTTTCTTCCCTCTCTCTTTTTTCCCCTTCCCCTATGTTCATATGTTTTGTTTCTTAAATTCCATAGAAGTGAAATCATATGGTATTTGCCTTTCTCTGAATGACTTATTTCACTTAGCATAACACACTCTAGCTCCATCCACATCATTCCAAATGGCAAGATTTCATTCTTTTTGATATCTGGATATTATTCCAATGTATACATACCACATCTTCTTTATCCATTCATCACTTTCCGTAATTTGGCTGTTGTTGATAATGCTACTAAAAACATTGGGGGTGCATGTGCCCCTTCAAATAAGTATTTTTGTATCCTTTGGGTAAATACCTAGTAGTGTAATTGCTGGGTCATAGGGTAGTTCTATTTTTAACATTTTGAGAAACATCCATACTGTTTTCCAGAGTAGAAAACACCAGTTTGCCTTTCCACCAATTGTATAAGAGGGTTCCCCTTTCTCCACATCCTCTCCAACAAATGTTGTTTCCTGTGTTGTTAATTGTAACCATTCTGACAGGTGTGAGGTAGTATCTCATTGTGGTTTTGATTTGTATTTCCCTGATGTTGGGTGATTTGGAGCATCTTTTAATGTGTTAGCCATCTGGATATCTTCTTTGGGAAAATGTCTATTCATATCTTCTGCCCATTTCTTAACTAGATTATTTGTTTTTTGGGTGTTAAGTTTGATAAGTTCTTTATAGATTTTGGATACTACTCCTTTATCAGATATGTCCTTTGCAAGTATCTTCTCCCATTGTTGCCTTTTAGTTTTGCTGATTGTTTCCTTCTCTGTGCAGAACCTTTTTATCTTGATGAGGTCCCAGTAGTTCATTTTTGCTTTCGTGCTTTTGTTTCCCTAGCTTCCAGAGATGTGTCTAATAAGAATATGCTACAGGTGAGGTCAAAGAGATTGCTGCCTGTGTTCTCCTCTAGGATTTTGATGGCTTCCTGTCTCACATTTAGGTCTTTCATCCATTTTGAACTTATTTTTGTATATGGTGTAAGAAAGTCCAGTTTTCCCAACACCAATTGTTGAAGAGACTGTCTTTTTGCCATTTGGTATTCTTTCCTGCTTTGTTGAAGATTAGTTGACCATATAGCTATGGGTCCAATTCCGGGTTTTCTATTATGTTCCACTGATCTATGTGCAGAGACTGGTATTTTGTGACTCTTGATAAATATTGCTAATACGTTCTAATCTACACTACCATCACTAATGTGAATTGCTGACACTAATTTCAAGGTATCCTCAACCACACTAGACATTTTACATATTTTTAAAGTGCTAATTTAATGAGTTGTCTTATTTTGCTTCCTTTTGCTAATAGAATTGACCATTTTTTCATATATTTACTTATTCATCTTATTTCTTCTTGTGTTAATTATATGTGACTGAAATGGTTTTAATTAATAATTATAATACTAATAATCAACTAAGGTGAGTGGAGTTTTTCAAAATATCTCTGTTGGATGAATAAGGAAAAAAGATTCAGTCTGCCTTTGAGAAAGCTAATGGATTTTCAGTAAACAGTTCCAAATTTGTGGTGAAAGAATAGAATTTATAGATTCTATCTCACAGGACTTTACTGAAAAAAAAAAAAATTGGTAGGCTCTTAGGAACAGGGTTTTATACCCCAGCAATTTAAGATTATGTACCATGGTGGCACTTGGGTGGCTCAGTCAGTTGAGTGTCTGATTCTTGATTTCGGCTCAGGTCATGGTCTCCCAGTTTGTGGGTTCGAGCCCCACTTTGGGCTGTGTGCTGACAGTGTGGAGCCTGCTTTGGATCTTCTCTCTTTTCCCCTTTCTCTGTCTCTCTCTCTCTCTCTCAAAAAAAAAAAAAAAAAAAAAAAAAAGAATATGGATCTCTCTCTCCCCCCTTTTTCTCTTTCTCTCTCAAAAAACAAAACAAAACAAAAAAGATTATGTGTCATGTTACCTGTTCAACTCTTAGATGCATAGCTAGCACGTGTTTAATAATCAGATGAGTTGGTGGATAGATGGATAATGGATGGATGAAGTCAGTGTTTCCTAGATATTCAGCCCAATAACACAAGTAATATATAAATACTTTTCAATTAAAATTTGAAACAGCACAGGGTCACCTGGGTGGCTCAGTTGGTTGTGTCCAACTCTTGATTTCGGTTCAGGTCATGATGCTACAGGTTGTGGGTTCAAGCCCTGTGTCAGGCTCTGAGCTGATAGCACAGAGACTGCTTGGGATCCTCACTGCCCCTCCCCTGCTCACGCTCTCTAAATAAATAAATATTTAAAAAAGTGAATAAAATTTGAAACATAGATTTTAAAAAGTGAAAGCTCTCTTAATCACTCCTCATTCCAAGATTTCTTCCACATCTTTTTCCTTCATATACATACTTGTGTATGTACCTAAATACTTTCATGTTTTTAGTATTTATCCTTCTATTTATTTATATTTGTGACATAAATGATATCATAGTATATATATTACTCAAGATTCTGTTTTTTTGTTTTTTTGTTTTTTTAAATTTACTTTGTCTTGGGGCGCCTGGGTGGCTCGGTCGGTTGGGCATCCGACTTCAGCTCAGGTCATGATCTCGCAGTCCGTGGGTTCGAGCCCCGCGTTGGGCTCTGTGCTGACAGCTCAGAGCCTGGAGCCTGTTTCAGATTCTGTGTCTCCCTCTCTCTCTGCCCCTCCCCTGTTCATGCTCTGTCTCTCTCTGTCTCAAAAATAAATAAACGTTAAAAAAAAAATTAAAAAAAAATTTACTTTGTTTTAATGTTTCCTATAGAAGTACAACTGTTATATAATATCCCATAGAGGGACATATCAAAATTTAGTTAACCATTCTTCTGACTGCGGACATCCAGGTTGTTTCCAAGTTTTGCTATTATAACAATGGTAAACATTCTTATATATCTCTAAATGCATGGTGTATGGAAGGGCTATTCATTTTTGCATATTGCTGTAGATTCATTATGTCCTCTCATACTAGTTTTAATGGTTTTTCAGTTGATTTGTTTAGATTTTCTAGGTAGAAATCTTTTTGACTGCAGTCAAATATATGTCTGTTTCCATTTTGTGGCTTATTGTATAGCTAGAGTGTCAAGTGTAATGTTGATTAGTAGTAGTGATAATGGGCACTGTTTTTCTATTCTTGGTTTTAATGGTATTTCAGTCAGTATTGCACATGAGTTCATGGGCATGCCACATTTCTCATGTGCAAGTTAGGGCATTCGTTGGGAAATAATGGGGCCCCAAAACTTGGAATGGGAATATCTGGATGAATTCAGATGTAATTGATAATCTTGAACCCCCAAATAACTCAGCCTGCCTTACCAGTGGAAGTAGTATGCCCTCCAGGGTCTGAGGAGATTAGTTTTACTTTCCCTGAAAATGCTGTGGTAATAACTTCATCTGAGGCAGATGCTCACTCTCAAGACCCAGCACAAATCACTCCTATTGTCCCAGGATCCATAACTAGAGTCAAATCTCAGCAAGTTCCAGGGATACAGGTAACTCGGATAACTATAATTCAGAAGGAAATGGCTTATACACCTAACAAATTACGAGACTTTGCTAATATATATTGGCAGAAACCTCGAGACATGTTTGGGAATGGATTCTAAGGGTGTTAGACCAAGGAGGGTAGAATATAATGCTAGATTGAGTCATGTTCCTTGATATGGATATACCTACTAGAGATTGTGGATTCAGTGTGATAGCTTGTGAAGCTGGAGGTGACTTTTAACAGTTGCTTTAAACTTGGATCCAACAATGGCCCACATTTAATGAGGTGGAGATGCTGGAGCTTCCCTGCTATGATTTGGAGGAGAAATAGGAATATCAGAGTGAATTTGTGTGGTCTACAAATCTGTCACTGAACACCTATCTATACCTGTAACAAGTTTCTGTGAGACATTTCTTCCTAGAAGACACTCCTATATGAAGGCATTGAGAAATACATTAGTGAGGGGAGCACCTATGTCCTCAGAAAGGTCTTTGGTTGCTTTCCTGTGTAGGCCAGGTAAGATCACGGGTGATGTCATCATTGAAGTGGCTTCTCTGGTTTCAGTGGGGATGATGGGGCCCTGGAGTGCCAGAGGACATGTGACAGCACTTCCCTGCTAAAGACATGTGAACACATTTACCATGAAGGGTAGCAAGGATATACTGGAAATCAGAATGCCTTTGCCCATAGGGATATTTAGCAATGGCTAATTAATCATGGTATCCCTAAGAGCAAAATTGGTGAGTAGCCTGATAAAGAATTACTTGATGTATATAACAGAAGAAAGTCCAAGTCTAGTAGCCAAAACCCTGATTTGAACCACCACAATGAAGAGTCATGGTTTTTCCTCTGATTTCCAGATATAAGTCAATTCAAAGACCAAAGCCCCTTAATTGAAGGGGACAGGTCCCCCTGAGGATGAACTCTGCAGCATTACTGCAGGCATAGACTGCGAATCTTCCTCTAAGCCTACTTACTCAAAGGGAACTGTGGCTATTTGTTAGAGTTACTATGCACTGGAAAAAAGAAAATATCCATATTTTTTCAGATTACTGAGCATTGGCTTTGAACTGATATTAACTCCTGAGAACCCAAAACAGCACTCAAATGGTCCCTACTCAAAATGAGGGATTATAGTGCTCAGGTGATAGATGGAGTCTTAAGTCTGATGGACTCTGGGCCCACTTGTTCTGTGGATCCACTCTGTGGTTATTTCCCCAGTTACTGAACGTATAATTGGAGTAGACATACTTGGCAACAGACAGAATTTCCACATTGGCTCTCTGACCTATGAAGTAAGGGCCATTATGGTAGTAAGGGCCAAGTAGAAGTCTCTGGAACTTCCCCTCTCTGCCAACATAGTAAATCATAAGCAAATGCCGTGCCCCTGCCGCAACTGCAGAAATCGGTGCCAACAAAAAAAGACTTGAAAGAAGCAGAGGTAGTGATGCTTATCACATTCCTATTTAACTCAGCTGTGTAGCCTGTAGAGGTGCATGATCTTGGATAATGACTGTGAACTGCTTTAAGTGTAATCAGGTGATGACTCCAATTGCAGCTACACTTGCAGATGTAGTATCTTGACTGAAGAACTTCTTCGAAGGCCACTGGCATTTGGTAGGCACCTATTAACCTTAACTTGAACAAAGCCTTTGCCTCTAAACCAGTGTGAAAAAACCTCCGGAAGTAATTTGCTTTTACCTGGCAGGGCCAACAGTACACCCTCACAGGCTCACATCAGGGCCATGTCAGTTCTCCTGTTTTCTGCTATAATGTGGTCTGCAGAGATACTGCTTGCTTTGACTTTCTATAAAGCACTGTAGTTGTCCACTGTGTTATGTTGATTGTATCTGATGAACAGGAATTGGCAAGGACTTTGGATGCCTTAGTAAGACGTATGAATGAGAAGGTGGGAGAGAAACTATTTTTGGTACCAATTTTGTAACATGGTTCAGTTAGGTGACAGAAACCACAGCAGTAATTTCAGCAGGGAACACTTAACAAAAGAATCATTAACTGGTAATAAGGGACTGGCTACAAAGAAAGGATAAAAGAGAACTCTAAAGAACATCTTAGGGCTGAAGGACAGTATCCAAGGAAGAAATAAACAGAGATGTTTGCTTTGTTGCCTGGGGTCAGAGCAGGATCATAGCTAGTGGGATAAAGCTGGCAAGCAGGAACTGTGGACTGATTGGTAAGCAAGAATCCTCCTGTTGTACCAACAAAACTTGTTGGTGAACAAGTGGCCTAAGTGTCCCACACACATGCTACTGCCAGCCCTGCCCCAGGAACAAACGATGAAGCACAGTGGAATCAAGGAGCAGCTCCCTCCCTCATGTCCCTCCAGCGACCTCTACTGACAAAATTTAGCATTATGCCAGCTGGCAAAAAAGAACTGTTTACAGCAAGCATCCAGGTTGACAAAACTGGCTGGTGAAGGATGCATTTTAGAGTTGAGAGGCAATAAATTGATAACTGGCATGAATGGGGATTGTATGAAGTGTATCCTGTAGGCTTATGGTAGATAAATGTTTATCAAGTTAAGGAAGTTTCCTTTGGGTCTTGCTGAGTTTGTTTTTTTTTTTTAAATCTAGAATGAGTATTCAAGTTTTATGAGATGGATTTTTTCATCCATTGAGATGATACGGGCTTTTAATTTTTTAATAAAGTAAAATATATTAATAGATTTATTGATGTTGAGTCATTTTTAAATTCTTGGGATAGGGGCACCTGGGTGGCTCAGTCAGTTAAACATCCAACTTTTGCTCAGGTCATGATCTTGCAGTTCATGAGTTTGAGCCCCGTTGGGCTCTGTGCTGACAGCTTGGAGCCTGGAGCCTGCTTCAGATTGTCTCCCTCCCTCTCTCTCTGCCTCTTCCTCTGTTCACACACAGACACACACACACACACACACACACACACACACACACTCTCTCTCTCTCTCTCTCTCTCTCAAAAATAACATAAAAAATTTCTTTTAAAAAATAAATAAGTTCTTGGGTTAAACCCTACTTGTTCTTAATATATTATTCTTTTACCAGACTGCTAGATTGATTTGTAGATTTTTATTTTGTATTTATATATTCCATAAACAAGGTTGACCTTTGGATTTATTTTTTGGTGTTCTTTATGTTGCTATCAGTTATGCTAGTTTAGCAGCTTGAGTTGGGAAGCTTTCTATCTTTTTATGCTCTGAAACCTAAAAATATAAATAAAGCAAATAGATTATTATCTGTTCCTTCAAACTTTGGTAAACTTTAGTCGTAGACAGTCTTGTCTGGGTATCATCTTCAAGGGGAGAAGTTTGGCTACTTTTTAAATTTTTTAAATGATTATTGATGTTTTCACGTAAAGAGTCTCTTTTTGAGTCATTTTTGGTAACTTATGCCTTCCTAGAAATGATTTGTTTTATCTAAACATTCATTTCAAATTTATTAGTATAAAAATATGCTCCAAAGTCTCTTACAATTTAAAATTTTCCTTTGTTTCTATAGTTATCATTTTCATCTTTATTTTTAAAAATTGTATCTTTTCTCCCTTTTTCTTGCTGAGATTTGTCAAACTTTTGACCATTTTATTGGTCTTCACAAAAACTATCTTTTGGCTTTATTGAGCAAATCTTTTCCCTTTCACATTGGTTTTTGCTTTAATTTTCAGTAATTATTTTCTTATACTTCTTTCGAGCTTATGCTGCTAATCTTTGTCTAGTTTCTTAAAAGCTCAATTCACCTATTTTCAAATTTTATTATTTTCTACTATACGCATGTAACCCAACATATTTTCTGACTACTGTTTGGCTGAAGTATACAGGTTTTGATACATAATGCTTACGTTGTCATTTTTTTCCAAATAATTTTTTTAAGTGTTTATTTATTTTGAGAGAGAGAGAAATAGAACGTGCATGAGCACGAGTGGGGCAGGAGCAGGGATAAAGGTATAGAGAGAGTCCCAAGTAGGCTCCATGCTGTCAGCACAAAGGCCAATGCAGGGCTCGATCTCACAGACCCCAAGAGATCATGACCTGAGCCGAAATCAAGAGTTGGATACTCACCTAATTGAGCCACCCATGTGCCCCTTCCCTTCTAAATAATTTCTAATTTATTTATTTCTCCCCAACATTTTATTATTAGTATTTCCAAACATACACAGAGTTAAAAGAATTCTACAGTGACCACCCAGTAGTGGTAGATTCTACCATTAACATTTTTTCTTGCTTCATCACAGATCTATACATCCTTCCTCCATTAATCCACCTTACCTTTTTCACGCCTTTAAATAAATTATAGGCATTATAATTTGTTATTTCCTTAACCCATGAGTTATTTAAAAGTGTATTTCTTTTTTTTTTTTTCTAAAGTTCACTTTGAGAGAGAGCATGCATGAGTGGCAGAGGGGCTGGGCAGGGGGAGAATCCCAAGCAGGCAGAACATAGCAGTTTGATGCAGTCATGTCTTTAACATCTTTCTAACCCTTGTTAACACATTTTTTAAAGTTTATTTTGAGAGAGAGAGCGTGGGGGAGGGGCAGAGAAAGGGCGAGAGAGAGAATCCTAAGCAGGCTCTGCACTGTCAGTGGAGAGCCCTATGGGGGGCTTGATCTCATGACCCTGAGATCATGACCTGAGCCAAAAGCAAGAGTAGAAATCAAGTTGGTTGCTTAACTGACTGAGCCACCCAGGTGCCCCTAGGCTGTCTTTCTATTGCTTACGGCAACACTTTGAGGTCTACACTCCTACTGTCTTCCGTTGTGGTCTCAGAATGTAAAACGTAAGATTCGTGCCTGCTGGAATCTGTTGAGCCCTTATTTAGGCTTAATATATGCTCAAGTTACACGAATATTCCATAGGTATTTGAAAAGAATGTGTATTCTCTGTTAGGTACAAGTTTTGTATAAATGTCTAACAGTCTGTCAAATTCTTCATATTATTACTTATTTTGACTTACTTGGGCTATTAATTTCAGAGAAGTGTGACAGTCTCCCAAGATCATTGTGGACCTGTCAATTTCTTATATTTCTAATAATGTTTGCTTTATATATTCCAAAATGGCATGAGTATAAAACTTCATAACAGTAATATAATAATAGAGCGTGTTTTTCTCAGTATAAAATGTTTTTCTCTTATTTAATATTTTTGGCTTGAGTTCTGTTTTGCCAGATATTAACTGCCAAACCTGCATTCTTTTTGCTTTGATTATATAGTTTTAGCTGTGGTTTTTATAAATACTTCATAGATTGATTTTTAAAAATCTATTTTGATAGGGAAATTTACCTCAATTTGTTTTTATTGTAGTTTTTCATTTGTTTCTACTTACTGTTTCCATCCTCTGTTCCCTGCTTTTCAAGCTTTCGTTGTTTCTTTCCTTTTGTTGGAATCATGGCATTTTTATTGTTCAATTTCTTGCTCTCTAGTGCAAACTTGTTATTTGCACACCATTTTCACAGTTTTATAATATCTGCATACCACCTGAATTGTACTGTTTTGTACATAATTACTCACCTAAACAACTATATCAATTTATTTTCAATTAAGATTTTTATATTATTACTATGAAAGAAAAACCAGTACCATTTGTCATAAGTAGAAATCAAAATAAATAGAAGTACAATAAATACCAAATGATGTGACTACATTTTAGCCAGTTTTTCTTGCCTGCCTGGAGACTCTTCTCTTTTTGTTAAAAAAAGAAAAAGGGGCATCTGGGTGGCTCAGTCAGTTAAGCGTCAAACTCTTGGTATCAGCACAGGTCATGATCTCACGGTTCATAAGATCAAGCCCTGGGTCAGGCTGTGGCTGGCAGAGTTGAGCCTGCTTGGGATTTCCTTTCTGCCCTCCACACTCACTCTCTCTCAAAAAACAAAACAAAACAAAACAAAAAACTTAGAAAAAAAATGGGGCACCTGGGTGGCTCAGTCAGTTAGGCTCCAATTCTTAATTTTGGCTCAGGTCACAATCTCATGGTTCGAGTTAGAGCCCCAGTCAGGCTCTGTGCTGACAGTGCGGAGCCTGCTTGGGATTCTCTCTCTCCCTCTCTCTCTCTCTCAAAATAAACTTCAACAAATGTGTTAACAAGAGTTAGAAAGATGTTAAAGACATGACTGCATCAAACTGGTATGTTCTCTTTAACTTAATCAGAATGATTAGTTGAATCATATTTTTTAAAAGTCCCATGTAAGTGTACCACCTAAAGTCTCCTTCTTGAGGTACTTCAAGTATGTGACCTAGGGGTTTGGAAGTTACACATTCTGTGCTTGGAGTGGTAACCCTTAGCATTTGAACATACATATTTATATTTTACTCTTCTTCTTAAGTCTAGTTAATATCTGTATCTTCTTGTCTTTATTTTTTTTTTTATTTATTTATTTTTTTTAAATTTTTTTTTTTAACGTTTTATTTATTTTTGAGACAGAGAGAGACAGAGCATGAACGGGGGAGGGGCAGAGAGAGAGGGAGACACAGAATTGGAAGCAGGCTCCAGGCTCTGAGCCATCAGCCCAGAGCCTGACGCGGGGCTCGAACTCACGGACCGCGAGATCGTGACCTGAGCCGAAGTCGGCCGCCTAACCGACTGAGCCACCCAGGCGCCCCTCTTCTTGTCTTTATTAAAGCAAAGCTTTCACTTACCTCTTCTTTTCCTCTTCTATGTCCCATGGTGAAATCATTCCTTATATGTTTCCTTTCTACAAATGAGAGAAGTGAAGCTTTAGAGAATTTAACTTATTTGAGTGCCAGAGTTGGGAGCTGAACCTAGGCAGTCTGGAACCTGTCTGTGCTCCTTCCATGAGACTACACTGCCTAATTTGGGATTTTAGTTACAGATTATGATTTAATTTTAAAAAGTATATTATGTAGCTTAAATATACATTTTATTGTTCCTCCCACATACTATCTCTTTCATTTTACTTGGCTAAAATATACTCTTGAGCAACTCTTTTAGAAAGACCAGTTATGTTCTTTCTGTCACATTTGAATGCAAGGTTGGCTAGGTTATAGAATCTTAGATTCACATTGATTAGTTTTTAGGAATCTGAAGACATTGTACCCTTCCCAACTGGTATTTACTGTTATTAATCAAAGAGATGTCTGATGCCATCCCTTATCCTTCAGAATTTTCTACCTATCTTTTATTCCTTTCCAATTTTCCTCATCCAGACACCTGGAAGGGCCTCTTCCCCCTGTTTTTAAATTGAGTAATCATATTAAATATACAAATATTAAGCATATAGTTTGATGAACATTTACATATATAAACTCCTGGAACCACCACCACCCAGATAGCACATTTACAACATTCCAGAAATTTCCCTCGTGCCCCCTTCCCAATCAAATAAAGCAAGCCACCCCTAGAAGGAGCCACGATTCTGACTTTTATCACGAGAGAAAAGTTTTGCCTGTTCTTGAACCTTATATAAATGATTTCATACAGTATATAAGGTTTTGTGCCTGGTGGGAGCCATGTTTTAATGTTCTTTCCAAACAGAAACTTGAGGAGAAGCTAGAGTTCTGGATGGAGAAATTTGATAAGGACACAGAAATGAAACAGAATGAACTAAATGCTCTCAAATCTGCTAAGGCCAGTGACTTAGCACACCTTCAAGACCTTGCAAAAATGGTAAGGAAACAGTCTCGATAGTGTAAGACTGAGCACCAAGGAGTGGGTGGTAGCTGAGCTATAGTAGGTGGGTACTGCTGTTTCTGGTGACAAAGTGGAGGTGTGCCTGTAATTCACTGAGAGGCTATCCTGTGATGATGATGGTAACAACATCGATGATGGGGACAGTGATGGCAGCAGCTAACACTTACATGGTGCTTGCTCTGTCCCAGGCACTTTACTAGTATTTCACATTTATAACCTATTTAATGCTCACAACAACCTCTTGAGATAGATACTAATTTATCATTTCTATTTTATGGTCTCTGAAGATAATCTGTAAATTATGATTTTTAAAAAAGCTCTGATTACGGTTTCATCATTGAATAAATGTAAAATTTCCCAAATTTCTCTTTTACAAGGTGGCTGCTGCTATTTGTATGTGTACATTCTAGGAGCTAAAAAAATTACATTATTTTGAGGTCACTAATCACACATCAAGTTAGTATTTCATTTTTATGCAAGACTATGCAAATTTGAATTATTCAAACTGAAAAAACGGGGAGGGGGACAATTATAAAGTTAATATACGAGTATTTACCATTTAGGAATCCAGTAAACTTTTTTTTCTTTGGTTTATCTTTAGATTTGGCAAGCTTTATGTTCAAATTTTATATTAAAAGTGCAGGGCTGGCTGGGCCACACCTTGCCAAGACAGTCTTATAACCTACGATTAATGTCTACTTTTATAGATAAGGGAGTTTGAACAGGTCATCATTGAAGATCGGATAGAAAAGGAGAAGACCAGGAAGAAGATAGAACAGGATCACTTGGAACTCAAGAGCGTCTTACAGGTAGAAAGCCAGAACTGACAGATTCCTTTTCTTTATTTTTAGTCCTTGAGAACTTTAGATTCTGTGGCTTAAGCTCTGGGTCCTGCACCGCAGGGCAGCATTGCTGTAGGTACAGCAGGCATGGCCGCTTCCATGTTTCAGACAGACACCGTTCTTCAGACAGAAGTAACTTTAGGAAAAAACAACTCCCTTCTGCAGAAAGGATGCAGCTTATCAGGCAAGCTATAATTTGTACTCACTCCCCCTTTCTCTTCTAGCTCCAGGCCTGGTGGCGAGGCACTATGGTACGGAGGGAACTTGGTGGTTTCAAAATGCCTAAGAAGGACAAAGATGATATCAAGGATTCCAAAGGCAAAGGCAAAGACAAGAACAAGCGGAGAGGCAAGAAAAAGTGACATTCTCTTGCCTTTTCCTCTGGTATTCTGGAGCTGGGAAGGTGGACTTGAAAACATTTTACCAGCGCAGAGAACTCATCTACAGGTTGTTTCTTATTTGGACATTTCCAGGTGCTGCCTGGTGTTTTCACTTTGCCTGTTGTATTAGTTTGCAAACCCTGAATTAGGACTATACTGTTGACTTAGGGCTTCTTTTGAGAAACTTTTGGTGGGAAGTATTTCTAGGAGGCTTATGAAGATTCTTTTTGCTCTTTCTTACTAGAAAAAAGTCAAGGGCTTAGTTATTGTGATGCATTAAAACTTCAGTAATTTCTGTAATGTTCCTGATTCTATCATTTGTCTACAGTGAAAAAACTCTTTATGAGCAAAAGTGTTCAGTCAGAATTCCAAGACGATGCTTATAAAGTGTCTAGCATAATATAGACACAGTGAAGTTCCACAGGTTGGTTCCTTTCTGCCTTTTAGATTTGTTATCACTTTAGTGTTTTTGTTGGGGTGGCGGCAGCATGGAATATGTATCTTACTATAAGCTGCTTCAGCTCCTTTTCTGGGAAATAGGTAGGGATATAAATTATAAATTAAAAAGATAAATAATGAATTAGAATAAACAGATACGAGATGTTAGGGTGTACAACCCACACAGAGTAAAGGTGGGGGACACAGGCCTGCTGGAAGACTAGCTTGGAGAGATTTTCGATCATGAGACACCAGGGTCTATGCCTGCTTTGCTTCCTCAACAATTTTCACCTTGCAGGATATTAAGACTAAAACAGTAAGGATAATCCAAACAGAATGTCTTGGGGTGCTAAAGCTTTCCCTACAGCATAGTTGGTAATTTATGAGAGAAAAGTGTCCAAATATCACATGTATTTCATGAATTAAGCCTTATATGTGATTCCAAATATAGGGAAATACTGATATCTGTACTTCCTTAGAGTAAAACAAACAAACAAACAAACAAACAAACTGATCTCAAGGGCCTGTTATGAGGACCCAGTTTCTACTGATGTTCCTTTGGGGAATTAAATACCCTTTCATTTTAGCCAAGGAAATCATGCTTTAGGTATGAACATTTTCAAATCAGCCTTTATTTCACGCTATTGAAGTGTTGGCTTTTATTTTAATGTCAACGTGTAAGGTGGCATACAGGCAATTTAAAATAACATACATGATATTGACATATTTATACTTAGAACTTATGCATTATATTTACAGACACACAAATATAGGACAATGTTTTACAAAATCTTTCACTAATTACATGTTTACAACATTTTCAGAAATAAAATGAAATCTGCTGTAAACCATTTCACTGCAATACTTATATAAAAAGGGTTCTAAATATCCATGTTTTCCTTCATTTCTATAACCATTTTAAGCGCTTAGTTGTTAAAAATTCATCATACTCGTCAGCACAGTCACACATCATTAGTCACTGATGAGCTGTAGCAAGTAAGAGAAATCAGACTCCTCGATTAGCTGTAAGGCTGTATTTTAAAAAGCTATTAAAGAAAGTGACCTGCTAAGAAGCCCCCTACTCTGTTCTAGCTAAATACAAAGGCCCCTCCGCCCATAAGTTATTTATTTCCAGAGACCTGGCTGACTTACGATGTCCGTAGCTGGCAGGGGCCCTGCTGGGTGGGCACTTTAGCCTTTTCTCTGTTCACACTTCAAGCACTGGGCTGGTCACCGCTTCAGCAGGAAGCTCACAAATGGTCAGGTGGAACTGTTACAACATCGTCTTCATCTTACACTGCAGTCTAGCAAGGCTAAATGTGAAATTTTCTTTCCAGTTTTTTTTAAGTACATACAAAACACTGAATACAAAAATTTTTCAACAAAACCATCATGAAATGTTTCTGCATCTTGACAAAGGAGAGAAATTCAATATGCTTGATATTTTTCTTTCATTATCAACCAAAACTGTACACAATTTTTTTCTAGCATTTCAAATATAAATTTGAATTAGTTTGATAAGAATACATTAATAAGGTTTCACGTTATGTGTGAAATGTGAAATAAGTGGAAATTTCCATTTATTCATATGGGATAATTAGTTGCAAATGTCCCAAATGTTGTATTATGTATGTCTTCTGGGGTTATTCTTGCATAGTAGGTGACAAAACAGTCCTGTTCTTTGCTGAGTTTCAAATGACTTCTATTATTCAGAGATTGTACTGAGGTTTAATGTTGACTAGAAGGAGAAATACCTATAGTTTAAAAATGCACACAAATTCTAAACAAGTCCCAATTGGTGGGTATGTTTGGAACTGTAAATATAATGGGGTCTGGCTCTAAACACTTAAAAGACATTTTACTTTTGTTCTGTAAGAACAGTGAAGGACTGGGTTTTGAGCTCAGATGCTTTATGTTCTTTAATATTAAACTTGGACAAAATGGTAATGTTCTGCTGAATTTGTTTCCCTGTGAGAACAGGGAGAAAACATTATTTTGACCAGATACTCCATGATTTTACTTTTGGGATGCTGCATCACGTGATAGAGAACATTTTGCTCAAATGCATACATTGGTAAAGTAAATCCAGAACAATTCACAACCCCGGATAACTAGTATCTTCACTAAGTCTATTTACCTGGTTTATAAAGGCAGTGAATACCAAAAGATATGCTGACAACTAAAAGGGGTTCAAAATACAGGGTAAGAAAGACCCTAGTGGCTTAAACCTGAACAAAGGCTCCCAGCTTTGTTACATGAGATCTTGGGCCCTTTCACTTGGCCCATGATTGAGTAAAGAAGGCACGAGTGGTAGAGTTAGATGAACTAGATACACAGCACGCTGCTTTTAAGATGCCACAAGTGGCTTGATTCAGCCACGGAAACTGGCTTGATTCAGCCACGGAAACCAGCTGTTACCTGAAAGAAATTAAGAAACTTGGTTTTTCCTTTATTTCCTTTGCTTTGTTTTCATAATCTTCCATTAGTCAGGGAGCCGGAAGTGTATTCTGCTGTGGGTGGAAGGTGTGTGCAGGTCCAGGTATCCTGGGAGCAGCAAGGGGGGAAGAGGATGGGAGGGCTCAATGCAAATGGTGAGTAGCGCCTGTTACCAGCCTAAGGATTTGGAACCTGTGTGGAGAGTGCTGTTTATAAAGTGTGGAGAATAGCAGGATGTCACACAGAACCAAGCTTTAAGTGGTGGTGGCCAGCCTGCGTAGGGGGGTGGCCTATGACTCTGGCCTTATATACAACTTAACTCTCTGAAATGGTTTTACTACATAAAAATCTAGGCCTTCTACATTATATTTGTTCTGCCTGGACATAAGTATTTTGTCCAAAAAACCCAGTTCTGTTATTTTTGTCTTGCCTTGCACAGACAGTCCAAATAATCTTAATATATAGCTTTTGATTTTAAATGTGGCTGACAGAGTGGAGTCATTACTCCCCACATCATACAAATATCTACCTTGAGACAGTGGTCTCTACCACATCTGTTGAAAATGCAGATACCCAGGCCTCGCTTTAGACCTACCAAATGAGACTCTGCATTTTAACAAATGCTCCAGGAGATTCTAATGAACAACCAGTTTTGGAAACCAGAGGACTCCAGAAACAGGAAACAGGTAAAGATAATAGCATGTCTGTGCTTTCAGGGGAGCGAAATAGCCTTTTGAGGAGATTTCTTTCTGGTATGTGAGACAAGCCTACTCTCTAGGAAAAGCACAGCCAGTTTAGGCTTCAGTGTTGCGTTCTCAGTAATGACAGAATTAAGTTTCATTTGTGAAAACCAACCGTGTCTTCCTAAACAGTTCAATGGAAACGGATATAACCTCCCCTAAAATGGAGGCATGAAGCAAAATATTCCTGTTAGGAATCATGGAAACAGTCCTTTTTAAGAACACTTAAGAGCTTTGTTTAAGCAGACGGCTGGCAGCAGCAATCGCGTCCTGCTTCGGTTTGGCCAGGCCGACGCCCAGGTGCTGGGGGTCCTTACACAGCAGATGACGGGTGCTGCTGCTTGGGGGGGGCAAGTGCCAGGAGAGCCTGGACCGTCACCGCAACCTGGCTCAAACCTTTCTCTTCTAAAATGTGGAGAGGCAAACATAATTGCTCCTGAAATGGAACGACGTAACATAAAAACAAACAAAAGAGAAAACAGGATGAACATCAACAAACTAAAAAGAAAAAATAAGCATCTCTTCTCTCCCTCATAATAGTCAACTGAGATATGAAGAGTCAGTCTGGGAAACTGGCCTCTGTTAACAGGAGTTACACAGAGATGGTACCTGACACCATCACTTTATTAAAACAACTAAAAGTACAAACGGACCATTTTGAAAACTGGAATAAGGACAAGTTACATACACTTCTACATACAACAGAGGATAACAAAATACTATGGAGTAAAAGCAACAACCTTCATTCCTGATACATAAAAGATCAATGCAGATCAGTAAAATGAGGTGGAGAAAATGGAAAAGCAGTTCCAAGTTACCAGATGGCTCAGGCCTGACAGATAGGACACTGTAGGAGAAAGTGCTCTGGAAATCATACACCAAAGGAACGCAAGATAGTTTCCTGCCAGAAGCCAGACTGCTTGCAGGGAGGATGCCCACCAGCTTGTTATAGAAGAAATGGAAGTATTTCATATCCTGGTATTTAATGGATTAAATTATGCTGGAGATCTATGATGTGAGTTTAGTCAGGAATACCTCAATCACCATATATTTGAAAAGTGTTTATATGTTTGCTTAAGGAAGTTAAAAACTTCTATTGTGTTTGCCTCAGTAACGTTTGGTTAAGCCTTTCTTGAGAGAGAAAAAGGCAGGGTTTAAGGATAACACCTATCATTGGTGTTTCTTTTAAGATTAAATATTCAGAAAAACAGACACTGCTCTCACAAAAGACAGAAGGTAGAATTCTGGTCCCACTAAAAAGGAGACTACACATATTTATTAAAAAAGATAACTGGACTTTTCAATGGCACTTACTGTATTATTAGGAAGTTTCACAAAATTAGTTGCGATAAAAAATATAACATTTATTTTGAACAGTTATTGGTACTTGCGCTTAAAACTTTAATACTTATCCTGATAAAACAAGGTAACTGCAATCTTTTGACCTTATAAAACTAACAACTCTATATAAAATACTTTGAGTACCACTGCCAATACAGATGAACTATTCTAAAATGAACCTGCAGGGTGTTTTGCTCTTGGGGAAGCATAATTTCTCTGAGGCCAATTCCCTGATCCCTTCTCCATAGTGCCCCACACTGCTGCCTGCGGTTTAGACATTGCCTCAGAGGCTTATGCTTTCCAGATGTGCATTTACCTGCCAGCCAGCTTGGAGGGAACGCTGTGTGCTCTGAAGAGAATGTACAACTAACCCCCTGCAAGACCACGTGTTTTATCTTCTAAAGGGACAAAACTCCACAAAACCGAATGGTCTTTGACTCCGAGACATCTTAAAAATAGAACAAAGCAAGCCTTCCAAACTCTGGAAGGCACCACTACTATATAAAACTGGTTTTCAACACAGTGGTCAGGCCAATATTTCAGCATTAATAGTAAACAGTTTTTTAATGTGTTAAAGAACTGTCCCATTTAATATGTAAGAAAACCAAAGCAATCACACCCTCAGGCTGACTTCTACAACAAGGTGTTTGTTATGTTTCCTGCAATTCCCCTTCATATTTGAGTTCAGTAGATTCCTGAATGTTCAGAAACCCTATTTATGAGAACTAGAATCTGAATGCAATCATGAAGTAGTTTCAAGCATTAAGGCCAGCAGCTTACATATTTAGGACATCCTGAAGACGATAAAACTCACTGCCTTGGGTACAAAGCAGAGACCGCTGCCTGATACTTTACCTGTTCTTACTGTTCAGATACAACCTCCTGAACAGCCTAATTCAGTACAAGTTCACCTATTAAGATGATTCAAGTATACTGTAAATTACATACATTTCTATTTTAAATTATAAATAGGGTTCTAGAGGTGAAGCTAGTTCATTGATAACAAACACAGTAAATCTGGACAGGTGCCTACTCCTGAAAGGTCAGCTCCAGACCATCTGCTTGTTGTGGACTATTTTAAATGTACACACTGGGCTCAGAATAGCGATCTAAGGAACCTACCTGATTTTTGGACTGCACATTCTGATCAAATTAAAATTACTAAGACTAAATGGTCAGTGCTTCCAGATGTACAGACAGCAAATGGTTACATGGACCTGTGCCTCACAATACAGGATACCGCAGGATTTTCGGGCACAGCTCAATGCAGAGATCTTAGTGACCAGCTGCCTCCTCAACTGGAGAGGGTGCAACTATTTTCTTTATGAGCCGTTGTTGAAGACGTTGGAAAAATGGCCACTTCGGAATTTTATTACGTCATATTATATCCTAAGTCTTATTCTAAGAGCAGGTGCAGGATTGTATCAGAGGCACCTCAGCACTTGTGATAAGAGGAAAAAGGACACAGGCCAGGAAAATGACAAATCACCAGAAGAAAAAACGCTGGTGTTTTGCTCTGTTAGCAATCATCAATGCTTACTAATGTGATGGACTGTTCATCTGGACATAGGGGGACAGGATTTATCTGTTTTACTGGTTGGCTGTTTGATAGCCAGAAAAAAAAAAAAAAAAAAAAACCACGTATGTAAATACTTGGTAACAAGAAACAAACCTCCTTTACCAAACACAGGAATGAGGTGGAAAATCACTGGAGTGCAATCTTTCAGCTAGAGGGGGAAGATCCCGTAATAAAGCAGACAGAGAGTTAACATTAAAGTACAATAAAATGCCACAAAACCCAAAAGCTGGATAGACAGAGAGACAAAACTGGATTCTTCTGAATGTGCCCCAAGAGAAAGTAGTGTTTCAACAGTTCTTTTAACGCTGAGGTTTAGCTGAAGGATGTCAGAAGGGGAACAAAGATTGTCCTGTCCAAAGTGTGAGCAGGAAAGGAAAACAGAAAAACAAAGTCAGTGGTTCAGAAATACAGATTTCAGTATAGAATTCAATATGATCATCTCAGTCATACTCACAGAAACACATCCTAGTAACATTTTTTATTTTGAAGAATGAAAATAAAATGCTAAAAAACAAAACCACAAACACCCCTCTTTGTGCTGAGCTTGCTTTCACTACTAAACAGCAGAATAAAACTGGCTTGTTGGTGACCAGTACGAACACTCAGGAAACTGAACAGAACTGGGTGATGTGAGGCCTACAAATGGTGAGTGAGGTCTATGCCAGGCAACCTCTATCCAGACTCATTTTTCCCTATTAACAAAAAAAGAATGGGCCAGAAAGCAGGACCAAACCTGCACGTGGGCTGAGGAGAGGTAAGTGTTCAGAGAAAGCCAGGTAAATCGAGGAGGGTCAAAGAATAAGGAGAGCCTAATAATCAGGGAAACTTACTACCTGGAAGCCAGGTGTACTGACTGATTTGGTATTCCTCTCAAAATCACATCAATATTCCTTTCATCTTCACCAAGTCCAAGTTACTAGTATATAAAAAATGAATCTAGAGTGGTAAGGGGCCAGACCCTCCAGCTCATAGGTGAAGAAATTAAGTAAATAAAAACACAATTGGACTGGAGAACAGGAAAATATTCTTTAACACATAACATATAGTAATTCTAGGACATAAGATACTGGACTCAAATAGACATTTTTATCACCCATTATAGTTTTCTGAATGTAACATACTTAATAAAAGTATAATAATAAAGAGAATACCCACATGCCGAGCCTTATCAGAGGTTTTCAAGAGTCACCTTATTCTTTAGAGTTTCATTCACAACTCATAAACACTTCAAAAGTTATATTGAGAAGGGAAATTGTTCACCTTTATACATATTCTCTGGACATAAAATCTGGCAAATATTTGCAATATTAAGTTTTATGTTATACATTTTCAAAAGTGACATTACAAGTCAAACAGACGTGGGGGTATTTAGGTAAAGATCAGAATGCCCAGACATAGGGGAGGACAAAGGAAGAGGAAGAGGTACAGGTTTCTTCTTTCCTCCTGGGGCAGAGGGACCTGAGGTTAGTTTAAACCTATGAGTTTCTGTATTTATTCATTTTCCTTCACTCTGTTTTAAGCAAATGACTAATTTTTTAACAGAAGCAGCATCGTAACAGGAACCCATCTCAAAGTGGTAGTGGTGGTAGTGATGGTGGTCGACACTGGGGTGGAAGGCAGAAGCAGAGAGGAAGAGGTGGCCTCCGGGATTGTCCACTTCCTCTTTCGGGTGGGGAGACTGAGAGGGAGGAAGGATGTGTCAAGAACCTCAGTCTAACCACCCTGGAAAAATACCTAGTCTTTTAAATTTGTATTTTTTCTGTCTCCTGCCTTCAAACAGCATAGCAGGAACAGGGACAGGCTGGCCCACAATAAATACTGTTACCCATTGGTTGGCAAATGCTGAATTAAATGTACACTTTAAGGCAGACTATATTTTGCTGACTGTTGGCAGGTACATTCTGAAAGAATCTGAGCGTATGACTTGAAATCTGAGACACAGGGTGGTTCTCTAAAGCCCAGAGGACAGGTACAATGACTGTAAAAGTGCTAAACAGCACCTTTAACAGGTCTGATGTAGGCCAAGTCTCGAACCTGTCTTGCTGTTTGGGGATGTTTCCAGTGCTCTTCTCTCTGGGTATGCAGTGCCTCTTTTCAGTTACTCTTATCCTCTCTCGGGTTCCCATTCCCTGCACTAACCCACACCACATTCTTTTATTCTAAGACATGTGTTATGGCATTGGGGCAGGTCCTGGGCATGCTTGTGTAATGTGATGATTAGGTAGGAACATCTTCAAAGACAGAAGAAAGCACTGACCGTTACTGTGTGTATACGAATATTAGGACCTGCTTATTAATATGGAAAAAATGCACACTATTTGCTTAGAAACCTTATTGATGCTCTCTTACTATGTTTAAAAATGGTTTGTTCTAAAAGAGATGATGAGTCTAGAAAACAATATGATATAAAAATGAAAAATCTGCTTTCATTTGTCCACAGGAACAAAAACAGGTTCTTGCTAACTACCAAAAATGTAAACTTCGGTTCTTTTTGTAACTCGGGTTTGAAAAAAAAAAAAAAAAGCCACAAAAGAAAACAGTGAAAAATAACTAGTAGAATTACAATCTACTTAATCAAAGGGGAAAAACAATCATGGGAACTGACTCCAGCTAATGCTCTACGGCGCTGGACTCTTTCTCTTCCACTCTGCAACATGTACAAGAGCTGAGGGAGAAGGCCACCCACCGGACAAGTGGTGCTGTGACCGCCTCAACTCAAGGTAACTAAGAGAGAGGAATGGCGGCCAGGTAAAGAGAGAGTCACTGTGATGAAAGCTGTTAGGACAAAGGGCTTAAGTTCAAGAGAAACATTGGAGTTTAGTCAGGGGCTAATCCTGGGGTTCTGACAGCTTATTAAGAAAGTGATAGAAAAAAGTCATGTTTTTCTTCTTGAAGGTTGGATACCAGATATGATGACAGGAACTATAAGGATTATGGTTAATGAAAAAAAAAATCAAATAGTACCAAGTTGTTATTTCTTTAAATGTATCTATGTCTCATGTCATTAAATATAGTAGTTTTTAAGAGTACCATGCTTAGTTGGTTTAACACAATTGTTTTAAAAGCATAACTAAATAACAAATGTATGAAGTTCATGTCTCTTAATTAATTACATCTATAGAGCTTAACTATTTGTACTATTTATTAAAGGGCAAGGAAACTGTAACTGAGGAACCTGGAGACAATAAATCTCAAGAGCAGGACAGATCCCTAGAAATAGCCTCTTGTGTGCTACATTCCAAAGTATTAGAGCTTAGTGGAAAAACCAGTGAAATCTGAATCAAGTCTGTCATTTAGCTAACAGCACTGTCCCTGTGTTTGTTAGTTTGGATGACACACTATGTTTATATAGACGTTAACAGTACACGTAAAGTACACACAGTAACTCTCTGTGCTTTTTTGTAACATTTTTCTAAGTCTAAAATTATTTCAAAATAAACATTTTTAAAAAGTATTAAAGTAAGTGTTCAAAAACCTGAAACCAACTGGAGCATTCTCAGTCTGAGATGCACTCACTTTGAAGCAGAGACTCTTGTGGATGAAGATGTATACAAGTCCAACAGCAAGTAGGAACGTTTAGGAAAACAGAGTAACAATTTTGATTATTTAGCATGAATTACTTATTACAATAAATTTAGATTTATATGTGTATTATTTTTTTGCTCAGTCCTTGGAAATAATTAAGGAAAATTGCTAAGAAGTATACTGAGTGACTCTAGTAACACAAAATCATGTTAGTAGTCATCAATGTGGTTCAGAGCTAGTCCTCTAAGATTTTAGATACTTACACTTCTGAAAAATTTTAGAAAAATAATACTGAAGTCTGAGATGGGGAGATGGTAGCGTCATTTAGGCAATATAAAAAATATTAAACTTATTACCTGAGGTACACCAATTTTTCTGCAAGCTTCTAGGAAATTCTCCACATTCCGCCTGCATTTTGCCATTGTTAATTTAGGCTACAAAGAAAGGAAAATGTGGTGTTATTACCAAAGTTTTAAAAAATTTTTTATTTTAAAAATACTCTTCTCACAATTCCTTCATCAATTCAGCACTCTAGACCATAGGGTCAGCAAACTTTTCCTTAAAGGATTAGATAATAAATCTGTTAGTCTTTATGGCCATATGATCTGCTAAGAGCTTGAAAGCAACTGCAAACAATATATACGCAAAAAGGTGTTCCAGTAAAACTTCATTTACAAAAATAGGTGCTGGCCTTGGACCACAGTTTGTCACTCTGTACTTTAGACATTTTACTTTGATTTTTGTAAGGCAAGTGCTAAATACAGAGAAATTTTAGGGGGGATAGTTGTTTAATTTTTTTGCCATTTTAAAACAATATACGGTAAAGAAAATATGTAGGAATAGGAAGGAAATTACCCACAACCTCATCATTCAAATACAATCACAGTCAACACTTTGGTTCATTTTCTTGCAGCCTTTATTAACAGAAGATAATTTTCTAAAAAAAAATTTTTTTAATGTTTGTTTATTTTTGGGAGAGAGAGAGAGCGAGAGAATGAGTACAAATGGGGGAGAGGGGGCAGAGAGGGAGACACAGAATCTGAAGCAGGCTCCAGGCTCTGTGCTGAAGCTCAGAGCCTGACACAGGTCTTGAACCTACGAGCTGTGAGATCATGACTTGAGCCCAGGACACTTAACCGACTGAGCCACCCAGGTGCCCCTAGAAGAAGATAATTTTAGAAAACCAATAGCTTTTGCTCAGACATATGTTACAGATGCATCATGTCTCTATTCAATGGTAATACGAAAAGTTTTTAAACATTTATATTTTACTTTATTATTTTTTTAAAATTTTATTTATTTAGAAAGCACAAGCAGGGGAGGGGCAGACAGAATCCTGAGAGAGAGAGAGAGAGAGAGAGAGAGAGAGAGAATCCCAAGCAGGCTCAGCACCACCAGTGCAAAGCCCGATAAGGGGCTTGAACTCCAGAACTGTGAGATTGTGATCTGAGCTGAAATCGAGTCAGATGCTTAACCGACTGAGCCATCCAGGGTCCCCAAACATTTCTATTTTAAAAGATTGGACTAAAGAACCTGTTTTCTGAAGGATGAACATTTCCCATAGGAGATTTCCCTAATTTCTAATTAGTAAGTTTGTTTTTCTGAACAGATCTCTTACTAAAAACAGAGTTGTATCACATGACCTAAAGTTGTCAAAAAGTTTTTCACCTATGGGTTATAACGTAAGAAAGAAATATGAATTCCATTTCCCAGAATGTTTAACAAACTCAAGTGTTCAAATTCATGGACTGGTTTTCAATACGTTTAAGCATCAGGCATGGAAGCCAAATGTCTGCACAAACTCTGCCTTACAGTTTTCACACAGGTTAGCAGATGGAAGCCTTAACCATCTCTAGAAAACAAAGGTTTCATTTGTGAATACCTGGACTTTCTTCAAAGATGGAATATGATACTCCATCATGAAAAGAGGGGAAATGTGATAAATACATGATAGTGTTTGAAGCAACTATTATAATCTAAACCTGCAAGAGGCAGCAGGGGCTAGGATTGACTTTATTATAAAAAATAAAAAGGTGGGAGGGGACCCCGGGTGGCTCCGTTGGTTAGGCGTCTGACTTCGGGTCAGGTCATGGTCTCGCAGTTGTTGAGTTCAAGCCCCACGTCAGGATCTGTGCTGACAGCTCAGAGCCCGGAGCCTGCTTCGGATTCTGTGTCTTCCTCTCTCTGCCCCTCCCCTGCTGATGCTCTGTCTCACAATACTAAATAACGTTGGAGCTCCTGGGTGGCTCAGTCGGTTAAGCGGCCGACTTCGGCTCAGGTCTCACAGTCCGTGAGTTCAAGCCCCGCGTCGGGCTCCGTGCTGACAGCTCAGAGCCTGGATCCTGCTTCGGATTCTGTGTCTCCCTCTCTCTCTGACCCTCCCTCGTTCATGCTCTGTCTCTCTCTGTCTCAAAAATAAATAAACATTAAAAAATAATAATAATAATGTTAAAATTAAAAAAAAAATAAAAATAATAAAATAATAAAAAGGTGGGATGAAAGGAAAATAATAACTAAAAAAATATTTTAAATATTTTATTTTTTTAAGTAATCTCTATGTAGACCAAACATGGGGTCTGAATTCACAACCCCGAGATCAAGAGTCATAAGCTCAGACTTCAAGCTGTATTACAAAGCTGTAATCACCAAGACAGTATGGTACTGGCCTAAAAACAGACACACAGATCAATGGAACAGAATAGAGAACCCAGAAATGGACCCACAAACGTATGGCCAACTAATCTTTGACAAAGCAGGAAAGAACACCCAATGGAATAAAGACAGTCTCTTCAGCAAACGCTTATTGGGAAAACTGGACAGCAACATGTAGAAAAATGAACCTGGACCACTTTCTTACACTGTACACAAAAAGAAACTCAAAATGGATGAAAGACCTAAATGTAAGACAGGAGAAAGCAGGCAAAAACCTCTTTGACCTTGGCCGCAGCAACTTCTTACTCAACACGTCTCCGGAGGCAAGGGAAACAAAAGGAAAAATGAACTATTGGACAAAATAAAAAGCTTCCAAACAGCGAAGGAAACAATCAGCAAAACTAAAAGGCGACCGACAGAATGGGAGAAGATAGTTGCAAACGACATATCAGGTAAAGGATTAGTATCCAAAATCTATAAAGAACTTATCAAACTCAACGCCCAAAAAACAAATAATCCAGTGAAGACATGGGCAAAAGACATGAAGAGACACTTCTCCAAAGAAGACATCCAGAAAACCAACCGACACATGAAAAAATGCTCAACATCACTCATCATCAGGGAAATACAAATCAAAACCACAATGAGATACCACCTCACACCTGTCAGAATGGCTAAAATGAACAACTCAGGCAACAACAGATGTTGGCGAGGATGCGGAGAAAGAGGATCTCTTTTGCATTGTTGGTGGGAATGCAAACTGGTGCAGCCATTCTGGAAAACAGTATGGAGGTTTCTCAAAAAACTAAAAATAGAACTACCCTATAACCTAGCAAATGCACTGTATCCAAGGGATACAGGCATGCTGTTTCGAAGGGACACATGCACCCAATGTTTATAGCAGCTCTATCAACAATAGCCAAAGTATGGAAAGAGCCCAAATGTCCACCAACGGATGAATGGATAAAGAAGATGTGGTGTGTGTGTGTGTGTGTGTGTGTGCGTGTAGGTACACACACACACACACACACAACAGAGTATTACTTGGCAATCAAAAAGAATGAAATCTTGCCATTTGCAACTACGTGGATGGAACTGGAGGGTATTATGCTAAGTGAAATTAGAGAAAGACAAATATCACATGACTTAACTCATATGAGGACTTCAAGATACAAAACAGATGAACATAAGGGAAGCAAAAATAATATAAAATCAGGAAGGGGAACAAAACATAAGAGACTCTTATGGAGAACAGAGGGTTATGGGAGGGGTTGTGGGAGGGGGGATGGGCTAATTGGGTAAGGAGCATTAAGGAATCTAGTCCTGAAATCATTGTTGCACTATATGCTAACTAGCTTGGATGTAAATTAAAAAAAAAAAAAAAAAAAAGTCATAAGCTCCACCAACCTGAGCTAGCCAGGAACCCCAATAATAATTTTTAAATTTCAAATTGAAAAACTTTCAAAAAGGTCCAGAAAGAGGATAGGCATTAGGTTTCCAGGAGAGTACCCATTCTTTCCTATGCCAAGTTCTTCTATCATCGAAGCAAAAAAGTCTGTTGTTTTGGCAGTGTCTGGGTGGCTCAGTCAGTTAAGTGTCAGACTTCAGCTCAGGTCATGATCTCACGGCTCATGAGTTTGAGCCCCACGTCAGGCTCTGTGCTGACAGCTCAGAGCCTGGAGCCTGTTTCAGATTCTGTGTGTCTCTCTCTTTTTCTCTCTGTGCCTCCCCCACTTTTACTCTTTCTCTCTCAAAAATAAATGAATATTAAAAGAAATTTTTTTTAAAAAGTGGTTTTTTTGTTTTTTTTTTTAAAGAGTGAAACAGTAGAATCAGGACCTACTTAACATAAGGAGGAAAACAGCATGGGGGTTCAAATTGGCTAATTCAAACTGGGGCTGGGCTCCTTCATTCTCTTCTACTTTTTACATGTGAAAGAGCAAGGTGCTCCCTGCACAAGTGATGCTGTGGTCTTCTCAACTCCTGGCTAAAGAGGGAGGTAAGGTGAACTGATGCATAAAGAAAAAGTTACTGTGGTGAAAGCTATCATGACAAAGGCTTAACTTTAAGGGAAGTTGGGCAAATTAAGAAAACACAAGACAACTGCTTTTCACTTAGGAGAATTTTTCATTGGCTAGAAATTCTCTCTCCCTATACCAGCTTCCCTGTCTGCCTGTAAAAATGGAAGTAGAAACAATGTAATTAGCTTCTCCTGTTACCAACGGACCTTAGCTAAGCAAATCAGGATCTTGATCTGAGTCTGGGAGAGAAGGCTGGGGATGTGCACACAGGGCACCATGGACTCTACAAAAGAAGGGCCCCTACACTTCTGAAACTCTACCATTCAGATGCCAACATCTATGGAGGGGAGAGTGAAATAGGTCTGACTGCGTAGGTAGAAAAACAACTTGGTTTCCATGCAAAAGAAAGGCTAAAAAATGGAGGTCATGTCACTAAGTTAAAACTGGTTCAGGAATCACCACCATCTCAGAAAAAAGGAAAAGAAAAGGTCAGTCAGAATAGTGATCATGGAGACTAACTCAACATTACCTCCATGAAGACTACTAGCACCTTAAGACATAAAAGATGTCTGTGTTTGTGTGGAGAGGGGGAGCAGATGGGGGTGGGAAGCAGAATAGAAACTTCCTTTGAGATTTTCCCTGTAGACAGTAGAGCTCTGACTGATAAAGGTGAAGAGGAATGAGGAACAATCAATCAGCTCTCTCCCTAGCCATTTCTTCCTTTAGCATATATCTCATTTCCAGGGATGTAGACCAGTATTTCATAACTACAATCAAACTCCTTATGGTCTGATGAAAGTTGTGAATCTTTTCTTGAGAAGAATACACATGCATGCAAATTGGGGAGTTCATGGAGCCCTAAAAGTGCTTGATCCCAGGCTACAAATCCCTGCCTGTATGTGTCCAACAGAATAGCTAGTCAAAAGGACCCATCGGCTAGACTCCCTATCACTCTGGAGTGCAGAAGGACTCATGATTTTGCCTTAAGTCAAATCTCGGAGAAC
Source organism: Panthera leo (assembly GCF_018350215.1). Classification (NCBI taxonomy): domain Eukaryota; kingdom Metazoa; phylum Chordata; class Mammalia; order Carnivora; family Felidae; genus Panthera; species Panthera leo. The sequence continues at coordinate 70,986,975 of NC_056687.1, forward strand.
CTGCTATTCCCAAAAGCTTCTCCAGAAGTTTGGATGACATAACATATGGTTTTAAATAGCCATGCATAGCCTGTTCTAATTCTTTAATGAACAACCTGATCTGAATAGAAATCTTATGTAGGTTTTGCAGAAGAAGATTTCAACAAGAGCATAACCTATACCTAAAGGAGTAAGAAATAAACAATTTCACTATTCTGAAATTTGAAATGATTCAGAATTTTTATAGGTTATCTACCTTGGTGATATGGTTCCTTCAGTGAGCTGTCATATTACAATATTTGTCATGATTTTTGATATGATTTACTAGTGCACTTCTAAGAATGTTAACTGTACTCATAACACCTATGCCTATTAAACAACCAAACAGCAGTTTACCACCCTGAATGTGCCCCATCTAGTCTGAAATGCTTGGACACGAGACCTCTCCTTACAATAAGGGTCCTTTTTTTGAATTGGGTGAAAGAAATTATGGTTCTTAGAATACATCACGAAAGTGTTGTTTTTTTCTTAAAAAATCTTTATTTTTGAGAGAGAAAGAGAGAGAGAGAGAGAGAGACAGATAGAGCATGAGCGGAGGAAAGGCAGAGAGAGAGGAAGACACAGAATCCGAAGCAGGCTCCAGGCTCCAACCTGTCAGCACAGAGCCCGACACGCGGCTTGAACTCGTGAACTGCGAGATCATGACCTGAGCGGAAGTCGGATGCTTAACCAACTGAGCCACCCAGGTGCCCTCAAGAAAGTGTTTTTTAAGTTATATACTCACAGTGGTAATTAGGCAGTTCTCAAAGAATTACAATAAATCACCATGTTTTAATGCAACCATAAAGAAACTGCTATGGTTCTTCATTTGTACATGGCTTTAATTTTATATTCTCCTTACAAAAAAACTTCTAAGAAAGTAAGTTACAAAGCTCTCTGTGTGGTCAAAAGAACAAAATAAGGGAAGTGACAATCTAATATGAAGGAAGGTAATCCATAGAAAAGAAAAATAGATGTAAATATTTATACTGAAATCTAGTACCGTAACAGAAATCCCATTAACACAATACCGATTTACTCATAAAATCATTATCACAATTTCAAAGTAGGGATTTTTGGTTTTGTTGGGGTTTTTTGCTTTTAATTAAAATACTGGACAATCTTTAACTGGTTGGCTCAAAGTCCATTTTTTTACCCCCAAATATTATAATTTGGGAAGTTTTAACATTTACATGTTTCTCCTTTTTTTAACATTTATTTTGAGAGAGCAAGTGAGAGAGTGAGTGGGGGAAGGGCAGAGAGAGAGGGACAGAGAGAATCTCACACTCTGGGCTGTCAGTACAGAGCCTGATGTGGGGCTTGATCTCACAAAGTGTGAGATCATGTCCTGAATCAAAATCGAGAGTCAGGTGTATAACCAACTGAGCCACCCAGGTGCCCCGAAAAGACCTCTTTTGATTTTTTAAAAAACGTTTATTTATTTTGAGAGACAGCACATGCAGAGGGAGAGAGAGAGAGAGAGAGAGAGAGAGAGAGAGAGAGAAAATTTCAAGCAGGCTCCGCGCTGTCAGCCTAGAGCCCAACTTGGGGATCGATCCTACCCAACCGTGAGATCATGACCTGAGCCGAAAGCAAGAGGCGGACACTTAACTGACTGAGCCACACAGGCGTCCCTGATTTTGGTTTTTTAAAGAGGAATTAATATTAAGAGATTGGACTGCTTGTAACTCCTCTGTACCTTCTGTTCTCACACCTGATATGTACTCAATGCATAGGAGTTAAGTTTTGTTGTTGATTTCACTAGCAAGTTTTAAATGCTCTCATCTCATGTAATACCTATATTTCTTTGACTAAAAGCAGGTCCATGTGTTTCATTTCTTTAGGCAGTTAAGTATTTGTAAAATAGTTTTATTTTTTCTGTATGTATTTTACATTCTTACGTGGAGGCACTGTGCTCTGGTAATCAAGGTAAAGAACCTCAGTCACCCTTATTCTCAAACTCCCCTTTTTGCATTGGCTGCTTGCTACTTTGTATGTATCTCCTCTGGAAATGAAAAGTGACAGATTTGTCCTTTTTAAAATTATTCTTAAAACATTTTTTTTTCTTTAATCCAGTTGACAGAATCTGGGAAGAATGCAAAGTATGAATAAACCCTTTCCTTACTGGTATTGCCAAACAGCACAATTCCTATTCTATTAATCACCACCTTTAGGACCAACAGCAAGTCTTTCAAGTCTCTGAGAGCACAGCGGACTTTGGTAGTGCTGTTCTTCTCTGCCTTTCCTAAACAAAACTGAAGGACTATTTTCAGGGGTCACTAAATAAAAAGTGGCTGCCGATTTTCCTTAGAAGCAAATGCAACATGCTACCTGTGAATGTGCTAGAGGGGATACGGCCACATCATCACCCTTGGGACTTTGGTAACAAAGCAGCTCTTGTAATTAGAAGAATACAAGGTCCTTGAGAGAGATAAATGATTTGCATCTGGAGAGGTAGCACGTTGGATATCCAAAAGTGGCCATCTATAGGCCTAGATACAACTGCAATTTGAGTAAAGAATTTGTAATAGGAAGTGCCTGCTGAATAACAAATGACCAGAAAATGAGATAAGGTCAAGCTTTTTGAAAGGTTAGACAATGTTAAGCATGTTACAAATGAACAGTATCCAGGGGCACCTGGGTGGCTTAGTCAGTTAAGCATTTGACTCTTGATTTCAGCTCAGGTCATGATCTCATGGTTTTGTGAGATGGAGCCACAGGTCAGGCTTTGTGTCCTTCCCCTGCTTGCATGTGTGTGCTCTCTCTCTCTCAAAATTAATAAACTTAAAAAAAATGAACAGTATCCATTCACAATCATCAAAAGAGGGTGTTACAGGGGCGCCTGGGTGGCGCAGTCCGGTTAAGCGTCCGACTTCAGCCAGGTCACGATCTCGCGGTCCGTGAGTTCGAGCCCCGCGTCAGGCTCTGGGCTGATGGCTCGGAGCCTGGAGCCTGTTTCCGATTCTGCGTCTCCCTCTCTCTCTGCCCCTCCCCCGTTCATGCTCTGTCTCTCTCTGTCCCAAAAATAAATAAAAAACGTTGAAAAAAAAAATTAAAAAAAAAAAAAAAAAAGAGGGTGTTACAACAATAACTATTAAATGCAATGGGAACCTTCATTATATCCTGGTTGTGTGTGTGTGTGTGTGTGTGTGTGTGTGTGTGTGCGTGCACGCTGGGTACAGGGAGAGGAGAGAGCACAGCTATGAAAGATAGTTTTGGAACAACTGGGGAAATCTACATCTAGATTATGGATGCTGTTGGTGTTTCACCCAGTGACACATCAGCTAGCCTGTGCATCCATCCTAGTCTGGGTTGGCTGTTAGTGGCTTACTACATCCCCTTCTCAGTTTCAGCCTGATCCTACAGGAAGCACTGGAGTGTGAATCACATCTCACTCCCATCCTGAGGCAGGAGGGCTCAGCTCCTATGTCAGTCATTGGCTATGGGCTACAGAGAAGAGCAAGGTAGACTGGGACAATTCTCTGAAATATTTAGAGAGTAAAGCTCCATAATATCTGCAACTAAACAGTACAATTAAAACACACATACACACACACACACACACCCAAATATAAGCAAAGCAACACTGCAAAATGAAATAAATGTCAGGTCTAGGTAGATGCTTTAAGACTGTTTCTTGTAGGGCACCTGAGTGGCTCAGTCGGTTTAGTGTCTGACTTTGGCTCAGGTCATGATCTCATAGTTCGTGAGTTCAAGCCCCATGTCGGGGTCTGTGCTCACGGCTCAGAGCCTGGAGCCTGCTTTGGATTCTGTGTCTCTCTCTCTCTCTATCTCTCTCTCTCTCTCTCAAAAATGAATAAACATTAAAAAAAAAAAAAAAAGAAGAATGTTCCTTGTATTATTATTTCAATTTTCCTGAAAGTTTAAAATTTTTATAATGAAAATTTGAAGGGGAAAAAACTTGTTCTTTCTTCTGTGGGTTGTCATCCTGATACTGACTTCTGACTTCTATATCTGACCAGCAGTCAAAAGAAAACCTGCCAGTCATCCTGAATGCATCCTTGTTTTCTACCCACGGTTGGTCACTAGATATGTCAGTTCCACTCCCAAAATAGATTCATCATTCTAAACTGCAATTATAATCATATTTCTCCCCCCAAATTCTTTGTTTCTTCACTGTCTACACTAAGATAAACATCTAACTCTTTGACACGGCACATAACATCATTGTCACATGGCCCTTGGCTTACCTCTTCAGCTACATCTCCCACCATTTACACCTACAATTTTGTGCATCATCATCCTAAACAACTTATGAGTTCCTTGAACATACCATGATCCTCCCTATCTTTTGAATCTAGGCATATTATGCTGGCAAATTCCTTTTTTTTTTTTTTTTTTTTAATAATCTTCTCTGTCATTGTTTTTTTAAAAAGTAATCTCTATGCCCAGTGGGGCTTTAACACATGATCCCCAGATCAAAAGTCACATGCTCTATAGACAGAGCCCGCCAGGCGCCCCTATGCTGGCAAATTCCTACTCATACTTTAAGAATAGTTCAAATTTGACCTCCTCTAAGCAGGCTTTCCTGAACTCTCCAGGCAGAGTTAAGTGGTCCCTTTTTTGTATTCCTATAGCAACTTCTTGCATACCTCTCTTACAACATTTATCACAGTTATTAATAATTGATTACATGCCTATTTTTTCTCTAGTAGAAAGTAGACCCAGGAAGGCAGGGACTGGATTATTCATATTTGTATCCCTAGCATTCTGCATAATACCTGCCATTGTACATAATATATGTCTCATGAATAGCCAATGGGTTTTTTTTAGTAGTATATACTTACTACAGCTGGTGAGGGGACATGGATGCTTGGGACAGATCGAGGCCGCACATGATTGGCCAAATGGCAAAGAACAACACCATCGGTTAGAGCTGCTCCCAGATCACAAGGCAGTGATACTTTCAACCGGTACTCAATATGCTAGAAGAGCAGGAAAATGTGTAATACGTTAACTGATGTGGCTGACACAGGACATAATGGAGTTACAATGAAATACTATAATTAAGAATCAAGATAAAAAGCAAATAACTTAAGTACCACAATCCCTATTTTATTTGTTTGTTTATTTATTTTGTTTTTGAGAGCAGGGGAGGGGCAGACGGAGAGGAAGAGAGAGAATCTTAAGCAGGGCTTGATCTCAGGACTGTGAGGTCACGACCTGAGCCAAAAATCAAGTCAGATGCTTAACTGATTTAAGCCACCCAGGCACCCCAAGTACCACAATCCCTATTTTATCCTTCCATCCTAAGTCAGTAACAAGGAGAACTAATACATACATATGGTGGCCAGGCCACAGTGGTGCAAAATATTACATGAGAAATTCATTTACAATTTTTATGCTTAAAAATATAACAGAACTAGATTCTGTCAATTCCAAAATAAAACACTATATGTAAGTGTGATATATATATGTGTACATACATATAAATTATTACTACTCTTACAAGATTTCTGTACATGAGGCAGAAAAAACTTTTAAGTGAGCAGGGCTAGGGATTGAGCTTTATAGAATAACCCATCTCATTTTCCTAGCAAACAGATGAAAAGAATGCCCTTAATAGCAGAATCTCTTTTACATCTACCACACGGTGGGCACTTGTTGATTTATTAAAAATTTTAAGTCAAATGAACAAGTGATTGCAGGGTTATGCGCTCTAGCAGTAACAATGTGAAAGTATAATTCAGAGGTAGTGTACACACTTTCCGTAGTTGATCCATTAATTCCAGCTCTTCTTCTCTCTGTCTTGAATTGGGTCTTGTTATGGGATCTGCAGAGTCAGTGGGAGGTGCAGAAGATGAAAGAAGGGGTGAAGCATGACCTAAAAAAATATGAATATGTAAGACAGAAAGGTGACTGCTAGCGCTGGAAAAATTCTCAGCTCCACCTGATCACAGGCTCCTTACAAGCAGCACTTTTCACTTCTGCACGGACTCTTTAATAAAAGTTTCAAAATTTCACATATTAAAAAAAAAAAAAAAAGTTTCAAATTATGAAAAGTTTCAAATATACACAACAATAGGGAGAACAGTGTTAAAAACTACCAAATGTCCATTATCCACTTAGCTCAACTCGTTTTGATTAAAAATGTTTCCATTGAAAAATAACACACATACAGAAAATTATGCAAATCATAAACAATTCAATAAATTATCACAAAGTAGACACAATCAGGTCAATAAATGCAATTATTATCAACACCCAGAAGGCCCTTTCATGACACCTACCCATCAGTACCTAATGGTTACTTCCAACAACACAGGTCCTAGCTATGGACTTCTTGATTTGTAATACCATAGATTAGTTTTGTCTAGTTTTGAACTTTCTATAATGAAGCCAAATATATGTATGTATGCATGCTTTTGTCTTCTTTTGATCAACACTATAAGATTTATCCATATTGTATGTATTAATTGGTTCATTTTTATTGCTTATACGGTATCCCATTGTACAAACACACCACAATTTTTTACCCATTGTATCAGTCATGGACATTCTGTTTGGGGCTATCATGAATAAATAATGTTGCTATAAATATTTTTGTAAATATCTTGGGGTATATATGCTTACACATTTCGGAAAGCAAACTGCTGGTGATAGGACATACAAGTGTTCAGTATTATTAGATAATGGAAACAGTTTTCCATACTAGTTTACAATCCTATATGCAGTGTGTCTCTGGTTTGATTTTAAATCTGTGAGGGCATCTATCAGTTACACTCAAAGTTGTTATTTTTTATTTGAAATGTTTGTTTCTACTTCCAGGTAACTTCTTTGGAGGCCAGGCAGATGTATATTAACTAAAAAACTAAAAAGTAGATTTAAAAAAAAAAGAATTACTGATTCATTTCTTTAAGAACACATAAAATAGCTTTTATCGATAGAAAAATCTGAAAAAGAGCTCATTACAGAGAGAAGGAATATTCCCTAAAGCCTGAAAGAGTGTTTTATTTGTTCCAACCTATAACCTCCTTTGGGTAGTGCTAAGAAACCCTAGTTAAGTTGAAACAAGATTCTCCTGCCCTTTTTTTTTTTTTAATGTTTATTTTTTAGAGAGAGAGAGAGAGAGAGAGAGAGAGAGAGAGAGAGAGAGAGAGAGAAACAGAGAGCAAGCAGGGGGAGGGCAGAGAAAGAGGGAGACACAGAATCTGAAGCAGGCTCCAGGCTCTGAGCTGTCAGCACAGAGCCCGATGCGGGGCTCAAACTCATGAACCGTGAGATACATCATGATGTGAGCCAAAGTTGGACACTTAACTGACTGAGCCACCCAGGAGCCCCAAAGATTCTCCTGCTTTAATGTTAGTATGATCAAAGTTTAAAGCTTTTGCCAAAGTGACGTCTCAGGGTAGAAGTTTAAAAGCATACAGCAAGCATAGGGGTGCCTGGTTGGCTCAGTTGGTTAAGCATCCAACTTCAGTTCAGGTCATGATCTCACGGTTCATGGGTTTAAGCTCTGCATCAGGCTCAGTGCTGACAGCTCAGAGCCTGGAGCCTGCTTTAGATTGTGTCTCCCTCTCTCTGCCCCTCCTCCCCTGCTCATGCTTTGTCTCTCTCTCTCTCTCTCTCTCTCAAAAGTAAATAAACATTGAAAAAATAATAAAATAAAAGCATACAAGTTACTGTCATTATATAAAGCACCCACCCCCCTTCTTAGTCACTATGACCTACCTTTATTTGCTTCTGCCCTGACAGCTGCTCGGTAAAGGAAGCTTTCAGGGCGCTGGGCCTGGTTTCTCTGAATAGCAGCAGGAAAAGAATATGCAGGGGAATGATGAACTACACCAGCATGGAAAAGCAAAATAAGATTAAAGGAGATGGAAAAAAATTAAATATAACAACAGACACATGTCACAAGTTCAATAAATGACATAAAGATCAAATTAAACATGATAATGATATAAAGTGATAATTTTGTTTATTAATATAAAATCTAGTACAGAAAAGTAACCTTGAAATCAGGAAGGCTGTTTGCAGTTTTAATTGTCATGCTATTTTTGGTACGTTAATAAAGGCAGAATGAGTGTTAATATATTGAATAGATTCTCTTGCAAACCTATAGCTCTGCTAGCTCATGTTCATTTGTTCATATCAAATGCTTGAAGAGGTGACCAACCAGTTGAATTAAAAAATGGAAAATGTGCAGGAAGTTCCCAATTGTGGGTCTGATTTCTCATCTCAGAAATGGAAGTCACAGTTCTCTGAGAGGTAATTTATCAGGAAAATCCTGGTAAAGAATTACTCTTGATGTGGTTAATTGTACCTTTGTGTCTATTATTACCTGTTTCTGTTGTAGGTGAACTTGATATGGTATTAGATCTGTCATCGTTCTGTAGAGAAATGGAGATATATCAATAATCATTACTCAAGAAGAGCTACTTTCCACATTTATGATTACTTTGGTATAAAAGAAAAAATCATGCAAGTCTCTTTTAAAATTAAGTCTAGAAATGAGAATTTGGAGTAAGGGTTGATTTTGTACATTTTTTTAAGGCCAAACTTTTTACTTACTTCTGTAACATGAAAAGTTTATATAATGCATTCTCTAAAGATAGTTCTATTATATAATAGGTCTTTCCTATGACTATGAAAAGTGATCATCCTAAGGCAGAAAATTTCATTGGGAAATGTACAGGGGAGAATAATTTCATTTTATAATTTCATTTTCTGGTATAGTTTCTAAAGTATATTTCTCCACCTCTGGAGAGTAAAATTTAATGTATTAAAAAAAATGATGAAGATTTCTTCATTTCTGTTAGGAAATAAAGTGTTTAAAGATAGATAGCTGTATTTCCAGACTAACATTTAAGTCCAAGATATTTTTACTTCATTGACCAAAGAGAACTATAAAAAGGGGGAAGAGCTAGCTTAACATGTATAAAGTTTATCTAAAAAAAGAGAAATGTAATTAAGCTCATTTAAAAAGAAGTGTTGGTTGGATGGGTTAAAGACACTGAAGACGTGGCAGAGGAGTAGAATCAAGAAAGGTTAGAGTAACAATATTCAAGGCCTCAACATCTAGGCCCAATAAATTAAACATATTATAACTTTATTTAATTTTTTAATGTTTATTTACTTTTGAGAGAGAGAACAGGGGAGGGGCAGAGAGAGAGGGAGACACAGAATCCAAAGCAGGCTCCAAGCTCTGAGCTGTCAGCACTGAGCCTGATGTGGGGCTCAAACTCGTGAACTGCGAGATCATGACCTCAGCCGCAATCAGACACTTAACTGACTGAGCCACCCAAGTGCCCCTAACCGAATGATTTTATTTTTTTTTTAATTTTTTTTTAATGTTTATTTATTTTTGAGATAGAGAGAGAGCATGAATGGGGGAGGGGCAGAGAGAGAGGGAGACACAGAATCGGAAGCAGGCTCCAGGCTCTGAGCCATCAGCCCAGAGCCTGACGCGGGGCTCGAACTCACGAACCGTGAGATCGTGACCTGAGCTGAAGTCGGATGCTCAACCGACTGAGCCACCCAGGTGCCCCATGATTTTAAAACACAGAGGTACATACATCTGCTCCCATGCTTTTTTCTCCCTTTTGGTTTTAATATTTTCAGAAATCTGTTCTCTCTAGTTGGGAGCTGGGCAGAAAAAATTAATTATGATAGGGAATTTGTTAACATTCATGCATATATACACACATACACAGAAGTCATGCTGTTGAGAAGATTCTTGGACTGATCTGGAAGACAATTTCATGGTAACAGTTCCTTGATTTGATACTCTTTGGCTGAAAATTTATAAAGTAAGCCAAGCTGTTGAGTGAAGCAATGTATTACATCTTCATTAGTGAAAAAAGATATGTTCATCAAGCTTATAGATGCAAATATGCTAAGTTTAGGATGTTGAAAAGAAATGAAAATTTAAATAACAAATTTAAAATAAGAGCAACAAAAAAAAGATATAGTAAGAGCGGCAAGAACTAATAAAAAGAACGAACAAGAAAATGAGGCGAAAACGATATCTTTGCAAGGAAACAAAAAAGAATATCCTTATTTGCAAGAAATATGAGACAGAAAGGAGAAAACTAGTTAGCCCAACAGAGACCTAGTCAAGGGTCAATGGTACAAACAGGAAAACATAAACAGTAGAGATTATTCCAGATATAGAGGGAAAATATACATTTTTTAATTTAAAAAGACTAATAGGAGTTAGGCTAGAAATTTAATACTGCAAAAAAGAATTAAGCTAACAGGCAACTCTATTAGACGAGAAGGAAGAAGTGAAGCAAACTGCACTGAATGGCAACAAATTTCTCCACCTCTAGAAACATCAAAAAGGTAATACACAGCTGTGTGTAAAGAAAAACAAAGCCAGAATAGAGGCAACTTGTAAAATGGTGATTTTTAAAATGTACTTTTATTGAAACTAGAAATCTAAGTGACTTGCATTCTAGGGTATGAAGATTATTAGTTCAAATTACTCGGAGGCCACTGACTCTATTTGAGAACTCTTGCAGAACTGGAGCAAAAAAACAGAAATTGACAGGAACTCAACTTTTTTTTGCCTGGTTAAGCAACAAAAGAAGTAAACCCATGGCTAAATACATATAAATATGTATCAGCTGTACAGTAACAAGGATGCCAAAAAATAAAGGGTAAGTCTTTTTAAACTAATCATTTATACTACAGCATGTCTGACAGAAAGTTAAACTTACCATACAAGGGTTGGCACGTTCAGATTTGGCCTTTTCAACTATGATTCTGGGAGAGAATAAGCCCCAATGCCCTAAGGTATCCACTGAGTGTAATGAATTAACTTCTCTCCTATATAACTCCTATACTAGTAATATACCTTCCTTGAGAGAACTTTGAGAACAATCCCTCAATTTTCTGGGTTGTCATTCAAATGAGGAACCTAGCTGAGAAAGGCTAGCAAAGAGTTAACAGAGATGAGAATTATAAAGGTTTTTCAAAAGTCATCCAGGTATGTGTAGCATCTTCAATACCGACTAAAGAGGTTTATCAGGCCTACAGATGATACAAAGTTGGGGCCAGCACTTAGAAGAACATGATGCAAGAATTTGAAAGTATTGTGGTAAATCAGAGAATTAAAAATGTTCAAAGATACAAGATATGGAAATTAATTATCATTTAGGAGTATAACTGAAACATTTGAGAATTACAGTGGCTACTGACCAAAATGGATACTGAAATGAGAAAAGCCAACCCAACGCTTAGAATAAGATGTGAAAAACCTTGTTTCATGCTCAGTGCCAGGTAGGCTCTAATAAGGGCTATATTTCTACTTGGGGGCTGTGGAGCCAAAATGGAAGGCAGAGAACTTGAGAAAGCTCAAAAGGATTAACAGACTGGGAAAGGCACATAAAACAATCAGAGTTTATTTAGGGAGAAGACAAGGGCAGCATCATAATAGTTTTCAAATATAAAGATTCTTTTTTAAAGACTGCTAAATAACTAGAAAATCTCTACTCTGGAAAGAAGAGAAGTAAGTGTAAGCCACAGGGTGTGGATCTAAATCAGACAAGGGGAGAACCTTCTAACAGGGAAGATTATTAATAATTTCTTATATATCATATGATTAACAAAGATGGAATCACCATTCCTAGAGGCCTTCAAAAAATAAAATACCACAGGGTTGCAGGCCATATTCCAACTCTGTTATTAAGCTCAAAAGCAGCCACAGACAGTATATGAACAAATGGTAGTGGCTGTGTGCCAATAAATCTATTTCCAAAAAATGTGGCCTACAGACCATAGCTTGTTGACCTCTACTAGAAGAAGGCTTTAGCAGTGACACTTTTGGGGACTGGGACTGAAATTATTTTAAATGCACATTAGAAAACAGAGTTAACTTTATATTATTTATCAGCCAAAGTAAAATAACTCATGACAAAAAAAATAACCTTTGGTAGGAAAATCAGAACAGCATATCAAACAGAATTTCAATATAAAGAATTAACGCAGGCTCTGTATTTCTAGTATGGTAAATCTTCCAAAAATTTCAAGTAAAATTAATGTTAAATTCAAATAGTTTTATAAGCTTATGTATATTTCATGCAATCCTAGATTTCACACTGCTGTGGGACCATTCTATTGGAAAATTTCAAGTTCCTGGGTATTACGGTAACAAGAGATACCTTAAGAAGCATGAAGGCAGAAGAATGAGGCAGGGTAGCTGCACAGCCCACTTGATTCAACCCTAACAGCGACTAAATTTTAAAAGAGAAAGGGAAGAAACAAACAAAAGGCAGCATTTATGTTAGCAAAATGTCAGGCAGGCAGGCAGATCAGGTCAATGAAATTAGAAAAGGAAAGGTCATGGACAAACTTTCAAATGGTTTACTAAAATATTGATAGGGCAGAAGGAATACTAGGGGGAAAAAAACTCCTAACTTATAAAACAGTTTTCCCATCTGTATAATTCAAACTATTTCAATACTTCATACCACATTAACCAAGAAATGAAAGGGCTTTTGGCTTTCGGCTTGGAGGAGGCCAAGGTGCAACTGTCTTTGGTCATCTCAAATCCAGGTTCATCCAACACCAGCTGCCTCCATTATGCTGCCTAAATTTGACCCCAGCGACATCAAAGCCATACACCTGAGGTGCACTGGTGGGGACGTCAGTGCCACATTTGCCCTAGCCCCCAAGATCAGCCCCCTGGGTTTGTCTCCAAAAAGGTTGGTGATGACATTGCCAAGGCAACTGGTGATTGGAAGGGTCTCAGGATTACAGTGAAACTGACCATTCATTCAGAACAGACAGGCTCATATTGAAGTGGTGCCTTCTGCCTCTGCCCTGATTATCAAAGCTCTCAAGGAACCACCAAGAGACACAAAGCAGAACAACGTTAAGCACAGTGGAACCATCATTTTCTACGAGATTGTCAATGCTGCCTGACGGATGTGGCACTGATCTTTAGCTAGAGAACTCTCTGGAACCATAAAGAGATCCTGGGGACTGCTCAATCTGTGGGCTGCAATGTTGATGGCCACCACCCTCATGACATCATAGATGACATCAACAGTGGAACAGTGGAATGTTCAGCTAGTTAAGAACTACAAAGGAAAATATTTTGATAAATGATGGTTTGACAACCAAAAAAAGGGCAGGCATGATTTATTAAAAGTGATTTTAAATAGAACTAAAACTAAGAACATCAAAATTGTTGAGCAAAATTGCCTTAGAAACTACCAAGACTTGTGCTATTCCTCTTATGGGGAAACAAATCCAGTCAAAGAGCTCATTTTAACTGAGCAGAACTGGCATGAGTAAAGACACTATTTTTTCAACACTGATCCAAATTAGAGTTATTATAATTCCATATACCACCTCTGATGTGAAAAAACAGAGGAATGAGGATTCTGTGTCATGCCTTGCAGATGAACCAGCATTTCATTTCTGCTCTATGTCCAAATGACCTACATGAGTGTAAGAGGAATTTTCCTTTTCTTTGAATCCTTTATCCTTTCACCAACCTACATACAACTAGAAATATTAGATGTATCTGTCAAGTATATTAAAGGTATAATTAGAGACAGTAAGTGTTAGAATCTATTGTACAGAATTGTGATTACAGATAAAACCCAAAGCATGACAATTCTTTAATTTGGTAAAGAGTGGAAATCAGAGAAGACAGGACTTTCATCACAAAGGGGACTGGATAAGATTGGACCTATTACAACAACAAAATGCCAGTCAGTCTTAAATATATTGAAATCTTTATACATTAAATAACTTTTAAAAATTTAAACTAGGATCACAAATATGTGAATCAGGGAACAATTGACCTTATTAAGCACATGTGGGTGTTCAGAAAAACATGTGTAGATGATCAATAAAATGAATACAACAATTTTTAATGACAGTTGATAGATAGCAATGTTTCTTTTTGGGGAGGGTGGGCAAAAAAAATTTTTTTAAAGTAACATTGTAACCTAATCTATCAAAGGAAATATACCAAAGAACAAGATTGTGACAACAGTCATATCGTCACCTCTTCAGTTTTCCTGGGCCTCCTTATAACCAAATGTACAGAAATTACTGTCAATCTCAAACATAAAAAGGCTAAAAGCCACTATTTTGGCAAAGGAGGACAAAAAAAGTGGAAAAGAAGAGGATGCGAAATGAGCCTAGATACTCTCTAGTTTCTAGAGATGAGATACAGATGCGGATTGGATATAGATGAAAACAACAGAAGCCTGGAGGGCAGCCCTAAGAGCATGTTAGTGTCATGGATATTAAACATCACTAATACTTATTTCAGATCTTGTATTTCAAGGTCTTTAAATGAAATCCAACATTTACACCTTGCTATACATCATCAGACCTTTTCATCATGAAACAGTTTAATGAGCAATTTCAGATGCATAGCATTTATGTGTTCATTCAGGAAATATTTATTGAGCACTTAATATATCCCAGGAACGATGACAGGAACTGAGTATACATAGGTAAATGCAACAGAGATTATCCCTGTGCCCATGAAGTTTAGAGTCTGGTAGTCTAATAGGGAAGAGACCTAAAACAATAAACATCCACCTAAATGAACTATAAAGAGAAAAAATAACAATGGAGACAAATTTGATTTGGGGGTTGTAGGCTGCAGAAGAGTCATTTTTAAAGATCTAACATTTAAGCAGATACCTGATAGATGAGTAGAAATTAACCAAGGAGTATATACAGGGAAGGAGAGGCATTCCATGCTGAGGGAAACAGCATGTGCAAAAGGTTGTGAGGTAGAAACAGGCTTGCTGTATTTGAAAAGCTGAAAAAATGCTGGTGCAGAATGAGCCCTGAGCCCAGAGATGACAGAGAGTATGCAGGGGCTTGCAGGCTGTGTTAAGAAGGACTTTATTCTACCATATGAAGCTACTGAAGAGAAAGAAGTCTTGAGAAAAGCAGAGGTATGATTTAAAAATACGACTCTTTCTGCAAAATACGACTCTTTCTTTTCTGCAAAGTGTTGGATACTATTTGGCATACAAAAATATGTGAGACACTGTCCTTTTAAAGGCCATCTCATTTAGGTCAAACATGAATACTGATAAGTAAAATACAAGGGTATGTGTTTTGAAAATGGCTGAAAGCCATTTCAAATTTCACACCAAGGGGATCTGTTTTTCCAAATTCCACTTTTTCCTTGACAAAGAAGTGTGGCCACTCAGACTTATGTCACTTCCTATACATTATTAAATCTCATCTTCAGTCTCCTAAATTGCTTTCCATTATAGTGTGAGAGGCAATACACCATGGTGCTTAATAAATAGTAGGTTCTCAAGTCAGCCAGATCTGGATTTGAACCCAATCTTGCACTTACTAGCTATGTGACCTCGGACAAATCTCATTCTGGACAAAATATCTGTGCCTCAGTAATCATTTGTAAGATGGTGATCAGTTTAACCATAACTTTTAAGATCGCTGTGAGGAATAAATGAGATAATTCTGGTAAAGTGTCTGGATCATCACAGGCTCTCAGTATTTTTGTCCATTAATTTAAATCATTTGCTTCTCATATCAATTAATTTCCACAAAAACTCCAGAAGGTGGTGGTTTTATTTACCTGTAAGACTGCCCAATTAAAATGTGCTTTATCCATCTCAAAGGAAATGATAACTGCAGAACATACAGAAATTTTGACAATGGACGTTTATGTAAGAAGGACCTCCTGCTGAAGTATGCACTTCACGCAGGAGTATGTACAAGGGCGGCAGTTACCAGCACATGAGACAGGAATTGCTACACACAGACTTTGAACTGCTAGTTTTCAATACTACTATAAAAAATATCATAAAACATGATGGGGAAAGCAATTATGTGAATGTTAGAATTCTCTTGCAAGGCTGACAAAAATAAGATTTTTTAATACTGCTCTTATGTTATACTCATTTTCTGCTGAAGAAACAGGCAATAAAAGTAAACTGGTGTTAAAAAACGATCAGTAGATAACATTCCGAGTTAATGTTTCCCAAAGTTTAAAAAATGGGCATAGAGGGATAATCTTGAGATGTAAGTATTTTTGAAAAGTTTGGGATTTTCAGTAGCTTAAAATAGACAATAAAATAGGATGGCAAATATACAGTTGTGTAATTAGTGTCATGCAGGAAAGAAATCCATTTAACACACAGGTGACTCATGAGCCAAATTAATGATTAATAAAGTAAGTGCACCTAGAATTAGAAATGACGTCTAAAAAAGTAATGTGCCCTCTCCTCCCAACCCACATCCAAAGCCAATATGGTTTGCAGTGTGAATGTTTTACTTCTGGAAACACTAACAAAGGTATTTGAATCATAGCTGCAGAACACTGGAACGCTGGTAAGTCATGAACAGTAAAGCAGGGAAACAGTTCTAGCTATTTACAAAGTATTTAGTAATGACGCTCATCATGTTTTATGGTACGTAGATAATTTCTGAATGAAAAGTATAATTACTATTCTCCAAACTCTCGATATAACAATATATAACTCCGTTTTGTGCAAGGCTCTTACCACTAACAAGGCACTATCATCAGTGTGCTGAGACCTTCTGGATGGGAAGGGACACTGGAGAGGCAGAGAGAAAGGAAGCAATGTCAAAAACAAACGATGCACACACGTGACATATTTCACAAATAACACAAGCAAAGAGGTATATTAAGACATAATGAAGATGCTAACATATAGGATTGCATTCACAATCATTTTGAATTCATGTATCATAAAAGCTAAGAAATTGATTCTGAGTAATGATTTTCTTCCAAACAGCTTAATTCCAAATATGATCTGATTGCTTAAAAACTGACTAAAGCAAGGAGGGAACAGGGATTATTCTCTATTCACAGAAGAGAAAGCTGAAGTATAGGCATAGCAGTAACAAAGAATTTGTGGTCATTTAGTGAGTCAGTCACAAATTAAAACAATAAACCCAGGAGTCATGATTTCTAGTCTATGCATCTCTTCATTACCTTTCTCAGACAAGAGGACAACTAGAAATTTAAAAATTGCACACCATATTTTCCTGAGGAGCTTTAATTTTTAAATAATGAATTTCTCCAGAATGACCATTAAGAAGGAAATTTGGGGGTAAGAAAAGGTTATTAACTTATCAAACTTTGTTAAAGGTTTGTTCCTTTATTATTACCATGTGAACAAAAGATGACTGAAAAGGCTGAGTGAATCTTTCAGGTATAAGAACAATGCCTAAATTCTGAGATAAACAAGAAGTAGTAATCGTATGTCTAGTCAATAAGGAAAAAAAACCTTATAATGGATCATTTAAAACATTTCAAACAATGCATTTTACATTCCAGAATCACTTGTGCTTTAAAAACTCTATGGTGAAACTTAATGCTTGTCAAACGCTGTGTGTTAGGTTTTCACGTAATTTATTTTACAGAAAACAGATTCAAAATTCACATGAAACAATGCCTTTAAGCATTTTTAAGGAAGCGGTGATCATAAACTGAAAACATGAGAAGGCAAAATATAAAGAAAAATGGCTTTAAAAACCGACTACAATACAAATACTTATTTAATAAGTTTCATTTTAACAGATCAAAATAGGTATATTTTAAAAAAGGTTAAGCAATTTTACATGTTAACTTGTAATGAAAATGTACTATTTAATATTATAAAACTACTGTGTACACCGTGTAATCAATAACACACACACTCAGGAAATGAGCCCTGGAGCTGAGATGTATGTGGTATCTTTTTGTTCAATACCAACACCACGTACCGGTGCCAGATAGAGCTCCCAGGACTACTTCTCACTACACAGTATGGTTTGAAAATGGATGAAGAAGATACTTCTAGTGGGGATGGAAGAAAGAAAGAAATAACCTCCAGATGGATTCATACAGACTAAAAAATCCTTGGTCTATAAACTTGGATAAACTCCCTGGCCCGTGTCTTCTTCTCCTGAGTAAGTAGAATTTTGTGAGGAGAAAAGGAAAATGGCAATATTTTGATCACTGAAAACACATGATAATCACATGCAAACATTTCATTTCCATTGTAATAAAAAATTCCAAAGGAAAGGTGGTTATATAGACTTACCTCACCATCTAAGGGGGATTGCTGTTTTTGTGGACTTTGTGATGCTTTGTGCTATATATCCCCAAGACCCCCCAAAAGAGGGAAGTTGGTTAGAATCTGGAACACTGGAAATGATAAATTCTATTTACCAAAATAATCACCCACATTAATTTCTGTCTCTCTTGTGTGCAGCACTTTGCCAGATTTACTGGTCAGAAGATGTCACCCTTTCCCTTAAACAGTTTACAATTTAAACAAGGAAGATCAATAAACTAACAGACAGTACTTCATATGTCTATAAGCATCTACAAAAATACAAAAAGCATGTTTTTTATATGTACATGCAAACAAATATAGTCCCAATCAGAATAGTGATCTCTCACTATATTCTCTCAATGAACTCATTCTCTCTTTCTCTAGTGCTAACACCGTTAGCTTTCTCTCATCGGCCAATTTTCAGGTTTGCGTTTTCAACTGCCTGTGGAAACTCTCTATTTGGAAACCCATGGTCACCTCATGTTCAACATGTTCAAAAACAAACCCATAAATTCCCAGATTAACTGGCTCTTTTCCCCAATTTGCTAATTTCTATTACTATGTCAAATAATAATTATACCACCTGTATAGTCAGTGTTTTACAATGTATTCTTATATACATTATCTCAAGTGATTCTTTTTACTAAGATACACAAACATCATAATCATATTCTTTTTAAAAATTTTTAAATGTTTATTTATTTTTGAGACAGAGAGAGAGAGAGCAGGAGAGGGACAGAGAGAGAGAGGTGGAGACACAGAATCGGAAGCAGGCTCCAGGCTCTGAGCTGTGAGCACAGAGCCCATTGCGAGGCTTGCACTCATAAACTGTGAGATCATGACCTGAGCTGAAGTCGGATGCTTAACTGACTGAGCTACCCAGGCACCCCCATAATCATATTCATTTAAAGACAAAAGAACTGGGGACAAAAGAAGTTATATGACATGTGCAAAGTCCATAAATTTGTAAGTAGCATAAATGAGATCTGCCCCTACATCTTCTGACTCCAAATCCTACATTCTTTCCACAAAACTAGACTCCTTTTCAAACTCTTCTTTTAGCCTCAAAATCTTGCTTTGGGATCTCCTTTATTTTCCTACTCCTCTTCAATGATTTATTCAACATTCACTACATCTATGTATAAAACATAATAATGCCTCTCTTAAAATCTCTAATTTATAAAATCCATTGCGGTGGTAGGGGGCGCAGCACTCAGCACACTAGAAGTACTAGGTGCACCTATAAGAATTCTGAAATAGTTAATATTTAATAGTTAAATACTACACCTATGAGGAAACTAAAGGCACAGTATGATTCAGTAACTTTCCCAAAGCCAAGCACATAATGAGTAGCAAAGCTGGATTCAGATTCATATTTCTGATTCTTTTTTTTAAGTTTATTTACTTATTTTTTTAGGTTTATTTATTTTGAGAGAGAGAGAGAGAAAGACAGCGAGCACAGCAGGCAAGGGGCAGAGAGGAGGAGAGACAGAATCCCAAGCAAGCTCCACACCATCAATGTAGAACCCAATGTGGGGCTCAAACTCATGAACTGTGAGATCATGACCTGAGCCAAAATCCAAGAGTTGGATGCTTAACTGACTGAACCATCCAGGCCGTCCCTATTTACTTATTTTTGAGAGAGAGAGAGAGAGAGAGCGAGCGAGCAGGGGAGAAGAAGGGGGAGGGAGAGAGGGAGAGAATCTCAAGCAGGCTCTGCACTGTCAGTGCACAGAACCTGACGTGGGGCTCAAACGCATGAACCGCTGAGAGCATGACCTGAGCTGAAATCAAGAGTCAGACGCTTAACCGACTGAGCCACCCAAGTGCCCTCAGAAATATCTGGGCTCTTACCATTGTGTAACACTGCCTCTCCTTAGGAACCTCAGAAATCTTCTGGTGTTATGCCTTCATTCTGCACCCTAGTCTGACTTGCAATTACTATTTCATTTTCCTCATCTCTTTCTAACAGATTCAAACACAAGCAGATTAGTTTTTAGAAGTATCTTTCCTCTCATGTTTTTCTCCTGCTTAAGAACTTACAACTGTTCTCTTCTACCTAACAGATCAAGATCAAACTCTTATTTGACATTTAATCAAAACTGTCTACAATGTGATTATCTCTTACTAGCTATGTGATGTCTACAGAAGGCAAGTTAAAAGATAAATGAGTTAATGTAGAATGCACAGAATAGTGCTTAGGATATAGTATGTGTCAGCCATCATTATTTACTGACAGTCAGTATAGCATTCTGATCACAGATGAGGGTTTGGAGCCAGCCTTCTTTTTTCTTTAAAGAAACTTTTCATTTTTGGTCAACCTTACTTCCATTTTCTGTTCAGCCTGTCTTGAGAACCCTTGCTCTGCCACTAACTAGGTGAGTATTTAACCTAGGCAAACTGTCATCCTCTCTGAGCTTTAGAGATCATCATAATGGGCTTGATACATTTGAAAAAAAGAGAATTTTTATCATGTGTACGATACTTAAAGAAAATGGTCTTTGGCTAGTTGAAACACAAGAGAGAAAGCTTTTGGAGGCCAAGAATGATTCATTCATTCAATCATTCCTTTAACAAATGTTTACTGAGCTTTACTATGGGCTGACACCTGCTAACATCTAGGGATGGAGCGGCAAATAAACAAGACAGATACACTCCTGGTCTTCATGGTATTTACAGATAAATGGAAGAGACAGATATCGAACAAACAAAAATAGAAATCACTATTATGAAGAGAAAAATCCAAGGTGACTTCCAAACAAAAAGACTTTAAATGATACAGGCAAAAAAAAAAAAAAAAAAAAAAAAAGAACCAGGTTTGGATGAACTGTAGAGGCTGCAAACTTTTAAAAAACAAAAAAAGAAAGAAAAAGTATTAATAGGGGTTGCTACCCGAGTAGGTGTGGAGAGAACAGAAAGGAAAGAATCAAAGATGATTCTAAAGTATTAAGCCTGTGACCCTCACACAGTTTTGGTGCTCGCCAGAGTGAGGAAGTCAGATGGGCTCAGATAACAATAGTTCACATCTGCATGGCACTTTAAGGTTTACATGGCACTGGCACTTTCATGATCTTATCGATCTTTGTTAACAGACTGAAGACGTGGCAGGTGGAGAGTAAAGTGAGATGTCTAAAGATAGATTGCTAATTAAGCAGAAGAGACTACTGTCTCAAGTACAAGATGACCACTTCTCAGCCTACCCTACAGGAGGACAATTCATCTAATCACAAGCAGGAGACAGTTATGCTATATACTCAAGATTCCTTACAGTGAGAAAAAAGAAAGTTGACACTTTAATTAAGACAAACACTGACAGCCTCAGCAAAACAAATAAGCACTTACTTCTAAAACTCTTTAGGAATTTCAATGAAATTTGACAAAATTTCACCTTGACAAAGTCCAGGACAGCATCTCTTTGAATTTGCTTGGTCCTTATTTTCTCTTCCTCATACTGTAGGGCCGCAAGCTGTGCCTCTCTCCGAGTACGCTCTACTAATTGTTCTCTTCTCCGAAGAATTTCCAAGTCTGCATGTGATAACTGGAACAAAAGTATTTTGCATGTGCAAGTGGGGCTAAAGGTTAACTTATCAATATTCTTAATCAATTCAGGGAACTACTACTTACTCAAGCAATTTCTACTTTGCAGTCACCTAGCATTTCTTTAAATGTGTGTACTGCTAATCATCTCCCATCTTTTCACACTGTGTTCTTATTTGCACTATAAAGCCATCATGTCAGTAAAGATTTATTTTCTGTCTAGGGTCTAAAAGCACCGTTAGCAAGTATCAGGTTCACATGTTACATTAACTGTATTTTACAGACGACAGGTAGTAAAGTTTACAGATGTCTGGCAATTAATGGTAATTTAAGCATTATAAAAATAGAAAATCATTTTAGTTTAAAAAAAATCAAAACTAAAACAGAAAAACAACAACAACAACAACAACAACAACAAATTTACCTGACTGTGACTTGGTGACAGTGACATGAGAGAAGATGGCTCAGATGAAACCCTGACCCAAAAAAGAAAAAAAGGAAAGAGAAAATTCTTTGGTAAGGCAGGCAGTATATAAAAGACAAGTAAAATTTTATTGTTAATGTAGCTTTCTATTAATCAATAGGCAAACTGGTCAGCAATGAAAGACTGCCTGCATTTTGTAAACCTGAGCCCAAGTCATTAAATTAAGCTACAGGAATACCTGATGTCGCCAACTCACATTTCATGTGATGATATCACTGATCAAGCTACAGAGAGTCAACAACAATCTATGTCAGCCAGTGCTGACCAGACATTTGAGATCACTTTTCAAATAGCATCATTTCTTAAGAGCATACATAGCTATTATCTTTTTCATTACCATGGCTGAAACAAGATACATGTAAATAGAGATCGTTTTATATACAAAGTTAGTTTATCAACCAAAATCTGGAATATGGCAGAACCTGGCCACTGTACCTGCGCTCCTCCTCCCATCTTCAACTGAGGTAGCAATTTTAATAACAAAAGTAAAGATTCTGTTGATTTTTATTTTTAAGAAAAAGACGAAACCTGATTTGTTGCTTAAAAAAAAACCAAACCAGTAAAAGTTGCTTCTCAGTGTTATCAGTGCTAAATCTTTTTTTCAAGGATTTTATTTATTTATTTATTTTTAAGTAATTTCTATACCCAAAGTGGGGCTCAAAACTCACAACCCTGAGATCAGGAATTGCATGTTCTACCAACTGAGCCAGCCGGGTGCCTCTACCAATGCTAAATCTTACAATTTGGTGTTTATCTTTTTTCCTGAATTGGATTTAGTGTTTCAAGTGTCTGCCACTCATTTGTGTCTCTGAACTAACAATGTTGGGAGTAAGTCGCTTTTTGACATTTAGCACCTAAAATTTTAAACTATGATTACTCGCCCGTCAGGTTGATTTTAATGCATTCGATCGGTGTGTTACAAGGCAAGAAAAGGAAAAAAAAAAAAAGTCCCCCAAATCCCTCAAAGCTCTAGTAGTTTCTTATTACTAACTAATAATAATACAGATTCATCAACGTGGCTTTTAGGATTCTCATCCCATTTCAGAAACATGCCCACCATGGAATCTTTTTCCAGCAAGGTCTCCTCAGTTATTATACGTTAATTCCTTACTTCAAGCCTTTTGTATAGATTTCAACCTATGGAGATCTTCTTAGAAAAGGTCTTTTTTAGAATCTTTTTTTTTACAATGGGACTTTTCCTCTTGATGTATATGTGTAGTCAGTACTTCTTTTGCATTTATCAACTATGATTCGTGTCATTTTTTTGTACAATATTTTTCAGATGCAAACATAGAAACGAACAATCCTTGAGCTCCTACCATGCCCTACATATGCCCTGTGAAGTACTTTACGCATAGTGTTTCTCAATTACTCCTCATGCAATCTTATGGAGTAAGAACTATTAGAATCTTCACTCTATATTTGGGAAGCTGAGAAATGGAAGTTAAGTAACTTTTCCAAGGTGATGCAGCCAGTAGTCCTTATCTATCTGATTTGAATTCTTATCTCTGACTTGATGGTAGTTTGCTCTCTCATCTTCTAGGTACGAAGCCTATGAGAACTGGAGAGGCCTGAGAAATCATGGAGTCCAAACCACTAACTTTACAAAGGAGAAATCTGAGGCCCTCAGAGGTTTAGTGATGGTTACTGTAGGCAGAGCCCGGATGAGAATTCAAGCCACCTGACTTGGAGATTAGTGGCTGATACTATACCACACCTCCCCACTCTACAGCGGCAGAATGTAGGAAGGAGAAAGTGAAGAGCACAGAGATCTAAAAGCAATATGGACACACATACAGGAAAAAAAAGACCTGCAATGGCCAAAACTAAGCTGTGAAAGTTAAAGATGGTGGCAGAGCATGAAGCATGGCATATGAGAGAATAAAAGTGGTAGCGAAGAAGACGTCTGAGAACTGACAGCTCCCTCAAGCCGATCACCAGGTGCTAATATGGGCCCCTCATGGCTTGGGTGCTCCTTGGTGCCACCACGCTGCTTCATTTGTACGTTTGACCTTTTCATCTATGAGTATGTTTCTCAATAGCAGTGTCACAACATTTTGGATAAATTTTCTGTTATACGAGATTGTCCTGTACATTACAGGTAGTTTAGTCTTAATGCCAGTAACACCTTTGGCAACCAAGTCCCAACAAATAAACACATTTTTCAAATATCCACTACAACCTATTGAGAAACACTGGCTTACCCTAAACTTTCCTAAACTAAAAAATATAATATGTAAAAAAGCAAAATTTAAGTCACACTACTGTTCTCTTTCTTTCCACATTTCTTTTCTTATATTGGTTCCAAATCTTTGAATAATTCACAAAATTCTTTTTTTTTTAAATTTTAATGCATAAAAAAATGTTTTGAAAAAAATTGTTTTATATAACCTCAAGAGTCTGGCCATATTTCTTACTTTACCCTAAAAAAGTTTTGACAGAATAAATTGTAATTAAAAAAAATTTTTTTAAATGTTTATTTATTTATGAGAGAGAGAGAGAGACAGAGTGCGAGCAGGGGAGGAGCAGAGAGAGAAGGAGACACAGGATCTGAAGCAGGCTCCAGGCTCTGAGCTGTCAGCACAGAGCCCAACGTGGGTCTCCAACCTGCGAACCGCGAGATCATGACCTGAGTTGAAGTCTGATGCTTAACCAACTGGACCACCTAGGTGCCCGATAATTTTTTAAAGGTACAGAATAAATTACTCAATAACTCCCTTAGGCAAGGTTTAAAATAAAACTGAAGCTGGGCAAAAAACTTCCTTCAATTTTTACTAATCTTTCCCAACCTTTATCACTCCTAGTCAGTACATTCTTAGTCAAAAGTTTAGAGAAAAGTGGGCTGGTGGGGTAAGATTTAGCTGGAATATAACCAATAAAGAATGAGACACAAGTGAGTCTGGGAGTAGCAACATGGTATCGTAGTTAAAGGCATGGACTTTAGAATTAGTTGTGACGGAGTTCGAATCCAGGGTTTGTCACTTGCTAGTGGATGGCTGTGAATATAAATGGAAAACTACTAGGTCTGAAAGCACAGGCTCAGATAAGCGAAGAATTCCTCAGTACTGGCAGAGCAAAAATTTCTAAAAAGTAGTAAAAACAGGAACTCTGGGTTAAGGTTTAGTAGACAGATTTTTGGCTCCTATGATCTCCACCCCTGGTGTTACTCCAGTAAATATGTTACAAGTCAAAAAGGACTCTGCAAATGAAATTAAGGGTACTAACTGGTTGACCTTAAAATGGAAAGATTATCGAAGTGGGAGTAATGTAATCACAGGAACCCTTAAAAGCACAAAAGAGCAGGGCTGAGGGAGGGGCATTGGAGGGAGGTGGTCGAAGCCACAAACTGCCAGCTATAAGACAAATAAGTAATTAGGGATGTAACATACAACATAATGACTACAGTTAGCCCTGCTGTTGATACATACGACAGTTGTTAAGAGAGTAAACCCTAAGAGTTCTCATCACAAGGTGAAAACAAATTATTTTTTATTGTATCTATGAGATGATAGCTATTAACTAAACCTACTGTAATCGTTTCACAATATATGTAAATCAAACCATCACTCTGTACACCTTATATACAGTGACATATGTCAATTATTTCTCAATAAAACTGGAAAAAAAAAAGAAGGCAGGAAAGTTTGTGGGATGTGACAAAAAGGGAAATCAAAGAGATTCAAAATGTGATAAGAAATAGATTCAAAACAGCTTGCCAAAGCTGACTTGAAGATGGAGGGAGCTGTGGATCAAGGACCTTGGATAGACTCCAGGAGCTAAAACTGAGTCCCAGTGATAGCCAGCAAAGCAACAGGGACCTCAGTCTTATAACTAGAACTGAATTCTGCCAACAACCTGGATGAGCCTGCAAGTGGGTTCTCCCCCAGTGTCTCCAGGTAAGAATCTAGGCCACCCAGTACATTGGCTTTGGCTTGCCAGACCCTAAGTGGAGAATGAAGGCAAGCCTACCCAGACTGCTATTCCACAGAACTGAGTTACTACATTTTAAGCTGCTAAATTTGCGGTAATTTGTTGCATAAACATTAAAAAACTAATACATAATGAAACTGAAAAAAGAAAAAAGCTGGCTTTCACCTTGAGGGTTTCTACTAAATTCCAGAGATCTTGAGCCTTCCTTATGATAGATGCAGGAGGTAAGAAGGACAGGAGATGAAGTGTGGGCCCGATCAAAGTGGAAAAACACAATAGGATACCCCTGTGTGAAACTGAAATCTCAAAAGACCACACCCTCAATATAAGGACACAAGGCAAATAAAAAGCCTTTCTGAGATAAATTTCAATTTCAAAGATTTGAAATTTAGGGGCACCTGCATGGCTCAGTCAGTTAAGTGTCTGACTCTTGATTTTGGCTCAGGCCAAGATCTCACAGTTGGTGAGATCAAGACCTATGTCAGACTCTGCACTCACAGCTCGCTCTCTCTCTCTCTCTCTCTCAAAATAAATAAACATTAAAAAAAAAAGATATGAAATTTAACTAAGTCCCCATGAACTAACCTATGAGACTATAAAAGGCCAATTAGGAGATTTCTTTCTTTCACTATTCTCCCATATTTTCTACCCATCTATATCTCAGTTCCCAAAACAACTTTAACATCCTATCAAGTATAAGTAAAGAACTAGGTATGACACTTTCCATAAAGGAGATTTACTGTTGTTTAAGAACAAGTATGTCAAGTTTACTACTTTAAGACTTCATACAGGGGTGCCTGGATAATTCAGTTGGTTAAGCGTCTGAATCTTGATTCTGGCTCAGGTCATAATCTCACAGTTTGTGGGATTGAGCCCCACATTGGGCTTTGAGCTGAGTGTGGAATCTGCTTGGGATTCTCTTTCTCTTTGTGTGTGTGTGTGTGTGTGTCTGTCTGTCTCTCTCTTTCTCTCCCTCTACCCCTCTCCCTGGCTTGCAGTCTCTCTCTCTCTCTCTCTCAAAAATAAAAAAATTACAAAAAAACCCAAGCAAACACAAAGTGGTTAAAAACAAAAACAAAAAACTTCATACAAAATAGAGGAAGCAAAGACCCAAAGGCTGTGAATTTTTCAACTACTGTGATACAGTGTCTGGCAAGAAACTTTGGAATTCAAGAATAAGCAGCAGTGCTCTAAGCAGTCAAGTTAATTTTAGAAATATTCTGTGAGGCACTAAGCGTAGTGAAACGATCATCTCAATTGAGATATAATGAGGATACATATTGCTGTCTCCGTCTAGCTCCCTGTTTCTAGCCAAAAGTTTAAGGCAAAAAATTTTTTCAGGACTCCTGAAATTTATTTAGCCCTCTTAGTGCATAAATCCAGACATCACCACAAAATCTCCCTGCTATTAAGTACCTTCAAATCAAATAATTGTACAAGTAATGGTTTAGGCAGTCTGAATTTAGAATCAATAAATCAATTTTACTTCTTTTTCTATTGCATGAGCAAAAAGCACACTGTCACTCGGCTCTGAATACATGGTTTCTAAAACACACAGTATCTAAGTATGTTCATCATACACAAATCTGCACAAAACCAAAATCATTTCATGCTCTCACTGATGAGTTTTAAAGACAGAAACAATTGAAGAGAACTGTTTTTTTCAAACCTGTTTTGATGTGAATATCTTCTCATGTCTTCTGTTTTTTGAAACTCCCTCAGAGGTACTGGCTTTATGGGTGAACCCTAGGCCAAAAGAGCAGAAATAAATCAATTTAACATATGTATCCACAACACTGTGACTACATAGTTCACAGATGACTTGGCATTTAAAGATCTGTATACTACACTAAAAAATAGTTCAACAAAATCTTCAAATGTAAATTTTTACGTTTAAAAGCATTCATTATAAGCTATATTACTACTTTGGTTAACAAAACACTATGTATAGCCCAAAAACACTTATTCTTAAAAAAGTGGGTTTCCTTCTCCCTGTATTATGTAAATTACACTGACCATACAGTAATACTCACTGACCATAGAGTAATATTTAGTAATATTTAGTAAGGTGTTCAAACTTGAGAAGATCTTAGGTGTCACCTCATACAAATTTCCATTCAGAACAGGAATTTCTACCTGCACTACTCTAACCTGTGCTCAGCCTCTCTCAATATTTCTAGTAAGGGGGAGTTCACTGGGCAGATTCCATTTCTTTACTTCACCATCACAAATTGTTACTTATGTTTAGTCATACAAATAGTCCTGCGGATATTGGTGGAATATTAAGATAAAGCAAAAAGTAACTTCTCTTTATGGTAAAATATGGTGTTAACTAAAAGAAAAACACTGGCAACTTTATTTATAAACTAAAGGGTAAAGGTCATTTCAAAAAAAAACATCACCGAGAAAAATTAAACTGGACTCAGTGATATGGACCACATACTGAACAATAAAATTATAAATCAAAGGTAAAGGCTTATAGGTTATCACAACATGTATTCTGTCAAATAAGAATGTATAGAAGCAATACAACCTTATTTCAACACCAAAAATAATCATTAAAAAGTGGGTATTCTTAAAGGGAAAGAAAACCACCTTATCCAAAAAGGGTATCTGAAAATCAAGTGTAAAATTATTTATAGTCTATCGCCAAGAAATGGGTACATCACATAGAATTAGAAAATCTTTGATGAATTACTGCAAAAGGCTAAAGCAGACTCCCTTGAAGTTTAGGCCTGAGGATCATACAAAATGAGATATAATTCTAGAACCCTGATCAAAGAATAATTATTCTAATTTCAGTGAACATTGGGTTTTAAAATAAACAAAAATCTCTCCTATTATGTTAACATCAGTGACTTAACACTCTGGTTTTACAATACTGCAATTATCTGCAATTATTGTAGGAGGTACATGAAATTTTCATGATAAAATGAATGTGACATTGGTTTCATTTTGAAAATGTCATATCCTATAAATATAAGCTATACCTTATTTTATCACAATACCTCTATATTTGTGAGAGGTATTATAACAAAATTAAACAATAGCAGAGTATTTAAAATCTCATATAGATTCGGTTTTTTTTAACAACTCTTTTTTCAGATAGTATTCAAGAATATAAAAAATACTTCTTCACTGGCTGTTAAACCATCTAAAATAATGCTGCTTCATCATATTTTTATAGGTGCTAAATTGTAGAAAACCTTATGACACAGAAGTCATAAAGAGGGTTATGACATAGAATCATAAAGACTACCACACAAGTATAGCTGGAATTAAAAAAAAATTTTACAAAATAGTAATGGCTTTAACAAATGATACTGCAATTTTTCAGTAGTATAACAGGCATTTTTACTTTTAATAGAGATACCTCATCTCTGCAGTCTAACTACCATAAAATGATCAAAGAGAAAGACCACAATGAAAGAAAAACAATTCCCTTTAAGATTACAATGTGCATTAAATTTTAATTTTTTTGCAAAGCAGTTGTCCTTCGCGCTAACAAGAATGTTCATGGCCTGAATCACACGTAGTTTCATTAGTCACCTGGTACACTGCTATTTCTGGGCTGCAGGACTTTGATTTATACAATTTTATCCAACTTCACATACAAGAGTGTCTTCTGAACACCAACAAAAACTACTATGTTCAGAAGTCTTCAGACAGGAAGACTGAAGGATTTTTTTTAAGGAATGATAATATCACTCCACAGCACACCCCACTTGAGTGATTATTCTCGATTTCTAAAAGGCTAAATACATCATTCTCTAAAAAGGCCCCAAGTGTTTCTCAAATAACCCCTGCTCAGAGCCTGGGACCAATTCCAGACATTAACATCACACACACTGAAGTGGAGCCATTCCATTATGCTGACTAGATACACTGAAGAATGCAATTTCCACTGAGACCCTTGGGGGATTGGCAGAGATTCTACAGTGGGCTGAATGCTTATTTGTTTTCTAGGGCAACTCAATGCTCCACTAGAAGAGACACCCAAGAATGATAATGGCAAACAATTTATATTCTGTGCGACTTGGCATAAAAGCTCCAATACAATTAAGCACATAACAAAAATTCTATGGTTAAGTTTGTATGTGCTCCAAAGTCAGCAGTTTGGTTTGATTCTTAATTACTGATCAAACTATGATTTACTAGTTAGTAACAATAAAAAAGCACTAAGAACAACAAAGAAAAAGCATTACATTCTTTGTACTTTCTTTAAAGGCGTAGGATACTCTTAGGACTCCTCATTCTTCAAAATTCTGAAATCTGTCTTTTTATTTGAAAAATAAAGCTAACCCCTACTTATTGTCTGATTTTTTACAATAAACCTGAAAAATTCAATCATGAAATTGGAACTGAACATCATAAAACAAATAATTAGGCTTAAAGCAACAAATCACTGATACAACTGAAATTTATGCCACCATGAACTGTTTTACTAGGGGACAGCAACAGATTTTGGCTTAAATGTGTGTAGTACCTCATGAGAGATTCGCCGTTGTTCAATATATGCCATAAACTGGGAACTGAGGCTGTCTGAGTCCAGGCCCTTGGGCTGTCTCATCTCATCTTCTTCCTCCTCTGCAGTACAGCTGTCGATGTAGTCGATCTGATCCAGATCATGTTCCACTGTCCACACCACACACACACAACAGTCAAATTCAATAGCCAATAAAGACATTCAGTTGTATTCTTTCCTTTTCCCTAACACCTTCTACTCTGAAAGCAGGAGGAATGAGAAGTGTAAATTGGGTAAGCCTTTCTTTTACAGTCCATGGCCACTCACAAAAATAAGTTCCAGAAAAATCTTAGTCCTAATTCACTAAAGAATACAGTAATTGATAGTAATTACAGGACTACAAACCTCTAATATATATATGTATATATATATATATATATATATATATATATATATATATACACACATATGTATATGTATATATATATATATATATGTACGTGTATATATATATACACATATATATATATGTATGTGTATATATATACATACATATATTTTTTTAATTTTTATTTATTTTTTTTGGTTAGCTCTTTACTGTTTTAAACAAAACAGTTTGAGTTTGTGAGACAAAGAGAAGAAGAATTTTTAAACATGAGAAGTTACATCTTCTTTTAGATTTTTTTCCCTCACGTTTTAGCTTTGGGGCTTAATTATATCTCTTCAAGGAACTGGGAGGCAGAAAACCTAACACAGTCAAGTCAAAAGGAAGGATAGGAGGAAAGTGAACTTAGAGATAAAGAAACAGATACTGACTACTGTTTCTCTTTCTGTAACTGTTGTCCACAATTAGAACAATGATATTCTTATTTAGAAATTTATTTTCTAGAGCTCAGCAATGTAGACATTTTGTAGCAATTTGTAGCAGCAATCATTTGAGAATTTTTGCTTCTCAAATGCTTTGGGGTGAGGAAAGGCATTTAAGTAAGATATAGCCCCATCATTATATATTCTAATACATTTGGGAGTGCTCCATTATTTTTAAGTTTAAAAAGTAACCTTATTTTAAAGATTTTATTTTTAAGTAATCTCTACACTCAATGTGGGGCTTAAACCTATAACCCTGAGATCAAGAGTTGCATGCTCCACCAACTGAGCCAGCCAGGCACCCCAAAAAGTAACTACTTTTAAAAACTATTTAAAATGGCACACTAGAAAAAAAAAACTTACTACTAAACTTTCTAAAGTTACTCCAGAAACTAAATCCCAGCCATTACTGTATGATGTTCTATTTCTATAGATTGCCCAAAAGTTGTAGTTGCTGGGAATAATGAACTCGGAGAAAGCTATTTCTGTTTTCAGATTCAATTATTTCTAAATAATTCCATAACTGCAATTGATATAAAAATGAATTTTGAGTTATTAGAGTTATAATAATAGGTAAAAGGATGAAAAGGTTATAAGTCTATATCCAAATTATAAACCAGGTACATAAATGTATTTTTTTCAATGTGTTACAATTTGTGTAACTAAATCAATGATTAAGTCATTATGACTACTTCCCAAGAAAGCAACATCACTTTTTCATACTACCTAGGCTAGTGCAGTCCAAAAGAAACAGAATGCAAGTCATAAAAGTGAACCCACATAAGTAATTAAAAATTATCTAGTAGCCACATTAAAAAAAGGTGATATTAGTTTTAATAGTATATTTTACTTTGTCCAATATATCTGAAGTATTATTACAGCATATAATCAATAGAAAGTATTACTGATATTTTACATTCTTTTTTTTTCATGCAAAGGCTTCATAATCCAATCTGTATTGGTTTATGTACACTTACAGTACATCTTAATTTAGAAAGGCCTTATTTCAAATAACCACATGTAGCTAGTGGCTACCATACTGGACAGCATAGATTAAAAAAAAAAAATTATTTTAAGTCTGAAATGAACTAAAGGGAAAGAGAGCTCATGTGGAAGCAAGATTAAAAAGAAAACTACTAAAATGTGAATGGAATGGTAAGTAACAGGAGTAAAAAAGAATATAAAATGGTAAGGAAAAAAAAAGAGAGCAAGCCACTTAATTGAAATCATCATTCAAGGATGAAAGCTCTTAGGAAAACATACAGATGGCTAACAGACACATGAAAAGATACTCATCATCACTTATCATCAGGAAAATGCAAATCAAAACTACAATGAGATATCACCTCACACCTGGCAGAATGGCTAAACAACAACACAAGAAACAACAGATGTTGGTAAGAATGTGGAGAAAAAGGAACACTTGTGCACTCTTGGTGGGAATGCAAACTGGTGCAGCCACTGTGGAAAACAGGATGAAGGTTCCTCAAAAAGTTAAAAGTAGAACTACTCTATGATCCAGCAATTGCACTACTGGGTATTTACCAGTACCCAGTTTATGTTTATAGCAGCCTTATTTTTTGCTCCCTCTCTATGTTATTATTTACAATAGTTTACAGCATTATTTACAATAGCCAAGATACGGAAGCAGCCCAAGTGTCCACTGACAGATGAATGGATAAAGGAGATGTGGTATATATACACAATCAAATATTATTCAGCTATAAAAAAGAATGAAACCTTGCCATCTGCAATGACATGGATAGAGCTGCAGAGTATAATGCTAAGCAAAATAAAGCCAAAGACAAATATCATACGATTTCACTCATATGTGAAATTTAAGAAACAAAACAAAGGGAAAAGGGGGGAGGGGGAGAGAGAGAGACAGATATTAAGAAACAGACTCTTAATTATAGAGAACAAACTGATGGTTACCAGAGGGGAGGAGGGTGGGGGAGATGGGATAAACAGGTGTTGGGGATTAAGAAGTGCACTTGTCGTGATGAGCAGAGGGTGATATATGGAAGTGTTGAATTACTACACTATACACCTAAAACTACACCAAAACACCTAAAACATACAGTAATACTGTATGTTAACTAAGTGGAATTCAAATAAAAGCTTAAAAAGAAAGATGAAAGCTCTTATCAAATGGATTTCTAGAAAACCAAAATAATATCTCCATTATAGCTGGCCCTCAATATTTAAACCTTAGGATTTGGGAATTCAAACTAAAGCAAGGTTGAATAGAATGCTAAAATCAAGAGTCTGCCTCAGAAGCCCAAAGTAGAAATAGCTCTGCCTGTTAATGAGCTATTAAAAAAATGACAAATTAAAAAAAATTAATTCCAATTATAAATTTTTAAATACCAAAATAAAGACAATTTGGATTTAGATGCCCCTGAAGAACACAATTCCAGATGAACGCAAAGGCAGATGTCAAGAAGCACATCGAATTCCTGGAAGTGGTCAAATAATGACCCGAGAGAGAATACACAAACAAAAGGAGTAGATGTGAAAAAAGACCACTTAAACAATCGGAATAATTACAAAGGCTTTCGCTGTCACAAGGAATCATGCCTACCTCCACCATTTGTTACTACTAAACTGCTGCGATTCTCCTGGTACTGGCTTTCTCTTCGTAGTCTTTGTTCTTTAGTAATTTCTGCTACTCGAAGAGGCAGATCTGAAAATTCATCTGTAGGCTTAAAAAAAATAGCAGTAACATTTAAACACATTTCAAACTTTAAACAACACAGTATTTAAAGCGTGGACACACCATAAGCTCACTAAAATTTATATTTAAGAAGAAACAGCAAAAAAGTTCTGGAGTGGTGGTGGTGATTGTTTTCCAACAGTATGAATATACTTAAGAATGGTTAAAATGGTCCGTTTTATGTTACGTATATTTGACTACAATTAAAAAGAGATGAGAAGTTATATATGACTATAAATAAACATGAATTTGAAGTATCTACACAGATATCTGTGTGGATACAGATATAATTATGTACACACCCACTCACACACAAGTAATTCCAAATTACAAATGGGCTGTGGTCTGAAGTTGATTTGTTTGGGAATGAGTGAGACAATGTTACAAATGGGAGGTTATCAGTCTTGTTAACAAAAGCTTATTTCATCAGTTAGCCCAATTTAGAGCTAAAATATTCTACCCTTTAATTTAAAGAGGGAAAGCATAATAAAATTTAACACAGGAGAAAAAAGATATAATTAGCTAAGAAAATTATTTATCTTGAGCATGTTAATAGTCTTCACTAAGGTTCTTGCCTCATTACCCATCAGCCTGTAGTCCTATTTTCTCATCTCCCAGCATCCCTTCTACCACCTCTGCTCAAGGTTACCCAGTCTGGCAAATTTTAGGCTTCAGTTGTAATTGGCTCATTTGGATTTGCAGGATATTAAGCCTATTTGGTTTTCCAGGATATTAAGCTATTTATACAAAACAATGAAGTAACAAACATGTAAAACACTTGGCAAAAAGACAGCAAAGAAACAAAATATCATTTCTGAATGGTAGCTCTCTGTGGGATTTTTTTCCTCTCTTTTGGCTTTTCTATATTTTACATAATGAGAAACTGAATTCAATTAAGAATCTTTCCATTTTCATCATTTTATTGCCTCTTAGGGGTCAGAACATGCAGAATAGAAGAAACACTTACTTCATTTCCTGACCATCTCTTATCACCACTGTCCACACTATTGAAACCTGAATCAAGGGCTCCATAAGGGCGTCCTGAGTACATTTCTTCATGGCTGCCAAAAAAAGAGAGTCTGGCTGTTACTGGGAAGTTTGAGGTTTTAAAATTAACATCTGAAATAAACCGAATGCAATTTTACTAATAAACATTATCTCATGCCAGTTAGTGATTTAACTTCCTTAGAACTAAATCGGCATTCTTTTAAAAGTTTTTTTTTTTTTTTTTAATGTTTGTTTATTTTTGTGAGAGCAAGAGAGACAGAGTGAGTGGGGAATGAACAGAGAGACAGAGGGAGACACAGAATCTGAAGCAGGCTCCAGGCTCTGAGCTGTCAGCACAGAGGCTGACGTGGGGCTCAAACCCACAAACCATGAGATCATGACTTGAGCTAAAGTCGGACGCTCAACCGACGGAGCCACCCAAGTGCCCCAAATGGAAATTCTTTTAACTTTTTAATATGAAAAATTCCAAATTAAAACAAATAGAATAGTATAATGTATATCAGTATAAGAATATAATAGCACTCATCCAGCTTCAAAAATATCAACCTACTGCCATTCTTGTTTCATCCATGCTACTAACCCATTCACCATGCCTCCCTCAATTCTTATTTTTAACAGCACTTTTTAAGGTAAAATTCATATACACTGAAATGCACAGACCTTAAGCTACATACTTGACAAATGAATACATCTTTGTAATATACACCTCTCTCATGATATAAGACATTTCTACTTTGCCAGAAAATTCCCACTCATTCCTTACCAGTCAATTCCCCTCACCACGCTACAGGGTGCTCCTAAGAGATAACCACTATTCTAATTTTTTTTCACCTTAAATTCGTATGGAAGGCAGAGTAACAGTCCCCAAAGATGTCCAAGACATAATCTCTGGAACTATGAATATGTTACTTTACATGGCAAAGAGGAATTAAGATTGAAGATAAAAATAAAACTGCTAATCAGCTGATCTTAAAATAGGGAGATTATTGTGAATTATTTGAATGGGCTCAATGTAATCAAAAGGGTCCTTAAAAGTAGAAGAGGGAGGCAGAAGAGGAGGCCAGTGTAATGCAATGCTGGCTTGAAGATTACTCTTGGTCAAGAGTCAAGGAATGCAGAGAGCCTCTCTGTAGAAGCTGAAAAAGGCAAGGAAATGTATCTTACTCAGAGCCTGCAGAGAAGAATAAAGTTCTGCCAGCATTTTGATTTTAGCCTCATGAGACCAAGATTTAGACCTTGAACCTACAAAACTGTAAGATAATAAATTTGTGTTTAAAATCAAAATTTGTGGTAATTCATTATGGCAGCAATAAGAAATTAATACAATTAGTTTTACTTATTCCAAAACTCATAAAAATGGAATCATATGTAATTTTTTTAATCTGGCTTTTTTTGGCTCAGCATTATGTCAGTGAAATTCTTGATGGTTTTACCTTCAAATATAATGGATAAATTATTTGTTATGTGTAGGCTTAACTTTTTAAAAACATTGCCAATCTGTTTTTGAAAGGAGCTATATCATTTTGCATTCACCCAGCAACGTATTTGAGTTCCACCTGCCCACACTTGTGTTGTCAATCTTTAATCTTAGCTATTATGGTAGGTGAAAAGTGGTATCTCACTGCAGTTTTAATTTGTATCTCTCCAATGACTAATGATATCGAGTATCATTTTGTGTGCATGTCGGCCATTCATTTACCTTCTTTTTGTGAAATGTCCATTCTTTTGCCCATTTCAAAATACATCAGTAATCTCAAAAATAGTTTGCTAAGAAGCCATACACCAAACACTACATAATACTTGATTCCATTTCTATGAAACTCTAGAAAAGGCAAAACTGTATCAACAGAACACAGGGCAGTAGTTGCCTGGGGTTGAGTTACCTACTGTAAAGTGGAAAATGGTTGATGGAAATGCTATAGACCTTGACTGTGTTGATAATTTCGTGACTGCATCCATTTGCCAAAATTCACTGAACCGCACACTTAAAATAGATAGATTTTATTATTTGTATATTATACCTCAACAAAGCAGTTAAATCTGCCAAATTCTTATGTTAAAGTACATGTCCCATTTTTACAATTCTATAAGCAACGTATGAGAACACTGGTTGCTCCACATCCTCAATAAACATTTGGTGGTGTCAGTTCTTTTATGTTTATTTAATTTGAAAGAGAGAGAGAAGAGGGCAGAGAAACAGGGAGAGAGAGAATCCCAAGCAGGCCCCGTGCTATCAGCACAGAGCCTGACGTGGGGCTTGACCTCACAAATCATGAAATCATGATCTGAGCCGAGATGGAGGGATGGATGCCTAACTGACTGAGCCACTCAGGTGCTCCACTGTTGTCAGTTTAAATTTAGTCATTCTAGTGAGTGTGTAATGATGTCTTGTGCTGTAATTTACATTTCCATGATGATTAATGATGTTGAACACTTTTTGGGGTGCTTAGTGATCACTGGTGTATCTCTCTTTGTTAAATACCTACTCAAGTCTTTGTCCAATTTTTTTTAAGTTTCTTTATTTATTTTGAGAGAGAGTAAGAGAGAGAGAATAGGGAAAGAGGCAGAGAGAGAGGCAGAGACAGAATCCCAAGCGGGCTCTGTCCTGTCAGTGCACAGCCCAATACAGGGCTTGATCTCAGGAACCATGAGGTTATGACCTGAGCCGAAATCAAGAGTCAGATGCTTAACCAACTGAGCCACCCAAGCGCCCCTACTGAACAGTATTTTAAAACATTATGTATTTTTTTCAAAAAAAAAAATACAGATTTCTAGAAGATATTGTTCTACATAATATATATTCTATCAAGTGGCCAACTGAGATATGCTTACTATTACTGAGAAATTTTTCATAAAGAGAATTAATAGAATCTTTGCAATAAGCTATCATTTTCTTTCTCTTCTTTATTTCCACATACTTCTCCACATACTTGCTCTTGCTCAGAGCTTAAACTGGTAAGATTAAAGTGAGACATATAGGTTTACCAATTCTCAGGTTGGCTCAGGATTTTCTTGGTTTTAGCACTTTGAGTCCTGTGTCCCAGGAAAACCCTTAGTCACAAATAAACCAAGATACATGGTCACCCTATGTATAAATATGGCCTTCAGGAGGCCTAGCAGAGTTCTGCCAGCCAGGCTCCAGTGATGCCCTGTCAGAAAGCCCAATCTCCCTAATAAACCACCTAGAACAACATGGACTCAAGTGTGGAAATGTCTCTTCTGTAGCAGGAATGTGAACTGTGAGTCACTACAGTGCAGTGAGGGGCACAAAACATAGCAAGTTTTATAGTTTAACAGATCTGGACTGGCAACTTGGCACCATCATTTACTAGCTATGTGACTTTAATTAACTTGCTTAACTTCTCTCCACTTCTGTTTCCTCATCACTTAAAGGGGGATGGGGGAAAGATTAACAACACCTACCTCATAGATTTGCCATAAAGACTGAAAAAATATAAGCTAAGGATTTGTACAAATCCTATTATAAAGCACTAAATAAAAGTTTATTATTATTATTTCTATAAAGAACATAACCTTCAGAGAGTATTTGCTGTTATAACAAGTCACTACATCTGCTTCATTTGAGTTTAGTTCACCAAACATTTACTGAATGTGACACAGTGTTCTAGATGCTAAGAATATTGAGTATGAAAAAAGGACAATCATTGCTTTCACAACAAGCTCAGGCTTGTTGGAGAGATTTAATCCTGTTACTGGGGCTTGCAGAAGCAGGACTTTTCTTAGTCCTGCTTACTGCTTAACTTAGTCTTTCCTCACTGCCATATTACCATAAATAAATAAATAAATAAATAAATAAATAAATAAATGTATGTATGTATGTATGTATGTATGTATGTATGTATGTATGTTTAGTCTGTAATATAAAGTTGGTGAAAATCATCTCAGCAAAAAAGTACAGGTCACTACAGATCACTAAGGAAAAATACATGTGCCACTCTGTAAAACATAAAAGTTACCATAACAGTGCAACTTGCTAAAAGAGTTGGAAATACTTACATCTAGAAATAAAATGACTTAAGGAAGAGTGTGTACTGTTTTTATATTACACACAAGTAGTCAGAAAGTTACATCTAAGGATTTGAAAAGTACCACAGCATCTAATTTGTACTGAATACCTGAAGAGCTACAGGATTAATAAAAATTCTCTTTAGCAAGACCGGACTCTTAGGACGAAACTAGTCCTAGATCATAGTAGACAGCTAGTAATTATAATGCCTAATATTTACAGAAGACTTTATGGTCAGCCAAGCACTTTCAGAAATAGGTCATTCAATCCTCAGAACTACTGTTAGGGTATCAACAGGGTAAATAAAGATCATGTTGAAGAAACTGAAGTCCAGAGGGGTTAAGTGAACTCTAGAACTTTCCAGTAGTACAGGTACCCAAGAGTATAGACATTCTGACTCCATGACAGCATTTGAATAAAGGTACTGCTAACTACAATGCAGTTTCACTAATTTTTACCTCAATAAAAGAGACATGAAGGTATAATGTCCCATTCACTGCTGCATGAGAAGTTGAAGGAGGTATTTTATTCATATGTATATATGTATATGTATTCATATATATATATAAAATAATTTCTAGGACATTCTGAAACAATTACAAACAAAGTAACATACCTCCAGAAAAAATGGGAAATATAGAATACAGATTAATCCAGTGAGCATAATGAGGGGTTATTATAGGGATTAGGAGATATCAGATCTATAATTACCAATCCTTTGGAAAAACATGACATGATTATGCTATTTAGACTTTCCATTTATGATACATTTCTCCATGGATTTAATCCTTTTATCTCTTTGCAAATATACATGTCTCTTGCCAGTTTTTTTAAATATATATAAGCTTAATGTTTTTAAAGTATTATAATGAGGATTCTTCTATTAAAAAAAAAATTAGGGGCACCTGGGTGGCTCAGTCGGTTGGGCGTCCGACTCTTGATTTCAGCTTGGGTCATGATCCCAGGGTTGTGGGATTGAGCCCTATGTTGGGCTTTGTGCAGAACGTAGAGCCTGCTTAGAATTCTCTCTCTTTCTTTCTCTCTCCCCGCCCCCTTGTACCCCTCTCCCATGCTCATGCTCTTTCTCCCTCTAAAAACTCCAAACAAAAAAATTAGCCCAAGATCAATTAGTCCTCAAGACTAAGAACTGAATGGCTGAGAGAAACAGGTTCTGCAATTAGCACTACAGGCCTCAATCAAAGCTCATTATTCTGATAGATGTGGACGCTGCCTCCTTAGTCTTTGGGCATACCCTCATGTACAGGTCTCCAGTAGACAGCATTCACTGCCTTACACTCCAATCTCAGAGGCAGCAGTAGCAATTTATGTTTCTACTCACTAGTTCAGGAGAGGAAAATTTTTCCATACCAAAGATTATTAACACCAAGGAGGAAAATAAAAGCTACATTAATTTATTGTACATTTTTCTTTCCCTCCCTCCCTTCCATTCTTTTTTAAACAGCAATTACGAACTTTATTATTTTTTTTTAATGTATTATTTATTTTTGAGAGAGAGAGAGAGAGAGAGAGCAAGAGAGCGAGCATGGGTGGGAGAGGGGCAGAGAGTGAGGGAGACACAGAATCCCAAGCAGACTCCAGGTTCCCAGCTGTCAGCACAAAGCCTGACACGGGGCTTGAATCCATGAGCCATATGATCATGACCTGAGCCGAAGTTGGATGCTTAACTGACTCAGCCACCCAGGTGCCCCTATTTGTTGTACATCTTTCACGAGTACAGGACTAGAACACATTTCATGAAAATTTTGAATAGGAAAACAAAACTTTTTTCAATAAATATGACAAGAGTTCTATGTTATAAGCAATTAACCAAGGTAGGAGGAAAAAGAAATGAAGAAAGAAAAGGATATAATGAATAGAGAAAATTTTAAAATTCTTGGCAATAATGGTCTGGGACCCTTCATATTCTTCCCACTGTCAAAGTCCTTCCTCCAAGAGAGGCCTAGACTAGCACAGAGTATGCCAGACCTAATCCCTACCATCTGTCAAAACCTTTTCTGTCTTCCTTGACATCACATACCTGCTTTTAGTCTTCTTAGAGTTAAAAGTGTTAGAACTAAGATATTCTTGTGGAAATCTTTCCTGGGTATATATGATATTGGTTAATTTCACCTGTGTGTTTGAATAAGTATACTAAAACTTGTATTGCTGTATGCTTAAACAACCAGATTAGAGCTAGTATTTTAAATATCCTTCACAGTGTCTCTAATAGCCAAAGCAAAAAAAAAAAAAAAAAAAAAAAAAAACCCAGAATGTCACCATAAAGTTGTTTTTGATGACTTTAAGCAGAGGTAGGTTAGGAGGGAAATAACATCTGTGTGACCAAACGGACTATTAATTCCTTCAACGAATATTTGCTGAGTGTCTACTGTCTGTGCCAAACACTCAGGTGAACTAGGGATACAGTGGTAAAGAAGAAAGACACCATCTGTGGCAAAAGGGATCAAGTCCCTTTGGAGTAATACTTAATTTACTTAAGAAATCAGGTTCTGTATTTTCAGATAGCTTGAGATTACTCCTTTACACAACACTTAAATATTTAATTCCAATAATTTCTGATGAAAAAAAATTTAAACTGTAATGCCTATATCCCTTTACTGGAAATGACATGTCTAATATATTTTAGCATTTTCTTTATGAGCATCAATTACTGTATTGTGCTATAACATAGTAATTACAAAATATCACTGAAATATGGAGGGTTCTTTGCATAGATGCCTACTGGTGTCAAGTTGCTATGTTTTTAGTGTGTCTTGCTTTTAAGTATCTTATTAAAATTATGCAGTGTATCATACTGATTAAAAAAAGAATATAACAGACATAACTTTTAAAACAGGATGGAACATTAATACCTTTAAAGCCCCTTGATGCCTCTTTCATACCAAATCTTCCTTCCTCTTAGAGTTAACCATTAACTTGAATCTTTTGTTTAACATGTGTTGCTTTTTAAGTTTAATTTTTTCCTTCAAATTACTTTTTGTACTTTTAATATGCCTGCTTTTACAAACTCTACCCAAACAGAAATTTGTTAATCTGTTTTAGACAAGGATATGAGAAGCAAGCTCATCAGGACTGTGCTTTTTTGTAAAACACGACAGGTTCTAAGAGAAAGCTGGAGGGGATCTCTTTTGAATAAGGCCTTGATGGAGACATCCATTTTGCCTGTTTAAAGGCCTTTTGAATTTAATTCCTGCTACTTAAGATTGTTCCAGATGGCTGAGAATGCCAAGGAGATAACTTTCTAAATCAGGTGTTATGTAGCCAAAGGATTCAGACTAAAAGATCCTGAAAGTATTATTAATGGTCATCAAATCCAAACTCTTCATTCCCTATTGAAAAAAATGAAGCCCCAAAAGTCTGAATGACTTGCTTTAAGTCATAGAGCTAGTTAACAGCAGAGCCAAGGTCAGCATTCCAGTCACTCAGATCACTGGTTTTCAACTGGGAACCCGTGCAGGGGATATTTGGCAATGTCTGGGGATATTTTTGTTTCTCACTTTGGGAGGGTGCTACAGAAGCCAGGAATACTGATAAACATCTTCTGAATTATAGGACAGCTTCTCACAACAAAGAATTATCTTGCCCAAAATATCAACAATACTGAGATGGAGAAACCCTGACTTAGAACTACACTTTGTCAGATCTGTGTAATCAACTGTTTACTTAATACAAGTATTCTGAGAAAAAGTGTCAAAATAGATTATTTCCTTTTAGTTAAGCATTCAGGCAGACTTACGGTCCAGTTTGATTCCCTGTGAGATGGAACATGTTAAATAAAGAAATAGAACATACTCACCAGGAGCCAAAACCCAAGGGTCTCCTATCATAATCTGGCAGATCTGGAGCAATCTTACAAGCCTGTATGTTCAGGTACTTAAATATGTGGACTTTGCCTTTTATACATATCTAAAAAAAATAACATAAATGCAACCAAATTACTGCTCCTCTGAAATATATGTATCCCTTTCTAAAAATCATAATCATCTTTTTATTTAAAGTATATTAGAAATAGAAGGTATTTCTAGCAACCATATATAGTGATATTAAAAATCTAACACTACATAACATATTATTTGTTATTTTATGTGTTTACATGATATATATATACACACACACACACACATTTTTAGTTTCTAGTCATGAATAAGTTTCAGTAACATATAAAATAAATAACTTATTATAAATACTGATAGAATACCAAGTAAACTTATCACACTGGTTAGTTAGGCACAGTCAGGAATTTAAAGCATTGCTCTCCATGGATTATACTGGCAACTTTTGCTTTTAGAAATCCAGCAATCATATACAATTATGCTTTGAATCCTACTTTCTGTAAGAGAGAAAAGCAGGAAATGATTAAATATTAAAGTTGTATTTCTGTTGACAAGTAAAAATATAAATTCTTTAGGATTATGAGATCCTTCTACAGTTATGAAGTTTACTCATAAAGCTTTAGAGTTGCCATTCAGAGGTTTGAACAAGACCACGAATCAACTGTAGAGTACAAACTCTATAGTGAAAAATACACATTGGTAAAGTTGTTCAGATTATAGGATGTCTGGAATCTATGTATGAAACTACCTTATAATTACTTTATTATTAGTTTCATTATCAGTCACTGATAAACAAATGACCAAATTGATTAAATGAGGAACTTAAAGATTTTAGAAAATAAAAAGGTACAAAAATGATGGTTAAAAGAAATGTACTGATAATCCTTAGTTCTGAAAGCCAAATATTTTTGTGTCTAGCATTTACATTGGCTACATTCAAGTTTTACTAGAAAGAAATTAACTCAAATTTTATTAGAAAAACTTCAAGGAAAAACACTTCAACTTAAAAAAAAAAAGTCAATTCAATGAAAGGAAAAAACATTCTGGAAACATTACCTGTCCTCCATCCCATTTATTCAAGACTTCTAAAGAATGCTTATGTGTGTGAATTTACTTTAAAAGAACTTCATTTCCAACAAAAAAGATAAATGCATAGAACTTCAAGTTTTAAGTTCACCCTTTGTCAAAAAAGTTCACAACATCCTTCAAATCCACTATAGTTTACCTGTGCGGGAGGAGACTGTAGTGGATTGTTATCTAGGGTGATCATCTGTAGGTGCCTGAGGTTCCGATAACAAACGGGGATTGTTGTAATTTTATTGCAGGAGAAGTCGAACCGTATCAAAGGCAACTCTGCCAGCTCTGCCGGGTGATAAGATGGGAATAAACAATTAATAATATTTCAAAATTAGGCAAGTTTTTAAAAAAATTTTTAACATTTATTCATTTTTGAGAGACAGAGAGAGATAGAGTGAGAGTGGGGGAGGGGCAGAGAGAGGAAGACACAGAATCCGAAGCAGATTCCAGGCTACGAGCTGTCAGCACAGAGCCTGATGTGGGGCTTGAACCCACGAACTGTGAGACCATGACCCGAGTTGAAGTCAGATGCCTAACCGACTGAGCCACCCAGGCACCCCAAAACTAGGTAAGTTTTATGGGAGCTTCTAATTAAATACAGTGAATTTAATGTATTTATCTCCATTCTTTCTTAACAATGAACTGATACTATAAAATGAAATCTAGTTACTTACAGATGGGAATACTAATAAAAAGCAAGCTATGTGACCACTCACAGAACTAAAGAACCAGAGGCTGATACCACAGAAACACAGGCATAACCAAGGAATTAGATGATAATCTGTACAAAAAACAAGTACCTAAGTCCCCAACCTCAACTCATGTAGCTAGGGCACTACTTCTTTCCAATCACCACAGAAGTCAACAACTTATTCTCTAGTGAAACTGAATCAAAAGGCTTTGAACTCAGGAAGTTTAGGCACAATGGAAAGTCAGGATGATGAG
Source organism: Panthera leo (assembly GCF_018350215.1). Classification (NCBI taxonomy): domain Eukaryota; kingdom Metazoa; phylum Chordata; class Mammalia; order Carnivora; family Felidae; genus Panthera; species Panthera leo. The sequence continues at coordinate 71,031,941 of NC_056687.1, forward strand.
GTGCTCGTTGAAAATGAAGGCTTTAAGAGAAAGTCTTACACAATGATGAGACCTCAGCGCTTTCCTACCCAACCCCAACCCATCCCCAGCCCTCGTATCTGAGTAATCTCCCTTCCTTATCCATGGGGGATATGTTCCAAGATCCCCAGTGGATGCTGAAACCACAGTTAGTACCAAACCCTATATATACCATGATTTTCCCTATATATACCATGATACATACCTGTATATGTATACATGATAAAGATTAATTTATAAACTAGGCAGAAGAAAGGAATAAGAATAATTAATAATAGAATACTTATAACAATGTAGTGTAATAAAAATTATGTAATTATGGTCTCTCTCTCTCTCTCTCTCTCTCTCTCTCTGCTAGAAAAAGAGGAAGGAATCAGCCATAGGTACATAAAAAAACTAAGCAAATAAAAAAAATTATTAACTCCAGAAAAACAACAACAATAAAAAAAAAATAAATGAAATCAGGGTGCCTGGGTGGCTCAGTCAGTTAAGCGTCCAACTTCGGCTCAGGTCATGATCTCGCCGTTCGTGAGTTCTAGCTCCGTGTTGGGCTCTGTGCTGACAGCTCAGACCCTGGAGCCTGCTTCAGAGTCTGTATCTCCCTCTCTCTCTGCCCCTCCCCCACTTGTGCTCTGTCTCTCTGTCTCTCTCAAAAATAAACAAACATTAAACAATTTTTTTAAAAAATGAAATCAGTACATCAACTGAATTGGCAGGGACCAATATTCATATAGTTATAATAATGTAAATAATAATGCTTTGATCAGAAGTTGTGATAAAACTATACTGGGAAGACAGTAGGAGGGAGGTGAGAGTTTTTGGATGATGGGTGATAAGTGTGTAAGGAAGTTAAATCCTCATCTACCACAATGGGAAGCTCACATTAAATGTCAAAATGTATAAATCGAGCAAAGCTCTTAAAGGCACATCATTTAGAAATATGTCAAAAAATGCCAGTGGAAAGAGTCAAAGGCAGAGAAGGCAGATGCGTCTAAACATTAAAGCTGAGGAGGGGGATAGCTGAGCCAGAGGAATGCTATTATTGATTTTAAACTTTTTTTTTTTTTGGTATTTGTTTAAATTTTTTTTTTAATGTTTTTATTTATTTTTGAAGGAGAGAGAGAGAGACAGAGACAGAGCATGAGCAGGGGAGGAACAGAGAGAGAGGGAGACAGAGAATCCGAAGCAGGCTTCAGGCTCTGAGCTGCCAGCACAGAGCCCAACTGTTTTTTAGTATTTGGGTTAGTATTTAGTATTGGTGTTATATGGAAGTGTTGAATCACTATATTTGTACACCTGAAACTAATCTTACACTGTATGTTAATTAAATGGAATTTATTATTATTTTTTTAATGTTTGTTTATTTTTAAGAGAGAGAGACAGAGACAGGGCATGAGCAGAAGAGGAGCAGAGAGAAGGGGAAACACAGAATCCAAAGCAGGAGCCGGGCTCCAAGCTGTCAGCACAAAGCCCAATGTGGGGCTTGAACTCATGAACCGTGAGATCATTACCTGAGCCAAGTTGGATGCTTAACTGACTGAGCCATCCAGGTGCCCCTAAACTTTTTGAATATTATTTGACTTTCTGAATGATATATTATTTTATAACAATTAAAATTTAAAATCAAAATGGCAATACAACTAAAGACACTAATATCTACCAAACTGTAAAATGTCAGAGACCACCACTTACAATGAACTTCCACACTAACTTGTATAGCTACTGAAATAAAACTTTCCTGCCATCTCAGTTTAGCTGAATATGCTGAAATTATAAGATAAGCTAATATAAAACCATTTAAAATTATTTGTGTGACTCACCATTTTCTTGGGAATACACCTTCAAAATCAGATAGAGAAATAAATTAGATGATAAAACTACTAGACCGCAACTGTCATCTAAAACCCCAAATTTTCATTTTCACTAAAATCCCAATGTTTTCATTAAATGATCTTATATGAAGTCAGTATTATTGCGTTAGTAAGCTTTTAAAGATCAACATAGTAGATGAGTCCCACTACATACTACCTACTACTACTCTGCTGAGTAGAAGGGTAATCTTGGATTGAAATTTGGGGTTGTAAGGTCTGTGCCATGATTTTGTTCAGCTCTGCTGGGGGCCTTCATTCACATTCCTGAGAGGGTAGAAAGCAGGCCCAAGAGGAAATGAGGAAGGCTCTGAAAATAAAAGGTGAAAAGTTTACCAGGCTAAAGCGACTGAGAGGAAAGTTAAGCAGGATTTTGGCTAGTGTGATTACAGTAGGGTGTATAAAAGTAGACTGAAAAATCACTTTCTGAGACATTTTGACATCCATAATGTCAAAGCTACACTAGTATGTTAGAGCTAAAAATCATATTGGGTCATATTGGTGTTAACATTTGGATTCTAGAATGAAGCAAAAGCATCATTAGTCAATTCAATATTTACTATACACTGTAAGTCATGTTTTAAAGCAGAACCTAGAGCACCAATGTCACGAAAATACCTTCTAAAGGATAGAGTTAAGGGAAAGTGGATGGGAGTACAGATGACACAAGAGTTGCCATGAGCTGATAACTACTGTAGTTGGATGAATCACTGCTCTCATTTATATATGAAATTGTCCATAATAAAATTAAAGAAATATATACTCTGATCTAATAAAATAATAGTTCTCCCCATTTTCATTTCCTTTTATAAAGCTTTTTCTTTCATGAATTCATATTTTGAAGGCTTATAAATTATACCTAATTTGTACAATCATTTTTATCACTCAAATACATATACCAGAGCTTACAGTGAGCCTAAGATAACCAGCCTCCCAGTGCAGTCTTTCACTCCATTCATTATTCACTCTACACGTCACCTCCAAATGTTCATTAGTCCCTACCTGAATGTTTCCAGGGAAGGATAAAGTAATTAAGTTCAAGTCAAGTCCATTTGAAGTCAGTGCAAAATGTAGGAATGTTTTTCATTATGCTAAAATATCTCATTATCAGAAACATGATATATTTCTCTCAAGTAGTTATGCTTACTGAAACTTCCAGGGAACTTACCCTGAGTTGCTACTTAATTCTGACTAGATCTAAAAATACAATCACTGGTTTATAGTTATTAGAATTTTTCACTGCAGAATCTTTTATTTTTTTAATTTTTATTTTTTAATGTTTGTTTATTTTTGAGAGACAGAGCATGCACAAGCAGGGGAGGGACAGAGAGAGAGAGAATCCCAAGCAGGTTCTGCACTATCAGTGCAGAGCCTAACTCGAGGCTCAAACCCACAAACCACAAGATGGTGACCTGAACCAAAACCAAGAATCAGCTGCTTAACCAACTGAGCCACCTGCGCACCCCTGAAGAATCTAACTTTTAAAAGTTAGACTGGGTGGCTTAGTCAGTTAAGCAACTGACTCTTGATTTCGGCTCAGGTCATGATCTCATGTTTGTGAGTTCGAGCACCATATCAGGGTCTGTGCTGCTAGTGTGGAGTCTGCGGTGGATTCTCTCTCTCCCTTGCTCTCTGCCCCTCCCCTGCACATGCTTGTTCTCTCTCTCTCTAAAAATAAATAAACTTAAAATCCACAATGAAACATGTAATAATTAAATCATTATATCTTGAATACTGGCTAGATGTTATCTATCTATCCCAAATGTTTATTTATTTAGCTTTGAGAGATAAAAATGTGCATGAGTGGGGGAGGGGCAGAGAGTGAGGGAGGCAAAGAATTCCCAAGCAGGTTCCATGCTGTCAGCACAGAGCCGGACAGGGGGCTCAAACTCATGAACTGTGAGATGATAAGCTGAGCTGAAATCAAGAGTCAGATGCTTAACTGAGCCACCCAGGTGCCCCTGCTGTAACTCTTACATATTTTTGTCTTGTACTTATCAGTTCTGAGAGATCTTTAATATAAAAAGACAAATAACAATAAAACAATTATTTCGGGACACCTGGCTGGCTCAGTCAGTAGAGCATGCAACTCTTGATCTCGGAGTTGTGAGTTCGAGCCCCATGTTGGATGTAGAGATTACTTAAAAACAAAATCTTTAAAAATAAATAAGTAAAAATAAAACAACTATTTCACCATTTCTTACCTTCAGGCAAACGTAATAAGTGATTTCTTCTGACGTTAAGGTCTCTTAGGGCCTCCAAATTACCAACTTGGGAAGGTATTGTTTGAATTTCATTGCAGCTCACATCCTATTTCAAAAAGATATAAAGAATTTTTCTAATATTACTAATTTGTCTGCTTTAAACCATCTGTAAAATGAGGTTAGATAAAGATAATACCTATGGTCTGTCTTAACTGCGAAAAAAATTATGATTCTATGTCCAAGAATAAATCCATAGTTTGTACTAGCATTTAGTTTTAAAAACTTATAGGCTCCTGATTTTATAGATATTAGATGAATCTACATTAATTTTATGAGAACAAAAATTAAATGACTTAAGATGTGGACAGGAAGCTTAGTATCAGATCAAATGAAAATTCTAGTGAAAAAGCAAATTAGAAAAAAGTATAAAAACATCTATTTAGGACAATATTTTATTAAAAACAATTTTTTTTTACATTTATTTATTTTTGAGAGACAGACAGAGACAGAGCGCAAGCTGGGGAGGGGCAGAGAGAGAGGGAGACACAGAATCTGAAGCAGCCTCCAGGATCTGAGCCATCACCACAGAGCCCGATGTGGGGCTCAAACTCACGAACCATGAGATCATGACCTGAGCTGAAGTCAGACGCTCAACCGACTGAGCCACCCAGGCACCCCAATATTTTATTTTATATGTATTTTAATGAGACTGGAAGAAAAAAGCAAAACAATGATAAAAATTATAATGATAAAATTAATTGAAAGGAAATCCTACTTTCAAAATACCAGTTCACCTGCTCAAGAATATAAAAATGCACTGAAGATGACTCAAATCATTCTTTATGAAACTGAAAGTGAGGGGAAAATAGTAAAGGACACATAACTCATAGGCTACGGAAAAAATAGATACTGCCCTATTGGCATTTGATCAAGTTGGTACCAAGACATGTATTATGTAAGCCTTCCGGTATCTTGGTCAACAGTTTGATAACAGATTCTGAAAAGAGGCTGACTACAGATTCCAAGACTGACAAATTCAGAATTCCATAACTCTGAGACAAGCCACGAAAATGTACAAATCCATGGGGAACAGTAGGAAGTTGTCTAGGTTAATAAAAGCTCCAAGATGCCATATTAACACTTAAAACTCCTCTAGTATATGAGTAAAAAGAAAATATTAATAGACTTAACTATTAGAAAAGACCACTTGCCAAAAACTTCAAACATTATTTTAAAATTTTCCCATAATATTCTTAGAGAAAATAATATTATTTTTACTTTTCTTACCAATTAATGACTGAAGTAGAATCAGTAGCTGTATTTTTTGTTCCAATGCTCTGAGCAGCAAAGTTAAAAGGAAAGAGGTTGAAAGGATAGGGAAAATTGAGCCGAGCCAGAAGACAAAAGTAATTTATAATATTTCTCTTGGAAAATGTGTATCTTGAAAGATAGAGGTTTACTCTCACTTAAAAATGAAGGGAAACAGGGGCGCCTGGCTGGTTCAGTCAGAGGAGCATGAGACTCTTGATCTCAGGGTCATAAGTTCAAGCCCCACATTGGGTGTAGAGATTACTAAAAAAATAAAATAAAATAAACTTAAATAAAAGGGGGAAATAAAAGAAAGAAGCAATAGATGTTGTAAGAACAGGTTCCACTGAGTGGGAATCAAGAGCTCATTAAAAAAAATTATTTTAATAAAATAAAAAAAATAACCAGGTTCTGAATAAACAAACATACATTTTTGACTTTATTTCCTAGATCTAACTGCCTGTAAATAAATAGTAGTCTAGTATCTAGACTCCAGATTTAACATATTTGTGAATTTTTACATGTGACTGTTTACATTCATAATCCACCTGAAAAAAAGAGAGAGCTACTGTGTGGTCCAGTTAAATTGTACATGTATTTTTTTGTTCATGATGTCTATCTTTGTTAATAAACCTACATGGGATGATCCTCCCAAATCTCAATGGACATAACTGTATTGGACCATTTCAGAAATATGAAACGTGGGCTCTGGAGTTAAGGTAGATTGGTTTAAAATTCTACCTCAGTTATGGAACCTTGGGCAAATTACTTAACCTATCTAAGTGCTAGTTTCTTCAGCTGTAATATGACGATAAGTATTATACCTAATTCATAATGTTACTATGGTGATTAAATGGGAAAAGTCTCATTGCCATGCCCAGGACATAAGTACTAAAGAGTAACAAGGAGTGGTTCATCAAAATTAAGCTTCTTAGAAAACAGAAGGCAGTAAAGAATAGCTTACTTTAGAGAGGGAGCTAGGTGTTAGAGATAGCATGTAAGGCCAAAAAAAATAAGCCTGATCTTTGCGGTGCCCAGTCCCCGAGAGGGGCTCACCCCAAATCAGAACACTGACGCTATTGAGATTTAATGTGAAAAATCTAAATGCATTATTAACTCATATCTCAAAAGCTTATTAACATAGAAATCACTTAATATTGGTTAGAGTTTAATCTGATGACTTTGTCCCATTCCCCGTGGGCCTATTAGACTTGTACTTTCAGTTCTTGCTTAACTCTGTGCTGAAGCATTTCAGTACTGATCAGCCAGCAAAACTTCACTATTGATACCTGGAAAAACTCAAAAAGACACCTTAATTTTGAATCTTTCCTTACTACAAAACAGAAAATGGTATGACTATGGATACACATACATGTGGAGCAATAAAAAAGTAAAATATTAACTTACAAGTTCTGTTAAATGTCTGAGATGTCCAATTTCTTCTGGAAGTGACACCAATTTGTTATTACTAGCAATTAAGACTTTCAATGGTAAATTACACAAATGTACTGGCAATGTTGACAGCTGGTTCCGACTAAATGGGTAAGTAGAAAAAGAAAATAATTAGAACCCACCATTCAAGAAAAAAATTTTCATTTTTCCCAACCTATACTCAGTAAAGTGACAAACATTAAGTCATGGAAGGAGCAAACAGGGTATTAGATTTGGGTTCTAGCCTCCATTTCCTCACTTACCAGCTTTGTGGTTTTAGGCATGATATTTAACTTACCTGCTTTTTATAGATTCCTCATCTGTAAATTGAGGATTTTAATCCTTATCTACCTATCCTACAGGGCCCTGTACCATAAAACTCCTTTCTATAATGATGTGCTACATATACACATATTATTACTTTATTCAAGTTAATTTTATGTAAGATAAAGTAATTTAAAAATACGGTAAGGGCACCTGGGTGGCTCAGTCAGTTAAGTGTCTGACCCTTGATTTTGGATCAGATCATGATCTTATGGTTGGTGAGATCAAGCTCCACATCAGGCTCTGCACTGAGTATGGAGCCTGCTTGGGATTCACTCCCCCCACTCCCCCACCTCTCAAAATAAATAAACAAACATTAAAAAAAAAATAAGGTAGTGGCACCTGGGTGGCTCAGTCGGTTAAGCGTCCGACTTCGGCTCAGGTCATGATCTCACAGTTCTTGAGTTCGAGCCCCGTCAGCTGTGCTGACAGCTCAGAGCCTGGAGCCTGCTTCAGATTCTGTGTCTCCCTCTCTCTCTGCCCCTCCCCTGCTCATGCTCTGTCTCTGTCTCTCTCAAATATTAAATAAATATTAAATAAACATTAAAAAAAAGGATAGATGACTATCATCCTCTCCCCTTCCTTCTAAAAAAGGGTTATAAACATAAAAGTAGTTGTAATCAATCTACTTCTCTCATCATTACATACATTATAATCAAATGTACATAAATGATTCAAATATAGTTCTATAGTGACAGATTATGATTTCAAATATATGTCAGCTGACGTATAGAAATCTTTTATTTATATAAAAATATGCAAATCAGAGCTAAAAGTACACATCTATCATTAGGATAAAAGTAAGTTAAAATATTACTTTTATAGATTTAACTTTTTACTCTCTAGGGTCAATTGGCCCCATTTTCAAAATCTTTTGCTGATTTTACTAGCATAGATCATCAGCCTTTAAAACTTTAAATAATTCTATTTCTAGACATTTATCTTAAGGAAAGAGAAAAATAAACATTTACATATCAGAGCCTCTGTTAATACTACTTTTAGCATGGCAAAAAACTGAAATAAACTAAATATCCAAGAGGGAAAACGAGTTTTAGAAGTATATAAACAATACAATAAAATGTTTACATATAAAAATATTTCCTGAGTATTTCATGACAAGGGGAAAAACTCACTTAAAAATTTGACTAAAAGCCTGGAGAAAAAGGAAAATATCACCTATAATTAAAAAACTCAGATACAACATTTTGATGAATATCTTTTATACCTCTCTACATTTGTTCATTTTCTCCAATGAACATTTATAACTTTTATAATGAAAAAAAAAGTCTTCTAAGATATAAAAAAATGGAAATGAGTCAAATAAATGCATTTACACATTCAGAACTCAGTATACAAAAATAAATAATCACAAGAATGAAAGTACTTTCAGATCTACTATCCTCATTTGATAAAGCTTATTTGAAAATCTAACTGGAGAACCACAGTCATAAGACTGTTGCAATCTTATCAGACTAATGACATTTATAGTTACAAAGCTAAAGACAAAGGGAGAAACAAGGAGGACATAGGAAATATTGTTAATTCAGCCTAGGAACATGTATTGATACTGCAGATATGAACAGATAATGTAAATTTTAGTGAAAGCCAAGAGAGAACTAAAAAGACCACATGAAACCAAAAATCAAAAAAGAAGAAGAAAAAAGGAGGAAGAGGAGGAGGAAGAAGAGGAAGAGGAGAAGAAAAAGAAGAAGAAACAACAACAACAAAAACAACATCCTTACCTAATATTTAAGAATGTTAGAGCTTGTAGGTTTAGAATTGCTTCTGGTATATACCGAATACAATTTTGGTATAAGTTGAGATTCTCAAGAGAAACGAAATGACATGCTTCTATGGGAATTTCTGAGAGGCGATTTCGTGACAGATCTGAAAGAAAAATAATGTATATTATTTTACATGGAACTTATTTTATTGAAATGTTAGGTAAATAAGCAGGTTTCATGATTGTTTGAATTCCCAAGAGTTCCCACTGTAGAGACTTGTCCAGAGTAAACATTCATATACTTATTAATCTATTGAAAAAAACATTTTAATATATGCCTCTACATCTTTTTGCCGGGAAATACTGATTCTTTTTGAATCTCCACATATACTGAAAAAAATAAAACCATTATTTTTTGCAAGTAACACAAATTCTGAGGCACATCTGCCTACAGTTACACCAAAGATCATACTAAGTATCAAATATCCTAGGAAACAATGGATCCCTAAAATCCACCTTCTCAAAAGCACAGAAACATTCTGAGGTTTTTGGAAAAGCAAAGCAAAACTGAACAAAAAATACTGCCCTTTTCTTTACAAAGATTATCAGGGTCATGTCAAAAGGATTCAGGAACCATTTTTTGCTCCAACTGGCCAAAGATGAGACAATTTGAGCTTCAATAAGGATAATACTTGCAAAGGACTCAAATCTATCACATATATTGAATAATACTAGTTTATAATGATATCTCTCTCCCACCTCCCACACCAAAAGATAATAGAGAACCAATTCATTATCTTGTAAACTGATTAAGGGGAAAAAATCAAACATTTATCTCGCCTTCCCTATACGAACTGTACCACTGAGTAAACCAAACAGATGAAGAGAGGCACCTTTGTGTAAGTGTTCTAGCTATAAATGAAAAGTAATGATAGAATCTAGAATTGGGTATTGGGGCACCTGGGTGGATCAGTTGGTTAAGTGTCCAACTCTTAATTTCGGCTAGGGTCATGACCTCACAGTTTGTGGGATCAAGTCCCCATGTCCGGCTCTTTGTTGACAGTGTGGAGCCTGCTTGAGATTCTCTCTGGCCCTCCCTCTCCTTCTCTTTCAAAAACAAAAACAAAAACAAAACAAAAGTTTAGAATTGTGTATTAACGGCTATCTTTACAAGGGGCGCCTGGGTTGCTCAGTCAGTTGAAGTATCTGACTTCAGCTCAGGTCAAGATCTTGCATTCAGAGCGTTCAAGCCCCCCCTCGAGCTCTGTGCTGACAGCTCAGAGCCTGAAGCCTGTTTCAGATTCTGTGTCTCTCTCTCTCTCTCTGCCCCTCCCTCCACTCACACTCTGTCTCTAAAATAAACATTAAAAAAAAAATTAAAAACAATGACAATCAGAAGTTGTATGCCTCCCTGTAGAAGAAGAGAACATCATTTGTGGTCTTGCCAGAAGGACAGAACCTGCGTCTAATCAAGCGTTTGCAAACTTTCAGGAAGTGCTGAAGACAAAGGAATGTGCTGAAATACAGTCACTCTATCATTATCATTTAGATTTCGTTAAATATACTGTGAGATTCATTTGCTTACCACTGTTTTTCTCTTCTTCTGCCCAATCTTAAAGTCTCTGTTTGCAATTATTTGGTGAGAATCCTTTACTAAAAGCTTTTCCTAAATGGAGGACCTGAGTTCCTGCATATCCACAAGTATCTTGCTTTCACCATAAACATGTGAATAATACTTGGCTAGGTATAGGCACAGTTCCTTTCTCAGAAATCTGTAGATGTTATTTTACTATCTTCTGAGTTTCCAGTGTCCCCTTGCATAGTCTGGCACATATCTTGATGATTTTTCATTGTAAACAGCTTGGTTTTTTTTGTGCCCCATCATCTTCAACACTCTGGTCTGGAACTCAACCTTTCTTCAAATCAGAGAAATGCTCTCCTATTATACATTTAGTTGTTGCATCTCCTCCATTTGCTCTTTCTCTTTCTCTCTCTCTTTTTTATTTACTTACCTACCTACTTTCTTACTTATTTATTTTTCTGTTTTGGTATACTCTTCTGCTTAATGTTCCAGACCAGGAATTTAAGTCTCAACAATAATCATCCTTTCCACAAATTAATACATAAAAAAGCTCCCCCCTTTTCTTCATTTTCTTTTATGCTATGACTAGAAGCAAGTCACTTTGTTTCTCCTGAAAATCTAGGATAATTTATCTTGTTTTGTCTATTAAATCTGTCATCTATCACTTCCAATTTCTATTTCTGTTCTATTTCACTGAAGTCACTTGTTCTTGATGAAATCCTTGTTCATCCTACCTCTGGCTGCTTAAGTTCCTTCAAGTGAATTACTTTCCTTTGCTAATTCATGGCTTGCCTCATCCTTGGAGCTCAGGTCAAGCTGCCTGAGTACCCTGAATGGCAGTTAACACAAAGACTGAGGAAGCAATCTCTACAATGCACGGGAAGCTTCCACTCAGAGGCACAACTCTTACTGAAAACTCAAAAATTGTGGTAGTTGCTCCATAGGCTTTTGCCTCCTTTCGGTCACAGTATGTTCCCCAAACTTACATATTCCCTCCAGGCCACACCAGCCTGCAAGCCTCAGAGCTGCTTACTCTGAAGTTGGGAAACAGATCACCATCTTGCCAAAATGCCTCGCCATATTGTATTCATTAGGAGAAAGTCAAAGACTCGGTTAACTTAAGACTAAAAATTTCCTACAGAATCACACCGTAAACAACCTCTTTCTTACTAAATGCAACAAGAATTATTTTTTATCAATTCCTGTTTAAATTTTATTAGTATAATTTTAAAAGTTGAAGAAAAGAGAGGTACCTGGCTGGCTCAGTGGGAAGAGCATGTGGCTCTTGATCTTGGGGTCATGAGTTCAAGCCCCATGTTGGGTGTAGAAATTAGTTAAATAAATAAACTTTTAAAAGAAGTCGAAGAAATGAAAGAAATTAATCTCATTTAAATTTTATTTAAATTTAACCCTCTAAAAGGACAATTCCAGGCAACAAAGCAGGGACTACTGAAAGTCAGTTTGCCTAATATGTGTATTACAGAGTTAAATTACTTAAAATCCAGGAAAATGAAACAAACCACTTCTTTTTTTTTTTTTTTGTCCCGAAACTAGGGAGGGGAAAAAAATAACAGCAAGATATATACTAGGCTTAGATGCATCTCAATAATTTTTTTAATATTTAGCAAATTTAAAGCTACACAGCCGCCTGCTCAGCCCACCGACTGAGCCACCTAGGAGCCCTTGAATTAAGGATTCTTATAAGGTCTTCCACTTAAACTGTATTTTTATTTCAATTTGGGAAGATAAGTAGCTTCTTCCTTATGTTAACTGAGTAAATTCACGAAAGAGTCGTTTAGGTCATTGATCATATTATGGAAAATATTGCAAAGTACTAATGGTTTATAAAAAATATTTTTTGTCATACTCTCTCAAGAAAGAAATAATTTTCTAGTCAAAGAAATGTGTTTTAAAATGACTTCAAAAAACAACCTTCAGGGGGCGCCTGGGTGGCTCAGTAGGTCAAGTGTCTGACTTCGGCTCAGGTCATGATCTCATAGTTCGTGAGTTCGAACCCCATGTCAGGCTCTGTGCTGACAGCTCAGAGCCTAAAGCCTGCTTTGGATTCTGTGTCTCCCTCTCTGCCTCTCTCCTGCTCATGCTGTGTGTCTCTCTCTCACACACAAAAACAAATAAACATCAATAATAAAAAATAAAAAATGTTCAGTTTAAAAAAACTATGGATATGTATTATTCTTAAAACTCTGGTTATAAAAGCAATGATGTTAAGCTTCATACATGCAGAAGACAGCATAAAACATACATATTTTCCAATAAATAAGATATTGCCGGTACTCTAGAAGCCCCAGTGGAGCTCTTCCCAATCATAACCCTTTCCCTCTCCAAAAGAGAAACCGATCTACTGATTTTAGTGATAATCATTTCCTTGACAATTTTAACACTTCATCATTTTTAGTATTAGTTTCCTATTGTTGCTGTAACAAATTCAGGGGCTTAAAACAACACAAGTTCATTATTGTATGTTTCTGGAAGTCAGAAGTCTGAAATAAGTCTCAATGGTGGACTAAAACCAAGATGTATTGGCAGGGCTGCATTCCTTCTGGAGCTTTTAGGGGAGAATCTATTTCCTTCTCTCTTCCAGCTTCTAGAGACGATCCACATTCCTTGGCTGATAGTTCCATTCTTCCATCTTCAAGCCAGCGATGTCAGGTAGAGGCCTGATGCTGCCCTCTCTGCATCTCCTTCCACTTTTAAGGATCCCATAACATGCTAAGGATCCTGCGCATCTCTCCTTGCTCCCCCAATAATCCAGGATAATCTTATTTTAATGACTGCTGATTAGCGCCTTAATTCCCCTTTGCCATGTAACCTAACATACTCACAGGTTAGGATGTAAACATTTTTAGGGGGCCGTAATTCTGCCTACCATATCTATGAACTTTTTAAAAGGAGAAGCATACTGTATGTGTATTTTTTTTTGTGACCTTCATTCAACATTTGAGATTTGATGAGGGTAAAAGCAGGAAAATGATCACCTTTAGCCAAGAAGGCTGACCTACAGCCTGCACAGTTTTGAAAAGAATCAAATACTGCTCGTTGCTATATTCTTAAAGGATCTCATGACTGTCTGTACATCTCACAGATAGTTAATATTGAGCTGAACGATAAGCACCAGAGAAATCTTGCAAAAGTAGTTTTATAAGTAGAAATTCAAAGAAGATATTTATTATCTAATACTCCCTGCATATTCCCTGACCCTTGAACACTAAGCCTATAACCACCAGGTTCATATAGCAAAAGTGTAGCTCTTTCTGCCCATGGGCCCTGTCCCCACACTATAATAAAAGCACCTTTTTGCACTGAGAATGTCTCAAGAATTCTTTCTTGACCATTTGCTCATGGCCCCACATCAAGATTCACTCATGTAAATTGTATCCTTCATTTCACTGTCCTTCATAGCTTTCTACTATATGAACATGCCACAATTTATTTATTTATTCTACTACTGATGAACATTTCAATTACATACTGATCTAGATAAATATCTAGGAGTGAAGTGCTGTGTAATAAGATACATGGATCTTCAACTTCACAAGAGAATGACAAACTGTTTTCCAAAGTGGTTGTACCAATTTACACATTTACCAGCAGTGTGAAAGAGTTATTGTGGCCTCACATCCTTGCCAATCCTTGTTGTTATGAGATGTTTTAATGTATTATTATGTTTTAAGGATTTTCACACTGTGGCATTTCATTGTGATTTAAATTTTCATTTCCTTGATTATTAATGAGGTACAACAGCTTTTCATATGTTCTTGGTCATCTAGATATCTTTTCTTGTAAAGTCTTTTGGTTTGTTAGAGATCTTTATAAATTCTGAGTATGAATCTGGTATCAATTTATGTGTTGCAAATAACTTACCCCACTCTGTGGTTTGAAGTTTCATGGTCTTTGTGGTATCTTTGATGACGGTCTTTAACAGAGTACAATTTTTTATTAATCTTTTCCTTTATGGTTGGTGGTTTTTACTGTTTTAAAAGAAAACCTGCCCTACTCTAAGTTTAAAAAGATATTTTCTTCTAAAAGTTTTAGAGTTTGACCATCACATTTAATCTACTAGGAATTTATTTTCTAGTATGATGTGAGGTTGGAGGCCAATTTTAATTCTTGCTACAGGGATGCCCATTTATCCCAGTGACGGTTACTGCAAAGACCATCTTCCATCTCATTATTTGCCAATAACACCTTTGTCATAGATCATGTGTCTGTGGGTTTGTCTGCAGGCTCTCTAATCCACTGCACAACTTGTCCATCTTTATGTCACTATTATTCAATCTTAATTATTATAGCTTTACAATAATTCTTGACATCTAGCGGAGTGACCTATTCCTAAACTGCTAAGGTATTCCTACCACTTTGCAGTTCTTCAAGTATGTCTTGGCTTTCTAGGTCTTTTGCATCTCCTTATAAATTTTAGAATGGGCTTGTTTAATTTCATGAAAGCACTTGTTGAAATTTTTACTGAGATTGCACCAAATCCAACATCAATTTGGGAAGAAATAACATCCATGAACATCTTCAATCCACGAACATCTCCACTAATTAATTAAAGCCTTCTTTAATTTGTTATTGAACCTTGTGACATTGTGATTTTTCTCACAAAGGTTTTATACATCGTTTACTTGCTTGATTCCCAGGTTCTTATTATTTTATAAATGATATATATTTTTAAAAATTTGTTTTCTAACCATTAGTTACTAATAAAATTGATTTTTATATATTGATTATGTATCTGGCATTCTTGGTAAACATTTCTTTTAGTTGATGTAATTTCCTTGTAGATTCTTTTGGATAGTTCTAGATCTGTAATTACATGGTTTTATGAATACCGAAAGCTTGCTTTTGCCTTTCTGATATTTATTTATTTACTAACTTCCTTATTGAATTCCCTTACAATGCTGACTAGGACCTCCAGTATAATGTTGAATAAAAGTGGTAATAGAAGGTATTTTGTCTTGTTCCTAATTTCAAAGATTTTCAGTAGATATTCCTTATCAGATTAAGGAAATTCCTTTCTATTCCTAGCTTACTAAGAGTTTTTATAAGTAACAAATGTTGAATTTTCATCAATCTCTTTTCCTTCATCTATTGAGATGATCATGGGATTTTTACCTTTTCTTCTATTAATATGGAATTAATTTTACTCCTTTATTTCACTGTTCTTTTATTCCATTAGGGTAGACCTGATTTCTGTCCTTCTCATTAAAATTTTATTCCATTAATGTGAAATTAGATTGGCTTTTGAACATTAATTCTTGCATTGCAGAGATAAACTCAATTTAGTCTTTTTTATTTTATCCTTTTTATTAATTTAATAATATTTATTAATTTATAATAAAGGTGTTTTATCCTCTTTATTAATTGGACTCAGTTCATTAATATTTGGTTTAAGATTTTTGCATATATAATCATAAATACTCATAATAATACTCTGGAGCATTTATTTTCTCATACTAAGTTTTTAATTTAATGTTCATTTTCGAGAGAGAGGGAAAGTATGCAAACATGGGGGAGGGGCAGAGAGAGGGGAGATGGAGGAGGCAAAGCAAACTGCAGCCAGCGTGATGTGGGGCTCGAACCCATGCACTACAAGATCATGACCTGAGCCAAAGTCAGATGCTTAACCAGCTGAGCCACCAAGGCGCCCTCTCATACTAACTTTGTCAAGGTTTGATATCCAGGTTGTCTGGTCTCATAAAATTTAGTTTGGGAATACTCCCTCCTTTTTATTGACTAAAAGCGTTTACATAGGTTTCAAATTCTTTTTCTTTTTCCTTTTTTTTTTTTAAGTAATCTCTTAAAAAAGTCTCAAATCATGACCTCAAGATACAAGAGTTGGTACGCTCTACCAACTAAGCAGGCCAGGCACCCCTCAAATTATTTCCTTTTAAGAAGCTTGTTAGAATTTATTCATAGAACTATATGGCCCTACAGTTTTCCTTAAAGGTCTTAAAAGAGGGGCGGCCTGGGTGGCTCAGTCAGTTAAGCGTCCGACTTCAGCTCAGGTCACAATCTCGCGGTCCGTGAGTTCGAGCCCCCCATCAGGCTCTGGGCTGATGGCTCAGAGCCTGGAGCCTGCTTCCAATTCCATGTCTCCCTCTCTCTCTGCCCCTCCCCCGTTCATGCTCTATCTCTCTCTGTCTCAAAAATAAATAAACGTTAAAAAAAAAAAGTCTTAAGACTTTTCACAACTGACTGAATGTCTTTAATACTTCCAGGACTATTTAGGTTTTATAAATCTTCTTGAATCAATTTTAAGTTATTGGAATCTAGGAGTTTCCTATTTTCATCAGAATTTTCTATTTCATTAGCAAAAAGTTATTTATAATATCCTCTTTTCTTTTTCTTAATGTTTATAGCATCTGCAGGAATGTCTTCTATTTTCTTTTCTGACTTCGGATTTTGTACCTTCTTTCTTGATCAATCTCACCAATGATTTGAAAACCTCATTAGTGTTTTTAAAGTATCAACTTTGGCTTTGTTAACCCTATTCATTGTATAATTTCTGTATTGGTAAAATATTTCTATCTTTATCACTTTGTTATTTAGAGGAGGGGTTATGCTATTCTTTTCTTAATTTATTGAGATGGATGCTTAGCCTATTAATTTTTAGATAGTTCTTTTCAAATATATACATTTAAACCTATATATAAAATTCCCTTCAAGTGCTGCTTTAGCTGAATGAGAATATATATTTTATTAGGATATTAGATTAGAAAATATTTTCTATAATTTCCATTATGATTTCTTCTTTGTCTCATTCTGTTAGAAATGCATTCCTTAATTTCTAAACCTGAAAGGATACTCTAATGATCTTTTTGTTGATTTCTAACAACTTCATTATGGTAAGTTATTATGTTATTTCAATCCTTTGCTATTTCTTTGCATTTTCTCTATGGATCAGCATATGGTCCATTTTTATAAATATTCTATGTGAGTCTGAAAATAATGTGTATTCTACATTGGACATAATGTTCTACTTATATCTATTAGGTCCTATTTGTTTGGTTGCATTGTTCAAGGCTCATCTTTACTTTTTTTGGTCAGTGTTTGTATCAACCGCTGAGAGGGGCATATTACAGTCTTCAGTTACTACTGGTATCTTGTCTATTTCTCTGTAATTCTTTAAACTTTTCTTGATATATTTTGGGGTTTTGTTATTAGGTTCCTACAAAGTTTTAAATTATCAAATCTTTCTGGTAAATCAAATTTTTATAACTGTTAAGTTACCTCTTTTATTCCTAGTACCGTTCTTTGTTTGAAATCTTTCATTTGGTTGGTTTGGTGGACTGCCTTTAACGTGACTCCCATTGTTTATGCCCTTGTATAATACTCCATCCACTTGAGTGTGGGTGGGGCTTCATAAGTAACCAATACACAGTTGACCCTTGCACGGTGTGGGGGTTAGGAACACCAAGCCCCCCCCCCCCCACCAGAGTTGAAAACCAGGTATAACTTTTGACTCCCTCAAAATTTAACTGCTAACAGCCTACTGTTGACCAGAAGCCTTACCTGTAGTATAGTCAATTAACACAAAAGTTTATGTTGTATTATATACTGTATTCTTGCAATAAAGTAAGTTAGAGAAAAGAAAATGTTAGGAAAATCATAAGGAAAATACACTTATAGTATCATACTATAAAAAAAATCTGTAGGGGGCACGTAGATGGCTCAGTCAGTTAAGCATCTGTTGATTTCGGCTCGGGTCATGATCTCATGGTTTGTGAATTAAAGCCTCACGTGACAGGTACTAACAGCGCAGAGCCTGACTGAAATTTTCTCTCTCTCTCTCTCTCTCTCTCTCTCTCTCTCTCTCTGTTTTTCTCTCTGCCCCTCCTCCACTAGTGCTCACTTTCACTCTTTCAAAGATAAGTAAATACGTTAAAAAAAAATCTGTATAAGTGGACCTATGCAATTCAAACCCATATTGTTAAAAATCAACTGTACTGGGGCACCTGGGTGGCTCAGTTGGTTAAGCATCTGATTTCACCTTAGGTCATGATTTCACGGTTTGTGAGTTCAAGCCACCTGTCAAGCTTTGCGCTGACAGCTCAGCCTGGAGCCTACTTCAGGTTCTGTGTCTCCCTCTCTCTCTGTCCCTCCCCTACTCACGCTCTGTCTCTCTCTCAAAAAATATATAAACATAAAAAAAAAAATCTTTCTGGGGTGCCTGGGTGGCTCAGTTGGTTAAGCATCTGACTTCAGCTCAGGTCATGATATCATAGTTCACGAGTTGAGCCCCACGTAGGGTTCTGTGCTGATAGCTCAGAGCCTGGAGCCTGCTTCAGATTCTGTCTCCCTCTCTGCCGTCTCCTGCTCACTCTCTCTCTCTCTCTCTCTCTCTCTCAAAAATAAACATTAAAAAATTTTAAACATGCTTTAAAAAATAATCTTAAAAAAAATCAACTATACTTCATTGGTTAGACTTGCCTTTAATTCACAGAATAGTGCAAAGGTGATGATGTCTTTCCTGTGGGTGTATCTGTCTCTCTCTGTTGCCAGCTTTGAAGAGGCAAGCTAGCATGAATTCTACCAATGAAAGGAAACAAATTCTGCCAATAGCCTGAAGGAGCCTGGAAGCAGGTCCTTCCCCAGTCAAGCCTCCAGATGAGAACTCAGCCCTACAACACCTTGATTGAAGCCCTGCTGCAGATCTAGCTATGCTGTGCCTGGACTCCTGATCCAAAGTAACCATTAAGTTCCTGAAGCTGCTAAGTTTGTGATAATTTGTTATATAGCATGGAAAACTAATAGTTAATATATCTATAGAGTATCTTTTTCTTTAAAAAAAATTACTTATTTTGAGAGAGAGAGTGAGCAGGGTAGGGGCAGAGGGAGAGGGAGAGAGAGAATACCAAGCAGGCTCCAGACCCAGAGCAGACCTGACATGGGGCTTGATCCCACAACCCTGACATCATGACCTGAGCTGAAATCAAGAGCCGGGCATTTAACTGACTGAGCTACCCAGGCACCCCAACAGAGTATCTTTTTCCTATTCTTTAATTTCAACCCTTATGGATCATTATGTTTTGAATATGTTTCTTGGGGCATTTGGGGTGGCTCAGTTGGTTAAGCTGGTCTGGCTCTTGGTTTTGGCTCAGGTTATGATCTCACAGTTCATGAGATCAAATCCCACATCAGTACAGAGCCTGCTTGGGATTCTTTCTCTGTCCCTCTCTCTCTGCCCCTCCCCCACTCATTCTCTTCTCTCAAAATAAATAAACTTAAAAATTTTTGAATATGTTTCTTATAAACAGCACACAGACAGATTTTGCTTTCTTTTTATTGCCTGACAATCTTTACCTTTTAACTGAAAGACACTATATTTAACATAATTACCCAATGTATCTGGATTTTTAGAAGGGTCATGTTATTTCTGAGATGCAGTCCTTGATTAATCATTAAAGTTCAAACTAGCAAAATACGCATACAAAATTTAACCACATTTGACTTAATGACTAATGTAGGAAAATCTCATTTATAGGCAGTGTCCTGAGTCTGTATATAAACCAAATGCTTCAAAATTACCTCATGTTTTTCTGTAGAGGGAAAAAAGATTTCTTAGCTTTGAGAACTATCTTTATACAATAATGCCAAAGAAATGCTAATATATGCAAATATATTGCTTTTCCAATTATTTTCTATTTCATGATGGAAATGCTTTTGTCTATCCAGCTGCCTAAGTCAGAATTCTGGAATCATACTTTTTCTTTTTCCCAATCTAATCCTATCAACAAACACTATCAGTTTCTTGATCCAAATGTATCTTAAATCCATCCGTTTCTGTTTATCACCTTTGTCACTGCCTCTTGAGATTAATCTAAGAATCAAATAAAACAGTGCATGGAAAATTACTTCATATACTATAAAACACAAAAAGGCATACATAAATCCAGCTTCCTTGGGTTGAGAGCAACACAGTAAAACAAATAACCAAACTCCCCAAATTATATGGAATTGTAGTAGGCAAGAAAATGTAACAGAGTACAATACAATGATTTATTACCTTTGGTCACCAAAAAGAAGTAATGTTGCATTTAATATACCCTACTTTTAAAAGAAAAGTTTTGTTTAAAAGAAAACATTTGTTTAATGATTTACATTAAAATGTTTAAAACAATTTCCTTATCTTTCAGTGAGGTTAAATAAGCACAAAGGTTAGTGTATCTTTGCGTCACTAGACTAAGCTTTTGATTTCACACATACAAGTTATTGTCACACAAGCCTCCTAAGCTTCCATCTCTGTGTCTCCATAGTCAATCCTAGGTTATTTTCAAGACTGCAAACTCAACTGATATTTGCCAAGTATTGTGAAAAGTCACAAACTGGATAATAAACAATGTTGCAATTAAGCTATTAAGTTACTTCTATGTATCATATCCTGAATGCGGCCTTGGTCTTTCACCAGACATTATCTTTTCGTCTAACACTTGTGACATGAGCCAACAACTATACCACTCTTTGGCACAGCCCTTGGATGTATTATTCAGTTGAGCAAAGCATAAAAGGCCTATTTTGGCCTGATAAAAATATAAGAAAATGTTTGGCGTAAGGGATAAATCATGGAAGTTTCAATTAACTAAAATAAATGTTTCAAGTGAAAAATGTTCTAAGGCAGAGTGCCTGGGTGGCTCAATTGGTTAAGTGTCTGACTTTGGCTCAGGTCAAGATCTCACAATCTGTGAGTTTGAGTCCCATGTTGGGCTCTGTGCTGACAGCTCAGGCCTGGAGCCTGCTTTGGATTCTGTGTCTCCCTCTCTCTCTCTCAAAAACAATAAACATTTAAAAATTAAAAAAAAAAAAAAAAAAAGGAAAGAAAGAAAGAAAAATGTTCTAAGGCATATCATTTACAATAAAATGCCTAATTATTTCCCATATTTATAAAAATCTTACCCTCAATGTCAAATTCACCTCAGGGATACTGTAAGTTTTAAAATAATACGTTAAAGAAAAAGCCTAAAAAAATAGTAAAAAGCATCCTCAATATTAATGGAGGGGGTATATAAGAATAATCACTCTAGATTCACACAGCAAATATTTAATGAGCTTCTATGTTATAAGGAGAGGGACTATGTCTGTTTGGTTCAACTCTGTACACTTGGCGCTTACTGGTGCCATCGCACATAGTAGGGTGCTCAATAAAATATTCATTCAAAAAAGAAGCAAATAATGGATAAAACAAAAATTGTTGACTTAGAAATGGGTAGGAATCCTGTCCTCCCCATCTACAGAACTTTAGTTATAGTAAGATTACAACATAATTAATAGCAAAAAAAAGCCCAAATCACAATTTTATCTTTACAATTTTTGTTTTAAGAAGTATTATATAACCTGGATTGAAAATAATTTACTTATAAACAAGTAAGTACTTACATAATGAATCAAATCCAACTACTGAGGGAAAAAACTATTATGTGTATCAAACTACAGATAATTTTTAAAAAGTTGAGGTAGGTTACAACTGTAAAAGAGTGCTTTACTTATATAAAATAGTAACATTGGACCTTTGTTCCATTCTCAAATACAAAATATTCTTACATGTGATATTCCCCTTCCTATTAATAAAAATTATATGCTCATTGATTTACAGTCCTATTTGCTACAAGGGCTCACAGATTATAATGAAAATCTATTATGACCCAGCTTTGATTATGAGAACTCGTGTATTCTTTTGATATGCCATCTTCAATTACTTGAGCATTTCCTCATATTCTAGCAAAACAAGATGTTCCGGGTTTACCTTGCAACGTTCCATGTTCCAGTTCTGGGGCAGCTATTATCATTCTGGTGTAACAGAAATTTCTGTGGCAAGTTAGATTTGGAGACAGAAGGGAAAGCCACCAACCCCTAGGAAAGTTTCAGAATAAATGATTGCTGTTTTTGTTTTGTTTTGTTTTGTTTTGTAAGCCACTAAGATTTGTAGTGGTCTGTTACACAGCAATAAACAAGCAAAACAGAAACTAGTACCTGGAACTTAAGTGCTGCTCTAACAAAAACTTGAAACATCTAGAATTGGCTTAAAATGAGGCATCAGGCAGTGGCTCCAAGGGGCAGGCCTCCCAGAACTTGTTAGTGATGCTTGGAGGGCAGTGAAAAAAATGCCATTGAAGGCTAAAGAAAAGGGCATCCTAGTTCTGCTCTAGCAGAACAATTAGAGTCTGCTGTGACAGGAAGAAAGGGTACCTAATGGGTTCAAATCATCATAAATACATGTGACTATTTGTAGTAAAACCTATTAAAGTTAAGTAATATATGACAACAAAGATCAACAAATATTATTTAATCTTAATGAGAAAGGATGTGCATATATTTGCAACACACACACATGTATATTCCTGCAATTTTCTTTTTTTTAATTTTTAACTTATTTTTTAAATTTACATCCAAGTTAGCATATAGTGCAACAACGATTTCAGGAGTAGATTCCTTAATGCCCCTTACCCATTTAGCCCATCCCCCTCCCACAACCCCTTATTCCTGCAATTTTCTAATTTTTCTCTCTTTCCTTATTTGTAGATATGATTCAAATATATTGCACATTTTTCCCTTTCAAATAATGCAGAGAAAACAAGACATTAGCCAACTCAGAAGATCCTTTTTGTTCACACAGGAAAACCCCCCACAAATTTCTGCCTAGAATGGATTCCAGTTACACATAATATTTGAAAAACAAACTCAATTATTTAGTCTTGAAAGACCATTCTCAACTGTGATTTAAGTCTTATAATATAGTTGACCCTTGGACAACATGGGTTTGAGCTCTGTGGGTCCACTTATGTGCAGACTTTTTTTACAGTATGGTGCTGTAAATGTATTTTCTCTTATGATTTTCTTAACATTTTCTTTAATCTAGATTACTTTATTATAAGAATACAGTATGTAACACATAACATTTTATATTACTAATAAGGCTTCCAGTCAACAGTAGAGGCTTAATAGTTAAATTTGATGGAGAGGGGAGTCAAAAGTTATACATGGGAAAAAAAAAAGTTAGACATGGATTTTCAACGGTGCTGGGGGTCAGTTCCCCTAACTTAGCCTCATGTTGTTTAAGGATCAACTGCATTTCCTTTCATCTTGAATTGAAATACTGTTTATCGCATACCCTGTCAATGAAAGAGTCTTCAAAACCGTACCCAGAAACAATACAATCTAGAGAAACAGTATTATCTTAAATGAGACAGATAACAGCCAGATTTTAGTCCTAGTTCTACCATTTATTACCATCTTAATCTCTAGAACATTTCAGAATCTCTCACTCTAGCATTTTCAGTGAGATGCTTTCAATTATTTTGCCTTTTTTTTTTTTTTTTTTTTTTTTTTGTAGGTAAGAAGCATGCTAAGAGGCATTTTTTCCTAAGTCTATCTTTCTCATTATCTGTTCAGTAACTTTATGATTTTATGAATGAGTAGTGGTTCATTCCTACTTTTAGGGGACAAACTTGGAGCCCAAAGACCTAAGAGTGATAGTTCCCATTTCTCATGAGGAAGTTTGAGATTGTGAAAGTCACAAGGTTCAGAAAAAAAGAATGTAATTATTTTTACTGACATAGTATTTATTGCTCATTTCTGATAAGGTAGCGAAAAGAAAAAAGAAAAATCCCTAACTCTTTATAATATAAAAACTTGTTAAAAACTTAAATAACTTAAATCTCTTAAAAGAAAACAAATTATAAACATCTAAATAGTATTTCAAATGTTTAGTTCAATAAATTCTTTCTCTCCTCTTAGAAGACAGATCAGTTTTACTCCTTTCAGAAGATGTAGTCAAACTGTTACAATTGCCATTTTGACAGACACTTCCTGGAGCAACTGGACTCAATCTTATTTTTAGACCAGTGTCTGACTTCTATACTAAGCTGCCTGGAATCACTTCCTTTGACCCACCAGGTATAAGTCGCTCTCTCTTCTGCCCCTCTGTTCTTCTCCCTATTTTCCCATAAGTTATCAGAAGAAATAATATGGTGGCATATCTGTTAAAAGGAACCACCTATCTGAATCACAACCAAAAACAAGCTAAATTCAGTTGAACCAATTAATACAAATATCTTGAATGTAAACTTAAGTTTTCCATACCACGAGAGATGACCTTGAATGTATTCAGTTCTATATAGAATTCTTCCAAGTGTTCTAGCTCTCATGCATGAACAGGTTACCTAGAGCACACAAGGAAAAGGGACCAAGGAATATCTTCCCCAAATTTCTCATTTAAAAAATAGATGCTATGGCCACTGTGTACTACTTATTAGTACACACACACACACACACACACACACACACACACACACAAACAGGAAGACATTTTTTAGAGTGCTTGCTTAGTTCACAATGTTCTTAATTTCTCTCTCTCATTCATAGGAGCTGGCTCTCCCTACTCCTTGCTTTTCAGAGTCATATGTACCAGTGATTCTTAACCCTAGGGACCCTCTCTAAGGAAATATGACAGAACTTGAGGCTCTTCTCAGTCTCCATAATCTGGTAATTCCTATCCCTCCTTCAAGAGCCATCTCAAACATAATCTCTTATTATTATTATTTGGTAGGTAATTAATTTTCCAAATGTGGGCTCCATGAAGGGATTCATAACAAAGGATCCTTAGTAAATATAGGAGACATACCTAAAGACCAGGTCAGATTACACCCACATCAACACCAACCCTCTGCAACATGATTTAAAAATAAAATGAGTAATTTGATAACAGATTATTATCCAGGATACATTACAAAAAAATTCCCAAACTCAACAAAAAAAGCAACCCAATCAAAAACTTGAGCAAAGGACTTGAATAAAAGATATACAAATGGCCAATAAGCACATGAAAAGACAGTCAACATCACTTCACATCAACCACTTCACATCAATTAGGAAGGCTATTTGTTTTTTTAATAGCCAGAACATAACAAATACTGATAACAATTAACTGGAACCTTCGTTCTTGCTGGTAAGAATGTAAAATGGTACGACTGCTGTAGAAAATAGTATGGCGGTTCTTCAAAAAATTAAACATAAAATTATCTGGCAATTACAGGGATGCCTGGTTGGGCTCAGTCAGAAGAGCATGCAACTCTTGATCTTGGGGTTGTGATTTCAAGCCCCGCAATGGGTGTAGAGATTAGTTAAAAAAATAAAATCTTAAAAAAAATATCTAGCAATTACATTTCTGAGTATATAAATCCCAAAGAATTGAAAGCAGGGACTCGAATAGGTATTGGCACACCAATATTTGTGTCAGCATTATTCACAACAGACAAAAGGCAGAAACAACCCAAACATCCATTAACAGATGAATGGATAAACAAAATGCAGTAAATGCATACGACAGAATAATATTTACTCTTTAAAAAGAATGAAATTCGAATAGATGCTACAATGTAAATGAACCTGGAAAATATGTGTTAAGTGAAACAGGCTAGACACAAAAGGACAAATACTGTACCATTCCACTTATATGAGGTAGCTGAGGTATTGAGAATAGTCAAATTCACAGAAAAGTAGGGTGGTTACCAGGGAGGTAACAGTTACTATTTAATAGACACAGTTTCAGTTTGGGAATATTAAACCATTCTGGAGGTAGCTATTGTGGTTGCAAAACAATGTGAATATACATAACTGCTATCTTTTAAAAATAGTTTAAATGGTAATAAATTTTATGTTATGCATATCTTACCACAATGAAAACAAATCAAATGTGTAGCACTCAAAGTAGAAAATCAAGGGGCGCCAAGGTGGTCAGTCAGTTAAGCATCCAACTTTGGCTCAGGTCATGATCTCATGGTTCGTGGGTTGGAGCCCTGCATCAGGCTCTCTGGTCTGACAGTGCTGAGTCTGCTTGGGATTCTCTCTCTCTCTCTCTCTGCCCCTTCCCCACTCGCTCTTTCTCTCTCAAAATAAATAAATAAACTTAAAAAGGAAGGTAGAAAATCAATGTAATCTGCTTCAATATGTACCTTAAAAATCTCTCCATAAAATTATGAACTTTTCTAATAACCATATCTTATACCTCAGCAATAAACTAAATAATACAGAAATGACAGAAACAAAAATTCCAAGTATTCTTGAACATCAAGTCTCAAAGGTTAGTCTCACAACTGTGTAACAAAGAATGTCAGTTGTTTATTAACTTCTTTCTTTCCTAATTCCATTTCTCTTTCCCAGAGAGAAAAATGTGCAATATTTCATTCTATTCAGCTATGTAATTATGACAGTAGAATTTATTTCTTTAAATCTCTAGAGCCAAGCCAGGAAAACCTAGGCTCATTCTGGTCCAAATGCAAAATAATGTTTTCAACAGTACGGCATTTATTAAGAAATGTTAGCAGTCAAAAGTCCTATGTTCTTCTAATAATTCCTTTGGGCCATCCCACGCAATGACATCATCCTTACCAAATAAAGCCCATTATGCAATACCCACATATACAGTACTATCACTTTCTATGAGAACAGTCACTGTTATGAATGTTAAAAGGGACTGAGATTATGACAAATATTCTCTGAAAAGATTTTTTTAATGCTGAGCAATGTCAACTTTAACAGGATATTATAAGAATAATAATATCCTTTAACATATAAGGAAATGGTAAATATAAACTATAAAAAATTTCTATAATACACATTCAAGATGAAATAAAAAGATCAAATCCTTAAAGAATCATGTAAAACTATTAATTTTAAATATGATTTGATAACTGTTGAATAAACCACAATGACACTGTTCATGGTGCTTCCCACAGGCTAATAAATACAGAGGCTCAGGTTGCCCATTAATCGAACATACTGTGATGCCTGATAAAAGTTTGCTACACTTTTGAAACTTTCTCTTTAAATTTGCCACATTTAAAAAACACCCTATACTTAAGTATTTCCTTTAAGTTTTCAACTACTATGTCATTCCCCTGAAAATTCTGTTGAGAAAGAATGCAATAAAAATAATTTTATTTTAGCTATTTAGTAAAATTATGTAACCCAGGGAGGCCAGAAATGAGAATATTTTCTAAAGTTTTTCATTCTAAAGCCACATTATTTGTATGTAACTTGTGTGTTTTCTTTTTAATTTTAAAAAATGTTTATTTATTTTTGAAAGAGAGAAAGACAGAGTGTGAGAAGGGGAGGGGCAGAGAGAGAGGGAGACACAGAAGCCGAAGCAGGCTCCAGGCTATCAGCATGGACCAAGAACTGAGATCATGACCTGAGCCAAAGTCGGACGCTTAACTGACTGAGCCACCAGGGTGCTCCATGTGTGTTTTCTTTTTTAAATTGTTTTAATTTTTTGTCAAAGGTAGTAAATATACATCATTTTTTTTTAATTTTTTTTTAAACGTTTATTTATTTTTGAGACAGAGAAAGACAGAGCATGAATGGGGGAGGGGCAGAGAGAGAGGGAGACACAGAATCGGAAGCAGGCTCCAGGCTCTGAGCCATCAACCCAGAGCCCGACACGGGGCTCGAACTCACGGACCGCGAGATCGTGACCTGAGCTGAAGTCGGACGCTTAACCGACTGAGCCACCCAGGCGCCCCAATATACACCATTTTAAATGCCAAGCACATCTCTGCTTCCAGGAAGATGGAACATGCATTTTTCCCTATTCCTCCTACCAAGTACAAGTAAAAACCCTGGCCATTGTATCTATCAACGGCATGGCTCCAGTGGCGCAGGCACTGGGTTCACTGGAGGCTCCAGTGCCACGGGCACTGGGTTTACTGGAGGCTCCAGGTAGCTCAGTCGGTTAAGCATCCAACTCTTGGTCTTGGCTCAGGTCATGATGTCCCGGTTCGTGGGATCAAGCTCCAAGTCAGGCCCTGCAATGATAGCTTGGAACCTGCTTGGGATTCTCTCTCTCCCTCTCTCTGTCCCTCCCCTGCTCATGCTCTATCTCTTTCTCAAAATAAATAAATTTAGAAAAAATAAATAAAATAAAAAAATAAAATAAAACAAACACAAGACTCTAAAGGGTTAAAAGAAGACAACTAGGGACTTTAGGATCCAGGGAGCAACAAAGTGATCAGTTTCCTGGGTTTTCTTTTTGCCTCAATTATCCAAGTTGGCAAACCAGAAATGCCCATGGGCAGAAACCCTTCCCCCCACCAAAAAAAACAAAAAAAGAAGAAGAAGAAAGGCCCAACAAAAAGCCTGCTCTCTCTAGCCAAAGGACCACAAAAGGGGCAACTCAGACAATAACTGCTCTAGTCCAGCCAAACACCCCAGAAAAATTGTGGCCTCATGCCCACCCATGCCAAAAAAGGCTGAGTGGGGAGCCTAAACTTTGAATTTCCACCCTTGCAGGACTATGTAACCCAGCATTTCTGTGGCTCCTCCCTAGTCCCCACTGGTGTAGTGTCAAAGGCCAGGTAGGGAGCCAGGACTTTTCATGTCTGCCAGAAGGTCATGTGCCCTCTCCCCACCACGTGGAATCAATGGAGACAACGTGGGGAACCTGGACCGCCACCCCTACCCAGCAGTAAAGAGGCACCCTACACCTTCCTACTGGCGTGATGTCAGAGGAGGATGAGTAGTGTCAGGATTTTGACCACTGTCCAGTAGTTGGAGAGGCACAAAGGAAAGGCAAATGCCCTTTCCTAAGATTACCATTTCTTTTCAGAAAGCAAGGGCCATGAAGAAATCTGTCAATTCCTTAGAGAAAAAAAAGAATGGGAAGTGTACAGAGAAGGTAGCAAAAACTTCAAGGACTAAAAATTTTTTTAAATCTCAACCTGATGCTAGTTTTAAGTGTTCTGCATTAGAGTTTAAAATTCAGACCACCATGACTATGGTGCCATTACTGAGATAAGAGGGGGAAAAAGAGAGGGAGGCACATTCCAAGAGGAGGTGCCACTGGGCCTATTTGACTTTTGAGTGAAGCAAATAATTTAACAAGATCCAATCCCTGTAATTCATAACTCCAAAAAGTCAAAAACAACTTAACCTGGAAGGACCCAGGGATTCAATGATGGAGATGCTTATAATCAAGTTCTGAAGCAGTGATGGAAACAGAATTAGAAAAAATCCATAATATCTTTCTTTTACCTTTTTAATAATTTTTTTAACGTTTATTTTTTATTTCTGAGAGAGAGTACAAGTTGCGGAGGGGCAGAGAGAGCAGGAGACACAGACTCTGAAGCAGGCTTTAGGCTCTGAGCTGTCAGCACAGGGCCTGATGCAGGGCTGGAACTGATGAACTATGAGATCATGACCTGAGCACAAGTCAGACGCTTAACTGACTGAGCCACCCAGGCGCCCCTTACTTTACTTTTAATATTGAAATTCACACTGAATGACAACCACTTGATATGACTAGTTCAGGGAATATATATTTTTCTATAAAGCTATGAATATAACTATCACAGTTTATATTCCTTATTTTATTTTCACAAAGCAGCATTTACAGAGATACCAAAATATGCCCCATCCCCCCACTTTTTAAAAGTAGGCTTCATGCCCAGAACAAGGCTTGAACTCACGACCCTGAGATCAAGACCTGAGCTGAGATCAAGAGTCATATGCTTAACCACCTGAGCCACCCAGCACCCGCCTCGTTCCCCCCCCACCCCATCACAACAAATTTTAATGGCAACAAGTCTGGGCTACGCCACTGTGGCCTTCACTAGGATTAGAAAATCTGGTCATGATATTACAAAGAATTTCTTTGCAATGAAGCTTAATTTGTTGTTAATAGGTATTTGTTGAAATTAAGATCATCAGATTAAATGAAGCCACTGTCACATCTTTTTAACATAGTAAGATACAATTGGAAAAATAGAGGCAACTTGTCTCCCCATTTAAAGATATCTGTAAATATTAATACGTGACTTGCATGTGTAAATCTGAAAAAGTAAAATACAGAAACCTCAGGACTTAAATACTAATACATAGTTTCTGGTTATATAGATTGACCAAGTGTCTCGATTACTTGAGACATTTGTTTGTGGTTGCATGTCTGCATAAGAAAAAGACTTGTTACTGTTGCTGTCGTTATTTTTTTTTACGGTAAGCCAAAATATTTTTTTCTTTCTTTCTTTCTTTCTTTCTTTCTTTCTTTCTTTCTTTTTCTTTCTCTCTCTCTCTCTCTCTCTTTCTTTCTTTCTTTCTTTCTTTCTTTCTTTCTTTCTTTCTTTCTTTCTTTCTTTCTTTCTTTCTTTCCAGCTTATTTTGAGAGGGGGGTGAGGGGCAGAGAAAGAGGGAGAGAGAGAGAATTTCAGAGAGAGAGGGAGGGAGAGAGAATCTGCACTGACAGTGCAGAGCCCAATGAAGGGCTCAAACTCACAACCATAAAATTACAACTTGAGCTGAAGTCCAATGCTTAATCAACTGAGCCACCCAGGCACCCCATAAGCCAAAATATTTCTAACCTACAGAGTCTGTGTCCTTTGCTCTGTTTATGGTATATTTTCATTTAAAATACTGATACCAGTATCTTGTTAGTAGTATAGGTAAGAAAGGGAACAATTTCCAATAAACTGGTAATATTTATAGGTGCATGGGTTTTTTTTTTTTTATCTCTAATGAAATGTTTAAACCTACTTCCAAGTCCAATATTTACACTTAACTTCACAGAAGTTTCTCATTGGGTATGTAATATCCTCAACAAATACCATAAAATCAAAATATTTAACTCTCACTTCAGACCTTTATGCAAAAATTTTTGACAATTTCAGTGTAATAATTTCAATTTTGAATTTATAATTTACTGTTGTAGGATTAATTTCTGTCCAGTACTAGAGATTGTAACATCAGACTTCTTTCATAATGGTATTAGTATTCTGGCTTAGTATTTAATTTGAACATATATTCCTCTTCTCCCCCTGCTCCATCCCCCACCAGCCCTGGTTTTTAAATGATTGGCCTAAATTTATTTTAACTGCATGAAATAAGCATTTGCTTAAAACATTCTTATAAAACTCTCTCTCTGAAATGTATGCAGAATTTAAGTCTTGGCTAAATGTATTATTATTACCCTATTAATAATTTTTAAACATTTTTAAGTGTTTACTTATGGGGGGGGGGGGCGGACAGAGAGAGAGGTAAACAGAGAAACCCTAGCAGGTTCCGCGGTGTCAGCACAGAGCCCGATGTGGGGCTTGAGTTCACAAACTGTGAGATTATGACTTGAGCTGAAATCAAGAGTCAGATGGTTAACCAACTGAGCTATCCAGGTGCCCCAGACTATTTATAATTTTAATTGATTTTCCTTAAGTGATTTCTTCATAGTATAATTGTGAAATCAAAGTGAGGATCTTGGCCAATAGATAGATGAAAAGATGCTTAACATCAATAATCATCAGGGAAATGCAAATCAAAATGACGGTAAAATATCACATCACACCTGGCAGAATGGCTAAAATAAAAAACACAAGAAACAAGTGTTGGCAAGGATGTGGAGAAAAAGGAACCCTTGTGCACCACTGATGGTAATGCAACTTGGTGCAGCCACTCTGAAAAACAGTACAGAGGTTCCTCAAATAATTAAAAATAGAAATATTATATGACCCAGTAATTCTACTACTGGGTATTTACCCAAAGAAAGCAAAAACATTAATTTGAAAAGATATACACACCCTTATGTTTATTACAGCATTATTTACAATAGTCAAGATACGGAAGCAACCAAAGTATCCACTGATAGGTGAATGGATAAAGAAGATGTGGTATGAATATATACATATATACGTGTGTGCACATATATATGTACATATACACACATACATACACACAATGGAATATTATTCGGCAATCAAAAAGAATGAAATCTTGCAATTTGTGACAACATGAATGGATCTAGAGGGTATTATACTAGGTGAAATAAATCAGAAAGACAAATGCCCTATGATTTGTGGAAACTAAGAAACAAAACAGGCAAACAAAAAGCAGAAACAGACCCATAAATACAGAGAACAAACTGATGGTTGTCAGAAGGGAGAGGTGGGGGTTGTGAAAAATGGGTAAAGGGGAGTAGGAGATACAGACTTCCAGTTATGGAATGAACAAATCAAAGGGATGAAATGTACAGCACAAAGAATATAGTCAGTGGTATTATAATAGCACTGTATGGTGACAGATGATAAGTGGTAAACACAACGTAACATACAGACTTGCTGAATCACTCTGTTGTATACCGAAAAGTAATGTAGCATTGTATGTTAACTATACTTAAAGTAAAAAAAAAAAAAAAAAAAAAATTGAGGATCTTATTGGTAAAAATGACAAATTATTTTATTAACAAAAGTACTAAGATAAAGTGATACCCAAATAACCTTTTTATTCTGCAATTTAGTAATTCTGTAACACTAACACAGAAGCCCTAATGCAGCTTTTTTATTTTTTTTAACATTTATTTATTTTTAAGAGACAGAGCCAGAGAGACATAGCACAAGCAGGGGAGGGGCAGACAGAGAATCTGAAGCAGGCTCTAGGCTCTGAGCTGTCAGCACAGAGCCCCACACGGGGGCTCAAACCCACGAATCGTGAGAGCATGACCTGAACTGAAGTCGGACGCTTAGCCAACCAAGCCACCCAGGCACCCCTAATGTAGTTTTTAAATATCACATTGGTAATCTTGTGTATGTATATATGTGTGTGTGTATATGTGTGTGTGTGTGTGTGTGTGTGCATATATTCCAGTTCATTAATGATACCCAAAGTTTTCTGAGCTCTTACTGGATACTAACTTGATCTTATTGTTCATACTTAAATGTTCAAATTTTGCTTCAAAACCCAAACTTATTTTGCAGATATGTAGAACTGCTACTCATTTGACGTAAATATTTCTGTTGATCATGATTTCTCCACGGCTTAAAACAAGATCTATCTAGCAACTTCCTGCGATTTTTTTTTATGATGTCAAGAAGCTTCCCTGATCCCAAATTAGTACTTAACTTTGTGCCTATTCATTGACAAGGTTCCAAAATGTAAGCAATGACATGTACTTTCAGCAAAATTAAATTTAGGTGAATGGATTTTTATTTTCATTGCGGAATTGGATATTTTCATTTCATTTAAATTATGGTACAGCTGTCCCTTTTTTTTTTCCTGCTTGGAATAGTGCTCTGGGGACATTGTCTTTGGGCACATTTTAAAGAAGAGAACCAATTCAAAAACAATCTATTACATAATTTACTTATTAATGAAAGGCAATTTAAATGGAAACACATATTGGGGCACCTGGGTGGCTCAGTCGTTAAGCATCTGACCTTGGCTCAGGTCATGATCTCATGAATCGTGAGTTCAAGTCCCACAGTGGGTGAGCATGAGCCCTGCTTCAGGTAAAACATCAGCCCTGCTTCAGGTGAGCCTGGCTTCTCTCTCTCTGACCCTCACTCACTTGCATCCTCTTGCATCCCCTCTCTTTCTCTCTCCAAAAAAAAAACAAAAAAAAAACAAAAAAACCACATATTTTCTTAGAAATGGCCAAGTTTTGTTTTGTTTTAATTCCAGTTTAGTTAACATACAGTGTTCTATTAGTTTCAGGTGTACAATATAGTGATTGAACAACTCCATACATCACCCAGTACTCATCAAGACAAGTGCCCACCCAGTTTACACATCCCCCACCCACCATGTCCCCTCTGGTAATCCTCACTTTGTTCTCTACAGTTAAGAGTCTATTTCCTGGTTTCTCTTTTGCCCCTTTGTTTGTTTTGTTTCTTAAATTCCACATATGAATGAAATCATATAGTATTTGTCTTTCTCTGGCTTATTTCACTTAGTGTTATACTCTCCAGCTCCATCCAGGGCACTGCAAATGGCAAAATTTCATTCTTTTTTTATGGCTGAATAATATTCTATTATATATAATCTGTATATATATACACACAGAAAAAAAAAATATATATATATATACCACCTCTTCTTTATCCATTCATCTATCAATGGAAACTGCTGTTTCCATAATTTGGCTACTGTAAATAATATTGCAATAAACACAGGGATGCATGTATCCTTTTGAATTAGTGTTTTTGTATTTTGGGGGTAAATACCCAGTAGTATGACTACTGGATAATAGGGCAGTTCTATTTTTAACTTTTTGAGGAACCTCCAAACTATCTTCCACAATGGCTGCACAAGTGTGCATTCCCACCAACAGTGTACGAGTGTTCTTTTTTCCCTCCACATCCTTGCCAACACTTGCTGTTTCTTGTGTTTTTTATCTTAGCTATTCTGCCAGGTATGAGGTGATATCTCACTGTAGTTTTGATCTGCATTTCCCTGATAATGAGTGACACGGAGCATCTTTTCACGTGTCTGTTGCTCACCTGGATGTCTTCTTGGACAAATGTGGAAATGGCCAAGTTTGGGGTACCTGGGTGGCTCAGTTGGTTGAGCCTCCAACTTCAGCTCAGGTCATGATCTCACAGTTTGTGGGTTCGAACCCCACATTGGGCTCTGTGCTGACAGCTCAGATCCTGGAGCCTGTGTCTCCCTCTCTTTCTCTGTCCCTTCCCTGCTCGTGCTCTGTCTCTGTCTCTTAAAAATAAATAAATGTTAAAAAAATGTTTTAAATGACCAAGTTTTTTTTTTTGTTTTGTTGTTGTTGTTTTTTTTTATTTCTTTTTAAATGAAATGACCAAGTTTTTAAAAAGAAGCAACTATTTTGCATTCTCATAAAATCTTTTAGGTCATTTAGGTCAGATTGACAATCATCAGCTTTTGAAATGTGAATTCCTATTGCCAGAGTAAAGGTCTCATTTTATCTAACACCATGAAGCATTGTATTTCTCCCCACCCTTCCATCCAACCTCTGTCCACCATCTGAAGGATACACCCAGGGCCAGCACCTGTCTCAGAGCAGTCAGGGTTTGGAGCTGGGTACTTAATAAACAAACAAACAAGTCTTACTGGAAAAGCTATCAAGGATGCTAGAGCCTAAGAAGGCCCACAGTATCATGCTTTACCAGTTTACATACATTTGCTCAGGAAAAGCAATAATGTATACTGAATGAATTGGAAAAATAGCTTTTTTTCCCCACAGTTATGTTTTTCACATATCCTAGAAGAGTGGGATGCTGAAAAATGCATGTAGGCTGACAAAATTTTGGTACATAGCTCCAAAGCTGGGCCGTGAGAAAAATATTAAAGAAATTTAACAAGAATGAAACATAAAATCAAACTCTAAACTCTTAATTTAGCTAAGAGAACTATCCTTATAGTCTGGAGACCTGGGTTGTAGTCTTGTTTTGTTTGTGGCATATGCCGGACTGGAATGATACAAATGTCACTTTATTATAAAATGTAGAAACTGTGTAATGAAAAAGGGTGAGAACTGTGTTTTTGGAAAAAGGTATTTTACAAACATGAGGCATTATTAATGATGGAAACTTTGCTGCCAGCATAAAATTATTATTTGATAACTTCTCATTTAAAATTCTAAGGATAACTAAAATAATGAATTTCTCCAAAAGTTTTAAAAGAACCCTAAAATGATCATCAAAAAGTTCAAGGGTGCCTGGGTGGCTCAGTCAGTTAAGCATCTGACCTCAGCTCAGGTCATGATCTCACAGCTTGATCTCAAGGCCCACATCAGGCTCTGTGCTGACAGCTCAGAGCTTGGAGTCTGCTTCAGATTCTGTGTCTCTCTATCTCCCCTTTCCCTGCTCAGGCTCTGTCTCTTTCTCTCTCTCAAAAATGCATAAACATTAAAAAAAAATTTTTTTTTTAATTCAGAAAGTTCAAAGTAAAACAAGACTCAATACAATTCTGGAGGAAACTAAATCATACATTACAAAAAATGACCACAAAATACTCTGTGAAAACACGATACCAATTACCAGTGCTAACAGTCAACCATCTTACCTTCTATACTGGGGTGGGAGTAGCAAGGGTAGCATAGCAGCACACTGTACCAATTTAATCTTGGTATATATACAGGCCTGGGATTAGACTCAATAATATGTATTTCTAACAATTTCCCAGGTGATGCTGTTGCTACAGGTCTAGGAACCATACTTTGAGTACCAGTAC
The DNA here is from genome assembly GCF_018350215.1 of Panthera leo. Taxonomy (NCBI): domain Eukaryota; kingdom Metazoa; phylum Chordata; class Mammalia; order Carnivora; family Felidae; genus Panthera; species Panthera leo. Next base: position 71,068,370 of record NC_056687.1, read on the forward strand.
TCTTTGGTAAGCTATGAGTGTGCCAAACAGAATTGTGTATTGGCAGAGCAGGCCTAGGATTTTTAGTCCAAGACAATAATTTGAATGTTTGCAACCAAGAGCAATAAATAGGGTTTTTCTTTTTCTTTTCTGAGAAGCTAAACGATTGGTATTCTGTAATTATCTTTGTTTCTGTGTTCACCCACATTTGGAAAATACACTAAGAAACTTAACAACGTATCTCTATGAAGTTACAACCGTGGGGGCGCCTGGGTGGCTCAGTCAGTTGGGCGTCTGACTTTGGCTCAGGTCATGATCTCGCGGTTTGTGGGTTCAAGCCCCGCGTCCGGCTCTGTGCTGACAGCTTGGAGCCTGCTTGCTTCGGATTGTGTTTCCTTCTCTCTCTGCCCCTCCCCCACTTGTGCTCTGTCTCTCAAAAATAAATAAATGTAAAAACAAAAATAAATAATTTTAAAAAGTTACAACTGTGACAACAGTTGTATATGGCAATAAGATTTCTTACTCTGGAAACATATGAGAATAAAACCAATTCAAACTTTGGATACAGACTCTAATGAGAATAGCAACACAACAAGTTAGAGAAAGATGGAGAGTTATAAGTCATACCAAGAACCTGGCAAAGTAAAAATCTGCCTTTTGGATAAGACAATGTAATCTAAGACAGCAAAGAATATGCTGTATTCTGCTAAAACCACAAGTGCTCAATGAGGCACAGATTATATGAAATATTTCAATACTATTTATTCTGGATAATAATATTTTACGTTGGATTTAAGAGTTGTTAAATTACTTAGTATGTTAGTTTAAATACATTTTGCTAGAAAGTCATTATGCATACGGACTATAAATATTTCTTTGCTTAGAGAAAGAAAATAAATCTTTGATGAAATTGGTCTTGATTAAACTGCTGGATACACATACATGTTGAAGAAACAAAGGAAATTAAATTCAGGAACCTTCAAAAATATAGTTTCAACAGCATCACATAAATGAGATTTACTGAAAATGAGCAGCCACAAGTTGGCATTTAAATGTCGATATTTCTAAAATGTTTGATAGTATTTTAACTCAAAATATAGTTTGGTATACTAATAAATAATTACACAGTACATGAAATTTGACTATAATGGGTATGAAAGAGAGGAAATGCTATTAACTCAGATTAAAACATAAGTGAGAATCAAATGAAAAGCTTTAATATTAGAGTAAAAAGAGAATTTCATCAGATGAGGGTTAAAATTGTCCACATTCATGACTTTGAAAGGCTCCTGCTCCTTCACATAAATTAACCAAGCTGTCCCTGATGCCATCCTGTCTGGAATCAGTTGTCATGTGAAATGATATAAAACAAGGCTCCTGTCTGATGCCATCCTGTCTGGAATCAGTTGTCATGTGAAATGATATAAAACAAGGCTCCAGGAGACGGACTATAATCCTGTATCCTACTGCTCACTAGAAGGAACCATGGCTCCTTAAGTATAACAAATGCTTTAACTAGGGGACAGGGGAACAGTATAGATCTAGAATATCTTTCTATTCCTGAAATGGAATGTTTAAGTTCTCAACAGCAGTGCTGGCATGGGGAAAGAGGCTTGTCCAAGAGGAGGGCTCCCACACACGAAGGGTGCAGGCAGTGACACGAATATGGGATACAACAAGTATAGTTAGCCACTTATAAACATCTTAAATCTCTAAGAGATCCTTAAGTCCAGAAGGATCCTGAAAAAGAAAGAGAACATGGAGGGTACTGTGAAGAAATCAGTACCTATTATAACAAATTTTCCTTCTTTTGTGATAAAAGGAAAGAAGTATTTACAAACTGCATGTACTATGATAAGACAGCAAAATTAATAAACCTGTGCTGTTCATTGTTGATTTGTTGATTTTGAGAATGTCTAGTTCCTATTGTTATTTATTTATTTATTTCAGAGAGAGAGAAAGCGAGCGAGCCAGCATGCATGAGTGGTGAAGAGAGGCAGAGGGGAATAAAGAGAGAGAATCTTAAGTAGGCTCTACGCTAAACAGAGCCCAACATGGGGCTCAATCCCACGACCCTGGGATCATGACTTGAGCCGAAATCCAGCGTCATTGCTCAAATGACTGAACGACCAGGACGCCCCAGTTCCTACTGTTATTAAACAATGACTTCAAAAGGAAGGTAAGCAATTGAGCCAGTAATGATTAGGCTTCTAAAAAGCAAATATTAGAAACAAAGATACCAAGGGGTATTAAAGGTCTGTTTATGGTATAACAATTTTGGCAAAAAGCCTCAATTCTCATAAAAGAATAACACAAGAAAGACAAAATAACACAAGAAGATTGAGCTTTGGACACAGGCTGGGGTTTCTCCACCTATTAAGATGACATACAAAGGCTTTTTTACCTTTTCAGCATAACTTTGGCAGGGGCCCAGCTAAGCCAAGGCACAGTTCAAAAGGATTTGTTGATATCACAATTAACTCTAACTATACACATATCCATAATATGACCAGATGATGAGCATATCGTATCCTAGAAAAGGTAACTGGTGTCATAGCTTTCTTCTTTGTCTACTGTACTCACCAAAAGAGTCCTCTCTCTCTCTCTCTTTTTTTTAAAAGACTGGTGTTAAAGGGCTCATTTGGTCAGCCCATGTGGCATGGGGTTAAAATAACTGGGGTCAATTATTTACTTAGAAATCCTTTGGGAAAAGACAGCAACCTCAATTACCCAATTAACTTTAGAGCAGTGCTTCTCAAACTGTACTGCTCTCAGAATCACTTGAGGATCTTCTTAAAATGCAGATTCTAATTCTGCAACAGGGTTTGAAATTCTGCATTTCTCATCAGATCCTAGGTGATGCTATGTTGTTGGTCCCTAGACCATACTATGAATAGCAAAATTTTATTTTATTTTATTATTATTATTTTTTACTGTTTATTTATTCTTGAAAGCATGTGAGCAGGGGAAGGGCAGAGAGTGAGGGAGGCACAGAATTCAAAGCGGGCTCCAGACTCTGAGCTGCCAGCACAGAGTCCGACATGGGGCTCGAACTCACAAACTCTGAGATCATGACCTGAGCGGAAGTTGGACGCTCAACCGACTGAGCCACCCAAGCACCCCTGAATAGCAAAACTTTAAAGGACCATGGAGCTTCTTGAAATTTTCAAAAGAAGATGCTATGGAATAGTATCCTAGGAAAAGCAGGGCATAACAATTTAAAAGAATAATCATGACACTGAATAGTAGTTATCAACCAAGAAAACAGAAAAGGTTGTGTTACTGAAACCAAACAATGACCAAGAATTTTTCAATCCACAGATGCAAGAGGCTCAGCAAACCTCAAGTAGGATGAATACAAAGAAAGTCACATCATAATCAAACTGCAGAAAATCAAAGACAAAAAAAATCTTAAAAGCAGCCAGAGAAAAAATAAATGTTATCTTAAATATATCATTAACAAAATAAACTGAAAGTTGATTTTTCAACAGAAATTATGGAAGTCAGAAGACAACATACAGACATTTTTAAGGTGCGAAAATGGACAAGGGTGGGAAACCTGCCAAGCAACAATTCTGTACCTTGTGAAAAAAAATGAAGCCAAAATAATGATTTTTCAGACAAAAAAAATCCTGAACAAATTCAATGACAGCAGACCTAGACAGGTTTATGATATATCAACTAAGGGGTCATTCATTCATTTATTCAAAAGTCTGCTGAAGGTATACTGTGTGGCACACACTACTGTAAATGCGGGGGCTACAGACAAAACTGTTATTCTAATGAAGCTTATATTATAATAGAGTAAGCAATCAACAAATAGGGACATGCTATGAAGAAAATAAAGAATAGCACTAGAGGGCAAGTGGTTCAGGACACTTGAACAGGATTTGTCATTAACCTTTCCAAAGAGGTAAATTTTTGGGGGTAAAGAGCTAATAGTATTTATTGATCATTTGCTATAAGCTAAGAATTACTCTAAGTACTTTATATGTACTCATCCATATTTGAGCTAAAATCTAAAGGATGAGAGGCATCCAATCACACAAAGATTTAGAGGAAGGGCATTCCATGAAGACAAGATAACAAGTACAAAAGCCACAGAAGGAAAACAAGTTTGATATGTTTGATGAGAAAGAAGTGTAAGTGGACTAAGATTTAAAGAGCTAGGCACAGAAATGAATCAAGTTAAGGCTTTTTTAGTCCCTGGTAAGGCATCTGAATTTTATACAAATGTCAGCTGATAACTACTATAGAATTTTGTTTGATTTTACAGGGAAGTGACATGATCTGATTGACATTTCATGTTATTTTTTTTTTTCCTTTTGAGAAAGAGAGAGCATGTGCTTGCACGACCAGGGGAGAGGCAGAGGGACAGAGAATCCTAAGCAGGCTCCATGCCCAGTGTGGAGCCTGGCATGGGGCTCTATCTCATGATGGTGAGATCATAACCTGAGCCAAAGTCAAGAGTTACATGCTTAACGACTGAGCCATCCAGGCACCCCTTGATTGACCATTTTGGCTGTTACATGGAGAATGCTTTCAAGGGGTGAGAGTAGAAACTGGAAGACTAGTTAGCAGATGTCTGCAGTAGTTCATGGCAACAGTGATGCTAACAGATTGAGGAGGGTGGGAGAAACAGAATAAAGGATGACTCAGGCTTGGGGCCTGAGCATAGATGGTGGTAACATTGAGAGGAGTTCCCAGTTCAAGAAATGGATAGTAGTGTCATATCTCTCTCTCTCTCTCTCTCTCTCTCTCTCTCTCTCTCTCTTTTTGGTGACAGAGAAAGAAGGGTCCACACATCACAAGTCCTTTCTATTCAAGGTAAACTTGAGATGCCTCTTAAAACATCTAATGGAAATATCAAGTAGGCAACTAAATATGTAAGTATGGAGCTCAGGCACCAGGTCAAAGTTAAAATTATTTGTTGAATGAATATACCATAGATGCAAAGTTGACTCTAGCTGAAGCCAATCCGGGGAAGGGGGCACAGCTTAACTCACACCCATGCCAAAGCTCAACCTCTGAGGAGATTCCTCAAAACCCCAAGGCCTCCTAAACCTTAACTCCAATCCAGTCTGCTCTCTTTTTTTTTTTCTAAATGAGGAAAGATAAGAAAGACTGACTTAAGCCAAACAACTAACAGTAAAGAAGCAAGGCTAAAACATGCAAATCGTCTTATTCCCAAAATAACATTGCACCTACTGCACCCCAGCCCCTCAAATCCATGGGAGCAGGTCAGCTATTACTATCCCATCCCCCACTTCCTATACACACTAGTTTGTCACATGCTATGCAAGGAGTCCCTCTTCATCTACGACATTGCTTCAAGAGATTTCTTCAACCTTCGTCTTACATACTTTCCTTTTGAGCTCTATATCCTTGAACTTCTTATCTCAGACTGTCTCCCCTTCCCCATACTGCCGCAAAGTAGAGCCTACAATGTTTTCAGATACTTAATATTTAAATCTCCTTTCTCCTACCAAAAGATCAGTAAGAAGCTAACTACTGTTTGTATCAGTAGTCTCCAAAGGAGGAGAGTGAAGCTACTATCCAGAGGATACACAAAATGATCCATTGTAGTGTGAAAGAAAAACATTAGAACTTTCCTATTTATATTTAATTTCTCCTTTAAAATTTTGTATTTTATGTATATTTTATAGCATATAGTTTTAGTACATACATATAATATATAAATAAGTAAACATATTTGTTGTCAAAAACTTTTTACTATAGGGGCTGCTGGCTAAAATGACAATAGAATACTGTCCCTAGATATTAGGATTATGGACACTGCAGACATCTGAAAGGGCAGGAGCTAGGCAACACTGTTCATCTTTAGTCTCTCCAAATTAATGCAGACTAAAAAGATACTGAGGATATTCTCAGAATAAAAGAAGAAAAAAAAAAAAAACTGAAGGTACTCCCAGAAAAAAACCTAATCAATAAATCTTTTCCTCCTCTCCTAACTTGACTAAGAAATAAAAAGTTTGGCTGTAGAAAAGTTATACTAATTATAGTCAGTAAACTAATGCTTATTATTTAATGTTTGCTTAATGTTTATTATTGTAATTATATACTCTACTAAAGGCTTACTTGGTTACTTGGTTTTAGTATTAAATACAACTTATAGGAGACACATGCAATTTTTTAAGGCTGTCCAGATTCTAAACACTATTATTATGTTTGGGCAATCCAATACTTTATGAAACAGACTTCTTTCCTCAACAGAAGCTAAAAACTGCTACATAGTACATTTGCTTTCTCAGCCTCTCTTAGGGCTAGAAGTATGGGTACATAATCTAGGTTCCTCCAAACAGACACATCCTTCCCTAACCGTGAATTTAAAGCAGAGCGGTTACATCCCAGTTTCCAGAGGCACTGGCAGCAAAAGTTCCAGTGCTGGTGTGTATATCCACTGTCATGGCATGTTCACGGTACAAGCTGAGGGGTCCATCCCAGTGGCAGTGCTGATGGTTTCTTCAAAGGACCTGCCCTGTCATATGATTTAGGGTATATTCCTAGTTACTTATCCTTCCAGCCTGCTTCTCCAACCCTTCCAGGGATTTGGTAGGCTACTCATAACCACAGTTGATTTCTGTTGCTTATAACCAAGAACACTGGGAATGCTCAGTGAATACATGCTCACTTTCAATACTTTATTTTTCATGTATATTAGTCATCTATTCATAACTTTGACAACAAGGTTTTTCAGTGACACAATATTTTTTTTAATTAAAAAAAATTTTTTAAACGTTTATTCATTTTTTAAGAGACAGTGACAGAGTGCGAGAGAAAGGGGCAGACACAGATCCGAAGCAGGCACCAGGCTCCAAGCTGTCAGCACAGAGCCCAACATGGGACTTGAACCCATGAACCATGAGATCATGACCTGAGCTGAAGTTGGACGTCTAACCATCTGAGCCACCCAGGCAACCCTTATTTTTTTATTTTTTATGTTTTGGGGCAGCTGGGTGGCTTGGTTGGTTGAGTGTCTTTTTTTTTTTTTTTTTTCTTAATGCTTATTTATTTTTGAGCGAGAGAGAGAGAGAACACATGCACTAGTGAGGGAAGGCCAGAGAGAGACACACACACACACACACACACACAGAATCTAAAGCAGGGTCCAGGTTCTGAGCTGTCAGCACAGAGCCCAACGCGGGGCTCGAACCCATGAACTGTGAGATCATGACCTGAGCCGAAGTCAGACGCTTAACCAACTGAGCCACCCAGGCGCCCTTCAGATTGGAATGAAAATAAATGAAATAGAAACTAAAAAAGGAATAAAAAAGATCAATGAAACCAAGAGGGTGTTCTGTGAAACAATAAACAAAATTGATAAACCTTTAGCCAGACTGATCAGAAAAAAAAAAAAAAAAAAAAAAAGAGCGAGAGAGAGAGAGGACTCAAACAAGAAATTCAGAAATGAAAGAGGGGAAATAACCAATACTATGAAAAATTACATACCAGGGGCTCCTGCCTGGCTCTGTCAGTAGAGCATGCAACTCTTGATCTTGGGGTCATGAGTTCAAGCCCCACATTGGGCGTAGAGCTTACTTTAAAAAAAAAAATTATGGGGCACTTGGGTTGCTCAGTCAGTTAAGTGTCCCACTCTTGATTTCGGCTCAGGTCATGATCCCGGGGTTGTGCTTTGTTTTTTTGTTTTGTTTTTTTTTCTCTCTTTCTCTTTCTCTCTCTCTCTCCTTCCCTCCCTTCCTTCCCCCTCCCCTGCTGCTCACACACTCTTTATCTCTCTAAAAAACTTTTTTTTACACACCACAAATTGGACAACATAGAAGAAATGGATAAATTCCTAGAAACATACAATCTTCCAAAACCGAACCAGGAAGAAATAGAAAATTTGAACACACAGATGACTAATACCAAAAATGAACTGGTAATCAAAACACTCCCAACAAACAAAAGTCCAGGACTAGATGATTTCACAGATGAATTGTACTGTGAATTGTACAGTACAATTGTACTGTAACATTTAAAAAAGAGTTAATACCTATTCTTCTCAAACTATTCCAAAAAAAAAAGAGGAGGAAGGAAAACTTCCAAATTCATTCTACAAGGCCAGCATTATCCTGATGCCAAAACTCAAAATGGATGAAAGATCTAAATGTTTAAGACCTGAAACTATAAAACTCCTAAAAGAAAACACACAGTATTCTCTTGGACATTTAGTCTTAGCAACATATTTATGGATGTCTCTTCAGACAAGGGAAATAAAAGCAAAAATAAATTACTGGGACTATACCAAAATAAAAAGCTTTTGTACAGCAAAAGAAACCATCAACAAAACAAAAAGGCAACGTACTGAATGGAAGGTATTCACAAATGATACATCTGATAAGGAGTTAATATAAAAAATATTTAAAGAGCTTATATAATTCAACACCAAAAAAACCTAAACAAAACCAAATAATCTGATTAAAAATGGGCAAAGGACCTGAATATTTTTTTCCAAAGAAGACATACAGATGGCCAACAGACACATGAGAAGATACTTAACATCACTAATCATTAGAGAAATGCAAATCAAAACCACAATACGATCATCACCTTATACCAGCTAGAACAGCTAGTATCAAAAACAAAACAAACAAAAACAAGAAATAAGTGTTGGCAAGGATATGGATAAAAGGGTACCCTTCCTGCACTCTTGGTAGGAATGTATATTGGTACACCACTATGGGGAACAGTACGGAGGTCCCTCAAAAAATAAAAATAGAAATACCAGACAACCCAGTAATTCTGCTACTGGGTATTTACTCAAAGAATATGAAAACACTAATTCAAAAAGATATACGCAACCCTACGTTCACTGCAGCATTATTTACAATAGCCAATATATGGGAGCAACCTAAGTGTCCTTCAATAAATTAATGGACAGAGAAGGTAAGATATGTATGTATACACACACACATACACATATACACACACACACATACACACACACACACACCACATTATATATATAAATTACTCAGCTATAAAAAAGAATGAGATCTTACAATTTGCTACAATATGAATGGACCTAGAGAATATTGTGCTAAGTATAATAGGTCACTCAAAGAAAGACAAATACCATATGATTTTACTTATATGTGAAATCTAAAAAACAAAATGAACAAACAAAACCAGAGGGGAGGGGAATGGGTTGGGCAAGACAAGTGAAGGAAATTAAGAGGTACAAACTTCCAGTTATAAAATAAATAAGTCATTGTGGGGAGCACCTGGGTGGCTCAGTTGGTTAAGCATCTGACTTCAGCTCAGGTCATGATCTCGCAGTTCACAAGTTCAGGCCCTGTGTCGGGCTCTGTGCTGACAGCTCAGAGCCTGGAGCCTGCTTCAGATTCTGTGTCTCCCTCTCTCTCTGCCCCTCTCCACTCAATGCTCTCTCTCTTTCTCTCTCAAAAATAAATAAACATTTGGGGCACCTGGATGGCTCAGTTGGTTGAGCGTCCGACTTCGACTCAGGTCATGATCTCGCTGTCTATGAGTTCAAGCCCCGCGTGGGGCGATGTGCTAACAGCCAGAGCTTGGAGCCTGCTTTGGATTCTGTGTCTCCCTCTCTCTCTCTGCCCCTCCCCCACTCATGCTCTGTCTCTCTCTCTCTCTGTCAAAAATAAACAAACATTTAAAAAAATTAAAAAAAATAATAAATAAGCGTTTAATAAATAAATAGATAAATAAGTCACAGGGATGAAAATGATAGCAGGAGGAATATGGTCAATAGTACTGTAATGATTTTACATGGTGATAGATGGTGACTACACTTATCATTGTGAGCAGTGAATAATATATAGAATTGTTGATCGCTATGGTGTACACCTGAAACTAACACAACATATGTCAGCTAACATTTCAATTAAAAACTGGTTTTCTTTAATTGAATAAAAACTTTGGCTTACCTAACAAAAACATCTTTAGGATGTGAAAAATTCCTATTTTCCTAAATGACTTTTTTTAAACAAAATAATTTATTAATTTTTTTCCTAAGAGACTAAATTCAGTACAATATTTGTTTTCATAACACCCAACATGTCTTATGTCAAACTTAACCACGTTCTATGCAGTGACTATGGTGGGGTGATCTATTTTGACTACCCTCGATGTAATTCACTTAGGTAGTTCTAAAGCATATCAGTGATCAAAATGTTTCTCCCTACAGTTACTACTGCATTCTCAATCAGTTTCTTCCACACATCATCTAAAGAAAATTTATGGATGGAACTAAAGGGTATTATGCTAAGCAAAATTAGTCAGAGAAAGACAAATATCATATGAATTCACTCATATGTGGAATTTAAGATACAAAACAGATGAACATAAGGGAAGGGAAGTAAAAATAATATAAAAACAAGGAGGGGGACAAAACATAAGAGACTCTTAAATACAGAGAAGAAACTGAGGGTTGCTGGAGGGATTGTGGGTGGGAGATGGGCTAAATGGGTAAGAGGCATTAAGGAAGACACCTGTGGGGATGAGCACTGGGTGTTATACATAGGGGATAAATCATTGGAATCTACTCCTGAAATCATTATTGCAGTATATGCTAACTAACTTGGATGTAAATTTATAAATAAATAAATAAACAAATAAATAAATAAATAAATAAATAAATAAATAAATAAATAAAAATTTACAAAAGAAATTTTTTTAAAAAAAGACTCAATGGAAATTTCAGGACTTTAGGGGGACCTCTTCTGATCATTCTCAATTAGGATTAGGGAACTCTTTTCTGTGTCCTGTGTGATTTGGGGTTTTCATTGAACATGAGCACCATGAAGTTGACTGTCTTGCTTATTGTAACATTCCTGGTGCCTAAAACTTCTAAATTCTCAAAAATATCTATTTACTTAATGGGGGAAAGAAAGAAAGAAAGAAAGAAAGAAAGAAAGAAAGAAAGAAAGAAAGAAAGAAAGAAAGAAAGAAAAAGAGAGAGAGAGAAAAAGAGAGAGAGAAAGAAAGAAAGAAAGAAAAAGAAAGAAAGAAAGAAAGAAAGAAAGAAATTTGTGTGGTATGATTGCATTGTTTAATATCAGGATTTCTAAAACTAGGAAAACACCAACATTTAAAACATCAGTGTTTCTAGTCAAGGATAGCTCAATTAAATTTCATCAGTACATTATATTAAAGTTTAACTCTCATACTAGAAATGTTAAAACCTAAGATCTATTAAGTCACTTAATACCAATATTTCATACTAATGAATAAACTATTCAGGTTTCATACAAAGATATTAAGTGATGAGAAACAGAAAATGCCAAGCTTTCAAGAGCTCTTTTAAAAAAATAAACAGAAGCAAACTAATGAACACAACTACACAAAATATACACTAACCAACTGCAAACTGAAGATTAGGGGCACCTGGGTGGCTCAGTTGGTTAAGCGTCTGACTCTTGATTGTGGCTCAGGTCATGGTCTCACAGTCGTGAGATCTTCTTGAGATTCTCTCTCTTTCTGTCCCTCCCCATCTTGTGTTCGCTCTCTCTCTCTCAAAATAAATTTTAAAAATAAACATTTAAATTAAAGATTAACTTAAAAATACATTTTAGAACTTCACGATACCCTCATATAATGCAGTAAAGTAAGGGTCCTAAATGAATTTTAAAGTAGCAAAGTCTAAGGAAGAATTTCTCAAGTGGTAGCTCTTAGGTCACCTGCATCTAGAACAATCAGGGTGCTTGTTAAAAATGCAGCTTAAAGAACTCCCACCCCAGATCTCCTGAATCAAACTCTTTCTAGAGTCTGGACACAGAAATGTACATTCCTTGAAGTGCCACAGATGATTTTACCCACACTCAAGGTTGAGAATAGGCTACAGTTTGTCACCTGATAATAAATGGCCAGAAATCACAATGTTACTAAGTCATAAAAAGCATCACATACTTACAAGGCTAAGATTCCCCTCAGACAACTGAGACTTGCATAATTATCAAAGTTATAATTATTGAATATATATGGAAAGCCTACTTCACTGTAAGGAGTTTAAAATTTCTTTTATTAGCAAATCAAGATCCTACTTTGATATTCTGCACAGACCTAGAAATTCTCACTGCTACAACTGGGTTATATTTCAAGGGACTGAATTTTAGCACGTGTAACAACTCTTACCCTCTATGACACCAATTAAAGACAGTCTGAACACCTGACTTTTTGACATCGAAGGGAAGCATATTCACTGGTATTATCCTTGAGAATTTTGTTTGTTTTTGTTTTGAGAGAGAGAGAGAGAACACATGTGCGTAAGCCAGGGAGGGGCAGTGGGGGGGTGGAGAGAGAATTGCAAGGAGGCTCCACATACAGTGTGGAGCCCGACTTGGGACTCAATCTCAAAACCATGATATCATGACCTGAGCCAAAATCAAGAGTGGGACACAACCAACTGTGTCGCCCAGGCACCCTGTGAATGTTCTGATGATTGAATTCTACCATACCCTTGAAGACCCAAGGGTGTCCATTAAACCCAGTAACACAGAAGTCACCTGTCATTTTCAAAGCTAAGAAAGTGAATAAACTCTAAATTATTCCTGTTTTCACCTTCTTTTTCACTCACTTATTAATCCAACCATCCACTCAATACATTCTCAAAGGGCATTTGGTATTGTACTAGGTGTTGTACAATAAAGAGTAAGACACAACTGTCTATGGTAAGCCAGATCCTAAAATGGTCTCCCTCCCCAAGATTTCCCACCCAAATCCCTGGGACTATAAATATGAAATATACTCTATGTTCCATATGTAGCAGAACAGATTTTGCAGATATAATTAAGCTTACTAGTCAAATGACTTTGAATTAAACTAAAAAGAGATAATTTGGCTGGACGCAGTCTCATCACATGAGCCCTCTGGCTGGTAGCAGAAGTCAGTGATTCTAAGCATGACAACTGGACACACCATTGCTGGCTTGAAGAGGTGGAGAGGGCCACTATAAGGAATGCAGGTAGCCTTCAAGACCCCAGAGTGACCTGAAGGCAACAACCAGCAAGAAAACAGAGACCTCAGTTTTATAACTATGAGGACCTGAATTCTGAATGATCCTGGACCAAGTCTCCAGATAAGAGTCCAGCCTGACCAACACATTGATTTTGGCATTGTGAGACCCTAAATAGATAAATCAGCTGAGTCCAGTCTTCTGACTTACAGAACTGGAGGATAATAAATGGGTGTTGTTTTAAGCCAATATATCCTGGTGTACATATACACAAGTTTCTTTGGGATATACATCTCAGGGTCTGGAATGTCTGGGTCAAAGAGTATGTGTATTTTTAATTTTCCTAAGTATTTTTCAAAGTCAATGCACGGATTAACATTCCCATCAGCAATGTATGCACATCCCCAGTGCTCTTTTTTCCAGCACTTGGTATCATCAGTTTGAGTAGTACCTCAGTTTGGTTTTATTTTCCATTCCTTCGATTACTAATAAGGTTGAGCACTTTTTCACATTATTGGTCATTTGAAATTCCTCTATAGAAAAGTACCAGTTTAGTTTTCTGTTTTCTATTGGGTTGTCTTCTTGTTTGTAGAAATCCTATAGATATTCTAGGTAATATTTGCTTGGTGTATTTGTTAGAAATCTTTTCTTACTCTGTGCTTTATCTTTTCACTCTATGATGTGCAGATCATCTTTTAAAACCGGTTTTTAATGGAAAAAAGTCTATTACCTAGTGTTTGCAAGAAATCAGTTTAATAAACCAGTTAAAATCCTTGGTTTAAGACTTCAAATAATAAAACTCAAAATATTTACAAGAACAAGGAAGAAAGTTCAAAGTGAATAAGGAAATACCTTAAATTTTTAGGTTTTAGGACTAGTTTATGATTCTAAAATTAGTAACACTGCATTGGATATTGCTGGCTACTTCAGGAACTCAAAATAATGTTCCTTTGTGTGAATTACCATATTTGTTTCTAAGTTTAAGGAGTAACTATTTCATAAGTAAACTGAAAAAAATAATGAATATGTATATTACTACTCAAAAGTCCTATTTCATGTTATCGTATTTCATAACATTAACCAGTCAGCCCCCAAATACAACTACAGTAAAAAGAAATGAGCCCTACAAAATCCTTGGCCCCAACACTGCTGCCATTCTTCTAAGTCCCAACATTGATTTTTGTGGTGATCTATGACTCATCTTCTCACCCTGCCTAAAGGGACCATCATACAACTGACCCTTACTATTAAAAAAAAAATGTCAGTACAGTTGAGACTAGATTCCCCGCCTGAAACAAATTATTTCAGATGCCTTTATACCCAACAGCCATGATTTCCCCCATGGTCTCTGCCTCTGCATAAAAAGTATGTGTGCAGGTGTTTATGCATGCGTGTATGTGTTGATAACAGAAATCTTTTACATCAGCCTTCCCTACTGAATTGGTACAATATAAGAATTGTGCTGTTCCTCAGGCAGAAGAGAAAGGAAGAAGCATGTGGTGAAAATATATTAGAGCTATAGGCTTTCTCATTTCAAACGGAGATGAAGTTATAAGAGGGATATAACGTTATTTCCTGAGACGTGTTCTTAATATCCCATTCATTCAATATGCATATTTCCACAGAAACTTTGTTACATACAGTAGCAGCATATACAATATGAATATCCATACTTCTGACTGGGATATGTATTGGCCATAGGTTGGGGGGATTACAGAAAAACAACAGAATAAACATTACAGAAACCTATTTGGTTTGGTTTTCCCTAATGGTTGGTAATTTGAAGCCACAGATTTGTTATTAAAACAAGCATGAAAATACAGAGTGGAATTCTTAAGAAAATTCCAAGACTTCTTTATATGTGGGAGACTGCAGCTGTTAGATATAAAGAGGTTGAAATGTGAGTTAAGCCAACTTTCATGTTTAAGGAAAAAATATGAGGCTTTTGTGTTTTGTCTATAAACCTGGCCAGGCTGTGTTCAATACGTAACACTATTTCTATGAGGAACTGCTTTTGAAATGTTGTTTGTAAATTGTTTTAAGTTTTTAAAATTGCATACAATTTGTTAGAACAATTCCACTTCTAGGAATTAACCCAAAAGAAATAATAAGAGATGTAAGCAAAGAATTATATTAAAAAACATTCATAGTTACTTATAATAATAAAAAATTTGAAATGGCCTAAATGCCCAATACAAGGGATCTGCCTAAGTACATACTCTGCAGTTATTAAATTCTATTACAAGAAAATGTTAACAGACATAACACAATATTTCTAATATGCTATAAGATGGAAAAAGCAAACTACAAAAAGCTGATACTGTGTTTTTCAATGTGTATGTACATACATTAAAAAAAACAACTGGAAGAACATGTAAAAATGTTCACAGTGATTTATCCATACAGTAGAACCATTTCCTTCTTTCCTTTGTGTACTGTTTTTCCAGACTTTCTATAGTAAACATGTATTACTATTACAATTATAAAAGAGTTCAAATTAAATATACAGGGGTTATATACAAGTACAAAGAGCTTCCAATTCTTTGTTATCAACTGGTTCTATGACACAAAGTAGAAACAGAAAAAGTAAATCTTTTTTCCCTGAATTTATATACTTTTTCTTCTTGTAGAAAAAACTACATTCCTCAAGCTGCACTGAATACAGAATGAAGAGATATAATCTGTCACCTATCAGAATGACACAGATCAAAATGAATGAGAAGATCAGTGGGTGCAAAGTCAACTCATATGCACTGATGATACAAATCTAAACTGAACAATCCTTCTGGAAGGGCAATTTTACAATGTGTATAAAAACCCCTAAATTGTGCATACTTTTTAGCCAATCAATGAGGAAATAATTGGATAAGTTTGCAAATACACACATACAAAGTTATCCTCAGCAATACCATATGTAATAGTGAAAGTTGAAAACAATCCAAATGCGCATCAAGAGGGTAGATTAGGGGCGCCTGGGTGGCTAGGTTGAGCATCCGACTTCGGCTCAGGTCATGATCTCATGGTCTGTGAGTTCGAGCCCCGTGTCGGGCTCTGTGCTGACAGCTCAGAGCCTGGAGCCTGCTTCCTATTCTGTGTTTCCCCCTCTCTCTGCCCCTCCCCTGCTCATGCTCTGTCTCTCTCTCTCTCTGTCAAAAATAAACGAACATTAAGAAAAAATAAAAAAAACTAAAAAATTATGCTACAGATCTCTAGTTTCTGGTATTGCATTTCATGTAGTGAAAAAAAAATTAGATGATAAAACAGCCTTTTATGATCTCATTTTTATATATTAAAGAGTAAGAGGGGTGCTTGGGTGGGTCAGGCAGTTAAGTGTCCAATTCTTGGTTTCCACTCAGGTCATGGTTTGTGAGTTCAAGCTCTGCACCAGACTTCAATGCTAACAGTGTGGAGCCTGCTTCAGATTTTCTCTTTCCCTCTCTCTCTGCCCCTCCCTTGCTCACTCTGTCTCTCTCTCTCTCAAAATAAATAAATAAACTTAAGGGAAAAAAAAAAGTAAGAATGTGTACATTTGTGAAGAAAATGTTTGAAAGAGTTTCAACCAGTGTTTACTACTAAATTTACCTCTGGTAAGTGGAACCATGAATGATCTTTAATGTCTTCTTTAAAACTTTTCCTAACACAATGAACATATGTAACTGTTAATATCAGAAGAAATGATTTTTAAAGTATACTAAACTGAACCTGTCTCATTAATCAAATAAAATTAGTTTTATTCTTTTCTACTCTTTCCTCATTTCTGAGGCTCGTAGAATATTCTTCCTGATTTGAACACATTGAATGCTTCAGGGGATGGCAAATGTGTCAAATATATATTAATGCCTCTATTAACAAAGATGACATGCTTAAAAATGTCATCCTTTGTTAACAAGATTTTATTTCTAAAAGAAAAAATTAATATATTCCCCCACCCACCACTGAGATGGTCCCAAGGTTCATGTCATTATGATCGGACCCCATTTGCTGCCACCTCCTACCTTTGCCTCTGCCTTCTCACCATTATTGCACAGTGTTTTCAGCTCTAGAGACCATGGTGGCTTACTGTCTTGGATACAGAAAGACCTTGCCAACAGAGATATGTTTTAGAAAATAAATAACAGAAAACAAATTTCAGTTCTAGTCAAAACAGTATGCCCCAGCATCACTGTCGAATATAACCTTCTGCAATGACAGAAAGGCTCTACTGTCTGTGCTGCCCAATATGACAGGGAGTAGATCTAATGTGTGATGTGTCCAATATGACACATGTGGCTACTGAGTACCTGAAATGTGGTGTGACTGAGGAAACAAATTTTTAAATTTTAACTTATTTTAAATAACCACCTACAGCTAATAGCTACCATATTGGAGAGCACTACTCTACAAAAATTCACAGTACATATACTGTGGTTGATACAAAATACATGTATGAATCCAAGAGCTATATGATTTCTACTTAAGACCCGGAACTGCAGTGCATATTTCCAAACCTAATGAAACTAATTTTACAGATTGCTACCTTGAAAAATTACAGACTGCTTCCTTGAAAAATTAAATTGCCTTTTAGCAATCCTCATTCTTCTTTACCTAGGAAATAAGGATCCACTCATTGAAAGTCTCAATTCTTGTGGCTTTAGTAACACTGCATTATCTTAGCTCACCTACTACATCTCAAATTTGTTTTCTGTTTGGGTGTAATTTTAGTCTCTCCCTCCTGCCTTCTACTATAGTCTTTTCCCCCAAAGCTTTAGTTTGTTTTCTGCCTTTTATTCAGAAGAGATTTCTCACAGCTTCAACTATGACCCCTATTTGCCTCCTGTGAAACAGCACCATCTCACTACTTAACCTTAAACACATCATTTAATCTCTGAGACTGCTTCTTGTTTGTAACATAACTTAGATGGTTATTATGGTTCCTTCAGCTTTAGGAGTTTGTGAATTCTAGTAAAGGCCTAGTTGTGGAACTGGACTTTCTCTCAGGCTGATTCTGCCTCTTGCCTTTTTAAATGCTAGTGTATCCCGTGGTTGTCAGCAACCAGCTTTTTCGCTCTCCATATTCTTTCACCAAGAATCTCATAAACTCTTCATTATGACTCTCTCAAATGTATGGGGTCCCAGGAACTTTACAGAGGTGCCTGGCTGGCTCAGTCAGGAGAACATGCAACTTTTGACCTTGGGGTTATGAGCTGGAGTCCCACGTTGGGTGCAGAGTTTACTTAGGATAAAAAAAAAAAAAAGCTCCAGATTTACTTTTTAAAAAATGTTTACTTATTATTTTGAGAGACAGAGAGAGAGAGAGAGAGCACATGTGTGTGCATGGGGAAAGGGCAGAGAGAGAGAGAGAGAGAGAGAGAGAGAGAGAGAGAATCCCAAGCAGGCTCCACACTGTCAGCACAGATGCAGGGCTCGATCTCATGAATCATGAGATCATGACCTAAGGAGAAATCAAAAGTTGGACGCTTAACCAACTGAGCCACCTAGGCGCCCTCATACTTACATTTCTATTCATTGCACAGGGTTAACTACATGTGCTACAACCCCTTTAAAAGTATCAAGCAAATCAACGAAATTATATATAGCAAACTTCTTTGTCAGTATGGCTTACTGATCAAAACCACAAGTTTTAGGATCAGATGTGTCTGAATTTGAATCCCAATGTCACTTACTCTGTGTAACCTTGATCAAATCAATGTCAAGTTTCGATTTTTCATGTGTAAAATGGGGTTAAAATATACTTACAACTCATATTGTTGTTGTATGTGCATGTTTTATATATGCAGCTCAGAACAATACCTGAAATATGCTAACAGTTCAATAAATGTTACCTATTATTATCAATAGCATCACTATCTTCCTAATCCTCCAGATTTAACCACTCAGTCATCTTTGATGCCTTCTGTCCTTTTTTAAAAAATATATTCAATAAAAAAATATATATATATATTCAGTCAGCATTTTTACATTTTCATTTTCCAATATGATATCTATTTTTCATTCCTTCAGAGATTTAGATTATTATTGTAGTCATCCAACTGGATTACTAGCTTTTTTTAATTCTTACAGGGTAAAGCCTCTTATTTTTGTTTCCTCTATATTATAGTTAGTATAATGCCTTATACATAAAAGTTTTGCTATTACTAGACAAGTCAAATAATCTTCACATTTATTTATTTCTCCATTAGATCCCTTGAATTCTTTGAGGACAGAAAGTATGCTGGTCCTCTCTGTATATCTGCACTTATCAAATTCCTTAGCAAATGTTTGTTGAACAAATGAGAACGAATGTTGATTAGTCTCCCTGTCTCAAACTCAATTAACCTATCCTCAATCTAGCTTCCACATATGCAAAAGATAGCTTAGACATTCTCTAATCCAACCATTTATTCTGACCAAACTGGCCTGACCACAATATCACAAGCAGTCCCACTGTATTAGTCAGGACTCTTGATTTTGTAACAAAAAATTCTGTTCAAATCAAGCAGAAAGGGGAATTTATTAACTTGCTGTCCAAGGACAGCACTATCTTAAGGCCTGGCTATTGAACCAAAGGTTCAAACACTGTCATCAGAACTTGGTCTCACTCTTTCCATCTTTTGGCTCTGCCTTCCAATTATTAGTAAGCTCTAGGCTCACATTCTATTCTCTCAGCAATCCCCAGGGTCCAAATCATGCCTCTTTCTCAATAGTTCCAATAAAAAAATTCAGAATTAACAGTCATGTGTGCTCACTGGAAAATGTGCCCATCTCTGAGCAATCACTGTGACCAGAAGGATATTGACTGGCTAGGTCTGGCGTCAGTCACATGCACACCCTTGTGTTGGGCTGGGATAGCCATGAAACTGAGAGGAGTGATTTCCTACGAAAATTGGATTACTGTAAATCAGATGAAAGGGTAATGCATAATAGACTGGCAAAATTAACTGATGTGCCATATACTCTAGGAATTTTTGCATGTTGTCCACCACTGCCTGGAATTGGTTTTCCTTCTCATTTTTGCCTACCCAAATCCTTTCCAACATTTCTGCCCCAAGAAGTCTTCTGTGATTTCCTTCTAAAATTTTCATTGTCCACTGGATCAAATTACCTATTCCCTAATAAATATTTCCCTTTTCCTAAAAATCTACTTTTTAAAACAAATAAGAGTGAAAAGCCTCAAGAAAATGTTCCTAATTAATTCTAATCATGTCAAATTATACGTAGTATGGGAAATATATGCTGTTTCTTAGAATATAAACTCTTGAAGGACAGCAGCTCTACCAGATACAGTCCATATACATTATGAGAGAACAGGCTATATGGCAACTTTGACACACACACACACACACACACACATATGGTATTCAAATAATTTTCCTGGCTTTAAATTTTAAAGAGTCTTAACAAAACATTTTAGTTAACATAAGTTGTGTCTGAATCCATTAAGCTATAGGTACGCTATGGGTTTGGAGTTATCTCAAACTAGGCTCAAATCCTGGCTAACACTACCTTCCCTGGCCTTTAGCTACAGGTCTTTGAGCAAATTATCTAGTATCTCCAAATCTTGATTTCACTATCTGCAAACACAGGAATAGTAATATCTATCTGTACATAGGAAGGCTGTGACGTATAGCACAGAGAAAAGAGTTCCATGGACCTGGGCTGAAATTCTACCACCAATATTAATTACGGGACTTTCTGAGTGATTCCTCATCTGTAAATTCTGAGTACTTCTTCACATGTAAAGTGGGGATAATAATGCTTAGTCCATTGGTTGGTTGTTTTGAGCATTTAACAAGGCAATGTATTTTAAAACACCTAACAATGAATAGCAAACAGTGTATACTCAATAAATGATTATATCAGCATTAAATTATCTGTTTAAAATAACTCAGGTGCCTTGGTGGCTCAGTCAGAAGAGCAGAAGAGTGTGTGACTCTTGATCTCGAGGTTGTGAGTTTGAGCCCCACACTGGGTGTAGAGATTATCCAAAAACAAAATCTTTAGGGGTGCCTGAGTGGCTCAGTTGAGTGTCTGACTCTTGATTTCAACTCAGGTCAGGATCTCACAGTTTGTGGGATCGAGCCCAGCTTTGGGCTCTGTACTGACAGTACAGAGCCTGCTTGGGATTCTCTCTGTCCCTCCCCTCTCTCTGTCCCTCCCCTCTTTCTCAAAATTAATAAACATTAAAAAAAAAAAAAAGAAATAAAATCTTTAAAAAATAAAATAATTCAGAGCACAGTAAGGGAAAAATTTATTGGGATTGGTTCTTTTTCTTCATAAATGCCTTTGGGTTTTCTTTGTCAGTTAATAAAATATTTCTTAAAAGCAAAACATGTTGGTCCTAGAACTATTTAAAAGCAGGTAAGATAACGAATGAAATAAACTGCTGTAATCAACTTGTTCTTTAGCTTTGCGTTTAATGGAGTAATACTGAAATGACTCACACCAATATAAAATTGCCACATTACCCATCTCTGAAACAATCATACGCCATACAGCCATCTCCTGAACAGAATCAGGTAATCTGGGTTATGAACGACAATTGTGGATGTTGTCTATCAGAACATAAGCAAAAGGGAAGTGGCTGTTCATATTTACCTTAGCAAGAAAGTTTAATTTTAATAACATTCACTAAAAATACAAAATATCTTCAGTACAACTGCTTCCAAAAGAGATTAAATAATTAGACATTTAATTTCTTCCATTTTACACTAGAGTGAAAGTTTCTCTGGAAAGAAGTTTCTTAAAGTAGTTTAACAGTTCTGTTTATTTTTCTAACATGAGTGAATCATATGTAATACCCATCAACCTTTAATGAGTGCACATAGAAGATTTTCAAATCAAAGATTTTAAAATAAAATAAAATGGAATAAATATAAGACAAAGTACTACATATTCTTTCATTGCCAAAAAAAACACTATATCAAAATAAAATACCTAACTACATCATACTACACGAACCTGTGTAGGGGATTTTTTTCCTCCTTTGTGTAAAACATGAATAGGCTCAGTTTTTAATCTACTCCCTAAGGAAGCTATATTTTAAACACAAGAAAAGCATATTATGTTAAGCGCCTCGGTCACCAAACATTGTTCTCTACAACTGAGAAAACCAAATAATATCCAATTGCTTATTACCTTTCCTGTGTTCAAAAATATGTATAAAGCGAAGTAATGTTCATTTTTGAAAAGCGTTAATACAGACAGATGGGGTAGGCAATCTATGTATCTTTTCTTCCCTCAACTTTTCAGGGAGGGCGTGAGAAAAGTAATGGGAGTCTGAAGGTTGGCTCTAGTAAGCCAAATAGATAAAGGTACAGAAAGAAAAGTTACAGCCTTAGGGCTCACATTAAAAACAACTCTTGAAGAAACGTCAGTGCTCCCATCAATGCTTCCCCAACAACGCAGTGGCCCATGCTCTGAACATATTAAGAGAGCCCAATCTTAGCAAATCCCAAATCTTAGCAAAGTCACTTTGGCATCCCCAATCCGAAAGGGCCTGCAGAAACCGGGGCGGGGCAAGGGTCTACTTCAGCGGCATTAAGTTAATTTTCTAGCAGAGTAACACACTCTGTGTCTATCTCTACAGTCTCCTTCCCCGAGAGATGCTGCAGTCTGCCGCCTCGCCCCTGGCTCGGGGTCTGGCCCGCAGGCCGGGGCGGGGGGGGGGGGGGGGGGTTGCTGGGTGGGTCGGGCAGTCGGCTTCTCCCCGTTAGTCCGGTCCCAACCAGGCGCTATGGGACCGGTGGCTGTAACTAGCCCCGAGTCCTCCCACCGGATGGAGCGGCCTCCCGCCGCGTCCCGCGCCCATGGTCAGCAGGGATGCCCCGTGCCCCACTCACCCGCCCGGGTGGTGTCCGTCAGGTCATGGTTGGCCGCTCCCCGGGGAAACTCCCTCAGTTTCCGGCCGCTCAGGCTCAGCACCCCGGTCACAGCCGCCTCCTCTAGCGCTCGATCGAGGGAGCGGCTCCACGAACCCGGGCCAGGACCAGTACCTGCTCCGGAGCTTGGGCCGCAGTTAACACCGGAGAGGTTACCTCCCGACGCTACAGGGCCAGAGTACTCTGCAGCCGTGGCCACAGCGACCAACCCTGCGGCCGCCATTTCCCAGCCGACAACTCTCCGGCACACGGCTCAGCGCATGCGCTGCCAGAACTGATGGGTGGGCGGGGAAAGGGGCAAACAGACCCCGGACGGTTGTCTTCACGCGCAGGGCTGCAGGGCCCTCCGCACATCCAGGCTCTTGCCTCCGCCTGCATCGAGGTTTTGAAGGGAAATCAAAAAGGAACTCACAATCTTGGAGCACCCCCTCCTCTGGCTCCCAGTACCATTTTCAAAAATGCCCCTACAAAAATATCTTTCAGTGTTCCCCACAAAAACTTCAGTGCCTTCCTCCTTCAATACTGAAGGATTCGATTAAGCATTGAATTAAGGTTTACCATTCTTGCTACCAGAAACCTAGGCAGTGAGAAGAGGGGACCCTGGCATACGACGTAAAACGTTTCCCCAACTCTGTCATTCTATACAGCAAGTGATCTAGATGGAGACGTGCTGTTAACTTGTTATTTTCGGAAAGGAAAATAAATGCCAACCTGGCCCCCAAATTCCATAATCTTCATTGAAAGGGTATATAAATGTTTAGGGCCACCCTTTTACAAAATAGCTCTGAACAAAAAACACATTTTAAATAGTATTTGTCCTTTAGGCGAGATTTTATTGTTGAACAAATCAGGATGAACGGCATTAAAGTCTAAATTTTTTGTCTAGAACCAAAAGTGAGGGGGAAAAATGATCTGACCATAATCTAAATATGAGAATTAGAGGTAGAATGGAAGAAATGATAAAACCCAAAATCATTATTGAAAAACTGGAAACTATCACTTCACTTTAAATCAATTAGGGCTCATCTACATTGTAACCAGTCTCCAGCATATTCTTCTTTTATACGTTTAAGCCATTGCTGCTACACTGATGTAAATTTCCCCTACAATGAACCAACTAGTATTTGTGGGAAATAGAAGAGACTGTTAGAGCTTTTCCTAGATTACAATCTAATTATAGAATTCAGACAAACATACCAATAAGAGAGTAGGACAACAGAAAAAGGGCTGAGCAGGGGGAGCTGGGTTAATCTATCAGAATTCAAAGAAAAGGATCTGCATCATGGATGAATGAAATTTTGGAAAATCTTAAAGACTATGAAATAGGCAATAGTAGGAAGGTGAAAGGAGTATCAGCACGAACACACCCAGGTATGATTTATAATGGTACATGTGTATTTAAGGCCACAAGCCAAAAAGTTCATGAGACAGCAAAAGAAAATAAGGTTGAAAAGCCTATTCATCAAAGCCCAACTCTTCTACGAAACTTTGATTAGCACTTCCCCCAACTCCTACATGGAAGAGACTGTGAAAATGTTTAATTTCAGTAACAAAGCTGATTAGTAACAGCTGCTCAGAGTTGTTCTATGAATTCTTACCTTCTAGGTTCCTCAGCAGCAAGTTCCATGACCAATTATCAGTATCAAGGTCTGTTATGAGCATGGGTCATTGCAATGGCAAGTGATTTACCAGCTCAAAAAACATTTATCCAATATATGAACTGCTTTTTTGTTATTCTGATCTAAAATTGTTTTGCTCTTCTTAAGAAAGATTTTAAGCTATTTTAGGAGAGCAGGATCTCATTCTGCATTTTTTTAGGAAATATTTCAACTACAGTGACTAAAAGCATAATCATATATTCCATATTAACACTGTTACCAGATATCTTTATAAAATGCACCATTATGTCACCTGAATTTACCTATTACCTTCCACATTTACACTAAATTCTTCTAACAAGTTCTTCATAATACACCCTCATTCTTCCTATCTACCTACACACATATCTCATTATAATTGCAACATAACATGTTAATCCTGGTCTCTGAACTTCTGATCAAGTTTATAGATTGATCTTACCTTGTCTATTCAACTAGATTTTAGGGTCCTTAATATGTTAAACTCTGTAATTTTCTTCTATACCCCAGAGCTGAGTATCTTAATAGGAACTAAGTAAGGATGAGTGGAAGCAGAGACAGAAGATGGATTATATACTAATACAGCAGAGGTTATGTACTAATACAAGAGAGACAGCTGGGAGGAAAGGAAAAAAAAATTTACTGAGAACAGGGTAGATTATAAGTATTTGAAGTCCAAAAGAAAAGCCTATGGATATGAGGAGAAATATATATAAATGAGAACAAGTCCTAGGTAAAGAGAGACTGTAAGAAAAGGTAGATCAAGGAGTTAATTTTAACTTCTAAGGGGATTTGAGCTCTCATCTGCAAAGGTAGAATATGAAGGAATTCTCATCCTACTCTCTCAATCTCCATTAAAAAAGTGACAAGATCATCTTGTGAGAATGAGATAAAGGAAATGGAATCACTGTGAGGATTTCACCAAAGTGTCTAGCGATGAATAAAGATGATGAGAAACAGGTGCAAAAAAGCTATGAGCAAAACGGCTATAAGGACATAGAATTTATTCTATAACTGCTCTGTGGTCTAGAAGCAGGAGCTGAAAAAAATTGGTAGTGAGGGTTATTGATGTTAGGAATTGATATAGAGAAGTTCCTTGCTTCTTCCTATCTTACAACTGAAAGTTAACTCACTGAAGGAATACCAGGGGCAAAATTTTCACTCAAATCTCATTTTCAGCTCTGTATCTCACTACCTCATGCAGAAATAAAGTCCTTTCCCCCTTCATCTACTTGCTAGAAATATGTTATGGTCACTCCTTTAAGACTCCATTTTTTATGAACTCAAAGCAATGGGATTAAAATCTTGACTAATCCTATGCTCTTCAAATGTAAAGCATAGAAACTAGCTTGCTAAATATATTCAATAAATGTTTGTTCCTTCCCAGATTCCTTTAATAAGCAGACAATATGATTTTCTTCTCATTAAAGGAAAGTGGAAATAGAAGTAGAAATTAGGTATCTACACACTATGGAAAGTTTCCTATTCATCTTTAAACATCAGTAAACCTCTTCTGAAATACAACACAATGAATTTCAGCTCCAGGATGGTATCACACATTTCCTTGTTTCAACAAGCTTTTTGGGGGCACCTGAGTGGCTCAGTCGGTTAAGTGTCCGACTTCAGCTCAGGTCATGATCTCGCGGTCCTTGGGTTCGAGCCCCGTGTCGGGCTCTGTGCTGACAGCTCAGAGCCTGGAGCCTGTTTCAGATTCTGTGTCTCCCTCTTTCTCTGACCCTCCCCTGTTCATGCTGTCTCAAAAATAAATGTTAAAAAAATTTTTTTAATACAAAAATAAAAGCTTTTTGTATTTGATAGAAGTAACGTAATGAGGGGGAAAAAAAGACATCAGAAGTCAATAATTTATAAGAAAATCTTTAACTCCCTAACAATGGCCGACAACAGTCCAAAATTCTTAGTGTGAATGCCTGGGGTCTGTTGGTATCATTTTTTAAAAGGGAATAAACTCCAAATTGATCTACATAAAAATAATTCGCTTTAAAAGGAAGCTTAAATCACGTGGGTTTTTTTTACAGTAGCAATAAAACAATCATATAATTCTGATGAAAGTTCAAAAATATACTAATCAGAAATAAAAGAATCATTTCCTGCCCTGATACTACCTATATTCAGAATGTATGGTATTCATTCTCTGTAGTGCAAAGTCAGCTATTTTTTGTCACTCATACTTTCTTATTGAAAATCAAAATCAGGACAATAATTACCTGACACACTAAGAAACAAAACAAATGAGCTAAGGGGAAAAAAGAGAGACAAATCAAGAAACAGACTCCTAACTACAGAGAACTGATGGTTACCAGAGGGGATGTGGGTGGAGGGATGAGTGAAACAAGTGATGGGGATTTAGGAATGCACTTGTCATGAGAAGCACCGGGTGATTAAAATTAAAATTATCCTGACACTGTGTATACTGTGTGAATTATAAAGCCACTGATAGCAAACTGGGATATACATATCTATTCTAACAGAAAATAATCAGTGGGCAATGAAGCTTGTAAGTTTGTTCATACTTTGGAAGTATTTTATGATGTGCTTATAATTAAAATTATGAAATCTATGCCTGTTAGAAAAAAATACATAATGTGCAATCAGGAACACTGACCTTTTCTAAGAGGTCTATATAACTTGAATACAAAAGTAATGAAGTCTCAATAATTATCACTGGTAGAGTAGATTTACTTGCCATACTAAAAATTACAAATGCTAAAAGCATTGCAATTACCACTTCTCAGATATCGGACAAGCCAAACATCATTCCACTACTCTCTGTGGGTGTTCAATTCACAGAAGCAGTTTATTATGAGAATTAAATTAAACTGAGAATTAAAAGACCTGAGCTCAAAAAGTGACATTGACACATACAAGTCTTGAAAAGCTGAGCCTCACTTAAATAAAACATAGAAAGGAATTGAAATGGATGATCTTGAAGGGCACATCTAGCTTGAAATTCTGCACTCTAAGTAATGAGTCTTTAAATCCTGCTGGCTACTTACTTCTTGGTTGGAGCTCATGAATGAAATGGTCAAAAGGCAGTTAGAATA
The DNA here is from genome assembly GCF_018350215.1 of Panthera leo. Taxonomy (NCBI): domain Eukaryota; kingdom Metazoa; phylum Chordata; class Mammalia; order Carnivora; family Felidae; genus Panthera; species Panthera leo. The sequence continues at coordinate 71,095,854 of NC_056687.1, forward strand.
TGAGTGTAGACTGATTTACCAATTTAATTGGTTAGGTAGTTTTTCAAACCCTAAAAATTATAAATCACTACAAAGTTCTCTGTAACATAGAACAATCTAAAAACCACAACTCAATCTTTATAGCTAAGAATAAATGTGAGACCTGTAACATTTTATTTGTTAAAAATGAACAGCTTCAGAATAGATCTAAATTTGTAACTTTTCCAAAAAACACCAAAAAGTACAGTGTAAAGCATCTCCTCGTTAAATACAAACTTATTTTTGTGATGCACTGCATCAATGTTTTGCATACACCTTGATGCAAAGGAAATTTTAAGTTGTATCCTGTTTAAAAAAAAAATTTAAGAACTGAAAAAGGATGACCACAACCACATTCCAAGAAAGGAAATTTTCTTCCAACAAAGCATATTCTTCTGTTTATACACAGCATGTTAGCACTCAAGAATTTTAATTTAGTTGTAACAAAGGCAAAATTTTATATTTAAAAAGAAAATGAAATTAGAGATGTATGAAGAGCAAATGTTTAATATACCAAAGACACTTTGTTGTTTGATGCAGTTAACGTCAAATTTTGGGGCAATTTTTAAGGTTTTCGAGAAAAATGGCATTAATAATAGCTCTGTACAATATTTAAAATAAAAAAAATGAAAACTTCTTTATACCATATTTTCAAACTGTTCTAAAGACAGCAAATTTGTGCTCAGTTGTTTCCCTTTTGCTTTAAAATAATCTACCAGTAATTCTAAACCAGTCTAAAATAAAATGTACTGTTCACAGATGAAATCTAAGCATTTGTACTTGCAAAAATGTTTTGCAATGAGTCCTTGGCCTAAGGAGACTAGAGCTTATTTTCAAATTGTGTGACTGGCTTCCAATAATCCCTTATCAGTAGACTTACTGGCAAAATACCAGATATTAAGGATCAGATTTAATTCTTTGGTATAAGCATGAAACTATTGATACTTTTCCGTGGCTAACATAAACCAAGTAACTCAAGGAGCATGAGAGAAAACAATGAAGTCTAATATACAATACAAGGCAGGCAAGAGTGATAACTTAATGTTATGTTTTGTTTTGTTTTACAGGAAAAATTAACACCAATACACTCTAGGGAAACTAACACCTACTTAGAGGTTTCAACATTATAGCAAACCAAAAGGTTAAACTTCAAAATGATTGAACTTGTAGTTGGAATATTTTGCTGCATTTTGGCATTATACTGTAACTTATAGTATATAACCATCTGAAGACTTTCAGCACTAGCTTGGCACAACAGATTAATTCCTCCAGAGTGTGGGAGGAAAAAAAAAATACCCTGACTATAAATGCCTGAACTTTATACAAGAAAGGTATAAACCAAGATTACAATGTAACTCAATTACCATTTTGTCTTTATGGCATATACAAGTATATTTTTGATTCTGAAGCTTTATACTGTTTAATTAACAAGCTTAAAAAGCTTATAAAATTTAACTTTTGAATAAGAAGTCTAGGACTTTATGGCTATTGATTTTATCATCAAAATATCTAAGGAACTCAATCCACCTTGATAATTATAATTCTTCTAAATATCATTTGAAGAATTCTTCGTGGACACTAGATTCAAGCCTACACTAAATCCACACAGTACACCTATGTCCTGGGTTTTAAAGTGTTTCACCTCAACCTGCTACTTCCTCTCCGGCTTTCTTCATTTACCAAACACAACTGTTAGGTTTTTACATTGGACCTTCTCTTCCAAGGCTCTATCAGATAATTTTGTAAACACACATTTATAGTTTTAAACATCAACATTTTAAACAGAGACTAATGCCTAAAGTCACATTTCTGGTTAAAAGTTCGATATTAAAGATTTATAACTCTGGAGAATTAACCTAAGGACATCTCAAAAATGAATCAAATTCCAGATATTCCCACAAATCTTAAAACTCAAAACTGGAATTCTAATGTTTTTTTTTAGTATCTCTAATGAAGAAAAGTCAACTGCACTTATTACATCAATACTATTAAAGGACAGGTGACAGCAACAAAGGGACCTACTCATATTTCTGAAGACCAAGATTTACCATGGCAAATAAAAAATGGGAAAAGCAATGAGATCCTAAATACCACTATAATAAAAATAAATCAGTTTCTATTTTTCTGTCTTCTTTCTGCTGCATGACGGACCAAAGAAGTCAAACAGAGAATTGTTCTGTCTGGGCCAACCATGAAATCTCAAGAACAGATAGGTATATTCCCTGTTATTCTTTCAGGGCATTATTTATACATGTTTAAAAAAAAAAACTTCAAAAATAAAAATAAGAGTTATTTAGCCTTGTGAATATTTTGAAATAAAGTTTCTTCAATTTCTGTGATGAACTCTTCAAGCAATTCAACTTTTAAAACAGAGTCATCACTCAAAAGTCCCTTTGACTTGGGATCTATCCCACGGTTACAAAGCGGCTTCCTCCTTTGTTGAACGTGAGAGTGGCTCTTTGTTCCTTCAGGATCCCAAATCGCTCATTCAAAGTCATCCCTGTCTAGAGAAAACAAAACAAAACAAAACAATTAACAACTTGACTGTTGGCCATGTTTGCTTAGAACAATAATGTGATCATAATGGTAATTCAAGGTAACAACAGCTAACATTTCCTGAATATTTATGCATTCAAACTCATTTAACTCTAATAAAAACCATATGAATTAGGTGAATTGAGTGAAGTTTAAAGAAGTTAGTTAACTTGCCTACTTGCAGCTCCAGAATTTAAACCAGGTAGTCTGACTCACATTCTCTATCTTCTAAACCATTCTAAATACCTACATTATGTACTACATAAAACACATTGCTATAATGCCCACAAGTCATACATCCAAGATTTTCTCTCAATTATTTTTAGGCTCTACAAACACTGCCACAAAATCTAGTGATGTCACTGATAAACATAAGAGTTACTGACACTTGTGAATATTTGAAACAAACTTTCTTGAATTTCTAGAAGTTTTTGGATTTCTGGGAGTTCATCACAGAAGTTCAAACCAATTCAAATCAAAATCTGGTTTTTGATTAACAAAGAAAGCACACCCAAATTATATTTTACCATTTATGAAAGAAGAGTAACCATGACAAAATGAAATAAAAAGAAGCAAAACAAATTTGGTCAGATTTCTATCCATACTTCATATTTTCAATTCCACATATTTTTACATCAATGGATACACAAAAAGGATTTAACAAAATCCAACATCCATTCGTGATAAAAACTCTCAGCATATGAATAAAAGGAACTCCCTCAACCTGTAAATCTACTAAAAACCCATTGCTAAAATCATACTAAAAGATGAAACATTTAATGCTTTCTCCTCATGCTTGGGAACAAGGCAAGCATACCATGTTCTCATTATTTCTATTCAACATCGTACTGAAGGTTCTAGCCATCATAATAAAGAAGAAAAAGAAAAGGTTTAAGGATTGGCAAGGGATATGGAGAATGACATGACTGTTTACACAGAAAATCTTAAGGAATCTACAAAATTACTAAAAATAGTGAAGTTAATTTTAGCAAGATCACAAGACACAAAGTCAATATAAAAAATGTCAAATCTATTCCACAGTGAGATATATACCACTTCACAAGCACTTGGATGGCTACGATCAAATGACCGATAGTAACAAGTGTAGATGAGGATGTTGAGAAATTTATAACTCTTTATACATGCTGGAAGGAATGTAAACAGTGCAGCCACTTTGGAAAACAAGTTTGGCCCTTCCTCAAGAGGTTAAACATATAGTTATGAATATGACCTACCAATTCCACTTGTACATATTTACCCAGGGAAATGGAAACATATACTCACACAAAAAACATGTACATCAATGTGCAGAAGAACCTTATTCACAATAACCAAAGAATGGAAACAGCCCAAATGTCTATCAACTGATAACTGAATAAATAAAATATGGTATATCCATTGATGGAACATTATTCAGCAATAAAAAGACGATACACTATAGATGAACCTTAAAAACACTATGCTAAGTGAAAGAAGCCAGTCACAAAAGATCACATATTGTATGTTTCCATTCATATGAATCCCCAAATAGGCTTCTCTATAGAAACAAAGTAGATTGTTCAGTGGTTTCCTAAGGTTGAGGAGACTTAAGATACCCTGTTTAATTCATTACATATTTTATTAATTAAAATATTCTCAATGAATGGCACAAAGAAACACAGAAAAAAAATTACCTGTTTTCCAACACTATTTATGTCAAATTGTAGGGGGACACCTTTAGGAACTTTCTTTACATCAGATTGCTCCCGTTTTGTCAAGAATGAGGGTACAGCAGTACGAGTTAATCGTGGTTTCTGAGTTCTATTGGAAAAAAATTAAAATGAAATCAGACAAGCTTAATAATCAAAAGAAGAAAAACAAATCATTTGGTACCTAAGACATCTTGACTTGTACACATGTTCCATGTATTAAGGCTATTTTGTGTTCTCAAAAAAGTACAATAGTCTCCTCTTACCCATGGGGTTTATGTTGTTCCAAGACTGCCCCTCACCTGCCAGTGGATGCCTGAAGCTGCATAGAGTACTGAACCCTACACATACTATATCTTTTTTCCAATAAATACATACCTATGATAAAGTTTAATTTTTAAGAATTAGGCACAGTATGAGTTATTAGTTAACAATAACTAATAGTAAAATAGAACAATTACGACAATATACTGTAATAAAAGTTATGTGAATGTGGTCTCTCTCCCGCCCTCTCTCAAAATATGTTTTTGTACTCATCCTTCTTGTGATGATGTGAGATGATAAAATACCTATATGATGAGACAAAGTGAGGTGAATGATGTAGGCATTGTGAAGTACTGTCAGGCTACTACTGACCTTCTGACAATATGTCAGAAGGAGGACCATCTGTTTTCAGACCATGGCTGACTAGGTAACTGAAACCGTGGAAAGTGAAATCACAGACAAGGGGGTACTGATGTACCTGGTTCTTGACTGACTCATCTGGAGACTAAAATTTATAATCACTCACAGAATACTTCTTTAAGTAGAATTAAATGTTTTCAATAATTTGGAATGACTGGTGACTTCCAAGTCTTGATCTTCTAAAATGAAGCAACCTCTGAAGTCTTAAGAGACTCATCCTATGTTTTTTTCATTTCATTTATTAAAATAGCTGGAGAGATCAAAAACTCCAAAAACCTATAAAGTTTATAATGCAATAAACATAAGGGAATGGTTAACTAAATTAAGGTCATCCAGATAAAAGAACACACTATGAAGCCTTTAAAAAGAAGGTAGATCTGTATGTACCTACAAGTAAAGATGTCCAAACTGTATTAGGAGGTGGAGGAGAAAGGAGCAAGTATGTATAGCATTCCCTCATTTGTTATTATACATAAAAAATAAATGTATAAAATACTTATTGTATACGCACCAATTTAATAAAAATATGAAATTGTTAAAAGTGTCTACTTTGGGGGTATAGAACCAGGAATCAAGACAGCTTTTACCTTTAACTTTATACTATAGTATTTCCACTTTGTACCACAAGTATTACTCTTATCTTTGTCTCAGTTTATCTTAACTTGGACATCATGAGCAGAAGTCCAGTGCTCTTCTATTACCTTATATACTGAGAGGTTATAATTTCTGACAATAAAAAAAGGACTTACGCTGGGCACTGCACTGCTCCAGGATTGTCAATGGAGACAGTCAAAATTCCTCCATTTGTGGTGGAAGTCCGCCATCTAGTTTCAAAAAACCAAAAATTTCATTAAAATGGAAGTTTATAAATCCTATCGCGTACTCCACATAAAAACATACATTTTAAAGTAACCATCATATTTTCTTAGCTTTTAAAAATTACTAAGCTCCACCATGATATAATTAATCAGCATGTTGAGTGTAGGAACCAGTTCCTACACTTGAATCTATTAAGTATTTTTTCAGTGTAACAAATACACATACCTTAAAATAAATTAAATTAGTACAGAAAGGCTGCTAATGAAAAGTAACAGTCTCCAGTATTTTGTGCCCCCTCTGCTCCCCAGAGGCAGAACTTTCCTGCTCCCCAATGGCAGCACTTTTAACCTTGTTCTTACTGCTTGCTAGTTACCTCCAGTTGACTATACAAGACGCATATGTAACAATATTTTGCTATGATAAGGTTTTAGCTCATCACACTATACTCTAGATTCCCTACCTCCTTCTAAACATTTTGATAGCTATATCACTATTTTACTTCCATTATAACTTTAAATATAAATCTTTCAGTCTCTTAAATCTCCTTCTTTCTTTCAGAGACACCATTTCCTCTCGACTTTGTATGAAAGGAGAGTAGTACCTCTAATTCTTCTTTCCATCTCTTCTCCCACTTTGTACCTCCCATTTTTGTCAGCTCTACTTGTACATTCATGTTACTCAAAATCTGACATTTTCACTATATTCTGTTACCAAATTAAGGATTTTGTGGGGTTTTTTCCCTATAGATTCTCAAAGTTCAAGACAAACAGCACTTATATTATTATAATTATGTAAACATTGTTCACTGGAGAAGCAAATGGCTTATCATTTCTTTCCTCATGGTTTCCAATGTCATGACTCCTGTGCAAAAGAATACTGTCAACATCAAGTTCAAATACTTTTTTTTCTTACACTCTGCTCAAAATCATGCCCAACTTTAGCTGGCATATCTGGACCAATACCATGTTTTACACATTTTGTTTTCCAAAAAGTAGTCATAGTTTTAAATAGTTTAATCTTGAAAACTGATCATATTGATGGAATTAGAATGTTACAACTCACACATCAGAAGTGCAATTCTAACAGACAAAAAAATATTTTCAAAAAATCTTTATGGGGTAAGGAGAAGAAAAGAATATGTGAAAAGGAAAAATATCCTATTGTTTTTAAAGGGTTCACAAGTTTTCTAAAAGCTCTATTGGATTTTCTATTTATTCCCTGAATAGGTTCATTTATAGAAAAGCAGTTACAGAAAATAAAGAGCTGTTTCATTAAAATGGAATACTCCATTATCTTTTTTTTTTTTTAAATAAAGGGATGTATTTGGTGCTAAAACTCATTAACATGACATGTGAAAATGCAAAAGGCTTTTTGGGGGAAAAAATGGATTTATTTTTTTCAGGCACAATGGTTAATATACTCTGGGGGTCTCATTTAATTTCTTCTGGACTGGGGCACACAGTAATCGGGGTTGCTAGTATTCTGGGAGTTTTGAAAGGACATCTTGAAAAACAAATTGAAACTTACTGACGAGTTCTCTTTGCTACTACATCGTCTAGCAGTTGTTCTGTGTTCAACTGGGCCTGAACCTGAAGGGAAAAAAAAAGTAGTAGGTCCCAAAGAAAGCAGAGGGTTTGAATCTAAAAAGCAGCCCTGCTCTGTAACTTTATAACCCAGTATGATGTGTGTGTGAATGCAAGAGAGGCATGTGCCTATTCTGGCAATACCTCTGTTGAGGTTCCTAGATCAGAACAAGTGGTAAAACATATTTATTCCTAAATAACATGTTAAGCTTGTAAGATGCTGCTACTGATGACAACAAAAGGGAGAATAGAAAAAATAAGTAACAAAAAGAACTAATCTGATGTCACGTTCTCCATATCCCAAACCCAACCCTTACCTCAACCATGGGCTATGCCTATGATTGAGGATTACCACTAAAGGTAGATGTTCAAGATCCTTTGAGTAAAAAGAAACCACCACCAAGGGGTTTTTATACCTTTAGGCCTCTTCTGAAAAGAAAAGTTGCCTGACGAGTATCTTTCTGATGACTTAATTTATTTCCACTCCTGCTAAAATTGGCCGGAATGCTATTTCTGCAACAAAAACAGATATATCATGAATAGTCTAAGCCATTTAACAACTTTCAAACATCCTGAGAAGAAATAAGCAAAAATAGTTAAATTCATAGGCTAGACATTTGAAGTACACTAAACATAAAGATTCTGAATTATTTCCTTATTTACATAAAGTTACTGTGATTCAATTTATAAATATCTTTCTGTAGCATACTACATAACAACCTAGTTAATTCTAATTATCTTCTAAATATTGCACTCGCTAATATTCTAACAGAAGATTTCTTCTGAAGACATTAAAAATAACAATTTTAGTGCTACTTCCTAAACAGCATTGATGAAAAACATGTATGTAGAAATTTACAGGATAAGTACAAAGAAAATCACACCTAAGCAAATCATAATCAAACTACTGAAAATCAAGAGAAAATCTTGAAAATAACATCTTCTATGGTTTTCTCTTCCATCTTCACTCAGAAACCTTTATGTTAACATGAATCACATAGAAACTTACCATCTTATTCTTTCACATAGAGCAATGTACTCTCAATTATGTTTGACTTGACTTTCACCAATCCCTTTCTAATTTCTATATGAAATCAGTAAAAGATGAGAAAACAAATTTTCGTATTTATCTAGTTATTTATTTCTTATAAATATTTAACAGATCGCCTAATCTTACCTCCAATCTTAGACTCAAATGCAAAATTTCCCTAGCTAGCCTAATTAACATGGGTCATTAATGTCTCATATAATGGACAAGTTCTTATTTGCTAATTTCCCATTTCCCAAAAGGTACTACACCAGATTTCCAAAAGAAAGGAGGGATGATAGTTAAGTAAACCTGCAATTCCAGCCGTTCCATTTATACAAAAACTTCATTTTCAGGTTTTTTTTTGAATTATCTTCTATAAAAGATGAATAAATGGTACTCGAAACTAAAATATAGAAACTTACCAGTTTATCAACTTCCTTTTGCCCATTTTATTCTTACAGAAAACAGAATGTCATAACAATAGGTCATAATTTTTGAGTTTCTGTTATGCCTTCCATTTAATATAAACATAATCTCAGCTATGGGGTACCTGGCTGCCTCATAGGTAGAGCATGCGACTCTTATCTTGGGGTCCTGAGTGCGAGCCCCCATGTTGGGTGAAGAGATAACTTAAAAATAATAATAATAATATTTTCAACTTAACAAGCATTCACACAGAATTTTTTACAATTTGCTTTTTCCACAAATACATTGTTCTATTAAGAATCACTGAGACTGAATAACAATTTTAGCTTTCAGAATTCCCAATTTTGAATAATTCTGGTGGAGGTATTTTTACCTAAACAATCACCTTTTGTAATTTTATTCTGTATGTAAACAGAGATAAAGAAGCAGAGTAATGCTTTTTTTTTTTAAAGTTTACAATTTGTTAAAACCATCAGTAATACTGGGTCTCAGCAATAAGAAAGCCATTACTGAATGCCTCCACATTGGATGTTCAGAGAGACATCCCAAATATCCGTCTTGAAAATGACCACTACAAATCCATTCATTTGGTTGCTTAGTGCAAGAAGTCTACCCTTATTTACTTAGGATAACATATTATCATCATATTTGAGTACTTACTTTCTATTTAGCTGGTTAGGTCTCTTAAGAACTGCAACTGCTTTTCTCTGTACTTCATTTTGTCTCAGAAGGTTGGCCTTCCTTTTTAATGCTGGAAAATACCGTTCTATATTCTTTCAGAAGGCAAAAAAAACTACATTAATCAGATTGCTTTTTGCTATATACCCTATTACAATAAACATTTCTGAAGCAGAATGGACAGAGACTGCTTAGATGTGCACATTAGAGACACAGGCTGAAATGACTTGAATATTTCCAGTCTAAGTGACTGAGAAGACAGCAACCTCCTTATACTTAAAATACTTGCAACAAAAGGACAATTCAAATGGAAAAATGGATTTTTTTCTATTTTGGTTATGTTCAGTTTGAGGTGCTCTGGGGGATGCACAGGTTATGGGGAAACATGGTCCTGGAACTCAAGAGAAGAATCAGAGGACCAGAAATGTAAATGAGGAAATCACTTAAATAAACATGATTTTTGATTACCAAATGAAAGGAGAAGAGGGCCAAGTTCTGGGGTACCTAGGTGGCTCACTGGGTTAAGCACCTGACTCTTGATTTTGGCTCAGGTCATGGTCTCACAGTCTGAGAGATGGAGCTCCAAGTCAGGATCTGTGCTGATAGCAAGGAGCCTGCTTGGGATTCATTCTTTCCCTCTCTCCCCCCTGCTCCACTCACAGGCTTGTGCTCTCTCTCTCTCTCAAAATAAATAAAAACTTAAAAAAAAAAAAAAAAAAAAAGAGAGAGCCAAGTTCCAAAACAAATGTGAGGGAAAAAGAGGAGGTTATGACAGCAAAGAAGCCTGAGTAGAAAGAGTTACAAAGAAAAAAGGAATCAAGAAAATAAGCATATGAAATGTCCACTTTTTCTCCCTCCTCATATATAAATTCAATCCAGCATTAAAGTCTAATTCAGATTTCTGTATTTTTCATGAAGTCTTTCCAAAAGTTCTTGGCAATATGAGCCATACATATCTTACACTTAATTCAGACTACCTTATATGTTTTAAGCATATGAGAAGTATTCGTAAGTATCAATTGACTAAAAAACACAAAAATTATAAGTCTTCATTTTCATGAACATTTGGAAAAGAAGTAAATGTAAAAACAGAAATAAGGAATATTAAGAATATAGGAGAAATGCTATGAAATCACTCACAGTTCATTCCAAGCTTCATATTCTGTCTTTAATAAAAACACCACCAAGTATCATTTTAATGGTAAATGTAAATTCCTTTGATGCTGTCGTCACATGTTTTTTTTACCCTCAAACTACCTGTCATACTGTAACCATATAGTTATTTGTGGAAAAATTTATTTAATGTTTATCTCTATTCTCCATGAGGGATTTTCTATTGAGTTACCACAGAATCCCTTGCATCTAGCATAGAGTGGGTACTCAATCATGTTAGTTAAATGATGAATACACAGACTAGAGTAACAACCAATTAATACATGGTGAATGTATCATTCCATGGATCTAAAGTTTGTATACATGTATAAATGTGCTTTAAAAAGTATACGTTGGGGGGTGCCTGGGTGGCTCAGCTGGTTAAGTGTCCGACTCTAGGTTTTGGCTCAGGTCATGATCTCATGATTCATGAGTCTGAGCCCTGCATTGGGCTCTGCACTGAAGGTGCGAAGCCTGCTTGGAATTCTCGCTCTTTCTTTGCCCCTCCCCAGCTCATGTGTGTGTGTACATGCGCGCTCTCTCTCTCTCTCTCTCAAAAATAAACATTAAAAAAATACATGTATGGAAAAGTTTTTCTTTCACAATAATTTTGATATAAAAACTTATTTTAATGTTTTTGAGAGACAGAGAAAGAGACAGAGCATGAGCAGGGAAGGGGCAGAGAAACACAGAATCTGAAGTAGGCTCCAGGCTCTGAGCGGTCACAAGTGGTCAGCACAGAGCCCAATGCAGGGGTCAGACTCACAAACCATGAGATCATGACTGAGCCAAAGTCAGATGCTTAACTGACTGAACCACCCAGGCGCCCCTAAAAAAATGATTTCTTGAGGGTCTTGAAATATTTTAATTTTTACGTTAATTTTACTAAGGCATTATTTATATAAAATAAAATTTTAAGTTTACAATTTGATGAATTTGTGTAACAAATCATGCAACCACATCATAATCAAGATAGAACAGCATCCTCATCCTAAAACATTTCCTTGTGCCCCTCTGCAGTCAATTCCTTTCCCTTGCCTGACTCCCACCCCAGGCAATGACCATCTCATCTGTCACTATAGTTTAGCCTTTTCTATAATTTCAGATAAATGGAATCACACAGAACGTAGTATTGTGTTTTCCTTTTGCTTAGCATGATGTTTTGAGGTATATCCATGCTGACTTATATATTAACTTATTCCTTTTTTTATTGTTGAATAGAATTCCATAGCATGAAAACATTTATTTTCATTGTTAAAATCAGACAAATGATTAAAACTACCCACTAGTGGAGGGACACATTGGGTGGCTCAGTTGGTTAAGGGTCCAACTCTTGGTTTTGGCTCAGGTCATGATCTCATGGTTTGTCAGTTACAGTGGCAGGGCCGCAATGACTACATGGAACCTGTTTAGGATTGTTTCTCTCTCCCTCTCACTCTGCCCTTCCCTCTTTCTCTCTCAAATAAACACACACAAAAACACCTACCCATTAGTGGAAAATAACTGCTATGCAGCAATAACAAAAAAAATTTTTTTAACGTTTATTTATTTTTGAGACAGAGAGAGACACAGCATGAACGGGGGAGGGGGAGAGAGAGAGGGAGACACAGAATCGGAAGCAGGCTCCAGGCTCTGAGCCATCAGCCCAGAGCCTGACGCGGGGCTCAAACCCACAGACCGCAAGATCGTGACCTGAGCTGAAGTCGGACACTTAACCAACTGAGCCACCCAGGTGCCCCAATAACAAAATTTTTTAAGTTCACAGAAGTATTAAATGGTTTAATATTACCAAAATCAAGTCAAAAGTTCTATGGAACATAACATACTCTCAAGTTTGGGAAATTCCGAATCTAAAAGACAAAAAAATTTATTTAATTGACACTGACGAAGTTCTATATGCCACTAGAAGAATCCCTTAAAAACCTAACACAACACTGGGGCACCTGGGGGCTCAGTTGGTTGGGCACCCAACTCTGGATTTTGGCTCAGGTCATGATGTCACGGTTCATTAGATCGAACCCCACGTCATTAGGCTCTGAGCTGACAACATTGAGCCTGCTTGTGATTCTCTCCCTCCCTCACTCTCTTCCCCTCCCCGGTCTGCACACACTCTCTAGGAAGGAAGGAAGGAAGGAAGGAAGGAAGGAAGGAAGGAAGGAAGGAAGGAAAGAACCTAAACACAACTTTTACCTGACAGCTATTTTAATCTGTCTCTAAACAAAAAGAAAATTCATTCCTAGAGACAACCATTCCCCTGTTAGCACAGCCCCCACTTGCTCTCAGAAAATACTAGTGATATAAATGAGTATGCTATCTTTCCCACTTAGTCATTCACTTCATAGGTAAGAAAATGTACATTTTTACTGAAATAAAATCTCACTAATTCACATCAACTGTGGAAAGTGAGAGATAAAGTAACAACATCTAATTATGGTCAAAATATTTTTTTAAGGTATAAAATTTCTAAGTACATGTAACAATTCAAGACCAATTAAGTTATTTAGGTAAATTGTTTAATGAACAGAAAAGGATAATATGAGTTATTTATATTTAAACAGGTTTCTAAATTATAAAGTACTATTTTTGTCCTAATCAGACTATTAATCCATATTCTGAATGAGGAAAAGGTTTTAAGAAACAGCACTTTTTCAAACCTTACCTCTGACAAATTTATTCAACTTTGAATATGTGGATCTTACTAGTTAGCACATTCTTAGCATTCTATAATTAACATTTTCAATTTTCACTATTTTCAAACAACTCAAAAGACTATCACACGTGGTAATTTAATATTTTTACTGGATCAATAAGATAGCACTTAAATCCAATCACCCTCCCAGTATCCATATTTCTTAATGTTTTCCAATTTCCAATAAACAGTTAAGTTCTGCGATAAAGTTTTAGAGGTGAAATCAACTGTTGGTGGTGGCAATATTGAAAAGTTAAGGGATCTAAGACAGTTGTGGTTCTTAACCAGAAGACGCACATTAAAGATAATTTAAAGAGGGGTACCTAGGTGGCTCAGTCGGTTAAGCATCCAACTTTGGCTTAGGTCACGATATGGCTCATGAGTTCAGGCCTGGCGTGCTGACAGCTCAGAGCCCGGAGCCTGCTTTGGATTCTATGTCTCCCTTTCTCTCTCTCTGCCCCTCCCCTGCTCGCTCTCTCTCTCAAAAATAAACTTAAAAAAAGATAATTTAAAGAATGAAGTCCTGAATTTTTTTACAAGTATGTCTTTTTTGCATAATCAGAGAACCAAAAAGATTTAAAAATATAGAATATATAGAATATAAATATATAGAATAAAATATATAAGAATCACAAGAAAAACTACTTGTAAAACTATTCAAAGGAACACTTTAGCCAATTCAAAAATTACTCATTGAGAACTAAAACTTCATTAAAATCTGAAAAGTAGTTAACTCATAGTGAGTAAATGATTGCACTCTAATTAAAAATTGGTATCTATCCAAGACAAATGAAAACCTATGTTCATACAATCTTACTTACTTACATTCACAGCAACATTATTCATAATACCCAAAAAATGGGAATAACCAAAATGTCCCACAACTGGTGAATGAATAAACAAAGTATGGTATATCCATATAACGGAATATTTATTCAGTAATAAATAAGAATCAAGTACTGATACATACTACAACATGACCAACCTCAAAAACATTATACTAAATGCCAGATCACATATTATCATATGATTCCATTTACATGAAATGTGCAGAAAAAGCAAATTTACAGAAAATTTACAGAAAGTAATTTAGTGGTTGCCTGAGGTAGATGACAAGGTAGGGCTATGAATGGACAAGAGATTTCTTTTTAGAGTGACAGAACTGTTTTAAGATTAGACTGTTGTGATGATTGTACAACTCTGTAAATTTTCTAAAATTCACTGAATTGTACACTTAAAAAGATGAATTTTATTGTATAAAATTATACCTCAATAATTTGTCAATATTGTACATAAACAAACACGCAGAGGCAAAGAAAATCAGGAACCTATTAAAAAATTTTACATAAATTTTATTTAAGAATGTGGAAACTCAGGTATTCTTCATGAATGACAGTACTTTTCCTTCACTTTTTATAGAAGACCCAAAGCACTACATAAAAAAAAAAAAAATCAAAATATTCACATAAAATGCTCCCTCAATGAGAATATTGTACTCATTCACAGAAATATTAGTACAACTAAAGGAAAAGAGTATCTGATGCATGATTAAACCATCACCCTACCTTGTCACTTAGAGGTGGTCGATTCATAGGACTAATTCCTTTTCGAATTCCAGTTGCTTTCCTAGCTGCAAGGCCTGTGATAACTCCATAAGGACGTCTCTTTCCAGGCATTACTCTTCCTCTCCGGCTCAGACTATTCTTGCCAAAACCTATAGGAGGTTTAAAAAAAAGACAAAAAAATATCAATCTAAGAATGCAACTGAAGGGCACACAGGTCATAGGGTATTCTATTTCTTAGCAGAGCGGATTTTATTTTTTAGTATTACTTATGTAATATTTCCTATATTACTATTATATAATATTGTGTTATTTTCACGTATTTACATGTATTACATAAAATATTTCATTTTTAAAGGGCAATAAACTGCACCGCAAAGAGTTCTATTGCTATAATGGACTGCAAAGGGACTACAGGATTCTCATGTTTTCCCTATAGCTATCCTCTCTCTTGCATTACTTTATCAATAAACAACTTTCCCTGTGCAATGTGGTGTCCACTAACAACATGTGGTTATGGAGTACCCGAAATATGACTAGTTTGAATTAAGATATAACAAAGAGTACAATACTTCATAAATAACCTTATATTAATTATATACTGCAATGGTATTTTGGATATATCGGATTTAATAAAATATATTATTCACATGTGGCTCACATTTTATTTCTATTGAGGGACACTGATCTTGAATGGATCACTATCTGGTATCTGATTTACTTACTATCTTGCAATCTGGCTTATTTTTTTCATTCCTACTGTATTTAAACTACTTTTGCTGAAGTCCCAATTGAGCTCCAATAAACATGTTTTAATCTCTGTGGCATGATACAACTTGCCTTTGCCTTTCCATTGTGTATCTTATCTATTTAAATATTTTCCAATTATGAATAAACATGCTTGCCACAGAAATCTTAGAAACATATAAAGTACAAATGAAAATAAAAGTTACCCATTATCTTATCACCCTGGGATAACCACTAACATTGTATGTCTTTCTTGTCTTTTACTCCTACACATTTAAAAAGTTAACATTTTTAATTTCAACTATTTTTAAACAATTCAAAAGACTTTCACAGAGGTAATTCACAATTTTGTAGTACCAAGTGCCTAGAAGATACACTGAGTCAATCTTCCTGGCAACCACATTTCCTAGTCTATGTACTATTTTGTAGTAGGCATTAACACTGTATTGTGAACATTATCCCATGTCTTTTAGATTCTTTCATTGTATTATTACTGTTTCTTTTTTTTTTTTTTTTTTTAAAGAAGGCTCCATGCCCAATGTGGGGCTTGAACTCATCAAAAGTCACATGTTCTACCCACTGAGCCAGCCAGATGCCCTCACTGTATCATTTTTTAATGTGCCATACTTGATCCAACCAACCTCAGAACTTCACTTTAAAAAAAGAATTTTTTTTTTAATGTTTATTTATTTTTGAGAGAGACAGACAAAGTGTGAGTGGGGGAGAGGCAGAGAGAGAGGGAGACACAGAATCCAAAGCAGGCTCCAGGCTCTAAGCTGTGACCACAGAGCCCGACATGGAACTCAAGCTCACAGACCTCGAGATCATGACCTGAGCCAAAGTCAGACACTTAATCAACTAAGCCACCCAGGCGTCCCTCACTTCACTTATTTCTAATGTTAAACTACTATAAATGTTACAATAACATTATAGATAACATTTTCCGGGGGATAAAGATGCAACAAACTTTTATTTAACTCATTAATAAGAGCACAGCAGGGAAACAAATCCATTCAAAAGGAAATTTGGAAAAGCTAGATTTTATATTCAGTGGAGGAAAAAAAAAGAATGCTTAAATAAGACAGCTATATTAAACAAAACTGGTAACTGTCTTTCTACAGGGGCAAAAAAGCATGATTTTTCAGGGTTATTTTTTCTACCGGACAATTAAAAAAACCTGTACTTTATTTGTTATATATAAATTTACCTCTAATTTTACAGAGCTGCCAAGTTATCAGTAATATGAACTAACAACATTATAAGAGCATATGTCAATTTTTCCATTTTTTATTTATTTTTATTTTTTAATGTTTATTTTGAGAGAGAGCATGTGCACATGTGCGAGAGCAGGGGAGGGGCAGAGAGACAAAAGGGAATCCCAGGCAGGCTCCGTGCCATCAGCACAGAGCCTAATACAGGGCTCAAACTCACAAACCACAAGATAATAACCTGAGCCAAAATCAAGAGCCATGCAGGCACCCCAATTTTTAAAGTAGGCTCCACGCCCAGTGTGAAGCCCAACACAGGGCTTAAACTCATGACCCTGAGATCAAGACCTGAGCTGAGATCAAGAGTCAGATGCTTAACCAACTGAGCCACCCAGGCACTCCTGATATGCTGTATCAAATGGTAAAGGAAGTTAAGGATTCTGATTCATATTTTTAAAAATCCCCTCTAGAATGACTATTTATTCATATTCCCAGGAACATAAGGGTGCCACTTTTTCCCTATCGTTGATAACACTGAATATTCTTTTTAATCTTTATCACTTAGTATTTGAAAAAAAAAATCTTGTCTTATTTGGTAGTTTACTAGTGAGAATGGACCTTTCTATGTGTTTTTGGCTATCACTATTCTTCCATTCATGAACTGTCATGCTCCTAAGTCAGTTTTCTGGGGTCAAGTTCTAATATCCTTTGATGCTTTGCAAGAAGAATTATGTTAAATTTATAATTAATTTTTCAATAATTAACATGTTTACAATATTCATGAATGTAGTATGTCTTTCCACTTCTTTTGTGACTAAACTGGCTCAGTAAAGCTTTAATCTTTTCCTCACATAAGTCTTGTATATTTCTTATTAAGGTTATTACTAGGTATTTTTACTTTTTTTTTTTTTGGTCAATCACAAAAAAAGATCCCTTTTCTAATAATAATTTTCATACTCTCATTCTTGGGGTGACAGAATGCTATTGAGTTTTAATTAACAACTTTTAATCAGTCATCCCACTGAACTTACTTTTTAGTTCTATAGGCTTTCAAATTATTTCTGGGGATTACTAAGCAACAACCATTATTATCTACAAATGATACTGTCTTCTTTTTTCCAATAATTATACCTCAAATTCTTCTATTTCTTAATGCAATAGCCAGAAATTTCAGAGACCGATGCTAAGTGACAACTGTGATACTGGGCATTTTTATTTTAACTCTAATTTTGGGGGAAGTGTCTTCAGAATTGTATCCTGTATAATACTACACATCTACAATATAGTAACAGGTCTTCTAACAGAAAAGTTTCATGTCCAAACTAAAAGCTAAAATAGTTTTCTTTACTAAAGGATTTCTTAGGACTAACATGTGTGATGAATCTCTAAGTTGGGTATAACAGTGTATGTATTCCCAAACGTATCTAATTCTAGAATGCTTTTGTGTGGTGTACCTATTTTGAGAACAGAGTTCAACAAGACAATTGGGAAAGCTTGTTATAATGGTTGAAGCATTTACCAATTTATTGCTCCCATTTCACTCTTTACTGCCTTACTTCTGTTATAGGAACATTTCTCTTACCAACTGGCATAATGTTAAGCTTTGTAAGTAGAGGGCACTGGACCGTCTTTAAAGAAAGAATTTTTATTTTTACTTCCAGATTCCAGTGTATACCTCAAGACTCATTCTGTTGCACGGAACATCCAGTGGTACTCATTTATCCCTCCCCTGTAAGCTGAGACTACAGTGAAGCAAGAGAAGAACCAAAGGCGCAAAATCTAAGTGTGAGCGACGCCTTAAATTCTGGGTTCTAGGCATCTATCTAGATCTACTCCTAGGCCCAACTCATCCTCCACTGAATTTAAGTCGCATCACACTCACAGATGGCTTCCTAGTGATTTCCACCAGCATGGCAACTCAGTGTGACAGGGAGTCCTTCCAGATTTGTTCCTTTTTTGGGTTCTCTGCCTCAACCCCAAAGTGCAGATGCTATTACTTTTATAATGAGGAAAAAACACAACTTTTAAAATTTTGAAATAAAATTGTTTTGTTTTGTTTTTAGTTTTATTTAAGTAATCTCTACACCCAACGTGGAGCTCGAATTCACAACCCCGAGACCAGGAGCTGCATGCTCTTCTGACTGAGCCAGCCAGACACCCCCTGAAAATCAAATTACTGTTATTATATGTATTATTTCCTTCTAGAATTGCAACCAAATAAAGATTAAGCATATTGACGAAACTTGTCTAATTAAATCTACAACTACTATTTTTATTTGTATTAAATAATGAAACAGATACCATTAACTCTGCTAATGCATTGGGCCGAGTACTTTAAACGAGAACTTGATGAGATTGATGCTAACATCTTAATTTTGCAGGTGAGTGAAGTGAGGTGAAGAACAGTGACTACCCAGATGTCACAGAAAATGGCACAGTTACTGCTCTAAGCGCCAGTTTGCATGGCTCCAAAACTGAACATTTTCCAAACTGCAAAAACTAAAGAATAAAAAGCAAAATATAATCTAGGACACATTTTCAAAGAGAAGAAAAGCAACTATTACCAAAAAAGTGGGCTCTTAGCTAGGCATTATAAAATGGACAAAATTTGAATAGGAAGATAGACAGAAAGTTAAAAGTACAAAGACATGGATAACCATAGCATACAGAGATACAGTTTAGAATAAGGATAAGAGGGGCACCTGGGTGGCTCAGTTGGTTAAACATCGGACTCTTGTTTTCAGCTCAGGTCATGATCTCATGGTTCCTGGGTTTGAGCCCCGCTCTCTAAATAAATAAATAAACCCTAAAAAATTTTAGAATGAGAATAAGAAGTAAATGGATGTGGTGGGCTCAAATCAGAATGCTTCACATGGAGATAAAGAATATACTTGACAAGGAATGAGAAGTCACAGAATTCATGACCGGGTTACATTAGTCTAGAAGCAGTATCTTTTTTTTTTTTTTTTTTTAAACCATATGGTCTTTTTTCTTTTTTATTTATTTTTTAATTTACATCCAAGTTAGTATATAGGGCAACAATGATTTTAGGAGTAGATTCCTTAATGCCCCTTACCCATTTAGCCCACCCCCTCTCCCACAACCCCCCCTTTTTTTTAATGTTTGTTTATTTTTGAGAGAGAGAGAGCACGAGCAACAGAGGGGCAGAGAGAGGGGAGACACAGAATCTGAATCAGGCTCCAGGCTCTGAGCTGTCAGCACAGAGCCCGATGTGGGGCTCAAACCCACAAACCGTGAGATCATGACCAGAGCTGAAGTCAAGACGCTTAATTGACTGAACCACCCCAAAATTATCTTAAACTGAATGGAAGAGGGAAGAGGGAAGAAGGAAGGCAGTGAGACCATTCCATCTGACCATTCAGATGCTACTGTAGTATTCAAACAAGACATGATAAAGGATTGGGAGTGGAACAAAGAAATTTGAAAGTATTCCAAAAGAATGAATGAATTAGCAGAGCAAAAAGAAAGATTAAAGAGAGGAGGAATCCATTTTTATACCAAAGTTTTAAGCTTCGATGAGAAAGATGCATGAGAAAAGTCTCTTTAACAAGAATAAAACTTATTAAAAGGAGAAAAGTACAAGATAGAATTCTATTCCTGGGTGCTTTCTATTTCTGAGTGCTATAGTCACTGTTCCCATACTCATTATCCTTTCCACTTTTATTTCTATGAGTGGCTTCTCCTCTACCATCTAGCAAACTTTATCATCCATTAACCCCTCCCTCCCTTTATACCTTTGAACAAACTTCACCAGCTGTACCTCAACTTTAGCAACGGTTCTATTTTTCACCTTTTCATTGTTGTGTTTCATAAAGTTAAGAAAGACCTATACATACAGCCCCAATTCTCTCCTTACCTTCTGTAAGTGACTTGTATTCTAAAAGGCATTATAAAGAGGTACTAAAGGCCTCATCTAATACAATAAGTCTTTTCTTAGTTTTTTTTTTCTTTTTTTAAACAAGCTCTACACCCAACATGGGGCTTGACCTTATGACCCCAAGATCAAGAGTCGCATGCTCTATGAACTGAGCCAGCCAGGTGCCCCACCTTTTCTTAGTTCTCATCCATTCCAGCCCTTCTAAAAGTTCTCCTGTCTTTCCAGAGTACCTTCATTCTCAGTATTGCAACTACTACCTCTATGAAGGTCCCTTCACATTTTCAGCTGTACTAGAGCAGTTGTTTAACCCTAGTCATGTATCAGAATCACGTATGGAGCTTAAAAAAAAAAAATCCCCAGGCCCTCCTTCTGCAGATTCTGCTTCAGTAGAAATAGAGTGCAACCAGAGCATTGTTCTAGTTTATAATGCTCCACAGGTGTCACCAAGGTTGAGAACAATTAAAACTAGAGACAGGAATTTTCATCTTTGAATCCTCTGCTCAATCCCTTCACGAATTTCTTTCACACCTTTACTGACTTGCCTCAGTAATTTCTGGAGTCTGATTTGAGAGGTTATAAAAATCTTACACAAAGATTTGAGGGTTTTTTTGGGAAATGTCGAATCAGAGTGAATGCATTACTGGCTCCTTTCCAAAGCAGTATACAAATATTTTCCTGTCTACCTCTAAAAGAAACAGCATTCTCAAATTTTTTGGTCTCAGGACCTCTTCATACCCTTAATTATTGAGAGCTCTAGAATTTTTGTTTCTGTGGGCTTATGTTTATGGATATTATCACACTTTAGAAATGAAAACTAAATATTTAAAAACTATTTGTTATTTCATTAAAACAACAATAAACCTAATGCAGGGCAAATAACATTTTTAATGAAAAATAACAATCATTTTCTAAAAAAAAAACCACAAAAATATTTAAAAGGAAGGGTAGCATTGTTTTATATTTTTGCAAATCTCTTTGGTGTCTGCCTTAATAGAAGATAGCTAGATTCTCATATCTGCTACCACATTCAATTTAATTATCACACATCATGTAGACTCTGTAAAACTCCACTATATATTCATGTGAATAAGAGTGAAAATACAATTAATGTCTTAGTATCATTATAAAAATAGTTTTGACCTTATGGATGCCTTGAGTCTTGGAGATTCCCCAGGATCCCTGGACAATACTTTGAAACTGTCACTATATGGTATTGCCCCACTGAAGAATATTTAGGTTGTTTATACAAATATTTAATGAGTGACTATATTTTGGGCAAAGATTTAGGAAGATTTTATTCACTTATTTGTTCAACCATCAAAAATGATTTATTGAGAGGGGCACCTCACTGGCTCAGTGGTATAGCATGTGACTCTTGATCTAGGGTTCTAAATTTGAGCCCCACAGTTGGCTGCAGAGATTACTTCAAAAAATAAAATATTAAAAAATAATAAGTAAAAATTATTTGAGGGTGCCTGAATGGCTCAGTTGGTTAAGCGTCTCAATTTCAGCTCAGGTCATGATCTTGTGGTTCATAGGTTCAACCCCCGCGTCGGGCTCTGTGCTGAAAGCTCAGAGCCTGGAACCTGCTTCAGATTCTGTGTCTCCCTGTCTCTCTCTCTGCCCCTCCCCCACTCACATTGTCCCTCTCTCTCTCAAAAACAAATAAAACATTAAAAAATTTTTAAAAAATACAAAGTTACCTGGTATTTTAAAAAATAAAAATAATTTGAGAGCCTGCCAAGGGCTCTCTGTCTTAAGTGTTCTCTTACCTCAAGCTAACATCCTCACTGACATTACAATGTGGAAATCTGAACTTCTAACCAATCAGAATTTGAGACAATCTCCTATCTCTCTGCACATTCAGTGACAGCAACAGCTGTTCTATTTTAGGCTCTGTTACATGTAATTGGAGAACAAGCACAAGTTCAATCTTATAAGATCATAAGCTACCCCTAGATATCATTTATCTTAAGGCTCAGATCATAACCCCCATAAAAGGAAAGCTTTTCTGATCCTTCATGGACTAGATCCTATTTCACCTTATCCATTAAACCACTACTGATTTTCTTAGCACAAAATCTGTCTGAAGTCCTATAGTACTGTTGGAATTTCTCTTATGACATTTCTCAACTCCATGTTTCCTGTCTTATCTTTGTTATTAGAAATTCCTTGAAGTAAAAGATCACATCTTTAAATATCCTGAGAACCTGGTCAGTTCAAGAAATTTATCACATATTTAACATATGGCTAGTGTAAACAAATGTATTTCTGGCTTATATGATTTTCTTTGAAGTTATTTTAAAGCAAATCATATATAATATGGTATGCTGAATAACATAAGTCTTTAAATATAAATCACTGGAATTAAACATTCATTTGCTACAACTAGATTATGTCACAAAATTTACTTGTTTATATTTAAAAAATTAGAGAAGAATAAAATTTTTTGTAGGGTCTAACCTCAGTTACAAACATATTTTGAGAGTATGATGGCATATTAACTGTTAGATATAGAACTAAATACAATCATGTTAAACCCACTGATAATGATTTTTTATGTTTTTTAACACAGGATAAAACTCAACTTGGAGCTAGTTTATGAAACATTTTTTACATGTGTAAAAAAAAGATCTAGAGTTTTTTTTTTTTAATTTGAACAAAAGTTTATTCTAAAACACTAATATAACTGCAAAAAATAAATTAGTCATATACAGTTAGTAGGGTTCAGTTATTGCTTTAAATTCATTTTGGAACAAGATAGTTATAAATAAATAAGCTTCCAAAGTGCCAAAATTAGCTATATACGTAGAGTTCCAAGATCATTAGGTCATATCTAAGGCACTCTATTCCGAGTGTTACCTCTGGAGGATTTAACAAATCCTAAAAAGTCCTAGATGATAATGCAAACACTCTGGAAATATTTTCCATGTAGAAGTCTCCACACACTTAAAAAGTTCTCATACAGAAAAGGGAGTTTGTTTCCTGTAACTCCATAGAGTTAATAGGTAGGCATGATTCAATTCAAATTAAAAGAACTTTGTAGTAAATAGAGCTACCTCCAATAATGGAGTTGTCTTTTGAGGTGGTATGCTTTCACTGAAGATGTGGATGCTGGAGTTATGTAACTATTCACCAGATAAACTATTAAAGAAACACCTGAGGAGGAGCTAAAACCTCATGATATGTAAGATCCTTTACAATACTGTAGCCCTAAATATAATTTATACTATTTATACATTGGGGTTACTTTAAAAATCCCATAATACTGTTAAGAAACAGGGTTATCACCTACTTAAGGCAACTTAACATGTTTACCAGATTTCAATATTAGACAAAAATCTGAAAGTAATCACAAAGGGTACTAACATATTTCCTCCATGTTTTAAGTATGTATTAAAAATAATATACTATGAACCCACAAATAACAGATCTTTATTGAAGCTTACTTGTAAAACTTACCAGAATTCTGTTGGATTCCCCATCGTACTCTCATCCTGAATTGTCGGGCACTACTTTGTTGGAGTCTTCTATTTAGTCTTGGAAAATTCTGCTTTTTTCCCTCCTTTCGATTCAATTTGATGATATCATCTGTGATATAGGAAATGTAATTATTTTCATTTTAACTTAATGACTCAATCACTCAGTCTCATTTTCTTTTTTTTTTTAAGTTTATTTATTTTTGAGAGAGAGAGACACAGAGTGTGAGCCGGGGAGGGGCAGAGAGAGACGGAGACACAGAATCCGAAACAGGTCCAGGCTCCAAGCTGTCAGCACAGAGCCTGAGGTGGGGTTCGAACCCACGAACTGCGAGATCACAACCCAAGCCGAAGTCGGATGCGCAACTGACTGAGCCACCCAGGCATCCCACTCAGTCTCAATTTCTAGTTGATAGATTTCCCAACTTCTTTGCTACTTTGAAAGCACTTTCCTAAGAGGATAATAATAAGATTAAAAAAAAAAAAAATCAGCCAATATACTTGGAATACTAAAGAAAGGTTTGGTAGGAAAAGTTCAAATCAATCGCCCAAAGCAGATATACCAATTAATAAAGATGTCCATTATCCCTAGTATTTATCAGACACATAAATAAGCAAAAATCTGTTTACAAAAATTACTCTTATTTACTTTCCACAATCACAGAAGTCTCCAGTTTTTAAGCTTTTTAAAAAAATGTTTATTTATTTTGAGAAAGAGAGAGCACAAGCAGGGGAGGGGCAAAGAGGGAGGTAGAGAGAGAATCCCAAGTAGGCTCCATGCTGTCAGCACAGAGCCCAACGCAGGGCTCAAACCCACAAATAATGAGATCGTGACTCAGCCAAAATCAAGAGTCAGATGCTTAACCAACTGAGCCACCCAGATTCCCCCAAGTCTCCGGTTTTTAAAGATGACCATCTTGGGGCACCTAGTGGTTCACTCAGTTAAGTATCCGACTTCTGCTCAGGTCATGATCTCACAGCTTGTGGGTTCAAGCCCCTCGTGGAGTCTGTGCTAACAGCTCAAACAGCCTGGAACCTGTTTTGGATTCTGTGTCTCCCTCTTTCTCTCTCTGCCCCTCCCCGACTCACATTCTGCCTCTCTCTCAAAAATAAACATTAAAATAAAGTTTTAAAATTATGGAAACAGACAAGTAAACAGCAAATATGAAATCAAAAAACTACATGATTAAGGTATAGCACAAAAAGAAAGTACTATGGGTTCTCCACTCTTCTAGCAAAATAATTCAGGGTTATCTTGTTTTTCTTTCTACCTGATCCTTCAAAGCCTCACTTTCAAACTCTCCTACCAAAGTAATTCACAAACATAACATTGCTCTAAAACCACAGCACAACAATGTGAATGAAGGTCAGGAAACTATACTCTAGATTTCTATTTACAAATGTTAAAACAAAGTTACTAGAAGCCAAAAATACTCAAATACCCAAATAACTAAATTAAATAAATATTAATAAATATTTATTAACATATATTAATAAAATTTTATTTCTCTCAATTTTTCAGGGTGCCTGGCTGGCTCAGTTAGAAGAGCATGTGAGACTCTTGATCTCAGGGTCATAAGTTCAAGCCCCGTGTCAGGTGTAATTTTTAATAAAAAATTAAAAAATATCCAAATACTTTCTCCACAGTCCCAACTCCAATATTACGTTTGATAATTGATAAAGCAAATAGACCTGGTCAACAGCTTCATAAAATTTCACAAAACTAACTAACTTCTATCATTTTTTCCAAGCTGCTCTAAACACAAAGAACCTAACAACTATATGAATATAGTCTTTTCTAAAGTAAAAGAAGCAATTATATATTATAGGGATCCTTTCTTATATATTACTACATTACCTAACCCAGCAGTAATCTTTAAAACTTCATCACAAATATTCATTAAAATAATTCGAATCTCCCCAAAGTAGTTTATCTTCTTGAGATCAGTCCTTCAATATACATAAATTCATCCAAGTTAAAGACACTCAAAAACACTTATTTTAAAATAAAAAGGCTTCATGAAATCAGATACATGAACATGTTAAATTCTCAAGAGACAGGGAATATTTTTGAACACTTTCAAAACACTACTTTCCTTTAACAAGTGCTACTTATTCTTCACCAGAAGTCTGAAATCTCAGAGCCATGAAAGTACACACAAAAAAATGAATTTGCTGGGAACCAACCATTAAAAAAAAAGAGGCAGAGTATAATTTTGACTAACAAGGTTATTTTTGAAATACGGCATTTTAGAGTATAAACATAACTAAAAATTAAAAGTAGCAGGGGCACCTGACTAGCTTAGTCAGTAGAGCATGCAACTCTTGATCTCACGGTCATGAGCCATAAATTGGGCATGGAGCCTACTTAAAATAAAAAAAGATAAAAAATAAAAAAAAATTTAAAAGCAGCAAAGCATACAAATATAAAATTGTTTTATATTTAAATGCTTTATTATCTAAATCCTCAAGTTAAATGATCTATTATGGATTCTTCCAATTTAAAAGAAGAAAATCGCTTTTTCCTACTCAGGTAGACAGAGTATGTATCAAAACAAAAATTCATTACAATGAGCTACTTTTATGAAAAAGTTTCTTCCATGAATATATATATGTGTATGTATGTATACATATGTTGTCCATGTATATATATAATCTACCTGTATGTATATAACATACAATGTATGTATATATGTATATATATTATTTATATATATGTATATGTATGTATATATATTATTTATACATATATATGGTAATAATAGGGGCATATACATGGGCCATACACAGTAATAACATATATATACATGATAATAGGAGGATATATATGGTAATAATAAGAGTACCTAACATTGCACATGTATTCATTTAATTCTCACAAGAATTCTATGAAGTATTATAATACCTATTTTAAAATTAAGAAACTGAGCCAGTGAGGCCACCTATTGGTAACCTCGGTAGATATATATAAATATTCATATAATTCATACAGCCACCATTTAAAACAAACAAAAATCGTATTCTAAACCTCTGCAGACCTGATAAAATGGAATATTCACAAAGCATGACTGTCTAAAATAGGTATTTTATTTCTCTCAATTTCTCAGGGTGCCTGGCTGGCTCAGAAGAGCATGCAACTCTTGATCTCAGGGTCATAAGTTCAACCCCATGTCAGGTGTAGAGACTACTAAAAAAATACACTTAAAAAAGCAGGTATCATCTCTTCCTCCCATTTCTGTAAAATTCTCAACTTAAAAAAAAAAAAAGGGAAAGAATGCTATATATTCTTGGGAGAGAAAAGAAACCAAGGTCTATTTTAGCTATCCACAGCACTTCATTTCTACCTCAAAGAAAATTATCCCTGTTTTCTTCACTTGAACATCCTAACCACCAAACAAAATGCGTTAAAAAAAGAACCTAGAAACTTGAGAAATGAATTGGTTATGAAAATACATGTTTAACGTTTCCTGCAACATCTACAGGGTTTTTGTTTTTGTTTTTTTTACTTGTATGATTTGGGACAAGTTATTTTCCTATGGCTCAGGTTTTGTAAAATGGGAATAACAACGATGGCTTATATCATGTTTATATGTAAATATAGTGCTTACTGTGTACCAGGTACTGTTCTAAGCAGTTTACATATGCCTATTAAATCATTTAACATAGCAACCCTCTGAGGGAGATAAGCACGGTCATTATCATCATCTTTTTACAGATGAAACACCGAGAAACAAGTTCCCTGTGACCACATGGGCTAGTAAGTGGCAGAGGATCTGAATTGAGACAGTGTGGTTCTGGATTCAATGCTCTTTACTATTAGGAGCACATACCTCAAGAGTTACTAGGAGGCTAAACTGAGTTAACACACATAAAATGTTTCGTTCAGTGCCTGCAAGGTAGTAAGTGCTCAATACTACTTGTTATTATATTCTTCTTGGCCTTAGCTGAAGAGGTTTCTCATTTCTTTAGAGCTCATTACTATAAACAAGACAAGACTTGAGGCCAAACCTATTATTTCTGATGATTTACTTAATTCACATATTGGATTCTGACGTGCACTAATCACAGAAATCCAAGAGTTCTTGAGTTTTGACAAAAAAACAAACAAAAACTGTGCAGATGAACCACAGCAAAAGAAAAATACCTTCCTTGGGGAAGTTACACCTCTGCATCCGCCTCTCAGGTACTTTTCAAACACTTATCCGAAAACCTGCAAGCCACCGAAAGCACTGGCAGAACTAACTCTATCTAATACCCATAACTTGAATTTTGACAAAAAGAGAATAATTTTCAGGCCAGCTAATCCAGAGACTAATGCCTCACCTGTGTTAGGTCTGAATTTTCAACTGAATCCCCAACCCTCCTCCTCTTTCCATAATCCTCACCAAACCACCCCACTCATGGGCTAGACCCCATTGCTTCTCCCGGCTTCCCGTTAATCCGTGTCAGTCTCCGTCAGTTTTTGCTTTTTTCCTAATTAGCAAACTTTAAGACTGATTAAGGAGCGCTCCTTTCTAGGCACCTCCTAGTAACACACCATCTGAGGAAGCCCTTGTCTGACGGTATTTTCTGAAAAACGCTCTCGGGTCCGCGCCCCCGATGTGGCCTCGAGGTCTGGCGCCCGTCAGAAATGGCCAACTCCCGGGGGCGTCTCTGCATTTCTCGCACCGCGCCAGGCGTAGGCCTGGCCACACAAAATGCCCAACAAGCCCTCCTCCGGAACCAGCGACTCTAACCGAACGCAGACCCAGCCGGGCTCTCAAAGGGCTTTCTTCAGGAGGGATGGCTTGGTCGGATCTTTCCCCTCGCTCGCCTGATAACGCCCACAGCGAACACGCTCGAGGGGAAACCCGAGGAGTTTTCCTCACAAAGAGCCGGGGTCGCCCAAGAGTGGTAGCGCCGCTCGACCCTCCACCTCCCGGCCCGCAGCGCCATCCGCCCCCACTGTCTCTGCACAGACACGGCCCCGCCGAGGGGACGCCCGGGTCCCTCCGGCCCGACCGCGGCAGCGGCTGGCGCTCCCCTTGTCCCCACGGGCCCTCACTTGGTTCCGCCCACCCGCAAAAAAACTCGACCGACAACTGCGGCCAACCGCCCCTTCCCCCACAAACCGCGCTACTTGGTTCCACCCACACCCTCCCCCCACTCCAACTCGGTCCAACTCGCTCCTTACCCAAAGACATATCAATTTTGTCAAGGTTTTCATTGCTGCGGGCTTTCGCCGCCCCCGGCGGCGGGGTCGCCGTGGCTCCCACTAACCGGGTACCAAACCGGTTCATGGTTGGGGACGTCGCGCTGGAACAGTCAGCGGAGAAGGCCAGAAACTGAGGCCTGCCACCTCCCACTCACGCACGCAGACTAGCTGCACCGAGGGAACGCGCACGCGTGCTGGCCGCGCCTTCGCTCTCCCACCCGCGGCTGCGGGAGGGGGGCGGGTTGCGGGGGGGAGAGGCTACAGAGACGAGAGGCCGGCGAGAGCGGCTACACGCGGGGACATGATCCTAGCGGCCCTTGATGGACCGGAGGAAACATTGCACCCCTGCTCTGGGCGCTTGCAAGGGCCGCTGTTTTCGCTATTTCCCTTTCCGCCCAAATTGGGGAATACTGGACCCTGAGCGCGTCAGAGTCGCATGCCTTAAATGAGATTGTGTTCCTCCACTCCTTCCTGCTACAGAAAGGCTCCCTAAGCTTTGGTACACACGAACCTTTCACACCCCACTGCAATGCAGCCTCAGAGGCAGGGTAGACCCCATCCAGCTTAGATTGCAGAACTGCGACCCAGCTCCCCTCTCCCAGGCCAGCTCCTCCACCTGCAACATGCGGAGTCGCCTCGTCTGCACGCAGAAGAAAAGATGCAGTGACAATTCTTGCGTCACCTTACCAATAAAAGCAAATGCTAACGTTTCCCGTATCTGTACCACTTCTCAACCGGCACTGTTAAAACATTTTGCACGGTACTAGCTACCTTAATAACACTTCATCTTCCCTTGGGAGAGGGGTAAGTACCTCTGCTTGTTTGGCTGCATTTTTCTCTAATTCATTTGTGTTGGGAATTGATAGGATTCGTTTTTCTTTCTAATCATCCTTGTAGGAAAACTTCATAATATTTTATGAATTTCTACATAATAACTTTTTTTCCTATTTACAAAACATGATATTTTCTCTCTTCTTACCTCTTTCTCCTCCAAAGCAACTGTGCTTGTATGGAAGCATTTAGGTTATATGGCCCTCATAACAGCTTAAAACTATCTAAGACATTTGCATCTAAGGAAAAAAAAAAAAAAGGACAGGTATTCCTCCATTTAGAAATCTCCGCCACTTTTCTCCTGTCTACTTCCTAAAATTTTATTTGCATAGAAATAAACCCGTGACGTAAAGCATCTCAAAACCACAGTACCCTGCACTTAATTTTTCCCCCAATGACAAAAATATAACCATATAAGAAGAGTGAATCAACCCAGGACACATCTATGAAGCAGTACAAGAAACTTTAATGGTAAAGGAAGGTTTGCACTAAAAACTCAAGAACAGTATTTGTCATGTCAAGGAGAGTAGCATATATGCTCTTAGCACAATGTGCTTGATTTTGTTACTATTCCACCCAGCAGCCACCACCCCTCTCCTGACTGCTAAGAACTAGGGAAAATGGGTTATGGAGATAAAAGTATGAGGGAGACCTAGATTTTATTGAGTGGTACCTTTTTCACTCACTTCATTTACTGTGTGAGGTTGGGAGACTGTCTGGATCTCATACTCATCTTCAAAACAAGAATTAGTTATACTAAATGCATACATTATACTTAATTATTTTTGGATTTCTTAGGGTTCTAAAATCTTCTAAGCATGAAAACATTTTTCTCCACACTATCATTCTTCTCCTAGAAATAACTTCTATAATCTCTGGTTATTTGTGAGAGTAAACTACAGGGAAGAACATTAGGTTTTTAATTTTATGAAGGAAACTGAATGTATTTAGAGTTTCGATGCATTCTGTACTTCAGGTATTAATAGGACATAATAAAAATCCCAAATGTATAAAATCCTACCCACCACCAATATATATATATATGTATATATAATATATATTGTTATATACATAATATATATAATATATATTGTTATATACATAATATATATAATATATATAAAGATTCCCTTTTATCCTTATCTTCTCCCCAAAACTGAAGCTCTACTCCAAATTTCCTTAACTTTAAAAGGAACATGCCCAAATATTTCATTAAGCAATCCTAGCTGTTGTGTGTCAGACTTTGAGATTTCCCCAAAGGCTGAGGGTCTCAGAATCTCAGAGCAATCACCCAGATTCCAAAGGGAAAAACAAGAGGCATTGTAAAAGGATAGGTCAGTCACACACAAAATAGAAAACAAAACAGCAACCTGAGACACATCCAGCAAAAGTGAAGTGAGAGACAAGATAAGAAATCAGAACTGGGGCTTGTCTGAGAAGACAATCAGCCAGCTACAAGGGCTGGAGTTAAAAGGTTGACCCTGTATTTTCTGGGGCATGAGAGGTAGCTATTCATTTAATCATATATTCATTGAACACCAGGTATTGTAAAATGATAAGTAAGATGGGTTCAGTCCGTATCTTCATACAGTTTGCAGAACAAAAAATATTTTCTGAGCACCAGCTGTAAATAAATACAGTACTGTGCTGGACACTGAACATACAGCCATTGTCTGCTGTATAGCAGTTCAGCAGCTTCATGTAAGTCAGAATAAACACCGAAATCAAGCAGCTGCCCTTTTTAGAGGCTTGATGTCATACATCATAGATAAGGCCATGTCTAGGATTGCCAGAAAAAATACAAGATCAATTAAATTTGAATTTCAGGTAAACAATGAATAAATAGCAATGTTTTTTTGGTTTTTTTTTTTTACTACATGATGTTGCATGCAATATTTAGGATGTGTTTATATTAAACAATTATTATTTATCTGAAATTCAAATTTAACTGGGAGTCTTATATTTTTATTGACTAAATCAGGCAACCTTAACATCATACTTTTCTATCAACAGGTTTCAGCTCTCTTTTTATAATGTGCATAGAGATCCACATTCTCTTCAAAGGTGATCATAATTCATGTATTTCACTTCTTACTATTTTTATTAGTTCGATATTTCTTCTAAGCCCCCCTTTTCTCAGCTTTGTTGAAGTATAACTGACAGACAATAAAAGACATATTTAAAGTGTGTAGTTTATACAGGTGTACGGTGTATAGACCTGTGAAAACACCACCATACTCAGGAGAATAAACATATCTATCATTCCGACAAATTTTCCTGTGCTCCTTTGTAATCCTTTCCCCAACCATTACTTAAACAACCATTGATACTGTAGATTAATTTGCACTTTCTAAAATTTTACATAAGTAGGATCCTACAGTATATACTTTTTAAAATCTGGATTACTTCCCTCAGCATAATTGTTTCCAACCTGTATGCCTTTTATTCTTTTGCTTGTCTTATTACACTGGCTGGGGATGCCAGTACCATATTTAAAAGGAGTGGTGGGAGTGAGCATCTTTGCCTCATTACAAATCCCGGGGGGAAAGCATTGCTTTTTGCCATAAAATATCATGTTAGATTTTTTTGTAGATGCCCTTAATCAGGTTGAAGAAGTTTCCTTCTACTCCTGGTTTGCAGAGAGTTTTAATGAGTGAATGTTGAATTTTATTTAATACTTTTTCTGCATCTTTTGAGATGACCAAATGGGTTTTTTAATTTTTTATTATTTTTTTTTTCAAATGTTGAACTACTCTTGCATTTCTAGGATAAACCTACTTGGTCATGGTGTATTATCCTTTTAATATATTGTTGGATTTGTATTGCTAATGTTATGTCAAGGATATTGTTTTTCTTTTCATGAGTAATATTGAGTGTAGTTTCCTTTTCTTGTAATGTCTGTCTGATTTTGGTATCAACCCATGCTTTTCAAATTTTTGTAATTTTGTAAAATTTACATTACACCGGGCTAATAAGGGATTTAGGGTATAATTTGTATCATCTGTAGGTATAATTACCGTTATACCTAATTCTTTTAAGCTACTTGCATGCACAGTACAGTTTTTCTTCTCTTTTTTCTCGGTTCTTCTCGTTCTACCCCATTTGCCACTCTATCTTCTGCAGTAGCTTTTTCTTTGCCTCTCTGCTATAGCTTCCTGTTCCTCTTTTGTGTTGCCCTTTTCCTTTGTTCTAAGCTTTTAAAAAAAAATTTTTTTTTAACGTTTATTTATTTTTGAGACAGAAAGAGACAGAGCATGAACGGGGGAGGGTCACAGAGAGAAGGAGACACAGGATCCGAAGCAGCCTCCAGGCTCTGAGCTGTCAGCACAGAGCCCGACGAGGGGCTCGAACCCACGGACCGTGAGATCATGACCTGAGCCGAAGTCGGACGCTTAACCAACCGAGCCACCCAGGCGCCCCTGTTCTAAGCTTTTATAGCTGTTCTAGTCTTCTGGCTCTTAATCTCTAGTTTCATTCATTCATTTGTCCAAACAGAGTTTGAGTTCCTACTATGTGCGAGACACTGCTACATCACAGTGATGCAGCAGGGCAGTACAGCAGATATATGACAGGCAGGCTTCCAGGCGTAGCTGGAGGCATTACTGGTCTTCAAGCCCCTGTAAGTCCCATCAGTTTTCTCTGACTAGACAACTTGCTCTGGATGGACAGGGGAACTTGAAGGGGAATTCTTCTTGGACTCAGGGGTTGGGTTTCTAGCTCACTCCTTATTAGGCTTTGTCTTCTTTGGGCAGGGTAGGCATCCTCTCAACCAAGGATCATAGTCAATTCACTGAATGACTGTGGAATTTTCTAAAGCTACACAAATCTACATTAGTCACACAGTTTCCCTTTATTTACATGATTGTGTTCTTTATAAAGATATATTCTCAGGGTGCCTGGGTGGCTCAGTTGGTTAAGGATCATGGGGCCTTTAGCATTCTTTATTCTCTCCATGCTTCTTTTCCCTTTGCCCCTTGGCCTCCTTGCTCTGGGATGAAGAGCCTTGGCTGGACTCTCATCTCTCTCTTTCCCTCCGTAGAGGATCCCTTCTCTTGGCTCAGGTTTATCCAGCTGGACTTTCAGAGAGCTGGGACAGGGACATACTGAACATTCTTCTAATATATTAAGAATTGGCTCAGCCCAGAAATAAGATTTTTACAAAGTTCATTGTAACTTCGCAATTTCTGAATTTGTATGCAATGGGTTTTCCCATATAATTGAATAAATGAACCAATACTAAATACTTAAAGTGGGTGGAAATGTTGCTATCAAGACAGAATAGAACCATTCAATTAAGACCTGGCAACATTCTTCAAAAGCTTTAAAAATCATCCCATTTGAGGGGTGCCTGGCTGGTTCAGTCAGCAGAACATGTGATTCTTGACCCCAGGGTTGTGAGTTTAAGCCTCATGTTGGGTGTAGAGAACACTTTTAAAAATCCCATTTGATATGAACTACTATAAGCTTTGTTTTTTAAAAAAATATTTTTTAAGTTTATTTATTTTGAGGTGGGAGGAAGAGAGAGAGAATCCCAAGCAGGTTCTGTAATATCAGCACAGACCCTATGCAGGCCTCTATCTCATCAACTGTGAGATCATGACCTGAGCCGAAATCAAATATTGGACACTTAACTAATTGAGCCACCGTGCCCCCAAAAGATTTTCTTTAAAGGTAATCTCTGCACTCAACGTGGGGCTTGAACTCATGATCCTGAGATGAAGAGTCACATGCTCTACCGACTAAGCTAGCCAGGCACCCCTGTAAGCTTTATTAAAAGAGAAAAGGAAAAGAAAAAAAGAATTTTGGTAAATCAGTAAATGTGGTAAAATCAATGAGTTGGTTTTGGAAAAAATTGTGTAAAGACTTCTAAAAATTCTGAGCTGTGGAAAAAACAGAAATTAACTCAAAACAAATTAAAAATTAATCATTGGAGTGCCTGGGTGGCTCAGTCAGTTAAGCGTCCAACTTCAGCTCAGGTCATGATCTCACAGTTCATGGGTTCAAGCCCTGCATTGGGCTCTATGCTGACAGCTCAGAGCCTGGAGCCTGCTTCAGATTCTGTGTCTCCCTCTCTCTCTGCCCCTACCTTGCTTGTATTGTCTCTCTCTCTCTCTCTCAAAAAATAAACATAAAAATTTTTTTTTAGAAATTTCCATGTGAAACTAAAATTTTGGTTACATTGATAAGGATGCAATCATGAGAAAACAAAACCATACTAAAATCCTTGCCTATTTTTTAAAAGGATCTTAAAAATCCTTGCTTATTTTCACATCTAGAAAAATGTTGTACACATGTTGTACACTAAAAATAGTGTAATACCCATATACCCTTCACCAAGATTTACCAATAATTAAAGTTTTGCCACATATGCTTTCTGTATACAGATGATCTGTATGACAGAGTTTTTTGGCTTTATGGTGGTATGAAAGTGATAGGCATTCAGTTGAAACTGAACTTAGAATTCTGAATTTTGATCTTTTCCCAGGCTAGTGATATTCAGTAGACACTCTCTCATGGCTCTGGGCAGCAGCCGCCAGCAGGCTCCCCATCAGCCAGGTGATCAGGAAGGTAAACAATTGATACATTTACAAAGATTCCACACTCCCACAGCCATTCCATTTTTCACTTTCAGTATTCAATACATTACATGAGATAGTCAACACTTTATTATTAGATAGGTTTTGTGGTAGATGATTTTGAACAACTGTAGACTAATAATGGAAGTGTTCTGAGTATGTTTAAGGTAGGCCAGGCCAAGCTATGATGTTCAGTGGGTTAAGTGTATTAAATGCAATTTCAACTAATGATATTTTCAATTTATGATGGGCTTGTCAGGATGTAACCCCATTGTAAGTGGAGGAAGATTGGTATGCAGGCACACAGATAGCTATAATTATTATTATTTGTTGTTGGACAATCTGAGAGTAGATTCCAGACATCACGATATAGAATATGTCTCTAAGGATTTTTTTACATAATCATACTAAAATGATCAAGTCAGAAAATTTAACATTGATGCAATTCTATTCTGATGTATAGTCTATATTTAAATTTTGCCAATTATCCTTTTAACAATATATATTTTTTTCCAACCTAGGATCCAGTCCAGGTTCACATGTTGCATTTCTTTGTCCTGCCTCTTGTCTCCTTTATTTTTTTTAATTAATTTTAAGTTTATTTATTTATTTTGAGAGAGAGAGAGAGAGAGAGAGAGACAGCACAGGTTGGGGAGGGGCAGAGAGGGGGCGGAGACGAAAATCCCAAACAGGTTCCACAGGGTCAGGGGTCAGCGCTGAGACTGATTCGGGGCTCAAACCCACAAATCACAAGATCATGACTTCAGCTGAAGTTGGACACTTAACTGACTGAGCCACGCAGATGCCTCTCTTTTGTCTCCTTTAATCTGATAAAATTTGTCAGCTTTTCTTGTTTTGTTTTTTTATGATATTTACTACATTTTTGAAGATTGAAGGCAGTTATTGTATAGACTGTCTTCCAATTTGGCTTGTCTTATTTTTAACCTGTGATTAGATTCAGGTTATTCACTTTGTCATGAGTGCTGTGTAAGTGATGTGTTCTTCTAAGTATTTAACACCAGGATGCACATATCATTTTGTCTTATTGGTGATTTTAACTTTGATCACTCGATTAAAGCATGTCTGCCAGATTTCTCCCCCATTTCTAATAAGTAAATGATCTGTGGGGAGATAGTTTGAAACTGTATAAATATCCTGTTTCAGAACAAATTTCACTAATGGCTTTAGCATCCATTCATGATTCTTGCATGAATCAATTATTACAGTGGTGGCTCCAAAATAGTGATTTTCTAAGTTTGTCATTCCTCTACATTCACTAGTTGACATTCTACTGTGGAAAACATCTTTCCTTCCTTTCTTTCTCCCTTTTTCTATTTATTATTTGCACACTTATGTATATATGCATGTAAATTTCTATAGAAATTCAGACCCATCCTTCATTCAAAATTTGTCTCTTGAAAAGCGAAGGGGTGAAGAGTGTAAGGGCTGTGCTTACCTTTGAAAATAATGTAGATTATGTATACATATAATAACTCATTTTGATGCTCAAGTTGTTTTTAACTTGGCCAGTGGAAGCCATTCCTTAGCTTTTAAAATTAGAATATTTAAAAAATGCTGCCAAGAATAATTTTAGTAAATATAATTTTAAAAAGCACATATTCATGACTATAATTGATATGTGTTGAATATATTTGAGAAGACTATTTCTTCAAACTATTTCTTCAAAGTTTTGGCAAATAGGTAAATGTAATGAGCTTTAAAAACCCATTATTTGAATAACTGATTCTTGAGTGAATTTGGCTTTCTACCAGTGGTATTCTTGGACCTCTTACTATTT
Organism: Panthera leo; assembly: GCF_018350215.1. NCBI lineage: Eukaryota > Metazoa > Chordata > Mammalia > Carnivora > Felidae > Panthera > Panthera leo. The sequence goes on from NC_056687.1 coordinate 71,133,449, forward strand.
GTATAAAATAGCATCCTAGATTTTGAAAACAAACAGACTGACCAAGATCAAATTTATTCAAGTTTTTTGACTTTTAAAATATTACTAGGGGCACCTGGTGGCTCAGTTGGTTAAGTGTCTGACTCTTGATTTCAGCTCAGGTCATGATCTCATGGTTCATGAGTTCCGGCCCTGTGTTGGGCTCTGCGCTGACAGTGTGGACCCTGCTTGGGATTCTTTATCTCCCTCCCTGTCTTTCTGCCGTTCCCCTGATCTTTCTTTCTCTCTCAAAATAAAATAAATAGGGACGCCTTGGGTGGCTCAGTTGGTAAAGCGTCTGACTTTGGCTCAGGTCATGATCTTGTTGTCAGTGAGTTTGAGCCCCACGTTGGACTCAGTGCTGACAGCTCAGAGCCTGGAGCTTGCTTCAGAGTTTGTGTCTCCTTCTTTCTCTGCCCCTCCCCTGCTTGTACTCTGTCTCTCTCTCTCAAAAATAAATAAAACATTAAAAAATAATAAATAAATAACATTTAAAGAGATAACTATAATTAGTTACAATTTCATAACTAGTTATTTTAAAAACTATGCACCTACAAACCCACCACTCAAAACAAAAGCTAGAGCAGACAATAACCTGAGGACCTAGCAATTCCATTTCTAGGTATGTATGAAAGAGAAGCCTTTACTTATATAAAAGAGGAGATGTGTAAGAGAATGCAGCGCTGGTTACAATAGCAAAAACCTGGAAACAACCCAAATGCCTATCAATGAAAGACAGCATGAATAAACTGGTGTATTCACACAATAGACTATTATATGGCAGTCAAAATCCATGAACTATAGTGACATATGATAATACGATTAAATATTCTCAATGTAATATTAAGTAAAAAAAAGTAAGGCCCCCAAAATAAATACAGTTCAATACCCTTTTTATAAAGTTAAAACACAAAAAATTTTAAAATGATATATCCTAGGAATATAGATTGATACAAACTATATAAAAAGGGAAGCTTGGGGCGCCTGGGTGGCTTGGTTGGTTAAGCGTTCAATTCTTGATTTTGACTCAGTTCATGATCTCACAGTTTGTGGGTTTCAGCCAGGCATTGGGCTCCACGCTGACATTGCAGAACTTGCTTGGGATTCTCTCTCTCTCCCTCTCTCTCTGCCCCTCCCCAACTCAACACTCTCTCTCACTCTCTCTCTCTCAATAACAAATAAAATTTTAAAAAAGGGAAGCTGTGTAATCATAAACAAGAGATTCAGGATATGGCCACATGGGGTGAAGGAAAGCAGAGGGATGAGATGGGCGGTACATGGCTAGTGTAGGTTATTATCACGTTTATTAACTGATTGCTTTAAAGAAAATAGGTGTCAACCCAGACTTGGACATAACATTTCCCAGAATTTTTACTATAGAACTCTCCCAGACTTTTATAATTTTAGATCTAGAATTTTCTGATAAAGCTTTCATGTAAATAAATATGCTAGGATCATGTGGCATTAATCTGGGATTTTATTATATGCCAAAAGATGAAGTTCATACATTTATAGAAATAGAAGGTAGTGAAATCCCAATGACTAACACTGCTTCTTCCTTAAAAAGTATAACCCTTTAGTAGGAAAGTAGGAGAAAGTTTGAACAAAGTATTTTTTATATAAATGGAAGTTGGAAATTATAATTTGCATTAAAAACCTCCTTCATTTCACTTTTAATTCACAAAAAAAGGTTTCTTAAATTTGAAAATTCCTGTAAGTCATGTATAACTTTTAATAGAATAACTAGTTTTCCATGACGTTAACCTAGATCCTTCCCTCACAGAGTAGTGCTGATTCTATCGCTTTACCATTGCTCTAATCCCAACCTCCTTCCTTTAGCCACTGCCCTAGTTCAGGCCTGGACTTGCAGACTAGTAACCCAAAGGCCACATTACATTTAGCCTACAAACATGCCCCCCCCCCCCCCCCCCCCCCGCGTAATGTTTACAATAAAAAAAATTGTTGCCAATATTTAGAAATCTGGAAGCTGTACTTAAAAATTCAGACTCCAGCTTCTATTGCAAAATCAGAGTATCTGGCAACTCCAGACCCATATGCCCATTTTACAACATTCAATTATAGAAAAGGTGAAACTTCCCTTCTTGGATGAGGCTTCCAGTTCTGAGTTTCTGCCACTCTCCTACAACCAGCTCACTTCACTCAGCATTACCTGCTCGGCCTCTATAGGGATTTCCAATCTCCTCTCATAGCCATTCTTCCACCCTTACCTACAACCTAGTTTTCTAAGCAGTTTTGGTGAAATCACTTCTTGATTTTCATATCCTTAACTTGCTCCTAATTGTTTTAAGGATAAAATCCAAACTCCTTGGAATGACTCTTCATGTTCTGGGGTGCCTGCTCACCAACACCATTTTATCACCACCTCTTCTCAGCTCTTATTACTACTCAGAACCAGCACTCTCCAAACCAGCATGCTTCCTCATGCCTGGGCCATTGTTTCCACTTTCTCATTTCCTGGCTAATTCATACTTATCCTTTAAAACCCTGCTCTGACATCAATTCTCCAAAAAACAAAAACAAAAACAAAAACAAAACAAACAAAAAAACAACAACAAAAAACACCTTTCCCTAAAGCCTTTTCCTCCTGTTTTTTCTTTCCGATCTCAAAACAACCCGTGCTCTTCAGTTTGTGAGCTCTTCATTAAAATGCTTGAGGTCCCCAAACACCACCGACAGGTGTTAAACCAGGGTAGGCTGAAGTGGGGTTAACGTTATTTGGATTAAGACCAGCGTTATTTCCTAGTCTAGACTTCTTATCGAGTCCGGTCCCCAAGGTGAAACGTGAGAGGAGTGTGTAAAGGTTCACACCTGCACGGACTCTGGCGGTTAACATCTTTGCTCCCCATCTGGGGGCACGGCCGCGAGCACGCAGCCAGGGATCTGCATCCGCCGAGAACGCGTCCTCGGATTGGATAGGGTGGTGCATGCCGGGAGCGACCGAGTCTTCGAAGTACTTGCTGGGAGTTGTAGTTCTTGGAACCGGAAGTGGGGGGTGGCGGGGATAGGAACAGCAGCTGAGGCAGTAATCACCGCGCCTGCTGTCAACTCGGGTGTAGTGCATCACCCTGAGCCCACCCACCGAGGGTGCCTCCTCCGTTCCCAGGGAGCTTCGGAAGCCCTGGGGGGCGAAGCGGCAGGGACACCTCTCTTCAGAGAGGAGAAGACGTCGCAGCCCCGGATGCGGCCAGAGGGCGCGGGAATGGAGCTCGGCGGCTGCGAGGAGCGCCTGCCGGAGGAGAGCAGGTGGGCTGGGAAGGGCCGGGGGAGTCTGAGGCAGATGGATGCGCCAAATCACCGGGAGAGTTGGGAGGGCTCGGAGGGCACCAGGAGAAGTCGTGATAGACATAGGGCGATTGCTGCGGGCGACTTGTTTGGGAAGAAATTGTGAAAAGAGGGACTGGCAGGGCGTGGATAGGACGGACGAGGGAACGGGTTTGATGAGGGTAAGGGAGGGTGAGTAGAATATGTTGAGGGCAGGGGGAGCCGGAGGGGGAGGTGGGTATTGAGAGGTGCTGTGGTAAGATTTTACCGGCCAGAGTCTATAGATAGGGGTAGGGCACAGGTTGATGCCCCCAGTGAAACTTGCGGTGATAGCAAGTCGGACCAATATTGAGAAGGTTGGTGTTGTAAGAATTTCTGGGCGCAAAGGTTAGGCATTATGAGTGGCCTAGAAGGAAGCTTAGGCGGGGACGAGTGTGAAGGAGAAGTCGAGAAGGAGGGCCTGTGTATGAAAGTGGACGGTTGTAATGGCCTTGGTGTGGGGGAGGGGGCTTGCTAATGCGACTAGAAATTGTGTGTGTGCCGCTGTCAATGTGGCAGGACCCCTCAGCCATTTCCTTTTCATCTTCAAACCCTTCACTCCTTGCCCACAATGCAACTAAGCAATTTCACATTTATTTATACCAAACTATTATCATCCATTTCATATTTTTTAGAAATGGAGGTTTTAAGATTTTGCAAACTACTTTGACTAAATAGTGACTTATGCTCTGTATAAGGTGCTTCCCATATTTAGGGTTTGCTTCATTGAGAAAACATCAGCAGGGAAAAATTAATGAGGTGTTGTGCCCAGGTGAAGACCTGGCTGTTTGTAAGTTTGACTCCTCTTTTATGTACACTGGTAGCTTGTGGCCTGTTGTACAAAACGTGGACTGACAAGATGGGGTTCCTGCCTGAGATGTATGAATGATCAGTTCAGTGAAACTGAGCATTTTACTTCCCTTTTCCATGTTTCAGTTTCTGCTTATGTATATTTGGCTATTTATTCTTCCTCCAGATGTCTGTGAAATGTTTCATGTAAGAGGTCCCATATAAATTCTAACCAAGTTTTGGGATCATTTTTATTTTCCTTTACCAGTTCATGTAGGAGAGGCTGCGTTGGAAATTCAAGTTAAAATTTCCACCCCGTCTAGCTGGACTTCTAGCTAGGTTAGTTATTAATGGATTTAAACAAACACTTACCACACGCCATGCACTGTTTAAGAGACCTGCAAGTATTATTTAATCCTTATGACAACTGTATGAGGCAGGAATTATTATTATCACCATTTAATAGATGAGGAAGCTGAGACATGGAGAGGATGAAGAACTTGCCAATTTCATATAGTGAATCCTGGTGGAACTGGGATCAAAACCAGGCAATCTGGCTCTAGAATCTGCACTTTTAGTACTTATGCTATGCTGCCTTTCATTATGCTCATGTACTGAGACAATGAAATGTGTAAGATAATGAATTTTAGGGCATTCTTTGCCTATCACTTAGGCCAGTAGAAGAGCTCCTTTGCGGGTATCTTTTTCTTTCTATTATTTTTTCCCCATGCTTGCCTCTTAACCAACCAACTCTAGTCAGAATTTAATTTCTGCAGTGGGATTATCTCCACAGGGTCACTGGTATTGTTGCTATAGCCTACTCTTTGCTTGTGGCTGGTTAACTCAGAATGTGTTGTTTAATGAGATTTCGTGGCACCAGTGGCCTCCTTAGTTCCAAATAGACAACTGGCATATACATGCCTTGTGCCTGAGAATTGAGGCATTGTGGCTGGGTATTGCAAACCTCACTTTCTGTGGTCAATAATATACCCAATTCAGAAAATTCCTCATAATGAGATGGCCTCATTTTTATACATAAAGGATAAACTTATAAATGTATTTTCTGAAAGCAGTTGATGTAGTGAAATGTGCATAAGCTTCATAACCAGATAGACTTGCATTTGAGACCTAGCTCTACTGCTTAATTTTTTTTGAGTTTAATTATTCATTTTGAGAGAGACAGAGACCGCACCAGTGGGGGAGGGGCAGAGAGAAAGAGAGAGAGAGAATCCCAAGCAGTCTCCTCACTGTCAGTGCAGAGCCTCATGTGTGCTCGAACTCACTAACGGTAGGATCATGACCCCAGCTGAGATCAAGAGCTGGGTGCTTCATTGACTGAGCCACCCAGGCACCCCTCTACTGTTTAATTTGGCTCCTCCATCTGGGAAAAATAATGCCTTCCTGACTGGTAAGTTGTGAGGGTTTGATAAGATAATGTACATGAAGCTCCTCATAGAGTGCCTGGTATGTACTAAGTGCAAAACATGTCTACTTCTGTCCCCTCCCCAGCTTTCTTGAAATAAGGTTGGTGGGTGCTTTTCTGGTTGCTGTTTTCAATTGTATAGCCTGTTCTTCCTCCTTCCATGGCTCCTCTGAGTCCAGTGAACTGAGGATTGGGGGGTTAGCTTAGCTTTTCACTTTATCCTTGGAGTGTAGTAATTTCATAGGTTCCCTTATTTTTCATCTAACTAGTTATCACTCTAGCAGAGTGCTACAGTGCTTAGAGATGATACTTTACTTTCTTTACTTATGTAGTAAATACCAGTTGTTTGGAGGTTGTCTGATGAAACTACTAAACAGTGAAAGGAATGTTCCTGCTAGCATTGCTCTGCCACCCTAGACTGCCTTGAGCTGCACAGTCTGAGCTTGGAAATCAGCTATATGTAGAGTTTTCCTGATGAAGTGATCCAGATAATGTCAAAATTCAAATACTAAAAGATTTTTCAGTGTCTCCAAACTGAGTTCATTCCATTGACTGAAACCTTTTCATCCTCTGTTCTCTACCTCAGTTAGTAGCATTTTTCATTCAGTCAGCCAACCCGGAAGCCTCAAAGTGAAATTTGATACTTCCCTCTTCATTTCCCATATCCAGGCAGTTACCAGGTCCTATGAATTTTGTTCCTGATTTTTCACTTGAAGCTTTATTTTTTTCTCCATTTTCAAATATATTTGCTTATATTGCTAAAAAATCCAGGGAGTAGTATTGCTTTAGGCATGGCTTCTTAGGTTCTTAAACAAGAATTTGTCCCTCTCTGTGGACTCTTCTTCCTTATGTTTTGGCTTCATTCTTAGGCAGACTTTTCTATAGGATGGATAACACTTGGCAATTTCAAGTTTAGCAATCTCAACCAAAAAAAAAAAAAAAAAAAAGTAATCCCAATAGGTACAACAAAAGCAAAAATTCAGAGGCTGACTATTTTTGGGCTGACTTGACTATTTTGGGGCTGACTTGAGTTATGTTCCTCTTCTTCTAATTGAGGTATGGAATATGCCTGTCAATCAGGCCTAAATTATGTGCTCAACCCTGGATCCTGTGGCAAGGGGATACTTTCTTGGAACTTCACAGACCAGAGTAAGTTGCAGAGGGTGATTCCTCTGTGGAAACTCAGGGTTCTGTTACCAAAAGAAACGGACATGAATTCTGAGCACATATAAATAATATATTCACTGAAGACCCTTATTATCTCCATTGTGGATTATCTCAGTAGCCTCCTAAATGATCTCCCAGTCTGAACTCTAGCCCCAATTCCAGACAGCCTCCACGTTGCTGCCACTTAATTTTTCATAAGCAAAGTTACTATAGTATTTTGCTCTGAAATGTTCAGTCCTTTCTTATTGAAAATAGAAAATAGTTAAAACTCCTTCCCTGATATTTAATCTGTACCTTGATCCCTATGAAATTGCCAGTTACAAAACAATGGCATTCACTCACTCTTATATCTTCCTCATCATTCTCATTCTTGCTTCTCCACATTCCCTGCAGTATCTCCTCCTTTGCCTGGAAGGCTATTAGTCATCTTTCAAATAATGCTCCTTTATTTTTTTTAATTAAAAAATATTTTTAAATGTTTATTTTTGAGAGAAAGGGGTAGAGGGCAGAGAGAGAGAGAGAGGGAGACACAGAATCTGAAGTAGCCTCCAGGCTCTGAGCTGTCAGCACAGAACCCGAGGCAGACTGTGAGATCATGACCTGAGCTGAAGTCAGTGGCTTAACCCACTGAGCCACCCAGGTGCCCCATAAATAATGCTCCTTTAGAAGGCATCCTTCACCTGCTCTTTTCCATATCTATAGCATTTCTCTTTTCATGGCATAATTATGTAAGTGCCCATCTTCCCTATTTCATTATGAATACCTTGAGAGATGGTGACTCCTCCTCTTTAACACCATAAGCCCAGTGCTTCACATATAATCAGCATTCAATGAATATTTACATGAGGAATGGAAATGTTAACAATGTGGTCATGCCTCTTACAATTGGGCAAGTGCTGGTGGTACCATTGCCATTGGAAGAGCCTCTTTTCTCCCTTTCTCCCTATTTATTTTCACTTTTTTACATTTATCCTCATTTTTTATTTTCTGCCCTTTCTTTTCCTTTTTTTACATGGTAAGGCAGGAGGATCACATAATTTTTGAGCAATCTATACTTCTGGTCCAGTTATTAGTACACCTACCCCCACTACTCACTACCCTCACCCACCCTGAAACATACTCTTAAAGCCCTGGGGGGAAAATGCTATTGCCAGAACCTGGGTGAGGGTGATCTATCAGCTGACAGCAGGGACCCTAAGCTGAAGCTTTTCCCAGGTATCCTTCCCACAGCTGTTCTGCTTTTTATAGCTGCTTTATCACTCCTTTTATTAAATGGAATCGTTCTGTGTGTGTTTTGTTGTGTTATCTTGCCTCCATAAATCTTACCCACTAACCTGGGTGATTATAGACCAGCTCTGTCCAACATGATAGCCACTACCCACATGTGGCAATTTAAGTTGAAATTAATTAAAATTAAATAAAATTTAAAATTTCGGTTCTTTAGTCATATTCTCCAGATTTCAAGTGCTTAATGGCCATGGTGTCTAGTGGCTGCCATACTGGATGGCATAGATATACCACATTTCCAGCATCGTAGAAAGTTCAATTGAACAGTGCTGTTATAAACTTAAATCTGAGTTTTTCAGGAAACAACTAGAGTATGCTTACATGTTTTTTTAGTTCCTCTGAATTGGGCTTGCTTGAAGTTAAACTCACACCTGATTGAGAGGAGAGAAGATTATTAAAGGAAGTCATAAATCATTAGTGACTAAATAGGGACTTGGCAAACTATCTTCAAAATTTGTGGGGCCATGGCCTCTGCCAATGAAATTCACAGAAATTGTGCTAGATCGTAGGACTGAAGAGATGATTGATTTTTTACTAGAAAATAGCAGAACCCCATAATTTCTAAAAGATTCTAAGACAGTCTCCCTATGAGCTTTCTCATTTGGATGATTTTTGTGAAGAAAGCATTAAGAGCCATAATTTCAATTCCCTGTCTACCCCATTCAATACCATCACTTTATTTTTGCCTCCTCAAGAGTCCTGTGAGATTTAAATTTTTCTGAGGTGTTTGTTTTGTACTATTTGTTCTACTTTTGTTTTTTGTTCACTGCCTTATAGCTCTATGGCCACAGAATATACCTGTACTTCTGCTTTGGAGGATTGATTGACTTTTTGTGTGTGTGTACCTTACTTAGTACAAGGCTAGTTTTTGTGAATGTGTCTATGCTTAAAAAAAAGTGTTCTTCAGGACATAGCTTTCTAGATGTAAAGAACAACCTTACATATTATTCAGCTCTTCTAATCACTTTTTACTTTATGGTTTTCATGATTTGAACATTAATGTCCTATTACCATTGTTTTTTCTATTTTCATTTTTTTTAAGATTTTATTTTTAAATAATTTCTATACTCTGTGTGGGGCTCGAACCCACAAATCTGAGGTCAAGAATCGCATGCTCCCACCAATTGAGCCAGCCTCTCAATTTTCTTTCTTCTGTTTTCTACTGTTTTTGCTTTGTGTGTGTGTTTTGTTTTATATATTTTGAGGTCATGTTATTACATACATAAAAGTTAATGACAGCTGTATCTTTATTATGGCCTCTTTGTCTTTTTTAATGATTCTTGTCTTGAATGCAACCTTCATAAAATATCATAATTTCCACTTATCTTTTTGCTTGATTGGCTGCTTTGTTTTAAATAGTTGAGTTTATTTCATTGATTTTTATTTTTGTATCATATGTGTTTCATCTTAATTCTGTCATCTTTTAAAAATGATTTTTAAATTTTTTTTGTTTATTTTTGAGGGAGAGAGAGAGAGAGAGAGAGAGAGACAGAGTGTGGGCAGGGGAGGGGCAGAGAGAGAAGGAGACATAGAATCTGAATCAGGCTCCAGGCTCTGAGCTGTCAGCATAGAGCCTGATGTGGGCTTGAACCCACTAACTGGAAGATCATGACATAAGCCGAAGTCGGACGTTTAACTGACTGAGCCACCCAGGTGCCCCTAAAAATGATTTTTATAATATTCTCTTGCTCTTTCTCTGCCTCAGCAATTTTTGAGATTGTCTAATTTTAGGGGTGCTTGGGTGGCTCAGTCTGTTAAGCACCTGACTCTTGATTTCAGCTCAGGTCATGATCTCATGGTTAGTGAGTTTGAGCCCTGCCTCCGGCTCTGTGCTGAAAGCAAAGAGCCTGCTTGGGATTCTCTCTCTCTCTCTGCCCCTCCCCCATATGGGAACGTGTACGCTCGCTCTCTCTCTCTCTCTCTCTCTCTCTCAAAAATAAACTTAAAAAGAAAGATAGTCCTGGGGCGCCTGGGTGGCTCAGTCGGTTAAGCGTCTGACTTCAGCTCAGGTCATGATCTCGCAGTTCATGGGTTCGAGCCCCGCGTCGGGCTCTGTGCTAACAGCTCAAAGCCTGCTGAGCTGGGAGCAGCTGGGAGCCTGCTTCTGATTCTGTGTCTCCCTCTCTGTGCCCCTCCCCCGATCGCACTCTGTCTCTGTCTGTCTCTCAAAAATAAACAAACAGTAAAAAAAAATTTTTTGAAGATAATCTAGTTTTAGTTGTAATGATAGTTAGCTCTTACTTTAAAATAGTATCCCTAAAACTGAAGCAATTGAAGCAGTCTTTCTTTCCTCCTGTGCCTTTGCTATCGAAGTGGTGGTGTGTGCCTCCTTTACCTTGTTTGTAAAGCATTCTGCTACCCAGACAACATGAGATGTGACTGTATGATAATGAGGTTGACTTTCTTATATGACTCATGAAATTATCCTTACTGCTTTGCAATAAACCCTTATATGCTTCTACCATTCTATCAACTAAGCAGATTGGAGTCTCTGTTAGATACAAGATACCTCCAAATCTGAGGAAGTCTTTTCTAGCTTTCCTGCTTCAGTGAGAGCACCATGAGCATAATCAGGCCTTCAAATCTGTGCTTACCAAGGGGAGATTTAACCCTAGTTTAAAATCAGTTGAGACATTGTTTAGATGGGGAGCACAGTGACAAGTCTTCATTTGTGTTACAGACTGTCCAATCCTAGATAGTTTTTGGCAGAATTTTCTCTGAGGCAGAATGGGTAAGAAGGCTTACCCATTATTTAGGTACCCCTTCTAATGTAGTTGAATTTATTATATTTATGCAGTGGAAGTTCAAAGAAGGAAAAGGACAGAGAAAAGAGAAGGAATATTATTATCTACTCTATGATGGTGCTTTCTATAGATGATCAATTACTCTGAAGGAACTGAACTTTAAAGAATTTAAATGGCTTACCCAAGGACGCAACAGCTAGTTTGTGGAGAGCTGGGATTCAAATTCAGGTTGGCCTGACTATGAAACTTGTTCTCTTCCTGCTGCATGACATTTTCTCAATCCTTATTAAAGCACAGAAGAAATAGAAAAAACACAGTCTCTATCTGTGAGGAAACAAACCACATACAATAACAAATTTTTTTTTTTAACATTTATTTATTTTTGAGACAGAGAGAGACAGAGCATGAACGGGGGAGGGTCAGAGAGAGGGAGACACAGAATCTGAAACAGGCTCCAGGCTCTGAGCTGTCGGCACAGAGCCCGACGCGGGGCTCGAACTCACGGAGTGCGAGATCATGACCTGAGCCGAAGTCGGCCGCTTAACCGACTGAGCCACCCAGGCGTCCCAATAACAATTTTTTTTTAAGGATGATTAGGAGGAATGTTGTATTGACAGTGTATATTATAGGGTTTCAAACGAAGGAGTTATAGCAAGTCAAACTATTTACAACTTTTTATTTTAACATTTATTTATTTTTGAGAGAGAGAGAGTGTGTGTGCGAGTTGGGAAGGGATAGAGAGAGAGGGGACAGAAGATCTGAACGAGCTCTATGCTAATAGCAGATAACCCAGTGTGGGGCGCGAACTCACAAACTGAACTCACAAACCATGACATCATGACCTGAGCCAAAGTCGGACACTTAACTGACTGAGCCACCCAGGTCCCCTTATTTAGAACTTCTTAGGAGAAGGTTGAACTAGAGCTGAATCTGAATCCCTGAATAAGACAAGAAGAGAAGCATTCTATGTGGAAAGGTCTGTATAAATAAAGTCATGGAAGTAGGCATGAGGTTGGCATGTTTATAATAGAGTGCGTTAGTGAGACTGTATTCAAATTGAGGAGTACCGAGAAGGAAAGTTGGTATTTAGATGGGGGCTACATGATGAAGACGTTTTGAACTCCATACTGAGGAGTTTGTACATCATCAGTGGTTAGGTTTCTGACATAAGGGATTTTCCTTTTTTTAAATCTACTCATTGTTGAAATTCAATAAATTTGACGTCATTCAAATGTAGTGTGATTGGTGAGGCATTTGTTGAATAGATATGAAGTTACAAGCATGCCTTCGAGTACTACTTATTCCCTCCTAGACATTAAAATTCTGCTGTCAGCCATTAAAGAGATGGGACTGGCCAATGGTTAGGTTCTCCTAAGTACCCTGGAGTTGAGAGACTATAATGAAGTCAAGCATGTTTTTTCTATAAGCATATTATTTACTTAAAAACATCGTAAATATTTAACTGCATACTCTACATGTCAGATACTATATACTTAAAACCAGAAAACATGGAGCCTGAAAAGAAGACAATTAAACATATATGTGATAGTCTCTTGCTACTTAAAGTGTTACTAATTAATTGTTTCACTTAACTATGTCTCCTTCTGCTTAAAGAAGGAACCTATTCTTTTCAGAGAGTGCTTTTTGGTATTAAAAGTCCCAAGTGTTTGCCAGACCACAATCTTTCAGCATAAGATGCCCTTGACACTTTGGTATTTAGAAAATCCTTGATGGTAGTTTCCAGCCTCTTGTTTGGTAACTTTATTCAGATTATTGATCTTTCATTAATTGCTAGGCTCAAGGAAGGCCTAAACACTTCTTCCCTTCTCTACATTCCCCTCATATAACCAGAGGTAACCACTATTGCATATCTCAATTTCTCTCAGCATTTTTATGTTGATGTCATAAATAATTTTATATTCTGCTTTTTATACTTTAACATATTATCTATCATTAACTTTGGAAACTCTTCCTAATGAAAAACTTTAATGGTTTCATGATATTCCATCATTTGGATATCACATACTTTTCTTACATTTCAGGGATCAAATCCTTATCTGACTTGGGACAACCTGACCTTCAGTCTTGATTTCAGGTAGATACCACAATTCATTGCACACTGTGGAGGGAATATGCCAATAAGTTGAAGCTGTTTCCTTGTACCACTAAAAAGGACACTGGAGATCCAAGACATGCTAATATATATTTCTTGGGTTAAAATCTCACTTTACAATTGCATAGTACTTATTATGTATATACTATTTGTCATATATTTCAGTTGTTTTTAGTGATTATGTGTTAGTTATATGGCATTACTCTTTTTATTTATTTATTTATTTATAAGTTTTTATTTGAATTCCAGTTAGTTTACATACAGTGTCACATTAGTTTCAGGTGTACAATATAATGATTCAACATTTGTATACATCACCTGGGACATAGCACTTTTTTTTTTAATTTTTTTAATGTTTATTTATTTTTGAGAGAGAGAGAGAGAGAGAGAGAGAGAGAGAGACAAAGACAGAGCACGAGTGGGGGAGGGGTATAGAGAGAGGGAAACACAGAATCTGAAGCAGGCTCCAGGCTCTGGGCTGTCAGCACAGAGCCCAACGCGGGGCTCAAGCTCACAGACCGTGAGATCATGACCTGAGCCCAAGTCAGACGCTTAGCTGACTGAGCCACCCAGGTGCCCCTGGGACATAGCACTTTTTAAAAAAATAACATTTGCCTGTAACTTTTCTGTTTTAACCTTGAATATCACTTTTTAAAAAAAATTCCGGTATAATTAACACACTGTTAGTTTCGGACATACAGTATAGTTTTTAAGCAATTCTATGTGTTACTGAGTGCTCATCATGATAACTGCACTCTTAATCCCCTTCACCTATTTCACCCATTCCCTCTACTCACCTCCCCTTTGGTAACTATCAGTTTGTTCTCAGTTAAGAGTCTATTCTTTGATTTGTCTCTTTTGTTGTTGTTTTGTTTCTTAAATTCCTCATGAGTGAAATCATATGGCATTTGTCTTTCTCTGGCTGACTTATTTCACTTAGCATTATATTCTCTAGGTCCATCCGTTTGGTCGATGGATTTTATTTTTTAGGGCCAAGTAATATTCCATATTATATATATATATATATATATATATACACACACACACACACACACACACACACACACACATCCCCCACATCTTCTTTATCCATTCATCTCTCAATGGACACTTGGGCTGCTTTCATAATTTGGCTATTGTAAATAATTCTGCAATAAACATAGGGTTGCATATATCTTTTAAAATTAATATTTTTGTATTCTTTGGGTAAATACCCAGTAGTAGAATTATAGGATCATATGGTAATTCTGTTTTTAATTTTTTGAGGAACCTCCATACTGCTTTCCACAGTGGCTGCACTGGTTTGCATTCCCAACAGTGCAAGAGGGTTCCTTTAACTTCACATAGTTACCAACACTTGTTGTTTCTTGTATTTTTTATTTTAACTATTCTGGCAGGTGTAAAGTGATATCTTAGTGTGGTTTTGATTTGCATTTCCCTGATGATGAGTGATGTTGAGCATCTTTTCATGTGTCTGTTGGGCATCTGTATGGCTTCTTTGGAGGAATGTCTGTTCCTATCTACTGCCCATCTTTTAATAATTATATCTTTTTTTTTTTTTTTTTTTTTGGTGTTCAATCTTGTAAGTTCTTTTTTTTAATTTATTCTTCGAGAGAGAGTGTAAGTGGGGGAGGGGCAGAAAGAGGGGGACAGAGGATCCTAAGTGGGCTCTGCACTGACAGGCTGACAGCGCCAAGCCCAACATGGGGCTCAAACTCATGAACTGTGAAATCATGACCTGAGCTGAAGTTAGATGCTCAACCAACTGAGCCACCCAGGTGCCCCTCAACCTTGTGAATTCTTTATAAATTTTGGATATGTCATTTAATAAATTATAAGATGTGTCATTTGGGAATCTCTTCTCTCATTCTGTAGATTGTCTTTTAGTTTTGTTGATTGTTTCCTTTGCTGTGCAGAAGCTATTTATTTATTTATTTATTTATTTATTTATTTTTAATGTTTATTTATTTTTGAGAGAGAGAGAGACAGAGTGTGAGTGGAGGAGGGGCAGAGAGAGAGGGAGACACAGAATCTGAAGCAGGCTCTAGGCTCCGAGCTGTCAGCACAGAGCCCGACGCAGGGCTCGAACTCACAAGCCGTGAGATTACGACCTGAGCCGACGTCAGCCACCCAATCCACTGAGCCACCCAGGCACCCCTATTTATTTATTTTTAAGTAGGCTTCATGCCCACCATGGAGCCCAACATGGGGATTGAACTCATGAGCCTGAGATCAAGAGTTGGATGCTTAACCAGCTGAGCCACCCAGGTACCTCTTGGTTTGTTTGATTGTTGTTGTTGTTGTTGTTGTTTTGGTAAAGTAGAAGCTTTTTATTTTGATGTAGTACCAATAGTTTATTTTTGCTTTTGTTTCCCTTGCCTCAGGAGACATATCTAGAACAATATTGCTATGGCTGATGTCAGAGAAATTACTGCCTGTCCTCTCTTCTAGGCTTTTCATGGTTTCAGGTCTCACATTTAGGTCCTTAGTCCATTTTTTAAAAAGTTTTATTTATTTATTTTGAGAGAGAGAGAGAGAAAGAGAGAGTGAGAGAGCATGAGCACAAGCGAGGGAGGGGCAGAGAGAGGAGGAGAGAATCCCAAGCAGGGTGTACAACAGCAGCGTAGAGCTCAGTGCAGGGCTCAAACTTACAAACCGTAAGATTATGACCCGGGATGAAACCAAGAGTCAGACACCTAACCGACTGAGCTACCCAGGTGCCCCAAGTCCTTAATCCATTTTGAGTTTATTTTGTGTATATGTGAAGTGATTTGGTTTCATTCTTTTGCATGTAGCTGTCCAGTTTTCCCAACACCATTTTTTGAAGAGACTATCTTTTTCCCATTGCATATTCTTGCTTTGTCATAGATTAATTGACTGTATGATGGTGGGTTTATTTCTGGGTTCTCCATTCTATTTTGTTGATCTATGTGTCTTTTTCTGTTTCAGTACCATACTGTTTTGATTACTACAGCTTTGTAGTAATATCTTGAAATCTGAGATTGGATACTTCCAGTTTTGTTCTTTTTCAAGATTGCTTTGTCTATTTGGGGTCTTTTGGGGTTCCCTACAAATTTTAGGATTATTTGTTCTAGTTCTGTGAAGAATGCTGTTGGTATTTTGCTAGCGATTGCATTAAATTTGTAGATTTCTTTGGGTAGTATGGACATTTTAACAATATTAATTCTTCTAATCCATGAGTGTAGTATATCTTTCCATTTGTTTTCTCTTCAATTTCTTTCATCAGTGTTTTATAGTTTTCAAAATACAGGTTTTTCACCTACTTGGTTAAGTTTATTTCTAGGTATTTTATTATTTTTGGTGCATTTGTAAATAGGATTTTCTGAATTTTCTGCTACTTCATTATCAGTGTGTAGAAATGCAACAAATTTCTCCACATTAATTTTGTATCCTGCAATCTTCCTGAATTCACTGATCACTTCTAGTAGTTTTTTTGGTGGAATCTTTTGGGTTTTCTGTATATAGTATCATGTCATCTGCAAATAGGGAAAATTTTACTCCTTTTTTTACCAATTTGGATGCCTTTTATTTCCTTTTCTTGTCTGATTGCTGTGGCTAGGAGTTCCAGACCTATGTTGAATAAAAAAGTGGTGAGAGTACACATCCTTGTCTTGTTCCTGATCTTAGGGGAAAAGCTCTGTTTTTTACCACTGAGTATGATGTTCATTGTGGGTTTTTCATATGTGGCATTTATTATGTTGAGGTATGTCCCCTCTAAACCTGCTTTGTTGAGGGTTTTTATCATGAATAGATGTTGTATTTTGTCAAATGCTTTTCCTGCATCTGTTGAAATGATTATGTCATTGTTTATCCTTTCTCTTGTTAATGTGATATATCACATTGGTTGATTTGTGAATATTGAACCACCCTTGTATCCCAACAGTAAATCCCACTTGATTGTGCTGAATGATTTTTTAAATACATTGTTGGATTTGGTTTGTTAATATTTTGTTGAGGATTTTTGCATCTATGTTCATCAGAGATATTGGTCTTCTCCTTTTTTTTTTTTTTTTTTTTTTTTTGGTAGTGTCTTTGTCTTATTTTGGTATCAAGGTAATCCTGGCCCCTTGAGTGTCGCTTCTAATTGTGACTTGGCAAGCTTAAGACTGAGCTGGCATTTAGGAAAACTTTTTCCTTGAATATCCTTATTTGAGTTGCTTAAGCAATTTCTGTTCCTCTTTCAAGGAGGAATCAAGTCAAAATCACCCCAAAGGAAAATAGGTAGGACTTTATCCTGAGGTTGGCTTAACTGTTGATGAAAAGGATTCAGGTAGCAATGGATTATACTATCCCTTGCCACTTAGGCCTGGTGCTTCCTTGGCACAGGGTGAGATGCTTAGAAAGACTTGCTTTTAATTTATGGTGATTAAGGGAGAGCACTCTGTGTACTTGGAGAAGTGGCTCTGCAAAGGGCTACTTTGAATCTAATATACATCAAAGGCCTTGCTTTTGCCCAGATAAAGGTTACATCTGAATTCAAGGTGATATCATTCAAATAATTATTACTGAACAGGTTTAACCCAAGAAAGATTGACCTTACTTACTGAAAATGTGGTTAAAGAATACAGAGGCATATTTGATTTTTCATGATGATCTGTTCACTTGCATATAAGATTCAGGTATGAATAGATTAATGCAACTACTGTGTGTGGGCTCTATTTGAATATAGCATTTCAATTCTCTGGAAGTGATAACTGCATTATTAGGGTAAAGGATTCTAAAAAGGTAAAGACAATAAATAGGCTAGCTGTGTAAATAAAATTTTTTTAAGGTTTACTTTTCTTGTGCATGAGCTTATACCAAATATAAATGGTTTGGTATAATTTAGAATAAGAGCCACACTCTTCTGTAGCTTTGGTATCTTAGGGATGCTACATTGTGAGGAAGGAAAGGTCTTTAGCTTTGTTTAGTAGAAGTTGGTAGTAGATCTAAATGCTCAGGTTTCTAGGATTTCAGTGCTCATGATTTTGGAATCAAAGCCTCAGGGTGATAGGGTACTTGGTGTCTGCTTTCAGAATTTATCATGATTTTCCTTGACAGTTATACTTGTAAGATGGAGAATAAATCAGAACATAGATATGTAAAATTACTTGAGGAAGCAAACTGCTCTCAGGCCTGCAAGATTTAATTGTAACCTGTTGCAGTGTGAAAACTGTGTCAGTCTGAACAGGCCAGATTAACCCTAAGGAAGCATAGAAGATGAAGAGTCACTGAAGCAAAAGTTGGCAGTCAGTTGGCCTCTGTGATGGCAGTTTCTCACAGTATGGCATTTTAATGACCATTTAAGTCCTCTGTACATCTTAGTTATCTTGAGATCTCTCTCAGGACTGGCATGGAAATAAAACAGGACAATGGCCAACAGGCCCATGAAGAGGTGCTCAGTGTCACTAATTATCAGTGAAATGCAAATTAAAACTGCAGTGAGATAGGACCTCACAGCTGTTAGAAGGACTGTCATCAAAAAGATGAGAGAAAACAAATGTTATTAGTGAGAAGGTAGAGAAAAAGGAATCCTTGTGGACTGTTGGTGGGAATATAGTGGTGTAGCCACGGTAGAAAACAGTATGGAGATTCCTCAAAAATTAAAAATAGAAATACTATGTGATCTGGCAGTTTTTCTTCTGGGTATATATCCAAAGGAAACAAAAACAGGATGCTGAAGAGATATCTGTACCCCCGTGTTCATTGCAGCATTATTTATAATAGCCAAGGCATGGAAACAACCTTAGTATCCACTGATAGATGAACAGATAGAGAAAATGTGATTCACACATGCGCGCACACACACACACGCACACACACACACACACGCGCAGGAATATTAGCCCTAAAAAGGGAAATCCTGCCATTTATGACAACATGGATGGACCTTGAGAGCATTATGTTAAGTGAAATAAGTCAGACAGAGAAATATTGTATAATCTCACTTATATGTGGATTCTAAAAAAAGCCAAACTCCTAGAAATAGAGAGCAGATTGATTGGTGGTTGCTAGAGATGGGGGATGAGGGAAATGGGTATACTTCCAGTAATCAGATAAATAAATTCTGGGGATATAATGACAGCATGGATGACTACAGTTAACAAGACTTATAGTATATTTGAAAGTTGCTAAGAGAGTAGATCTAAATGTTCTCATCTCAAGAAAAAAAATTGTAACTATGTGATGTGATGAATATTAACTAAGCTTAATGTGGTAATCATTTTGTAGTTTATACATATATCAAATCATTATGTTATACACTCCAAGCTAATATAATGTTATATGTCAATTATACCTCAATAAAATTGGGGAAGAAAGAAATGGAACAAATGAGTTTGGTGACTCAAATGTTTAAATGGTGTAAGGTTAAGAAAGCCTGATGTCTCCCAGTTTGAATAAATTCTTGGTCTTAAGGCCTTGAGAGCAGAAGACCAAGTTGAGATTCATCTAGCTTTCTCTTTTTAGATGACACTCTTATACTGGATCTAGCTTCATTCATTATATTTTATTTGTCTTTACTCATCCACTTTTAAAAATGACTCAGAAAATGCACATAAGAAGTTAGTTTTCAGGGGCGCCTGGGTGGCGCAGTCGGTTAAGCGTCCGACTTCAGCCAGGTCACGATCTCGCGGTCCGTGAGTTCGAGCCCCGCGTCAGGCTCTGGGCTGATGGCTCGGAGCCTGGAGCCTGTTTCCGATTCTGTGTCTCCCTCTCTCTCTGCCCCTCCCCCGTTCATGCTCTGTCTCTCTCTGTCCCAAAAATAAAAAAAAAATAAATAAAATAAATAAATAAATAAAAAAAAAAAAAAAAAAAAAAAAAAAACGTTGAAGAAGTTAGTTTTCAGTACTGATAGAATTAGTAAGGATTCCAATTCAGGACCCTTCTGCCCCTATAGGCATTTAAACGATGTGAAATAGTTATGGTGAAAATTCCCTGAAAAAAAATATTATTCTCATGACTGTTCTTGACAAGTATAAAGAGTAGTATTCTAATAAGAAATGGAAGGGCAAGGTAAAGTGTGCAGTATGATACTTGGGGGCCTAAGAGGAGGAGTTTGGCATTTCATCTCTTCATGTTTTCTTTATCCACTTTGATTCAGTGCATCCAACTTTTTTCATTCAATTGAAGTTGGTTTTGAGTTTTTATTGGGGTGGAAACTGTTGAGAAAATGCTGGGGATTTCATAGGAACCTTGAAGACCATTTAGGGCAGCAATTTTCAAACTTTTCCTCCTCAGTACTTCAGATGGTCTAGAAGAATAAGCCAAAAGTTGACTGATTTGGGGGCATGTCCCAAAGTGGCTCAGTGCAAAAAGAACCTTTTTGTCTTGATTTTAGCTTAAAAAACTATGGGGGGGTGGGAGGCAGAAATCATGGACAATTTACATTCTTAATCATAATATTTGTGTATACATATGTGTACTTAGTGCATGGAAATATAGTGAATAAAAAGTCTTTTTTGACTTTTTTGTTCTAAAAAAGATTTCTGGTTTTGATCACATCCCCTCATCTCTTTATACACTGCTTATGTCCTGTCATTTCCAGAAATGGATCTTGATGGGTCTCAGTCTTAGAAACAGAGGGTTATAGGCTACTTATGTGAGAATTGAATGAGATAAAAAATGAAGATCACCTTACAAAACATAACACGCCTCATTAAGAGTGAGGGTTTTTGTTTTTGTTTTTTTAATCTTAGTGTTCTTTACAACTTAAGTCCTCTCTGATTTGGGTCTTCGGCCCAAGTAAAAATTAATAGAGGAAAAAATATTAGGATTTGGGCTGGAGGCCTCTTGGCTTAGACTTTCTTTGACATGTTTAGGATCAGATACAACAGAGTTAACTAACCTTTGGTATAATTGATGCCCTTGCAGGAGGGAGCACTGGCAGTTGCTGGGTAATTTGAAGACTACTGTGGAGGGTTTGGTGTCAGCCAACAGCCCCAACGTCTGGTCCAAGTATGGTGGCCTGGAGCGGCTTTGTAGGGACATGCAGAGCATCCTCTATCATGGGCTTATCCACGACCAGGTGTGTAGACCTCTTCTTTTTTGCCAGGTTGGCTGCATCATTTGCTGAAAAGAAACAGTTGCATTAAGTTGTTGACAGGGAGAAGATGAAGGCTACTAGTCTGTGAGCCCTTGAAGGTGGGACTGTGGTATGATGATGAGAAGGAAGAGGATAAGGACAATGATGATGAATCCCTAGGATTTTTCTCTTAGGAGCACCCTAGGACCCATCAATTACAGAATATTGTCTTTTTTAGAATATCCTCTGAGCATCATTTATATATAACTGGTTGATTCTTATGAATGGTATTTTTAGTTATAGCTTAATTTTTTTATATAAACTTTATTGATGTTGAGTTTCTTTTCTGTAATATCCTCAAACACTAATAAACTTTGAGTATTAATAAAGAGTAGAATATAATAATATGTAATGTTTTTTGCTTTATCTTTTGCATTTACTTCATTTTCAGTGTTTTAAATAAGGTTTGGATCTGAATAAAATTGTCAAGTGAGTCATTGACTCTAGTATCCTCCCACTTAAAAAATCAGACATCACAGGGGTGCCTTGGTGGCTCAGTTGGTTAAGTGTCTGACTTCAGGTCATGATCTCACGGTTTGTGGGTATGAGCCCCGCATCGGACTCTGTGCTGACAGCTCGGAGGCTGGAGCCTGCTTCAGATTCTGTGGCTCCCCTCTTTCTGCTCCTCTCCAGCTCATGCTGTCTTTCTGTCTCTCTCAAAAATATAAATAAAATTTAAAAAAATTTTTTTAAATCAGACCTCACAAATATGTGCATAGGGTTGTATCCCTAAACAACTCCTGCATATCCCATATCAGAGTCTAGTATTCTTCCCTGGAACTCTTTCCCTAGAGCTAAGCTTGTCTTTCTCTTTTCTAATCAGAATTTATTCTCAAGCAGTCACATTGAAAAAAAGCTAACCAACTAATTGGTGTTAAGGTATTTATAGTTGATAGGATTTAATATGCTACCCTTCCTTCTAAAAATATATGTGTATTATCTCTGAACGGTATCTTCAAACTAATGTTCCTGTTTGACATTTTCAGAATTCAGTGGAGAAGTTGGCTTAGGTTAGATTTTCTTTATTCAGAGTAAGTTCTGAAAGTGAGGCTCTCTCAAAGTGTTTCTTAATGGTTATTGTTATTTAAACACCATTGTAGACATTTGGAGGCAACATTGTATGGTAACCTGACAAAAGTCTTTGGAATCAGATAGAACCTGGATTGAAATCTAGACTCATTTCTCAGGTCCTTGGGGAAAAAATAACATAGTAGTTACAATTATAGACTCTTGAGTCAGACTGTTCATATTTTAATCTCAGCTTCCGAACTATGTGGTATTGGGTAAGTTATTTCTTTGTGCCTCTGTTTCCTCACTTGTAAAATGAGGTAACACTGATACCTACCTCATTGAATTATTGTGAGAATTAAATGAGATAATATACATGAAAAGCTTTAAAAAACGTAAGCTGACAGTTGATCTTAACTGTTAGGTAATAATTTTTTTGAGGCTTGCTTTTCTCATCTATAAAAATGAGAATAATGTTATTTATATCATAATGTTTGATGGAAAGATTAAATGAAATAGCATACAAATTTACCTAGTGCATTTTGTGGCACATACAAAATTAAAGAAACATTTATTAATTATTTCCTAAGTTTCAAGTTACATGTAGTCCTATAAAAAATAGTTATGAAGACTGGAATTTATAAAACAAATAACCCACTGCAATCTGGCTTTTGCCCGTACAACTGGTGATCTTGCTACTGAAGTTTAAGTAAAATGATGTTCATGTTACCAGATCCATGAAC
This sequence comes from Panthera leo, assembly GCF_018350215.1. Classification (NCBI taxonomy): domain Eukaryota; kingdom Metazoa; phylum Chordata; class Mammalia; order Carnivora; family Felidae; genus Panthera; species Panthera leo. The sequence continues at coordinate 71,156,145 of NC_056687.1, forward strand.
ATTTCTTCCCTTTTGAACACTGTCTTATGTTCTTTTTTGTTGACCATCATCACACCATGACTTGTATAGCATTATTATCTTCTAATGTCGTGGAGTCCTTCTGCTACCCCTGTGACCATTCCTTCTTAGTTTCTTTCCCTGGAATCTCTTCTTTTTGGGTTTTAGTTTTTAATGGGATTCTGTCCTATGTCCTTATCTCTTTTTACTCTGTACATTTACCTGAAACAGCTTCATCCACTTGCATTGTGTTAACTATCACCTTTGTACTAAAGACCCCTAGCTCAGACACCTCTCCTGAACTCCAGATCCATAAGACAAGGTGTCTGCTACACATTATCATCTGGCTCTTTGTCCTGTAGGCTAAGCACAGCATGACCCAAAACAAACTTATTTTCCTCATGAGATTGCCCTTTCTCCTATTTTTAACACTGATTTGTGGCATTGCTAACCACTCAGGTCTCTCAAGCCAGAAACTTGGGAATCATGCCACATGTTTTACAAAAACTCAATACAAGTTTCCCAGGCTGATGACCAAAATAACTACTAGATCAGTGGCACTTGGTGAGTGGTTAAGTACTTGCATCTTGATAGCAAAAAGGTTCTCTCCTTGGTTCTATTACTAATTTTACATTGTCACCTAGAGTAATCACTTTACATATTACAAGACGGTTTTACCATCTGTGCCAGAAAAAGAAAATGTCTTTTTTCTTAGAAAACGATTTCATGAAATAGTAAAGTCAATGGAATTCCAAATGAAGGATGCTTGGTAAATGCAAACCAATAATAACATATCTTGTTACAGTTATTAATAAGTGATATCTGTGAGAGCATATGGTCATCGAAATGAAAAATATTAAAGTATATGGTCATCTGCAAAATAGCAGTAGTGTTAATTAGTGAAAGCAAACCAGGCAAATCTGTCATACACACACTTTTCAACCATAGGCTCTAATGGAAAGACTCAAAACCAAAAGATCAATACCAATTTCACTGCTGCTTTGGTCTGCCTTGTGAAGACCTAACAATTAATGTCTGTGTCAAGGACTTATTTTTCCCTTTCATTTCCTCCCTAAAGATTAAGGCTTTCAAAGGCTTCTGGCTGCTGCGTCATCAGGAAGCTATTCTGGGTGTTGTGCCCTTGGAGAGGGGGGAAGGGATACAGTGATTCATGCTGGTCATATCTATTCTGTGCTTTTAAAGGATGTGTTATGGAATGTGAACTTTATTTTTTTAAATCACTCAAGGCCTTTGGAAAGCTATGATATCATGACCATATTCTTAGAGGTATCTCATTTTCCCTGACAGCCTGCATCTGGGCTACCTTTTAGTTTTTCCATAAGGCAAGACATTTGATCATTTCTTTTCTACTGCTTAGAAATGTGGAGACACTCAGTCTCTAAGATTCCTCAGCTGAATAGGAGAAGTAAAAAGATCCCCCTCTTTTCCACCACCAAGAAGAAACCTTTTCTTGGCAATATAGGCAGCCCAACTTAAAAAATAACAATAATAACAGAAAAGACTTCTGTGTATTTTTCTTTTCTGAATATATAAGTAATACATGTTTTTAATTTGTTGAAAATTTGGAAAATACCAAAAAAGAATTTGGAGAAAGTAAACATCACCCTCAATACCAACTAATAACAATCACTCTTTAACATTTTGATAGATCTTCTTATTTTTTTCTATGCATTTGTGTGCTTTTTAAAATATTAAGATCGTACTATATATGTCATTCTGTAACTTGCTTTAAAATATTTAATTTTTAAAATAAACAATACATTTATATGCTTAAAAACACAAGCATAAAACTGTATTCAGTGAAACATCTTCTTTCCTTTCAATCCTTTAGGTAACTTCTGTTTACCAGTTTATTTCTAAAGAATTTTTATGTTTATAAGAGAAAATATGAATAATTTTCTTTGCTACACCTCCTGATTTTTCACACAAATAAAATCATGCTATAATTACTATTCTGCATCTTGGTTTTTCCTTGATAGGTCTTGTAATTCATTCCAAGTCATTATATAAAGTGCTTTTTCTTTTTTACAGCTGTCATTTTATAATATTCTATTGTGTGTATGTACCATAATTTATTTAACCAGTCCCCTGGTAATGGACTTTTAGATTACTTCCAATCATTTGCAGTTAGTAACAGTGCTACAGCAAATAACCTTGTGTATAGGTCATTTTGCCCTTTACCGTAGGATATTCCTAGAAGTAGAATTTTTAGGCCAAAGGGTATGTACATTTCAATTTTGATAGGTATTGCTAAATTGTTTTCCAGGAAGTTATGTCACCAACAATGTAGAAGAGTATTTATTTCTCCATACCCATGCCAATATAGGGTGTTATTAAACTGTAAACTATCACCAGTATGATAGGTAAAAAGTTATATTCCTCTTATTAAGAAAAATGTTTATGAGAACCATTATTGTTCCGTGAACTCTTTCCTATTCCCTCCCTCCCCGCCCCGTTTTCCTTAGATTCTTTTCCTATGGATTTGTAGGAGTTCCTTATTCATTAATGGAATTAATCCTTTGTCTGTAATGTGAGTTACAAATATTTTTTTCCTAGTTTGTCTTTTGCCATTTCATATGGTGGCTTTTTACTATACAGAAATATCTGATTTTTAGTAAGTCAGATTAATCATTTCTCTCAGGGCTTCTGGGCTCTGTATGATGCTCTGAAAGGGCTTCCCACTGTACCATTATTAAAAATGTTTCTCGATGGTTTCTTCTGTTAATGGCTTAATTTTTTACATTTAAACCATTTCATCTGTAATTTATTTTGAATATACTTAATCCTCTTGGCACACAGATCTATTTCTGATTATTTATTATTGTCTGTTGTTCTATTTGTCTACCATCACCACTCAATTTTAATTATTGTAGCTTTTCATTATGATAGGAATTGTCCATCACTTGTACAGTATGTTTTGTTGGTTGTTGATCTTCCCCCCAGTATTCAAATATTTGTAATTTTATTTATTATTATTATTTTTTAAATATAATTTATTGTCAAATTGGCTAACATACAGTGTGTAAAGTGTGCTCTTGGTTTTTGGGGTAGATTCCCGTGGTTCATCACTTACATACAACACCCAGTGCTCATCTTTTGTCATTTTATTTACCCCTTAACCACTACATCAATTTTTGGATAAGGACAGGAAAAGCCTTCTTATACAATGTGATCTGGATCATTAGATGATTGATTAAGTGAGGGCAATTGAAGAGTCACTCAAACATTTTATGTTATGTTATGTTATGTTATGTTATGTTATGTTATGTTATGTTATATTATAACATCTAAATTTATATTTATTCAACAGTCCTTGGATATAGGACCGAAACCTTTTCTGGGAGCATGGATCCACTGATGGAATTTCATATCATCTTTCCTGAATAAATTGCACTCATAATACATGAAACAGGGCTTCCAGTTTTAATTTCTTTCTGTTAGACTAGCAATTTAAAGATCCTATAATATGAGTATAAAACTTTCTACATTTTTAGGGGTTTTTTTCTCTTTAACTTTGAAAGTTGTCTTGCCTCTATGTAATTTGACATCAAGTTTTTATTGAAGTTTTTGTTTGGGCATAAATTTTCAGCTCCTCTGGGTAAATACCAAGTAGTATGATTGCTGGATCATATGGTAAGAGTATGTTTAGGTTTGTAAGAAACTATCAAACTATCTTCCAAAGTAGCTGTACCATTTTGCGTTGTCACCAGCAATAAACGAGAGTTCCTTTTGTTCCATATCCTCACTAGCATTTAATGTTGGCATTGTTCTGGATTTGGGCTGTTCTAATATAGGTGTATAGTGGTATAGTGTTGTTTTAATTTACATCTCCCTAATGACATATAATGTGGTATGTCTTTTCATGTGCTTATTTGTCCTCTGTATATCTTCTTTGGTGAGGTGTCTGTTAAAGCCTTTGGCCCATTTTTAAAATCAGATTGTTTAATTTTTTTCTTTTTTCTTTCTTATATGTTTATTTTTGAGAGAGACAGAGTGCAAGTGGGGGAGGGGGGGAGAAAGAGAGAGAATCTGAAACAGGCTCCAGGCTCTGAGCTGTCAGCACAGAGCCCAATGCAGAACTCAAACTTGGGAACGCTGAGATCATGACCTAGGCCGAAGTCAAACACTTAACTGACTGAGCCACCCAGTTGCCCCAGATTGTTTTCTTATTGTTGTGTCTTAAGAATTCTTCATATATTTTGGATAACATTTCTTTATCAGATGGGCCATTGCAAATATTTTCTCCCAGTTTGTCGTCTCTCTTCTCATTCTCTTGACATTGTTGGTCATAGAGCAGAAGTTTTTAATTTTAGTGAAATCCAGCTTATCAGTTCTTTGTTTCATGGATCATACTTTTGGTTTTGTATCAAAAAGTCATCACCATACCCAGCGACATCTAGGTTTTCTCCTGTGTTACCTTCTAGGAAACTTACAGTTTTGCATTTTACATTTATATCTATGATTCATTTTAACTTAAGTTTTGTGACAGGTGTGAGGTCTGTATCTAGATTCATTTTTTTTTCATGTGAATGTCCAGTGTTTTAGCACCATGTTGAAAAGACTGTCATTGCTCTATTGTATTGCTTTGCTCCCTCGTCAAAGATTACTTTATTCTATCTATGTGCATCTGTCTCTGAGCTCTCTATTCTGTTTCACTGATCTATTTGTCTTTTTTTTTTTTTTTTTTTTTTTTTTTTTGCCAATACTCCACTACCTTAATTACTGTGCCTTTATTGTAAGTCTTGAAGTCAGATAATGTCAGTCATTTTTGAAGAAAAACTTTGCTCTTGTCTTTCAAAACTGTTTTAGCTATTCTGGGCCTTCTGCTTCTCCATATAAACTTTATTATTATTATTTTTTAATGCTTATGTGTTTATTTTGAGAGTGAAAAAGAGAGAGCACAAGTGGGGGAGAGGCAGAGAGAGAGGGAGACAGAGAGAATCCCAAACAGGCTCCTCATTGTCGTCGCAAAGCCCAAATGGGGCTTGATCTCATGGTTCGTGAGATCACAGCCAGAGCTGAAATCCGGAGTTGGAGGCTTAACCAGCTGAGCCACCCAGGTGCCCCCTCCATATAAACTTTAGAATCAGTCTGTTGGTATCCACAAAATGACTTGCTGGAATTTTGATTGGATTGCATTGAATCTATAGCTCTAGTTGGAAAGAACTGACATTTGACAGTATTGAGTCTTAATATCCATTAACATGGATTATCTCTGTATTTACTTAGTTCTTTGCTGTTTTTCATCGGTGTTTTGAGGTTTTCCTTGTATAGATCTTGTACATATTTCATTTTGGGGAGTGCTAGAGTAAATGCTAATATGTTTTTAATTTCAAATTCCACTTTTCATTGCTGATGTATAGGAAAGTGGTTGACTTTTGATATTAGCCTTGCATCCTGTGACCTTGCTATAATTACCTACTAGTTCTAGGAACTTTTTTGGTTAATTCTTTAGAATTTTCTACTTAGATGATCATGTTATCTTGAACAAAAACAGTTTTATTTCTTCCTTCCAAATATGTATACTTTTTATTTCCTTTTTTGTTTTTTTCTTAGTGCACTAGCTAGGACTTTAATAAGATGTCAAAAGTAGTGGCGAGAGGGGACATCCTTGCTTTGTTTCTGATCTTAGTGGGAAAGCTATGAGCTTCTCACCATTAAGTATGATGATACCTGTAGGTTTTTGTAGATATTCTTTTATCAATTTGAGGAAGTTACCTTCTATTCCTAGTTTACTGAGAGTTTTTATTATGAATGAGTGTTGGACTTTGTCAAATGCTTTTTCTGCATCTATTGATGTGATCATGTGATTTTTCTTATTTGGCTGTTGATGTGATGGATTCCAGTCTTGATTTTGGAATGTTAAACCAGCCTTGCATACCTGGGATAAATCTTACTTTGTTATAGTATATAATTCTTTCTATACAGTGTTGGATTTGATTTGCTAATGTTTTGTTGAGGACTTTTGCAACTGTGTTCATGGGAGGTATTGGTCCACAGTTTTCTTGTGATTTTTTTTTTTCTGGTTTTGGAAAATTAGGGTAATTCTGGCCTTATAGAATGATTTGGGGAAGTATTTTCTTCTGCTCCCATCTTCTTATAGGCATTATAAGGAATTGGTATAATTAAATGTTTAGTAGAATTCACCAGTGAACCCATCTAGGCCTGGTGCTTCTGGTTTTGGAAGATTATTAATTGGTGATTCCATTTTTTTTAGTAGATATAGGCCTACTCAAATTATCTAGTTCTTCTTGGTGAGATTTGGCAGATCATGTCTTTCAAGGAATTGATCCATTTCATCTAGGTTATCATGCCACTGAGCATAGAGTTGTTTATAGTATTCCTTTGTAATGTCCACGAGATCTGTAGTGTTGTCCCCAATTTTACTTCTGAGTTAGCCTAGAGTTTTGCCTAAAAAAAGGAAACCAAGTTTAGATGCTATTCACATAGATATGACATAACCAGGAAATGTGCTGGATTTGATATTCCACTATTGACCACCCTGGCCACTCAGTGTCCACTAAGCCACAGAGCAGAGATCGGAAACACTGCCACACTGCTACCAAAATATTAAAGGTCTTCATGATTCTAGTTGGCAAAAAAGTCTGTACATCTGACACCTGACACTTCTAATTCTCGCTTTTACCTTCCCAGTCTAGGTGAGAAAGCCACTGACATTTGAGATGATTCTTTTTTTTTTTTTTAATGTTTATTTATTTTTGAGACAGAGAGAAACAGAGCATGAATGGGGGAGGGTCAGAGAGAGAGGGAGACACAGAATCCAAAGCAGGCTGCAGGCTCTGAGGTGTTAGCACAGAGCCCGATGCGGGGCTCGAACTCATGGACCATGAGATCATGACCTGAGCCGAAGTCAGAAGGAAGCTCAACCGACTGAGCCACCCAGGCGCCCTGAGATGATTCTTGAGTCACATATTAAGATCTGATTTAAAGACTCTTGCTAGGCTGTTTATTTTGTTCCATTGGTTGGTCTGTCTCTTAATGCTTGTACTAGTTCTGTATCTCTAAATTATTTAGATTTCAGTTTTAACCTGTGCCCAGTTATCTCAGAAAGGATTCCCCAAAAATAAGAATTAGATTTTCTTAGTGTAAACATTTTGCTATCGTGTTCAGACCTCCTCCAGTGTGAGACTATTTTATCTAGAATTGCTCATTTCTTTGACTCCCTGACCTTGGAAGCATGGGAAAAGCAGGTCTTTCCTTACCTGATTTTGCAGTAGGAACTAAAGACATCTGTCTCTGACTTTTAACGAATAACTCTTCACCAATTTTAAGATTTACCTTCGAAGTGTTAGTAGTATCCACAGATGTATATGATCATAGATTTTGATTTATGGATTCTCCTGAATAAAAAGTGATTAACAGCTCTTTCCAAAAAAAAAAAAAAAAAAAAGATTTACCTTCGAGGGCTTCAGTGGTGGAGAGACGAGGGAGAGATCAGATTATTTTCATTGTATAACCTTCTCTATCATATGCATGCATTCCCAGTTCAAAAGAACAGTTAAAACAGTTTTTAACAATTATCCTTAAAAAGGGTGAACATGAGTATATATCCTTTTGATTGTTGCTAAGAACCTTTGTTGAGGTAAGGGAAGCTTATGCTCTCCCCCTCGCCCTCTCTGAATTGGTCTAAAATGGTAGATTTCTTCACCTTGTATGTTCCCATAGGTGTGTTGCCGCCAGACTGACTACTGGCAATTTGTGAAGGACATCCGATGGCTCAGTCCGCACTCAGCCCTTCACGTGGAGAAGGTAAGAAGTGAAAAGTAACCGCAGGGCCCTGTTGTTTGATGCTCTGTCTGGAGAGTCTCCTAGGGTAGAAAGATGGCGTGTGTTAAGTTTCCTATTAACCGAGGAAAGGAAACTATGCCTGTAAGACTAATCTGGAGGGCTCGGGGGAGGATTGTTTACTTAAAAAAAATAATAAACCTTACAAATACATTGCTCCAGGCCTTTTTCTGTACTCTGGGGAAGAGATAAAAAGTTTTGTTATCTTCAAAAGATCTGCATATTAGGACGAGAATGAAGCTGTTCAAAATCCTAGGAAAATGGCAAGAGATTCCCTGAAGTAGTTGGGGAAGCAGGACTGAGATGCTGATAACTATGTGAGGAGAAGAGGAGCCATCAGTTGGAAAGAAATGGAGATTTCTGGAGGCCAGTGTCAAATAGAGCTGAACGTGTTCCTGAACAACAGCTTTAGCTACCATTGTAGGACTTTACTCTCCTGACCTCTTAGCTCAACAGAGTACCCTTCATTTCCAAGTAGGGAAACAGCTCATGGAGGTTAGTGACTTGGCCAGAGTTACACAGCTAGCTCCAGATCAGTCACTGCCAAATGTACATATCTATTTATTTAACTCTTCAGTATGGAAAATCTCAAATACATACAAAATTAATGAGAAAAGCGTAATGAACCCTGAAATATCCATTACTCGTCTTCAGTATCTGTTAATAGCTGGCAGTCTTATTTCATGTATATCCCACCTACTGGAGGTTCATCACTGAGATGATGTCAGGAGAAGTAATTTGTTTTTAAATGATCAGGGAACCAAATCACAAGATGTCAGACTGGCCCTTTTTGTGAAGAAAAGGCCAGAGCCCAGTGGTTTTTCTTATGTGGATTTTCTTTGTCCTTCTCACTTTATTTTTCTTACCACCACTCCCTCTCACCCCAGCTAACTTCCTTTTCTAAAATATATTGCCATAGTCATTTCTTCTTGGAAGCTGCCTGAAATTGCCATCCATACATGTTTTGCACTGAACCTGGGCTATGAGTCCTTGCTTTTGTTTATTTATTATTATTATTTTTTTAATGTTTGTATTTATTTTTGAGAGAGAAAAGAGAGAGCATGAGCGGGGGAGGGGCAGAGAGAGAGGGAGACAGAATCTGAAGCAGGCTCCAGGCTTTGAGCTGTCAGCACAGAGTGTGATGCAGGGCTCAAACTCACAAACTGTGAGATCACGACCTGAGCCAAAGTCAGACATTTAACTGGCTGAGCCATCCAGGCACCCCAGACCTTGCTTTTAGAAATAGTCAAGTAGAAGGAGGTTCCAAATAGAGAATGCTGTGACTACAGCCAGAAAGAGACACTCAGATGGCTTCTCTTTGGTGGAGAATCTTAGGTGGTGTCTTCCCAGATCCTTTCCCCCAGGTTTTTGTGCATTATTTTCTAGAGGCCACCTAAAATGGAGGACTCTGTGAAAGAAGCCAAGAGGTCAAGTTTATCCCTCCTCAGAGTACCACAGGATCATGTCTCTTTGGAGTTAGAACATAAAGAGACAGATGTAGCAGCTTTGTCCTCTCCTGGAGCTGCATATCAGGTCTTAACTGCTTAGTCCCTCTGCAGTGGCCCAATCAGCAGTGGAACCACTAATCCCTTCATTCCCGCTCCTCCTTCAGTAACCTCTAAATACTAGCTGGAGGAAAAATATCTCTGATTGCCTCCTCTTCCCTTTCTCAATTTGGTTCTCAGGTCATTAGGCCTCAATCTTGCTGTCTTTACCAGGATGCATGTTTTGACTCACGCCTCTTTGCCTTCCAGTTCATCAGCTTGCACGAGAATGGCCAGAGCAGCACCGAAGGTGTGAGTGAGCATGCTGTTGCAAAGTTGTGGCTGCAGCATAGCTTGCAGTGCCACTGTCTCTCAGCCCAGCTCCGACCTCTGCTTGGGGATAGACAATATATCAGAAAATTCTACACAGGTAGGTGGAGGTCACTTAGCCAGGATTGTTGCATATACTTCTTCATCTCTTCCACTTTACTCTTCCTTTACAGACTGACTCTCACCCCAGAGCCTCATACTTTCACTTGGTGCCAATAGAGATTCTCAACAGAGACACACATCCAGTCTTCTCTCTCGCCTCCTACGTAAAACACAATCAGACTTTATGCTAAGGTATTCCCCTACCTCCATATACACAAACCGATAAGAATAACCCCCATTTACGGAGAGTTTCCTGTGTGCCAATCACCGTTACATACTTTTTATACATCTGATCTTCCTAATAGCCCCAAGACCTGGGTATTAATACCTCTGTTTTCCAATCAGAGAAGCAGTGCCCGAGGAGATTAGGTGACTTGGCCAAAGTCACCTAGAGCCAGGATTCAAATCTGGGACTTTATGACTTTGAAGCCTCTTGTTGTATCCTCTCTATTATACAGCATGTTACTTAGCCTATTTGTAGTAGTGTAGTAGTTACTGTACTTTGTCGCTGATTCTCCTTCTCTTTGTAGTGGTATGATTCTCCTCAGGTCATTTTTACCCTTTGTCTCCTTCCTTCCCTGAGCCCCTCCCAGGCTGTACAGGGAAGCTAAAGTTCTCCCTGTTGGGCTCCATCACAGCAGTAGCTCTTCTCTCCCCAGATACTGCTTTCCTGCTAAGCAACGCCCACGTCACGGCCATGCTCCAATGCCTGGAAGCAGTGGAACAGAACAACCCCCGCCTCCTGGCTCAAATTGATGCATCTATGGTAAGGGGGCAAGGAGTTATCACTGTCTGTGCTGGGCCCCTGGACCTCATCATGGTACAACTCTCTGTAGCAAACTGCTTCTTTGCTTAGGCAGTTGTGGACTAAAAGTCTTTCATTAGGAAAAAAAAAATACTTCAAGAAGAAGGGGAGGTACTGTTAAGTATTTATTGAAGTAAAAAGTCTAAGCTTAGGTCTGTTTAAGGAGGGACGTGTCTTTTTTTTTTTTTTTTTTTTTTGATGTTTATTTATTTTTGAGACACAGAGAGAGACAGAGCACAAACAAGGGAGGGGCAGAGAGAGAGGGAGACACAGAATCTGAAGCAGGCTCCAGGCTCTGAGCTGTCAGTGCAGAACCCAACACAGGGCTTGAACTCATGAACCATGAGATCATGACCTACTCTGGCTGAAGTCAGACACTTAACCAACTGAGCCACCCAGGCTCCCTGGGAGATGTCTATTTTTTAAACCCTTTAAAAAAAATCCTTAGTCTGAGTAAGCATTCCCTGAAGGGTAGGCTTGACAAGCTGAGGGGAAGAGGATGATTTTGAATCAGGAGTAGGATTTATAGTGTCAGAACTAGTATGACCTGGTGTTACACAGGATCATTTTTGTCCTTGAAGTATAAAGATAGTTTTGTTTATTGTTAACCCTTTGATTCACTTGCCCTATCACTAATATCAGTGCCTCAGTTAGAATGGAATCATAGGCCCTACTTCTTTTTGGGAGGGATCCCTTATCTCTCTTAGTTTTAAATTTCTTTATTTTTTTTTTAAGTTTATTTATATATTTTGAGGGGCGCTTGGGTGGCTTAGTCAGTTAAGCCTCTGACTTCAGCTCAGGTCATGATCTCATGGTTGGAAGGGTTTGAGCCTTTTGTTGGGCTGTGTGCTGATAGCTCGGAGCCTGGACCCTGCTTCAGATTCTGTGTCTCCGGCTCTTTCTGCCCCTCCCCCAATCATGCTCTGTCTCTCTCTTTTTCTCAAAGATAAATAAACATTAAAAAAGTTTTTAAGTTTGGAGAGCCTGGGTGGCTCAGTCAGTTAAGCGCCTGACTTTGGCTCAGATCATGATCTCGCGGTTTGTGGGTTCGAGCCCCATGTCAGGCTCTGTGCTGACAACTCAGAGCCTGGAGCCTGCTTCAGATTCTGTGTCTCCCTCTCTCTCTGCCCCTCCCCTGCTCACATGCACTCTCTCTCTCTCAAAAATAAACATTTAAAAAAGTTTTATTAAAAAAGCTGGTTTAGTTCCTTCTAGATAAGTTTTGTTAACAGAAAAGCTTTATTAAAAAAGCTTTTTTAAATGTTTATTTTTGAGAGAGAGAGAGAGAGAGAGAAAGAATCAGAGTGTGAGCAGGGGAGAGGCAGAGAGAGAGGGAGAGAGAGAGAATCCCAAGCAGGCTCCACACTGTCAGCACAGAGCCTGATGAGGGGCTTGAACCCACGAACTGCAAGATCATGAGTGGAGACGAAATCAAGAGTTGGATGCTTAACCGACTAGGCTATCCAGGTGGCCCTCTTGGTTTTAAATTTTGATTCTTAGTTACCAGTACCAGGCTTGGTGCCAGGCACCATACATGCACCATCTCATTTAATTCTCACAGCTCTATAAGATAGGCATTAATCTCATTTTATAAAGGAGACCATCTGAGGGACAGAGTAGATAAGTCACTTGCTCAAAGTTTATATGATATGAACCCTGATATGTCTGATTTCTGACTCTATGTGCATAGTCTTAAGAATTTTGTTATGCTGCTACTAAGATAAAGCCCTCCGGGTGTCCCATCTAGGACTCCAGTTTCAGAAGCTGTGGTGTATGGCAGGACTTCTAGGTTTTCAAAATTGTATGCTGTAATAGAGCAATAGAGTGGTATGCCATATCTACAGGCTCTGGCTGCAGTTCAGGCCTGCGGCCAAAGGTCAGCTTCCACCAGCATTACTATAGTGCTGAGTGCTCCTTCTCTGAGGGCCTCTGTCCTGGACTCCAACATGTGGTTTTTTTTTGTAGTTTGCCAGAAAGCATGAGAGCCCGCTGCTGGTAACAAAGAGCCAGAGCCTGACAGCTCTGCCTGGTTCCACGTACACTCCTCCAACCAGCTATGCTCAGCATTCCTACTTCGGGTCCTTCTCCAGCCTCCACCAGTCCGTACCCAGCCACAGCTCAGGTATGGGGGCAGGAAGGGTAATCATGACATGTATGCCAAGCCCCGAAGCAAGTAGAGGATTTTGTGGGTGCAAACAGGAAAGGTGTAGCTAGAGCTTTGGCTTGGTGCAGTTGGTCATATTTCATGTCTTGATAAAGGACATCTTAAAAAGTTATATAGCGACCAGTCTAAGATAATTCAATGGAATCATTAAAGTAACAGAGGAAAGAGATGTTTTTAGATTCCCCTGGATTTCTAATCCACGTTGCCAAGAAGACATTTCAATAATAATAGCTAACACTTACTGAGCACCAACTGTGTGCCAGGCTCTGTTATATTTATATATATTTCATTTGATCCTCAAAATAGTCCTATGCAGTAGGTGTTGTTATTATTGCCCATTTTACAGATGAGGAATGAACACCAATAAACAATGAAGCTACTGTATCAAGAGCGCATGCTCTTATCTTACCTTACCTGGTTTACTTCCTTCTAGATAAGTTTTGTTAACAGAAGAGACTCATAAATATGGAGAAGAAACTGAGGGTTACTGGAGGGGTTGTGGGAGGGGGGATGGGCTAAATGGGTAACGGGCACTAAGGAATCTACTCCTGAAATCATTGTTGCACTATATGCTAACTAATTTGGATGTAAATTTTAAAAAATAAAAAATAAAATTTAAAAAAAAAAAAGTTTTGCTTACGTCACATGACGAACCTTTTCTGAGGTGGTACTGGGCACCCAGTAATGATAGGGAGGTAGGTCCTTAGTTGTAGAGAAGCCTTTCATATGTACCAAAGATTTCCAGCTCACCTTTTTCTTCCCTTTTTATATCCTAGAAAGAAGATCGACTTCCTTTTCACTCTCTGGCCCTCCCCGGAAACCTCAGGAAAGCAGAGAGCACGTCTCACCAGCACAGGATCAACCTAGCCAAGCCTCACTGCTTCCAGCCTCTACGTTAGCCAGGGATTCCCCCTCAACTCCAAATGAGATGAGCTCTAGCACACTGACCAGCCCCCTAGAAGCATCCTGGGTCAGCAGCCAGAATAATTCCCCAAGTGATGCCAGTGAGGGGCCCGAGTACTTAGCCATCGGCAACCTGGACCCCCGAGGCCGGACCGCCAGCTGTCAGAGTCACAGCAGCAATGCTGAGAGCAGCAGCTCCAACTTGTTCTCCTCCAGCAGCTCGCAGAAGCCAGACTCTGCTGCTTCTTCCCTAGGCGAGCAGGAGGGAGGTGGGCAGAGCCAGCTGTCCGGCGTCCTTCGCAGGTCCAGCTTCTCAGAGGGGCAGACGTTCACTGTTACCAGTGGAACAAAGAAGAGCCATACTCGCTCCCATTCGGATACCAACATTGCCTCCAGAGGAGCCCCAGGTAATGATAGTCACCAGTCCCTAGTTAGTGACTTATGTTTCTGATGACATGATGGGTATCCTGCTTATAATGAAAGAGAGAAGTTTATAATGTTATATGAATACCCAAGAAATCGGAGAATATTTATATTTGTTCCTTTATACGTTGCTAACTAGTAAATGTTTTCCTGAATTCTTTCACCAGTTCCTTAGCATCAGAGGATAGTGTGGCTTGTTACAGTTTGAGTTTTTAATGTTTCTCTCTGGCAGAGGGGAATTACTAATGAGCTTTAAAAATAATCCCATTAAATTCCTCCCCTTTCTGTGATTCCTGAGAAGTTTGGTTAGGTGTCATACTAGTACGAGAGAGGCTAAGTGATATTTGGGTTTCCTCATTAAAACTAGGGATATAGTGAGTGTGGGATGATGAGATCTAGGAAACAAGTAGGTGGGGCTGGCCGTTGCATCACTAATTCAGGTTGGAAGGCCATCAGTTGAGGGGCCCTGGCCATTGGGCCCTCCCTCACACAAATAGCAGCTGCTAAGCAGAGCACAGCCTTGGCTCGAGAGAGGTGGGGCTCACTGCTTTTGCCATCTCCCTGCCATCTTCTGTCATGGGTTGTTAGTGTCTGGCAGGCTTTGGTTGGGTTTCATTTGTAGGAGAGTCTCCATAACAGCAAGTATAAGGTGGATCTCTGTGCTCAAAGCCAGTTCTGGGTAGGAAAACCCCAGAAATAAAATATAAAAATAAAATATAGAAAATTTTGAAAAAGCAAAAGAGGAAGATTTCCTTTAGCAACTGGAGCTGCCATTGATTTCTCTTTGTAATTTCTAGAAAGGTGAGAGCTGAGGCCCTCATCCAAAACTTCTGAGTGACAAACTTTTTTTTCCATTTTCTACTCAAGATGCGGTTCTGCTTATTGGAACGCTTCAGGAAAAAAAAAATTCCAAATCAAAGACTGTCTTCCCACAAGCTTTCTTAGATGTGAAGAGTATTAGGGTTAGCACCTCGCTTCACATCTCCTGCTGCTGGCCTGCTGTCTACTGTACTCCAGGCCACTGGTCTTTGAGCGTGGGATGCTTCCCTGCCCCCATTCTTGAATCCATGTGGATTCCAGAAACCATGGTAACCTGCATTGGAAAGGGGAGCAGAGAAAACCTAAGCAAAAGGGTCTGAGGGAGAGGGGGTCGTGTGTAGATTCTTGTATGAGTCAGCTACTATGGTTCAGTAGCTGAGTACTTCAGCACCAGTGTTCCCTCTTGGGAGCTAGGTCCCTACCTCCGCTAGATAAAAGGACACTCTTTTTCTCTCTCTCTCTGTTCTCATTTCCTCTCTTTGGACTCTCCTCTGCACCTGTCTGTCTACGTACAGGAGGCCCCAGGAATATCACCATTATAGTTGAAGATCCCATTGCAGGTTTGGGAGCCAGTCCTCCTTTCTGTCTGCCACCTCCTCCTCCTCTGTGACCATCTTGCTTAGTTCAGAACCTCCTTTTCCATTCTGGTGTCAAATCAAGTCTGGCTAGTCTGGCCAGTCCTGCTGTGATTCTTGGACCCGTCTCTAAAATGGCACCGATATTTTGCATAATATATTTATTGCCCATGACTTCCAGATGCCTCATTTAGTCTCCCAATAGCTTCTGGGAGGTGGAGTCAAAATTTATCAATCCTGAAGGTGAAACTGAAGCCCAAAGGTGAAACTGAAGCCTGCTCTTTGTCCAAGGCATCATGATGAATCAGTGACAGAATTTTTCTTATAACTGAGTACTTACTGTGGATTACTTTATTTTCCTTGAATTAACACCAGAATGTCTTTTTCCCCCCTTCTGTGGTCTTGGATGTGGATGCATGCTTTTTGCCTCTCCCAGAGTCCCATTTCCTTTTTCTTTCACCTATTTTCCTTCCTCTGTAAGTCCCACCCACCACCATTCCAGCCATTTTACAGGTTTTTTTTCTAGTGACTTTGGTTTTCATGGTGATGTTGAAGATGAATATTGTGTTAAATTCTGGGTTTATGGAGATATTAACAGTAGAGTGTGTTTGCCAGACAGAGTGGTGAGGGAGGACTGAAAATGGTGGCCTCCTGCTAATGGAGGGAGCCACTGAGTATGTAAGCTTGGAAAAGAGAAGGTTAAAGAGGAGGAAGTTGACAGGACCACCATTTAGAAGAGCATTGTTATTTTTAAGGAGACGAGAAATTGTAAGAAGACAGATTTCAAGTGAGTGTGAGGAAATCTAAGAATTAAGAGTTGTTCATTTGAATGGGCAGCATCAGGAAGCGGTGAGCTCAGTAAGCAAAGGCTGGACGGCCTGCACATGTTGTAAAGGAATAGCGCGCTGGTGTTGGAGTTTGTGTTGTGCACTTAATTTGACTGGGGACCTTAAAGGAGGTCCCATCCGAGTCATAGTTTCTTAACCAAGGCATCATGGTGACTGCTGGTTTGTCTTTAGATCAGTAGTGAGGAGGAGAGCTCACTGCAGGGACCAGTAGAAATCTTTGAGACCCAAGGAAAATGCAGTTATCTCTTACCACAGAGTAGCATTTTTTTTAATGAGAGGAGCAGCTGACAAGTTGGCACCCTCTGTGGGGGGAAATGGTTGGCTGCGGCTCAGTCATTCACTCTCCCAGAGCATCCTGCTCATTTCTCAGGCATCCACCTGCTTTTCTGCCTGCCCTTCCTTCTGTAGCAGTGGGAATTTTGTGTTTTCCTTGGGAGAATATCAGTTTCTCATTTCCTATGAGCCCTGCCTACTACTATTTCTCTACTCCCCACTCTCATCGTTCCTTAAAAACTTCTACCCAGCCAGCCGCTTCCTACTTTGCCAGGCTTCTCTTTAAACCTTTCCTTTTCTTCTCCAATAAGGCTGGGCCTGTAGCCCTGTGGCTGATCCCTTTGGATACAGGGCCATTGTCCTTGGCTTCTCTAGCATTGTCTTGATGCCTCCTTGAAGGATGTTGCTGGATTTTATTTTGTTTTTCAGCTAATTGAGAAGTGAATTAAATTTGTAGGTGTGACAACTTTCAAGTTCATTTCAGGTTCAAGAGAGGCCATATCCTAGTATTTCCCTAGTGTGACCATTCTGAGATTGTTTAAGAGCCCAGTGTCAAGGTTTCAGAGAAGTTTCAGTGTGCTTATCTTTGTTTTACCATGTGAGGACTGTTATCTACATTGGTTTTTGTCAAGAGGATGGAAATTGGCCAATATTCCTAGAACATTTGGTAAGAAGATGGAAGAACAAAGAACTGAATTCATGAGTCTACTTTGATTTGATTCTTTCCACCTTTGTGTTGCTGCATCTTGGGTTATGTTTTCTCTTTCCCTCTTAGAAGATACTGACTCCCCATCTCCCTTCCTCCATGTGTTCCTGCATTCTTGGACCGTTCCCTGTTGCTGCGCCATCTCTCTCCTGTTTGGGAGGGCATTGGGAATGGGAGCAGTTAAATACTGAAACTCCGAAGTTGGGAATGTATCTGTTGCTCACCTCGTATGTGTGTTTTTACTCCCTGGTGGTCACTGACACTAGAATCCTGCAATGATAAGTCGAAGTTGAGAGGTCCCTTGCCCTACTCTGGCCAAAGCAGTGAAGTCAGCACACCCAGCTCTCTGTACATGGAGTATGGTAAGTGAGCACTAGGAAGGCCAGGGCTGCAGCTGTGTCTTTTCTCTGCTCTCCCCTTGTGCCTGCTAAGGTCTGAGCTGTCTAGCTCATGTCAGCTCTGGGGAGGGTACACACCATACAGTCTCACCCTTCCTATCATCATTTCCAGCCCCCGTGCTAGAAATCACACTGCCCCACCATTTTTCTTGCTCCTTTCTGACTTAGGGGTCCCACCCTCTCGTATGCCGTGGGTGTTATCACCATGAATGTCTGTTGATCCAAATGGAATGGCTCTCTGAGTGGGTGAGAGAGGGACCTTGAAAGGAGGCCTGTGAGTGTCGGGGCTGAATTATGAGAAGATAAGCTCCACAGGAGGAGCTTATCTATTTGTTTCCTTGTCTGATTCTCAGCACAGGTTTTTAGGGTTTTTTGTAGGGTAGGAGGGCAAGTATCTCTTCTTTAAATTTTGATGGTAAAAGGATTGTCTCTGGGCTCTCTTCTCTTATTCTACTATTCTTTAACCAAGAGGCTTAGTGGTCTGGGATTCTGAGATTCAGAGAAATTCCTTTAGAAGGTAGACCTCTTCTTTCCAGCCTGTTAACCTGGGAAAACTTGGGCGCATCTTTAGTGGTAAAATCATCAGACTTCTCAAAGAAGCTTGTCTGTTACAGATTCGCTTTCTAAGTCGGAGCTTTTCACATCCACATTCCATTTTCCCACAGAGGGTGGTCAATACCTGTGCTCAGGGGAGGGCATGTTCCGAAGACCATCAGAAGGACAGTCCCTCATCAGCTATCTGTCTGAACAAGACTTTGGAAGCTGTGCAGACCTGGAAAAGGTAAGGGATCTAAGAGGCTACTGAAGAGCTCATGAGTTGGGAGATCTGGACTGAGGGCCCACAGAGCCATTTCTTCTAATGAGGTGTGGGTACATAGTAGTAACATGAGCAAAGACCACAGTAAAGACAAGTTCAAGCTAAAGATAAGCTCAACACTTTCCATCTCTGGAGAACTTTTCAGGGAGTATATGCTCCTCACTGAGTCCAAAACTGTTACTAATTTTCTCTTAGAAGCTACCTTGGGCAGAGAAATACTTTTTAGACACATGATTATTGTTTCCCTGACCCTGGAAGCTTAGGTTAAAAATTGTTTCCAGAATCAACTTCCATATTTTGTTCTAAGGCTCAGATATATAATAAATAATGTCCCTGTGACATTTTGTAGCTTAAAAGCACTTTATCTTGAGATTTATGTTTACCTTAATGCTTTGTATACAGGGATGTGGCTTAGGAAAGACCTTGATGTTAAATTCTGGACTTTTTCTCTATCATTTTTATGTAAAGTAGGACAGGAGGGCCAGGCATGACAGGTTTTAGAGCAAAGAGAATGTAGAACAGTTTTTTTGGCCATCAGCTTTCCTTATAGTGGAAGTGTTCATTTCCCCTGAGTATTTTGAATAAAAGCAGC
Organism: Panthera leo; assembly: GCF_018350215.1. NCBI lineage: Eukaryota > Metazoa > Chordata > Mammalia > Carnivora > Felidae > Panthera > Panthera leo. Next base: position 71,175,208 of record NC_056687.1, read on the forward strand.
ACATGTCTTAGAAGCTCTCCTTTCCAGGGGCTCCTGGGTGACTCAGTTGGTTAAGTGTCTGACTTTGGCTCAGGTCATGATCTCGTGGTTCATGAGTTCAAGCCCCACGTCAGGCTCTGCTGTCAGCACAGAGCCTGCTTCAGATCCTCTGTCTTCCTGTCTCTTTGCCTCTCCCCTGCTCGCCATCTCTCAAAAATAAATAAATGTTAAAAAGATAATAAAAAAGGAAGCTCTACTTGTCAGCGTTACAATCAGTGAGGTGTTCAACGTATCTAGCCCCTTGCTAATCAACTTCTTTCGTGCTCTCCTTTCCCTAGGAGAATGCCCATTTCAGCATCTCAGAGTCCTTGATTGCTGCCATTGAGCTAATGAAGTGCAACATGATGAGCCAGTGCCTGGAAGAAGAGGCAGAGGAGGAAGAAGACAGCGACAGAGAGATCCAGGAACTGAAGCAGAAGATCCGCCTTCGTCGCCAGCAGATCCGCACCAAGAACCTGCTCCCTGGGTATCAAGAGACTGAGCACGGAAGTGAGTGAGGCTGTGAACTCCTCAGTTCCACTTCTGCAGGGAGTTAGGATAAGACTTGGTACCTTGTGGGCTTCCTTTTTTGTCTCACTTTCAAATGTTATAACCCAGCTAAGGGTTCCTCTGCTGTCAGAAAGAATTTTTATGTTGTAATTTTTTTCCTGCCAGACCCAGAGTCCTGGAGTTTATCTATTTCCTACCTCAGAAATATCTTCCAAAAAATAGGTTTCTGATACGAGAACTACAACTGCTGGTCCCAGAGTCATTTCCCAGATAGTAGTACCTTCTGTTTACCTGAAACTTTCATTTTTTTTTTTTTTTTTTTAAAGAACAACTTTTTTTTTTTTTTTTTTTTTTAACGTTTATTTATTTTTGAGACAGAGAGAGACAGAGCATGAACGGGGGAGGGTCAGAGAGAGAGGGAGACACAGAATCTGAAACAGGCTCCAGGCTCTGAGCAGTCAGCACAGAGCCCGATGCAGGGCTCGAACTCACATACCGCAAGATCGTGACCTGAGCTGAAGTCGGACGCTTAACCGACTGAGCCACCCAGGCGCCCCTACCTGAAACTTTCAAAATGTCATGAATAAAATGGGGAATAATCAACAAGAAGAGCTAGTTTCCATTTCCCCAGCATCACTCCCAGCCAAGGTTCTATTCACTTCTCTGTTGAAGTCACACCAGGTCCCTTTCATTGTGACCCTAGGATAGGAGACCACTTTCTGTCCTGTTTATTACCTTTTTTTTCTTTTTAAAACATAGCAGGCTTTCAGGTCACTTCTAACAGCTCCCAGTTTAGTTCACGTGATTCAACGCAATTCTCTGACTCTGGCTCTGCTGATGAGGTTGACGAATTTGAAATCCAAGGTAAGAAGTGACACTTTATTTCAAGCAACTTTCATTGCCTGACTCTTTGAATTTGAAGTCGTAGACTGAGAAGCTTTCCTTAAGTATTGACAATCTTCATAATGGTACATTATGGAATGTTGTTAGTAACTGTGAGAGGAAGCCTCTCTTGCTAAAAACAAAACTCCTTTAGTAAAATTTAAGCAGAAAAAGAAGTGCTTCAGGTAGAGGGGCCTGGCTGTTGAAGTCACCTTGATGGGTCTCCTCAGTTGCACCTTTCTCTTGGATTTTCACTCTGATTCCTCCTGGTAAGAGCCTAGGGCTGACCTATACTTGCATGAAATTAGAATCTTATTCTCTTATGTTCCATAACACAATCACAATTGTTTCAAAATGTTTAAAAGGAACTTTGTTATAATCCTAAGAGAAAAGGACAAAAAGAGTCATTGGGGGGAAAAAAAGGGAAAAAAAAATCAAGTTTACAAAGTAGAGCTTTTTCTGTCCTACCAGTGCTAACTTGCTTAGCAGAATCACTGACCCTTGTTGTTGTTATTGTTGTTGTAAGCACATGCATAGAGAACAGGAGGGGTTCTAATCTGGGAAGGCAGTTGTATTAAATCATGTTAACTCATGACTAATGGATTAATCCATTCCTGCAAATCATAGATTTCTTCAAGTTCCCATCAGTGCCACAAACAAACAAACAAACAAACAAACCAAAAAGCAGTTCATAGTCACAAGTTTTCACCCATGGGTGAAACTAAGAGTTATTTCCTTATGGAGCTGAATTGACTCTATAATTCTCCATGGTAAGATGGTGATGAATACATGTTTTATAGATCTGTTTATATCAATCTAGAGAATTGATGTAATTCACTTTTCACCTGCGCAGACCTCCAGTAGTAATTGAAACTTGGTGGTAGCTGGATTTCTTCCCCATTCAGAAATACAATTTTTATACATATTTTTCCAGGTGTCTAGGAAGTCTTCCTTCTGTGTTCTCTTTAATATGTCTGATTTCTTTTCATGACAATAATAGCCACTTAAAACTCCATTTTTTTTTTTTTTTGGTTTGTTTGTATGTGTTTTTCCAACATTTCTCCAATTCTCTGATACCAACTGAGTATCCTGACAATTCAATTCTGACATTAACTCCTGGAGTTAGGATAGACTCCACAGGGTAAGGTCTCAGTCCCACAGGACACTCCCACTTCATATCCCAACCACAAATGGGGTCACCATGTTACCTACTCTTCTCCGTAGCCAACTACAAATTCAGGGGTTCCTAAGACACCTCCCCAACTCAGGTTCCATAATTTGCTAAAATGACTTACAGAACTCATGAAAACACCAGACTTAAGATTACTTTTTATTATAAAGGATACAAATAAATGGTCACATGAAGAGGTACTTAGCGCAACGCCCCAAAGTTTTCTGAGCACAGGAATCTCTTTGTCCATGTGGTCAGGGTGTGCTATACTCCCAGTACCTCAATATATTCACCAACCAGGTAGCTCTCCCAAACCTTATCATCACAAGTGAAAACACTTTATCAAGGTTTCATTACATAGGTATGCACGAGTGCTTAAAGCAGCCATTGATGACTGAGCTCAATCTGCACCCCCTCTCCCTTTTTGGGAGTTTGGGGATGGAGCTAAAAATTCTAATCCTTTAATCTGGTGGTTGGTTTTTCCTCTGGCAGCCAGCCCCATCCTGAAATTACCTGGATATTCCTCAAGAGTCACCTCATTAGCATAAACTCAGATATAATGGAAAGGGGCTCATTATGAATAACAAAGACATTCCTATCACTCTGGAAATTATAAAGGTTTTAGGAGCTCTGTGCTGAAAACTAGGCAGAGACCAATTATATATTGTTTTTCATATACCACAGTCTGTGATTGGCTTGATCTCCAAATTAGAAGACAATAAAAGTGTTCTGCCCTTTCTCTTGGAATCAGCAGTTAGAATTTCATGAGGGTAATATTAAGGTAAATTCACAACACTGCTTCACTAGGTGTGGAGCAGTCCACGTGACCACTAAGTCTGTTCCTTGCAGCAAAGCAAGGGGCCAGAGGAAGCTGTTCAGTCTGGAAGGAGCCAAATTTGAAATAGCCTGCTTGGGAGGCTATTAGTGCACTCCTGTTGGAAACTGTTGTTGCCTTTTTGGCCCCAGAGGAGTTGTTTAGTCAGCTAACTCTAATCAGTTCAGGATGGAAATCCCTAAAGGAAAAGACCTCAGGGTAGGATTTCTCAGCCTCTAGGCCAGATAGTTCTTTGTTGTAAGAGACTGTCCAGTGCATTGTAGAATGTTTAGCATCATCATCAGCCTCTACCCAATTTACCTACAAGGGTAGAAAATCTCCTCTGGTTGAGAACACTACCTTAGGAGGTCTTTAAGACCAGGCCTGTTTGGGGAAATAGCAATAACTATCTCCCAAGCAATACTGAGCACCTTCCTGTGGATGTAACTTCCTAAAAGCAGTTTTACCTTTTGGAGCCAAGTCAAGTCTTGATTCCAGGAACATGTGGTATAGAACTGTCATTCTCATTGATTTACTTCCTGTCTGAATACTAAAGGGCCCCCTTTTATAATCATTATCACAGATGGTAGCGAAGGATCTAACCTGACTCACATGTCAAAGAACGGACTCTCAGTGTCAATGGCATCGATGTTTTCAGGTAGCTTGTGTTGGAAGTACGGGTGTGCTCATACATGCATGTGTGTGAATGTTTGCATCACCTTTTGTACATTCTTTATCTTGTGACACCTGTCTATAAGGTTTAGAGAACTAGCTGGGAAAAACCAGACTTGAGCCAGCTAGGAGTAATTCAAATATTCATTTTCTTCTTCTTCATAGGACCTCCAACAGTCCTCCTCACTGAGATTGTCCTTGCTGATCCCTCCCTACAGTGACATTTATAGACTAAGTGGTCATTGTGGCTGATGGAGGTAGTAGGCAGTTTAGAAAGCAACGATCAGGTGAAGAAATTTTAGTTCAAACCAACAGCTAAGCTACTGCCACACATTCAGACAGCAAAAGTCCGATAGAATAATGTGAAAGCATAATATGTCTTTAGAGTTTTGAATTTGCAGAGCCATTTGCAGAAAGTGATCCCTTCTTGGTACTTTGTATATAATTAGGATTTACTGCTATAAATGTCTGGCCTTAGTAATTGCTTTGTGATTCAAGCAAGTAGGCTTTCTGTAGGTGCGGTTAACTGAAAGTAGCAGTTTTCTACTCAAAGTGGTTTTAAAACACACAACAGCAAAACTCAGGATTCATTAAACACTTTATTTTTTTTCTAAATTTTTATAATGTTTATTTATTTTGAGAGAGAGAGAGAGCTCATGCATGCATAATTGTGAGCACAAGCAGGGGAGGGACAGAGAAGAGAGAGAGACAGTCCCAAGGAGGCTCCGTGCTGTTCAGTGCAGACCCCAATGCTAGGCTCAATCCCAAGCACCTTGAGATCATCACCTGAGCTGAAATCAAGAGTCCAACACTCAACTGACTGAGTCACCCAGGCGCCCCTAAATAGTTCATTTTAACTGTCAATGTAATCAGCCACTAGAATGTGAAATAATTAGATAAGATCAGATAAAGATTTGGAGAAAGGAAAGTATTTAGTTTTCTTTTTCTCTTTTCCTGAACTGTTGTAATTTATTCTAACATAGTCTTCCCTTGCTTGACACGTAATTGTCCTATCACTTTTTAACTGGTCTCTTACATGTTTACAACCACAGTCCTTTTGCAGGTACATTTATTGACTGTCAGCCATTTCTCTGTCAGAGCATATTCAGTCTGCTTTAACCATAAGGCATACTTTTATTTGGTCTTCCTGGCATCTTTTCTTCCACTATTTTGGGAGCTTTAAAGCTTTTAAATAAAATACATTTTTATACTTTTTAAAAATACATTTATATATTTTATATACATGAAATATTTTTCAACTAAAAGACTATACTTTTTCTTGTGCCCTATAATCCCAGCACGTTATGGGAGTTGAAGGGAAAGCAATCAGAACAAGCCTATTTCAAAAGAAGTGGCTTGTTTTACCTTATTTCTACACACAGATTCTTATTTATGAAAGTATAATTTATAATTCATCTTTCTTTACACTACATTTCCTTTTTGCTTTCTGTTGCTTTTCCTCTGCTTCTGGTTTATTAATGGTATGAAATTCTTTTTAAAAAGTGTCATTATACTTCTCATTAGCAATCTTCCTGATTACATCCAGAGGTTTACAGATGTGTTTCTTTTTGATCATCTTAAGTGATATATGCTGTTGAAGAGCCTCTGAGTATACTATCAGATTAAAATCCATAACACCCTTGGGAAAATTTAAGTGCTTAAGCATCCTATTATGGACATCATCTATCATGAATACTCTGCATATTGTAATACTCTACTTGATATAATCACATTTCTTAGATCCTGATTCATTGAGTAGACCATATGGAACAGAAATGTTTCTGAAGGAAATAGATGAATAATTTTTAGCAAATTTATCGACTTGTGGAACCATCACCATAATCTAGTTTTAGAACATTTTTATTATCCCAGTAAGATTCCTAGTGCCCATTTACAGTTAATTTCCCTTCCTATGGGGTGCCTGGGTGGCTCAGTTGGTTAAGCGTTCAACTTCAGCTCAGGTCATGATCTCACAGTTCCTGAGTTCGAGCTCCACGTTGGATTCTATGCTGACAGCTCAGAGCCTGGAGCCTGCTTCCGATTGTGTCTTCCTCTCTCTCTGCCCCTTCCCCACTCATGCTCTGTCTGTCTCTCTCTCTCTCAAAAATAAACACTAAAAATTTTTTTTGAATTTCCCTTTCTACCCCAAGCCACAGTTCACTGCTCATCTTTCTGTCTCTATAGATTTGCCTTTTCTGAACATTTCATATAAATGGAATAATACAATATGTGATCTTTGTGTCTGGCCTCTTTCACTTTATCACTTTCTTTCTATGGTACCTGCCAAATTGGTATGAGATCATTTATAAGCTCCCAATCCCAGTCTTTACAACTTCTTTAGTTTTAGAGTTTTGTTTTTCACTGCTCCTTCCCCTTTTATTATAGCTTTGTCAGTTGTTCTTTATCTTCCTTCATAGATTCTTCTAGAATTTCAGTCTTCCACATGCATGTCAGGTTCCAGTCAGGAGACAGAAATCACAGAGTAATTTGAATAGGGAAGGTTTAGAATAAAGAATTATTAACTATCGTGGTGGACTGAAGTAATGGGAGCCTGGCTCGTAAGGAGTGAAAACAACTCTAAAGTATACAGGGATAGCAGATATAGGTAGCAGTCAGTATGCCTAGGACTGAGGTGGAGCCCTGGGGAAGGACCAAGTATAGAAGAGGACCATATCTGCAAGGCTGAGATCCAGACCTCCTGGCTCACTAGAAGTGGAGAAATTCACTGAGGCTGCAGAGCTGCCCTAAGAGAGTGCCTAGGGATGCTGTCTATGAGAGGTGCCATGCCAATGGCACCAGGAAACCATTCTGTGGGGTGCTGGCGGAGGCTGCCCCTAGGGAAGTGCTGTGCCTCAGAACTCAAGAGATGCTGGGGGAAGTGCGCCATGGGACGTGCCAGGCCTGTGGCTCCTGCTTTGCCAAGAGGTACTGGGGAAGCAGTTTATGAGAAGTACCACTAGTGGCATTCTGCTTTAAGGCCACCTTCATGAAGGCCTGCCTCCCTAAGGGAAAAGTCACATGTAGTACCGGAGTCTGCCTAGAGGAGTACCACCAGACTCAGCAAGAGAAACTCCTGCCTCCTCCAGTGTCCCTCCAGTGCCCTCTACTGACAAAACTTAACATGGTGCCAGCTGGCAGAGGGCTGCTGTTTGAGTCCAGCTCCGTTATCATAGAGCCGACAAAAAGAAGGGCAGATTTGGAGCTGAAAGGCAATAGATTTTTAACTGGCACAATGTATAGAGAAAGAAGTTCATGAACTGTATTTTCCAACAAGTTTTTAAGTTCTGTCCAAATCAAGGTAACCAGTGCTTCTCCCCACACTGCCTTTTAAATACATTTTTTTTTTAAAGCAGAATAATTGTGAGTTTCCATTTTAAAAAGTTTCCTCTCCAGTCAGCTATTACAGATAATTCATTGGAGTTGGATATCCAAATGTGTTGGGTGTCACCTTATCTGCTGGAAGAAAAGCAGGAAGGAAACCAGTGTCAAACTGGCCAGTGAATTCTGAAGTCGACTCTCTTCCTGTGCCTTACTTCGTTTAAAAATTTGCAGATTTTGCTAGGGTACCAAGGTTTTAACCCTTTCTTTCCTGATCATCCCAATACCAGTGTCTGGACGTGGAAAAATTCTTCTTATAGCATGTCATTTTTTAATTGTTTTTATAATTCTGATTTTATTTTTTCAGTCAGTAGCAATAGCTTTATCTAAAGCATCAGAAACCTTTGAAATCAGTTCTCTTAGAAAAAAAATACTTGTCAAATAATTAATTGAAAGTTTCATAATTATGTTAACTTCCATCCAATTGAATGGCCTTCTCTGTTCACTCATTAATATTCTGTCTTATAGCCTGGTCTACTTTTATCCAGATCCTTGAGTAGTGTTTCCACCACACTAACTTAATTATATGTTTGAACTGACCAGAGAGTCCACAGAATGCAGCAGAGGCCCAGGACCCACGGGGCCTTCATGGTACTTGGCCAGTGTCAGGTGTCTCTTTTGAGATCAGGTACTGCCTCCCCCTCTCCATTCTCAGCGGAAGATCGTCACAGCCAAACCTGTGTGGTCTTCCCCACTCTTGGAAGTATTGATGATTATCTAGGAAGTCATCGTACCTCTGGTAAAAAAGAAGAAACATGGTAAAGTATGATGTGACTGTACTTTCCAAAGAGCAGAGAATGATTGTTTTTCTCTTGAAGAAAACATGACTTTGCTCTGTGAGGTTGAAGAGCTGCTAAATAGCTTTTTGAAGACAGTGGTTTCCTTAGCAACCATGAATTATCACCACTTCTCTCTGATGCTCAGTGTTTTCTCTAATGGCCTAACCCTACAGTAACAACATTGGTTAGCTCTTTATTCAAGGATATCTGTCTACGATTTTCTCTCATTTTTCCTTTTCTGTCACAAAGCAAAAATTTGCTTTTTGCTTTTAGCCAATTAATCATTTATTTAGAAAATATTTTCTGAAAACTTATTATGTAGAAAACACTCCAGAGTTATAAGGACAAGAATATGTACAAATCCAAGGCAGTGTAAGTGTTATTCAAATGAATGCTACAACCTAAATGGTCTGTGAAGGTCTACTATCGCCTAGAATTTTTTTCTTCACTGGTATTCTTTAGAATGGAATAGACAACTAGCACTATATTGAGATCTGGATTTTGGTGGTACAAATTCACACAGAAAATATATACACAAACTTCTTTGTTAATAAAAATAGGATTTGTTATTTACTTGTCAAAAATTTTGTTGTTGTCTTAAATTTTTCTGTGCTTAACATGTGAAAATTCACTGACAGATTCCAATTCTGTTCTCTCACTTGCGTATATAGCTTTGAAAACATTGATTTGTTAGGAATATTACCTGAGTATACAGGGCTTATATACAGTACCCTGTATTATATATTTTTAGGGCCAAAACAGAAGAGTTAGACATGCTCTCATTTCCTTATAAGGAGATTTCATGATCTAGTGGCATGTACAAAAATATATACACAAAGGAAATGTGAAGAACAATTGAGCTACTCATGGCCAGTTGCAGAGTGATGTCATGTAAGCTTTAGTGCTCTGTTGAGGGGCTCACATGCAGTAGATTGATCATTGTGTAGCTTTCTTTCTTTCTTTTTTTTTTTTTTTAATGTTTATTTATTTTTGAGAGGGGGTGGGGAAAAAGAGACAAAACATGAGCAGGGGAGGGGCAGAAAGAGAGAGACACAGAATCCGAAGCAGGCTCCAGGCTCTGAGCTGTCAGCACAGAACCCGACGTGGAGCTTGAACTCAGGAACTGTGAGATCATGACCTGAGCTGAAGTTGGATGCTTAACCAACTGAGCCACCCAGGCACTCCAATCATTGTGTAGCTTTAATCAGGAAAAGAATGTCTTTTCACTGGGCATCAAAGGAAATGAAGGATGAGACTTACCAGAACAGTCTCGTTTTCATAACTTGAATACACTCTATCTTCCCTCCTCGAACATGACTGCTATACTTCACATTTTCCCCATCAAACATATTTGAGAAGATGAGGTCTCTGGAGGTTCAGGCATATCATTTTTAGAAATCCTCTTCAAAATCCTTTATGAGAAATAGGCTTTGGAAAGTCTGCCGTATTTTCCTGCAATTATGCCTGAAAGTTCAGTAGAAAACATCATGTTGAATATCTCCATGAAAATGTGTTGGTTACCAGGCATCTTCAGGGAGCTGCCAAGTCATAGAGAACTTCTCTTCTTTCCTGTGCCGCCAGACAAAAAGGAAATCTTTCCATGAAGCTTTTATAAGGATGCAGAAGACTTTGCATTCAGGAGTGATAGCAGTAGTGGTCAGATGTTAGGAGCAAAGTTCCAGTTCCACATAACATTTAATGAGTTACTTCTGTGATCCAATTTCTGTGTTAGGTACTGATTTTGATATAAAAAAGAGCTATACAGAGCTCTTACCTCAGAGTTTATCATTTAAGAGGGCTTGAGATTGAGAGAATGAAGGAGAGATTGGAGTATTCTTTGTGTGTTTGTGTTGATAGAGGGTATGTCCCTGTGTGCCTTAGGATGCTACCTTTTCTCATTCACTGTTTTGCACCAAATCTGAGTCTGTGTTCCACCTGGATTTGTAGCCATTTCGACCATTTCCATACTATGCATAATGTCACTTATTCAGTCTGGTTGTAACTTAAACAGAGCCAAACTATAAATCATGTGTAGAGCTTCACCTGGACTCTGCTCCTTACCCTGCATAGAATGTAGCTTGTAGCTGCTACCCTGAGCACTTAGCTGGCAAAAGCTTGGAATGGTTACCCATTGTTACTATCCCTTATTTCCTCCCTTTCCATTTCCCACTCCCCTTATCTGTTTTCCCCTTAGATGCTGACATCAGAAGGAACACTGCCTCAAACAGCAAATCCTTCACTTCCTCCCAGTCTTTGTAAGTACTTTTTTTTTTCTTTTGAATAAAACCTTGGGTATGTGGAGAAACAAACCCAGTTCTTGGGGTATGGAGGGGAAAGGCCATAGAGGAAGCATGCAAATTCACAAAGAGACAAAACAAAGTGATGGGCCTGCCTGATGGTGGTGGTGAGCCCCCGGCAGCAGAGCAGAAGATCATTGGTTCAAACAGGGTGGGCGCTAGTGGAGGCAAAGCTCACAGTCTGGATTATTCCTTCTCTGCTGACTTTGATTATACCAGAGGCTCCCAGAAGATCAGATCCGAAAAGAGAGAGCAGTGATCCTGATTGCTGATTATGAAATCAAATTGAACTGGTTTCACATTGTAGATCCAACTAGGGGAAATAGTCCCCCGTTCGGGAGCAACAAACAGTGTTTTATCTTTCACAAGGCAGTTTTACTCAATTTATTTTGTAAACCCATGTTATAACCCCTGTTTTGCAGTTAAAGAAATGGGAGTTTGGAGAAAGGAAGTGATAGAGAATCCCTAACTAGCATTGCCATGTAATGCTATTTTTAAAAAATTTTTTTATTATTTATTTTTGAGAGAGAGAGAGACAGAGTGCAAGTGGAGGAGGGCCAGAGAGAGAGGGAGACACAGAATCCAAAGCAGCCTCCAGGCTCTGAGCTGTCAGCACAGAGCCCAACATGGGGCTCGAACTCACAAACCGCGAGATCATGACCTGAGCTGAAAGGTGGACACTTAACCGACTGAGCCACAGAGGCACCCCCCCTTTAAAAATTTTTTTTTTATTATTTAGCCATGTAATGCTATTAAGTGGGGTTTGAGCCTAAGTCGTAAGACCATAAGGTCAATATATTTTCCTCCACACATGTATCTGAAGATGATGAGAAAAGAAGCCAGGCAGACTGGGGGTACTGTGAGTGTTCTCAGCTCAGAAGTCACAGGGTATAGTATCAGTTCCTGGAGGGCGGGCTCCCATCTTCCTGTCTTTTCTCTGCTCAGCCTTCCCTGCATCTCCTTTCCAGCTCCCACTGCTTCCTACACTCCACATCTGCAGAGGCGGTGGCCATGGGACTCCTGAAGCAGTTTGAAGGCATGCAGCTGCCAGCTGCCTCAGAGCTAGAATGGCTGGTTCCAGAGCATGATGCTCCTCAGAAGGTAGATTTCTTCAGCTTTTTTCCTCTACCCACTGTCCAGCCCCACGAATCCATGAGTGTCTCTGATGCTTTTCTCCTCTGTCACATGTCCCCAGTCTAGAATGAGCCTTAGTGTTTCCTTCCTCACTCATAGAAGCCACTCGTTACAAATGTGCTGAGTGAATAAATGAATGAATGAAGAAGATATGCTTGCCTGGGTTTTCCCTAGCAGTTGTCAGAACAGGAGATAATGGCTCCTTCATTGTCCTTATTCCACATGACTGCTTACTAGACCCAGAGGTGGAACTACTGTATTGTGACCACCTTTGAGACACTGTGAAAAAGTACATTGTTCATAGTCTTCTTTGCTCTATAGTTGAGTAAGGCATGAAGCATCTTGGCATAGCAAGGGTCCTGAAATGGCTTCAGGGACAGCATCAGCAACGGGTGCCATGCCCCTGGAATGCTTTTTCTGTTCTTTTTACTTCTTGGAACACAAGGTCCTCACTTGTAGTAGCCTGGTGCCTCAATGATTTATTCTGAGGGCCAAGGTTGCTTGAAGCCTTTACCTGAGATGATCCTGACACCTCTTTGATTAATGTGTTTCTGTCATGACCAAAGAGTCAAGCATGTTCTCCCAGACTGTCCCTGTTGGACCAACCTGTGCTTCTCTCCTGCAGCTCCTGCCCATCCCTGACTCACTGCCCATCTCACCAGATGATGGGCAGCATGCGGACATCTACAAGCTGCGCATCCGTGTTCGTGGCAACCTGGAGTGGGCTCCACCCCGGCCTCAGATCATTTTTAATGTTCATTCAGCCCCGACGTGAGTAGGCAGTGTCTGTGTCCTTTGGAAAATGGATATATCTTTGGGTTGTCAGGGCAGTCTCCTCACCTCTTGTCTCTGCCTCCAGCTGTAGCTCCCACACAATTCTGTTCACTTAAAGGCAGGGAGTGAAGATTATGCATCTTGTCGCAAGTCTTACTCCTGATCCTCCTGTTGCTTCCCAGAGATAACCGGGAATGAGGTCTTTTATCACTGGCCTTCCCGACCTGTTGCCTTCCTCCCAACAGTCTTGTGAGCTTACTGGTGTTTCTTTCTTTCTTTTTAAAAATTTTTAAGTGTATTTATTTTTGAGAGGCAGAGAGAGAGAGAGAGCAAGCAAGCAGGGGAGGGACAGGGAGAGAGGTAGAGAAAGGGAATCCCAACCAGGCTCCGCACTGTTAGCACAGGGCCTGATGCAGGGCTCGAACTCACAAACCATGAGATCATGACCTGAGCCGAAACCAAGAGTCGGATGCTTAACCAACTGAGCCGCCTAGGCGATCCCTGTTTTTTTTTTCTCATAAGATGGATGATTGCCTTTCTTTCCTCTTGTTCTCTCCTCTGTCCTGTTTCTCATCTCTTATATTTGTACATGAAGTGTGGTTCATTTGTTAGGGACTGTCCCTGCCTTGACCTAAATTCTAACCTAGTAATCCTCGGTTTGAATTGGTTCTCCCAGTGGGTTCTTTTTATCCAACTCTAAAAAGCAGTAGGTGAATTCCCCACTCTTGCCATACGTAGCAAGAGCCCTGTGTTTGCCTCCTTATCCTTTATACCCCAGAGGCCTCCTGTGGCCAGTATTTGCCAAAGTCCTCTCCTTCCCTTCTCCTCAGGAGGAAGATCGCTGTGGCCAAGCAGAATTACCGCTGTGCAGGGTGTGGCATTCGGACTGACCCCGGTGAGCATCTTCTCTGACCCCCAGTCTGCCTCCAGTGACTGTGCCCTCTCATACCCTTGGGGCTGGTCAGAGAGGCTGTGAGAGGAGGCAACAGAGCAGAACTGGGAAAGGGAAAGAAGGGGCCCAGACCTGGAAGGTAGGGCTGTGCAGGATCACTGGCAATCAGAGGGAAATGATTTCTGGGGGCATGTTACCGACATCGTGTATCAAAGAAAACTGGGTACTCTGGGCCAGGTTCTTGGAATCTGGATCTTACCAACTCTGCCAGAATTTGTTTCCTCAGTGGCCTTCAGAGAGGGACACAGAAACCCCTCTGTGGGTTTCTGCTAGCTTTGGGAGCACAGAAATGGATGGAGACCAGTGGCCATCCCTTTCTGCTCTTTGAAAAGGAGCAAGAGAGCTGCCTCACCAGCTTATAGATGGGAAAGCCACATCTGACCTTTGACTTTCTGGTTTTTCCAGATTATATCAAGCGGCTGCGGTACTGTGAGTACTTGGGCAAGTACTTCTGTCAGTGCTGCCATGAAAATGCTCAGATGGTCATCCCCAGCCGGGTTCTGCGCAAGTGGGACTTCAGCAAGTACTATGTCAGCAATTTCTCCAAGGACCTGCTCATTAAGATCTGGAACGATCCTCTCTTCAATGTGCAGGACATCAACAGTGCCCTCTATAGGAAGGTCAAGCTGCTCAATCAAGTCCGGGTAAGATCCTTGAAAGGCCATATCACAGATTACCCTCCTCATCCCTCATCCCCTCCCTCTGTTCATGCAGCCTTTGCTAGGATCACGACATTTCTGTCACTGTGTCAGAGCTGTAACCGTCTCATTACTCACACTTTCTGTACATGCTTTCTCAGACTCTTGTCATTTCTCACCTGTCTAGTTAGAGCCTCAAACCTACTAATGGCAGGTCTGAAGCCATAGATGGCACTCAGTGACAAAAGCAGGAGTTCTCCCTGCACTGAAAATATACTGAAAGGAGAATAGGGTATCAGGTGGGAAATTCAAATTCTGGATTTCTCAGTGGCTTCCAGTTGTATACGTGATTTGGGAGCACAACCCAGCAGAGGTGCCCTCCCTGACTGGAGGTCATTTTGAAGCAAGTTATTGAGTTACAGATGTAGAGAATAGTTTGGCTCTGGCTGCTGCATGCAAAGCTTCCAGACCTCCAGGGTTTAAAGGTACTGGTCATTCTAATAATTGTTTCTTTCGTCTTCATACCTGCTCTTACCCCCCACTCACCACCACAATGTCTTTCTCTTCAGCTGCTGCGGATCCAGCTGTATCACATGAAGAACATGTTTAAGACTTGCCGACTGGCCAAAGAGTAAGTCTCCTGTGGAGGCCAGAGGCCTCTTGCTGGGTTAATGTCTCTGAAACAGACACACCCCAGCAGTTGTCCCTTGTTGTGTGAAGAAGGAAAGTAGAGAGATTTGTAGAGAATTCCAGAAATGGTCAGCAGAAAGCCTGCAGCAGTTAACTGTGTCTGTATCCTCTCTGGAAGGGAACTCTCTGGTTGTTCTGTCAGGCCAGACCTGCCAGTCTTTGCAAGCTGGCATGAATCACTGTGCAGGAAGGTATAAAAGTCACTTCTCACTCACATCTAGTAGTGTGGAGGGTCCGGAGTGGTCTGGAACTCCTAGGCTGGCCGAACACTGCCCACCCTCATCGACTCTGTCTGGGCCCTTCTTTTCCCTATCCTGCTTCTGGATAGTACAGATCCTTCTACCTTGATGTGCCACACACAATGTTCATTTTCTTCTTCTTCTTTTTTTTAAGTTTATTTATTTATTTTGAGAGCAAGAGAGACGTGAGGGTGGGGGGCAAAGAGAGGAAGAGAGAGAGAATCCTAAGCAGGCTCCACAGTCAGCATAGAGCCCAGCGTGGGGCTCAAACTCACGAACTGTGAGATCATGACCTAAGCCAAAACCAAGAGTCGGATGCTTAATCGATTGAGCCACCCAGGTGCCCCCAAAATGTTCGTTTTCGGCTCCTACCTACTTCCCCTCATTTTCTGTAGGCTTCTGGATTCCTTTGACACAGTTCCAGGCCACCTGACCGAGGATCTCCACCTATACTCGCTGAATGACTTGACTGCAACCAGGAAGGGAGAGCTGGGGCCCCGGCTTGCTGAGCTCACCAGGGCAGGGGCTGCCCACGTAGAGCGATGCATGGTAAGATAGTCTCACTTTATCATGTGACTGGACTCTTGCTTAGGGATACAGGGAGTGGGATGGACCCAAGTTCTTACCATGCAGTTTCAGGAAGTTGAAATGGGCTGTCAACACTGGGAGAAAAACTGGGTAGGATTGCTGTTCCTGGGATTGGTGAACAGCTAATTCATCCAGATCTAAAGAACCTGAAATCAGAAGAAGATGTGGTGCTGGCACTGCCCCTGGGTAAGGGCAGGACTAAGCAGGCCTTCAGTGTAGAATTGTCCTGATGTGGGAGGAGAGAACCCTGAATTAGAATCTGGAGAGGGACTGGGTCTCCCTCCACTTTATCATTCTAAAATTACTGTGACCAAAGGAAGTACTTTGCCCTCTCTGCAGTAAGCCTCAATTTTCTTGTCTCTAACATGAAGATAATAATTAATAGCCCCTGCCCTTTCCTCTCAGTAGTTTTGAGAATTGACGAAATAATTTACATGAAAGCATTTTGTAAACTTCATTCTATAGATGCAAGTTATTATTGTCCTTGATATACTCAACATGCCAGAAATTCAGAAGTTCCATTTTTAGAATTTCCCATCTTAGAATATGCCCAGTGTGTGTTCCTGTGACAGTCCCAGAATTAGAGCTCAAAATAGGGCATATGTAGAGATCCTGTATAGTGGGGGGAATTGGAAAGGTTTTGCTATAACCTGATTCAAGGCTGGGTGTTATTTTGGAGAAATGCCCTTGCCATCACATTTTATGTTAATTGGCTGTGGTTCCTATTTCAAAATAGAGTCATCACCCAGCCTGGAATTCTGACTTTAGGAAGCCCCTTGTGGCATCATCCCTTCTTTCTTTACAACTCTGCATTGTGAACCACTCTCGTGGTTGCAGTTTCTCAAACTCATGCTCCCTTGTCTCCATCTTAAAGGTTTGTCTAACACTGCCCGGTCCTGGCCCCAGTTTGGCTGTCATGTCCAGCCGGTCTCTTCCCAGAAGGCGGGAGAACCCCTTAGGGTCCACTCAAGTCTTCTTTATATTTTGCCCCGTCCCTCACTTGGGTTCATCCTCTTGTGCCAGTTCCTGGTTTGCTGCCCCTGATTTTGCTGCTTGTCCCTCTCCCCCCACCCCAGCTCTGCCAAGCCAAGGGCTTCATCTGTGAGTTCTGTCAGAACGAGGATGACATCATCTTCCCTTTTGAGCTCCATAAGTGCCGGACCTGTGAAGGTAAGTACTGGTGCGGGTGTGGAGTGGGCAAACCAGACTGAACACGAAGCTCATTTATTTCCCTCAGCCGTCCCTATTAGGAAGAGTTCAGTTTGTCTCAGAAACTCCCTGTTTTCACCACAGGTGCACCTAGCAGTGGTGGCAAGAAGGGGCTGTGGCAGTGATTTACTTCTGGCTTGAGATAATACAAATAGTTTTCTCTTTTTTTTTTTCACCTTCCCTGAATAGAGTGTAAAGCGTGTTACCATAAGGCTTGTTTCAAGTCTGGAAGCTGTCCCCGCTGTGAGCGGCTGCAGGCCCGGCGGGAATTGCTGGCCAAACAGAGCCTGGAGTCTTACATGTCAGACTACGAGGAGGAACCCACTGAAGCCTTGGCCCTAGAGGCCACCGTCCTGGAGACCACCTGAAGAAAGCACATTAAGCCCTCTTCTAGCCGCTAGGGTCACACATAATGCAGAACTGAGCCACCCTTTTAAGGACTTTCCCCACTTGGTTTTTTTTTTTTTCTTTGATTATTATCATCATTTTTTTTATGACTTATCTAACGTCCATGTGTAATCAACCTTTGTTAGGTTGGTGAGGTCCAGTCTGTTGTGACAATGTGTAGGTACTGGGTATTTCCATCAGAACTGACACACAGGTCCTTAATGTGAAGCTTCTAGTGCCTCTGTCAGGGGAGTGGACAATGAGACCCAGTGCTTCTGACATCCATGGCCTTCTCCACTTGGACCAGATCCGGTTTCAGCTGCGTTTCAAGTATCATTTCCAGTTGTATTTTGTTTTAGTTCTGGAGCTTCTGAGTCAGGCCTTTCTCAACCAACTCACTTCTCCTTTGCTGCTGAAATAGGAGGACGGAGTTTTCTCTCTCAGTCCTGAAATAGAGTCAGACTGCACCCTGAGGAGAAGCATTAGAGGATGGGAGTACATCGTGGGCATTCTGTCCAGCTTATTTAGGTATTTTTTAGGCCATAAAAGCAGCATTATTACCTGTAATCCTCAGAGACCTCAAGGAGTCCACCATGTGACCTACTTGTTTGAAGTATTCTAGGCAAAGATGATGTCACAAGCTGACTTTCTTTACCCTGGTGGGCTTGAAGCAAAGAAACAGAACTGATACTTAGGCCAGACCCCTTCACAGCCTTACACCCAGCATAAGTGAGGCCACAGCTCTGTTGCTTAAGGAGCATTTATTCAGTCAGAGGAGCTGTTGGCCTCCTCTTAAGGTCTCTTTTTTTCAACCTAGCTCTGGTGTACGTATGATCTTTCAAGCTTAGGCAAGTCCCTGATGCCATCCTAAGTTGAGGACAAAAACTCTATCCACCATCTTATTTGTGGGTCTCTTGCCACTGTGCCCATTGTTAGGTGGTCATTTTGGTTCTGAGTAAAAGTATGGCCCAACTCCATTCTCATCCCCTTCCTGCAACAGAGTTGGGACCCTCCCTGGTGGATGAACTCTTACCTTTGTTTCTTTTGTTAAAGTTGGGGTAAGGGTGGGGAAGCTTTCTGCTATTAGTGGGGTTAGGGAACTTGGCAATTTGTGGACATGAATGTGAGTGTGAATGTTCCTGTGTTCTTGGGCTAACAAGAGCCTTTATGCCTATTATGCACTGAGCCATTTAGCCTGGTGATATCCATATGTTCCATCATTCTTTCCATATTACTAATTTCAACACACACATACCCTTTCTTAAGATGTGTGTTTCTAGGGGACCGTGATATATTTGTGGTGTTCTTTAAGTTGCTATAGCTCCTGACCTCTGTGTATAACACTGGTCAGGGTTACTGTTCTGAAGGCTGGCGGCTCTGTGAACAAAAGCCCACAGCGTTTTGTTTTGGTTGTTTTGGTTTTTGTTTCATTCTGGGACTGACTTCTTGTATACCTGTCTTTTCCATAGTTGGTTGCTAATAGAAAAAACTTGGTGTAGATGCTACCCCAAGAAGCCGAACAGAAAGTAGCACATGGTTGGTGGAAGCCAATGAGTGCCTGAGCTGGAGGCACCCAGGAGTCTCACAGGAAGTAGAAGGGGCAGGAAGGAAGTGGCCAGAGCTGAGGCTCCACCAGGGCAACAGGGAGCAGGGAGGAAATGATGCATGGCATTGATCTCTCTGCCTCGGACTTGGGATCGGGCTGGAAGACCCTGAGCTTGTTTCCCTTAGTTCATTGGGAAGACTCTGAGAGCCAAGACTTCCAGCCCAGCCCAGTTTTGAAGGGCTAACTAGGAGCCTTGTCCAACCTAGGAGCTTTGGGAATTGCCCCACAAAACTCAAGGCTTACTAAAGGTTAGGCCTCAGATTCAGACTCAGGGGTTTGTAAAAAATGGTGAACTCTGCTTCTAGTTGTGGTACAAATTACACATCCAGCTCCTTGCTCCAAGTCACTACACTGGAAGAGAGATGCACTCTCATTATTGTTCCGCCTATTTCATATTAGCATAGGACCAAAAGATGGAAAACGACAGTTTCCAAAGTTGAGCTCAGCAGTCTTACATGCTCCTGGTTTTTCACTTATTTTTCTCCACCTTTCACATTCCATCTCTTTAGATTGCGTATCTGTTTTAGTGACCCTGACACTCTGCTGTCATCACTGTCCAAATACCCATTTATTTATTTATTTGAGAGGAAAGAGTATGGGATATTTTGAAAGCACTTTGCAACTAATACCAGTATCTGAAATCCCCTGCTGTTGTGGGGAAAAGCTTTGAATGCACTGAAGAGAGTTCTTTCTGAATGAAATGGGAGGGAAAAAGTGTTCTTTTTTATAAATAAAGGGAAAAAAGTTAAAAGTTTGCTTGCAAGGTAGAGACAAGATTCAAGACATTGCAGAAGAGTGGAAGGCAAATATTTTCCACTTAAATGAGGCTGTTATTGACTTTCTCTGCCAAGGCTTTAGAGTTTTTGTTAAATTAACATAAAAGGAGCAAGAGTCTATATAGAGATGTTCTGTTCATGTGCAACTTGTGTTCTGAACTGGATTTCTATTCACTGTAATACATACACAGCCTAACAGTTCATTGTCATCTTTAATAAACTAAGGAAATAAAATTCCTGCCTTTTATTTGTCCACCTTGACTATCAGGAAATGGTTTTGAGTGTTTACTATAAAGCAGGCATGTCTAAAAATTCAGGAGGTTTCTGAGTCAGGAAAAGTGGGTCAGAATGCATCATCACTGACTTGTTGTGTGACCTTGAGCAGATCACTTTGTTTCTCTGGATTTTTTTTTTATTCCTTCATGTATAAAAGACGTGGGCACAGTCATTACCAGTGCATGAGGTGTGCCCCTTACCCATTCCCTTGATGTAAGTATCTTTTATTTTAAAGTGATGTAAATCTTTCTCTCTACAGCATCTGAATTGTGTCAGGTGCTGCCAGTGCAGAGCCTGATATGGGGCTCAAACTCACAAACCATGAGATCATGACCTGAGCTGAAACCAGGAGTCTAACCAACTGAACAACCTAGGCGCCCCTACCCTGCAACTTTCTGAACGTTTCTGCTTTAATATCTCTTGGTCATCTCCAACTGATATGTCTAAAACTAACTTAAGTATCATATTTCCCCAAACGTAAACATTAGTCACTCCAGTTTGAAAATTTGGTTTTGACTCCTTCCTCTCTGAGTCAGGTGGCATGTTCAGCTAGTAAAGCATATTTCCTTCCCACCACCTGTCATCAAATTCTGTTGAATTTTCTTTTTAAAGTAAATCTATTTTGTTCCTTTGCTGTCACTTGCACACAAATTCGGTTTCTTATCTTAATCTCAGCCATCTCTAGCCATGCCAATCTCTTCCTATTTAATCACCCATTAAATATTTGGGTACCTACTGTATGCTAGTTTCTGTGCTAAGTTCTGTGGCTACTGGAGGGAGCAAAATGGAGACAGTCGTGACTCTAGGGCACTTAGAGTCTTAAGGGGGAGACAGACATTGCCTTAAGTCACCAAAATGAATATGTAATTACAAGCTGCAATAGGAGCTATGAAGGAAAAGAGTATATACTATTGAATTGAAAAAAAAGGGGGGGTGTGTGGACCTAATTTAGGTTGGAGACAAGGCCCCTGTTAGGCACAGAGTAGAGAGAAGGGGCTCCAGATGAGAACCAGCATATGTGTTGGTGTAGAGACAGGAGGAGTTTGGGCAAGGACCTGCAAGAAGGACATACTAAGCAGGTTAGGCTTTATTCTTAGGGCCTTGGAAAGTCATTGAAGAGTCTTAGAGAAGTGACTCATCTGGTTAAAATGTCAGTGTATACTTTTCAGAGAGTAAATAGAGTAAAGCAAGAGTAGAAGCAGTGGGATCTTCTAGAGAGATGGTTGCAGTCATTCAAGAGAGAAATGATGTTGGTTTTGACTGGGGTGTGGTATATTGTCATCGCTGTCTGCACATTACCCAGAGCCTCTGAAAACAAGATGCATTCCAAATGTTCTATAATGACTCGGACATTTTAAACCAGCGAACAAAAGGCTGAGGGGAAAGATATTGGAAAGATACTGGGATAAATGACAGAATCCAAGGAAAACTGACCACTAAGTCTCAGGAAGTGTGGAGACCAGGACAGCTGTAGGAACCTCAGGTGCAAGATTTATAAACCTCTTGTTGCCAGTGAGGCAGGTCAAAGAGTAATGACTGTGTTGGGGACTCACCCCTGAATACTGGGACACACCCCAAAGAAAGGGGTGCTATGCGTTTGGACAGTCATCCATTTGTGGCATTGACTGTGTTATCCATCACTCCCTGTGGTCCCAAGTGTGTGTAGATTTGCTATACCCTGTAATGGTATAACAAGTAGGCATGATCTTTATAGCATCTTGGTTAAAGTGAGGCTCAAGCCTGCTTCCTTTTTCCTATGAACTTCTGGCTTAGAGTATGGGTAACAGGAATCACTATGCCCACCATATCCTGCTGACTCTTCTGCCCTGACCAACTACAGTCTTCTCCCATATCCAGTCTCCAGGGTATCAAACTGCCAGCTGTTAAAATTTTAGTGATAGCAACTGCCAGATGGCCCTCACTTTCCCATTGCGAGCTTGATGTTCTTGGGATCAAAGATGAATGTGATTAAAAAGGAAAGAGAATTTGCTTAGCACTACTCCTCTAGGAGCGCGGAGAAATGAGGCTATGCTTTACATATACCCTTGCCTCCCTCTATTCTGCGAACTGCTCCCAGAGGAACAGAAAGCAGAGAGCTATGCTCTGGCTTTGGAGGTCTATCAGAGACTTTGTCGTTAATTTTCCTTGGATTCTGTCATTTATCCCAATATCATTACACCAACTTAAGACCAGAACAGCGGGGTGTGAGGGTTAGTGGGTTAAAATAAATCTTGAGTGGTGGGAGGGCTCCTAGGTAGGTGGGAGCTTTAGTGACCAGCCTTCTGAGAGTCTGCAGCAAAACAGTAAGATGAACGGATGACCTGAAACCTTTTGGCAACTCGTCACCCTAGGTAAGTCCTGTCCTTTTCTCTCACTGCCTGGGGAGTTTCTCACTTGTTTTCCTTTCAAAGTGATGCTTGGAGTTCCCAACTGGTTTTATCTCCCCACTGGCCCACAGAAGGAACAGGAGCTCGCCTCCCAGCTTTTCCCCCAAGCCCTTGTTGCCACAGCAAACACAACTGCTTTAGCACCAGCAGCGTTGAGGGAAAAACACGTGAGGAATACACATCTTTCCTTTCCTCCCTCGCCTTCCAGCCTTTGCCACTTAGAATCTGAGGGAAGAAATTCAACCTAGGTGTCAATAGGTCTCCCTACGCAAAGGACTGAAAGAAGATTTGTGTATTTCTCCTTTAACCACTGGAAGCCCCACAAGCATAGATCTAACTGAAAGAAAGTCCTGACAAGGTGAAAAGTAGGAATGAGACCTACAGAGGAAAAGGGAATGAAAGAGAGCTTCTCTGTCTCTCTTTCTCTTTTGTTTAATCAATAATATTTAATTTTCTAATTAACATCCACATGCTTGAAGTCCACAAGAAAAGTATATGGTGAAAAGCCATGTGCCCAGTTTTTGCCTCACCCCCTTTGGTAGCCCCTCATTACTTTTCCATTTATCCTTAGAGAGTTTCTTTATACAAGCAAATAATGTATACTTGTTATTCTTCACCCTTTTTTAAAAATTGACATATATACATTTATGTACCTTGCTTATTTTTATTAAAAATTTTTTTTTAACATTTCTTTTTGAGAGACAGAGTGTGAGCAGGGGAGAGGCAGAGAGAGAGGGAGACACAGAATCCAAAGTAGGCTCCAGGCTCTGAGCTGTCAGCACAGAGCCTGGTGTGGGACTCGAACTCATGAACTTGTGGGATCATGACCTGAACCGAAGTCAGATGCTTAACCAGCTGAGCCACCCAGGCACCCCTGTACCTTGCTTTTTTTTTAAAAACAGTGTTTCTTAAAGAATTTTCTGTATCAGTACATGAAGAGCTTCCTTATTCTTCTTTTATAGTGGCACATTTTCCATTGTATGAATGGATAATAGTTTATTCAACCAGTTACTTACTGATGGGCATTTAAGTTGTTTCCCATCCTTTGTTAATACAAACAATGCTGCAGTGAAAAACCTGGTCATGTGTTACCTCATGTGGATGCAAGTATGTTTATAGGATAAATTCTCCAAAGTGGAATGGCTGGCACAAAAAATGTGCATTTGTAATTTTGGTAAATATTGCTACATTGCCCTCCACAGTCAGGATAAGGAGCTTGGGGGAGGGGTGGGTGGGGAGGATGGAAAACATTACTGTGGGGTCGTACTCCCTTTACCTAAAACTCACCACTATTTCTCCGTATAAGAGTTTGGTTCCTTCCCCTGGCACATAAAGGATCTTCAATACCTGGTCACACTTTAGCTTCCTAACTTCATCTCCTGCCATTCCCTGAACTACTAGCACATTCCCAACTACACCTTGATCTTTCTTCCTTACAAGAGCTAACTCAGCTACATCGTGGCTTTCTCTGGCTCTATTCTGCCCTACCCATTCTCTGTGAACCCTTAACACTCTTTCTGTACCTCCTGTTAGAACACTTCTCACACAGCCGTGTTATTTAGCATTTTCTGTAACAGAATAACGAGTGAATGGAATGAATGCCTGAATGGCCAGGTGGGCATTGGAATGTAAGGAACTGCCTGTTCTACATGGGAACAAGAATGGTTAGAAGTACACTGCGTGTCAAGGACTGGATTGTTCTCACTTTGCCTCTGACTACTGCCCCTCTTAGCTCCTTATCTCCTTGGCACTAAATCTCTGCAGAGGTTTGGTTACATTCCCAAATCTTGAAGTGATGAAAATATAGTCACCTGCCTTCTCTTCCCTCAGCTACTTTGTAACTGTTTCTGTTTTGTTTTGTCCAGCAGCCATTATCAGAGAAGGTAACTTTCCAAATGTCCTTTACTCACTTTATTATTAAACTGACAGACTTTCCTTGCCAGAGACTAAATATGATGATATCTATATGCCCTAAAAACACCCTAGGAATTAAAAAATCTTCATGTCTACAAGGTAAGCTGACAGAAGAATGATAACTCCATGTGAAAAACTGCTGAAGCTGTTAAAATATTCAAATGTTTTCCAGCCAGAGATAGAAAAATAGCTTACAGTACAAAATCTGTATTTGTTCGGAGGGCCTTTTTTTTATTGTTACAAACTAGTTATGGTTCACAGGAAGTCAAAGCCTGATTTGCAGCAAGTTCTCAAGCTTCTCTTCTGAACATTTAACTTAGACTTGAGATCTTCATAGGCTAAGACCACTGTTCAACAGGAAAAAAAGGATGCCAGCCCAGCATGCATGCATGCATCCATCCATCCATATATTCATATATCCTAAGTAGACTTATGTTTCTGTGTTCCAAACATCATGCCACAGCTGGAATGCAAACAATCATAGAACATTGTTTCAAAAGGTGTTTGCTGCAGCATAATTTGTGAGTTCAAGGTTAACAGTGGAAAATATCTAAAAATAGATGCAACTATTAAAATGATGGTCATGAAGACCGTGCTAGTAACATAGAAAAAAAATGTTATATTGTCATATGGAGACAAAGGGAGAAAAATATATGTCAAATACACATGAATCCCTACTGATATAAATAGATGATAGAATTAATAAATGAGTAAGAAGAGACAAATCTTCCTTACAGAAGAATTCAAACAATGTCTGTAAATTATTCCCTTTCCAGGAGGTGGAGCTTAATCCTCCCTCCCCTTAAGAATGGACTAGAATTAGTAATTCACTTTAAAAAAACAAAAGTATGGGGGCGCCTGGGTGGCTCAGTCGGTTAAGCGTCCGACTTCAGCTCAGGTCACGATCTCGCAGTCTGTGGGTTCGAGCCCCGCGTCGGGCTCTGGGCTGATGGCTCAGAGCCTGGAGCCTGTTTCGGATTCTGTGTCTCCCTCTCTCTCTGCCCCTCCCCTGTTCATGCTCTGTCTCTCTCTGTCCCAAAAATAACTAAACGTTAAAAAAAATTTTTTTAAATAAAAATAAAAATAAAAAAAATAAACAAAAGTATGGAAAGAGAAAGTAGCACCTTCACAATGGAGAAACCTGGCCAACACTACCTTTACCAAATGATCAAGGTTAATACCGCCAATGATGTCATGTGGATATTATACACCCTGGATATAATGTGATGTGGTGGGCACATCACTTCTGTGGTTTTCTTTACAAAAATCCATAACCTCATTCTGCTCATGAGGAAAACATAAGACAAGCCCGATTTGAGGACTGTCTACCTGAAGTACCTGACCAGTGCTCCTCAAACTGTCAAGGTCATGAAAAACAAGGAAAGACTGAGGAACTGCCACATGACAGAAGAGGCGATGGAGACACGATTGAATACAATGTTCCATCCTGAATTGGATCCTGGGACAGAAAGAAGACAGCAGCAAAGCTGGTTAAATCCAAATAAAATCTGAAGTTAAATTAAACATAATATACAAATATTGGTTTCTTAGTGTTGAAAAATGTAAGATGGTAACTTAGTGAAAACTGAAAATTTTCAGAACGCTTATGCTATCTTTGCAACTTTTCTGCAAATCTGAAATTGCAAAAGGAGAAGTTTATATATTAAAAAGTATATAATAAGGAGTGTACTTGTGATGAGCACCGGGTGTTATATGGAAGTGTTGAATCATTAAATTGTACACCCGAAACTAATATTACACTGTATTTTAACTAACCTGAATTTGAATAAAAAGTTTTTTAAAAAAGTATATATACACCATTACAACTATGAAAAAAATGTCCCTGGAAAGAAAAAAAAAAAAAAACATAAAGTAAGGGAAGGAAATACAAAAAAAAAAAATAATAATAATAAGTATGGCGCTATTAAAATGATGGAATTATGCAGTAATTCCCCCGCTTTTCATGTACTTATTGAAATATCTGCAAACTGGTCATATTATTATTTTTTTTTTTTATTTTTTTTTTCAACGTTTTTTATTTATTTTTGGGACAGAGAGAGACAGAGCATGAACGGGGGAGGGGCAGAGAGAGAGGGAGACACAGAATCGGAAACAGGCTCCAGGCTCCGAGCCATCAGCCCAGAGCCTGACGCGGGGCTCGAACTCACGGACCGCGAGATCGTGACCTGGCTGAAGTCGGACGCTTAACCGACTGCGCCACCCAGGCGCCCCTGGTCATATTATTTTTTAGAATATATATAGTTAATTTTGGTTTTTGCTTTGTTTTAAGGGAAAAAATGCTTTCCCTTGAAATGCAGGGAATTTACAAAAAGGGAGGGAATGTACAAAAAGTGTGTGGATATTAAAGGGTAGTCAGGACAGCTATTGCTTTAAAATACTCCCCAAACATTCTTCAGCACAAGATAAGGTGACCCAAATTGGCTGAGAAAATATCCAGGGCTTCCCTCTTCTTGATCTCCTAGCCTCATGCCCAGTTCCCCTGAGAACTGGTGCCTCTGTCTAGACTTTCTGTCCCGAGCACACACAGGGAGAGGACACCTTGGAGTTTACATAAACATTTTGCGCATCAGACTTAGAGACTTTGGTTTCTATCCTTGATAGTTTCTTTTTTTTAAAATTTAATCTTTATTTTTGAGAGAGAGAGAGAGTGTGTGTGAGTGAGGGAGGGGTGGGGGGTGGACACAGAATCCGAAGCAGGTTCCAGGCTCTGAGCTCTCAGCACAGAGCCTGGTGTGAGACTCAAACTCACAAACTTGTGGGATCATGACCTGAGCCGAAGTCAGATGCTTAACCAACTGAGCCACTCAGGCACCCCTATGTTGATAGTTTGTAAGGTCCCCATCATTACCTTCATCCTGGAGGAACTTTGGCTTCTGGGTACATTGCAACTAATTAGGGTCCCTCAGAAGGCTGGGGGCAGATAAGGGACTCGTGGGACTTAAGAAAAGTTCTCTTGACTGGCAGGTTGTAGAGTAGAAGGTCCAGGCAGTTCCATCTAAACAGTTTTCCAGAGACTTCTCAGATTCCAGGTGTTTTGAAGACTACAAACAACACCATTTGACTCTGGTGTGGTGCTTCCATCATAAACAGAAACTACTATGAACAGAAACTACTCCTGCATTTGCACTTACTTCCCTTACCATGCCCACTTTGGACCCAGGCAGAAGTAAAGTCTTAAAACTAGAGGTGAAGAGTTTACCAGCCAAACAGAAATATTTATCCAGCCTGCATTCTTTCCACAAAATACCAGTCATCTCAGGAGTCCCAGAGAAAAGTTAGGTCAAGTCTTCTCTTTAATCCTTAGTTAATATCTTTTCTCACAAAAACCTTACCAGATTTTTGTTTTTAACCCTCTGACCAAGGGGTGGGCACATGGCTCAAATCTGTATTGCCTGAACTCTTTCCCGAGACTTTGAACCTTGAGCAAGTTAGGCAAAGACCAAAAAAGGTGGGCTGGCACTTATTCTAAAGTGGTGATGAGACTGTCATTCCCGCCTTTCAGACTCTGGAGCTTCCAGTTTCCTATCCTGTTCTGAGTCTAGTTCTTTAAACTTCCCTTCAAATCTTTTTAGTATATCCCTGTGTTTCTTAAGTGGACAGAATTTTGGTAGAGTTTTATTAATAGCAGGATGAAGGGTTTATGATAGGGAAGTGAATTTGAGGGCCATTTTATGATTTTTTTCTGACAAAGAACCCTAGTACAGTCAGTAAAAGGGCAAAAGAGAAGGCAATGACTCGAATAATCCCCAAATTATGCAATCAAATATTGACTTTATTTGTTTGATGTAAACTGACCCAAGTGATGACTGTGTGATTCTTTTCATCTACTCTGTGTATAACTCAGTGCTTGGATATGGTTCCTGCCCTTCAGGCACCTACTATTTAGTTATAAAATAGGACTGCACAAATGATATCATCAGATGTGGAATGTTTACTGTGTGCTGAGCACTATGCTGAATTCTTTACACGGATGACCCATGTAATCCTCCCAGCTACCTTATAAAGTTGATGCCATTATCATTTCTATTCTATGGAAGGAGAAATTAAGGCACAGAGAGTTGGAGTAACTTGCCCAAAGTGACACTGCTAGTAAACAATGGAGCCTGGATCCGATATGGGCAGTCTGACTCCATAAACCCCAGTCTTAACCACTGTGTTATGCTGAAATGAATGATAAAGATGGAGTTCTGGAAGGTCAGAAGGGGGGAGATAAATGTGGCCAGAGTGATTAGGGGAGCCCTCGAGGGCTTCTTGGTTCTGGAGCTGACTCTCAAAGGCTGGTTGGAATTTAATATTGAAAGGAAGGAGAAGAGCCTCTTGGGAAAGAGAGGACGGCCCGTGCAACAGGAACGAAAACAAAGAGCTGGAACTGAAAAGCCTTTAGACAGCTGTGAAACATACAGGAAGATGGTCCTTTCTTAATTGTTCAAGGAACAATTGGATAATTATGGGAGAAGTCAGATCATAATCAGTCTTGAATGACATGTCTACCACTATGACTTTACCCTGCAATGAGGATCCCTGCATCTTTTACAGGGAATAACAGCTGAAACCCTTTTTATAATAGAAAGTTGCAAACATATACAAAGATATGGAGCATAGTATACTAAATCCCCATGTACCTATTATCCAGATTTAACAATTAGCAACTTACAATTGTGTTTCATCTATATCCCCACCTACTGCCCCTGCCAAGATTATTTTGAAGCAAATCTCAGACATCGTATTATTTCATCTATACATATTTCAGGATATGTCGAAAATCCCAAGGAATCTCTTTTAAATGCCCTGTTAGAATAAGTGAGGTTAGCAATATTGCAGGATATAAAATAATCGTGCAAGAAACAGTTGCATTTTTATATACTAGCAATGAGCACCAAAATTACAAATTTACAATCACTTAAAAAATAGGTGCAAATCAAACAAAATATGTACAGGATTTGTATGCTGCAAGTACAAATTATTGATGAAAGAAATAAAAGATTTAAATGAATGGAGAGATATATTATGTTCATGGATTGGAAGATTCTACATAGTAAAGATATCAATTCTCTCCAAATTTATATACAGAGTTGATGCAATTCCTATCAAAACTGCAGCAAGGTTTTTTGTCTAAATGAACAAGATTATTCTAAATTTTATATGAAAAGACAAAGAAACAAGAATAACTAAAACAATTTTGAAAAAGAAGAATAAAGTAGCCATCAGTCCACCCAATTTCAAGACTTCTTATGTAGCTACAGTAATCAAGGACTGTGTGGTATTGGTGGAGGGACAGAAACATAGATCAATGGAACAGAATAGAGAACTGAAAAATAGACTCACACAAATCTGCCTACCTGATTTTGGACAAAGATGCAAAAGCAATTCAATGGAAGAAAGATAGCCTTTTCAACAAATGGTGTTGAAGCAATTAAAAATCGATAGGCAAAAAGCAACCCTGACCTAAGTTTCATACCTGTACAAAAATTAATTCAAAATGGATCACAGACTTAAATGTAAAGTTATAAAACTTTTAGGAAAAAAAATATCAGGTTCTATGGCTAAGCAAAGAATTCTTAGATTTGACATCAAAAGCATGATTTATAAAAGGAAAAAGTCATAAACTGGACTTCATCAAAATAAAAACTTTTCATCTGCAAAAGACCTGTTAAAAGGAAAAAAAAAGACAAGCTACAAATCTGGAGAAAATATTTGCAAGCCACACATGCAACAAAAAGCTAGTGTCTAAAAAGAAGCCTCAAAACTCTATAGTAAATGTATGTCAATTACATCTCCATTTAAAAGAATTAATGGAAAAAACTCAACAGTAATAAAATAAACACTTCAATTGGAATATGAGCAAAAGATAATAAGAGACATTTCACTGAAAAAGGTATACAGATGACAAAAACAAGCACACGGAAAGATGTTCAATATAAATTAATCATTAAGGAAATGAAAATTTCAACCACAAGATATCGCTACATATCTATCAGAATCACTAAAGTAGAAAATAGTAAAAATACTAAATGTTGTCAAGGATGCAAAGAAATTATATCACCCATTCATTGCTGGTGGGAATATAAAATGGTACAGCCAATTTTTAAAATAGTTTGTCAGTTTCTTACAAGAGTAAACATACAACTACCATATGACCCACCAATTTCAACTTTGCATATTTATCCCCCCAAAATGAAAAACATATATTCACCGCCAAAAACCTGTACGTGAATGCTAATGGTGACATTATTAGTCAAAAACTGGAAACAACCAAGACATCTTTCTACAGCTGAATGTAAAACAAACTATAGTATGTCCATACTTCAGAATACTACCCAGAATTAAAAGAAATAAATTACTGATACATGCAACAACTGGATGAAGCTCCAGAGAATTATTATGCTGAATGAAAAAAAGCCAATCTTAAAAGTTATACTCTGCATGATTCCATTTATATAACATTCTTGAAAATGACAAAATTATGAAAGGGAGAACAGATTAGTGGTTGCCAGAGGTTAAGGAGGGTGTGGGGCAGGAGTGAAGTGAATGTGGCTATAAAAGGGCAACATGAAGAATTCTCGCCATGGTAATGCTCTGTGTCTTGACACTTTCAAAGTTAATATTCTGTTTGTGTTATTGTACTGAAATTTTCATGAGATGTTACCCTTGGGAAAACTGGGTGAAAGGTACATGGACTGCTCTGTATCATTTCTTACAATTGCATTTACATTTACAATTAATTATCTCAAACTAAAAAATTTAATGGAAAAACTTAACATTATAAACTGCTATGAGAAAGAATCAGTAGATGCAATGGGATAAGTCATACCTCAGGAGCTACAGAGAATACAGCAATGTGAAAGAGAGTTCAAAATTAATTAATAGTGTGAAGAGCTAAAAATAGTCAAGGAAATTTTAAAGAAGAACAATGTTTCTCTAATAGATCTCAAAACATATTCTAAAGCTATCATAATTAAGATAATGTGGCACTTGTATACGGAAAGGCAAATTAAAACAATGAAACAAAATGGAAAGTTCATAAATGGATCCATACATGTAAGGAAACTTGATCTATGACAGAGGTAGTATCACAAAATAATGGGGAAGTGATGCATTTTTTGGAACATAATAATATAATACTTGTTATCCATGTGAAAAAAGAGTTATTTTAGACCCACACCTCAAATCAACACAAAAATTAATTCCAGATAGGGGCACTTGGATGGCTCTGTCAGTTGAGAATCCAACTCTTGATTTTGGCTCAGGTCATGATCTCACGGTTTCTGAATTTCAGCCTCATGTCAGGCTCTGCACTGACAGCATGGAGCCTGCTTGGGATTCTCTTTCTCTCCCTCTCTCTCTCTCTCTCTGCTCCCTCCCCCTCTCTCCCTCTCTTAAAATAAACAAATACACTTAAAAAATTCATTCTAGGTAGATTAAAGGCATACATGTGAAAAATAAAATGTTAATGCTCTTGTGGCTTAAATTGTGTCTCCCAGAAAATCATTTGAGTTCAAACTCTATCCTCTGGTACCTATGAATGTGGCCTTTTTGAAAAGAGGATCTTTGCAGATGCAGTCAAACTGAGGTCGCCCTGGAGTAGAGTGGGCCCTAAATCCAATATGACTGATGTCCTTATAAGAAGAGAAGAGACAGAGACCCAAAAGGAGAGCCCCATGTGACAACAGACACAGAAGTTGGAGTGATGAACCAATAAACCATGGAAGGCCAGGGACTGTCGCCAACCGGGGAGAGGCAGAGAAGGATCTGCTTCTAGGACCTTCAGAGAGCACTCCCCTATCAGGACCTGATTTCAGACTTCTAGCTTCCTGAACTGTGAGAGAATACATTTTTATTGTCTTAAGCCATCCAATTTGTAGTAATTTGTTATAGCAGCTTTAGGTAATGGATCTGAATACTTTTAGAAGAAAATACAGTTAAAAAATTAGATAAAGATTTCTTAAAATAATTCACAAAAAAGCACAAACCATAACAGAAAATTTGCCTTAAAATATAGAGCTTCCACACATCAAAGAAACAAAATGAAAAGGCCAGCCAGACACAGGGAGAAATATATTTACAGCACATGTAACCTACAAAGGAGTAGTAACTGGAATTTATAAAGGATTTCCTTACTCTCAGTAAGAAAAAGATAACTTCATATAAACTCAAAAACAAAGTGTTAAAAATGAGCAAAGGTTACGAATAGTCAATTTAAAGAAGAGAACTCTAGATGATCAGTAATCCCCAAATTAGCAGTAATCATGGAAATGCAAATTAAAGCTAGAATTAATTGTGATGTCACACCCATCAGATTGGGGGGGAGAGGAAGTGAGAACATCAAGTGTTGATAAGAATGTGGAACAAGAAAGAGATTCCGGAAGATGGCGGCTAGGAGGACGCGGGGCTCACAGCGCGTCCTGCCGATCACTTAGATTCCACCTACACCTGCCTAAAGAACCCAGAAAACCGCCAGAGGATTAGCAGAAGGGAGTCTCCGGAGTCAAGTGCAGACTAGAGGCCCACGGAAGAGGGTAGGAAGGGCGGCGAGGCGGTGCGCGCTCCACGGACTGGCGGGAGGGAGCCGGGGCGGAGGGGCGGCTCGCCGGCCAAGCAGAGCCCCCGAGTCTGGCTGGCAAAAGCGGAGGGGCCGGAGGGACTGTGTTCCGACAGCAAGCGCGACTTAGCGTCTGGGAGGTCATAAGTTAACAGCTCTGCTCGGAAAGCGGGAAGGCTGGAGGACAAAGGGAGGGAGAGCTGCTGAGCCCCCGGACGGCAGAGCTCAGCTTGGCGGGGAACAAAGGCGCCAGCGCCATCTCCCCCGCCCATCCCCCAGCCAAAATCCCAAAGGGAACCAGTTCCTGCCAGGGAACTTGCTCGCTCCGCGCAAACACCCAACTCTGTGCTTCTGCGGAGCCAAACCTCCGGCAGCGGATCTGACTCCCTCCCGCTGCCACAGGGCTCCTCCTGAAGTGGATCACCTAAGGAGAAGCAAGCTAAGCCTGCCCCTCCAGCCCCCGTGCACCTTGCCTACCCACCCCAGCTAATACGCCAGATCCCCAGCAACACAAGCCTGGCAGTGTGCAAGTAGCCCAGACGGGACACGCCACCCCACAGTGAATCCCGCCCCTAGGAGAGGGGAAGAGAAGGCACACACCAGTCTGACTGTGGCCCCAGCAGTGGGCTGGGGGCAGACATCGGGTCGGACTGCGGCCCCGCCCACTAACTCCAGTTATACACCACAGCACAAGGGAAGTGCCCTGCAGGTCCTCACCACGCCAGGGACTCTCCAAAATGACCAAACGGAAGAATTCCCCTCAGAAGAATCTCCAGGAAATAACAACAGCTAATGAACTGATCAAAAAGGATTTAAATAATATAACAGAAAGTGAATTTAGAATAATAGTAATAAAATTAATCGCTGGGCTTGAAAACAGTATACAGGACAGCAGAGAATCTCTTGCCACAAAGATCGAGGGACTAAGGAACAGTCACGAGGAGCTGAAAAACGCTTTAAACGAAATGCAAAACAAAATGGAAACCACGATGGCTCGGCTTGAAGAGGCAGAGGAGAGAATAGGTGAACTAGAAGATAAAGTTATGGAGAAAGAGGAAGCTGAAAGAAAGAGAGATAAAAAAATCCAGGAGTATGAGGGGAAAATTAGAGAACTAAGTGATACACTAAAAAAAAATAATATACGCATAATTGGTATCCCAGAGGAGGAAGAGAGAGGGAAAGGTGCTGAAGGGCTACTTGAACAAATTATAGCTGAGAACTTCCCCGAACTGGGGAAGGAAAAAGGCATTGAAATCCAAGAGGCACAGAGAACTCCCTTCAGACGTAACTTGAATCGATCTTCTGCACGACATATCATAGTGAAACTGGCAAAATACAAGGATAAAGAAAAAATTCTGAAAGCAGCAAGGGATAAACGTGCCCTCACATATAAAGGGAGACCTATAAGACTCGTGACTGATCTCTCCTTTGAAACTTGGCAGGCCAGAAAGGCTTGGCACGATATCTACAGTGTGCTAAACAGAAAAAATATGCAGCCGAGAATCCTTTATCCAGCAAGTCTGTCATTTAGAATAGAAGGAGAGATAAAGGTCTTCCCAAACAAACAAAAACTGAAGGAATTTGTCACCACGAAACCAGCCCTACAAGAGATCCTAAGGGGGATCCTGTGAGACAAAGTACCAGAGACATCACTACAAGCATAAAACATACAGACATCACAATGACTCTAAACCCATATCTTTCTATAATAACACTGAATGTAAATGGATTAAATGCGCCAACTAAAAGACATAGGGTATCAGAATGGATAAAAAAACAAGACCCATCTATTTGCTGTCTACAAGAGACTCATTTTAGATCTGAGGACACCTTTAGATTGAGAGTGAGGGGATGGAGAACTATTTATCATGCTCCTGGAAGCCAAAAGAAAGCTGGAGTAGCCATACTTATATCAGACAAACTAGACTTTAAATTAAAGGTTGTAACAAGAGATGAAGAAGGGCATTATATAATAATCACAGGGTCTATCCACCAGGAAGAGCTAACTATTATAAATGTCTATGCGCCAAATACCCGAGCCCCCAGATATATAAAACAATTACTCATAAACATAAGCAACCTTATTGATAAGAATGTGGTCATTGCAGGGGACTTTAACACCCCACTTACAGAAATGGATAGATCATCTAGACACACAGTCAATAAAGAAACAAGGGCCCTGAATGATACATTGGATCAGATGGACTTGACAGATATATTTAGAACTCTGCATCCCAAAGCAACAGAATATACTTTCTTCTCGAGTGCACATGGAACATTCTCCAAGATAGATCATATACTGGGCCACAAAACAGCCCTTCATAAGTTTACAAGAATTGAAATTATACCATGCATACTTTCAGACCACAATGCTATGAAGCTTGAAATCAACCACAGGAAAAAGTCTGGAAAACCTCCAAAAGCATGGAGGTTAAAGAACACCCTACTAACGAATGAGTGGGTCAACCAGGCAATTAGAGAAGAAATTAAAATATATATGGAAACAAATGAAAATGAAAATACAACAATCCAAACGCTTTGGGATGCAGCGAAGGCAGTCCTGAGAGGAAAATACATTGCAATCCAAGCCTATCTCAAGAAACAAGAAAAATCCCAAGTACAAAATCTAACAGCACACCTAAAGGAAATAGAAGCAGAACAGCAAAGGCAGCCTAAACCCAGCAGAAGAAGAGAAATAATAAAGATCAGAGCAGAAATAAACAATATAGAATCTAAAAAAACTGTAGAGCAGATCAACGAAACCAAGAGTTGGTTTTTTGAAAAAATAAACAAAATTGACAAACCTCTAGCCAGGCTTCTCAAAAAGAAAAGGGAGATGACCCAAGTAGATAAAATCATGAATGAAAATGGAATGATTACAACCAATCCCTCAGAGATACAAACAATTATCAGGGAATACTATGAAAAATTATATGCCAGCAAATTGGACAACCTGGAAGAAATGGACAAATTTCTAAACACCCACACTCTTCCAAAACTCAATCAGGAGGAAATAGAAAGCTTGAACAGACCCATAACCAGCGAAGAAATTGAATCGGTTATCAAAAATCTCCCAACAAATAAGAGTCCAGGACCAGATGGCTTCCCAGGGGAGTTCTACCAGACATTTAAAGCAGAGATAATACCTATCCTTCTCAAGCTATTCCAAGAAATAGAAAGGGAAGGAAAACTTCCAGACTCATTCTATGAAGCCAGTATTACTTTGATTCCTAAACCAGACAGAGACCCAGTAAAAAAAGAGAACTACAGGCCAATATCCCTGATGAATATGGATGCAAAAATTCTTAATAAGATACTAGCAAATCGAATTCAACAGCATATAAAAAGAATTATTCACCATGATCAAGTGGGATTCATTCCTGGGATGCAGGGCTGGTTCAACATTCGCAAATCGATCAACGTGATACATCACATTAACAAAAAAAAAGAGAAGAACCATATGATCCTGTCAATCGATGCAGAAAAGGCCTTTGACAAAATCCAGCACCCTTTCTTAATAAAAACCCTTGAGAAAGTCGGGATAGAAGGAACATACTTAAAGATCATAAAGGCCATTTATGAAAAGCCCACAGCTAACATCATCCTCAACGGGGAAAAACTGAGAGCTTTTTCCCTGAGATCAGGAACACGACAGGGATGCCCACTGTCACCACTGTTGTTTAATATAGTGCTGGAAGTTCTAGCATCAGCAATCAGACAACAAAAGGAAATCAAAGGCATCAAAATTGGCAAAGATGAAGTCAAGCTTTCGCTTTTTGCAGATGACATGATATTATACATGGAAAATCCGATAGACTCCACCAAAAGTCTGCTAGAACTGATACATGAATTCAGCAAAGTTGCAGGATACAAAATCAATGTGCAGAAATCAGTTGCATTCTTATACACTAACAATGAAGCAACAGAAAGACAAATGAAGAAACTGATCCCATTCACAATTGCACCAAGAAGCATAAAATACCTAGGAATAAATCTAACCAAAGATGTAAAAGATCTGTATGCTGAAAACTATAGAAAGCTTATGCAGGTAATTGAAGAAGATATAAAGAAATGGAAAGACATTCCCTGCTCATGGATTGGAAGAATAAATATTGTCAAAATGTCAATACTACCCAAAGCTATCTACACATTCAATGCAATCCCAATCAAAATTGCACCAGCATTCTTCTCGAAACTAGAACAAGCAATCCTAAAATTCATATGGAACCACAAAAGGCCCCGAATAGCCAAAGTAATTTTGAAGAAGAAGACCAAAGCAGGAGGCATCACAATCCCAGACTTTAGCCTCTACTACAAAGCTGTCATCATCAAGACAGCATGGTATTGGCATAAAAACAGACACATAGACCAATGGAATAGAATAGAAACCCCAGAACTAGACCCACAAACGTATGGCCAACTCATCTTTGACAAAGCAGGAAAGAACATCCAATGGAAAAAAGACAGTCTCTTTAACAAATGGTGCTGGGAGAACTGGACAGCAACATGCAGAAGGTTGAAACTAGACCACTTTCTCACACCATTCACAAAAATAAACTCAAAATGGATAAAGGACCTGAATGTGAGACAGGAAACCATCAAAACCTTAGAGGAGAAAGCAGGAAAAGACCTCTCTGACCTCAGCCGTAGCAATCTCTTACTCGGCACATCCCCAAAGGCAAGGGAATTAAAAGCAAAAGTGAATTACTGGGACCTTATGAAGATAAAAAGCTTCTGCACAGCAAAGGAAACAACCAACAAAACTAAAAGGCAACCAACGGAATGGGAAAAGATATTTGCAAATGACACATCGGACAAAGGGCTAGTATCCAAAATCTATAAAGAGCTCATCAAACTCCACACCCGAAAAACAAATAACCCAGTGAAGAAATGGGCAGAAAACATGAAAAGACACTTCTCTAAAGAAGACATCCGGATGGCCAACAGGCACATGAAAAGATGTTCAACGTCGCTCCTTATCAGGGAAATACAAATCAAAACCACACTCAGATACCACCTCACGCCAGTCAGAGTGGCCAAAATGAAGAAATCAGGAGACTATAGATGCTGGAGAGGATGTGGAGAAACAGGAACCCTCTTGCACTGTTGGTGGGAATGCAAATTGGTGCAGCCGCTCTGGAAAGCAGTGTGGAGGTTCCTCAGAAAATTAAAAATAGACCTACCCTATGACCCAGCAATAGCACTGCTAGGAATTTATCCAAGGGATACAGGAGTACTGATGCATAGGGGCACCTGTACCCCAATGTTTATAGTGGCACTCTCAACAATAGCCAAATTATGGAAAGAGCCTAAATGTCCATCAACTGATGAATGGATAAAGAAATTGTGGTTTATATACACAATGGAATACTACGTGGCAATGAGAAAAAATGAAATATGGCCTTTTGTAGCAACATGGATGGAACTGGAGAGTGTGATGCTAAGTGAAATAAGCCATACAGAGAAAGACAGATACCATATGGTTTCACTCTTATGTGGATCCTGAGAAACATAACAGAAACCCATGGGGGAGGGGAAGGAAAAAAAAAAAAAAAAAAAAAAAGAGGTTAGAGTGGGAGAGAGCCAAAGCATAAGAGACTGTTAAAAAACTGAGAACAAACTGAGGGTTGATGGGGGGTGGGAGGGAGGGCAGGGTGGGTGATGGGTATTGAGGAGGGCACCTTTTGGGATGAGCACTGGGTGTTGTATGGAAACCAATTGGACAGTAAATTTCATATATTAAAAAAAAAAAATAAAAAAAATTAAAAAAAAATAAAATAAAATATTTGACAAAATTTAGTATTATAAAAAAAAAAAAAAAAAAAAAGAATGTGGAACAAGAAATCCTGCCTGTTGGAAGATAAATCACTATGGACCTTTGATCGCACTCACATGTTGCAGATGTGTACAACCTATGACTGAACAATTTCATTCCTAGGTGGTGTAGGAGGAGAAATGTTTAAGAACATTGGTTATGATTATGGAAAACTGGAACCAATCCAAATGTCTACCAGCAAGAGAATGGCTAAATGTTGAAAACTCATAATGCAATGTTTTATTGTGATAAAATAGACATAAGATTTACTATTTTAACTATTTGAAATGTATATTTCAGTGTATTAAGTACATTCACATTGGTTAAGTACATTCAAAGACATATGATTCCATTTATTTTATTTTTTATCATCTTTTAATTGAAGTGTAGTTGGCATACAATATCATATTGGCTTCAGGTGTACAACATAGTGATTCCACATCTATATACAATTACAAAATACTCACCACACTGAGTGTAGTTACTATCTGTTACCATACAAAGTCATTACAATATTATTGCATATATTCCCTGTGCTAAGTATACTCATGCTGTTCCACAGCCATGACCACCATCCTTCTCCAGAACTTTGTCATCACACTGTCCTGAAACCCTGTACCCATTAAATAGTAGCTCTCTGTTACCTCGTCCCCCAGTTCCTTGTAACCACTGGTCTACCTTCTTTCTCTATGAATTTGACCATTCCAGGTACCTCACGTAAGTGGAGTTGTACAGTATTTGGTTTTGTGTATGTGGTTATTTCATGTAGCATAATGTTTTCAAAGCTCATCCATGTTGTAACCATGTGTCAGAATTTCCCTCCTGTTTGAAGACTGAATAATACTCTGTTGTATGCCTATGCACTCACTATTGATGGATATTTGGCTATCGTGAATGATGCTATTACGAGCATTATTGTACAAATGCCTGTTCGGGTCCCTGCTTTCAATTATTTTGCTAGATATTTAAAAGTGAAATTGCACCATAGGGCAGTTCTATTTTTATTTTTTCAAGAACCACAATGCTGTTTTGCACAGTGGCCACACTATTTTATATTCCTCTCATAATAATGGAAGTCTACATAGTAAATGAAGTTGAATTATGAGAATTAACTATATAGCATGAAATCTCTAAACACATCATTCCCTCTCTTAGAATAATCTCCCTTCCCACTCAGTGGTCCATCTGGATAAATCCCAACTCCTCTTCTAATTTTGGCATAAGCTGTATCCTAGAAAGTCTTTGCAGCACACTTCCACCCCCTCTTCCCAGGCCCCTGCTGGGTCCCCCTCCTCTGCTTCTCCATCTCATTGTAATTTTGTATTGTAACTGCCCATTGGTATGTCTCTTACCACTAGACTGAAGCTTCTTGAAGGCATACCTGTGTCTGTCTGGGTCATTGTTAAATCCGCGGTGTTGGCTTAGAATAGGTGTTTAAATAATACTGTCAAATCAGTTAATGAGTTTTAAGGATATGACAGAAAGCATTTATAGCCCTGAGAACACTTGAGTCTTTCCGTGTCCCCCCACAGCAACTATTCAGAGGCTGTTAGAAAGGGAAATGGTATTCCCTCTTTCATAGCGTCTAGAATCTCAGAGCCGGAAGGAACTTCTGCAGCTCATTGTATCCGACCTCCCACCAAGTACAGTCTCCACCAGGGCCTCCCTGAGGGCTAGTTGTTCAGCCTGGTCTGAGAGCTTCCAAATATCACTATGGGGTATGCTTTCAGTTGCATGTTACAGAGACCCTAAGAGTGACAAACAAATGGAGGTTTATTGTCCTCAAATACTAAGAAGTCCCAAGGTAGCCAACTGCTAACACCGGTTCCGTTGTTGGTGATATTTTTGGGGCCCAGGCTTTTTCCATCCCCAACGTGTTGACTTTTCATCTTTGTACAATTGTTGTCTCATGATTATGGAGTGGCTGTCAGGGCTCTTGGCATCACATGCTGTCGAGGACAGGAAGTAGGGAAAAGGGGAGTGCCAGCAAGCTCTCTTCTTCTGCCTGTCCCTTTTATTTATTTGTTTGTTTGTTTTTAAATGTTTATTTATTTATTTTTGTGTGTGTGAGAGAGAATGCACGAGAGTGGGGGAGGGGCAGAGAGCGAGGAAGACCAAGAATTCAAAGCAGGTTCCACACTGTCAGTGCAGAGCCTGACACCGGGCTCGAACTCATAAACCATGAGATCATGACCTGAGCCAAAGTCAGACACTTAACTCATAAGCCACCCCAGGTGTCCCCTGCCTGTCCCTTTTAAAAGAAAGCTAAACTCCGGAAGTTCTCCAGCATATTTCCATCTGTGGTTTACTGGCCAGAACTCTATCACTGATCACCAAGTGCAGGGAGGTTTGGAAAGTAAGATTTAATCTTTCTTGTCTCCATAGTGGAAGGTGACAGGGTTCAGTCATAGTGGAAGGTGACAGGGTGCAGTTCCTGAGTCTGTCTCAGGCACTTACGGGCTCTTAAAGCAGATCCTGTGCCACTTGCATGCAGGGATGCAACAGAAACCCAGTTGGGCCAAGGGTAGAATTGGCCCCAGACTGCAGTTGGGCATTTCTAGAGTGGCCAATAGAGTCACCTTACTTTTCACATTTTCTGGTAGTAGATAGTCCCCGCGAATCTCTCTCCCTCAGCCTTCTCCTGGTCTGTCAGCCTCCCAGCAGCTCTGTGGTGTAGATGACTTATACCAGCCCTGGGAAGCAGAGCTGCCCAGCTGATTTCCCTGGCTGAAGGGAACTCCCCGGG
Source organism: Panthera leo (assembly GCF_018350215.1). Taxonomy (NCBI): domain Eukaryota; kingdom Metazoa; phylum Chordata; class Mammalia; order Carnivora; family Felidae; genus Panthera; species Panthera leo. Next base: position 71,216,420 of record NC_056687.1, read on the forward strand.
GGTGTCTCTGAATACCTCCACTATATTTTGGTTGAAAGAACACTGGACTAGTAGCCAGGAAATCAAGGTTCTCACTTCAGCTCTACGATAACTAAACTGTGTGAACTTGTGGTGCTTCTTGCCTTCTCTGGGCCTCAGTATTCTTATCTATAAAATGGGGGAGGGGATGCGGGGAGGAGTGATTCAGATTAGAAGATTGCCAAAGTCCCTGACAACAATATCATTCTGGTTTGTCTGATTCTGCTTCTTCCGCTGGTCTGGAATCCCCAGCAGATGGGAAAAATAATTTTTTTCTTTTTGCTTGCATTACCTCTGTTTGTACAAGCTATTCCAAGCAGCTGGACACCTGTGCCACTGTCTTGGTGCCACCCCCCCCCCTTCCCCGCCTTTTGCCCGTGGCTGCCCAGATGTGAGCTTGCACCTGCCTAGGGGCACAGATACCAAATGAGCTTACTGGGATGGGTGAGTATTAAAAGCCCCAGCCTTGGTCCTTGAAACACTCTTGTCTCTGCTCAATGCCTGCAACCATGTGTCTGGTTCTCCTCCTCCTGCTGTGGCTGAGCTGTGCGACCCCAAACCAGGAGACAGGTGAGGAGCCCAGTTGGCAGCTGAAAGGAACCTGGCCTCTAGTCTCTTTCATTCATTCATTCGTTCATTCATTCATTCAATCATTTTTGTTCCTGGCATGATTTACCTCCCAAGGGCTAATGCTAATTTATTAATTAAAGAGTTCATTTACTCAGCACCTACTTGTGCTTAATGTGGCTCCTCTACGTACAGATCATCTTCATATTTGTGAGATGTGGATTAGCTGGGAGGGTCTGCTTTGGTTGGGGATCCCCGAGGAGTGTCCAAAGGAGATTCCTGTGAGTAGAGGCAGCATGGGGCTCTGGAATGTGCACTGTGGGGGAGGCAGAAGGGAAGGTGGTATGACAAAGCCTAGATCCAGATTAATAGGCAGGCTCAAGGGGCAACTGCCAGGCACCAACTGATGTGGTTTGCTAAAATACCCCTGGAAATGCAGTGGGATGACAAAGCTGTGTTTACTAGAATGCCTTTTGGGAGTAAACTAAATGTCATTGGTAGGAATACTTTTTGTGGGAATGGGAGCCTCCAGGGGCGTGCTTAAGTAACCACATCTATGCTATTAAATTGTTTTGTGTAGAGGACTTCTGGGGAAGGGCAGGACTTCAGTTTTGCTGAGGGGAATTTTCAGGTTTGGGGCTGGAGCAGGATCAGTGGGAACTGCAGAGGGAGGAGGAGGCTGCCCAGGGTCCCCTTTCCACACCCTTCCTCAGCACGCTCGCCCTCTTCTCTATAAAATTGTCAAATATGTTTCAGGAGTATTGCTCTGGAGGGGCGCAAACTATCAGCAGGTTCTATTATTAGGTTCTTCACCCACTCCTTTCTGGGCCCCAGAGCTTGTCACTTTTACTAGCCTCTCGGTCTGAGGCCAACAGGATGGTCACTTGAGCTATTGCCTGCTCACTAGGAAGCCATTTCCTAGTGGTTCACTGCTTCTCTATCACATCCCATGGCTGTCGCCTCTTACCTGCACTGATCATACAGCATGGTGACGTTCCGGTTACTTGTAGTTTGATGACACTGTTCACTAGACTGAGTTCCTGGAAGGTGTTTTTTTTTTGTAGAGTCTAGTGGCGCAGGGCACTAGAATATATGTCCCTGATCCACCATGGTACCTGGCTCAGAGAGCCACTCAATAGAATAAAATGAGGGGCACTCGGGTGGCTTAGTCTATTAGGCATCTGGCTTTTGGTTTCGGCTCAGGTCATGAACTCATGGTTCATGAGTTCGAGCTCCACACTGGGCTCTACACTGACTGTGGGGAGCATGCTCGGGATTTTCTCTCTCCTCTCTCTCTGACCCTCCCCAGCTCATTCTGTCTCTCTCTCTCTCTCTCAAAATAAATAAACTTAAAAAGTAGAATAAAATGACTGACTGAATGAATGAATGAATGAGTGAATGGGCGCTTGGTCTCTTATGCTGTCATTTTTGTGATAGAACCAGTCAGGACTGTTGGAAGCTATAACTGTCTCCTGACCTTGGACACTGTGGGAACTCCAGTGTGAGCCCAAATTCAACTCAGAAATATATTTTTTAATTTTTTTTAAAGTGTTTATTTATTTTTGAGAGAGAGAGAGAGAGAGAGAGAGAGAGTGCGAGTAGGGCAGGGGCAGAGAGAGAGAGGGAGACACAGAATCTCAAGCAGGCTCCAGGCTCTGAGCTGTCAGCACGGAGCCCAATGTGGGGCTTGAACTCACAGACTGCAAGATCATGACCTAAGCTGAAGTAGGACGCTTAACTGACTAAGCCACCCAGGCAACCCTCAATTCAGATATTTTGAATTAAATTGAATAAAAATTATTTGACAGCAGAACTACAGTGATGTATTTCTTACCTTGGGTGAGCTGGTAGGGAAGACAGATATACCTCCAGAAAGAAGGCTGTAATAACAGACAGGGATTAATGCTATGTTAGAAGCTAAAATCAATAGGTTTTAAGAGTAAAAGGAAAGAGTTAATCCCAATAAATGTAGTTAATCCCTTCTATCCCAGGTGGGCTCGGGGGCGGGGCGGGGGCTGGGGGTAGGAGATGTGTTGGAAGGCCTTTCAGAATAGATCAAATTTATTTAAAAATTTTTTTTCTTGTGGAAGTTTTCTAATTTTTTTAAATGTTTATTTTTGAGAGAGAGACAAGAGGGCAAGCAGGGGAGGGGCAGAGAGAGAGAGGCAGACACAGAATCTAAAGCAGGCTCCAGGCTCTGAGCAGTCAGTGCAGAGCCCAACACAGGGCTCAAACTCATGAACCCGGAGATCGTGACCTGGGCTGAAGTCAGCCCCTTAACCGACTGAGCCACCCAGGTGCCCCCTTATGGAAATTTTCAAACACGCACAAAAAGAGAGAGAATAATATAATGAACCTACTGTTCTTATTGGCTAATTTAAAAATTATCAACATTTTGCCCAAATTCTCATCCACCATATTAAAAAATATAACCACAATACCTTATGAAAGATGAAATAATTAAAATAATTACTACCATTAAAAAATTTTTTTAATGTTTATTTTTGAGAGAGAGAGAGAAACAGAGTGTGAGCGGGGGGAGGGGCAGCGAGAGAGGCAGACACAGAATCCGAAGCAGGCTCCAGGCTCTGAACTGTCAGCTCAGAGCCCAACGCAGGGCTCAAACCCACAGACTGCAAGATCATGACCTGAGCTGAAGTCAGATGCTTAACCGACTGAGCCACCCAGGCGCCCCTACTTACTACCATTTAATATCTATTCATATTTCTCCAACTTTCAAAAAGACTTTTTTGCAACTGGCTTATTTAACCAGGACCCAAACAAGGCCCACATATTACATTTACTGGTATCTTTCTTTCTTTCTTTCTTTCTTTCTTTCTTTCTTTCTTTCTTTCTTTCTCTTTCTTTCTTTCTTTCTTTCTTTCTTTTTACTGGTATATTTCTTAAGCCTCTTCAAATCTTTCAGTCCCCTTTTCCTTTTTTTCATGCTGTTTTTAATTGACGGAACCAGGTCATTTTGTCCTGTAAAAAGTCCTACATTCTGGATTTATCTGATTGAATCTATGTGGCTGTCTCTCTGTCCTCTGCATTTCCTGAAACCTGGTAATTAAGGTTCATTTACTTTGGCAAGAATATACCATAGGTGGGGCTGTGTACTTGCTATTGCGTCTCGAAGGAGACACACAAAGTCCAGTGGTCCCACTTTACTGTGTTAAATAAACTTGATCAAACAAATGCAATCTGTGGTAGGTCCATTATAAATTTTTTTTTAATGCTTATTTATTTTTGAGACAGAGAGAGACAGAACATGAACGAGGGAGGGTCAGAGAGAGAGGGAGACACAGAATCTGAAACAGGCTCCAGGCTCTGAGCTGTCAACACAGAGTCTGATGCGGGGCTCGAACTCACGGACCGCGAGATCATGACCTGAGCTGAAGTTGGACACTTAACCAACTGAGCCACCCAGGCGCCCTGTGGTAGGTCCATTATAAACATCCCCCCTCAACCTTTCTCTAATGGTTTTAACCTCCACTGCCGATTGTTGCATAGATCCATTTTTTTCGTTAGGGGTTGCCAAACGCTGGCTTTCCGACTGTGTCGCTCCTTCTGCACTTATTGTCCCTTGTCATTTACTTGGTTTGTATGGAAAGGCTGGATAAATATTTAATTCTTCATTTATCATTTTCAGAATAACGGTCTTGTTCCTTAGCAACCCAGGGAAGATTAAATTTAAACATGACCTTGAAGAATAAGAATGTTTTCTTTTAGTGGCTATGAGAGGGAAGGGCCTTTCACACAAAGGAAACAGCTTGAGCAAAGGCTCCAAAGCAGGAGTATTCAGGGTGTTTAGAGAATGGCAGAGATTAGTAGCAAGTGCAACAAGAGGCTTTTTGAATGAGAAACCTGGTGTGGTGGAAACGGCAGGGAAGAAGTCGGGATTGCTGGTTCTACTCCCAGCTCAAGTACGACCTTCAGAAAATGACGTTTCCATTTCTAGATCAGAGACTTTCACACTTTTCTGGCCACTATCTACATTAATAAATATATTTTACACTATTATTCAGTACATACATACAGGTATATAAAAACGAAAATTTCAGAAAGAACCCTAAACATCTTACACTTACATATACAATGTATGCTATGCTATGCTGTTCTGTTCTGTTCCATTCCATTCCATCTTATTAAAATAAATGATGTTCATGGGGTGCCTGCGTGGTTCAGTCGGTTAAGCATCTGACTTCGCCTCAGGTCATGATCTCACTGTTGGTGAGTTCGAGCCCCACGTCGGACTCTCTACTGTCAGCACAGAGCCTACTTTGGATCCTCTGTCTCCCTCTCTCTCTGCCCCTCCCCTGCTTGTGTGCTCTCTCTCTTTCTCTCTCTGTCTCTCTCAAAATAAATAAGTAAAGTTAAATAAAATAAATGCTGGTCATGATCACGGAATTGATCTCTGACTCACAAATGGGCTACAACACTTGTTTGGATGGTCTCTTGGGCTCTTTTCCACCTCCAGCCCTCTTTGATCCATCCTTGGCATTGGTGACAACCTGACACTGAACCAGGCACTTGGGAAGAGGGATGATGTGAGAAGAGGAACTACTCATTTGCAGGAGGCTCCCAGCTCAGCATGAGACAGAAGCCAGGCCAAACTCAAAGGCCACCACCCCAGCCTGGCCCGCCATCACCTTGAGAGGTCTGACCTCCCAGGCCACTGCTCCCCTTTCATCGAACACCTGCCAGCCCCTCTTTCCATAACAGGCTGGGCGAGCCACACCTAACCCCGAGTCCTCTCAGGGGCCTGCTCCCTGTTGATCGCATCAACTTTGGAAGGCCCTCAAGTTTATCCCTAAACAAAGCCCCAGGCAGGTGCTAACCTAACAGGAGCTGATTCCATAGGTCAGGAACAGCACTGAGAGTCCTGGGTATGAGAACACCTGGGGCTCATTCCCACCTGAGCCACTGACTCACCAGATGACCTCGGCCACGTCCCTACCTGCCAATGCTTTGTTTTCCCCTTCCCTTAAAGAAGATGAACCCCTCGCTTGGTAGTGGATATACACTGGTCAGATATAATTGAATTGAGCAACTTGGGAAAATGATCAGAATTAAGGTTGATGTTGGGACCATGGAGACCTTCCTCTAACTTTGTGGGAGTTTTGTTGGTCCTTCTTGTCACACTTCTGTTGTTTTCTCTCTTGCTTCTCTGTCTTCCTTGCTGTCACACCCCTGCCACCCTCCTCTTCTCTCTCATTCATCTCTTTCTCTCCGCTCCGACTCATTCTTGTGCCTCTATTTTTAATAACAGCTTTCCTGAGATATAATTCATGGAACATAAAAGTCATCCTTTTAAAAGTGTACAGTTCAGTGGGTTTTAGTATGTTCACAGAGTCGTGCAAACCACTGTCTAATTTCAGAACATTTCTTCATTCCCAAAGGAGACCCTGTACCCATTAGCAGTCACTACCTGCTTCCCATACTTCCCGGCCCCCCGACAACCATTAATCTACTTTCTGTCTCTATGGGCTTCCATATTGTAGACATTTCACTTAAAAGGAATCATACAATGTGTGGCCTTTTGTGGCTGACTGCTTCCACTTAGCATCATGTTTCAGGGTTCATCCACATCGTAGCATGTGTCAGAACTTCATTCCTTTTTTGGGGCTGACTGGTATACCAGATTTTGTTTTATCCATTCATCAGTTGATGGACATTTGAAATGGTTCCACTTTGGGGTTCTTATGAAAAATGCTCCCATGGACATACATGCACAGGTTTTTATGTGAGCATGTATTTTCACTTCTCTTAAGTATATACCCAGCCGTGGGATTGCTGCATTGTATGGTTTTCACTCTAAATTAAACATTCTGAGGAACTGCCAAACTGTTTTTCTCTGTTTTTCAGGGTGGCTGCACCATTTTTCAAGTCCACCAGCAGTGGATGGTGTTCCAATTTCTCCACATTCTCACCAACACCTGTTTCCTAATGGGTGTGAAATGGTGTCTCCTTTGTGGTTCTGATTTGCCTCTCCTTGATAACAAATGGTGTTGAGCATCCTTTTGTGTGCTTGTTGCCTACTGGTATATCTTCTTTGGATATATCCTTCACCCATTTAAAAATTGGGTTATTTGTCTTTTTGTTGTTGTTGTTGTTGTTGTTGAGCTGTAGGAATTCTTTACATATTCTGGATAAAATTCTCTCATCACATGTATGATTTGCAGATATTTTCTCCCATTCCATGGGTTGTCTTTTCACTTTCTTGATACTATCCTCGGAAGCACAAAACTTTAAAATTTCGATCAAGTCCAGTGTACTTTTTTCTTTTGTTGCTTGTGCTTTTGGTGTCATATCTGGGAAACTATTGCTTCGTCCAAGGCCATGATCATTTACATCTATGTTTTCACCTAAGAGTTTTGTAGTTTTGACTCTTACATTTAGGTCTGTGATCGATTTTAAGTTAATTTTTATGTATGGTATGAGGTAGAGGTCCAAATCCATTCCTTTGCACACGGATATCCAGTTGTCCCAGTGCCATTTGTTACAACTGTCTCTTTTTATTTTAAAAAATTTTAAATATTTATTTATTTTTGAGAGAGACAGAGTGTGAGTGGAGGAGGGGCAGAGAGAGAGAGAGAGGGAGACACAGAACCCGAAACAGGCTACAGGCTCTGAGCTGTTAGCACAGAGCCTGACGTGGGGCTCGAACTGGGGAATGGCCAGATCATGACCTGAACTGAAGTTGGAGGCTTAACTGACTGAGCCATCAGGTGCCCCATACCTGTCTCTTTTTAATGTCCCCTTTTTCTGCAGGCAGCTGCTCCCAACCCCAGCCCCTCTGCTGCTTTGGAACAGATCACCACTGCAAGAGAGGAAGCTGCTACTGTGATGAGTTCTGCCACGAGGTGTCAGACTGCTGCCCAGACCACCGCGCCCTGTGCACCCTGGATAACTCACACGCAGGCTCCTTCCCACCCCTGGCGGAGCCGGATGCTGTGATGGACAGAGGCAAGCCCCTTGCTTGTACTTCAGGCCAAGGCCAGGATGTGGACTGGATGCCTCCTGAGGGCCCTGATAATCCTGAGATCCTCACATTTGGTCCATTTCGTACCAAAAGTGCCCACATATTCCTCCCAGCTTTGTTTCCCCACTGCTCCTGACCACCTGCTGCTCCCCTCTGAGCTCCTTTCCCAGATCCCCACAGGGAGAGGCTAAGCTGTTGGTGGTTGGGGATCAGGGAGGCGAGTGAGGTGGTTGGGTCACCTAACTGCCCCCGCATCTCTTGCAACATAGATGCCTCTTGACCTGACCCATGTAGACTTTTGAGGGAAGACAGGAGTCTGCAGAGAGGCGCTAGGGATGCTACATTAGGAGGAGGGAGACTGGGAGTTAGGGAGGAGGCCAGGAGCTTTTGCCTTGTGTTTCTCAGCTTCTCAGAATACCAAGATGGTGCTGCAGATGGTGCTGAGGAGGGAGACCCCCCCGAGCCCTGCAAGAAGCAACCTAGACTGGATACAGAATGTGGTGAGTACCCTGGTGGTTCTCCCGGAAGGGGTGCTGACAACCTGCTCCTGCCTCCCTGGCCTGTAGACCCCAGAGTCAGGGAACCACTACCAAGGGGGAAAAGAGACCTGAGCTGGGGCACAGCTCCACGGTTTTAGGGCTAGGAGCCATGGTATCTGACCATGGACACTGACACCTGAATTTCATATAATTTTCATGTGTCATGACATACTCTTTTGACTTTTTTCAACCACTTAAAATGTAAAAAACATTCTTAACTTGTGATCTGCACACACACACACACACACACACAAACCTGCAACAAGTCAGACTTGGCCCACGGATTGTGGTTGGCTGCTCTCTGCCCTAAATCATCCTTTGTTCTTTACTTTTCGTTTGGGTCGTGACTTCAGCACTGACCTGTCCAGAGCTCTCTGCCCAGCACTGGAGCAGAGGCTTCAGTCCCCACTCTAGCATATTATGACCATTGGGCAGAAAGAAAGGCAGCATGGTACAAGGAAAGAGCATGGACTCGGGAGCCAGCAAGACCTGGGTTCAAATCCTGTCTCTACCACTTATTACCTGGATGATTACTGGATGACCTGAAGTAACTTCTGCCTTTCTGAGCTTCCCTTTCCTCATCTGTGTCCCAGAGCTTGCCCTGTAGAGCTGTTACAAAAGGGCCTTGGTAGATGTACAACGAGACATAGCTATTATTTGGGGACATGCAAATAAGCTGCAGAGGGTGTAGGCCTTCGCTTCCTGCTCACTTAGGTCCAGCAGCTTCTGCACACCAGCCTCCCAGGGAGGCCCCTCTCCATCTCCATGAAGAAAATCAAGAAGAGAGCCTGACATCTCCCATGAAGCTCCTCCAGGGCCCTGTGATGCAGAGCCCACCCTGTTCCCCTCCCCCAGCATCCCCAGGTCTGCTGGGGCCTTACCACTGGGCCCACTGTGCTTGTCTCTTGGTTTCTATCCTGCGTGCTTCTATATTGGTTCAACCAGAGGAAAACGGAAATCTGCAATAGTCATAAACACATTTAAATCAGCCATACATGGCTGGGTGGCTCAGTCAGTTGAGCATCCAAATTCAGCTCTGGTCATGATCTCACAGTTCGTGAGTTCAAGCCCTGCATTGGGCTCTGTGCTCACAGCCCAAAGCCTGGAGCCTGCTTCGGATTCTGTGTCTCCCTCTCTCTCTGCCCCTCCCCTGCTCTCTCTCTCTCACTCTCTCTCTCTCAAAATAAATGAACATTAAACAAAATTAAATCAGCCATACAGATTATAAAACATAAATTTGGCTCATTGTATTCATTGTTTGTGGTGGTTATAATGAATATAGTAAATGTTTCTTGAAAGCAGAAGGCAAGAACCTAGCACCCCTTTGGCTAAGTGATCTGTGCCTCCTTCCTCAGTATTCCTTCCCAGGTATCATGTGACCACCTCTAAGTCCCAAAATAGCCTGGTCTGATCCCTAGCCTCATGTTCACCTACTTTTCTTCCCAAGGTAAAAAGAGGCAGGGTGACCTTCTTCTAGTGGGTTGGGACTGGCTTTCTGGGAGTTTCCTTGTGTGAGGATTTCAAAACTCCAGGAGAGTGATGCCAGGGGGTTTTGGGGTCTGTTGAGCCCATTGCCTTCCCTCTCAGACCTGCTTCTCCCCCTGTTCTGTGAATGGTTCCCTACCCTTCAGCTTCCTGCACTCCAGGCCTTAGGGTCTTCTTTTACTTCTCTCTGCCCGTGGCCTTCCTCTGCAAGGTGACAAGTCTTTCTAGTTCTACTTCACAACACGGTTCATTTCTGTTCCTCCTATACTCCAATTGCCAAAGTCCCAGGTCACAGCGTCCTAACTGGTCCTCTTGCACCGGGATCTCCCCTAACTGGTCTCTGCCCCCAGTTTACTGCCCACAGCAGAGTTCTGGTGTTGCCAGTTACTCATTCAGAAACCACCACTGGCTTCCCATTGTCTCCAGAACAAAAGCTAACCTCCCACATATGGCTACAAAGCCCTCCACAGCATGAGCCCAAGGCACATTTCTGGCTTTATCTGCTATAAGTCCCTTTCCCCACTCCTATGTTCCACCTAAATAGAATGACCCATTATCCCTGTCCATGCCTTCCTCCAGGCTTTGGCTAATTTGAACACTGGTTTCTAAGTAAATGATTATAGCAAAGGAGGTCCTGTCAGAGTCCAGTTATTGGCTCTATTGGTTCTATTTTAGCTTAGTTTCTCTGAATAACTTATTTGGGAACAGAACTCCAAGGAGCAGGTGAGGGGAAAGGGAAGTGATGCAGAGAAAAAGGGAGACCCAACACAAAGATGCATTATTCAGTTGGCCCCCACTATGGCTGATTAGTTGCTTGATCCTGTGGGACCTTTTAAAAAATCTTATGAAATGTTTCAGAGAACCATCTGTCCTGGGGATGGAATAGGAAGCATCTGTCCATTGCCTCCCATTCTCATGGTTTATAGGTTGCTCCACTAGGCGCTAACTCTTTCAGTTCTTTTTTGCTGGTATGTGAGAGCAGAGCAGCTCTTGGAAGCATCCCAAGCCTTGGCATCAGGGAAACCCTGGCAGAGAGCAAATGGAACATGGCAAGGCACTGCCTCATCACTCCTGGAAAAGTAGTCACCGTAGCAATGGCTGGAGTAGGAAGCAAGGCCAAAAGGACTTGAATGGTGTACAAAAGGTGTTCTACCTACTGGCTTTTGGGAACACATGCTTTATCCCTCTAGCTCTTCCAACCACAGATTTCTTCTCCTGCCTAGGGATGGAGGAGCCTGGGTGAGGAGACATCCCTGGGCCCTGTTTGGAAGAACTGGTCTCATATATCCAGACCTAGTGGTCTCTCTCCCTTCCTTGCTAGGAAGTACTTTTCAAGTGAGGCTCTGTGGGATGTGGCCTCTCCAGTTGGGATCATCCTATGGGCCTCATAGAAAGCCCAAAGATGTTGATCTATGGGCTCTTTTCCCTCTCTTCACTCAGTGATTATTTTCCTTCCAAATGTCCAGAAACTCCATCTCTTTTAATTGCTCCTATATCATCCTTTCATCCCAGATAGGATGAACAGAGTTAGGTTATTCCAAACTGAAGAGACTGTTTCTGAGATGTTCCAATACTGGTACAGCTTCCTCTCTAGTTGAGTGTACACGTGTGTGCATATGTGCATGCATATTTCATTTCTATCTGGCTCTCCATCTTCCCTCCCCATCTTCCAAATATCTTCCCTGTGAAAGTCATTTCCCTGGCAGAAGCATACTACCAGGAAAAAGCCTTGGAAAAACAGAGGGTCTGCATTACCAGCCCTGCCTGGTATTTAATTTAATGCAAATTAAAATTACAAAGAGAAATTAATATTCATAACGATGTCTAAAATTACAAGGCCTGATGATAGCAAGTGTTGATGAGAATGTGGAGCAACTGGAACTCTTATATGTTGCTGGTATAGCTGAAGCTGGCACAATCAATTTGGAAAACTGTTGGATACTATATACTAAAGCTAAACACATGTATGCCCAATGACCCAGCAATTCCACTCATATATATATATATATATATATATATATATATATCCAAAACAAATGCAAGAGGGTTCATTGCAGCTTTATCCAGAATAGTGAAAAACTGGAAACAACTCAAATGTCCATCAATAGGAAAATGGATAAATAAATTGTGGTATATTTTATACAATGGAATACTATCTAACAACAAAAAAGTACTGTTACACACAACATGAGTGAGTTTCACAGGCATAATGTTAAGAAAAAGAAGCCACACACGAACGAGTGTGTATTCATAATTCCATTTACATGAAGATCAAAAACAGGCAAAACTAACCCATGGTGATAGAGGTAACAATGATTTTGGGGGGCAAATACTGACTGGAAGGGAACACAAGCGAGCCTAATGAGATGCTGAAAATGTCTCCTTTGTCTGAGTGCGGATACCTCTTGGGTGTATACAAATGTAAAAATTCATCAAGTTGTATGCTACTTAGGATTGATGTAGTTTACTGTATGTGGGCTATACCCTAACAAAGAGATGAATGAACAAGTGGACAGAGGGCTCTCTGGAGTTTCCTATACTATAGCCCAAGGAATAGGGGTTAGCGTGGGGAAGGCCCATTCTCAGGTCCTTGCAAATTTAGATGATTCTCACCACCTCTTCTGTGGTAACTCTGCCTGACAGGATCTCATCTAAACAATCTGTGCATACTTAACATTTTGAACTTGTAGGGACACACATGGACCCCCCAGAGTTGCTATAGAGATATTTTAAAGTAGAAACATTAAAGCAATAGAAGATGTAGAAAGAAATGTAATCTGAACTTCCCTTAACTAAAGCAGAGCCTTCCAAAAATACACCTGCCATTAGTGTCCTTCTGAGTGATTTTCTAGCCAATTCAGTCTGCCATGGAGACAGACTGCCTAATAGAACCTTCTGTACCCATGGAAGCCCTAAGCCCCCCACCCTTCCACTCCCACTCCTTCATTATGTTTGGTATATAAACCTTGATCTCTGGCTATTCAGTGAGTTATTCAATACTGAGCAACTTCCTGGTGCCCTTGTGAATAAACTTGGTCTTTTCACCTGTTCATCTGTCTGTTCTTAATTAATTTGCAGACCCTCAATCACCAGACCCATGTTGAAGGAGAAAAAAGTTTTTCCTCCCAACAAACCCAGAACAACTTAGCTGTGGCCTGGAGCTGGGCTATATCTCAGTGGTCTAGCAGATTTATAACCTTGTATTTTGAGGACATTTGACCAAGTTGACTCTTTTATCAAACTCTTGGCAGGCCAGTGCTTTGGGCTTTACTTGATAACCCTTGTCCTGAGCCAGGTTCATCCCTATAATATGCACTGGTTTCATTGTGGACAGAGGGGTTCTAAACACTCTGATGAAAGAGCCAGACCCAAAAGGCACTGATGACAACTCCATCCTTCCAGTTGTTCAAGCTGAGAAGTCTGTACTTATTCTTGATTTCTGTTTGTTTGACATCCCACATCAATGTGGCAGGAAATCATGTGGACTCTATTTTCAAAATACATCCAGAATCTGATCAACTCCCACTACTTCCTCTGCTACCTCCCCTGTCAGAGCCACCCTCCTGTCTTGCCTGGACTAGGGAAAAAGCTCCCATTCTTAGTGCAGCTGCCAGACCGATCCTTCTAAAGTTAGATCCCATGGCTCCATCTGTTCATAACTTCCCAGGCCCCATCTGTTCCCACCTCACTCGGAGTACCAGTCCCAAGACTGGCAAAGCCCTGTATCATCTACCCCCTCACTCTGTCCTCCTATGTGTGCCCTAGTGTGCTCAAAATCTGCCCCTAGTGTGCTCTAGTCACATGGGCCTTTTGATGCTCCTTGAGCTTGCTCCTGCCTTAGGTCTCTGGACCTTTCTCTAGAAGTTCCCACTGCCTGGAATGCTCTTCTCCAGGTATAACTGTCTCACCAATTTCAGGTCAGTGCTCAGCTCTCACCGTGCTATTTCACACAGCAAGCTGCACCTCCCCCCTGCCTCCCCCCAATACCAGGTTCCTGTTGTCTTTTTTCCTTCTTTTCCCCGTAGTATTCATCCCTACATAATTCACTTATTTGTTGTGTTTATTGTTTGCCATCTTTCTTCACCAGGAAGTTAGTTCCATGAGGTTAGAGATCTGTTTTACTTAGTGACGTATTGCAAATGCTGGCATATAGTAAGTATTGCATATATGTTTAAGTTAACGAAACCAGCCTCCAATGTTCGCTCAGGGTGAGAGCTGAGTTGGGCTGAAAAAAAAAAAAGTCCAGAAACTTTCTGGATAAGTTTATTATGACCCAAGGGTCAATAGTCATGTGCCGGGGCACCTGTGTGGCTCAGTCAGTTAAACGTCGAACTTCAGCTCAGGTCATGATCTCACGGTTCATGAGTTTGAGCCCCATGTCGGGCTCTGTGCTGACAGCTCAGAGCCTGGAGCCTTCTTTGGATTCTGTGTCTCTCTCTCTCCCTCTGCTCCTCCCCCGCTTATACTCTGCCTCTCTCTCTCTCTCTCTCAAAAACAAATAAAACATTAAAAGAAAAAAAATAGTCATGTGCCCAGGCTTGGAAATTCCCCCAGATGTAGAGGAAAATGGACCAGACAAAATTCAGCAAACCCAGGGAGGTATTTAGCCAGACTTCCCTCCCAGTGGGTTCCTGGTTAGATCCCATCACAGGCAACTGGGCTGGAGCTGAGATGTTGTTCACTTAAATGATGACAGGAAAAAGGAAATGGTGAGGGGAAGTCCGCGGTGGGCATGAGAAAGGCACCTGAAATGCATCAGTCTGTAGATTAAGCCACTGGCTGCTGGAATGAGGAAGTCCCTCTCCCAGCCCTGGCAGGGCAGAGAGGTAGCTCACAAGGGGAGGGAAGTGGCAGAAAGGAGCTGCATTCTTTCTTTCTTTTTTCATTTCAGTGATGTATTTATTTTATAACTGGAAGTTTGTACCTCTTACTCCCTTCACTTTACCCATGCCCGCATCTACCTCTCCTCTGGCAACCACCAGTTTGTTCTCTGTATTTAAGAGTTCTGTTTGTTTTTGCTGGAGTTTCTTCCGTCTTCTCTAGGGGGAAGCCCCACACTAGATCTCATGCTACAAGACATGAGACTTCAGGTCATTGCTGTGGCCTGGGGCCTCCTCTCCTCTTCTGAAATCCCCCAGGGGGATATCCATCCTTCCTTTTGATAAAGTGAAGGATTTAGGCTGAATTGGAGGGTAGAAAGGTTCAGCCTGTCGGGAATACTCTACAGATCAACCATGTTTTTGGAACTGGGGTCCAAGATCTCTGACTCCACGTGCTGGACTGTGTCCCAGGTGGACCCGCTCACGCTCTTCTCATGGAGTTTCCCCCCACGTTCTGGAATGACTCTCTCCTTCTTCCAGGCAGCAGAGTTTTGTTTTTTTTTGTTTTTTGTTTTTTTTTTTTCATTTCAATGCAGGGTGAAGTTCCAGAAGACAGTATTGTACACCTAATGCAGAACCTCAGACTGCATGGCCAAGAGGACCTTGTTGATGGAAGCCCAGAGAGGGAAAATAACTTGTCCATGATCACACAGTTCCTGGGCCACTCTTAAGGAAGGAGCTGGAAAGAGAACTTAGGTTTTCTGACTGCACTTTGAAGTTCCTTCCAGCAGTAAGATTTTGTGATTTCTTGATGCTGATCCACTCTACTATAGAGTGGCTTTCATCACAAAACTCTGGCCCTGAAATCCCCCAGGTACCTTGTCTGCTGCCACTGGCTGTGGCCACAGCAGCCCATTCCTTGGCCCCTGGAAGGGGTAACTTTCTTTTCTAGGGTATTTGGAAATATATTCTTTAGCCTCATTCCCCTTCTTGTAGCCAAATCCCCTAAGCTTCTGTAAGTTGGCACCTTCCCACTTCCCTCCTCCCAGGCTCTGTGACTCCAATCTGCACACTTTCCCTTTCCCTTCTCCCGGCTAGTGCCTTTCCCGTTCCACACCTCCAGTCTGGACACGGTCTTGACTCTGGCAGGGATGCAGAATCACGGGAATCATTGGAAAGATGTTAGAGATCAGAGTCCTGCTCCACACTGTCTCCTGCAGACTTTGGGGGGCTGTCCCTTCTCTCTACTGCTTGAGGATCAGGATAGATGTCAGGGCTCTCGTTCATTGAGCACCTAAGATGTACATGTATTCCACGAGCAACCAGTATGTAGCAGGCACTGTGTAAGAGACTTACTCTCTCATGTCGTCCTCACAGAATGGCCCACCAAGTTAAAGATTACGCCCATTTTATAGATCAGGAGGTTGAGCTTCAGAAAGATTCCTTAATTTGCCCTAGTCATAGAGCTAATAAAGGGTAGGATTAGAAATGAAACCCAGATGTGCTGAACTAAAAGCCTAAATCCCATGCACAAGGGGTGGGAGAAGAGGGAAGGGTTGTAGAAAGGGGGGAAATGTGAAACACTATCTTCCATGGCCTCCCTGGCTGCAGGACTGAGGGGTGAATATCACTGTGGGAATGATTTTATATCTTCCAATCAAACTTCAGAGAGGAGAGGTCACTGGGCCAGGGAGGCAGCAGGGGTATTTTGCTGACAGCCCTTGATATGTACCCTGCTACCTCTCAGCCTGTGCATTTATGATCACCTGGTTGCTTCTGGAAACTACCCAGCCACACCAAGGCAGGTGGCCCGCCCCTCTTCTCTGGGTTGAGGAAGCAGGAAAAGGTGGCAGTGAGAGGCTTTGGGCAGACGTGCTGGGCAATGGTGGCCGGAGCTCCTGTTAGGATGGGCTTTCTCTGGGGCCTGGCTCTGCCCCTTTTCTTCTGCGAGGCTGGGGCCCCCAGGAGCTCTGCAGGTAAGGAGGTGTGGGCTGCTCTCCTCACAGGGCTCTGGGTGTGAGTTTCGGTACCGGCAGCCCTTTGTGGTTGATTAATTAGAATTAACCATAAAGCTACATCTGAAGTATTACTATTGTTGATAAAGAGTGTGCAAATGGCAGTGTGTCAGCTTACACATGTATGACACTGCAGCCCGTAGAATGAATGATGTCCTTGTGCCCTGGCTGCCGGTTGTCTCTGCAGGGGAGTGTGTGAGGTGGAGGGGTGGGAGGGGCGAGGGAGGTGCCGGCAGGGGATAAATCTGACTAAAGCCAAAGAAAGCAGCTTGACAAGATTCCAACTCCTCCAAGTTTATTTCCTAGCCCAGATTTCCGTTAAAAAACAGTTTTTGTGTGAAAAGTCCAACTGTTACAGACTGCCTGGGGAGGGCGGATTCTGAGAAGGGCAGGGCTTTTATGAAAGAGACTGACATGGATGTGTCACAGGAACTGTGCATGCTTGTCACATGCATTGTCTTTATTATTTTTTTAATAGACTTTTTATTGTAGAGCGGTTTTGGGTTCACAGCAAAATTGAGCAGAAAATACAGAGATTCGGTTCACATATAACCTCTGCACCCCCCCATACCTAATTTCCCCTCATTATCAACATCCTGCATTATCTTTTTCTTTTTTTAATGACTATTTTTTAGAGCAGTTTTAGTTTCGCAGCCAAATTGAGAGGAAGGGACCGAGACTTCCTATATGCTCCCATGCACCATCTTTTTAATCCTCTCAGTAACCTCATGAGACAGACACGGGTCTTGTTATTACCCGTCTCTCTCCACAAGATGGGATTGAGGCTTACCATCTTGCAACTCATCTGCAAAGCCAGAATGTTATTCCACATGTGCCTACCTCTAGGACCACGTTGTCTCTTGCACGCACTCATGACCTGCCAGGCTTGTGCTGCACATTTTACATTTAATTGAACTTAGTCTTCACAACCCTATGAAATAGGTACCTGCAGCTCCATTTTATAGATGAGAAAAATGCACGCTTGAGCCAGGAGACTTGGCCGGGGTCACATGATTGGTAAGCAGCGGAGTAAACAACAGAGAAAGGACTCAAACTCAGGATCTATAGTACACATGCCTTCCTCTCTGCTTTTTTGATCTGAGGAATGGACCAAGAGAGCTGCAGCATTCTAGAGCTGTAGAGGATTGGGTAGGCTTTGCTGTGTTTGAGAAGACCTCTGGCGGGTAAGAAACTTGGGTGGGGTTGTGAGAGCCCCGAGGGGTGTGAAGAAGCTACGGGGTTGGAAGCGTCAGGAGGTTTCACAGCAGGATGGTATCACAGGGTTCCAGGAAAAGGAAGAAAATACTTCAGGGGAGGTGGATGGTCAGACCCCAAGAGCACCACTGTTTGGGCTCTAGGCTGGGTGGGTTGACACAGCTTTGCTTTCACTGTGTGGGGACTGAGGAAGCTCAGAGAAATATCTTGGGCTTTGAAGTGGGGAGAAGAAAGTATATTCCTGTAAAAGCATGATTGCAGAACAACTGAGAGTGAATGCCATGACTGACCTGATATGCATGTGGGGACAGCCTGACATTCTCACTGCATTAAAGTTGGTTGTGTTCTCTCAAGTGACTCTTTGAGAAGACAAGGCTTGGGAGGGATGCTTAGTAATCCCTTACAGTCTTTGGAAAATAAGACTTTCCCATCCCCCTTCTCCTCTGGTCCTCACCATTATGGCAAGGCAGATATGATCACCCTCTTTCACAAGGGAGGAAATGGAGGCCTGGAGAGGCCTGGTGGACTAACTTGGCTAGTAGGAGGCAGAGTCAGGATTTGAACCAGTTAGTCATTGGACTCCAGAGCTAGTAGGCAATAGGCCTGGGGCTGGAACCCAATCTCTTGCTTCCTGGCCCAGTGCTCTTTTATTGTTCAGAGAGAGACACATTGGACAAACTGAGGACCTGGGGCCCTGTCCTGACAGCCAGCCAGGGACGAGGTGACCAACTAGTCCTGTACTTCCATTGGGTCCTTGGATACTTTTGGGCCAGTAGATCTCAGTAAAGACCATCTCAAACCATCAGAACCCTGAAAAGGAGGGCTTATATTTTGATTCTTTTCCTTTCAAGAGTAAGGTTACTGGATAAAACACAGGGAATCAGCTTAAATTTGAATGTCAGGTAAGAAAGCTTTTTCTAGCAGTATGTCTCAAATATTATGTAAGAAATACACATACTGAAAACATTATTTGTCACTGAAATTATTGCTTGTTTATCTGAAATTCAAATTTGAGTTTAACTGGGCACCCTGTATTTTTAATTGCTAAATCTGGTAACCCTCCCTGAAAGGGTCCTTGGCCCACTTACAGAGGGAACCCTTCCTCCTTAGTAGATGGGAGAGGCACACTTGTCAGCCCATAAAAAGATCCTGCTGTAGCCTCCCCAGGGCCATTGGTGCCATTCGGCCCACTGTGCATACAACCTCACAGGGTCCATCAAATGAACAGGGATGCTCTGCCCTGTAGAGAAATGCTAGTGGCATCTCTAAGAAGTGAAGTTTGCCTCACTTGGCTCCCTGTTTCCAGTGGAACATGCCTGGTGCATCATTTCTGTAGTTCTCGGGTCTTATCCCCGCCACATCAGATGATGGGACCCCAGGGTTCCTTGCTGGAGCCCCAACGACTCTGCCTGCTCTCTTCCCTTTTGCAGTAGCCACCTACTCTGTCTCTGGAGGTTCCTCTCTCCCAGTCCTCCTAGATACCTGTAAATACAAAACCACAGATGTTTCCTGTATTTGAAGAGTTTTCACTTCCATGGGGAAACATTTGCTGGATGAGTAAAGTATCAATGGGAAAGTGACAAGGATTCTTTGAGAAGGTTCTGAGAGTCGTGATTTTTGCTCTGTAGTTGTTGATTCACTTAGACTTATGCCTCCTTTTCTCCCCCTTGAAGCTGGATCCTGGCCCCACGCATTCCCCCTGATGGCTTCAGACCAATAATCAACTAGATTCTGAGGCTTGCTTGCCTCAAGTGGGTCATCAGAGGACATCAGTCAGGTGATCCCAGTTCCATGGTTGACACATGGGACTGGTCTTCCCAATACCACCTCCTTCTTTCTTGTATGTATAGATGAAAAATGGAGTAAAAACAACTTCCCCTCCCCACCTTCCTCCCAGTAGTGCCCAGGCCATAAACACAAGAGCTTGTGTGAAGTCAGTCCACAGGGACTCATGGCTTACAAAGGTGGTCTTACTCAACACAGGCCCTAGCACCAGCAGACCAGGCCCTTTGGTGACAACAAACCACATAGAAGTGACTACCATGACTCCGGGGATCAAGACAAGTTCACAGGGAGCCTTCCAGACGACTGACCTTGTTGAGACCTCCGTGAAAAGCCACATCCCTTTGGAAACTCAAACCCTGAGCACCCAGACCTTTGATAGGACCTTAATCCTGGCCAGCACCATTTCAGATGCAGAGATCAGGGAAACCAAGACCATTTTTCCTGCAACAGAGACCAGGGCCTTCACAAAAATGATACCTTCCAAATTCATGGTTGTGATCACCACTCCTGTGGAGGCATCAGCCACAAGTGGCAGCCCCACAGGAACTGGAATGACCACAGTTGAGACGGTTATAGGCACCGATCTCGTGGAATCTGTCTTTGACACCCTTTGTACTGATGACAGCTCAGAAGAGGCAAAGAGGATCGTAATTGACATCTTGACATTGGCTCACACCTCTGCAGAAGCCAAGGCCCTGACCTTGGAGAGCAGTGCCTTCTCTGACAGCTCAGTTATGGCCATTGCCACCTCACAGGCCCTGGCATCTGACACCACTGTTCCGGCTAAAGCCTTGCTTGCCTACACCATCACCGACACTGAGGTTACCAATTGCAGCGTTGTAGAAATAGAAACAACTGCCACCACTCCTGGGACCTTGGACACAGATCATGATCCCACAGGAGGAAAGGCCCTGTCAGCCTCTGAGGTGTCAGCTTTGCTTGATTCCACCGAATCAGAATCAGACTTCACCAAGACCATGACATCTGCTGAGACCGTGTCAGGAGCCAGAGGCACAGAACCAGTCATGCCTGATACCACAGTTGAGACCCCGCTACCTGTTAATAGCACCATAGAAGGAGAAAGAGCAGCAGCCAAGACCACCACCCCCAGCACAACTTTGGTGACACTCAGCACGAACCCCTTGGAAGAAACTTCAGCCTTCTCTATTGAGACAAGTCACACGGAGGTCTCAGTTACAATCTCCACAGGGACTGGGTCAACTGTGGGCAAAGTGGCTCCCCCTGCTGGACTCTCAGATAGGACCTACAGCCACACCCAAGCAACCACTAGCAAGAACTCCACCCCCTCAGAGACTTCAACCACAGACAGCACAACCAATGGGTCCATCCCCATCAACAGAAACCCCTTTCCTTCTGTGCATCCGACTGTGGCCAACAGCAGCCCAGAGGCAAATATCACCTTAGTCAAGACCACAGCCTTAGCAAAGACCTTGAAGACAGCCAGCATGACTGAATGGAAGCCCCCAACAGCCATGCCCACCACTGCTCAGACAAGGTGGACCACAGAAGTTACTGCAGGTAAGTGGCTCTTGGAGGTGTGATCTTGGGGATTTGGAGTTGGGAATTTCCAGAATGTCTACATGCTTAAGGGATAGGGAGGAAGGAAGGATCTAGAGGCTTATTCTGAGCCCAGTCTCTGAGGTCACGTCTTCATGATCTTCTAGTGATTCTTGCCAAAATCAGAAACAGGAAGAGTTACGATGGCATATGGAAAAACTGTGGGGTTGGAAGTCTGGACAAATAGTTTGAGACCCTGGTTTTGCCCTTAACAATCTAGTGGCCTAGAACAGGTCCTTTTCCTTTCTGGGCCTCAGTTTCTCCACCAGTAACTGCAGGGGGCTGTGTTGCATGAACGATGACGTCCTTTCCAACTCTGCCCTTCTGTGATATTAACGGTTGAGTAACTACTGTGTGCCGGGTGAGGCCCCAAATTGTATTCAAAAGCCACAGTCCTCATGCTCTGGAAACCTCTGGTTCAGCTAAAGCCACACAGAGGGGCACTGTGTGAATGTCTGGCCCAAGTTGCTGCCCCCTGAGCAGCTGGGACCCCATAAGAGTGGGGCTTGCTGGGCTGGGAGCCATAGACAGTGACTTTAAATAAATGAATAAATTGGGCAAAGGTTTGGGCATTTAAAGCTACATGTCTGAGACAACAGATACTTCTCAGGGATGAGGCCCCTTCATCAGAGGCTGCTGGGTCAACCCAGCTTCTGGTCAGCCTGGAGCCTCCACCTCTACTTCCTGTCACTGTCCTCATGCCTCATCCCTGTGGTGTCCTCAGCTGGCCCTGCCTCTGTGGGGAGGTGAAATAAAAATATTAATCACGATCACCTTACTGAACATCTTTTGTATTCCAGGGAGAGATAATATAAAAATATTTCACAACCAGTGAAGCATTGGCACTGGCTGAATGTTCTCACTGATGTCAGCCAGTGAACTACGAGCTTTGCATGTGTTATCTCTTCTAATTAAACCTTCAAAATTACCTTATGAGATGGGTGTTATGCCCCACCTGACAGGTGAGGAAACAGGTTTAAAGATGCTAGAAAGATAGCAGTGGGACTCCAAATGGAAGTCTGTTTGATTCCAACTCATAACCTCCTATTGTGCTTTTATTTTTTAAAGCTCAATTTATTAATATACCTTTATTTAAAAATGCTTTTCTTTATTATTTGTTGATTAGATACTGCATTGACATGATTTAAAAATCAATAGGTTCATAAGGGGTCAGCATAAAATGTCTTTCTCCCACTGCTGTTCCCCAACTACCCAGCTTCCATCATACACATAACTGGCAGAGTTATTTTCTTGTGAATCTTCTGGCCATGAAATATGCATGTGGCAGCAAAAACAAGAAGGATGAGATATCAATATTGGTATCTCTATCGGTCTATATAAATATAGAAGTGCAGTGACTGGATCAGTTCTAACAGTATTCTGAGAGGGGGAAATGACTACAAGAGGGCAGTTAAGGCAAGCAGGTTAGGGCTCAACAAAAGGCAGAACTTGCCTACAGGGCTGCTAAATTGGGAAGGCTGGATCGAAACCTCCACCAACTTGGAACTGGAAAGCATTGGCTGAGGGCATCACCTCCAAGAGCCGGCCTCTCTCAGGCATTCTCCCTGTCTGGACCCTTTCCCAACAGCCCATCTGTGACCGCTAGTCCTCGAGAACATTCTAGATTCACTTTGATTTCTCCTTCCTCACACTACTCTTTTGACTTCTCTGAATGTGGTTGGGGCCTTTTTCACTCTTGTTGGGAAGACACTACAAGGAGCCCAGTTATTGGAGAGAAGGAGTCCTCTTTCTCTTTGCAGTGAGTAAATGTAAGCTCCATGTGAACACTGACACATTTACACATGAGAGTGAGCACATATGTGCAGAGGTGTGGACAGAGGCTGGGTAGCATGGGTCATGTCATGATTCCTGAACTGACTTACCCATATTTTCATCTGCTGCTTTTTTTAAACTTGTAGGTGGGGATGGAGGCTTTTTCCTTCTGCGGCTGAGTGTGGCCTCTCCAGAAGACCTCACTGACCCTAGAGTGGCAGAGAGGCTGATGCAGCAGGTGAGTGGGCACTTTCTGGGCCAAGAAAGTAGAGGAGAGAATTAGGAACTAAGTTTAAGGATCCCTGCTTGGCTTGGCTTCTGTCTGTTTTTCCTGAGTTGGGAATTCCCCTTCTGTGCTATGTAAAGAAATTCTTTCCTTTACCCCCAATTTCCTCAGGCCCTAGGAAGGTCAGGGCTTCTGGCCCTTGGGAGAAGATCAATGATATTAATGGGCAGATAGGCAGGACTTCAGGTTACAAGTAGCAGAAATCAACTCAGTGTAGCTTACACAGAAAAGGCAAGGCATTATTGGCTGAGAAAACTAGAAATGACTGTTCCAGCTTCAGTTATGGCTGTATCCAGCAGCTTAGACATGATCATCAAGATTCTCTCTTTCTCTACCTCTCTTAGCTCTTCATTGTTCAGAATCTCTCTTCATATGTACAGAAAGGTGGCTGTGACAGCCCTAGAGTCACAGACACTTCCCTCTCCCAAGGTCTGCTTATTATACTAGGGAAACACGATCTCATTGGCCTGCAAGGGCCACTATGAGTGACAGCTCAACCACATGGAATGAGAAGGACAGGCCCCAAAGGAAATAGGAATGCCAGGCAGGAAAACACCCCATAGATGTATGCTCCAGATGGGGACCAAGATTGGGGTATATTTGTATAAGTTGGGAAAATTCTCCTAAGACCCAGATCACTGGACAAAGCTTCCAGTGGTGGAATTCTGGGGTCAGAGATTATGGGGATAATATGAATCACTGGAAGGTTAAACTAGGTCAGCTCAGTCTAGCTCTTGTGCCCACGTCTTGCTGCTAGGGGATGAGAAGAGGAAGTATCTGGGCTCTTAAAGTTCTCTTAGTGGAAAGGGGCCCATCAGGACTCCCATAATGAGATCTCTGAGCACAGCATGGGGGTTTTGAATTGGGACAGCCAAAGAAATGACAAATGCCTACTGCACTTGATAATCAAAGTAGCAAGTGTGAATCCTAGCCAAAGAGGGAAGCCAGAATGGTGCCAGATCTGAGTCCCCCAGACTGGAAACTATTTCAGGGTTCAGAAAGAGGCCAGGGAGAGAGAACAGGTCAGGAGCTGAGGCATAGGAATCAGGCCATGTAGGTGTTGGGCACGAGCTCTTGTCAGGAGCGGGACACTGATGTAGGGCTCAGGGTTCAGGACTCAGACAAACAATAAGTTTGGAGCCATATAGATCTGAGGGTGAATTCCAGTTCCTAACTGTGTGACCTTGGGTAAGTTACTCCATATTATTTTCCTCCCTTATAAAACGAAGTGAATACAACCTGCTTTGTAAGGTTATTGTGAGGTTAAATAGCATTATGTGCATGAAGCACCTAGTTCATGCCTAGCCGGTGGGGGGCCCAGGGAGTGTTGCTGGCCTCCTCCTATGTTCTCTCTCACTGTCCCTTCCTGTCCGTGGCCTGTGGTGAACTCATAGGCCAGGTGGGCTGGAAGTACCACCTTCTCCTTTTGCCCTACAGCTCCTCCATGAACTGCATACTCACATGCCTCCCATCCAAGTGTCTCTGCTGCATGTCAAGAAGGACTAAGGAACATCAGCTGTGGCCAGGCATGGTTGTGTGCCAAAGGGGGAAGTGCTGCTGGTGGTCTGGGCCCCCCATAGACTAGAGCCAAGTTACTGTGCTGAGATATACTGTGCTGAGATAAGCCCTTTTCCCAGACCTGGCAGCAGGACCCTGACTCACATATGCCTGAGTGTGTGGGGGTCTGGGTGGGGGGTGTTCCAAAGATGTTCTTGGACTTCCTTTGGCACATGTGTTGTGTTTCAGTAAAGAGTGACTTGATCACCCATCTGTCACCTGCTTTGTGCTTCCATTGGACATTAATATTATATTCAGTGTGGCCCAGAGATTATCTATTTTATCAGTATGGGGTATGTGTGGGTTTGTTTGTTTGTTTTGATATTTATATGGTACAGGGATTTAAGGCATCTTCCTTTTACCTCCCTCCTTCATTCTCCCCTGGTTCTTGGTTTGGACCTTGATTATAACACTTGCTGAGGTTGGCCCTGGAGCCTTTTGAACTTTGAGCTCCTTTGGAGCAGGAACCATATTTATCTTAGTATCCCCTGAACCTAGCAGAGTGCCTGGCCTGTAGTAGGATGACAGAGAATGTTTGTTGAATTGACCTGAATTTCAAATTCTGGACACAAACAGATCACAAGAAAGTCTGTAAATACTCAAGTATTCCTTCCTCTAGCTCATAAGTCAAGTTATTATTATTTAAAAAAATAAATGTGGCTAATCTTTATTCTATTGTAAAAAAAACTTGCTTATGATTTTCAAATTTTGAAAATTTCAAAAGGGCGGGGCGCCTGGGTGGCTTGGTCGGTTGAGCGTCCGACTTCGGCTCAGGTCATGATCTCACGGCCCATGAGTTCGAGCCCCTCGTCGGGCTCTGTGCTGACCGCTCAGAGCCTGCAGCCTGTTTCAGATTCTGTGTCTCCCTCTCTCTCTTCCCCTCCTCTGTTCATGCTGTCTCTCTCTCTGTCTCAAAAATAAATAAACGAAAAAAAAATTAAAAAAAATTAAAAAGGGCTAAGAAAAAACGACAGAAATGGAAAGAGGAGTAGAAGAGAAAGAAAAAAATTTCTAAAATCCCACCTCTTAAATACAACTATCGTTAATGTATATATTCAACCTCTCTGCTTGGTCTGAGATATCTCACATTCAATATTTCATATATATAGATACATACACACACACACACATTTTATTTTATTATTCTATTCTATTCTATTCTAATTTTATTTTATTTTAGAGACAGTGTGTGTGAGTGGGATAGAGGGGCAGAAGGAAAGAGAGAGAGAATCCCAAGCAGTTTCCATGTTGAACATGGAGCCTGATACAGGGTTTGATCCCACCCATGACCCTGGGATCATGACCTGAGCCAAAATCAATAGTCATACGCTCAACCGACTGAGCCACCCAGGTGCCCCCCAAATCAAAGTCTTAATCTTTCCCCCAAACCTACTCTGCCTGTGTCTTCTACATCGTGTCAATTACATCCTTCAGTTCCCCAAGCCAAAATTCTCAAAGCCAGTCTTTATTACTCTATTTCTTTCATACTTTACATCCATCTCATCAGAGAAGTCTGTTGGCGTTGCTGCTGTCAAAAATATGCCCACAGCCTGACCCTTCTTCACCACCTCCACTGCTCTCACCTGGTCCAAGCTGCCGTGGTCTCTCACCTGGATTACTAACATCTTCCTAACAGGTCTCCCTCTTTCTACCTTTGCCCCCCACCTCCAGTGTAGTCCCAGCACACCAGCCAGCGCTGTCACTCTATAATGTAAGGCAGATGAAGCCACTCCTTGGCTCCAAACCCTCCCATTTCATTCAGACAGAAAGCAAGGTCCTATAATGGTCTGCAAAGCTGTATGCAGTCTGTGCCCCTCCACCAGCCTCTTGAACTTGCTAACTGCGCTCTAGCAACAGTGACCTTGCTGTTCTATGAATGCATCAGTCCTTGAATGCACGCTCCTGCCTGGGGACATTTGCATGCATTGCTCAGTCTGCTTAGTATGCTTCTCCTGCAGATATCCACTTGGCTAACACTTCCACCCCTTCCACCCTCGCAGTGGGTCTGCCTGACCACCCCCTCTGCTTTGATTTTCTTCCTGACGTTGATTACAACCTAACATAATACATATTTTATTTCTTTGTCTTGTTTACTATCTGTCTCCCTCAACTAGAATGTAAGAGTTTGTTCACTCCAGTATACCCAGCATCTAGGACAGTGCTTGGCACATAAAAGATTCTCAGTAAATATTTGTTAAATGAATGAAGGAAATAAGACAACTTTGGATATTCTTGTGAATAAGGGGAGTGTGCCTATTCAACTGATCCCCTTTCTCTTGCAGAGTGGGGCAGAATGAGTTTTATAAAGTAGGTTGGACAAAAATAATGGAAACATTCTTCCCAGCATATTTGATGAGCACCGACAACAGAAGAGAGACCATGTTGTGTGCTGTGGGGGATTCAAAGATGTCTCTTCCCACAGGGGCTAAAGTTAGTAGGGGAAGGCAGACATGTACAGACATAATAAACTGAAAGAATTTATTTACCATATATGGCATATATGGCAAAACCAGAATCTCCTTAATACACAAAGAGCTCTTACAAGGCAATAAAAAAGCATATATACCAATAGGAAAGTAGGAGTATAAATCCCTTCCAAAAGCAGGAATATTAGGGCCTGTTTTCCATGAGAAAGAAACTTCACCGGCAAAAAAAAAAAAAAGAAGTAAATTGATACAATGAGATATTGCTAACTGTGTATCAATAAGTAAAGAATTATAAAAATTATAATTTCTATGTTGATGAGGGTGTGAGAGGGGAAAGAACACTCTTAAACACTGCTTGTGTGAATGAAGTTGGGACAGCCTTTCTGGAGGACGATTTGACTAGCTAAGGCCTTAAAAACGTGCATCCCTTTAACTAGTTTCATTCCGAAGGGGTTCTTGAGGAAATAACTAAGAATCTGTGCAAAGCCCAATAAATAAATGTGTTCATTACAGGCCAATGTAATGAACAGGCTGTGTTATAACAGCCAATAAAGGCAAAATACAAAACAAAACACAAATAAGCTATCCCGGTATAGTCATTTGGTTAATAATAGTGTTTACCTTTCATACTCTCTTTAGAGGTTCCCTCTCCAAAGTCAAAGCTAGTCCTGTTTCTACCAAAGGAATCAAGCTCCCAGCTTTGTGTGCAAGGGTCTTTGTGATATGGAGAACTTACCCAGCTCGGTGTCCTGTGTTCCTTCCACAAGAAACTTACTACTTCCCAGTCACACCTGCTTTCA
Organism: Panthera leo; assembly: GCF_018350215.1. Classification (NCBI taxonomy): domain Eukaryota; kingdom Metazoa; phylum Chordata; class Mammalia; order Carnivora; family Felidae; genus Panthera; species Panthera leo. Next base: position 71,244,266 of record NC_056687.1, read on the forward strand.
TCCAGAGACTTTGCACATCATGATTCTTGTTCCCTAGAATGTTCTCCTCTCTTCTGGTCCCTTCGGTCTGGAAAACTTCTATTCATGCCTAGAAGCCTGGTTCATTCAGTGCCTCCTTGTGGTAGCTTTCCCCAAATTCCCTAAAGAAGAGCTAGTTTCTTAGTCTTTTTATGTTTCTGTTATAACACTTATCATGCTACATCATGCTTCATTTACTTACAAGGTTGTTAAGTTATATGTGCTTCATGACAACTGTAGTGTAGTATTCATCTCTGTAGCCACAAAACCCAGCACAGAGCCCTGTACATGGAGGGCACTGGACTGTTTGCTGAATAACTGAGATGATGGGCCCCGTGAGCAGGTGGCCATGAAATGTGGGCTCTGAAAGTTGAGAAAAATGGCATTTAGTGCTGAAGTTAAACAAAATATAAATACAATGATATAATTATTATTAAGCTGTACTATAACTAGGCATAAATATATAACACTGCAGTTTTATACACCCAATTCTTTTTTTTAAGTATCTATTACTCATTTTAATTTTTTTTATTAACTTTTTGATTTTTTTAAATTAGTTAGCATACAGTGAAACAATGATTTCAGGAGTAGACTCCTTGGTGCCCCTTACCCATTCAGTCCATCCCCCCTCCCACAACCCCTCCTGTATCCCTCAGTTTGTTCTCCATATCTTTGAGTCTCTTCTGTTTTGTCCCCTTCCCTGTTTTTTATATTATTTTTGTTTCCCTTCCCTTATGTTCATCTGTTTTGTCTCTTAAATTCCTCATATGAATGAAGTCATATGATATCTGTCTTTCTCTGACTAATTTCACTTAGCATAATACCTTCCAGTTCCGTTCACATAGTTGCAAATGGCAAGATTTCATTCTTTTTGATTGCTGAGTAATACTCCGTTGTATATATATACCACGTCTGCTTTATCCATTCATCCATCGATGGACATTTGGGCTCTTTCCATACTTTGGCTATTGTCGATAATGCTGCTATAAACGTGGGGGTTCATGTGTCCCTTCGAAACAGCATGCCTGTATCCCTTGGATAAATGCCTAGTAGTGCAATTGTTGGGTCATAGGGTAGTTTTATTTTTAGTTTTTTGAGGAACCTCCATACTGTTTTCCAGAGTGTCTGCACCAGCTTACATTCCCACCAACAATGCAAAAGAGATCCTCTTTCTCTGCATCCTCGCCAACATCTGCTGTTGGCTGAGTTGTTAATGTTAGCCATTCTGACAGGTGTGAGGTAGTATCTCATTGTGGTTTTGATTTGTATTTCCCTGATGATGAGTGATGTTGAGCATTTTTTCATGTGTCGGTTGGCCATCTGAATGTCTTCCTTGGAGAAGTGTCTATTCATATCTTTTGCCCATTTCTTCACTGGATTATTTGTTTTTTGGGTGTTGAGTTTGATAAGTTCTTTATAGATTTTGGATACTAACCCTTTATCTGATATGTCATTTGCAAATATCTTCTCCTATTCTGTCAGTTGCCTTTTAGTTTTGCTGATTGTTTCCTTTGCTGTGCAGAAGCTTTTCATTGTGATGAGGTCCCAGTCGTTCATTTTTGCTTTTGTTTCCTTTGCCTCCAGAGACATGTTGAGTAAGAAGTTGCTGTGGGCAAGATCAAAGAGGTTTTTGCCTGCTTTCTCCTCAAGGATTTTGATGGCTTCCTGTCTTACATCGAGGTCTTTCATCCATTTTGAGTTTCTTTTTGTGTATGGTGTAAGAAAGTGGTCCAGGTTCATTTTTCTGCATGTTTCTGTCCAGTTTTCCCAGCACCACTTGCTGAAGAGACTGTCTTTATTTCATTGGATATTCTTTCCTTTGGATATTCTGTGCTTTGTCAAAGATTAGTTTGCCATACGTTTGTGAGTCCATTTCTGGGTTCTCTATTCTGTTCCATTGATTTGAGTGTCTGTTCCTGTGCCAGTACCATACTGTCTTGATGATTACAGCTTTGTAGTATAGCTTGAAGTCTAGGATTGTAATGCCTCCTGCTTTGGTTTTCTTTTTCAAGATTGCTTTGGCTATTCGGGGTCTTTTATGGTTCCATACAAATTTTAGGATTATTTGTTTTAGCTCTGTGAAGAATGCTGGTGTTACTTTGATAGAGATTGCATTGAATATGTAGATTGCTTTGGGTAGTATTGAGATTTTAACAATATTTTTTCTTCCTATCCAGGAGCATGGAATCTTTTCCCATTTTTTTGTGTCTTCTTCAATTTCTTTCATAAGCTTTCTATAGTTTTGAGTGTACAGATTTTTCACCTCTTTGGTTAGATTTATTCCTAGGTATTTTATGGTTTTTTGTGCAACTGTAAATGGGATTGATTCCTTGATTTCTCTTTCTGTCGCTTCATTGTTGGTGTATAGGAATGCAACCGACTTCTGTGCATTGATTTTATATCCTGCAACTTTGCTGAACTCATGAATCAGCTCTAGCAGTTTTTTGGTGGAATCTTTTGGGTTTTCCATATAGAGTATCATGTCATCTGTGAAGAGTGAAAGTTTGACCTCCTCCTGGCCAATTTGGATGCCTTTTATTTCTTTGTGTTTTCTGATTGCAGAGGCTAAGATTTCTAATACTATGTTGAATAACAGTGGAGAGAGTGAACATCCCTGTCTTGTTCCTGACCTTAGCTGGAAAGCTCTCAGTTTTTCCCCATTGAGGATGATATTAGCATTGGGTCATTCATATATGGCTTTTATGATCTCGAGGTATGATCCTTCTATTCTTACTTTCTTGAGGGTTTTTATCAAGAAAGGATGCTGTATTTTGTCAAATGCTTTCTCTGCATCTATTGAGAGGATCATATAGTTCTTGTCCTTTCTTTTATTGATGTGACGAATCACGTTAATTGTTCTGTGGATATTGAACCAGCCCTGCATCCCAGGTATAAATCCCACTTGGTCGTGGTGAATAATTTTTTTAATGTATTGTTGGATCCAGTTGGCTAATATCTTTTTTTGAGGATTTTTGAATCCATGTTCATCAGGGAAATTGGTCTATAGTTCTCCTTTTTAGTGGGGTCTCTGTCTGGTTTTGGAATCAAGGTAATGCTGGCTTCATAGAAAGAGTTTGGAAGTTTTCTTTCCATTTCTATTTTTTGGAACAGTTTCAAGAGAATAGGTGTTAATTCTTCCTTAAATGTTTGGTAGAATTCCCCTGGAAAGCCATCTGGCCCTGGACTCTTGTTATTTGGCAGATTTTTTATTACTAATTCGATTTCCTTACTGGTTATGGGTCTGTTCAAATTTTCTATTTCTTCCTGTTTCAGTTTTGGTAGTGTATATGTTTCTAGGAACTTGTCCATTTCTTCCAGATTACCCATTTTATTGGCATACAGTTGCTCATAATATTCTCTTATTATTGTTTTTATTTCTGTTGTGTTGGTTGTGATCTCTCCTCTTTCATTCTTGATTTTATTTATTTGGGTCATTTCCTTTTTCTTCTTGATCAAATTGGCTAGTGGTTTATCAATTTTGTTAATTCTTTCAAAGAACCAGCTTCTGGTTTCATTGATCTGTTCTACTGTTTTTTTGTTTTTTTTGTTTTTTGTTTTTTTTTTGTTTCGATAGCATTAATTTCTGCTCTAATCTTTATTATTTCCTGTCTTCTGCTGGTTTTGGGTTTTATTTGCTGTTCTTTTTCCAGCTCCTTAAGGCGTAAGGTTAGGTTGTGTATCTGAGATCTTTCTTCCTTCTTTAGGAAAGCCTGGATTGCTATATACTTTCCTCTTATGACTGCCTTTGCTGTGTCCCAGAGGTTATGGGTTGTGGTGTTATCATTTTCATTGACTTCCATATACTTTTTAGTTTCCTCTTTAACTGCTTGGTTAGCCCATTCATTCTTTAGTAGGATGTTCTTCAGTCTCCAAGTATTTGTTACCTTTCCAAATTTTTTCTTGTGGTTGATTTCGAGTTTCATAGCGTTGTGCTCTGAAAATATGCACGGTATAATCTCGATCTCTTTGTACTTACTTAGGGCTCCCAGTATGTGGTCTATACTGGAGAACATTCCATGTGCACTGGAGAAGAATGTATATTCTGCTGCTTTAGAATGAAATGTTCTGAATATATCTGTTAAGTCCATCTGGTCCAGTGTGTCATTCCAAGCCATTGTTTCCTTGTTGATTTTTTGATTAGATGATCTGTCCATTGCTGTGAGTGGGGTGTTGAAGTCTCCTACTATTATGGTATTACTATCAATGAGTTGCTTTATGTTTGTGATTAATTGATTTATATATTTGGGTGCTCTCACATTTGGCGCATAAATGTTTATAATTGTTAGGTCTTCTTGGTGGATAGACCCCTTGATTATGATATAATGCCCTTCTGCATCTCTTGATACAGTCTTTATTTTAAAGTCTAGATTGTCTGATATAAATATGGCTACACCAGCTTTCTTTTGTTGACCATTAGCATGATAGATGGTTCTCCATCCCCTTATTTTCAATCTGAAGGTGTCTTTAGGTCTAAAGTGGGTCTCTTGTAAACAGCATATAGATGAATCTTTTTTTCTTATCCATTCTGTTACCCTATGTCCTTTGATTGGAGCATTGAGTCCATTGACGTTTAAAGTGAGTACTGAAAGAATGAATTTATTGCCATTTTGATGCTTGTAGAGTTGTAGTTTCTGGTGGTGTTCTCTGGTCCTTTCTAATCTTTGTTGTTTTTCATATATATATATATATATATATATATATTTTTTTTTTTTTTTTTTTTTTTTTTCCATCTTTTCTCCCCTCAGAGAGTCCCCCTTAAAATTTCTTGAAGGGCTGGTTTAGTGGTCAAAAACTCCTTTAGTTTTTGTCTGGGAAACTTTTAATCTCTCCTTCTATTTTGAATGACAGCCTTGCTGGATAAAGAATTCTTGGCTGCATATTTTTCTGATTCAGCACATTGAATATATCCTGCCACTCCTTTCTGGGCTGCCAAGTTTCTGTGGATAGGTCTGCTGCAAACCTGATCTGTCTTCCCTTGTAAGTTAAGGACTTTTTTTTTCCATTGCTTCTTTCATGATTCTCTCCTTGCCTGAGTATTTTGTGAATTTGACTATGACATGCTTGTTGATGGTCGGTTTTTGTTGAATCTAATGGGGGTTCTCTGTCCTTCCTGGATTTTGATGTCTGTGTCTTTACCCAGGTTAGGAAAGTTTTTGGCTATGATTTGCTCACATAACCCTTCTACCCCTATTTCTCTCTCTTCTGGGACCCCTATGATTCTGATGTTGTTCCTTTTTAATGGATCACTGATTTCTCTAATTCTTAAATCGTGCTCTTTTGCCTTAATCTCCCTCTTTTTTTTCCTGCTTCATTATTCTCTATAAGTTTGTCCTCTATATCGCTGATTCTCTGTTCTGCCTTGTCCATCCTTGCTGCCACTACATCCATCCGTGATTGCAGCTCAGTTATAGCATTTTTAATTTCATTCTATTTTTTACTTCTTTTATCTCTGCAGAGAGGGATTCTAATCTATTTTTGACTCCAGCTAGTATTATTATTATCGTGATTCTAAATTCTGGTTCAGACATCTTGCTTATATCTGTGTTGGTTAAATCCCTGCCTGTCGTTTCTTTGTGCTCTTTCTTTTGGGGTGAATTCCTTCGTTTTGTAATTTTGAAGGAAGAAAAGGAATTAATGAGGAAAAATTAAAATTAAAAAAAATTAAAATTAAAAAAATATGAAAATTAAACACACACACACACACACACACACACACACACAAATCTAATAAATGATGCTAGATCCTATGTGTGTTTTGGTCTGGGTGTTGAAAGTGGTTTGACAGATTAGGGAAAAAAAAGAGGGGGGGAGAAAAAAAAAGGAAATCATTTGAGAATTTTAAAAAATGAATACACTGAAGTAGACTAAAATGAGATGATGAGAGTAAGATAGAATTTGAAAAAATTTACAGAAAAGCAAAAAATATAGTAAAAAAAATTAGAGAAAAATATTTTTAATAGAAATTGAAAGTAAAAATGAAGTTTTTCACTTTCTGCATTTAAGAAAAAGAAAAGAAAAAAAGAGAAAAAAGAAAAAGAAAATAAAAATAAGGAAATCATTTGAAAATGTGAAAAGGTGAATACACTGAAGTAGACTAAAATAGAATGATGGAAGTAATATAGAATTTGAAAAAATTTACACAAAAGTAAAAAATATAGTAGAAAATTTAAATAAAAAATTTTTAATAAAAATTGAAAATAAAAGTGAATTTTTTTCTCTTTCTGTATTCAAGAAAAAGAATAGTGCAAAAGAGAAAAAAAGAAAGAAAATTGAATAGATGGACCTGCTAACAGATTGAAATAGGACTGAAATTACTTCATTTTCCCTTAGAAGTCAGACTATGTAGTGCTTTATAGTCCATAAACTAAGTAGGCGGTGAGACTACACGGTGTAGTGTTCTTGAAGAGCCAGGTTGGCCCAGTTGGGCGGGGCTCAGTGTAACAGCTCTGCTCTCCACTAGATGGCGCTGCTAGCCTACTGGGGTGGATTGTTGCAGTGCTCATAGGTGCGTACGCGCATGCGCGGTAGTGGCGAAAATGGCGTCACTCAGCTATCAGTCTCTAGTATGGAAACTCTGTTCTCTCTGATCAGCAATCTCGCACCCGTCCTCTGTCTTCAGCTTTTGTCCACTACCCGCTTCTTCACTGTCCGTGACCAAGCCCCAGGCAGTACCTCTCTCCCGAGTTTTGTCTCAAATGAGGCTGTTTTCCCCAGCCCCTTAATTCTGAAGGACTGCGGCTTCGACCCGTTCCGCCCCTCTGCGGGAAGGTCTCCCCCCAGGCAACGGCCGAATGCCGGCCGCACCCAGGAAAGTTCGCCAAACCGTGCTGCTGCTGAAGCCCAGAGACTGCGGCCAGGTGCTAGCCGCCCCAGAAAAAGTTTGCGAGCTAGCGTAGCAGCAGCCTTTCAGGGATTATGGAAAATCACAACACACATCTGGCACGAGCCTTCACATCTAACGACCTTGTTCCAGCACCAGCAAATGTGGCCGTTTTCTGGGGTCTGCTGGGACCATGTGGCTTCAACAGTCTCTACCAAATGTCCTTCCAGCAGTGGAACCGTTTTTCCCCATGTGGCTGAGAACCTCCCGGACCCCACTCTGTTCCTGGGGATTCACCCTTCCCACCAGAGCACTGCCAGGTATCGAGCTGCGGAGTTGCAGCCTTTGAGCTACCCTTGTTTACAGTCTTTTTTTTTTTTTTTTTTTTTTAATTTTTTTTTTCAACGTTTTTTTATTTATTTGTGGGACAGAGAGAGACAGAGCATGAACGGGGGAGGGACAGAGAGAGAGGGAGACACAGAATCGGAAACAGGCTCCAGGCTCTGAGCCATCAGCCCAGAGCCTGACGCGGGGCTCGAACTCACGGACCGTGAGATCATGACCTGGCTGAAGTCGGACGCTTAACCGACTGCGCCACCCAGGCGCCCCTACAGTCTTAATGGAATTTAAACCCTCTCCTTTCTCCTTTCTCCCTTTTTAGTTTAGTCCCTGTGGCTATTTCCAATTTTCCACTTTCTCTCCAGCTGCTTTTGGGGAGGGGTGCTTTTCCCATATTCTCCCCCACCCCAGTCCAGTCTCCGTCCTCTCTCCGCCTGCAAAGGCTGCTCCCTGCCCGCCGCCGGCTTCTCTCTCCCCAAGTTCACCTCTCCGGACCACATACCTGCTGAATTCTGTGGTTCAGGTTGTGCAGATTGTTATGTTAATCCTCCAATCAGTTTTCTAGGTGTGTAGGATGGTTTAGTGTTGGTCTGGCTGTGTTTCATGGACGCGAGACACACAAAAAACTTCCATGCTGTTCCGTCATCTTGGCTCCTCTCTACACCAAATTCTTAGTTTTTCTTTTCTTGCTTTGCACTTATTTTTTTTAATGTTTATTTATACTTGCGAGAGAGAGAGAGACAGAGAGAGAGAGAGACTGAGCACAAGGGGCAGAGAGAGGCACACAGAGTCTGAAGTAGGTTCCAGGCTCTGAGCTGTCAGCACAGAGCCCGACATGGGGCTTGAACTCACAAACTGTGAGATCATGACCTGAGCTGAAGGTGGATACTTAACCAACTGAGCCACCTAAGCACCCGTGGAGTTATTTGAATTGGGGATACCTGATAAAGTGGATAATTTCATCTTAACTATCCACATATAAGGACATACATGTACATGCAGTGCTGATTACTGTTATTGGAAATCAAAAATTTTGTAAAATATAGGCTATACCAATTAGAAGCATTTGGGAATTAAAGTGTGTAATTGTGCTTGTGTGTGTGTGTGTGTGTGTGCGCGTGCACATGAGAGAGAGAGAGAATTACTGGTATTGACCAGAACTAGCAGAAGTAATGTTACCAACCAGCAAGAACCAGAAAGCCTGGAGAAAATTCTCCAGTTATTTAAGACTCAAAGGTGTGTGTATATGAGGTGAAAAGGCCACATATTTCATGAAGACAAAGGTAGGTGTGTACCTAAACAAGATAGCCTGTTTGAAGTCATCTGTGGCTCAGCACAAATTCAGAAAGCAAAATCACAAGGCCATGGTGAGAACATGAGGTGGGACTCTTCTGACGAGAGACTTCAGCTGAAGCTCCTGCCACAGCCAGTCCTTCCTTCAACCTCTGTTAAGGGGGACTGGCCACCAGTTAGTGGAAAGCAGTGAATGGTAACTGATCCCATGGGTGTGCCCCAAATTCAAATCAGTGGGCATCATTTTTTGGTAAATATTTACACTGGTATATTATGCCTGTTATCTATTATTTGCCATCCTGGTCTCTTTTTTTTTTTTTTTTTTTGCTGTAATGTTTTATTTGTTTTTGAGAGAGAGAGAGAGAGCAGGGAAGGGGGCAAAGAGAGAGGGAGACACAGAATCTGAAGCAGGCTCCAGGCTCCAAGCTGTCAGCACAGAGCCTGACACAGGGCTCGAACCCACGAACTGTGAGATCATGACCTGAGTCAAAGTTGGTCACTTAACCAACTAAGCCACCTAGGTGCCCCTGTGCTGGTCTTTAGATGCTGCCTGCCTTAAGCCCATGAGGAGTTTCTGGAAGGCTCCTTTGAGAGCAGGGAAGGATGGGCAAGGGGATCTGTGTGTCTGGCTATAAGCCCTTTAAGGTTGCCCAGTGCCCACTGAGGGTGTTCCAGTGCCTGCCGCCCACTGGGAATGGGGGTGGAGGCTTCCTCCCCTCTGCCAAACTAACGTATGCCTGGAACCCTGAAGAAGGGCCCTTCAGTTCTTTATTCCAGGTGCATGAGTGACAGAATCTAAATCACAGATCTGGAGAATGGGCTGATGAAAATTTGCAGTTGTGTCCTTGATCTGAATGGCACCACTTACCAAGAATTCTTTTTTCTTTTTAATTTTGAATTGTTATTTTTAAGATTTTATTTTTAAATAGTATCTATACCCAGCATGGGGCTCAAACTCACAACCCCGAGATCAAGAGTCACAAGTTCTTCTGACAGAGCCAGTCAGATGCCCCAAGAGAACTTTCCTTCCCACACAGACACCTCCTTCTTTTTTCATGACAACCTTTCTCTACATCCCCAGTGCCTCAGCCATTTTGGCCAGGTTGCAGGTAAAATATAGGACACCCAGTTACATAAGAATTTCAGATAAGCAATGAATGCTTTTTAAAACATGTGTGTCCCAAACATTTCGTGGGACATCTTATACTAAAAAACTTATTTGTGGTTTTTCTGAGACTCAAATTTAACTGGGCTTCCTGTATTTTCATTCTCTGAATCTGACAACCTTACTTTGAATGCCTCCTCTTCAACCAGTGTCCCCACCTCCTCTTTTTTCCCAGTCTGCGGGTTTCCTTCTCTGTAGCAAGCCCTGGAGCTTCTCTTAGGCCTTGGATATCTCCACAACCTTTGGCAGGATTGTCTGCAACACTTATTCTGTCCTCCAGCCCCCACCCGTCCGCTGTTGCCCAGTGAGAGCAGAAGAAGTTTAATGTCTGAAGATGGGATGAGGGGAGGAAGGACTTTGGGTTTGAGTGGGTTTGCCCCCCATTTGCCACCTTGCTTTTGTTCTTTCAGGTTTCCTCTTCCCCTGCTTGATGACACACAGTATCTGTAACAACCACGTCTTGCACAGTGTGGGTCAATCCCTTGCCAAGAGTCCTGACTGGGTTTAGGATGAGATGTAATTTTTGGACCTTATGCTCAAAGCAAGCATACCCTCTCTGATCTTGGGTCACATTATAAAGTCTTCATCATATAACTTAGTTTTTGGGTTGGAATGGTCAGGGCAAGGGCCATCTCATCAGTCCACCATGTTTGTGTTACCCCTCTCCCTCCCTCCTTGTTTTACATCCCTTTCTTTCTAATTGCTGGGCACCACCCCCAGCCCACCCTGTCTCCCTGTAGTGACATATGTGCTTAATTCTTTTTGTTTAAATTTGTACAATTGCTTAAATTAATAAACTCAATTTTTTGACATAGTTTTATGTTCATAGCAAACTGAACTAAAAGTACAAAGTTTCCATATATCCCTTTTCCCCCAACACACTTACAACCTCCCCTACTATTAACATCCCCCACCAGAGAGCATTGTTACAATCAATGAACTTACACTGAAATGTCATTATCGTCCGGAGTCCACAGTTTACATTAGGGTTCATCCTTTTTTTAAAACTGAAGTATAATTGGCATACAATATGATATTATTTTCAAGCATACAAGTTTGGGATTTGACATTTTTACATACTATGAAATGATCACCAAAATAAGTCTAATAACAGACTTAATACAATATTATTGTCTATATTTCCTGTGCTGTACATTACATTCCCATGAGTTATTTATTTATTTATTTATTTTTTATTTTTTATTTTTTTTAATATATGAAATTTATTGTCAAATTGGTTTCCATACAACACCCAGTGCTCATCCCAAAAGGTGCCCTCCTCAATACCCATCCCCCATGCTCCCCTCCCTCCCACCCCCCATCAACCCTCAGTTTGCTCTCAGTTTTTAACAGTCTCTTATGCTTTGGCTCTCTCCCACTCTAACCTCTTTTTTTTTTTTTTTTTCCTTCCCCTCCCCCATGGGTTTCTGTTAAGTTTCTCAGGATCCACATAAGAGTGAAACCATATGGTATCTGTCTTTCTCTGTATGGCTTATTTCACTTAGCATAATACTCTCCAGTTCCATCCACGTTGCTACAAAAGGCCATATTTCATTCTTTCTCATTGCCACGTAGTATTCCATTGTGTATATAAACCACAATTTCTTTATCCATTCATCAGTTGATGGACATTTAGGCTCTTTCCATAATTTGGCTATTGTTGAGAGTGCTGCTATAAACATTGGGGTACAAGTGCCCCTATGCATCAGTACTCCTGTATCCCTTGGAAAAATTCCTAGCAGTGCTATTGCTGGGTCATAGGGTAGGTCTATTTTTAATTTTCTGAGGAACCTCCACACGAGTTATTTATTTTATAACTGGAAGTTTCTACCTCTTGATCCTCTTCACCCATTTTGCCCACCCTTCAGAGCCCCTCTCCTCTGGTGTGTGATTTTGGCTATAGGGTTTTTAAAATCAAGCTGAGGAAGTTCCCCTCTATTTCCAGCTTGCCAAGAATTTTGGTGTTTGAGTTTGTCAAATGTTTTTTTCTACAACTATTGGTATAATCACACGATTTTTTTTCTTCTGTTGATGTGATAGATTACACCGATTGATTTTTTAAAAATGTTTATTTATTTATTTTGAGAGACAGTAAGAGAGGGCTCAAGCAGAGGAGGGGCAGAGAGAGAGGGAGAGAGAGAATCTCAAGCAGTGTCTATGCCATCAGCACAGAGCCTGACATGGGGCTCAATCTCATGAACCATGATTTCATGATCTGAGCCAAAATCGAGTTGGATGCTTAACCACTGAACCACCCAAGTACCCCTTAATTGATTTTTGAATATTGAATCAGCCTTGCACACCTGGAATAAATCCCACTTGGTCATGGCATATAATTCTTTTCATTCATTGTTGGATTTTATTTGTTAATGTTTTGTTGAAGTTTTTTACATCTATGTTCATGAGAGATATTGCTGTATAGTTTTTTTTTTTTTTCTATGATTTTTTTCTGGGTTTGGTATTAAGGTAATGCTGGCTTCATAGAATGACTTAGGAAGTATTCCCTCTACTTCAATCTTTTGAAAGAGATTATAGAGAACTGGTAGAATTTCTTCCTGAAATGTTTGGTAGAATTCACCAGTGAATCTATTTGGCTATATGCTTAATTCTTGATAAATTAATGCTAGGATTAAATAAGTTTTTTGTTTTTTTTTTAAGTAGGCTCTATGCCCAATGTGGGGCTTGAACTCACAGCCCCAAGACCAAGAGTCTTATGCTCTACTGACTGAGCCATACAGGCACCCCAAATAAAAGTGGTTTCATAAGGAGCTTTGATTACACTTTGGGGTGCTTGAGGATAAAGCCACAACTTTGTACATATGGGAGAGGCCTTGCCTACTGGGAGTAGTCATTCTCTGTGAAAAGCAGACAGTGCGGAATCTCTGTTCAGATCAAAGATCATGTTTCTCCTGAACTTCCTGCAACACCACTTCCTTACCAACAAAGGTGAGCCTGAGCACCAGGTTTGTGTCATGTGACCTCCTTTCCTACCCTTTGGCCACACTAGTTTGGACCGCTGATGGACAATTGACATAAACTGGACTAATCAGATTCTCCCTTCAGAGATTTGGGATTTAGGACCAAGAGGTCCAGTTTCTACAATAGAGTTGGAATTGAGGTATTTGAGACACGGGAATTGTGGACCCATTTATTGTTGGACGTGTTACACCAGATAGGTGTGAAATTCTGCCTGCTAGGAGAGAAGTGTGAGGTCAAAACTGGTCAGGTTGCTGGGAGCAAGCAGAGTGGGGCCAAGGGACTGTGGGGTGGAGAGGCTCAGAAGACTCATTGGGGCTCAGGAAAGGACAGAGATCGTATATGAGGGATTGGGTGCTTCAGGTCTAAGGAGGGGGTTGGTGGCCTGCTTCTCAAGGAGGGGAGCTGGAACAGTTTAATCCCTCCTGCAGGGAACACAGGCAGTGGGGGACAGGAACCAGACAGGTAAAGGCACAGAGTGTATTTATCCTCTCAGAACTGATGGACAGAGACTAGCAAGGCAGGGAGGGTTTGTAGGTGAGTCCGGGCTACTCCATATGGGGTATCTCAACCATCCTCCTCCGAAAACCAGGCTTTGGCTTGTGTTCTTTTCCTCAGGGGAAGAAAGTGATGTGGGGGCTGAAGCAAGGATTCACCTGGGTGGAGCAACAAGCTTCCCAACAGAGTAGCTGAGGGCTGAAGCAGGACTGGGTCCAACCCACCTCTTCTCCTCCACTCCCTGTGCCTCACCCTTCAGACCCCTGAGAAAAACCACAAGTGGAATCCATGGCTTGGGAAACAAAAAAGTCAGAAGGATTTTACTTAAATAGACTTTAATTAGAAGTAAATTGGAGTTTTGTATACAAATGCATTTTGGATTTTAACTGAGACATTATTAACTCTGATGTGTGTGTATGTAAGTCAGTGTCCTTCTTGCAGGTATGTATGTGTAAGAATCCATCCTTTAAGTAGGTGGTCTTTATGGCCCTTTCTGTCTGCCTCTGTGTCTACTGAAAAGGTGTGCTATTGTCTTTATTATTACTCATTCCCTTGAAGAATCCTGAATCATCTTCAGGCACCTTCCTTTTCCCAGTCTCCTCAAAGCCAAGGTACTGGTCAATACGTGGGTGAGGCTGGGGTGGGTCCTGAAGTATCTTAGGCCCCAGCTACCCCTTTGGGGTGAGGCCTCAGCTTTCTGTGTCCAGAGGGTAGGAGTACTGGTTCCTGGGGTAGCACCAGAAGCGCAGGACCACAAACACCACAACCCCCAGCAGCAAGAGGGCTCCCAGTGCTCCAAAGAGGATCCCGAAGAAGGCGCCAAGCTTCATGCTCAGGTGCTCACAGCGTTCACCCCAGGGCGTGTAGATGGAGAAGGGCACACAGCTGGGGACAGAGAGAGAAAACATGGTCAGCAGCGGGGAGGCCCCAGGAGGTTTTCCACAACAGGCTGGGATCCCCTCTGGGGAAGGAGGCCGAGCTGAAGCCATGCCCACTGGCTAGCGGAGGCTGGAGGGGGTGAATTCACCTGGAGTCAGCTCCACCTGGCTGCAGGTGAGCACGTGCAGACACAGCCCTGGCTTCTCCCAGCCCTCCTTGGAGGGGAGAGGGCTGGGTGAATCTGGGATTGCAATGGGCACGAGGGTAGATGCACTGATGTGACATGAGGGCCCTGGGTGGCACTGCCCTTCTCTTCCCTAGCAGGCCTGTAGGCTTAGTGCACTCCCCTCATGGGAGACCCTTAGACTGCTGATGAACTGAGGGGACTTAGGACACCAGTTGCAGAGGGCCTCCCCTGACTGGTACTCTTAAGGAGGGGCAGGGATGGACCTAGACACAAGGCAGTGGGTGCCTCTCCACAAAGAGACAGCAGAACGTCCACCCCAGAAGCAAAATCAGGTGGAAGAGGTTGCCTTTGGAACCCACATCCTGCTGCTTAACTTACTGGGTACCCTGGGCAGGTTCTTTACCTATCTCTTCCTTAAAATGCTCATAATACCAGGGCACCTGGGTGGCTCAGTTGGTTAAGCATCTGACTTTGGCTCAGGTCATGATCTCATGGTTCGTGGGTTCGAGCCCTGTGTCAGGCTCTGTGCTGACAGCTCAGAGCCTTGAACCTGCTTTGGATTCTGTGTCTCCCTTGCTCTCTGCCCCTTCCCCACTGACTCTCTCTGTCTCTCAAAAATAAACATTAAAAAAATTTTTTTTAATTATTAAAAAAAAGTGCTCATAATACCAGGGCGCCTTGGTGGCCCAGTCAGTTGAACATCCAACTGACTTTTGATCTCGGCTCTGGTCATGCTTTCCACGCTGACAGCATGGGGCCTGCTTGGGATTCTGTTTCTCCTTCTCTCTACCCCTCCTCTGCTCATGCTCACTTTCTCTCTCTCAAAATAAAGAAATAAACTAAAAAAAAAAAATGTTCATAATACCTACCCAGTAGCTAGTTTGAGTTTTAGAGGTGATATAACATCTTTATTCTCCACACAGGGTAGGCACTCACACATCTTTTCCCTGGTCGCTTTTTCTCTGATCCCCGTTTGCTCAGTTACAGAAGATACATCCTAACTTTCAGACACCACAAAATACCATGGGGTTTCTGGGCCCCTTGCAGCATCTTTGCCCAGCTCGGATTCCCCAGCACTGCCCTTCCTGCCCTCTCTCCGACTCACCTGCAACGGGGCCCTTGGGGCAGGTGCTGGCACTGGCCTCCGTGCTCACAGTAGCCCTCACTGCACGGGGACACACAGGTCAGGCCACTGTGGGGGCTGTAGACCAGGTGGTAACCCTTGTAGCCATTGCATTTGAAGTAAGTCTTCAGCATGCTCACGTTCACTGTCAGGTAGGACGCAGATGAACATGAAAGCAATCAGTAACACCAAATCTATACCGTTTCGATCAAGAATGCCGTTTTCGGGCATTTTTCCTGAGAAATATTTGGAAAAGTGCACAAATACCTATGTTCACGGAAGTCTAGAGCAGCATGGTTTATAACAGCAACAGTGTTTAATAAGAGGGATTTTGTTAATGAATATTGTGCAACTGGTAACCACCATGACAGGGAAAGTGCATTGGTTAAGGGCAGATGCTTTGAAGGAAACCAGACCTACGTTAAAATTCAAACTCTACTACTAACTAGTTGTGTGATTTGGGGGAAATTTCTTAACTCTTTCAGCCTCGATTTCCTTATCTTTTATAAGGAAACGATAATAATAGTACCTACCACATTGTGAAAGTTAAAGGAGATAATATATACAGAATATTCAGTACGTTGCCTAACATAGTAAGCACTCAGTAAATGGTCACTATTGGTATAACATTCTGTTTAAATAAAATATAGCACACTATGCTAAAATGTGTGATAAAATATCAAATGGGAATACATACATAATACACAAAGTAATATGTTCACAGTTGTTTAAGTAATGAGGTTATCAAAACATTAGGCACGACTTTATCCTTTATTATAAACAATATTTATATTTGTGAAGACCCCTGTGTGTAAAAGAAAATTCAGAAGGATGTGTGCGAAATGGACTTGTCTTTGGGGATTGGAGTTACAGGTGATTTTTTTTCTCTTTTTGTTAATTTGTGTTTCCTAAAGTTTCTACGATAAACATATTGTACTTGTATAATAAAATTTTGGGGGGGGGGGTTTGGTTTCTTTAATAAAAGTTATAGTCAGGTCTAGGACAATTGTTCTCTTACCACCTACCCCTAACCCCCTACCGCACATACGCAAAGTAGTTCAGAGGATTTCACACTGTCGCTCCCAGGAGGGAGGAGACCCAGACTGGACCCCAGAAGAAGCTCTTGCTTGGTCCCACCCTCCAGTAACACACTGGCTTCTGTTGGGTTCGGTGTGGTTACTGCCCTGTTCTCTGCTACACTCCCAAAGTAGCGTAGGCCAATCCTTTCCTTCCTTGGTAAGCTTACCAACTCATCTCATTCTTGTTCCAGGATAACAAGGGGCTATCACAGCTGAAAGGGACCTCAGAAATCCTGTCTCATTTTCCAGGTTGGGGTGTTAAGGCTTGGATTGGGGATGGCTTTTGCCTAGGGTCACGCCTCTCAAGGAGGGGATATTTCTGCCCCCGAGCCAGGTCTCCAGGCTTCAGCTTAATATCCTTTAGCTGGAGGGCAAAGGTAAAAGGGATGTCCCTGCTTATGTTTATAAAGTGCAATGTTATTTTAACAAAATCATTAACAATTTTATTAAAAAAAAGAAAACCGTTAGTGGTCATGGTCGGAAATTGGCAATTAGAGTAAATGCTCCATGAAACTGTATCCCTGTGGATTCATCAAGCAGTATTTTGTGCTCTGCTCTTGTATCTAGAAAGCTGGTAGGTAAAATGTTTATAATTTCCCTCAAAAGGGCACCTGGGTGGCTCAGTTAGGCGTCCGACTTCAGCTCAGGTCATGATCTCACAGTTCTTGGGTCCAAGCCCCGCATTGGGCTCTGTGCTGACACCTCAGAGCCTGGAGCCTGCTTTGGATTCTGTGTCTCCCTCGCTCTCTGCCCCTCCCCTACTTGTGCTCTGTCTCTCTGTCCCTCAAAAATAAATAAACATTAAAAAACATTTTTTTTAAATCACAAACAAAAAACTAAGTTACTTGCTTCTTGCTTATCTGTGGCTCTCCGTAGAAAACTTTTCCACCATGGGTTTGTGTGGGCTGAAGATCTGTGATAGGTCCCCTCCATTTACCTTCTCCCTCAGCTATCCCTGTGACTATCCCCAGGAAAGTGACTCACAAGCCTTCACACTGTACACATCTTCCCTGGAGATGGAATGGAAGTTCACGTTGGTCCTGGGCCCCTCACTTCTGTTCCATCTCCTCCATGAGGCCTGGGGTAAGAATGCCTCTACCACTGCATCCAGCAGCTTGGTGTTTAGGAAGTCGATAACAGGACCCCGAGGGAGGTACAGGAACTCCGAGATGACACTCCAGCGTTGAAGGTTTCTTCCTGAGGCCTGTGTTGCCCCAGAATTGCTGTGTGGGAGGGGTACAGTGAGAAACTAAGGGTGGAAGGGGAAGGGAGGACCTGGGGAGCAGGCGGGGACAGTCCCACTTACATTGGTACCACTTGGCTGTTCTGGAGAAAAGCCCGCACATCCAGCTTCCCCAGTCTGTAGGCCACCTAGGGAGTGGGTGGGGGAGTGGGAATGAGGCCCTGTCCAAAGAGGAGACCCTTCCCACTTGAATGCATTTGTTTATCCATGTCTGGCTCTTTCTTTGCACATGAGTGCCAGGACCTACAGAATGTTTCTCATCCATTTCTACATCCCTAAACCCCAGCCTAGCCTGGTAACTGGCATGGGTCCCTGCTTAATAAAATTTTGTTTGTGAAGGGCACCTGCGTGGCTCAATCAGTTAAGCATCTGACTCTTGATCTCAGCTCAGGTCATGATCTTATGGTTCATGAGTTCAAGCCCCACCTTGGGCCCTGCACTGACAGTGCGGAGCCTGCTTGGGATTCTCTCTCTCTATCTCTGCCCCACCTCTGCTCTCTTGCACACCCACTCATGCTTGCTCTCTCTCAAAAATAAACAAATAAATATTAAAAGTTTGTTGGTGAGTGAAGGCATACCTCCCTGCCTCCAACAACAAGGGGAGAATCTGGAATGAATGACTCATGCCTTGTCTCTCTTCCATGACTCACCCAATCATTCTCTTCCCACATGTATATTGAACATTGGTTATGTTTAGCCAGACCTAGGGGATGGTCAGGTGCTGGGGACTTCAAGCTGACTCAGGAACAGTCTATACTCAGAGACCCATAGTCTGGTGAAGTGAATAAGCATGAACAGATTTTACCATTCAGAGTGTGGAATGCTGTAGTAGTAGCAATCATAATAATAATTATTATAATTTTTTGAACACTTGTGTTTTAGGCACTGCAGTAAGTGCTTTACATACATTATCATTTAAAACTTGACACAACCCATTGACATAGGTACTATTATTATTTCTGTGTTACAGATGAGACATCAAATAATTTGTCTAATTGTTACACATGCTTGAGGGAATGGTAGAGCCAGGATTTTAACCTGGGTATGTAGGATTATAGAGCCTCAGTAATTCAACTACTGTGGTACTCTGTCTGTGGTTGAGGAATGGACAAGGGCATAGGAACGAAGAAGAGGGAGCTGCCAGTTCCCTCTGGGAAGTCAGGGAAGGCTTCCTGGAGGTGAAATGCCAGACCAAGTGCAGGTCTTTAGGGATACTCAGAAGGAGGGGCTGGGGTGACTTGACCACCCTAGACAATGTTCATTGTGGTCTGGTTATTCCAGTCCCCTTGGAGGTCTCTGTCTGGGGGATTCCTGCCTTCCTCATTCGCTGTTTTCCCTGGGGCAGGAGGCTCCAGCCTCTTCTGGCAACTGAATCTAGATGGATGATGAGATGTAGAACATATAAGTGATGGCCAAGACCCTACCCTAAACCTGCCAAGACCCACCTCCCCACCCAGAGCTGGCCTGCAGCACTGACCGAGGCATTGACATCTGTCATGGTGGCATTTTCTCCTTCCCTGAGTGAGAGCTGGATGATTCTTACGGGAAGATCTGGAGATGGGAGAAGCAGATTCACAATCACCTCACAGTTTACACAGACTTACCCAAGAAGTTTTTTGGGCCAGCTCAGGGAGACTGCCCCATTCGACAGTGACAGAAGGTCACCAGAGGAGTCAGAAGGGACTGATTCTGCTGAGCCTCACCCTAGTGCCCATTCCACTATGGTCAGGGCTTCCTGACTCTCATCTCTCTGGGTCATGAAGTCACCTCCAGTCTTTCCTCAGCATACTGCTCAGGCCTGGGGTTCATGCTGTGGCAGCTACCCCTTGCCCCCGCTCCCCCCACAGCTCCCATAGCCACCAACCTACCACCACCTGAGAGAGATTGGAGTTCTGCCCTGTTGAGTTTGAGGAATGAAGCTCTGGTCCCCCGAGTTCCCCATCTTCCCCCAAGATGAGAGAAATGTGAAGGCAGAGGGCAGCTGTTGGTACCTTGATGGATGGTTGGAGTGAAATTGTTCCCAGCCACAAAGCAGCGGGTGTCAGTGAAGGCTGGGGGACAGGTGCAGGTGGGATGGCAGTCTGGTGTCTGGGAGATGTAGCAGTGGCCCTGGTTGTAGCAGTAATTCACAGGGCAGGACACGTTCTGACAGAGGGGAGAGTTCTCCAGAGCTGCAGAAGAAGGAGGGAGGACAGCAGCATCAGGCTGGGCAGCTGTGGGGAGCCCCGGCCCACAGAAACCTGCTCCTAGGACAGGCTTGCTTTCTTTCCCCCAAAGCCCATTCAGTCTGCATTTTGCTTATGAGTCACTCTGAGCCTCAAACTATCCTTCTCCCTTTTCCAGATATTTCTCTGCTGGGCAACCCTTTTTCCTTTGCCAGGTAGGTGTTCTCCCACTTCTGCTGAGGGAATGGCATGTTTGTCAGACCCCCGGCATCAGGAAAGGACCCAGAAGGCTGGCAAGAGAAGAGCACGCCAGCCTGGTTTCCTTACTTCCATCCCTTTGTCTGCCTTATAAAGCTGTGGCTCTGCCTGCTCTGGCCATTCCTCAGAAGACACAGTGGCCTCTACATTTCATTTGGGTGCTGTAGGGACTTAGTGAAGGCCTCACTGTGATCTCCCTCATCATGACTTCACTGGAGCCTTGGCTTGCGGGCTGCTGCTGGACATCTCCTCCCTTCCCCAGGCCTTCTTCAGTCTTTTGCCCTGGGTTTCCCCCATCAGGGCCTCAGGTCTGCTCTGCCCTGGCCATCTTTCCCCCTGCCTGCACAGTCTCTTCTCCTGCAGCTTCACACCTCACCATATGTCTTCACTTCCTTACTGTACCCACTTACAGTGAGCATTCTAAAGACTTGCTGGAAAAGGGGGAGAAATGGTTTGCCCTAGGCCCTCAAGGTGTCAACTGTGCCCAGGCCCTCCTCCTGCCAGGGCCCTGCTCCCGGCTCACCTGCACAATGACGCCCATCCCCAGTCAGGTTTTGGGGGCAGGCCTCGCAGCCCTCCCCAGGAATGCACTTTACATTCGGGAAGCATGGCTCCTCACAGGGGTCCCTGGAGCGTTTGCAGTAGGGGCCAAAGCTGTTCCCATCACACTTGCAGCCGGCCACCTGTAATGGGTTGCTGATCACCAGGGAGCCAGGAGGCTGAACGATTAAAGGCTTTTGGGTGTTTCTGTACTGACCTCTCTGGTCTGAGAACCTGTGGACCTTGAGTCCTTGTCTTAACTCTACCAGCATCTACTGAGCATCTTTGTGACTAGGTCATGGTCCTGTACATCCTTGCCAAGCCCATTGGCCTCCCTGGAGCATTCTTTCCCCTGGCTTGAGATTGGTGTTGGCTCTACTCACCTACCACAGCT
Source organism: Panthera leo (assembly GCF_018350215.1). Lineage (NCBI taxonomy): Eukaryota > Metazoa > Chordata > Mammalia > Carnivora > Felidae > Panthera > Panthera leo. The sequence continues at coordinate 71,265,243 of NC_056687.1, forward strand.
CCCAACACACACACATTACCACACAGGGACTGAAGTATGACATCCCTTCAGTTCCCACCGCCTTTCCCCTCAATAAGGAAACCTCCCTCCCATCCTCCTCCCAATACTCACCTCCAGGGAGGAATTGCCCACCCAGCTGGTCTGGTTGTATAAACACTGGCTCTCTTCCCTGCAGGCACAGACCACTGTCTTTGGCTGGAGTACAGATGACAAGTTGACTTTGGCATTTCTTGCTAGAATCTCCAGAGTGAATGGTTCCAACAACTTTGGTGTCCATAGCAATGTCCCATTCTCTGCCCCAGGAAAAACAAGACCATGAGAGCTGGGGGCCTTGATTGCTGTGCCAACTGACACATCCTGGAATCTAATACCCTGAGTGCTGATGCTAGCCTTCCCCCACCTCTCTCAGATCATCCCTCAAATGTCATCAGGCATTTCTTTGAACAAGGCTGGTTTCTTACGGTGATCCTGGTCACACCCCAAGCTGGAGGTAGCATGAGCCCCGCTAACTGACTGTTGGGTGGAACTCCACAGAAGGGAAGGCAGCTGATCCCTGAAGAGACCCCAAAGGGCAACCCCTGCCTGGGCCTGCAGGAGGATGGGACATCTAGGAGGGAAGAGAATAAGACCAGGAATTCCCCAGGCTATACTGCAGACTAAACTGGCTGCCCCTTCACATCCCTTGCCCTGATTTCTTGCCCACTCCCTCACTTCTTGGACCTTGACAAGAAGTGTCAAGGACACCAGTGTCTTGGACACCAGACAACAGTGAAACCTTGTCAACAAGGACTCTTCTGATCAAAACCTGTCTTATGTTTTCCAAGAAAATAAGAAAGTCTTCATAAAGTAGTAGGTTGAGAGTTATTGATAGTAGGGAGCAGATGAGAGTAACTTGCAGGTTTTCACTCCTCAGGAGAGGAGCCCAGTGGAGGAGAAAATCTCCTGATGCCATTGACTAGCACCTGACAGAATGCCTCATGGAGCCAAAGGGTGTAGACAAAGAAGTCCCTTCTTATGCACAGAGAAAGAAAACAAGGCAGAGAGGTGCTCTGAGCTCAAAATAAGGCCCCTAATTTGGTTTAGCAAAGAACAGTCACTAGCATCACTGGTACTGGCAACAGAAGGCAGTTGCATCCTGTGGGCTTTGACTTTTTGACCCAGATCATGGTTGCAGGACTGGGCATCTCCACACCATTACTGACAGAGATGCGGCTTTGCTTGCTCCCAGCAGAGAAAAGCCACAAGCAGAGACAAAGTTAGGTAAACGTGGTTGACAAACATAAAAATAAGTGAGAAACATACCAAAAGAAGATAATTGTATCTTTAAATCATGTTCCACATTATATCATTCTTTTAATAGATTTGAAATGTTTTAAATTAGTATTTTTTAATGGTTATACTTTTTTTCTAATAATTTGGTGATTTTATAAAGATGGTTAAAGATGATTGCATGTTCTTGGATTTGAGGTGACATGACTTTGGGTCACTTGGATGTACCCCGAGTTAGTGCAGCTAGCTGGCCAGATTGCCAAAAGCCCATCACTGCTCTTCACTGGGGACACTATCTGAATCTTAGGGATCACTCCAAGAAATGCTAGTCCTGGATATTCTGATGGAAAAGTGGAATAAAGTTGCACAGGGTATAATAATGCAAAATTACCTAAAGCTTGACTCTGCTCTCATCCCTTACACCTGCAGCCAACCGTTCTTACCAAAGAGCTTGAAGTCAGTGTTGCTGTTTCTTAGGGTGAATATGACGTTCTCAGAACCGCTGGTGTACTGAGTCAGCTTGGTCTGCCCCAGATAGGCTTCCACCACATGCTCACCCTCGATAGAAGGTGGGTACTTACCTGAAACACAAAGAGGGAATTCATGGTTTGGGGCAGGACACTTTCTTGCCTCATGGGCAAGTCCTCTGGCTTGTGTGAAGCATTCCCAGGGCTGTGACCCACCTCTGGAAGCAGGAATGATTGTGTGCACCTGCTTTCAGGTCTATCAAGAGCAGGTTGGGGTTGTACTGCCCACCTGGCCAAATCCTTATTTTCTCTTTATCTTCTCCCCACACAGGATTCAGGTCAAGTTCTTTCCTGATCAGAATGCTATGCTGGGCATGGTACACAATGAATCAGAGAACAGGGTTGTTCAGATCATCACAGAGTTTTACCTTTGGAAGAGGGCTGAAAACCAAGAGGGTAATCTCTAGATGGGCATTGCATTTGTCAGGAAATAGAGGAAAATGCTTTCTCATTGGATGGAGTGCCGGGGTGGCTCAGTCAGTTAAGCATCCAACTCGATTTCTGCTCAGGTTATGATCTCGAAGTTCATGAGTTTGAGCCCCACGTTGGGCTCTACACTGACAGTGTAGAGCCTGCTTGGGTTTCTCTCTCCCTCTCTCTCTGCCTCTGTCCTACTCTCTCTCTCTCTCTCTCTTAAAGTAAATAAACTTAAAAAAAAACCTTTTCACTGATACCTGTCTTTTGGAACCCTGCTGTTTCCATTTTATTGTTCATTCACTCATTCGTTCACTCATTCAGTCATTTAACACATATTTATTGAGTGCCTAACCTAACATATGACTGACACTATTCCATGTAGTGAGGACACAGCAATAAACAAATAATCAAAAAGATATCTATGCAAATTAGAAAATATGCTAGATAGTTATAAATGCTAGGGTGAAAAAAAAAGAAAAAGCAGGAAAGGTGAATGGGAAGTATGGGTAAATGTGAAATTTTAGACAGGCTCGCCAAGGAAGGCACTGCTGAGAAGGCGACTCTATTTGCACAGAGCCTTGAAGGAGGTGAGAGGCTGTCCGGAGGAAGGGCAGGGAGTCCAGGCAGAGAACAGTAGGTGTGGAGTCTGGAGCTGGTGGTGAGCCTGGTGTGTTTGAAGAAGACAGAGAAGCCAGTGTGTCTGGAGTGGAGAGTGCAGGGTGGGGAGGAACAGAGGAAGAGTTTGAGAGGCCCGAGGGTCAGGTAGGAAAGGGCTGTGAAGGCCATCACGGAGTGAGCTGGGGAGTCACGGGAGGCTGAGCAGAGGAATAACATGAACAAAAGAATCTGTTACATTTGAAAAACGCGTAGCCTAAAGGAATATCATGAAAGGGGGGTGCTCCACATCTGCCACCCAAGTCTGCAAATGCCACCTGGGCCTCATGCCACTTACTGAGGGTGGCGTTCATCAGCTGGTATCTGCTAAAGAGCATCTTAGTGTTCAGGCCGGTGCTTGTGTTTCCTGTGGCCAGGCTGTCATAAATGCACTGCTCATCTCCATTACACTCAGAGACCAGATTTTCACCCGAGTCGTTGTTCTTCAGTTGGAAAAGGAAGACAGGGGTGAAGTTGGAAGGGAGAGGGTTGTCTCTCTTGCCAAGGAGTCTCGTATCATTGATTTTCCCTAGAACATATGAAGTACAATGGTAGTGGTACCAGGGATGGGATTCCAGCTATACTTCTGCTGTGTCCACCCCTTACCCTCACTTTATATGCCTTGGGGTGAGGGAAGGGGTGTGAAGGGACAAAGTGACTTCAGCTTTTGAGGCTGGAAATCCCTGCTCTAGTGAGTAAGGGCCACCACTTCCCTCGCCTTCTCTTCCAGGTAGAGAAAAGCAGGGAGGGATTGGGGTGGAGGGGACAAATCCGGGGTGGCCCCAGAATCCTCAGCATTTCCTCCTGGCCTTTCCACCTCTCCCTCACAAAGGATGGAGGTCTGTCTCCCACAGGCCCGAGGGAGACAATGCTTCCTTCATCCCACCCCAGCCACATCTACCCCGAGGACTCAGGCCCAGACTCACAGGTCATTCCAAATTGATAAAGCTGCCACTCATCGCTTTTGTTGAGAATGGTGGAGCCATTGGGCATCCTGAAGTCATCATCTGGATTGTCGTTCCAGACTCCTGAGGGATAGAGTAGGAGATTGGCCACCCTGGAACTGTGGCTCTCCCCTTCCCTGAGGAGCATCCAACAGGTCACATTCAAGGTGTGAGGGGGAGTAGGGGCCTGGGAAGCCCCTTCCAGTTGTGTCTGTTCTCGGTTCAGTCCTTCCAGAGGAGGGAAGAGGACCAGACCTCATAGCCCACCCCTCAGTCTCAGGGATAGAGGAGGAGAAAATGGAGGAAGAAGGGAGAGGAAGTAGGGGCTGGAGGGAGAGAAAGGGCATCCTCAAAGCCCCCTTGGCTGCCCTAGAACGAGAGCTTTGGGAGAACAAGAAATGAGCCTCAAAGGAAGCTGAAGAGGTCCCTTGCTCCTCCCCACCTCTCTGTGCCCTCAGGGTTCTGTTCCAAGGAGGCTGAGAAAGGGAAGCTCAGCCTGGGGTGTCCACAGGCCAGCTGGACGGGGAGCTGCCTGTGGGCTGGGGCCCGTGCTCTTGATGCTACTGCTGCTGCCGCTGCCTCAAAGGCAGAGTCCTGTCTGCTTCTCACCCAGGAGGCCCTCTGTGCTGTTTCGATACTCCTCTGGGAGGCTGCAGGAGGCATGGAGGATGTTGGAAAGGGCGGTCACGGAGATGGTCACGGTCCCATCGAAGCTGGCTGACACGAGGGAGCCATTGCGGGTCATTACAATGCCGGTGGTGTTGAATATCTCCTGGCCTGGGATGTTGAGAGACAGATGAGAAAGAAACCGGCTTTCAAACCCTGCAGACCCAAGACTTGGCAGTAGTGAAGGGTCAAGATGTTGAGGGGGAGACTCTGAGAGCAGCTCTGGGGTGTCCTGGGAGTGCCTTTTCCAGGGGCTGAAAGCCACACTCACAGGACACCCCCTTCTTCCTGGAGCCTGGAGACAGGGACTACTACAGACAAGCCATCACTGCAGAGGAGGGAGAGAAGTGAGAAGAGAAAGCGGTGAAGAAGCTGTTCAGGCACAGCTGCTGAAAGAACAGGGGGTGAAGCAGGGGTGCCAACCCGTCTCCACTGCCCCAGTGCTGCTGTCTCTACATGGCGTCCAGGCCCTGGGTGCCCTGCTAAAGCCTGACCCAGGGAAGCAGGACCAGATGGCTGACAGCTGTCCCCAGCCTACCTTCTGGGTCTTCATGGTTAGTCTCAAATGTCACAGTCTGGTTATTGACCTGCACATGGATTGTGTCATTCGGCTTGAGGAGCCATCGAACCTGGAAGGAAATTGGAGGAGGCCTAAGCCTGAGGTGGGCCAAGAGGCTGAGAAAAGAGGCTTCAGAGAATCCGGACCTGAGCCCCAGAGGAACATGTAGGTGGGTGTGATGATGAGGTTATGTAGCTAACATCTTGGGAGTGCTTAGCCCAGGCCAGCCTCTGAGGCCAGATTATCTCATTTAAATCGCACAACAGCCCTGCAGGGTAGGTAGTATTATCCTCATTTTACTACAATAAAACCAAGGCACTGGAAGTTCAATTGTTTCTTCAGAATCACATGGCTGGTGGAGCCAGGACCTGAATCCCACTGTCTCTGGGGTTGAGTCTCGAACCACTACCCTGGCAGGATGCATCCTCCCTCCCTGCTGCCCTGTTCCCTTCTTCCTTCTTTCTCTTCTCCTTGGCACCCCTGCCTCACTCACTGTGATGGGGTTCAGGCTGCTGGTGTTGTATTTAGCTGCAAAGGCAATGAAGTTGGTGGCCTGGGCTGAGCTGGTCTGGGCAGTGCGGCCCTGCAGCAGGAAGGAGGAGTTTCTGTCCCAGGCCCGGACCAGCAGGAAGTCCCCCAGTCCATTGAAGGTGTAGTTGGCACCATCCAAGGTGGTGATGTGGGGATCCCCAAACATCCAGGCTGAATAAAAGGAGAGACCACACTGACATGGCAGACTAGGGAAGGGTCTGAGATCCCCACCGCCTCCAGGCAGACTCAAGCCTGGGAGGGGTTCACTGAGTGTAGAACCATTCCCGGAAGCCCTCTTGCACTTTTGTGCCCCTACCCAAATTCACATAGACCCATTACCTCCGCCCCCTACCTTCTCACCCCTTCCCCAATGCCAGGTACAAAGCTCCTCTGTTTGCCATTCGCCGCACACTTGAACCATCTGTATCTTCCCTTGTGGCCACAACCCATCTCTGGGAAGCTAGCACTGCCCTGGTCCAGGCCCCAAGAAGCTATGCCTTCCCAGATCCTCTGCCTCAGCCCTGCCCCAAGGCAGGCCCCAGCAGCCTCACCAGGCCTTGGGGGACGGTACCCAGCACAGCCGATGCGGGGCCGCCTCTGCTGGTACAGGGCACAGAAGGAGGGCTTGTCGGTCCCACGGCAGCACCAGTCCCATGCCTCCAGTTCTTGGTCTGGGGAGAAGAGCAGCATATTGCTGACAGACAGGGGACCTGCAGAGCCCAGCCGGAAGGTTTGGTAGGGCAGGATGACATGGGCAGCAAGGGCATGGTTTGGGAATCAGGCACACCTCAGGTCAGATCCTGCCCCACTCAGTAGCCTCAGGTCATTGACCAGTTACCGTCTCCCTTGCAGGCTTGCTGGAACTGTGCTAACGAGCTTTCTTTCTGAGTCCCCGGGCTCAGAAAGCGCAAGAGTGGGATCATGTGGCTGATGGTCTGGGGGTCATGGAGGCTGCTGTGTTGTCAGGGGCAGGGGGGTGGAAGGGGGAGGATGCACAATACCCTGGTCCTCCAACCCTGTGTTCTCTAGCTCCTTTGGAGGGTCTCTGCAGGAGATGACTCCATGTCTTCCCCAAGACTGCCAGCTAATCTGGGCCCAGAGGGACAGGGCCAGACTTGATCCCCTCCCCTTCCCTAGAAAGATGCCCCCATTCTTGTCTGGGGCAATGGGGCCAAGTGAAGATGGGACAAGAGGCACTCAATTATAAATCCCTAGGATGTCAGCTGGAAGGGATGTTGGAAGCTTCCCAACATTACAAGATCAGGAAATCAATGGCCAGAGAGGGGAAGGAGCTGGGAGGGAAGGGGGACTTCTTTCTCTGGGTCCCACTGCTTGGCTTGGTGCCCAGGCCTGGTCTCTGACAGAGAAGAGGAGAGAGCTCCAGAGAAGGTGGGGGTAAGATCTCTGTGGGACACACGTACCAAACTGCCAAGGAGTGCTCACTGTCCAGCCCTGGAGAAGCTCTCCCCAGGGCCCGTAGCTGCAGCACACGCCTCCACGCCAGGAGGAAACACGGCACAGCTGCCTGCTGCCGAGGCCCCACCAGCCTGTGACAAATGCAGACATACTCAGGCCCAGTGCCTGTGGTGGGGGCAGGGATGCAGGGGGGAGGCTCGGGGAGGGACCCTGGAAGGGACAGGTCAGGTATGACCAGAGGGTTGGTGGGTGGGCTTATGGGAGACAGTGGGTATGCCCCAAAAGACAGGAAGGAGGTATTACCTGTGCTGATGGGCTGGAATCGTAAGTCCCACAGTCCCTGCTGCCAGGAGCAAGGGCAGGACACCTGGTTCCAGCCCCATTGGGGCCACTGGGGCTGTCTATTCAACCACTGCAGGCACCTGAGACGGTAGTTGGGCCTTTCTCCCCTGTGTAGCCTATAGACCTGCAGGCCCTGGAGACCTAGAGAAGTACAGGAAAAAGGGGTTATCCCAGCACCTAGGGCCACGAGCTCTGCTTTAGCAACCCAACTCATAACTGCACCTTGTATGCCCCTCCCCCACTCTGGATGGCTCTTCCAGGGACGGGACCCAGTTCAGATTGGCCTCTTTCATGTGACCTCCAAAAATCATTAAAGCTTGAATGTTAGGGGAGAAACCCTAGGACAAGTGCTGGGCAGGGAGGCCCACACCCACTCAGAGCCAGACCCTAGCCCTGACCTTCAGTCCACTGATCCTCTACCCTCCCATCTGCCACTCTAAGCTCCAACACCTTCCAATCTCCCCAGACCAGTTCCTCCTCATGCATCCTCTACCTCACTAAGTGACGCCACCAGCCACCAGCTCAGACACCTGGCTTTCCCAGACCCTCCCTCTCCCCCTGCGCAGACATGTCAGTGGCCAAAATAGCCAGGACAGAAGGCAGCTGGGGAGCCACAGAGAAGTTGATATGCAAAGCAGGGTCTTACTCCAGCACATGAGGCTGAGGAGGCTTCCACTGTGCCCAGATGCCATCCTCGGAAAGGAGAAGTAGCTGGGAGAAGAAACCTTGACAGGGGTTTGAATTTAAGTTGACCTTTAACTGTAAGCTACATACTGTCCACTGCAATAGCCATGAGTGAGAAGGGGGCTCCAGGATCCAGTAAGACACAACAGGACATAATGTATTAGATTTTGACCCTGTTCCCACATAAAAGAAGAAATTATCAAGATAACTACAATTTGTTAAGGTTTTGAAGAAAATAATTATTGTTTATGATTTTCTATTCATGGATCTTCTCCACGATGGCCTGATATCATGGGAAACAAATCAGATACTCCCAACACACACACACAAACACACACACACACACACACACACACACACACACACACACACACACAAGGTCTCAAGTGGATGCATCTTGATAGGAGGGCCCAAATCTCTACAAGATGGCACCCATGATTCCACTTAGCTTCTGTTTACCACAAGTTTGCCACAGAACAAATGGAAGTAGATTTATACTTCATAATCTACATGGCTGATTTCTAATGCTAAAATGTCCTTCATTCTACTCACATTTTGGAAACTATAATTTCTTTCCCTTTGGGGTCGCTGGACAGTATATCGATTCATGTCCCATGGGGACTCCTGATGCTGAAGTACTGGCTCTCTTACTAGAGTGAGAGCTATTTAAGAGCAAACATGGGGGTGCCTGGGTGGTTCAGTCGGTTAAGCGTCCGACTTTGGCTCAGGTCAGGATCTCGTGGTCCGTTAGTTCGAGCCCCGCTTCGGGCTCTGGGCTGATGGCTCAGAGCCTGGAACCTGCTTCCGATTCTGTGTCTCCCTCTCTCTCTGCCCCTCCCCCGTTCATGCTCTGTCTCTCTCTATGTCAAAAATAAATAAACGTTAAAAAAATTTTTTTAAAAAGAGCAAACATAGTCTTTTTCCTTTTTTTTCCCCCTTCATATTCCTGACTCTTAGCACAGCATTCAGCACACAGTGGGTGCTCAACAAATGATGACTGAAAGAATGTCAGACCTCTAGAACTCCTCTTGGTAGATTCCCTCAAGGGATCTCATCGGGATTCTCATTCCAGCTCTGGGACAGGACACTTGGAGTATCGTCCTCAGTGCCCATTCACATCCCCACCTCCTGCCATGACCCTGTCCTCACTCCCAGGCTCTGGGCCCCACTGAGAGACCTGGGTTTGCCTCATCCCAGGGAAAAGACGTATAGCTCCAATTGAGACTGTACTACATGAGGGTGCAGAAGGTACCAGCTGTGCCTTGGATAGTGCCAAGTCCTGATTACACTTGGGGGTCAGATGATGCCGGGGACACCCTTTGGGATGGTAGAGACACTACAGAGCTGCCTCTCTAGGACTGTCATGACACCTGGAGTTGAGGACAGAAGGACTTGAGTCCAGCTCATGTGTGGAGAGGTGGTGCTTTTACCTGAGTTGGAATTCAGGAATTGGTCTGGATGATACTTCTCCCACACTGGCTGGAATGTCAGTGGGCTGTTTTCAAAATACCCATCTCCACTGCAGGCAAAGGAAAGAATTTCAGGTCTCTGTCACTCCCAGGGTCTTTCCTCTCAGTTGGCAAGTTATACATTCATCCAGTCAGTTGGAAAGACAGTCACTCGGTCCAGCTAATTATTAGATATCAGCTTGTCAGTCAGTTATGAAGTCAGTTCATCAGCCAGCCAGCATCACTGACTCCCAGCAGCAGGCAGGAGAGGGCAGAGATGGGGGGTGAAGGGTGGGATGACCCTAATCTATTCTACATCTGGTTGCTAACTCTAAGAAGTTGGTTATGAGACAGGGGTGTGAAAACAACAGAGTTCAGGCCTCCTTCGATTAGTTTCCCTTCAACTGGGGATGGGACAGAGGGCTGTGTAGGGGACGGTACATGGTGAGGGTTAAAAGCCAGTCTCTGCATTTAGACAAGCATGGATTCAATGCCCGATTCCAGCCCTTAGTAACATGGTAGCCATGAGCAAGTTACTTAACCTCTTGGATCTGTAGGTTTTACATTGGTAGGAAAGAGACAACAGTAGCATCCACCTCACAGTATTGTGAGGATTAAGTGCTGTAACATCTGTAGATCCCTCAGAACTGAGTGAGGACCTGATGCAATGGGTGTTCCACCCTTGGTGTTGAGGCTCACAGCACTGCTCCAGGAAAAGGGAAATCCTAGAGTGGAGTTTGTAGCCTCACTCTGGGTGCATGCCTCAGAGCAGTGACTCCTCACCTTGCTTCCTCTCTGACACAGGTGAGGTGAGGCACGCAGGTGTGACACATACCACGGGCTACTCAGGAGGGTGTGAAATCCCTAGCTACTTGGATAATTCCACTCTTTTCTCTTTTACAGCACATCAGAAAGCAAGTGAAAGCAATGTAATTATAGGGGCAACCCTGAACACGATCTCAGAGAATTTGCAGCAATTACCAGTAACAAATTACATGTGACCTTCACAATTGATTGCACACACCAGCATCTGGAAATGCTGTGATTGAGAACTGTTGCCAGAGATGGAGTCACCTTCATACAGAGGAATCCACAGCCCCATGCCCCCACTCTCTGTCTTTCCCACTGACCCCACACAAACTGTTGGTGCCTTGGGTGAGGGGCTAATTCTCAGCCCACCAGAAGTCAGGAAGGCAGATTTCAGCTTCAAATGTCTGGGTTCCAGTTCCTGCTTTGCTGCTTCCCAGCTCTGTGACTTTGGGCAATTACTGATCTATTTTTACCTCAGTTTTCTTACTTGCGGAATGGGTAACAAAGAGTATCTCCTTCATGCGGTTTTTGTGATAATCAAATGAATAGTGTAATGAATGTTGGCTGTTACTATTGGGATATTTGAGAAGTCAAGAGAGGTTGGCTAATGTCCATAGATATCAGAGAAGTCAAAGCTCTGGGAATTATTACAATGTGTGGGGACTGGGATGGGAAAGAGAATGGCCAAGTGAATGGGTATCTTTTAATTTGAAATAGCAAGAAGCAGGAGGCAGAGTAGGTGAGTCAGAAGCAACAGTAAGGAGGCTTCATGCCTGTCCTGGGGGATGGGGGTGGGTGCACAGCAAAATCCCTGCCCTGCACTACTTCCTATTTTCTACTCAGTGCTGACTGTCTGTCTGTGTCCTACCTGGAGAAGCCCATGAGGACTGGGTTGCCTGGGCGCTGGGTCACATCCCACTGCATACCACCACTTTGGTAGAGAAACAGGGCGTAGGACCTGCTCCCGTCTGTGGAGAGGATGGCCTGGTAGGTGTTGGTCTGGAGGTTGATTGGAGATAAACATAGGGATGCCTGTGAGAGATCTGGGGTCTCCTTCCTGATGTCCCATCTCACTCCCCACACCCCTGCCCAGGCACCCACATCATCTTTACCTGGCCTACCCAGAGAAAGTTAGGGATGGTGTAGGGCAGCTTTCACCCTGGTTGTCAAAGCCCCTTCCATGGTGGATTTGCCTGCTTTGTGACTTCTGTCCAGGGAGGGGCAATAAAGGGCTCTGGTTTAGGATCCAGTTAGAAGACTGTGTGAGAAAGCCTCAGGCCTCAGAAAGAGTAGCCATGACCCCAGAGAGCTGAGAGAGGCCTATTTAGTTTCCCTGGGATATTTTTAAGGACATTGTCCAAATGTCCCCTTAACCTAAATATTGTAGACGGATGACAGCAGGTGAGACTGGAGGTTCTCTGAAGGCAGATGCCAAGCACTGTGCTTGTACAAAGTAGGTAACCAATGAACTTGTTGAACCAATGAAGAAATGAGTGACTTTAGATCACACACAAGGACTATAAGAGCTGAGTCCCCAGAAGGAAAAGCAAGGACACTGTGTGGTGCAACCATTTCCATAGGATGGCCTTGCAGCTGAAAGCCAGAGTTGGAAGTCCAGAAAAACCTCAGTTCCAAGCCTGGCTTTGTCATTTGCCAGCTGGGTGACCTTGAGCAGGTTGCTTAACCTCTCTAACCATCATCTTCCTCATCTCTAAAATGTGGATAATAATATCAGGTTGAGCCATATAAATTGCCAACAGCTGGCAAAAATTCCATTTCCAATGGTTCAACCCAAGGAGTATTAGGTGAGTGCTCAGCAAACAGGGTGGGTGTGAAATGGTGCTATAATCAGCAATGTGTCCTTGAATCAGAGAGGAAGTTAGAAGAATGTCCCCTGCCTAGCACTCTAGGATATCTGGCTTCCAAATGGTTCTCAGGGAGCTATTCATTGGTCCACTCACCCCAAAGGTCCACTGGGCAGGATAGGCAGGGGCACTGACCCATGTGACTTTTAGGGTCCACCTGGCTTTGTAGTTCCGGATGTGTGCGAACTTTTTAATCCAAGACTCCACCTGCCAGACTAGCAGGTTGTGTTCATTATAGAGTGTCTCATATTCCTAGGAAAGGAAGGCAGAAAAGACAAGGAAATGAGGATACCAACTGCAGGTCTTCTCATGGTTGTGACAGGGTATTCCTGAGTCTGTGTAATAGTCCCGCTGTTTCCTCTCCACCCTCATATTTAAGCATCACTCTCTGCCCACACTGAGCCCAGGCTCTGACAGCAGTAACACTTGCACACCCTCAACATAGCCCTTTGTCTATCCTTGCTGGCTGCTGAGGGATCCCGAATGCTGGAGTCTGAAAGGCTTACCTGGTAAAATATGGTTCCATGGCTGCCGGAAAAATCAGCATCATCCCAGAATGGAGCCACCAGGGCCACAGGGTCCCAGCCTGTGAAGCCTCTAAGGGGAGGATTGGGGTAGGAGAAAATCTGGTACTCTGACTCCGGGAAAATGATCTGGCCATTATCTGTGAACTGGACACAAAGGCTCTTCTGATTAGTATTCAAGGAGGGAGTCAGGAAGGAAATGTCCCAGCCTTGGGCAAGCTCCTCAGAAGTGTGACCTCCAAGTTCTGGGTAGAACTTTAGAGATGTCAACAACCTCTACAAGGTCATACATTCATCTTCCCACCTGCTGGGAGAGCCCACTTTACATAGTTCACACTCATATGCTCATAACCTGCAGGATACTCCTCTGTTCTAAGTCCTTCCTGACATGGTATGTTTTGCCCTGCTTCAGTGGCCGACCCCACCTATACATGGGCCCATCAGAGAATAGAGACCTCTGGGTGAATCTCCTCAGCCCCATCATGAAGCTCCATCCACATCAGATGGGGCCAAGAGGATTGCTACTTTCACTCCCATCGCTGTGTTGCCCTATCTTAGCATGTCCTGCCTCAGCTCCCCACACCCACCCCTGAGAGCTGCAGGGGCCATGACTAGCATTCCAACTCTCTTCCAGAAGCTATGGGGAACTTGGACTTAGGAACCAGGAAATAATTATAGAAAATGTAAACAGCATCAAATGTTGTTTCCCAAGTAGAGCTTCCTACTCATAAAAAGGTCCCCTGAAAATAGTGGAGAGCTTATTGGACACCAAGATCTCTATACTGATGTGAAGACACTTTTGTCCATGAGGGTAGCGGGAGCCTCGCCTAGTTCCCAGTCTTCCTCAGCTGGCACTGTGACATTAAAGAATGTGAATGCAAACTGAGCCAGTGGCAGGGACACAGTAGGTGCCTAGTAGGTGTTGCATTCTCCCTTCCTTTCTGCCATGGTCGTTGTCACAGGCCATCTCCTAGCCCTAGAGAGAAAAGCAGATCACATGTCCTGCCCTTTGGGCTGCAGCTGCAGACTCACATAGAGGTAATCCCGGAGAGAGGAGCCAAGAGGGAAGCCAATCTGGGGCTTGAAGAGTGGTGAGGTGAAGTCCACAGTCCTCCTGACAAACTCCTGATCTCCAACGCTTGGTCCATAGGGAAAGAGGGAAACACCTGGGCCAGTACAAAGAAGAGCAGGAAGTTCTCATGGGCCTTGACTTCTTTAGGGCTGACAGAGAGCTTCCCCAAGCTTCTCCTCCACCCAACTGGGAGCCATCAAAGACTCCTCTCTCCCCGTCTCCACTTGCATTTAACCCATCTCTTCATTTTACCCCTTCGGTGGGTACTCTCATCCATTTCCAAACAGGTCCTGCTATCAGAATACCAACAAATTATTCCTTCAAGGATTCAAAGATAAAACTCCTCCAATGTTGTGAAGATGAATAATTGAAATACCATTTTGTAGAATAAGACTTATTTCCCAAGATGGTATTTCTCTAGATAAACTGGAAGACCCCCCAGAATTTGTCCTTGGACCCCTTAGAAGTACTTGGGCTCTAGTTTCAGAAACCTTGCCCTATTTCTCAAATGGCTCTCCTCCTTTCTTTCCTGGCAGTTCTCCCCTGGTTTGCTTGGAATACCACAACAGTCTGTATACATCTTTCCTGGCCTCCTCCAAATTCATTCAATGCTCCAACCAACATAGTATCATTCAGAAATACAAATCTAGCCATGTCTTCCTTGGTCCCTCACATGGAAGCCCCATTTCTCAACACTCTTCACTTTGCTTCCAGCATCCCCAAGTGCTTTGGGATCTCCTCCCTGTGCGACACTGTGACTACTTTTCATGTTTACACCTTTATTCAAGCTGTTCAAGCCTCCTGTCTGCTTGGGACTCTTCCCCTTCCCCTACTCCTATTCATTCTTTCTAGGAACACTCCTCTTCACCTTAAGCACACCCGAATGCCCCCTAGAGGTCTTCCATTGTGTGTCTAATACCCTGCATTTATTCCTCTAATTGCACCTGTCCAGGCATCAGATCTATCTCTTACTGAACAGCACCTTAATCATTTCTCTATTTCCACCTCCTCGCCCAGTGCTATGTACAAAGCCAGCCCTCAACACCCAGCTCTGATGCTGTCTCATTGTCCCCTGTGAGAGCTCACAACCTGAGAGGGTAGTCCATGAGCAAGCAGGCTGAGACTGAGTATTCAGTTACATCACCCTTCTAAAGTGGAGACGGGGAACAGCTGGACTTCCCATGGCCCAGATGAGACAGTAGAGGTATCCACAGAACTGGCTCCCCCAGCTACCCACAAGGGTCCTCACTGGTAGATCCAATCAGGCTGCCACAACTACAGCATCTACATCTAACTCAATCCTCTCCAACCCAAGGTAGAGGGGCCCCAGGTCTACAGAATCACTTACGTTTTTTGGGCTTGATAGGGACTGGGACAGCAGTTGATTGTTTGCTTGTAGATGTGCTGGGAGTGGACGTTGTAAGGGTCTGGGAGGTTGTTGGTGGTAGTGATGTTGTGCTTCTCTGGCTGCCTGTCCTCAGTGAAGTTGTGATTGTTCCTGGGCATGCAGGGAGAGAAAACTGGAGTGGGTCTTATAGTCTGAAAGTAGCAGAGTCAAAGAGAGTCACAGACTTCAGGAGCTGGAAGAGACAGCTAGAAAGTCTCTTGTCTGTCTTTTGGTCATAACCAAATCACTCCATGAACATAAACAATTGTCTACTGGGAGAGAGGGAATGGTGAGCCTGTCACTCACCACACCGCCCACTCATCTCATCTTCTTGTGGACCTGTCCTCAATGCCAGCCTGGTAGTGTCAACTCACCATCTCTCTCAAGCACTCTAGGCTGAATTGAGCCAATGGGGCCACTGTAAGAGACCGAGATATTGGAATCCCCACCTACCTGGTGTCTGAGTCTTCACAATGGAGCTTGAGGATGCAGTGGATGGTGGGAAAGTGCTGGTAACAGACAGAGGAGCAGAGTGCCCTGTGAATAGAGTGGTGGAGCTCCAGGTGACTGCAGGGCCAGGGGCTGATTGAGAGAATGAAGAGTCACTGGTTGAAGTATAGAAACTTGATATGGTCTGAGCTGTGCCCATATTACCAGAGGAAGTAAAGTCAGAGAAAGCATAGTCTGTGGATGGCTGAAGAGTAGGCAATGGACTCTTAGAATACTTAGACACTGAAGAAGTATCAGGAGTGGTCTTGATTGAAGAATATGTTGTAGGTTGAAATGACAAAGTTGGTATGGATCCAGCAACACTGTTATGATTACTCTTAGAACTCATATACATTGGCCTTGTAGTAGGGTTAGTAGTAGAAGCTACTGTTTGAACAGTTGCAGGATGTTCAGAAATGGGTGAGCTTGACTCACCCACTGAGGAAGTTGGGACTTGCATGGTATTTGTCATGGAGTTACTGACAGAACCCATAGGGGAAATGGTCACTGCAGTCATGTTTTTATGGAGGGCTGAGCTTGGAGCTGTTCTCTGGACTTCACTTGTGACCAAAACTGTAGAAGGAGAATGAGAGGCTACATCACTCAGGGTGGTAGAGACAACAGTAGTCGGCTCTTCAGTTGCCCCAGATAACAAAGTTGGCATTGCTGTTTGGGTTCTGTGGCTATCTCTGACTGGGTTGGAGATTAGTGTTGTGCTGGTGTCTGAAGATGACAGAGTGTGGGCAGTGGTTTTTGGTAACATGCGCACATTTGGTGTAGATGAAGGAGGTGGAGGTGTAACTGTTGAGAAGGTGTCAGTCACCTGGGAGACTGAGCTTATGGCTTCAGATCCTCTGGTGCTTCCTATAATTTGAGTCTGAGCCTTCTGGGAAACAGCTGATATTTCTTGAGAGGTGTTGGGGACAATAATGGACACCAATTCCATGGTTCCTGGAGTAGTGTCATGACTTGCTGCAGAGGACAACAACTCAGTTTTAGATTGAGTTATGTGGTTTTCCCTGGAGAAAGTTGGTGAGAAACCCTTGATCTTATCTGAGGTGGATATTCCCAGGAAAGCACTTCCTAAAGTTGTTTGGCTGCTTGCTGTAGATGAAGAAGCTGTAGCTGTGCCCACCAAGATGGTGTCTGCCAAAAAGGTGGTATCTGTTACCAAGGAGGCTGGTGTGTTGGTATGTGGTTCTCCAGTGGTCACTGTGCTTTGTGTCTGGTGGGTTTGGGAAATGGCTGATGTGTCAGGTGAGGCACTAGAAGCAGGGGATGTTGATTGTCCTCTTGGGCCTAGTGTTGTTGAAACGACAGAGCTCTGAAAAGTGGTGCTTTTAATGGAAAGTGATGTGCCTCTTAATGTTCCCGGGCTGGTGTCAGCACTGGTTGGTGATGTCCATAGTTCTGTGGTAGTGGTAGAGACCTGAGTTGTGTGGCTGTCCCTTGAGGGTGCTGGTGTGAAGGTTGTAACTTCACCTGTGGTGGGTGTATCCTGAGGAACATTTTCTGAGGGCAAATGTCCACTTGATTTGAAAGGAGAAGTTGCAGATGTGACTGTCTTGATTGTGTCTGTCATGGGGAAGATTAAACTTGTGGTTTGGGATTCTTGTGTGGTCCGTGGACCTTGAGTATGACCTATCTGGGAAACAACTGATGATTCTTGAGAAGAGGTGCTGCTAGAGAGTGGTGTTGACTGCCTCGCTGGGCTTGATGTTATAGTTTGTTGAGATGTGTGTTCACTTAGTAAGGATGAAGGAGATGCAGATGTAACTGTTTTGACGGTTTGGGTTACATTGGAGCTTCTGCTGACATGAATATCTCCAGTGGTCCCTATGCCTTGTGTCCAGTGATTCTTGGAAATTGCCACTGTTGTTTCCTGAGGAGATGTGCTTAGATAGGAGTGTGGGGTTGGCACTTCTTCATCTACTGTTGAGACTGTAGAGGTAACCCCAGAAATACTGCTAGCTATTGAAGAAGATGAACTTTCTGTAACCAGTATAGTGGAAACCATTGGTGTTGAAAACAGTTCTTTTTGTGACTGAGTTGTGTGACTGCTATCACTGAAGGATGAGGAAGTGAATGTTGTTTTATCTGGAATGAATGACATTGAGCTGTTGGAATGAGGCCATCCTGCTGTCTCTGTGTCTGGGTGGGTATGGAAAACTGTAGATGTTTTTGGAGCTGGAGTACTGATAGACAGTGGTGTTGGTTGTATTGCTGACTGCCATGTTGTAGAAACACTAGGAATGAATGGAGGAAAACTACTAGTTACAGGTAGGGATGTATCTCCTGTATTTTCTACAGTAGTGTCTATTGAAGTTGAGGCTGTCAATGTCTCTGATGTTGTCAAAGGTGTTTTACTGTCACTGGAAGTAGGTGAAGTGATTGCTTCACCTGAAGGAGATATTGCCGGAGGAATTCTCCCTGAAAGAGTATGTCCACTGGGTAAAGATAAAAGAGCTGATGTGGTTGCTGATGTAATTTCACTGAATTCAGATTCTCTGGTGGTCTCTATGCTTGGAGTCTGGTAATTCTGGGTAGATGCTGATGTTCCTGGAGTAGATGTGCTGGAAAAGATTGCAATTGATTGTACTTCTAGTCCACTTTTCATGGGTACTGTTGAAGGGACTGGAATAACAGTTCTAGTAATAGGAGTTGATGTGTCCTTTCCATTACCTACAGTGGTATCTGTTGAGGTTGGTACTGTCAATAAAACTGATGTTGTTAGAGGTGCAATGCTGACACTAGAAGAGGATAGGGTGCTTGCTTTCCTAGAGGTAGATATCTCCTGTGAGACGATCTCTGTAAGAGTGTGTCCATTTAAGGAAGATGAAGGAGTTGAGGTGATGAAGACTGACGTAGTGTCGGCTTGAGATTCTCTGCTGGTCTCCATGCTCTGACTCCTGTAGTCATGAGAAAATGCTGTCATCTCTGCAGTAGAAGTAATGGAAGAGGAGGCTGTTGTGTGTCCATCTACTCCATTTGTCCTTGAGAGTGTTGAGGTGACTGGAGTAAAACTTCCTATTTCAGGGTGTGTTGTATGTTTTGTGTATCCTACAGTGGTGTCTATTGATGCTGGTGTTATGGAAACCTCTGATGTCACTGCATGTGAGTTGCTTGCATGGGAAGAGGCTGAAGTGTCATCTGTGGAGGATGTTGACAGGGGCATTTCTGAGGTTGCCGAAGGTTTCTGGCTGATGCTGGAAGGAGATGAAGTGCTTGCATTCTCAGGGGTGGATGTCTCCTGTGAGATGCTTTCTGTAAGGGTGTGTCCACTTAAGGACAGTGAAAGAGTTGATGTGATCACTGCTGAGATAGTGCTGGTTTGAGATTCCCTGATGGTGTCCATGGTCTGAGTCCTGTGGCTTTGAGAAGACGCTGTGGTCTCTGAAGCAGAAGTGATGGAAGAGGGTGCCGTGGACTGTTCCTCTACTCCAGTTGACTTTGAGAGTGTTGAGGTGACTGCAGTAAAACTTGCTGTTTCAGGGTATGACGAGTGTTTTGTGTTTCCCTCAGTGGTGTCTGTGGGAATAGGCGTTTGGGGAACCTGTGATGTCATTTGATGTCTGTTGCTTGTAGTGGAGGAGACTGAAGTGTCATTTATGGAGGTTGTTGTCGTGGGCATTTCTGACATTGTGGAAGGTTTGTGGCTGATGCTGGAAGGAGATGAAGTCCTTGCTTCCCCAGAGGTGGATGGCTCCTGTGAGGTGCTCTCTGTAAGGGTGTGTCCATTTAGGGAGGATGAAGGGGTTGTTGTGATCACTGCCAATCTCGTGCTGCTTTGAGATTCTCTGGTGCTGTCCTTGGTCTGTGTCCTGTGGCTTTGAGAGGACGCTGTTGTCTCTGAAGCAGAAGTGATGGAAGAGCGTGCCGTGGAGTGTTCTCTTCGTCCAGTTGACACTGAGCGTATTGAGGTGACTGGGGTCAAGCTTCCAGTTTCAGGGTATGATATGTGTTTTGTGTTTCCTTCAGTGGTGTCTGTGGAAACAGGCGTTTGGGGGAACTCTGATGTCATTTGATGTCTGTTGCTTGCACGGGAAGAGGCTGAAGTGTCATCTGTGGAGGATGTTGACGGGGGCATTTCTGAGGTTGCAGAAGGTTTGTGGCTGATGCTGGAATGAGATGAAGTCCTTGCTTCCCCAGAGGTGGGAGATTCCTGTGAGATGCCCTCTGTAAGGGTGTGTCCACTTAGGGACGATGAAAGAGTTGATGTGATCACTGCTGAGATAGTGCTGGTTTGAGATTCCCTGATGGTGTCCATGGTCTGAGTCTTGTGGCTTTGAGAAGATGCTGTTGTCTCTGGGGTAGAAGTGATGGAAGAGGATGTTGTGGAGAGGTCCTGTAATCCAGTTGTCCTTGAGAGTGTTGAGGTGACTGGAGTAAAACTTCCTGTTTCAGGGTGCATTGTGTGTTTTGTGAATCCTACAGTGGTGTCTATTGATAATTGTGTTCTGGAAAACTCTGATGTCACGGCATGTGAGTTGCTTGTACGGGAAGAGACTAAAGTGTCATCTGTGGAGATTGTTGACGTGGGCATTTCTGACACTGTGGAAGGTTTGTGGCTGACACTAGAAGAAGATGAAGTCCCCGCTTCCCCAGAGGTGGAAGTCTCCTGTGAGATGCTCTCTATAAGGGTGTGTCCACTTAGGGATGATGAAGGAGTTGATGTGATCACTGCTGAGATAGTGCTGGTTTGAGATTCCCTGATGGTGTCTATGGTCTGAGTTCCATGGCTTTGAGAAGACGCTGTGGTCTCTGAAGCAGAAGTGATGGAAGAGGGTGCCGTGGACTGTTCGTCTACTCCAGTTGTCCTTGAGGGTATTGAGGTGACTGCAGTAAAATTTGCTGTTTCAGGGTATGATGTGTGTTTTGTGTTTCCTACAGTGGTGTCTGTGGAGATTGGTGTTTTGCGGAACTCTGATGTCATTTGATGTCTGTTGCTTGTACTGAAAGAGGCTGAAGTGTCTTCTGTGGAGATTGTTGATGTGGGCATTTCTGACACTGTGGAAGGTTTGTGGCTGATGCTGGAATGAGATGAAGTCCTTGCTTCCCCAGAGGTGGATGTCTCCTGTGAGATGCCCTCTGTAAGGGTGTGTCCACTTAGGGACGATGAAGGAGTTGATGTGATCACTGCTGAGATAGTGCCGGTTTCAGATTCCCTGATGGTGTCCATGGTCTGAGTCCTGTGACTTTGAGAAGATGCTGTTGTCTCTGAAGCAGAAGTGACTGAAGAGCGTGCCATGGAGTGTTCTCTTAGTCCAGTTGACATTGAGAGTGTTGAGGTGACTGGGGTAAAACTTGCTGTTTCAGAGTGTGATGTGTGCTTTGTGTTTCCTCCAGTGGTGACTGTTGATACTGGTGTTATGGAAACCTCTGATGTCACTGCATGTGAGTTGCTTGCATGGGAAGAGACTGAAGTGTCATCTGTGGAGATTGTTGATGTGGGCATTTCTGACACTGTGGAAGGTTTGTGGCTGACACCAGAAGGAGATGAAGTGCGTGCTTCCCCAGAGGTGGAAGTCTCCTGTGAGATGCTCTCTGTAAGGATGTGTCCACTTAGGGACGATGAAGGAGTTGATGTGATCACTGCTGAGATAGTGCTGGTTTGAGATTCCCTGATGGTGTCCATGGTCTGAGTCCTGTGGCTTTGAGAAGACGCTGTGGTCTCTGAAGCAGAAGTGATGGAAGAGGGTGCCATGGACTGTTCCTCTACTCCAGTTGACTTTGAGAGTGTTGAGGTGACTGCAGTAAAACTTGCTGTTTCAGGGTATGACGAGTGTTTTGTGTTTCCCACAGTGGTGTCTGTGGGAATAGGCGTTTGGGGAACCTGTGATGTCATTTGATGTCTGTTGCTTGTAGTGAAGGAGACTGAAGTGTCATTTATGGAGGTTGTTGACGTGGGCATTTCTGACATTGTGGAAGGTTTGTGGCTGATGCTGGAAGGAGATGAAGTCCTTCCTTCCCCAGAGATGGATATCTCCTGTGAGGTGCTCTCTGTAAGGGTGTGTCCATTTAGGGAGGATGAAGGGGTTGTTGTGATCACTGTCAATCTCGTGCTGCTTTGAGATTCTCTGGTGCTGTCCTTGGTCTGTGTCCTGTGGCTTTGAGAAGACGCTGTGGTCTCTGAAGCAGAAGTGATGGAAGAGGGTGCCATGGACTGTTCCTCCACTCCAGTTGACTTTGAGAGTGTTGAGGTGACTGCAGTAAAACTTGCTGTTTCAGGGTATGACGAGTGTTTTGTGTTTCCCTCAGTGGTGTCTGTGGGAATAGGCGTTTGGGGAACCTGTGATGTCATTTGATGTCTGTTGCTTGTAGTGGAGGAGACTGAAGTGTCATTTATGGAGGTTGTTGTCGTGGGCATTTCTGACATTGTGGAAGGTTTGTGGCTGATGCTGGAAGGAGATGAAGTCCTTGCTTCCCCAGAGGTGGATGGCTCCTGTGAGGTGCTCTCTGTAAGGGTGTGTCCATTTAGGGAGGATGAAGGGGTTGTTGTGATCACTGCCAATCTCGTGCTGCTTTGAGATTCTCTGGTGCTGTCCTTGGTCTGTGTCCTGTGGCTTTGAGAGGACGCTGTTGTCTCTGAAGCAGAAGTGATGGAAGAGCGTGCCGTGGAGTGTTCTCTTCGTCCAGTTGACACTGAGCGTATTGAGGTGACTGGGGTCAAGCTTCCAGTTTCAGGGTATGATATGTGTTTTGTGTTTCCTTCAGTGGTGTCTGTGGAAACAGGCGTTTGGGGGAACTCTGATGTCATTTGATGTCTGTTGCTTGCACGGGAAGAGGCTGAAGTGTCATCTGTGGAGGATGTTGACGGGGGCATTTCTGAGGTTGCAGAAAGTTTGTGGCTGATGCTGGAATGAGATGAAGTCCTTGCTTCCCCAGAGGTGGGAGATTCCTGTGAGATGCCCTCTGTAAGGGTGTGTCCACTTAGGGACGATGAAAGAGTTGATGTGATCACTGCTGAGATAGTGCTGGTTTGAGATTCCCTGATGGTGTCCATGGTCTGAGTCTTGTGGCTTTGAGAAGATGCTGTTGTCTCTGGGGTAGAAGTGATGGAAGAGGATGTTGTGGAGAGGTCCTGTAATCCAGTTGTCCTTGAGAGTGTTGAGGTGACTGGAGTAAAACTTCCTGTTTCAGGGTGCATTGTGTGTTTTGTGAATCCTACAGTGGTGTCTATTGATAATTGTGTTCTGGAAAACTCTGATGTCACGGCATGTGAGTTGCTTGTACGGGAAGAGACTAAAGTGTCATCTGTGGAGATTGTTGACGTGGGCATTTCTGACACTGTGGAAGGTTTGTGGCTGACACTAGAAGAAGATGAAGTCCCCGCTTCCCCAGAGGTGGAAGTCTCCTGTGAGATGCTCTCTATAAGGGTGTGTCCACTTAGGGATGATGAAGGAGTTGATGTGATCACTGCTGAGATAGTGCTGGTTTGAGATTCCCTGATGGTGTCTATGGTCTGAGTTCCATGGCTTTGAGAAGACGCTGTGGTCTCTGAAGCAGAAGTGATGGAAGAGGGTGCCGTGGACTGTTCGTCTACTCCAGTTGTCCTTGAGGGTATTGAGGTGACTGCAGTAAAATTTGCTGTTTCAGGGTATGATGTGTGTTTTGTGTTTCCTACAGTGGTGTCTGTGGAGATTGGTGTTTTGCGGAACTCTGATGTCATTTGATGTCTGTTGCTTGTACTGAAAGAGGCTGAAGTGTCTTCTGTGGAGATTGTTGATGTGGGCATTTCTGACACTGTGGAAGGTTTGTGGCTGATGCTGGAATGAGATGAAGTCCTTGCTTCCCCAGAGGTGGATGTCTCCTGTGAGATGCCCTCTGTAAGGGTGTGTCCACTTAGGGACGATGAAGGAGTTGATGTGATCACTGCTGAGATAGTGCCGGTTTCAGATTCCCTGATGGTGTCCATGGTCTGAGTCCTGTGACTTTGAGAAGATGCTGTTGTCTCTGAAGCAGAAGTGACTGAAGAGCGTGCCATGGAGTGTTCTCTTAGTCCAGTTGACATTGAGAGTGTTGAGGTGACTGGGGTAAAACTTGCTGTTTCAGAGTGTGATGTGTGCTTTGTGTTTCCTCCAGTGGTGACTGTTGATACTGGTGTTATGGAAACCTCTGATGTCACTGCATGTGAGTTGCTTGCATGGGAAGAGACTGAAGTGTCATCTGTGGAGATTGTTGATGTGGGCATTTCTGACACTGTGGAAGGTTTGTGGCTGACACCAGAAGGAGATGAAGTGCGTGCTTCCCCAGAGGTGGAAGTCTCCTGTGAGATGCTCTCTGTAAGGATGTGTCCACTTAGGGACGATGAAGGAGTTGATGTGATCACTGCTGAGATAGTGCTGGTTTGAGATTCCCTGATGGTGTCCATGGTCTGAGTCCTGTGGCTTTGAGAAGACGCTGTGGTCTCTGAAGCAGAAGTGATGGAAGAGGGTGCCATGGACTGTTCCTCTACTCCAGTTGACTTTGAGAGTGTTGAGGTGACTGCAGTAAAACTTGCTGTTTCAGGGTATGACGAGTGTTTTGTGTTTCCCACAGTGGTGTCTGTGGGAATAGGCGTTTGGGGAACCTGTGATGTCATTTGATGTCTGTTGCTTGTAGTGAAGGAGACTGAAGTGTCATTTATGGAGGTTGTTGACGTGGGCATTTCTGACATTGTGGAAGGTTTGTGGCTGATGCTGGAAGGAGATGAAGTCCTTCCTTCCCCAGAGATGGATATCTCCTGTGAGGTGCTCTCTGTAAGGGTGTGTCCATTTAGGGAGGATGAAGGGGTTGTTGTGATCACTGTCAATCTCGTGCTGCTTTGAGATTCTCTGGTGCTGTCCTTGGTCTGTGTCCTGTGGCTTTGAGAAGACGCTGTGGTCTCTGAAGCAGAAGTGATGGAAGAGGGTGCCATGGACTGTTCCTCCACTCCAGTTGACTTTGAGAGTGTTGAGGTGACTGCAGTAAAACTTGCTGTTTCAGGGTATGACGAGTGTTTTGTGTTTCCCTCAGTGGTGTCTGTGGGAATAGGCGTTTGGGGAACCTGTGATGTCATTTGATGTCTGTTGCTTGTAGTGGAGGAGACTGAAGTGTCATTTATGGAGGTTGTTGTCGTGGGCATTTCTGACATTGTGGAAGGTTTGTGGCTGATGCTGGAAGGAGATGAAGTCCTTGCTTCCCCAGAGGTGGATGGCTCCTGTGAGGTGCTCTCTGTAAGGGTGTGTCCATTTAGGGAGGATGAAGGGGTTGTTGTGATCACTGCCAATCTCGTGCTGCTTTGAGATTCTCTGGTGCTGTCCTTGGTCTGTGTCCTGTGGCTTTGAGAGGACGCTGTTGTCTCTGAAGCAGAAGTGATGGAAGAGCGTGCCGTGGAGTGTTCTCTTCGTCCAGTTGACACTGAGCGTATTGAGGTGACTGGGGTCAAGCTTCCAGTTTCAGGGTATGATATGTGTTTTGTGTTTCCTTCAGTGGTGTCTGTGGAAACAGGCGTTTGGGGGAACTCTGATGTCATTTGATGTCTGTTGCTTGCACGGGAAGAGGCTGAAGTGTCATCTGTGGAGGATGTTGACGGGGGCATTTCTGAGGTTGCAGAAGGTTTGTGGCTGATGCTGGAATGAGATGAAGTCCTTGCTTCCCCAGAGGTGGGAGATTCCTGTGAGATGCCCTCTGTAAGGGTGTGTCCACTTAGGGACGATGAAAGAGTTGATGTGATCACTGCTGAGATAGTGCTGGTTTGAGATTCCCTGATGGTGTCCATGGTCTGAGTCTTGTGGCTTTGAGAAGATGCTGTTGTCTCTGGGGTAGAAGTGATGGAAGAGGATGTTGTGGAGAGGTCCTGTAATCCAGTTGTCCTTGAGAGTGTTGAGGTGACTGGAGTAAAACTTCCTGTTTCAGGGTGCATTGTGTGTTTTGTGAATCCTACAGTGGTGTCTATTGATAATTGTGTTCTGGAAAACTCTGATGTCACGGCATGTGAGTTGCTTGTACGGGAAGAGACTAAAGTGTCATCTGTGGAGATTGTTGACGTGGGCATTTCTGACACTGTGGAAGGTTTGTGGCTGACACTAGAAGAAGATGAAGTCCCCGCTTCCCCAGAGGTGGAAGTCTCCTGTGAGATGCTCTCTATAAGGGTGTGTCCACTTAGGGATGATGAAGGAGTTGATGTGATCACTGCTGAGATAGTGCTGGTTTGAGATTCCCTGATGGTGTCTATGGTCTGAGTTCCATGGCTTTGAGAAGACGCTGTGGTCTCTGAAGCAGAAGTGATGGAAGAGGGTGCCGTGGACTGTTCGTCTACTCCAGTTGTCCTTGAGGGTATTGAGGTGACTGCAGTAAAATTTGCTGTTTCAGGGTATGATGTGTGTTTTGTGTTTCCTACAGTGGTGTCTGTGGAGATTGGTGTTTTGCGGAACTCTGATGTCATTTGATGTCTGTTGCTTGTACTGAAAGAGGCTGAAGTGTCTTCTGTGGAGATTGTTGATGTGGGCATTTCTGACACTGTGGAAGGTTTGTGGCTGATGCTGGAATGAGATGAAGTCCTTGCTTCCCCAGAGGTGGATGTCTCCTGTGAGATGCCCTCTGTAAGGGTGTGTCCACTTAGGGACGATGAAGGAGTTGATGTGATCACTGCTGAGATAGTGCCGGTTTCAGATTCCCTGATGGTGTCCATGGTCTGAGTCCTGTGACTTTGAGAAGATGCTGTTGTCTCTGAAGCAGAAGTGACTGAAGAGCGTGCCATGGAGTGTTCTCTTAGTCCAGTTGACATTGAGAGTGTTGAGGTGACTGGGGTAAAACTTGCTGTTTCAGAGTGTGATGTGTGCTTTGTGTTTCCTCCAGTGGTGACTGTTGATACTGGTGTTATGGAAACCTCTGATGTCACTGCATGTGAGTTGCTTGCATGGGAAGAGACTGAAGTGTCATCTGTGGAGATTGTTGATGTGGGCATTTCTGACACTGTGGAAGGTTTGTGGCTGACACCAGAAGGAGATGAAGTGCGTGCTTCCCCAGAGGTGGAAGTCTCCTGTGAGATGCTCTCTGTAAGGATGTGTCCACTTAGGGACGATGAAGGAGTTGATGTGATCACTGCTGAGATAGTGCTGGTTTGAGATTCCCTGATGGTGTCCATGCTCTGAGTCCTGTGGCTTTGAGAAGACGCTGTGGTCTCTGAAGCAGAAGTGATGGAAGAGGGTGCCATGGACTGTTCCTCTACTCCAGTTGACTTTGAGAGTGTTGAGGTGACTGCAGTAAAACTTGCTGTTTCAGGGTATGACGAGTGTTTTGTGTTTCCCACAGTGGTGTCTGTGGGAATAGGCGTTTGGGGAACCTGTGATGTCATTTGATGTCTGTTGCTTGTAGTGAAGGAGACTGAAGTGTCATTTATGGAGGTTGTTGACGTGGGCATTTCTGACATTGTGGAAGGTTTGTGGCTGATGCTGGAAGGAGATGAAGTCCTTCCTTCCCCAGAGATGGATATCTCCTGTGAGGTGCTCTCTGTAAGGGTGTGTCCATTTAGGGAGGATGAAGGGGTTGTTGTGATCACTGTCAATCTCGTGCTGCTTTGAGATTCTCTGGTGCTGTCCTTGGTCTGTGTCCTGTGGCTTTGAGAAGACGCTGTGGTCTCTGAAGCAGAAGTGATGGAAGAGGGTGCCATGGACTGTTCCTCCACTCCAGTTGTCCTTGAGAGTATTGAGGTGACTACAGTAAAACTTGGTGTTTCAGGGTATGACGAGTGTTTTGTGTTTCCTACAGTGGTGTCTGTGGAGATTGGTGTTTTGCGGAACTCTGATGTCATTTGATGTCTGTTGCTTGTACTGAAAGAGGCTGAAGTGTCATCTGTGGAGATTGTTGACATGGGCATTTCTGACATTGTGGAAAGTTTGTGGCTGATGCTGGAAGGAGATGAAGTCCTTGCTTCCCCAGAGGTGGATGTCTCCTGTGAGGTGCTCTCTGTAAGGGTGTGTCCATTTAGGGAGGATGAAGGGGTTGTTGTGATCACTGCCAATCTCGTGCTGCTTTGAGATTCTCTGGTGCTGTCCTTGGTCTGTTTCCTGAGGCTTTGAGAAGACGCTGTTGTCTCTGAAGCAGAAGTGACTGAAGAGCGTGCCATGGAGTGTTCTCTTAGTCCAGTTGACATTGAGAGTGTTGAGGTGACTGGGGTAAAACTTGCTGTTTCAGAATGTGATGTGTGTTTTGTGTTTCCTCCAGTGGTGACTGTTGATACTGGTGTTATGGAAACCTCTGATGTCACTGCATGTGAGTTGCTTGCACGGGAAGAGACTGAAGTGTCATCTGTGGAGATTGTTGATGTGGGCATTTCTGACACTGTGGAAGGTTTGTGGCTGACACCAGAAGGAGATGAAGTGTGCGCTTCCCCAGAGGTGGAAGTCTCCTGTGAGATGCTCTCTGTAAGGATGTGTCCACTTAGGGACGATGAAGGAGTTGATGTGATCACTGCTGAGATAGTGCTGGTTTGAGATTCCCTGATGGTGTCCATGGTCTGAGTCCTGTGGCTTTGAGAAGACGCTGTGGTCTCTGAAGCAGAAGTGATGGAAGAGGGTGCCGTGGACTGTTCCTCTACTCCAGTTGACTTTGAGAGTGTTGAGGTGACTGCAGTAAAACTTGCTGTTTCAGGGTATGACGAGTGTTTTGTGTTTCCCTCAGTGGTGTCTGTGGGAATAGGCGTTTGGGGAACCTGTGATGTCATTTGATGTCTGTTGCTTGTAGTGGAGGAGACTGAAGTGTCATTTATGGAGGTTGTTGTCGTGGGCATTTCTGACACTGTGGAAGGTTTGTGGCTGATGCTGGAAGGAGATGAAGTCCTTGCTTCCCCAGAGGTGGATGGCTCCTGTGAGGTGCTCTCTGTAAGGGTGTGTCCATTTAGGGAGGATGAAGGGGTTGTTGTGATCACTGCCAATCTCGTGCTGCTTTGAGATTCTCTGGTGCTGTCCTTGGTCTGTGTCCTGTGGCTTTGAGAGGACGCTGTTGTCTCTGAAGCAGAAGTGATGGAAGAGCGTGCCGTGGAGTGTTCTCTTCGTCCAGTTGACACTGAGCGTATTGAGGTGACTGGGGTCAAGCTTCCAGTTTCAGGGTATGATATGTGTTTTGTGTTTCCTTCAGTGGTGTCTGTGGAAACAGGCGTTTGGGGGAACTCTGATGTCATTTGATGTCTGTTGCTTGCACGGGAAGAGGCTGAAGTGTCATCTGTGGAGGATGTTGACGGGGGCATTTCTGAGGTTGCAGAAGGTTTGTGGCTGATGCTGGAATGAGATGAAGTCCTTGCTTCCCCAGAGGTGGGAGATTCCTGTGAGATGCCCTCTGTAAGGGTGTGTCCACTTAGGGACGATGAAAGAGTTGATGTGATCACTGCTGAGATAGTGCTGGTTTGAGATTCCCTGATGGTGTCCATGGTCTGAGTCTTGTGGCTTTGAGAAGATGCTGTTGTCTCTGGGGTAGAAGTGATGGAAGAGGATGTTGTGGAGAGGTCCTGTAATCCAGTTGTCCTTGAGAGTGTTGAGGTGACTGGAGTAAAACTTCCTGTTTCAGGGTGCATTGTGTGTTTTGTGAATCCTACAGTGGTGTCTATTGATAATTGTGTTCTGGAAAACTCTGATGTCACGGCATGTGAGTTGCTTGTACGGGAAGAGACTAAAGTGTCATCTGTGGAGATTGTTGACGTGGGCATTTCTGACACTGTGGAAGGTTTGTGGCTGACACTAGAAGAAGATGAAGTCCCCGCTTCCCCAGAGGTAGAAGTCTCCTGTGAGATGCTCTCTATAAGGGTGTGTCCACTTAGGGATGATGAAGGAGTTGATGTGATCACTGCTGAGATAGTGCTGGTTTGAGATTCCCTGATGGTGTCTATGGTCTGAGTTCCATGGCTTTGAGAAGACGCTGTGGTCTCTGAAGCAGAAGTGATGGAAGAGGGTGCCGTGGACTGTTCGTCTACTCCAGTTGTCCTTGAGGGTATTGAGGTGACTGCAGTAAAATTTGCTGTTTCAGGGTATGATGTGTGTTTTGTGTTTCCTACAGTGGTGTCTGTGGAGATTGGTGTTTTGCGGAACTCTGATGTCATTTGATGTCTGTTGCTTGTACTGAAAGAGGCTGAAGTGTCTTCTGTGGAGATTGTTGATGTGGGCATTTCTGACACTGTGGAAGGTTTGTGGCTGATGCTGGAATGAGATGAAGTCCTTGCTTCCCCAGAGGTGGGAGTCTCCTGTGAGATGCCCTCTGTAAGGGTGTGTCCACTTAGGGACGATGAAGGAGTTGATGTGATCACTGCTGAGATAGTGCCGGTTTCAGATTCCCTGATGGTGTCCATGGTCTGAGTCCTGTGACTTTGAGAAGATGCTGTTGTCTCTGAAGCAGAAGTGACTGAAGAGCGTGCCATGGAGTGTTCTCTTAGTCCAGTTGACATTGAGAGTGTTGAGGTGACTGGGGTAAAACTTGCTGTTTCAGAGTGTGATGTGTGTTTTGTGTTTCCTCCAGTGGTGACTGTTGATACTGGTGTTATGGAAACCTCTGATGTCACTGCATGTGAGTTGCTTGCATGGGAAGAGACTGAAGTGTCATCTGTGGAGATTGTTGATGTGGGCATTTCTGACACTGTGGAAGGTTTGTGGCTGACACCAGAAGGAGATGAAGTGCGTGCTTCCCCAGAGGTGGAAGTCTCCTGTGAGATGCTCTCTGTAAGGATGTGTCCACTTAGGGACGATGAAGGAGTTGATGTGATCACTGCTGAGATAGTGCTGGTTTGAGATTCCCTGATGGTGTCCATGCTCTGAGTCCTGTGGCTTTGAGAAGACGCTGTGGTCTCTGAAGCAGAAGTGATGGAAGAGGGTGCCATGGACTGTTCCTCTACTCCAGTTGACTCTGAGAGTGTTGAGGTGACTGAAGTGAAACTTGCTGTTTCAGGGTATGATGTGTGTTGTGTGTTTCCCACAGTGGTGTCTGTGGAGATTGGTGTTTGGCGGAACTCTGATGTCACGACATGTGTTTTGCTTGCACTAGAAAAGACTGAAATGTTCTCTGTGGAGTTCAGTGACTTGGACATATCTGACATCATGGAAGATTTGTTGCTGATAGTGGAAGCAGATGAAGTTACTGTTTTGCCATAGGTGGCTGTGTCCTGGGAATTGTGTTGTCTAAGAGTTTGTGTACTTTGGTGTGATGAAGTATTTGGTCTGCTCATAGCCAAGTTAGTGCTGGTTTGAGAATCTCTCATGGTCTCCTTCATGATGCTGGTTTGAGGTATTCCAGTGGTCTGTGTTGTCTGAGCCTGTCCATTCGTGGAAGTTGCTGATATATCAGAGTAGAAATAACAAATTAGCATGTTGTTGATTGTACCTCTAGTGTACATCTAGGGCAGGCTATTGAGTTGAGTTGACTGAGTTTTGTTTTTTTTTTCAAAGCCAATTAAATGTCTACTTTTCCTCCTCATTTAACATTTCTTCCTATCTAGCAGATACCAAAGAGTGAGAGTACATATTCTATCCCTGGTCATGTTATAACATAATGGTAATTTAATTGATCATGCCTATATTTTTTTTCAATTTACTTGCTATGCCGAATATTTACATACTAATCTGGTTTGTTTAAAATATTTGACTGCACTCCCAGTCGTTGTAAACAAATCCTCAATCAGTACAGCAGACCATCCTCCTGAATTTTATTTTAAAGGCCTTGATTCTTTTAAACAAAAGAACTTAAGAAACATTCAGTCTTTTTTTTTTCTTTTAGATACTTATTCTTTTGGGTTTTCATTAGTTCCCTAGCTGTTCTCAAACTTTTTTTTAAACCTCAGTGCTCATAACTAGTTGAAGGGTTGATATTGATGAATATAGTGAAAAAAACGTGACCTGTCCTGCACCCCCATTGCTCACTGAGCTGGGCGTAGGCACTTGCAGGCTTCTCACCCCTTTCCTTATTCTTGGAATGTGGGTTCTGCTTGCCTTTTCCACTTCTGGAGGCTATCCACTCAAGGACATAGCCTTGAGATAGTGATGTGGTGTCAAAAGCACCTGCATAGACTGAGCCCAGATAGGGCCTCTTCATAAACTTTTGGGATTTGGTGGGCAGGTGCAGGGATTTATTCATCTTGCTGCCACCCAAGCCTGAATGTCAGTTCCCTTTGCTATTATTAAAACTGCCACCTACCAAGCTGGAGTGGCCTGTCTCTTTCATGAGTCTCTCCCTGTGCTCTGAGTACAGTTTCAAATTATATCTAGGAAGCTCCAAGGAGGGTTGTGAACCAACAGATGAAGTTCACAGAGGGACAAACTTCCAGCAAAGAAGTTTTGAGTGTAGTTCCTAGAGTTGACTATAATTCTACCACTTTTCTCATCTTACGAAAGCAATTTAGACTTTCAGGTTAGTGAGAATGATTATGAGTCAGCTCTAATTTATTGAAATATAAGTAACTCACTTGCCTCCTTCTATGCTTTGTTAATAGTAATTAATGACACATGACATGTTTCTAAGCTGGTGTGGACAAATGCATGGATTGAGCTAGAAGGTCCTTCGTTCCCTATTTAACCCCAAAATGAGTCTGCTTCAACCTTACTTTTTTTAAGTTTATTTATTTTGAGATAGAGAGAAGGAGAGAGAGAATCCTAAGCAGGATCCACACTGTCACATAGAGACCAAAGCAGCTCTTAATCTCAGAAGCTGTGAAATCATGATCTGAGCCAAAATCAAGAGTTAGATGCTTAAGTGATTGAGCCGCCCAGGTACTCCAAGTCTGCTTCAACTTTGAAAGGAGACCGCCTTTATTCAGAATTATTAGTAGATTTGCTTACAGGACTTTCAATTCTTATATAAACTCTCTTCAATAAAGTTCCAAAGTTTGGTTTATCCAGATAAGGTTTAGATTAGAAAACATTATTATTAACCTTATTTCATTTTCCTAAGCATTGCTCTATTATCTGGCTTTGAGTTACCACACAGAAGCCATACACATGCCAAACTTACTAAATTTATTATAGATTCTTGGCAATTAATATATTTTCAGAGCCTGCATCATCTCTATTAAAATCAATATCAGCAGCAAAAGTTTCACAATAGCATAGTCCAATTTTTAAGCAAATATTTTTGTTTGTCACAGTGATACAACTCCATTTCCAGCAATATGGCAAAAGAGATAAGTCTTTAACTACAAAACCTACGAATGTTAGATAATGTGTAGAAAATATTTTCTGAATGCAGAGCTGAGATCAGAAGATAGAAAGGTAAACACTCAAGAGTGAAAGGGTCAAAATCTAAGATGTTAAGTCAGTGCTCTTAAGGAACCTACAGATTTCTGAGCTCTAAAGTGTTGAGAGTTAAGGGCTCCATAAGAAAAGGAGACACAGTCTTAGATCAGGACACTGTAAGTTGAATATTTTCTGCATAAATCTAGGACTCTCAGAGGAAAGGTGAACTAGAAGAATCAGAAAGAAAAAGGAAAAAGAAAGCTGAATAGAGGATATAATTAAGAATAGAAATGAAGATAAACTAGGCAAACTTCCAGCAAGGTGAATTAAGAAAAAGAAAGAAAAGTAGATAACAAAAAGGAAGAGCATTAGGAATGAACTTAACTTTGCAACTTAAGGAACTAGAAAAAAGAAGAACAAACTAAACCCAAAGCTAGCAGAAGGAAGGAAATAATAAAAATTAGGGCAGAGATACATGAAATAGAGAATAAAACAGTAGAGAAAATCAATAAAACCAAAAGTTGATTCTTTGAGAAAAACCAGCAGAATTGATATACTTGTAGCTAGGTGGACTAAGATAAAAAAGAGGGAATACTCAAATTACTGACACCAGACATGAAAATGGGGACTTTGCTGCCAATCATACAGAAATAGAAGGATTATAAGTGAGCACTGTGAATAGCTATACACCAACAAATTAGATAACCTCGATGAAATGGTCAATGTGTTTTCTGGAAACACAGAACCTGTCAAGACTAAATCATAAAGAAATAAAAAATGAATAGACCTATAACTCGTAAGGAGATTGAATCAACAATCAAAAATCTCCCAGCTAAGAAAAGCCCCGGACCTGATGGCTTCTGGTGAATTCTACCAAACATTTAAAGAAGAACTAACACCAATCCTTTTCAAGCTGTTCCAACAAATTGAAGAGGAAGGAACACTTCCTAACTCATTCAGAGTTCACTAGACAAATCACTACAAATCACTAGACAAATTGGTCCCTTATGACCGATATTTCGTATGAACATTGATACAAAAGTCCTCAACAAAATAGTAGCAAGCTTCATTCAGGATTATACACCATGGCCAACTGTGATTTATTCCTGGAATTCAAGGATGATTCAACATACAAAACTTGATCAATGCAATACACCACATCAACAGAAGGAAGTGAAAAAAGCAACATGATCATCTCAACTGATGTGGAAAAAGCATTTGACAAAATTCAACACTGTTTCGTGATAAAAACCACTTAACAAATGAGGAGTAGAAGGAAACGACCTCAATATAATACAAGTCATATATGAAAATCCCACAGTGGACTTCATATTCAATGGTGAAAGACTGAAAGCTATTTCTATAAGATCAGGAACAAGGCAAGGATTCTTGCTTTCACCACTTCTATTCAACATAGGTGCCAGAAATTCTAACCAGATCAATTATGGGAAAAAGAAGAAGAGGAAGAGGAAGAGGAAGAAGAGGAGGAAGAAGAAGAAGAAGAAGAAGAAGAAGAAGAAGAAGAAGAAGAAGAAGAAGGAGGAGGAGAAGGAGAAGAAGGAAGGGGAAGGAAAAGAGGAGAAGGAGAGGAAGAGGAAGAGGAAGAGGAGGAGGAAGTGGAGAAGGAGTAAAAGTAAGAAGAGGAAGAAGAAAAAGGAAAAGAAAAAGAGAAATAAAAGGCATCCAAATTACAAAGGAAAAAGTAAAATTATCTCTGTTTGCAGATGATATGTACAAAACTCTAGGTTACATGTATATACGTACAAAAGCCTATATGTACAAAACTGTAAGTGTTCCACACACAAAAAAAATGTAAAACTAATAAGTGAATTCATCCAAGTAGTAGGATACAGAGTCCACACACAAAAATCAGTTTTGTTTCTATATACTAATAATGAACAATCCAAAAAGGAAGTTAAAAAATCAATTCTGTTTATAATGCCATCAAAAAGAAAAAAATACTTAGGAGTTAACTAAAAAAAAAACTTGTACAATAAAAATTACAAAATATTGCTGAAAAAATTAAAGAAGACATAAATAAATGAAAACACATCCCATATTCACAAATCAGAAGGCTTTTTAATTTTTTTAATGTTTTTGTTTATTTTTGAGAGAGAGTAAGCAGGGAAGGGGCAGAGAGAGAGGGAATCCAAAGCAGGCTACAGGCTCTGAGCTGTCAACACAGAGTCTGACGCAGGGCTCAAACCCACGAACCGTGAGATCATGACCTGAGCCAAAGTCAAACGCTAACCCACTGAGCCACCCAGGCTCCCCTGGATAATTCCAATTTTATTCAAACTCTTCCAGAGCTTAGTAGAAGAGGGAATGCCTTACAACTAATTGTGTATGGCTGTTGTAACTTTTAATACCCAAACCAAAGATAGTATAAGAAAGGAAAACTATAGGTCAATAAATCTCAATAATAATATAGATAGAAATGTCCTAACAAAAATATTAGTAAGCCAAATACAATATTGGATTTGTGTCAAAAATTCATCATGATTAAGCTGAGTTTAAGCCAGAAATACAAGAATATAAAACTTTATTAATGTAAATCACCGTATAAACAGAATGGAAAGGAAAACACAATCATCACAACAGATGCAGGAAAAGCATATGAAAAAATTCAACACTCATTCCTGTTAAAACTCCTAGCAAACTAAAAATAAAAGGTAACTCTCATAACCTGTCAAACAATGTCAATAAAAAACATTAATAAATGTCATACTTAAAATATCAGAAACATTTTCTTTAAAATTTGGAATGAGACCAGGATGACAGTGACAACTACTTCCACTTGACATTATGCTGGAGGTCTAGCCAGTGCAATAAGACAAAAAATAAAAATAAACAAGAATATGAAGGTATAGAGAAGTTGTTTTTGGTATGAAAAGGAAGAAACACACTGTGATCATTTGCAGATTATATAATTGTTTATGTATAAAGTCCCCCAAATTTTAAATTCTTAGCAAGGCTCTACATATACAATAAAAAATGTGAAAATAACTGTATTCCCATACATCAACGAAAGAAAATATTTTTTAAATAATAGTGTTTATGATAGTGACAAATATAAAATACCTAAGACTAAATCTAACAAAAAATGTGCTTTATCTTTGTGGACAAAGTTGTACCACTTCATCGAAATATGTTGAGGAAGA
The DNA here is from genome assembly GCF_018350215.1 of Panthera leo. Taxonomy (NCBI): domain Eukaryota; kingdom Metazoa; phylum Chordata; class Mammalia; order Carnivora; family Felidae; genus Panthera; species Panthera leo. The sequence continues at coordinate 71,301,176 of NC_056687.1, forward strand.
TCTACTCATTATTTTAAAATTGCAAAAATACAGATAATTGAAAGATCAAACTCCATAATCTCATTATCCAGACAACCATATTATTATGTGTCCTTCCAGCATTCTTTTCTATGCTTTAAAAATATATATAGTTTAACTTACCCAGTATATATAACTTTGCATCCATTTTTTAAAACTTTACCTAATATTATGAGCATCTCTTTGTGTATTTATTCTTTGTAAACACAGCCTGAGGAGAGACAAATCTGGGGTGGTAGTTCTTTCTCTTCTCCCATTTGGAGGCACAGCAAGCTGTGTTGGCCCAGGAGGACTGGGCCAGCTAAGCCCAACGGCAAGGTCTTGGGTGTTGTATATTAACTGTCCTTGCTGAGCTCTAGAGGCCCCTTTTCCCAACAAAGCCATTCCCTCAACTGAAAACTTCTTTTTTTTTTTTTAGAGAGAGAGAAAGAGAGAGTCTCAAGCAGGTTGCATGCCCAGCACAGAGACCAACGTGGGGCTCGGTCTCATGACCTGGGTATCATGGCCTGAGCTGAAATCAAGAGTCTAATGCTTAACAGACTGAGCCACCCTCAACGAAAACATCATTATCACCATTCTCATTTCCCTGTAAATGGCTGTGGCACAGGGGCAGTCCTCCTGGAGCACTCACTTCAGTGGGCTTAGCTCTAGCCACCCGTCTTGAGATAATGAGAACTCAAGGATCCTGTACACTCTACTGGTTCTATGCTTGTAAATTTTTCCCTAATAAACCTTACTTAATGCCTGTTCCATGTGTTGCTATTATGTATGTGTGATAGTGTGTGTGTGTGTGTGTGTGTGTGTGTGTCCATGCCCTTATAGGACATTGGATGTTGCCTTTATACATTAAATAATATTCCATCATAGAGACAGCCCCTAATTAACTAACTTACTATTGAACAGGTAGGCTTTCCAATGTGTCGATATTATGAATAAAGCTTTGATGACTATCTTTGTGTATAATATTTTGTTTTGTTTTCATTATTTCAGCTCATTTCCTTAACATAGATTTCTGTAAGTGGACTTACTGGTTAATGCTGTTATTTTTTTAATGTTTATTTATTTGAGGGAGAGAACACATGTGTGCCTGCAAGGAGGAGGGGGGGTGGAAAGAGAGAGAGAGAAAGAGAGAGAGAGAGAGAGAGAGAGAGAGAGAAACCTAAACAGGCTCTGTGCTGTCAGGTCAGAGCCTGACCTGAGCTGAAGTCAAGAGTCAGAGGTTTAACCAAATGAACCACCCAGGTGCCCGGGTTAATGCTATTATAGAAACTTTTGTGTCATTAATACATCCTGCCCAATTTCTTGGCAGGGAAGTCATGCTAATTTACAGTTCCATTAGCAGTATATGAAACAGTACCTGATTCCCAATATTCTCTCCCTTTGGAAAAAATCTGTACTTGGTAGTATCAATTTTAAATCTTGTCAAACAGGACTATGTCCTCCTTTTAATCTTTGTTTAAAAGACTTTCCAGTCCTGGGCTGCGTTGATTAGAATCTCCTGCTCCAGTAAATAGGAAAGCAAGTGAGTCTCTTCATGCTAGGAACTCAGTTTTATCCTGTAGGGGAGTAGGCACAGTCTTAACAAATCTCTAAATCTGTTGGGCTTGTCTTAGAAGGAAGAGATTAGCGTTAGTTGCATAAAAACTACAGTACTCTATTTTTCTTTCTCCACCATTTAAACAAAAAATCTTAAACCACTCCTTTAACAGATTAGTCAGCAACTTAGGAAAACAGTTTGCAAATAACCCAATCTACTAAACTTGAGTGGGTTATTCTTGTGCAAGAAATCCTGGTAGCGGGGAGAGCCGTAGAAGAACTCTTTTTGGTAAGAAAGTGGTTCTCAAGGGGCTCCTGGGTGGCTCGGTTGATTGAGCCACTGACTTCAGCTTGGGTCATGATCTCACAGTTTTTGAGTTCAAGCCCCACACTGAGGTCTCTGCTGTCAACACAGAGCCCACTTCAGGTCCTCTGTCCCTCTCTCTCTCCCCCTCCCCCACTTGCACTCTCTCAAAAATAAATAAAACATTAAAAAAATAAAGTGGTTCTCAAAAGATAGGATGCATCCAAATCCCTGGGGGAACCTCTGGGGCCCACCACCAGAATCTGATCCCTATGCATTGGGTGGGGTCCAGGAATCTGCGTTTAACCTATGCCCAGGGTGATTTTGATACCGGTGATCAATGGACCACATTTTGAGGACCTTGAAAGAAAATGATAGCATCTGCTCTTAAGATTTTTTTTGTAAGCTAAAACCACCTTACTGAAGTTGTAAGGCACTGGGAATTTGGATTCTTGATCAAGCTTGGTTCTCAAGAATATTTTCAGCCTTATTCTTGGTGCTCAAGTTTTGCTGGAATTAACAGACCTCGTTTTTTACCAGCATGCAAGCCCGGCTCTTCAGCTCCCATCAGATTATTAGACAGCCGAAGCCTGTCTTTCTCGCCCTGCCCAAATACATAGCATATTTGCAGGGCTGAGAGCTAGGGATTTGAGTGCGAAGAGCTGATATTTGAGAGAAACAGATTTTCCCTCTCCTCTCCCTCCTTTCTCTATGACAGTCCATCTTCTACTTCACCGAAAAGACCATCTAACTTGATCTCCTATGTCCCAGAACCCTCTCCACCAGGAAACATCTTTGCCCTCACCCGGTCCCTCATCTCACCCCAGAAGACTGGCTCAATCTCTACCAAAAGGATACACACACGGAGACACACAGAGACACACCCAGTGCCCTTTCTGCTCCCTACCTCTCTCCTCAGGTAGCTTAGTCCATCGCTTCTCTGAGAGTCTCCTTCTCTTCTGTTGACAAACACGTTGACAAACAATCCACAAGATGGATGAAAGACTTATTTTACATCAAGAGAGACATAGGTCTCTCTCTTGATGTAAAATAAGTCTTTCATCCGAGAGAGATCTATGTCTCTCTTGATGTAAAATAAGTCTTTCATCCATCTTGTGTCCTCCTTATCCCTATCTTTTGTTTCACCCACAGGCATCCTGAAAGATGGTTCTACACTCTCTACCTCTTTTTTATCACCTATCTTCTCCTTACACTCAGCCCTCCACCTCAGTCATCTCAGCAAAAACACTTTCCTGAAAAGTTACCCAAAAAAACCCCAAAAAAACAAAAAACAAAAAACAAAAAAACAACTCCTGTTTTGGTAATCACCAAAAACAATTTTCTTTTCAGTCCTCGTTAGTCTCTGTAAAGTCTGGCACCGTCCATTCATCTGGTCGACAAGTGTTTATTGAGCATCCACCTCAATCTTCTCCTCAGCCAGTGTCCCCTTACTATTCGCACCCATTGCCCTCCTGGAAGCTGAACAATTCTGCTCGTCCAGCACTCTCCCCATTCTTTCTGCTCCCTGGGCCATTTCTCTTCTCTTCCCAGCCCCCAGATGAAGTCAGCTTTCTGAGTGTCATCTCCAGCCCTTCCCTTTCTTTATACACTTTCTTTCTGGCTAGACTACATCTATTTTTACACCTTACAAATCTGTGATTCTACCCTGACTTCACACCCATTTTTCCAGATTCGCCTTTCCAATGATTTCCTGTCGGCCTGTCAAATGCAACACGACCAAGCCAAACTTTTCCTCAAACTGTTTCTTCCATCTTCCTTCCTTATGTTAATTGTAACATCACGTCCCCCAGATGCTCAGGACAGAAATACCTGAGTCATCTTTGATTCTTTCCTCTTCCTTGTCTCCAGCGTCATAGTTTGGTACCAACTATTATTCCTCCAAATTATTTCTCCCACCATGGTCTCTTGTTCACTTTGTTGTGTTATCCTTATTACCCTGACAAATGCCGCAGCCTCTAACTGCTCCTCCTGATTGCTCCACACCCCACCTTGACCCACTGCCAGCTTGACATTCAGCAATAAGAACCATAAAGGAGAGTCTCTCATCACCTCCTTAGCAGGGACCTCTTTAGAAAATGCCTGTACTGCCCTTCCTTGGAAGGTAGCTGCTTGGATCCTAAGGGCATGGGTCTGGTTGTCTTATCAGGGCCACAGAGACTGGTGACTGGAATTGTTCCTGTCACCCTGTCACAACTGTGATAAGGAAATCAGAGTCCTGAAGCATGTATCCTTAGAGAGAGGCCATTTGATTCTGACTGACCTTCCTCTGGTTGTGGCTGGGAAGAGTGTTTAATTGTTTTGTCTGTAGGCCTGTCTATACTGCAGCGTGGTTTCTGTAAGGAATACCCATTACCAAGGCGTTTCTGTGGGAGACATTGTCTCCTCTTTGAGTTCTTGAGTGTCAACTGACTTGTGGTTAATTGATCCATACAGTTGGGAATAGGGATTTCTTTTGTACTGCTCTCACTAGGTACATTTTGACTCTATAAATAATGCAAATGTTGATACCACATATTTGCATAGTGTTTTATAGCTTCTCTTAGTTAATAGTGCTCCCATTTCACAGATGGGGAAACTGAGATTTGGAGAGCCTGAGTAGCTTGCTCAACATTGCATGCCTTGTAAATGACAGGGCAGAGGCTCAAAGGTAAGCATCAAGACTTGGAAATTGTGAGCTATTGTTTAGCTGTGAGAGGTCACTGAGGGTATAGTCTCTCCACAGTTTGGGCTCTTCTAACCCTTCCTCAGGAGAGATGAAGTAGAGGGATGGAGAAAAGGTGACTAACCTGCCCTGAGTTCTTGGTCTCCCACAAGCTGAGTGGTCTGAGCCCTGGGGACAGTTTGGCACATTTTCAGGGGCAAATGATATGACTCCGGGCTATTTCCGCCAATTTTCCTGGTGTCTCCTTTTCCATGAGGATGTCACAGTGAGTTATGATGGTTGTTGACCCCTTGGGGTGATGAAACTACTGTCAGAAGACACATGTGTGATATTGCCTAAAACAGATAGTTTAAAAGAAGTTATCTCAGAGGAGGAGCCTGCATCAAGGACTAGTGAGGGCACCAGGGCTGGCACTGAGGTGGGGCATTTCTCTGAGTCCTGGAACCCTCCATGGGTTTCTTGGCTACTACTATAATGAGAGAGCTCTCAGCAAGACAGTTATTAAACTGTGTCTAGGAGAGGTGTCTAGCAGTTTTCTGAGTCCTCTCAGGGCTTCAGGGATGGCAGAGGTTGATGGTATTGATAGACATTGTTTCTCCTGTGTGGCCCTCTAGTGACTCCACAGGTATGAGGAGGCGATGGGTGTGTTGTTGACTTAGGGGAAGGAGTGGTGGCCGTAGTGGTGATCCTGGTAGAAGATAACATTCCCACAGTGCGATGAATCACTCCTTTAAGGGAAACAAAGCTTATGTCTTACGAGCCTGTGTTGTGAGCAGAGGTTTATTCTTAGTGTTTGTTTATTAGTGTAGGTTTATTTTTAGTCTGTTTGTCTTGAGTCATTCCTGAAATTGGAGGTGAGGAACCCATGAGCCATATTACCCCCAAAGTTTCACTTTTCTGCTGTTATTTCCTGATTGGTGGGGCTCTTTGCCAGGCTGTGCCTGGGGCAGTCTAGAGCTAAGGAAGCATCCAACTGTGAGGATAGCCTTGAAGAGAAAATGAACTCATGGATGGGTGGCAGGTGCCCTGAAAAGTATAAAGAGATCGGCAGAGGGAGGCAGGACCCCCTGCCTTGCCACCCCATGTAGGGAGCCAAGGGCCATTTGTGTGTGTGTCAGCCTCAGAACCAGCACAGCTCTCACCCTCATCATGGTAACTTGTGCAGCCTCAGAGGAAGAACCAGGTCATGGAAACTGTTGCTCACACACATCTGGGTCTGTGTTTCTCAGGGTTGAAGACTGTCATTCCCTTGGAAATTCTTGGTGACCAAATAATGAAATTTCTGAGCTGTTCCTGGACTGTGGGTGATTTCAGGCTTCTGTCTCTCTGTGGTCAGGGTTTGGGAGCTGGAGAGCTCCAAGAGCTGCCCCTCAGGGACCTTGTGTTAGTGTGAGATGATATATACAATGGCTGTTAGAGCCATGGCTGTAGCAACTGAAATAGGTGACAATGGAGGTTGTGGCTATGGTTTCTGTTTCTATTTTTATCTTAGAGGAAACAGAAACTGTGACCAGCATTCTGTCTGTTGGGTATGTTTCCTCCATTGTTCCTAGAATTCAAGATGAGGAAAGACTCTAACTCAGAATGTCCTTAGGGTTACTGATCTCATGATATTTTCAGCACCTAGAATGTGGCTGGCTTACAGGGATTACTTCATGGACATCTGTTGAATAAATGAATTCAGGTGTCTCTGTCCCCTGGTCTTTGGTTGCTCCAACTGAGATTTCTGAGAGAGGGTGAGGCTGCACTTTTTCTCCTGTCACTGTCACAGTGGTCCTGGGGCCAGGAGGAGGCCAACACCATGGTTGCAGCCTGGGAGGTGTGACCACCACTGTATCAGACTTCAGGCCACTGTAGCTAAACTTCTGAGGTCAACCCTAGGCTATGAGGTTGTGCCTGCCTCAGATGGGAGCCAGGGAGAGATGAAATCCAAAACCAAGATGGTGGAGCCTAGAGATAGAACTTCTGAGGAGAGGAAGGGGTGGGGAAGAAGAAAGTTGGAACTGTGCTTGTGAACATCTGTTCAAAGCTGGGTCTTGACATCTCTTTGCTTGGTTCTGGAGCTTCTGGGGTTTTCACTAGGGCAACCTTGGTGCCACTACACAGATACTGGCAGAAGTTTGGTCAAATGACCTGTGACGGTATCCAAGGTGAAGAAACACCTTGGCATTGTTTGGGGCGTGACTTAAGTAGGTGTAGTTGGAAAGGAGGGATAAATTTCTTGCCTTGGAGGCAACTGTGAAGGTCAGATTCTAATTTTTTTCCCCATGGTGTTATTGACCTAAATATTTCAGACCAACTCAAAGGAGGTGGCTCCGTTTACTGAGAAGGAATAGGAAAGAGATGCTTGAAGAAGCTATAATGATGTCAGTGACTTTTTCAACACCCCAGTTCCCTCAGAACACAGGTTAGCTGGTCTTTGACTCAGGGAAGAAAGAAATGAACCGAGAAAACAAGATTGTAGTAACTACTGTGATTTGGTGTTTGCTTGGTTGTTTTATCTGTGATTCTTGACAGACATGGTGCTTCTGGAACCACCTAACTAGGACCTTTCTGAGCCTGACATGGACAATTAATGGCAGAATCTGACAAGGCCATAGGGTGGCCAAAAGCATGTTCTAGAGTCAAACTGATCAACATTCCCTGTGTGATATGGGCAAGTTACTTGACTTCTCTGAGGTTTGAGGTCCTTATCTATAAAAGTGGGGTGATGGTAGATAATTGTAATACCAATGTGTGTGATACATGTGAAATGCTTAGCTCAGTACCTAAGCTCAATAAATGGCACTTTGCTCTGTCTGTTACCTTGATGATTGCAAAGTTCTCAGATCCTGATGAAGGCAGCAGTCCTTGTGACTTGATGCTGTTTTCACAACTGCCTGTTCCCTTCCCAGATATCCGCTGCTACCACCAGGCAAGCCAGAACAACTTCTGCCTGGACTCCTGCAGTCAGCAGTGAACTGGTCTCCCATTTCACCCTTGTCCACTTCCAATCCATTTTCCCCTACTGTATCCAGAGTAGTCATTCCAAAGTTTGAATATGACTATGTCACTTCTCTACCTAAACCCCTCACTGTCTACCCATTTTAGTTCCTTAAAACCCATAATCCATTCCAAGGCTTACAAAGCCCTTCATGATATAGCACCTGCCTCTTTCAGGTCCTTCCAAGTCAAGCTTTTTCCTGCCTCTGCATGTCTTCTGCTGCCTGGCTTGTGCTTCTTCCCTCTCCTACTCCACCTGACTTACTACTTACTACTCAGTCTTCTCATCTCAGCTCAAAGGGCAGCACTTGGTCAGAGAGACCTTCCTGAACTTACTAATCTAAATGAAGTCTGTCTATTTTACTCTCATCAAAACATTTGTTCAACATAACACCACATTTGTTATTGGGAATTTTTCTATACTTATTTTATGTCTTTCTGCATACTAGATCTTAGCTCCAGGAGGCTGGGCCCTGTCTGTTCCATCCCTCACTATGTACACACAATGCTGCCCTAGAACAATGTTGGGCACTCCTAAAATAGTTGTTTAATTAACAAATGTATGAACAAATGAATGAATGGATGGATGGATGGATGAACGGATGAATGGATGAATGAATGAATGACTATCTTCATAGGGGTTGTGTTTCTGTTCATCCTCATTGGTGGGCTGGGCTGGTTTGGAGATTTGTTTGTAAAAGTTTGTGTTGTACAATGCAAACACAGTGAACGAAGAGTTCAGAAATTTGGATTCTAGTCCCAGCTGCCCAACTTACTGGTTGTGTGACCTTTAAAAAGCTTTGGAGGCAGGAACTATGCATGAGTTAATTCATCTTTGTGTCCAGAGCACGTGGCATGAGTAAAAGTTTGACAAGTGAATGAATAACTCCAAACTTTTTCCTTCTTTGAAGTTCCCAAAGCTCATCACCAACAGGACTTTGGAACTCAAACTGCTATTTTCACTGGGGGCATTCATGTAGAGAATAGATATCTTAAAAATGCACACTGAGCTGCCTACAGCACAAGCCAGTGCCCTCTGTATGGCCATGGCCATGACTGTAGAGGCTTCATGCACAAGCACAGACATCCAGCTCCTGGAGCCTCTTCAGAGTCTCAAGCAAGATGTTGAGTATTTGGACCTCTGCAAAGTGCCAACAAATTGAATTCATTTCAACTCAACTCATCCATTCTGTGCTGGGGAATGGGCATACAATGATGACTAAGTGTCTGCTTGCCATGAATTCAGCCTAGTAGAAGGAAAGATGAACATTTGAGGAGGAAGTTTGGAACTAGGAGACCTCCTATAAAGTTTTCAGTCCTGGCCTTTGATGAAGTGGCTCAGAGAGCTGAGTTACATGCCTCCCTGAAGCATTTAGCAGTACCATGAAACCAGGGAATAGACAGCAAAGCACTTGTTTGAACACATAAAAAGCCAACTGCTTCTTGGCCTCTCTCAGGAATGAAGACCTAAATCACTTGCATGTCAAACACTTCCTGGACAACCTCAGCCTCCAGAGCTGAGCCCAGAAATCAAGGACCAGGAGAACATTGCTGGGCAAGGAACCGAGAAGCAGTGGTGTCAGCTCTAGTGGAGGCTGTGCCCAATGGCAGAGCTGGCATTCAGGGTCAGTTCACATGATAAGCCACATTCTAAATAAGCCGAGCCAGCCCTTGCAAGCCCATAGGAAGGACAGGGATGGCCTTTTAGAGGCTCCTTGGGTAAATGGAAATGCCTGAGCCAACAGAAGTGTCCTTTCCATTCCTGGATTCACCCTCCTTACCCCCAATCTCCCCAGCTCTAAAAGGTAGCAGCAGCCCTTCTCTCAAACAAGATTTTATGGCTCTTCTACTTTATACCATATACTACCTCATTTTATCCTCACCACAACCTTATGAAATAGTCCTTTCCCATTTAACTCATTTTGCCATTAAAGACACCAACCTAAAGGGACTTTTCTCATGTGTCCTTAGGCTGGTTAAGTGGCAACATTCACTCAGTGTCTTCTGATTTGAAGTTCCTGCTCTTTGCTGTACATTTTGCTAAGCCACTTGCCTAAATTTGATCTGTTTTCTTATTAGGACCTGTTATTCAGGGGTTCTCTCCTTTTCAGTGTCTCCAAGCACAGTGAGAGTTTCCTGGGGTGGGGCAGATGTCCTGTGCCCTTGGTGGCAAGTTGGGTAGGACTCTCCCAGACTGACAGATAGACTGAAGATTCTCTGAGAGAGGGAGAGCAGGAGACCCTTCTCTCTGGGGTCCTCTGTGACAGCAATCTCCTCTGTCCTACACTTGTGGCAGCCCAGTAACCTTCCCATGGGGGCACAGGGCAGGGCAGCAGCCCCTCAGTTACTGGGCCACTGATAGTATTGGCAACTGGGTTTTTTTTTAAGTTTATTTATTTGTTTTTGAGAGAGAGAGAGAGAGAGACCTGTGTGCACATGGGGGAGGGGCAGAGAGGGTGGGGTGGGGAGAGAGAATCCCAAGCAGGGTATGTACTGTCAGCACAGAGCCCAATGTGTGGCTCAAGCTCATGAACTGTGACATCATGACCTGAGCTGAAATTTGAGGCTTAACTGACTGAGCTACCCAGGTGCCCCAGCAACTGAGTTTTATTTTGACCCAGTTTCCTTGCTATAGACTGTGGAATCAGGGTCGCCAGGCTTCCTCAGAGTCACTCTTGCTGGGAGCCACTAGTAGCCATTGAGTTTCCATTGACTCCCTGTCCAGCCCACCTCTGTCCACCCTCCTTTTCCCCTTTCACATTTGACAGCTGGGCTTTTCCTTCAAGAAGCCATTTCCACTGTAGCATCTTTGTGGAAACCACAGTGTTTTTCTTTCTGGTGGAGAGGCTCTGACACCTATTCCAGGGATGAGCCAGGCCTGGGTGAGGGTACTGGCAGCAAGTGTGGAAACAGGTCCTAGTTTCTGTTAGGCAATTCACCCATATGTCACCCTCAGCAATCCAAGGGAATGGGAGACCACTTTCTACTTTCCCAGAAGCTTCTTGGAGCACATAAGGAGGGGGGGGGGCGGGTGGCAACTACCTGTCCAATGGAGACTGTTTTTTCCCTCACATCCTCTAAATGCTCAGCCAGATGCTTGACGCATCTCTTCCCACCCCATGCCCACCTTCTTTGTGGGCTCTGCTCCATCTTGTCCCCTTAACAACGTACAGGCCCCAGCACTCCAAGGCATCCTTTCTTTCAGGTCCTCACCTTCATGGTCCTTTACTCCTTCTCTTGTTCATACCCCACGGATCCCCAAGGCTTTTTCCTCCCACCTCAGTTCTTGTCCTCTGAGCTCTTCTTCATGGATTTCCTAGTTCCTCCTGAGCTGGAGGACCCTAAGACTCAGAAGAGGATGAGGGGTCAAAAGCCCAAGTACAGAGCTGGGACTGAACACTTTTTCTGTTGACTTTACATCACAGAATATCAAAACTTAAGAACTTGGGAATTCAGAGGTCATGCCATTCACCACCTGATTTTTTACATAGGGGAACCAAGGCCTGGAGAGAGAGAGAGGACAATAGGACCTACACATAGGAACCAGATCAGTTAGTGGCAAAGCCAACACTGGGCCCCAGGGCCCTTAAATCCAAGCCACCTTCTCCCCATTGCCTATGGTCATTAACCCCCATGGACACCCCTTCCATATCCCTCTCTTCTACTCCTAAGTGGCTGGCCACTGCAGGCTCCTTCCAGCCTCCATTTCCTTATGATGTGATGAGTACTTTGGGCAGAGGTAAAGGGGGGTAAGGTGGGAGGGTTGGTTGGGAAAGTGGTAGTTGTTTCATTTGCTCTTAGCCAAGCCCTTAAACATATCAAGGAAAGCAGAGTATTCCACTTCACCAGTACTATCTCTCTTAATATCTGTAATAGAATATACTCTTTCTGGCCCACTCCCAAGAAACGATCCCTTGGGTGAAAGCTTACCCAGGCCTATTGAGGAGGGGAGAGAGCTGTGACTATTTCTTTGGTCTGGGCTTTTGACCCCTCATCCTCTTCTGAGCCCCAGAGCCTCTCAGAAGCCTCAGACATCTAGAAATTCAGAATAAAACCTGGTCCTGGAGCCAGGAGCAGCTTGGAGGAAGACTACAGGATACAAGGTGAACTTCTCCAACAGGCCTTGCTTCCACCCCATTCATAGAAAGGAAGTGGAGTGTGGAGGAGGCCAATGCTAACACCAGGCCTATGAGTCCTGCCCTGAAGGCATTATCCCAAGAGGAGGTTTTTCAACCTCAGGTCAGAGGCAAGAAGCCAACTGCCCCACACCTCAGCTGCTCTCTGGTCCCGCCTATTTCTAAGTCAGTCTGCCTCTTTTTTTCCTCGTCCCTTTCCTTTCAGGTCTGCCTCTGGTTTTCCTCTCTCTCTCTCTCTCTCTCTCTCTCTCTCTGTCTCATTCATCTGCTTCTCACTGTCTTTTCCTCAGACTCTGCATATTTATGTCAGTTTTCCTTCACGTTCTGTCACCCGGCTTTCCTGTTTTCTCTGTGTCAGCCTCTCTCCTCAACTCTCCCTCTCTCTCTCTCTCTTTCTACAGTTCCGCCTACCTGTCTCTCTCCCCACAAAATAAAGCCATATTTCCCCCAGTGGGTTTCCCAAAACCAGGCCACTCCTGCCCGCTAAGCACCTCTCTGCTTCTCACTGTCTCTACCTCCTCTTTTCTCTGTTTCTCTAGTGTTCTCCCCACTTCTCTTCTCCTCTCGTCTCATCACTTCTCTCCCTTCTCTCTCCCTCCTTCCCTCTTTCTCCTTCCCCCAGCCCCGGCTCCCTGAAGTCAGCCATTCTCTGCCCCAGAATGCTGCCCCAGGTGCATCACTTACCCAGGACCATTGGCCAAAGGAGACGGGAACATAAACAGCTCAGGAACACCCAGGGAACCCTCCTCCACTGGGCTCCCCTCATGGCTCCAGAAAGAGTCCCTCAGGTTCCCCCAGGGAAGCTCTTCAGCACAGAAGCAGTGGGTATGAGGAACAGGTAAGGAACAGAGGTGAACTTGTCTGTACCAGCTGCTGGTCTGAAACAGGTGTATTTCCCTGAGGGGCCAGAGTACCAAGGGAGGAGGACAAAAGAAGGCGGGGCCCGATGCCAATCATCCTTGCCCCGTCTTTTCTTTCCTCAATCTCCACCTCTTTCCCCCACCAGGAAAAAAAGAAAACGCTGATATACCTATTGCTCTGTCCCTGGTCAGCCTGAGCCAATTAGGGGGAGGGATGGGAGGAGGATGTGGGGGATTGAAACCAGGGCACACTGGGAATGAGTGGGCCACCCTCCTGCCTGGGATCCTGGACCGTCCTCTCCCTCTCAAGGGCTGCCTTGTCCAGCCAAAGCTTTGGACTGCGTCGGTGGGAGGGAGCCTTTCAGAAGAAATGGCAGAGGAGAATGGGGAACAAAGGGGCCAAGAAGGAGTGAGTTTAGGGCTGTATGAATTGGAGGATGAGATTTGAGGAGACCCTAAGAAACACAGGAAGTGGGGGGGACATTGTAGGGTGAGAGGTAGGAATCAGAAATACCCTGTATGTAAATTTTGGAAAGAGGTGTTGGGCTCAGAATATCTGCTCAGCACCAGGCACATGGTAGACTCTCACCAAATGGTGGGTTTCTTCTTTCTAGAAGAGGGAGCACAGAGCCAGTGTCCAGAGAACTCAAGGCAACCTGGGAAAGTGGCTTGAGGGATCTGGGATGGGTGGTTGAGGATAGAACCAGGGGAGAAGTAATAGTGATCCCACAAGAAACTGAGATTTTTCTGGAGATCTTAAGGCTCAGGGCACCCCGTTTTTACTTATTGTGACTTGCTTACAACCAAGAAGGGACAGGAACCCCAGACAGGGTGTGTTGGGCAAAGTTCTGAAGGGAAGGTAGTTGGTGTAGCTCCACAAAGGAAAACAGTGGAGATATTCCTCCATCCTTTGCCACAGCACAAACCCCTGCTTCTGGTTCCTCAAGACTTGGTTTCCTGAGTGTGGGAATCTGTGGAGCGATTGGTCCCAAAGCAAGGAGCTCAGGCTCTCAGACACTGCACAGCCCAGGATGAGGAATTTAGCATTTCCACATTCCCAGGCAGAGCGAGCCATATCCAAAGAGGAGTAAATGGCTGACACTGTGATGCCACTTCAGAGGACCATGAAGGCCCCACCACCTGTTGGCTTCTTGCTCGCTGAAGCTAAAATCCAATTACAGCCAGAGCACAAAGGCCAGATCTTCCAGTTAGAATGTAGATACTGCAGAAAAGTAGCATGGTGTCCCCACCAGTCCCTGTACCTCTGTTTGGATGAATTGATCCCATTCTCTCCTGGGAGCAGGAAACCCATAAAGGTAAACGGACATTTCAGGCATAGAGTACCTAGACAGAACAGGAGGGGGATATCACTAAAGAGAATTTACATGGACACCAAGACCCAACTTGGCCTTCTTAATAATATTTCTGCCATGAGTTTTCTCTATTAACCTGCTGTGTGTTTTGTTTGGTGACACTGTCTGGACTATAGTGTCCATCTACAGAGTAGAAAAAAACTTTCCAGGTTAGACCAAAGTAAGAGTTGGACATACTGTTGACCTGACGTCACAGATAACCTCCCACTTTCCAATGCAAGGAAGACCAGAGGCATAGTGTTTTTCAGAGGCCACTGTGATGGCCAAGATTCCACTGGGCATTAGGACACCTGGGCTTGAATCTGCCACCCAAGGTAAGTCATAGCCTCCCTGAACCTTGTTTTCCTTATCTATAAAACAGGCATAATACGTCAAGGGAAAACCAAAGCTGGACAGTAATTAAAGTGGTAAAACCAGATTTTATTCAAGACCCTTGCAGTAGGGGGAAGGACTTCAGGATAGAACCAAGCTCAACTCCGGATACAACGTGGACAAATGGGAATTTATAGTTAAGGAGGCGGGGGGGAAGGCTGTTGGGGGGGGTGGTCAGTGGATGGGAAACTACTAAGAGAAAACACCAGTGGTAAGTGGGATTCTGGCTAAACCAGCCTAACTGGACTCTTGCCAAAGACAGGCCAGGGTGATCAAACATCACCTGGGGGATGGTGGGAGATGAGGGACCAGATAGGACATTGAGGCGACCAGATATTGAGTATGGAGCACTGTTGTTGAACTGAACTCGCAGGGTTCTTGCTAAAACTGGATTTTACAAGGAAGTACATAGATGGGCCTAGAAGAAGGTTCCAGAGCCTAAGATGTGGTCAAACAAAGTATCTCTGTCAAATAACACTCACCTCAAAGATTGTGAGCTCATACATATTAAAATGCTTTAGAAATGTTAAGACACCCGGAAAGGGCATGTGACCCCTCATTTCATCCTAACATCATCCCTAAGGCTAGAAACTGATAAGGGCAGCCAGGTGACAAGGAGGAGTGTGGAAAAGAATTTCCAGGCCCATCTGCATTTCAGGGTCTTTGCTGTGTCCCAGTGGGGTTTAGACATTGGCATATGCAAATCTCATTCATCTTTTCCCTGCCTGCCTCAGGTCCCCTCTCGGTTACCCTTTTAGCCCGGCTCCTTCTTAATTCGCCCATATTCCAGAGCTGGGATGTTTCTGGGTCTCTGTAACAAATGCTTCTCTGTCTTTTGTCCTTCCTTTTCCCCTCCCAAGGCATCTGATGGGGACTCAAAGGGGTGAGTAAGAGGGGAGGCAATGAGTGGGTTCTCTCTGTTTTGTCAGGTAGAGATCTCCTAGGCCAGAAGACTGCAGGGTTTATTCATGGGCAGGAACCTGAAACCGACTTTAAGCTGATATTTTGTGGGGAGCACCAAGAGAGCTCAGTCTGGACTTGGGGTATAAGTAAATTGGAGCAAGGACAAGGTTATGACCTTTTCACATGAAAGAAAGTTACAGACTTGGCTTGAACAGACTCAGCCTGGGTTCTGGGCAGTGAAGTCAAGATCCTAAAGAGAGATTTCTCTTCTAAGCTAACTGGAGCAGAAGCAGGAGGTCCTAGTTTTTTGGGTTTTGGGGGGGGGGGGTGGTGGCTAAAATTGCTTACATCCTTATAATTTGTGCCCCAATAGACCCTCATGCTGCTAATAAACTTATTTCTCATCAGATTTAAGGTACCTAGACTGAGATGGTGCAGGAAGGCAGACATTTATTAATCTGATTTATTAAGTCCTGAACGTAAAGACTTATAACTAGAGTGCTGGGCCCCATGTATGTCCCCATAACCCTGTGAGGTGCATATCAACCCCCTATCTCATGTGGGAGAGAACCCAGCCTCAGGGAGATGAACACATGCTCCATCATTGCTGAGTCCTGGTTCAGGTTGGGTGATCAAGGGAAATTGGAGAATGCTCTCCTGACCGCTTGGCCCAGACCACAGAACACAAAGCTGCAGTCTGTGGTCAGCCTGCCTCCAGAGGAAAAGAAGGGATTGAACATGTGCTGAGTGCTTACTTTGTGCTGAACCGGCTGTTAATTCCCCCAGGCAGACATGGAGATGTGCCTTTAAGGAAGGACTGTGGTCCAGCTGCAAGGGGCGTGGTTAGTTGGCAGCCTCCAGCTGCTAGCTCCTTCTTGGTTTTCAAGCCGAGGCAGTGGTGCAAGGTCCTGGCTATTCCCCCTCACCCCAGCCCCCACCAACTCAGGACAGCTCTAACAGGTGTTGGGTTCACCAAGGTGACAAAGGGCAGCTCTGCTCCCAGGGCCTTGGCTCCCAGACCCTGGTGAAAGCAAGGGCTGTGGCCTTTTGGGCCACATAAAGGCCCCTGTCATTCTCCCAAGATTGGGTTTCTCAGTCCATTTCTTTAAAAGTGCCGAGTATTTTCACGCCAATTAGCTCATTTCCCTTCTCATTTTACTTTTGGGGGTGGGGGCTAGGGGGTGGGGGATGGGGGATGGGTATAATGCCTACACAAGCAGCATCTTCTCGCCTGGTGTCTCTGTGAAGGAGGAGCCATCCTGAGTGTGCAGGCAGAGGCCCAGGGGAAGTACCGACTTGAGGCCCAGAAATCTAAGTTTATCCATTTACTCTGATTTATTTATATATTTGCCACACAGTCCTTAATTTGTGTTTGTCAGAACACTTGATGTAAAAAGGCAACTCCTAAAAAAAATAGAAGCCAGTAGAGAAATAGGATTCACAACGTAAGCAGAAATTTCTCAGCCAATTTTTTGTTGTATTTTAGGGAAAATACATTGTAAATATGAGGCCAACTTCTGATGGAACATAGTAAAGATGGTCATTTTTAGAGTGTTTATGTTTTAGAGTGTTTAGATGTCAGCTTTAGGCTGATGACTTGATAAGAACCATTCAGTTGTTTAAAACATCTTACTAACGTATTCTGCTTTTAGAACATGTCCAAACCTAAAATGTCACCAGAAATAAGATGACCTATACTAATTAAAAGGAATGGTGCTCTTAGTCTAAAAGAAAATTTAGAATCTCTAAAGGAAAAAGTGCATGTATTAAATGAGTCCTTCCTGTTTCTTCATTTTGACGAGTTTATTTTAGATCTAAACATCCCCCTGATGTACTATGAGCCTAAAATTTTCTGTATGTTTTAACTAGAAAGAGAAACTAATCAGAAATAAAGAAGATAAACACATTGACTCAATAGATTCTCTTTTCCAAGCAAAGCTACAAACTGTAACAAAGCAGAAAAAGCAAAAGGCATGAAACGTTTGCAGTTCCAACCCATCTAAATGAGTAATGGTGAGAGAAGGAAAGTCTTGCCATCTACTGAGATGAGCAGGGGCAGGTGGCTCAGAGTTCTGCCCCTGTTTCCAGGGTGGCTACCATCCCAGTGACACAAACAATCTTCGAAAGGCTCACACTTTAAAATTTTTTTTTTAATTTTTTTCATGTTTATTTTTGAGAGAGAGAGAAAAACAGAATGTGAGCAGCGGAGGGGCAGAGAGAGAGAGAGAGACAGAATCTGAAGCAGGCTCCAGGCTCTGAGCTGTCAGCATAGAGCCTGATGCAGGGCTTGAACCCACAAACAGTGAAATCATGACCCGAGCCGAAGTCAGACGCCTAACCAAATGAGCCACCGAGGCACCCTGGCTCATGCTTTGATAACAGTGATGTTCTGGGACACCTAGGTAGCTCAGTCAGTTAAGCGTCTGACTCTTCATTTCAGCTCGGGTCATGATTTCATGGTTCATGAGACTGAGCCCCTCATTGGACTCTGTATTGAAAGTGGAGCCTGCTTGGGATTCTCGTTCTCTCTCCCCCCCCCACTTGTACTGTCTTTCTCCCTCAAAATAAATAAGCATTTAAAATAATAATAATCATAATAGTGATGTTGTGTTCTAAGAGGTCGGCTCGTACTAACGCATTTCATCTCCACAGCAATTTCATGAAGTAGGCACGGTCATTGCCCTATTCTATCTGCAGGTGAGGGGACTGGGGCACAGAGATCGCACCCGGCCACAGCCCTGTGTCCATTCACTCAAATTTAAAGAGCAGAACACTAAGTCCAGGAAGTTAGGCACAGTGCTAAGTCAAACCCCCAGGGGCCCAAATTTGCTCTCTGCAGCCTACAGTTAGGTTTCCCTTTCGACATTCTGAAATAAAAAAATAACTCAACATAACTTTAGAACTGGAAGAGACTTGGGAAATCCCATGTAGTCACACTCCTCATTCTACCAGGGAAGAGGTGCAGACCTAGAGAGAAGGGAGTGTCCGAGTTCACGAAGTCAGTGAGTGGCTGATGTGGGCCTTGGCCCCAGGTCTCCAGCGCTCTTTCTGCTTTGCTGTCTTGCCTCCTGCATTTATTCGTTGTCCTGGTTGTCCTCACACTTTCCTGGCACCCCAACCAGAATCCCTGCCCTTAGGGTAGACCTGTGTTCCCAGGAAACACTCAGGACGTGTTGTCATTATGGGAACTGAACAATGACAGAT
Organism: Panthera leo; assembly: GCF_018350215.1. NCBI lineage: Eukaryota > Metazoa > Chordata > Mammalia > Carnivora > Felidae > Panthera > Panthera leo. Next base: position 71,319,547 of record NC_056687.1, read on the forward strand.
TGTCCTCTCAGACAGGACAGCCGACAGACATCTCCAACTCAGCCTTCTGACCGAGAGTCCAGGCCAGGCCCAAAATTGTCTTTTAAAATAAAGCTTACTAGTCAGTATTTTTTTCCCCATTGTAAAAGCAATACATGCCCATTATAGCAAATATGGAAAATATTTAAAAGTAGAGAGAAGAAAAACATCATCAGTGTTTCACCGCCAAGAAAAACCTCTCTTAATACATTGACAGTTTTCTCACTTCTTCCTCATACACGTAGTTTTAATCTATCATATCACAGATAAAATTTGGATTCCTACTTTACCACTAACCTTAAACCCAGGCATTTTCTCCCATTATTATAAACACTTCATTCACATATTTTTCATAAAACTCATTTGAGTGGACCACTACCATATCTTATTTGATTATGTTGGACACGGCTTATTTATAGTTGTACTTATTACAGGTAATGCAGGGTGGAGAGTCTTTGTGCCTGAAGCTCCTTGCATGTTTAGGCTCATTTCCTTAGGTGAGAATCAGGCCTTGTATGTCTTTGTAGACTGCTCTGACCTTCCTTCTAGAGCAAGAAGTCAATGAACATGAATTAGCTATGTCTACAAGACGTGGGGTCCCTTAAGTCTCTAAGGCTGACAGTCTAATGGTGGAGGTGAACCCAACGGAATGAGATAATTACTCAGGCGACCTAAAAATAACAGGTGGATTAAGGACTCTGCAGGTGGGTTAAGAAACAGGTGGAGTCCCTTAAGAATGCCTTCACTCTTCTTATAAGCACATGAGTCATTGGAGTAGTGCCCACACTAAGCCAGTATGACCTCTGTTTAATGTAACTAATTATATCTGCAAAGACTCTATCTCCAGATAAGGTCACAGTGAAGTTCTTGGTGGTATGAATTTTGGGGGGCACTTATCCAAGCTAGTATAATCTCTGAAGAAAGTTTGGGAAGGGTAAGTGTATGGGATGACTTCTACAGGGAAGTCCAGCAGGGAAGGCCACTTCATCCTGGGCTGGCCCTGGCAACCCCAAACGCCGCACCCCCCTCCCCCCCCCCACCTCTGTCACTGTCACCGCTGAGCTCCCAAGCCAGTCTGGATGGTCAAAGGAAATGGCTGTTCTTGATCCCTTGATCAAACTTTCCAGGGGTGGGAGGCTGGACAGGCAGCGTTTCTAGCCTTGCCTCCTTATGTCCATGCAGAGGCCATCCCTCACTCCCTGGGAGGGCTGAAGAGATGTGGTGGAAAATGGAGTATGAGGCCCAGCCTGAGCTGACCTCACCTGTCCCCTCCCCATGATTTCATCCCTGCTCTTTCAAAGGTGGACCTTCTACAGCTGAGTGAAGGCTTTGTACTTCCTGGTCTCCTTCTGAACCCAGAGAAGAGAATAAGGGTGGGTAAAGCAAGAGGGACAGGGTGTATAAATATAAATTAACCCTACCCTGCGCCCAGGCATTCCACAGCTGGGCATGGCAGCCAACTCCCCACTCCCCACACCAGACCCCTCCCTGCTCTCCAAGGGTGGGGAAGAACCTAGACATTTTCCCTTTTGCCCACACAAAGCGACTTCTCACTTTGCTCTGCCCCCCTGAAATTATTTCTTCAGGTGCTCCTGGAATGTTGTCTCCCCCCACTCCAGCCCTCAGTTGTTACCAATTCTTCCTGGAGCCCTGGAGACCAGGGTGGGGGAGGGTCAGGTGGGAGAAGGAGGCAGAAGGATTGTAATCACTAAGACTGTGTCCCATGTGGGTGTAATGCTGCAAGATGAGTTTCGCACTGAGACAAGCATGAAGCTTCTGGGGTTTTAGAGACTGCTTTAGGTGTGAGGTGGTGAGCCTGAAGGAGGGGTCACCAGCAGGTTCTCCTTTTGAGGAAGGGAGATGTGAGAGGGACTGTGGTCAAGCCCCAGAAGGCGGAGTGAGTGCACCAGGGGAAAGAGCGAGGCTTTGGAGTCACCATTGGCAAGCTACCTCCTAGCTGAAACTTGATCTCCCCATTTGCGCAATGGGAATAGTAATAATTTCTATTAACTTAGCAAATAGAAGGTTAGTATTAATGTTCCCTCCCCTCACAACCTACCCCCGTCACCCTGGCCAAGGGAAAGTGACATGGAAAGAGAGCCAAAATGTTGTTTGGAGCAAGAGTCTGGGGTTGTTCTGGGTGGCAGGTCGGCTCTTGGAAATGAGGGGGCTACAGTATAATTTGTGCTGAGTGACTAGCTTGGGAAGGGAAACAAGTTGGGGAGGCCTGGCTATGGGGCTCAGGAGGCTACTGTCTCCCCCAGGCTCCTGTTAAACTGGGAGGTCTTCAGTTTGGCTAGATCAGGTGTCAGTGTTAATCATATGCAGATTAGCTTATTTTGTGCAATGATCATGCAAGTTCTTAAGTTCTTCAAGAGCTATGGTTTAGAGGCTGAGGGAGAGGACCCTGTTTGAAAGAATGAGGTTTGGAGAATCAGAGCAATGGTACAAATCAATCTACTAAAAAGCATAATATGCAAAGGCAAGGAAGAGCTGGGTCCCAGAAGGATTTTTGAAAATTAATTAATTTTGTATTAATATAATTTATTGTCAAATTGGCTAACATACAGTGTGTTAAGTGTGCTCTTGTTTTTTGGGGTAGAGTCCCGTGGTTCATCGCTTTCATACAATAACCAGTGTTCATCCCACCAAGTGCCCTCCTCAATGCCCATCACCCATTTTCCCCTCTCCCCTATCCCCCATCCACCCTCAGTTTGTTCTCTGTATTTAAGAGTCTCTTATGGTTTGCCTCCCTCCCTCTCTGTTGTAACTATTTTTCCCCCCTTCCCTTCCCCCATGGTCTTCTGTTAAGTTTCTCAAATTCCACATATGAGTGAAAACATGATATCTGTCTTTCTCTGACTGACTTATTTCACTTAGCATAATACCTTCAGAAGGATATTTTTGATTTGAAGGGTTTTTCTTTTCTTTTTTTATTCTGACACTAGACTATGTCAAAAAAAGCCTGCAAACCCTAGATGCAACCTAACTTTCTGTTGGGAGTTCAAATGTAGGCTCCAATAACTTATTATAATAATTAATATGTAGTATAATCACTAGTATATTATATGTGATATAGTACGTTATACAGAATTATTAGCCTAATTTATTACTTTTATTTTTTTAAGTTTATTTTATTTAATTTGAGAAAGAGTGTGTGTGGACTAGGGACAAAGGGAGAGAGAGACAGAGAGAATCCCAAGTGGACTTTAAGCTATCAGTGCAGAACCTGATGTGAGGCTTGGTCTCAAGAGCCTGTGAGATTATAACCTGAGCCGAAGTCAAGAGTCAAAGGCTTAACCAACTGAGCCACCCAGGTGCCTCTACATTAGCCTAATTTAAATGTGAGATTGGTTTTTTTTAAATGCTTTAGAAGTTTTCATAGCTGTTTTTGCCTGGAGAGCTCCTGAATGTATGATTCCCTTTAACATGCCTGAGCCGCCAAACCCCAAACCTCTGGTCACTCTGAGGCAATTAGGCCACCGCCTTGCTTTGTTTGCCTCGTGGCAAGAGCCAGGTACACACTGCAAGGACCCAGCTTTCTGAGAACCTGGCTGTGGGAAAGCCTGCCCCACCCCCACCCCATGCCATCGGAGTAATGATCACTGTAGTATGCTTAAAGGATTAAGAACATGAACCCAACTCTTTTTTTTATATTTTTTTTAATTTTTGAGAGAGAGAGACAGCACAAGTGGGGAGGGGCAGAGAGAGGGAGACACAGAATCCAAAGCAGGCTCCAGGTTCCAAGCTGTCAACACAGAGCCCGATGTGGGGCTCGAACCCATAAACCATGAGATCATGACCTGAGCTGAAGTCAGTTGCTTAACCAACTGAGCCACCCAGGCACCCCAAACCCAACTCTTGTTCTTTGGTTAGAGCCTCTTCTTCCTTCCCCACCAGCCTGATGTGGGAAAAAGAGGCAAAATTCAAATTCACTATGTTTTTATTCATATCTGTGTATCTGTGTTTCTGTATAAATGATCAATGCATTAAAAAAAACACAACCCATGACTTCTTAAACACTTCTCAGGGCTGAACATATAGCCTTTTATCAGATGAATACAGAAGGTGAGGAAGGCAAGGAGAAAATGGGAAGACGAGGAGGGGAGTGCTGAGCAAATTTACCGGCTCCAATCGGACATCCACTCAAAGCCAGATCTTGGACTACTAAACTGCAGGAAAGGGCTACGGTGGCCAGGGTTTCTGGGACACAGGAGGACGGTCATTCTGATGGAAGCAGATAGGGAGTCTAGTCCCTGTGGGTGTGACCCAGGTGTGGGGGTTGAGGGAGTGTGAAGAATAGATGAGGTGGTGAAACCAGAGTCATTCATGGGTGCATTGGTGGTTTAATGCTGCCAGCCTGTGTGGCACCATGAGAAATGTGACAAACACTAGTAGCTGACTCACCCAAATTCCCTCCAATGTGGCTAAAATCTATTGGGTACCTGGATGGAATCCAGAATAGCTGCCTGGGGTTGAGAAGCCTCAGAAAGGAGGAAATTGCAGAGAAGAGTTTGAGGGGTGAGAGGAGCATCCTGGGGACCTGCTTTGTAAGAAGTGATGGCTCCCATCTTGCTGTGCTAGGAGGTGGGTGGGGTTGCTTCGTGCAGGGGGCACTTGTTTTTGAGGGATTTGTAGGGGTGAGTGTCTCTACCCTACCAGGGTTTTCTACCAGGGATGAAGGACTTTGAGTTCATGGAGAGGAGTGAGAGAGAGAAGATGGGTGGGAACCAGAATGTGAAAGTTCTCATCTTGAGAGGGGGCTTTCTGCAGGAACAGCTTTGGCCAGAGACTTCTAGCTACCCTCTAGTCCCCAAAAATGCTTCAAGATTTCAGGCCCTTCTCTGGCTTTGTGACCACTTCTCACCCACCTCAAGAAGCTCTGACTAGGCCCCTAGGAAGCCCACACCATCTTGCTGAGGAGGAGGCCAGCCCTCACGTTGTCCCAGGGATTCTTGCCCCAGCTTCTTCTGCTCTGCAGTCATTTCTTCTGTCTCCCACTCTCCCTGGCTGGTCTTCACAGTGCTTTAGGTTTGGCTGAAGCTTATTCATCAGGCCAAAACCTTTTCTACCCAGACAAACCTCGGCTTCCTTACCTGCCCTCCTGCTCAGGTACTACCTGAGGCCCCCCAGGTGCCCAGGGCCCCAGCTATGTCTTTCCTCTGGCTCTCTTCTGGACTGTCCTGAGGACCATTGTTTCACAGTCCATTTACCAAGCTGAAAAGGCATACCTACCTGATGTCAAGAACTGTGAAGGGCCTGCCACAGTATCATGGATGCTGACAGAAGACATGAGACTCTGAGGTCAGAGACAAAGGACTTTTCCTGACACAGCAGGTAGCATAAACTTCATGTTCACAGTGGCTTCCCTGGCCCCCTAAGTCCTACAGGGGCAACCAAGAGGTAGGCCCAAGTGAGTTATGTAACACAATGGGCTTGCATCACAGCTGAGAAACCCTGATTTTAGGAAACCCCAATCTTTTTAAGGCTGCAAGAAAACTTACTCACCATTTCCCAGATGTAAATATTATCTTTATTATGTTGGACAGCAACTAAATCTGCCTTCTGTCCCAGAAGGAGACAATATTTCATCTCTCAAAGCTGTTCACCATATACACACCCTTGAAGAGATAATCTAGAACAAAAGACTGTCTATATTTCTGCTCCTGAGACTTACAAAAAAATCAAGAGGCCGATGGAGAATTGTCTCCCAAGAGCCAAGACCTGGGGAAACCAAGGTCCCCTGGCATGGGTCGTTGGTTCTTTCCCAGCCTTAGGTTTACTAGGATGACTGAGATTCAAGCACCATATACTCCCTTCTCCCAGGTCTCCGTGCTCAGTAGAGTGCCCCATCCCCAGTAGATTCTCAATAAATGTTTGTCAACTGGATGGGTGAAGAAATGGGTCTTCATAGAATTTCTGCCTTATAGCCTGAAAATAGCTAAAACATTTTTTAAAACCACAAAAGTAATGACAACGAACATTTTGAGGATTTACCACATGCTGGTATGGTCAAATTCTACTGACACCAGAGCTGGCTTGACTTGTGTGGTCAGATGGGGCCCTCGTGCCTAGGAGAGCACCAAGTTTGGTCAAATGCTCTGCCATCACCATCTTGATATTCTTTATTTTTTTTACAAGGGGCCCCACGTTTTCATTTTGCATTGGGTCCCACAGATTTTGTAGCTGGTCCTGGCTATAATCCTCTGCAAAATCATGGGATAAAAACCACAGGGCTCATGGGGAAAATGGGGCTAGCGTTACAACACTCAAAAACTTGTAAATGGCATTAAAAATATACCTAGTGAAAACAGTACCACAGTTTTGCACGTTAAATGGCTAAGAAAGACACTCATACTACAGTAAATATGGCACTCTACCTTGAGGAAGATCTGAAGTTGCCTGTGGATGATGGTGTTGGAAGAGCAGCGCTGTGTGTTAAAGCGGAGTGAGGAAGGAGAGCCAGCTGACATCAGATGTCAGATGTGCAAGGATGTTGCTCACAACACACACCGTGAACTGAGGTAGCTGGGAGACGTCTGTGGACAAATGTGAGTTTTTTGTATTCTTAGGTGGCTTCATTCACTGGGTGCAGGTTTTTTGTTTTTGCCTAGTGTTTCTTGAAGATGAAATCATTCAGAAGCAAAAGCAAAACTGGCGGCAGGTTCGAACTGTCCTGAAATACATCAGTCTCAGTGGAACAGATTAGCATTTCTGAAACAAGCCTTATAGCAGACCCGACCGTCCTGCTCTAACTCTTGCAGGTGTTGACATGTAAAGATTTCACAGTAATAACAAGGAGGTGGTTACTATGAGATTCCCATGAGGGAATGCGGAGAACCAGCCTAAAAGAGGAGCCTGGCTAACCAAAGGGAAGCTGATGAACGCTACAGAGTCTGCCATCCCATAAACCACATGGCTAGATTCTCACGCTTCCCAGAGAATCTGGAAATAACTACAATTGCTGGCTCCCATTGTTCCAGCCAGCCTGCTCCGGGCAGACTACCCAAAGGACCCCTCACCCAGCCACCCACCTATCAATTGACCAAATAATAAAAAATAAAGCAAAATCAGTTCCCAGATGACCTTTTCTCTCTCTCCCCTCTTTAAAAAATCCTATTTAAATTTTTGTTTAATGTTTATTCATTTTTGAGAGACAAAGAGAGACAGAGCGTGAATGGCGGAGGGGCAGAGAGAGAGGGAGACACAGAATCCGAAGCAGGCTCCAGGCTCTGAGCTGTCAGCACAGAGCCGATATGAGGCTCCAACCCACCAAGAGGGAGATCATGACCTGAGCCGAAGTCGGACGCTCAACAGACTGAGCCACCCAGGTACCCCTAAAAATCCTATTTTTGAGGGGTGCCTGGGTGGCTCAGTTGGTTAAGCCTCCAACTCTTGATTTCAGCTCAGGTCATGATCTCACAGTTTGTGAGATTGAGCTGACAGCATGGAGCCTGCTTGGGATTCTCTCTCCCTATCCCCTCGGCCCCTTCCCCACTCTCTCTCTCTCTCTCTCAAAATAAATAAATAAACATTTTTTAAAAATCCAATTTTTGCTTTTATTCATGGACAACAGCTTGCTGGCTGTTCTGCCTCATATATGTGAGTAAATTATGTGCCTGCACCTTAGTGTCTCTGAGTGCCCAGAGGTTAAGTAACTTATCCAGGAATACGCAGCTAACAGGAGCCAGAGCCAGAATGAGAATGCAGGTCTGTCTTTCTCCACAACTTTTTCACTCTTGCTACTCGATATCCCCCAAAGGCAAAAAAGCCTGTGGTTTCTTCACACAGTGAGAGAGGGAAAGGTAGGTGGGCCCTGGGGCTTGTGAGAAAGAGGCAGGGCTTCTGAGGGTGTTTCCACCATGGAGTCTTCCTAAAAGTCCCTCAGGAGTGAGGTGGGCACAGGAGGAGTGCAGGCCAGCCCCCTCTGTCCCACCAGCGGCAGGGTTGGGAGGCCAGTCTTTGTGCCCTGAAAGGAGAGTGGGGCCAAAGTCGTCAGTATCACTGCCATTGGGATTACACGGGTGCGTAATCCAGGTCACAGAATATCCATAGTTAGCTTTTCTTCTGTGACCCAGCTATTTAACTATATGCTCCTAGCCTGACTATGACCTAGAGAGGGGCAGAGAAAGTAAGAGGTTGGAAAATGAGGTAAGTCTTGCCAACCACACGAAGCTCTTGATTATCTGCTTCTGGATGGTACATTGTGGGGAGGGAGGCGGCAGTGAGGAGAAGAGTAGAATAACGTACAAAACCCAAACATGATCATTATTGGCTTTTGAATGCAGTTGGCAATATTTTAAAAGAAGGCTAAACCTGTATTTAAAAACAAAAAGCATAAGTTAACTTGAAAGGCAATTTTAAATAGCTCAAGAAAAATATTTGCAACATATTTAAAAGATATGCTATCCTTAATATATATATTTATAACATTTATATATATTTACATATTGTATATTATGTTATTTATATATTTATAAGTATATAATATATTATTTATATATTAAATGTTATATAATATATTATTACAAAGTAATAATAGTATTTTAAAATAAAATAAAATAGCGGGACGCCTGGGTAGCTCAGTTGGTTAAGTGTCTGACTTCGGCTCAGGTCATGATCTCACGGTTCCTGAGTTCAAGCCCCTCATTGGGCTCTCTGCTGACAGCTCAGCGCCTAGAGCCTGCTCTGGTTTCCATGTCTCCCTCTCTCTCTGTCCCTCTCCTACTCGTACTCTGCCTCTTTCTCTCAAAAATAAATAAAGCATTTAAAAAACTTTTTTTAGTAAAAAATAAAAATAAAATTAAAAAGGGGAACCAAGACATGAAAAAACAAAAATATATGGAAGTTTTCAATCCTACTAGTATTTAAAGAAATGCAAATCAAAACAAGATACTCTTTTTTAAAGTTTATTTATTTATTTTGAGGGAGAGCGCACGGGCTTGAGCTGGGGAGGGTCAGAAAGAATCCCAAGCAGGATGTGGGACTCAATCTAATGAACCATGAGATCACGATCTGAGCCAAAATCAGGAGTCAGACACTTACCTGATTGAGCCATCCAGGTGCCCAAAACAAGATATTTTAAAAAAATTTTTCCATTTGTAAAGATTTAGAATAAATGACAATACCCAGGATTGATAAACATACGGAGAAAGGGACTCTCATAGTTCTTCTAGGATTATAAATTGGTACATTTCTGGAAAGTAATTTGTTAAAATATAGTGAAAGTCTTAAGGTTTTACTTCTCTTCGAAATTCACTTCTAGGAATTCATCCAAAGGAAATCACAGGCCAAGTATACAAAGACGTATGTACAAGGCAAAAACTGGAAACTGCCTAACGGAGCAGTGCTGCAATTTGCTTAAGCTCTCGTGCACTCGTACAGAAGAACATAATGCATTCATTAAAAATGATCCTGTGGAAAAATATACAGCAATCAGGGAAAAGTCAAAACATTGTGAAGTAAAATGTTTAAACATGGTTTGTATGTTTGTAATGTTTTTTTTTAAATGTTTTTTTACTTTTGAGAGAGAGACAGAGCCCGAGATGGGTAGGGGCAGAGAGAGAGGGAGACACAGAATCTGAAGCAGGCCCCAGGCTCCGAGCTGTCAGCACAGGGCTCGAACTCATGAGCTGTGAGATCGTGACGTGAGCTGAAGTCGGACGCTTAACTGACTGAGCCACCCAGGTGCCCTGTGAGTTTTTCAAGTGAAGGTTTGTCTTCTTACATGACTTTTTCTCAGGCCACAGAATTCCAGGCCTGACAGGGCCTACGGGCCAGCTGGCGCAGTGCTTTCCCCAGGCTTACCCTGAGATCGGGGGATAGGGCCTCACGCCAACAGAGTGGGCCAGCACCAGCCCTTAAAACAATCACGTGTGCCTGTGTGGAGGACAACAACGTGAACTGTATTTTATGTAGGTTGTAGTTTGAAAACGATTTGAGACAGTAGCCCCCCCACAATAGCCCCACCAAATGCTACCCAGCCCTGGCTAAGCCAAGAGATGGAAGCTACCATGTCACGCCAGAGTCCAGGCCGGCTTCCCCCTACTCAACTCCTCAGCCACCATCTACTCCCAGGTTTTGAGGCCATCGCTTTCCACTGCCGCTTCTGAAGTCATCCTCTCTCCAGCCCCTTCGTTCATGAAAGTGTGACACATACACCCCTCTCCTCTCCCGTGACCGAGGCCACCATGCTGGGCCATCTTACTCATCAATTAATCCATAAGTTCATTTAGGGATCGTTAAGCGAGCACCATTGTGTGCTGGGTGCAGGAGAGGCACCTGGAGAATAAGTCCCAGTCGCCTGCCATGGGGAGCCCTTGGTCTGGTGGGATGAGATGAGTTGGCACAGCCGTTGTGATGAAGCTGTAATGCCCGTGAGCACAAGCTTGAGGGTCAGCTGGACTCACATTCACCAAAGGCCCTCAGCCTGCCACCGTCCATTCCACTAGAGCAGAGGGAAGCCAGCCTCTGTGTGCTGCACAGGCATTGCCCGCCTCTTGCCATCTTCCTCAACAGCAACTCTGGGCCTCGGCCGGCTCCCGGATGGGGCCTGGCTCTGTAGCAGGCAGGTCCAGGCCCAAACCTCTGCCTTCCACCCTCTCCCACCGGAAGGCAGCCAAAGGCTCCTAAGGCCACCTGATGCACAGGTGGGAGAAGGAAACGGAACCATCCACCCTGGAGAAAATGTCCTTGCTGCTCTCTCCGTAAAGCTCTGTGTGGGCTCTTTTGTGCTGCTGGTCCCATTTGTCTTGTCATTTTCTTAAGCTACCGTTTTATGCATCTATTGTGTTTGGCATTTTGATATATTATCCTTAATCCCTGGATGTTTTTTATCCTTTTTTACAGCTGAGAAAATTAAACATGGAGGTTAGTTCTTTAATACAAATAATGTCTATCGAGTGCCTATCTGTGCCAGTTATGGGGCTAGAAGCAGAGATCAAGGTAGCGGGGAGCAAGACTGCCAGTCTCTGCCCTCATCAGTCCAGTCCAGAAGGAGATATTAAACAGAAGGCAAGCAAATGATTATCACTGTGATAGTGCAATGAAGGAGAAGTAGAGAGCATGCCAGGGACACACAGTGGGCGCATTTACTTAAGTGGGGGTTGGGAGGCAGGGAGAGGGATGCCTAAGTTGGGGCTAAGGGGGAGCATGAGTCAGCTGGGCAGAGCTGGGGCAAGACAGCTGTGGGCAGAGGAATGGCATGTACTAAGACCCTGAGGTGGATAGAAACTATGCCTAATTAAGGATCTGAAGAAAGGCCAGAGGGATTGATGTGGGGAAGGGAAGAGTGAGAGGAGGCTGGAGAGGTGGGTACGTGTCAGGTCTTTGAGGTTTTCAAACTCTATGGGCATGAGGATCTTTGGGCGGGGGGTGCTGATTTCAACGTTGGCTTTGGAGCCTCCCCCCCCGCCCCCCGCACTGAGCCACAGATGGAGAACCTGCACTTTGACCTCTTTCCCCAAGTGATGCTGAGGCAGGTAGCCAGAGGAGGACGCTTCCAGGAACATAGATGTAGGGCTTATCAGCCATTTGAAGGATCTGAGACTTTTCCTAACAGGAGGGGCAGCTGTTGAGACCAAGACTGATACTGCAGGCTGGCTGGTGCAGATTTGAATCCAGTTCCATCTGATTCCCAACCAGAAGGGCACTGTCTCTTCCTAAAAGGAAGGTGGTGCAATGGGTGCACCAAGGGCCTGAAGGAGAAACCGCCAGATAAGGGAAGGTGTCAGCAAAGCCAGAATCTGCTTGGCTCAGAGGTCGGCGGGGCAAGACAGAGCCCGAGCCACTGGCCGCCAGAGCCACTGGCCCGAGCAGAGCCAAATGTCTCTAGTGCAGATCGCCCTTCCCCATTACCTTGCAAGGGCCTCACACAGTCCCACCCCAAGTGCTTTGGCATCTGAATCCCATTTTGGCTTTATAAGACCACTGTGAAGAAGAATCTACTGGGCTCATTCTCCCCCCTTTCCCTGGTGAATACACTGAGGCTCAAGTAGGGGAAACAGTTTACATGAGGGCTTATGTTAAGTCAGTGAGTAAAAACTGGTGCTGGGGCCGGGGAGGGCGCTGGGCTGGATCTGTCAATGGGCAGCCAGGGTGATAACTGCACACACCAGAGGTTATGGGGTAGCAGTGACCACTGTTGTCACCAGCCCTTTGGAGTCAGGAGACTGGACAAAATGACCTCTGGATTTTGATCCCAGGGGCTCTCTGTGTGGGTATCTTTTCGGCTCAGAGATTCGGTTCAGGTCACCAAGATTCTAAAACCTGGACGGTCTCACTGCTGTGTGACCTTGGGCAGCTGCTCCCCATTTTGCCTCAGTTTCCTTGTCTGTGAAATGAAGTTGGACTAGTTGGCCACTCCAGTCCCTTCCAGCCCCGACACTGTCAGACTCTGAGTCTGCCTGGGTGGGTCCCTAACTCCAGAGGGTGCTGGCCCAATGGGCATTTGGGGCCAGGATGGCAGTGACCCAGGTGCCAAGAGGAACAAGGAAATAAGAGAATGCGTCAAATTCAGTTTCAATTTGGGCTGCCATGGGAACTGTAAGGGGCGGGGGGGGGGGTTGGGGGGGGGCGGCGTGTCACAGGACTGCCCTGGCTGCTGCCCTCTGGGCAGAGAGGAGGTGGCTGTGAGCTCAGGCCCCTAGGCCAGGCAGAGGAAATAGAATTGGCTGCCATGGTGTCCTGGCCCAGGTAGGTAGGGGGATCCCGTAGAGCACGAGTCTCTCCAGTCTCCACAGGCCTACAGGGAGCTCCCTCTCCTCTCGTGACAAGAAGGGTCAGGGCAGTGGCTGAGGAAAGGGACATCCAATGGGAAGATGGGATATGAGAGGCTTTGAGTCTCAGTTTGCAGAGCCTAGCCAGGCCCTCACCTTCCACGGGCCCTTCTCCCCAGGCGTGAGTGCTTGGAGCAGGTGGCTCCTGCAGGGATGACCTCCAGCCTCTGTCCACCCTTGCAGAACTCCCCCACGGCCGTGCAGACCCACGGCCAACTCTCGGCCTCCCAGGCTAGGACATACATCTCTTCCTGGCTGATTCTCCTGGGTTCAGCCTGAAACCACAGTGAAGCCGGCCTGCAGCAGCCCAGGTGCTCTGACCTCCTGTTTCCCCCATCTCTCTTCCCCCGACTGCCCTCCAGTATTGGGCACCTACCAAATCCTCTGTCAGCACTGGCTGTCACACCTCCCTGACTCATCTCTCCTCTCCCTTCTCACACTTCCCCTTTCCTCACTACCTCCCTCACACACCTCTGGACACTCACTGGCCTTTTGCCCATTGCTAAGAAGACTGGCTTATGATGACCCCATTGGTCCTCAGCAAGGTTAATGTTTATGAAAGATCCATGTTTCCTAAAGCCCATAATTCTAGCGTTGGAAGGTGCTCAGTGGGAGGTAGCAAGGAGCCCACTGCTTCATCATCTCAGCCCAGTGCCGGGAGGAAGGGCCTGGCCTCTGGGGAAATGATTCCTGCCAACCAGAGCCATGGAGGACAGCTGATATATGAACCAGAATGCCCGTTTAGTCCCTGAAAACATACGCTAGAACTCCGCAACTAGCTGGGTGGGTGCATGATGCCTACTGAGTTATTCTCCCCTGGTCCCGTCTACTCATCCTCAGTGCGAGCTGTGCCTTTGCAAGGATTAAGATACTGTGTCTGATGACAGGGTGCCTGTCCTGTGCACAACTTCTGGGTATCTGAATACCCAAACTAGGCAGCTTGGGGAGTCTGGAACTAGAATTAGGGGCGAGGGGAGTGGGAAGGCTGCATTCCCCAAAGCAGAACACACCCACATGAGCTGAGCCCTTTTCCAAAAACAAAGGCCTCTTAAAGCCAATTAGGTTTGGAGAAGGCCGCTTACTTCCCCCCACCCCTGGAAATTCACTACATGTGTTGGCCAAACCAAGGCTCTGAAATGAATGTCATTTTACAGGAAATGTTCCTAATTGATTTGACTGCCGAAAGCTTTCCCCCATACTCACTGATGCTCTCCAATGGCTAATGCTGGGCTATTGCGGCAGCCAGTTTCTGGGAAGTGGAGAGCTGTGTTCCTGCACCGTGGGCCTTTCCTCTCCCATCAGGCTGCCCGCCCAGTTCAGCCTCCTGGGCCCCCTTTCTTGTTCTCCTTGTTGACCAGCCTCGGCCTGCAAATTCTTTCTTTATCCTTATAATTTGCATTGTTTGGCACTACCAGGCCTTCTAAACCCTGATGTCAGCGTGGGAAGCTGTTTTGTGTTTAAGATGACTTCTATACCACCAACGGAGGAGGAAGGTGCTATTTAGAATCACAAGTTAAAGGAATTCAGAACGAAACCATAGGCTATGGGGGCACTGAGCTAATAAAGGAGCAGATGTTCTTGAGGGATTTAGAAATGCAGTTGTAGTCCAGGGCTGAGTTTGGGGATGAGATCTGGGGAGACCAGGATTGCTCTGACCTACACAGTGAACACAATCTGGAGAGTCAGGGGAGAGCTCAGAGGGAGGCAGAGCAGAAGCCTTGGAAAAGGAGAGGAAGCCAGATTGAACAAATAAAAATATAGGCTGTCCAGTTAAATTTGAATTTCACATAAACAACCAATAACTTTTTAGTGTATGTCATGCAATATTTGGGACATACTTATACCAAAGATCATTTCTTGTGTGTGTGGAATTCAAACTCAACTGAATGTCCTGTATTTTATCTGGCAACTCCATGCAGAGGCAAGGGGGGTGCCTAGACAGCTGGGGTGGGGAGGGAGGCAGCCCGGGGCAGGTGACAGAAAGACTGCCTGCCGTTCAGTGACAGGCAACTATGTGTGCAGCGTGGCCAGTGAACTGGAGCCCACAGTCAGGGTTCTGTGGCAGGTGGACACCTAATGGGGGAAAGGAAACGGGGCCAGGGATCAAGGAGAGAAAGGCCATGTCTCACATTTGGGCTGATAGAGAGGTGGAGAAAAAAGCACAATTGCTTTATGTAGGGTGAAGCCTAAGAAGCCATGAGACAGGAAACTAGGGTAGGGTTGGGGAGGGCTTGGGGGATGGGCACTGGCACAAGGGCATCACCTTCCCCCCACCACCAAAGGGTTCTGGGGGGAACACTGGACTCAACAAGGGAGGTGGGATGGGGCTTGATCCAACTTTTTTCTCTAGACTGCAAGGAAAGGATGACTGCGGTTGACATCTGGGTCCCATGTATTTGTGTATGTACACAACACGTGTACGTGTGTGTGTGTCTGATCTTATTTATCTATTATATGTTAACTTTACCATTCTAACTTTCAGAATCCTGGTGATACCTTATTGTTACCCTTAAAAGGGACCTCAGAGACCAGTTATTTCAGGGCCTCGTGGCGGACACGAAAAACTAAGGCCCAGAGGCATGAAATGGCTTGTCCAAAGTCACACGGCTGAGTCAGAACTAGAACCTCCTGCACGTACTACAGCTCTTTCTGGTATTCCGGGTTCTCTCTCCACCAAAGAGAAAACTCTGTGCCTCTGTTTCCTTATCAATAAAATATGGACAGTATTATCTCATGGGATTGCTGTGAGGATTAACTGAAGTGATCTGTGATTACAAGTGTCTACCACTTCCACACGTTCAGGAAGGTTTGAGTGTTTTTCTTGTCCCCTGTTTACGCCCATGTTGTTTCAGTGTCCTGAAAAGCTGAGGCTGTGACGGGCTTAGACACACAAAAGATTTGCTGGCGGAAATACTTCTGATGGAAAAAGGGGAGTTGTGTATTGCTGCATAACAAAGTAGTCCATAACTTAGTGGCTTAAAACAACATTTATTATTTCACAGTTTCTGAGGGTCAGGAATCTGGAGAGACCGAGCTAGGTGGGTCTTGAGCTCAGAGCCTTTTAGAAGGTTACGGTTGGGCTGTCAGCAGAGGGGCTAAGGTCAGCCACAGGTTTCCCAGCTCTCTCGTGTGGCTGTTGGCTGGAGGCTTCAGCTCCTCACCTTGTAGGCTGGAGCTGCTCAACAATGGCAGCCAGCTTCTGAGAGACAGACAGAGACAGAGAGAAGGAGGCAGAGGAGGCAGCCAGGACAGAAGCTGTGGTATCTTTTATAACCTTACCTCAGAAGTGACATGCTAATCACTTGGGCTATGTTCTACTGGTCACACAGACCAACCCTTGTACAATGTGGAAGGGGATATATACAAGCATGAATACCAGGAGGTGGGGTCATTAGGAGCCATCTTGAAGACTGGCCACCACAAGGAGGGCACCAGAGAAGGTGAGAAGAACCTTCACATCGTGATGCGGGTCTGACCCCTGTGAGAGAAACAGGGAAGGAAGGATGAAGGCTGAGTAGGAAGAGTTTTAGACTGCTGGCAAGTCTAAGAAGGTTTTCATCAGGCACTTAAGATGTCCTTAAGCAAGAGTCACCCATTGGAAAAGTCCCATGTTTTTCTGGAATGTACCTGCATGATACCCTCTCTGTGCCCAGGCATTGTCGGAGCAGCAGGGGGGAAGCATGTCCTTTGGGAAAGGTGGTGGAGGATGCTGAGGGGCAGCTGCTGGGGTGTCAGTCAATTATGTTCCCTGCAGCAGGAGAGCTGAGTGGTGCATTTTCATGGCTGTCGCATCACTGAAGTATTTCCTCCCTCCTTATGACATGCAAATTTAATCAAAGAAGCTGTTCTTCAAAAAATAGCATGTGTGGTGGAGGGAATTGGGGACCCAGGGAGATGTGAAGCTAAGAGCCAGGTCAGTCACAAGCAAGTGATTTTTCTTTTCAGTTGGTGAATATTTTCTACATTTCAGCTCTGCCTAGGCCTAAGAAGACAGAGCCTCTATTCTCCTGACTTTCCCAACCTGCACCAGCCAGGAGGGCTTCCTGCAGGAGGTATGTCTTAGCTGAGTCTCTCAAGACTATAGAAATTAACCAGGCAAAGAGAGGAAAAGGCTCTCTGGCAGAAGGACGAACATATGCAAACATCCAGAAGTCTCCTTTCTCCCCACCCCAGGAGCCATCTGGGCCTCCAGGTGGCCCTGGGCCACCACTGGGTGAATTCATCACTAGCAGTTAGTTGGCTAAAGTTCTAGGCAAGTTTCTGGGCCTAACCCTGGCTCCCCGCCTTGTTGGATTCCCACTGGGAGAACAACAGGGAGACAGACGCTGGCTACTCAACCAGTCCTCAGATGTGAGCAGGTAGTGAAGGATAGTTGGACTGGAATAGGTGGGAGGAGGAACCCAGTGGTGGAAGGAAAGGTGACTGGTACGGGGAGGGCCAGACAGCAGCTCTTCCCTCCCCTCCAGGAGCTGCTGTATGCCCACCTTCCTGGTGGAGTTGGGGTGCAGAGCCTGTACCCCGAAGGCAGGCACAACTGTGCTCACCACAAAAATAGTGTCCAAGATGTCTGCTGTCCTCTCACTCTCCCTTCCCCCCACCTCTTCCCTCCCTCTATCCCTTCCTTCCTTTAATCTTTTTAATAAATAAATAAATAAATAAATAAATTCACTACACAAATGTTAGAGAAAACCTGATGTTAGAGAGCAGAAAATCAAATATAAGTAAATAACCCTAATAATTATTTTTGCTCCAAATGTTCTCACCCACGCATACATTTTAACATGGCTGGAACAACACTAGATATAATTTTATATTCAGTTGTTTCATTTAATTAAACATCTGCAATATCACATGTTTTTATAATTTTACTGAGTTTCAGCAAGTAGTCCTACTACAGTTTAATTAACTATTCCCTTAATATTGAACATTTAGATGATTTGTTGGTTGGTTTGCTTGTTTAGCTGTTGTAAATAGTGCTATGGTGAATATGCCAGTAGCTTCCCCTTCTATTCATCATTTCCTTCAGATAGATTCCCAGAGGTGGTATTACCGAGTCAAAGTTTATAGATCTTTCCACAACTCTTAATACATAATGCCAAATTACTTTTCAAAAATTTTGCAGTTAAAATTGTATGAGAGTGCCTGTATGAGTCAGGATTCTCTAGAGAAACATAACCCCTCTCCCCCTAATTACGTATGTAATTGTATATTGTAATTACACATATATATGTAATGTATATATACATACACAGAGAGAGATTTAACGTTTTTAATGTTGATTAATTTATTTTTGACGTTTTAAATGTTGATTTATTTATTTTTGAGAGAGAGAGAGAGAGAGAGAGAGAGCACGAGCAAGGAAGGGGCAGAGGAAGAGAAAGAATCCTAAGCAGGCTCCATGCTGTCATCAGAGGAGAGCCCAATATGGGGCTCGAACTCATGAACTGTGAGATCATGACCTGAGCCGAAATCAAGGGTCAAATGCTTAGCCGACTGATCCACCCAAGCACCCCTAGAGGGAGATTTATTGCAAGGAATTGGCTTGCACAATTGCTGAGCCTTGGTGATTCCACAATCTGATGGAGGAGGCTGGCAGGCTGAAGACTCAGGAAGAGTTCAAAGTCCAAAGGCAGTCTGCTAGAAAACTAGAAAGAGCCAGTGTCCAGATGAAGTCCAAAGGCAGTCTACTGGAGAACTCCCTCTTGCTCAAGACAGTCAGCCTTTTATTCTATTCAAACCTTCAACTGATTAGATGAGGCCCACCACATCATGGAAAGCAATCTGCATTACTCAAAATCCATTAATTAATTAATTATTTTTTTTCAAAATCCATTAATTTAAATGTAAATCTCATCTAGGGGCACCTGAGAGGCTCAGTCAGTTAAGCATCCAATTTTGACTCAGAACAGAGCCCCCTTTGGATCCTCTGTCCCCCTCTCTCCCTGACCCTCCCCCATTCACATTCTCTCTCTCTTTCAAAAAATAAACATTAAAAATAAACATTAAAAAAATAATAAATGTAAATCTCATCTAAAAACACTCTCATAGAAACATCCGGGATAATGTTTGACTAACAGTCTTTCACTGGAGGGACCAAACATGGGGGGGGCGGTATGTATAGGAAAAATTGTGTTGACTCTTTCTGAGTGCCCAGAGTGACAACCAATAGTTAAAGGAGCCCTGAGAGTTAGAGGGAGGAAGGGAAGGGGAAGATGGCTCCAAAGACTACCAGAGGAGGAAGGCAAAGGAAATGGCAGAGTTTTCATCATGAGGCAAAAAAAGAAGAGGATGAATGGGGGAGAGAGGACACAGACAAAGACACTGGACAACAGAAGGTTGTGGGTAGGTATTAGAGATAGGGTGGCCTCAAGCAGCTTCTGTGCCAAAGTTCTTATACCTTGATGTCACATCACATCTACCACCCAGCCCAGACTTGTGGGTGGATGTGGGTCAACAGGAGTGGGGGCTTGGGCCAGTGCTGTCTCTGCATTCCTCTGCACAGCCGCAGCAGTAAGAGGACAAAGGAAGATACCAACTGCAGGCAGGTGGGCTTTCAACCCCCTGCGGCCCATGGCCCACAGTGCCCACAGTGAAAGGCTGGTGTGGAGGGAGGGAGGGCTCCATGCAAGGGAGAGCTGTCTGAAAAGAGGAGAGGGCACTCCCATTAAAGGGAGGTTGTGGGCTTCAACCTGAAAACAGAGTCAGGCCAGTACTGGGAAGAGGGTATTGGAGGGGGTTAGGGAGAAGGAGGCACCGTGAGCATAGAGGATGGCAGACAGAGCAGGGATGCCTCTTTGCAGGGCCTGAGGAACCCATGAGAAAGCTTCTGTTAGGAGCCCGCCTTGTACCCAGCACTGTGGTCAGTGCCCTCCCTGGAGCATGCACTCAACTCTGACTAGTAACTATCCTCTGAAAAGGGCTTACTATCTTTACTGGCTCAAAAGGAAACTGAGTCTCAGAGAAGTCTAAATCAGCGCTTTCTAAAATGTAGTTCACAGACCTAAGCTGGTCACAGGGAGGTAAGGACAGGAGTTGAGAGAAGGTGTTTGAAAATTTCTATAACACTTTAACAGAAAAGTTGTATATCTCTTTTATCTAATAATAAACATTTGGCATAAAACTGCTAGGAATAAACTTTAAAAGAACTGTGAATAAGTCACATGACAAAAGATTGTAAACGGTTAACAAGGGACTTTTAAAGTCTTGACTAAATAGTGGAAGACATGTTGCATTCTTAGGTGAAGATCTTTAATAGTGTACAGATGTTAATTCTCCCTATATTTATCTCTGCATTTAGAATTAAAATGCCAGGGTGCCTGTGTGGCTCAGTTGGTTAAGTGTCTGACTCTTGATTTTGGCTCAGGTCATGGTCTCACAGTTTGTGAGTTCAAGCCCCACATCGGGCTCCACACAGAATATGGAGCCTGGTTGGGATTCTCTCTCTCCCTCTCTGCCCCTCCCTCGTTCATGCTCACTCACTCTCTCTCTAAATAAATAAATAAGTAAATAAATAAAAATTTTAAAAAGGAAATATTTTTTTAAAAAAGAATTAAGATGCCAAAAGTTTTCTGAATTTGAAAATTTGATTCTCAACTTTATATGAAAAAATAAATTTTGAAGAAATGACCAAACATCAAAATATAAAACCATAGCAATTTGAAGTATAGCCTTAGCCCAAGAACTGGTAAATAGATCAATGCAAGGGAATTGTATCCAGAAAAAAAAAATCATGGAAACTAAATGAAGATTTTGACAATGTTGAAACTCTGGCACGATGGGGCGCCTGGGTGGCTCAGTCGGTTGAGCGGTCGACTTCGGCTCAGGTCATGGTCTCGTGGTTTGTGGGTTCGAGCCCCGCGTCGGGCTCTGTGCTGACAGCTCAGAGCCTGGAGCCTGTTTTGGATTCTGTGTCTCCCTCTCTCTCTGACCCTCCCCCGTTCATGCTGTGTCTCTCTTTGTCTCAAAAATAAATAAACATTAAAAAAAAAAAAAAAAAAGAAACTCTGGCACTAACTGGAATCCCAAGAAATAATATATATATTTAGTGGACATGTCTCTAGGGATGATTATTTCTCTTAGGGTTGTTGGAAACATTTCCATATTCATGAGACCCGTCAGTATATATTCACTGCAAACAAAAAAAAATGTTTAACTTCACAAGGAAAAAAAATTTATGAGAAGGTTGCTTCACAAGATAGTGATTTGAAAACCTGTCACATATTCTTGGGGAAATTGATAAATCTCACAAATGTTTGGTTAAAATGCAAAGGGTTGGCAAACTATGGCCCGTGACTTAAATTCACCTACTGCTTGTCTTTGTAATTAAAGGTTTTTTTTCAAGTGTTTATTTATTTTGAGAGAGAGAGAGAGAGAGAGAGAGAGAGAGAGAGAGTGTGTGTGTGTGTATGTGCACGCACAAGGGGGCGAAACACAGAAAGAGACAGAGAATCCCAAGCAAGCTCCACGCTGTCACTGCAGAGTCCAATGCAGGGCTGGATCCCATGAACCGTGAGACCATGACCTGAGTCAAAATCAAGAGTTGGACACTCAACCAACTGAGCCACCCAGGTACCCCGTAATTACAGTTTTAATAGAACACGGCCAGGCCCATGCATTTTCAGACTATGTCTGCTTTCATGCTACAAATGGCAGAGTTGAGTAGTTGTGACAGAGACCGTTATGGCCCTTTGCAGATGAAGTTTGCCAAGCTCTGCTCTATATGACTGAACTAGAATAAATTAAAAGTGCAATGAAGGGTATCTAATTATGCCATAATTTATTTTTTATCAGGAAAAAGTACCTTAGGTAATCATCATGCATTTATAATCACAAAATAGTTGTAAACCTAGCCTACAATTTGAAAAGTAAAAGATAAAATAAAATTTGGGAATTCATATTTTATGTATCTTTGATTTTTGTAAATTTCATTTTTTTAATAGCATTTAAGAGAATTTAATAGAATTTATTTTTTTTTATTTTTTTTTAACGTTTATTTATTTTTGAGACAGAGAGAGACAGAGCATGAACGGGGGAGGGTCAGAGAGAGAGGGAGACACAGAATCTGAAACAGGCTGCAGGCTCTGAGCTGTCAGCACAGAGCCCGACGCGGGGCTCAAACTCACGGACCGCGAGATCATGACCTGAGCCACCCAGGCACCCCAGAATTTATTTTTTAATAGCATTTTTAAATGAATAATTTTCGATTTACAGAAAAATTGCAATGGTAGAGATGGCTGCCAGACACATGAAAAAACGCTCAACATCGCTCATCATCAGGGAAATACAAATCAACACCATAATGAGATACCACCTCACACCTGTCAGAATGGCTAAAATGAGCAACTCAGAAAACAACAGATGTTGGGGAGGATGCGGAGAAAGAGGATCTCTTTTGTGCTCCTGGTGGGAATGCAAACGGGTGCAGCCACTCTGGAAAACAGTATGGAGGTTCCTCAAAAAGTTAAAAATAGGGGCACCTGGGTGGCTCAGTTGGTTAAGCGTCCGACTTTGACTCAGGTCATGATCTTGTGGTTTGTGAGTTTGAGCCCCACGTTGGGCTCTGTGCTGACAGCTCAGAGCCTGGAGCCTGCTTTGGATTCTGTGTCTTGCTCTCTCTCCTCACCTCCCCTGCCATGTCTCTCTCTGTCTCAAAAATTAATAAAACATTAAAAAACATTTTTTTAAGTTAAAAATAGAACTACCATAAGACCCAGCAATTACACTACTAGGTATTTACCCAAAGGATAGAGATGTGCTGTTTTTTTTTTTAATTTTTTTAAACGTTTATTTATTTTTGAGACAGAGAGAGACAGAGCATGAACAGGGGAGGGGCAGAGAGAGAGGGAGACACAGAATCCGAAACAGGCTCCAGGCTCTGAGCGGTCAGCACAGAGCCCGATGCGGGGCTCGAACTCACGGACCATGAGATCATGACCTGAGCCGAAGTCGGACGCTTAACCGACTGAGCCACCCAGGCGCCCCTAGATGTGCTGTTTTGAAGGGGCACATGCAACCCCAATGTTTATAGCAGTGCTATCGACAATAACCAAAGTATGGAAAGAGCTCAAATGTCCATCGACGGATGAATGGATAAAGAAGAAGTGGTATATATATACGATGGAGTATTACTTGGCAATCAAAAAGAATGAAATCTTGCCATTTGCAACAACATGGATGGAACTAGAGTGTATTATGCTAAGCGAAATTAGTGAGAGAAAGACAAATATCATATGACTTTACTCATAGGTGGAATTTAAGATATAAAACAGATGAACACAAGGTAAGGGAAGCAAAAATAATATAAAAACAGGGAGGGGGACAAAACATAAGAGATTCTTAAATACAGAGAACAAACTGAGGGTTGCTGGAAGGGTTGTGGGTGGGGGGATGGGCTAAATTGGTAAGGGGCATTAAGGAGGACACTTGTTGGGATGAGCACTGGCTGTTATACACAGGGATTCTACTCCTGAAATCATTGAAATCATTGAAATCATTATTGCACTATATGCTAACTAACTTGGATGTAAATTAAAAATAAATAAATAAAATAGAAAAAAAATTGCAAATGTAGTATAAGTACCCTTATATTCCACACCCATTTCCTCTATTATTAATATCTTATGTAAGTACATTTGTCACAATGAATGAGCCAATACTGATAACTAAAGTTACTACTTTATTTACATTATTTATCCACACTTTATTCAGATTTCTTTGTCTAAGGTCTTTTTTCTGTCATGTTCTGGATCCCATCCAGGAAGCCACATTACATTTAGTCGTATCTCCTTAGGCTCCTCTTGGCTGTGATAATTTCTCACACTTGGTTTTGAAGATCTTGACAGTTTTGAGAAGTACTGGTCAGGAACTTTGTATTATGCCCCTCAACTGGAATTTGATGTTTTTCTCATGATTAAACTGAGGTTGTGCGTTTTGGCAAGGAACATCACAGAAGTAAAGTGCCATTTTCATCACATCATATCAAGGGTACGTGCTCTCAACATGACCTGTCACTGTTGATGTTGACCTTGATAACCTGGCTGAGGTAAAGTTTGTCAAGTTTCTCCACTCTTTTTTCCCCCTTTCCATACTGTACTTTTTAGAAAGAAGTCACTATATGCAACCCACCCTTTAGTGTTGGGGGACTATGTCTCACCTCCTTAAGAGGACAATATCACATAAATTATTTGGAATTCTTCTGCATAGATTTGTCTTTTGCCCCCCATTTATTTTTTTATATAAGTATGGATTTGGGAATATTTATTTTATACTTTAGATTAGAATCCAATATTTTATGGGGCGCCTGGGTGGCTCACTTGGTGAAGCGTCTGACTTCTGCTCAGGTCACGATCTCGCAGTTCTTGGGTCCGAGCCCCTGCATTGGGCTCTGTGCTGATAGCTCAGAGCCTGGAGCCTGCTCTGGATTCTGTGTCTCCCTCTCTCTCTGCCCCTCCCCCACTTGCACTCTGTCTCTCCCGCTCTCCCTCTCTCTCTCTCTCTCTCAAAAATACACATTAAAAAATTTTTTTAAAAAAGAATCCAATATTTTATTTATGTTCTTGCTCAAATTGTCCCAGCTTTAGCCATTGGGAACTTTTTCAATTAGCCCTTGTGTCCCTTTGACATGTCTCATCATTGTGTTTTATTTTTTTAAGCACTTCTTTACTTCCTGCACTTCTACAAGATGCTGCAGCGTATCTTGCCTTGGTCCTAGAATTCGTCATTTCTCCAAGGAACCCAGGTTTTTTTTTATGGGATAATGGCATTAGAAGCCAAAATCTTTTTTTTTTTAATTTTTTTTTTAACATTTATTTATTTTTGAGACAGAGAGAGACAGAGCATGAACGGGGGAGGGCCAGAGAGAGAGGGAGACACAGAATCGGAAGCAGGCTCCAGGCTCTGAGCCATCAACCCAGAGCCCGACGCGGGGCTCGAACTCACGGACCGCGAGATCGTGACCTGAGCTGAAGTCAGACGCTTAACCGACTGAGCCACCCAGGCGCCCCTAGAAGTCAAAATCTTGACGCTAGGCATGCCCACTGTTCCTTTGGTGTCTCTCAGGTGACAGAGAAAGGAAACATATGTGTGTACTAACCCACAACATACACATATTTATAAATTCTTTATATAACCTTCGGTATTTACATTAAGTTCAACATGAGTTCTGTTATCTGTAGTTTCTCCATGTGAATTCTGTTAGTAATTGTTGAAACTATTCTCAAACCCAGGCCTGTATAAGGCAGATGGGTGACCTGGCCTCATCAAGCATACAGTCAGCTGGTGAAAATAGACATTGTACAAATATTTTAAAATGTGGTACTAAGCATTATGAAGGTCAAGTGCACAGTACTTCTAGCACATTTAATCTCAGAGTCCTGACCTAAATTAACCTTGGGAATCAGTTCATTCTGATGTCCCCACCTGCAATCCACATGGATAATTTTAGCCTCCTCCTCTTACTTACCTGTAACTTCCTGCTCCTGAGAGAGAGCCACCTGGCTGCCACCATCACCATCCACTTAATTGCTCAATTCTAGTTTGTATAGTGTTGGCAGGATTCTTAGCCTGCGCCTCCATGAGAAGCAACTTACTAGTTTCTTTTGCCTTTAGCCTTATAGACTTCACTCATTTGCAAAGTTACTCATATCAGCACCATTTCCCACTGCCTTTAGCAAGACTGTTTTGTATATTCCCAATACAGTTAGATTGTTTTGTCACATTCTGCATTCCATCCTGGGATCCCTGACCTCCTAAATGATCCTTGTTTCATTTGCATGCGTGAAGTTTCACTTTATGTGCTATAAAGTTCTCCAGTTTTGACGCATGCTTGGTGTCATGTATCCACCATTACAGAATCATATAGAATAATTTCATTGTCCTGGGGCACCTGGGTGGCTCAGTCAGTTGAGCGTCCCACTTCGGCTCAGATCATGATCTCATGGTTTGTGAGTTCGAGCCCCACATCAGGCTCTGTGCTGATAACTCAGAGCCTGGAGCCTGCTTCGGATTCTGTGTCTCTGTCTCTCTCTGTCCCACCCCCTGCTTGTGCTCTCTCTCACTCTCTCTCTCTCTCTCTCAAAAGTAAATAAACATTAAAAAAAAATTTTTTTTAGGATAGTTTCACTGTCTTAAAAAAACCCATGTTCCTCACCTCAATTCTACTCAACTCCCCCTCACCCTCTTCTCCTTAGCAACCACTGGTCTTTTTACCATTGCTATAATTTTGCCTTTTGCAGAAAGAATTGTATTGTGTAAAAATATTGATCTAAAATGAATTAATTTTTTTTCAAAAACCTGATCCTTTACGACAGATTGTGTGAGAAGCAGAGTTCTAAATAACCTGTTCATGGTCACTCTGCTGCCACGGGGCAGAGTGAGCAGATGAAGCCACATCTGTCTGGTTCTGACTCCTGAGCTGGTTCTCATGTCTGTCTGTTGTTTCTTCCCTGTTCAAGCACTATGAGGGGATCTCTCACTCTGAGCTATGAATAGCTACTCTGAAACAATTTAGGAGCCAGTTGGACAAGATTATGGAAGAAAACAAAAGCAGGCAAGCCATGGTTATTTTAAAAAAGCCTTTATGCAGACTCAGGAAGTTGAAGGAAGAAGGAAGAAGAAAACAATGCATGTGGCCCTGGGCATTAGGTAAAGCCCTTGTGTTTGACGAGATTCCATAGCCCTAGATAAAGAGCCTACCTAATGCCAGGCCCTTAGTGGCTGTCTGGGATAAGGACATAGAGGCATACTGTCCCTCAAAAAGTTCACAGCCTAGTAGAATATTTATCAATACATCTACAACCCCATACATTATAAGAAAACACGAAACAATTCTTTCAAAACCATAAAAACATAAGACTCAGGAAAAGAAATGAGTGGCAGGATTTTGACCCACTCAACCAAAAATGAAGGAAGAGTCTCATGAAAAGGTCAGATGTTTGTATTTTTTATGCTTTAAGATATGAGGCAAATAACTGAATGACTGTGTAAAGCTTTTGTTCCAT
Source organism: Panthera leo (assembly GCF_018350215.1). Taxonomy (NCBI): domain Eukaryota; kingdom Metazoa; phylum Chordata; class Mammalia; order Carnivora; family Felidae; genus Panthera; species Panthera leo. The sequence goes on from NC_056687.1 coordinate 71,346,338, forward strand.
TTGTTGAGGGGCGAGAATGGACATGTGAAATGTGGAAAAGAAGTTCAGTCCATAAATACCAAAGAAGTCAAAGTAAAATCACTCTTGGTGATGGCGATGAAGGTGGGAGCCTTTCAGGTGGACTTGGGATTTAATTTGACCCCAGAGAAACCGACCAGTGAGTAACTCCTAGTGTTGACATGGGCAAAGCCAGATTCTGCAGTCCTATAGAGTTGACTCAGAGGTCATGCTCTGTAACAAAATGTTCAGTAGCTCTTTTCATAATACCTTATGGATATGAACCTGACCTCATTCCTCACGTGAAAATGTAAAATTCTGCATTGCAAAGAGGGTGAATAATTAACACGAAGGGTGACCTGATCTTTGTCTCTGTGGGCACAGACCTAATGCAGATCGAGGTGTCTCTGTGGTTCTATGTGTTGATAACTGAGGCCTCTTTCCCGAGTCAAATACCACAACTACCTACTGGCCAGTTCCATTGGCTGTCTGTCACACACTCCAAATTCGCATCTCCCAAACAACCTCATTGAACCTGCTCTTTTTTTTTTATTAAAGTTTTTATTGAGATAAAATTCACATAATATAAAATTCATCGTTTAGCCCATTTTAGTGTACAGTTCAGTGGCTTTTGGTTATTTTACAACGTTGTGTGACCTTCACCATGAATTCCAGAATATTTTTATCACCCCTAAAACAACAATGCCCTCATTAAATAGTCACTCCCAATCCTCCTTCCCCCTCAGCCCCTGACAACCACTAAGCCACTTTCTGTCTCTATGGATTTACCTATTCTGAACCATTCTTGGAAATGGGACCATCCAGCATGTGGTCTTTCATATCGGACCTTGCTCACTTAGCATACACTTCCAAGGTTCATCCATGTTGTAGAGTATGTCAGTCCTTCATTCCTTTTTGTGGCTGAGGAATATTCCATTATACAGATATACTACAGGTTTGCTTATCCCAAACCTGTTCTCGTGCCTGTCTTCTGGATCTACTGAGTAGTACCATACTACATGCAAGGTTCCAAACCAAAAATTGGGATGCCTTCTTGATGCCTTTTTCTCTCATCCACCCTCAGAACCCATTCAGATAAGATAGAAGTCTTGTTAATTTTATCCCTCTCTGTATCTCTCTCCCTCCCTTCCCTCTATCCATCGTCATGGACCTTACCCCAGTTCAGGACACCCTCCCCTCTCTTCCAGATGACTGTCCCGAGCCCCCAAGCTGTCACCCTGTCTCCAGCCCTGTGCCCTCTGCCCATTCTCTATGCCATGGTGGCTGTGATCCTCCTTATTTTCAGAGCTGACCATGTCTCTACCCTTCCTTCTTTCAATACCTGTCCACTGTCTCCAGGATAAAGTCCAAGTTTCTCAGCACGGCTTACAAATCCCTGCCGGCCATGTGCTCTGCCTGGTTCTCAGCTTTGTCTGACATCCCACACTCCAGCCCACTAAACGCCCTGTCTTGAGCCAGCCAGACTGTTCCCCTACAAATAGCAGCTCATTGATCAAGACTCACCTCAGTGGCCACTTTCTGTCTGACGTTCTTCATCCCTTACTCATACTCTGGGTTGGACTAGACCCCACACAAGCCTTCCCACGGCAGTCAGACCCCTTCTTGCTCACACCTCCTCTCAACTGTCTCCATGTCACCTCCACAGACAGACCTTCCTTGATGATGCCACCATCCATTCTGGTGGCTCCATCACATTTCACTTTTAACATTTATAACTACCTGAAGTCTTATTAATTTGTTTTCTTGTGTATTATCTATTTCTCCACACTAAAATATAAGTTCCCTGAGAGTAAGAATCTTGTGTTTCTTATTTATCTCTGAACCCCAACCTCAGAACAGAGCCTAGTGCCCAGAAAGGACTCGATAATCATATATTAAGTGATGAATATATGTTTAAGGTGAAAATAGATTTTGTTTGTTAAAAATCACATTGGGGTGCCTGGGTGGCTCAGTCAGCTGAACATCTGACTCTTGATTTCGGCTCAGATCATGATCTTGCAGTTCATGAATTCAAACCTCACACACTGACAGTGCAGAGGCTGCTTGGGATTCTTTCTGTATTCTCTCTCTGCCCTTCCCCTGCTTGCTCTCTCTCTTTCTCTCTTTCAAAATAAATAAACTTAAAAAAAATTTAAAATCACATACTGATTTTTTAACTGCAGGAAAATTGGTATACACATTATATTAGTTTCAGGTGTCCAGAATTTGATCTTTGTTTACACCACAAGTCTAGTCACCATCTGTCACACAATGACCATTTGTAAAATCACAAATCTGAAGACGCTTTGCAGAAGTTAAAGGCCCCCATATCACTGCTGTGCCAACCTAACCTTGACATCCTCCTCCTTTAGGAGATTCTTTTATTTTCTTTTAGTGTTTTATTTCTTTTTGAGAGAGAGAGAGAGCGTATGCGCATGCACGAGCAGGGGAGGGGCAGAGAGAGAGAGAGAGGAGGACAGAAAATCTGAAGCGGGCTCTGTGCTGACCACAGGGAGCCTGATGCAGGGCTTGAACTCACAAACCGTGCGATCATGACCTGAGCTGAAGTTGGACTTTCAACCGAGCCACCCAGACACCCCTACGAGATTCTACTCTCTGACCTCTGAGGCTCTTGGGTCACCCTGGTTCTTCTCTCATTCTCTGACTGGTTCTTTGTCTACTTATTTCCTGTTTCCCCTTCCTCTTCCTCTTCTTTGCTCTCCCAGCTGTCGGCTTTCCTCAACACCTGGGTCTTAGTTCTCTCCTTTACACACTAAAGGAAACTTAAAATTACATATGTGGCTTACACTATATTTCTGCTGGGCAACCCCACTCTGCACATCATTCTACATCTTGTTTTTTTCCACGTATTTGGAAATTATTCCAAATCAATACATATGGAACTGTTTCATTCTTTTCAATGGCCACATGGTATATACAATTGCATAAAAATGCTATAGTTAGGTTTCGACGTGGTGAGTTTGTAGTCATTACAAATCTAGTCTGTAATCAGCTTGTTAATTGCTAGGAGCCATTGGTGTGCTATCACACAGTTTAGAGGCACAAAGGGAATTCCAAGTGGGACTTTGCAGGTTGCAGGGAGTGAGAGGATGTACCAGGTGAGCTGTCCACACAGAGGGACCCAGATGCCATCATGGGGATTCATTTTGACAATATAGTTTATTTAACTCAATATATCCAAAATAGTATTTCAACGTACCAATACAAAAAATTATTAATAAGATATTTAACTTTTTTCTCATATGAAATCTTAGAAATTCTAAGCCTTTGAGGTGTACTTTGTACTTACTGTTCATGCCAATTTGGTCTAGCCATGTTTCAAGTGCTCAACGGCCACCTGTGGTTAGTGGCAGCCATAATGGATGGTGAGACTATGTGAATAACAAGCACACAGCAGGAAACAACTACGCAGCCTCCACGTCCTCAGTCATCTTTCCCATTTGAATGCTCTGTGGGACATTGGTGACTGACCATGGATCACAGGAGCAGTTGGAGGCCACCCTGAAATGCACACCCTAGATCGCTCCCATGGCCCTGCTTAGACTTCTCAGAATGGCTGCCATTCAGGGGTACAAAAAGACTCCTCCCATTTTTGCCCAGTGGCTGTCTCCCCAAGGAAGCAAACTAGCTCCCCTGATCCCAACTCCATCTTCACCATCCTCTCGGTGAAATTGTCCAAAATCAATCAACCAAAGTCAATAAGTCCTTGAGTGTTTACTGTGTGTTACTTGCTTGCCAGGCCCTGGGGGCATGAGACACCTGGTTCCTGTTCTCCTGGACCTCCCAGTCTAGGGAGAAATCTCTCCCTGCCCACCCTTGCCCACTCCCTCTGCCTTCCCCTCTTCTTACCTTTGACGCCCTTCCTTCATCTCTCAGGGCTCCAGATCTCTCTCCTGGCACCCATGGGCAATGACAGGTGGCTCCCCCAGGTGCTAACCACACCCTTTTGGGCTTAATTTTCATTTCACGGTTCAGCCTGGTCTCTGCTTTTCCTGGGGAGATTCCTGTGCATTAGTCACTCTGCCGGGGGAGCACAGGACAGCAGAGATGATGGGGTCACTAGGAGGACGGGGAGGAAGTCTGGCCTGCAGAGCAAGGACTTGGCTCAGGGTCTCACAGCCTCTGGTCTGCTCTGGAATGACCAAGGCCAAACTCACCCTGGAGAGAAAGGAAAGCACAGATGGAAGTGGGTCTAGTTGACACTGGTTCTGGGTGTTGGGGCTCCAGCAGTGACTTGCCTAATCTGCCCATATACGCAGAGGAGAGAAGTACTAGCTACCCTGGGATGTCCAGTCCTGCACTGACTCTTTCCTCCCCTTCAAGTCTGTAACAAATCAACATACTTCCTGTTCGACATGGCGTTTCAGGCCCTCAGACCTGCTCCCTGTGGCCATTCAGGGGCCTCCCTAATACCCTTCTATACCCTCTACTCTGGTTCATCCTGTACCAACCACCACATTCACCTTCACACGATCCTCCTCCTTGACTGCTGCTGAACAACCCTGCTCAAACCTTGCCCTGACCTCTGTGGTTGGTACAACCATACCTTCCCAGGTGTTTCTCCTGCTAATCCATGAACAATGTGACAGATCACCATGCTCGCCCCACCCCAAACTCTTCCTGGGAGGGGTTCCTTAGGGAAATGGAGGGAGAAAAAATAGAGATGCTCTTAGCATAATAGTGCTCCACAGTTATGAGTTGTCAATGTCAGCAAGAGAAAGGTTGTTTTGTGGCTGAGCCTTTCTGAGGCTGGGTGTGGAGGGCCATTTGCCTTTATCCTCTTCCTCCTACACAACTTCAGAAGTCTCTTCATCAGCTCCAAGTAGAGGAAATCCTGACACAGCCAAAACCCTGGGCTGATGGGAGGTTGATGGATGTGTGTGTGTGTGTGTGTGTGTGCATGCGTGTAGAGGTGTTGTTAGGGTCAGAGTAGAAAATCTCGTGTCCCCAGACACTGTCTGACCGTGGCAGGGATAGAAATCCATCCCTGAGAGACAGACACAGGCTCCAGGACTCCCTGACAACTTTTTCCAACCTTTTGTAGAGTCCTGGAGGTCTGGGACACGCCAATCTGCCCTCCCTCTCTCCTTCACTTGGGTTCAGGCTTGCACAGTGGCCTGAAGCCTCTCCCAGCATCTCCGGCTCCCTCCCTCCTTATTTCCTTTCACAATCTCCCAAATCAAATCCTTGGGCATTCAATCCCAACCCTTGTTAAGTGGGTTTTTTGTTTGTTTGTTTGTTTTTGGAGAATCTGGACTAACGCAACTGGGCTGTGCATGTCTTCGCCCCACACTCTCAGCCTCAACCAAACCCAATCCACAGATTCTACCAGCAGGGGGCGTAGCAGGCAGAGAGAGAGTGCCCCTCTGCCCTCCTCCTCCTCCAGTCCCAGTCAGGGAAGAGCACACTCTTCCATGCCTTTGTCAGTGACCTCTTAGATCTGCCAAACTTAGCTGTCCTTCAGAGTCACCCTCAAGGCCATGTTAACTCAAGAGGAAGCCACAGGGCATCTGAAGTGGATACTGCAGCGCTCTCCGCTCCTTCTAGGACCCAGGTGTGGAGCAGAGCAAAGGGCCGCCAGAGATGCTGTCACTGGCACTTCCCTGATCTGGGCCTGCTGGTCTTTCTGGGGATCTGCTTGTGGTGTGTAGGGATGGCAGGTCACTTAGGGTGCCACCTGAGGAAGGAGACTTAGGGCTGTGGTTCCATCTGCCCACCCAGCCTCTGAGGGCACAGCACAGGGAGGCCCAGCTGCTCTCAGCCTCAAGTTCCTGCTGTTGCCCTGTGTCCACGTGGAGGGTGGCCCTTACCTAAGGTTTTTTTTCTGTTAGAAACAAACCTGGCAATAACCTTGTGGCCATGCAACTCGATATACTACGAACACCCGCAAAGCAGCCTCTGGGAGAAACTGGCTGACTTGGGTTCAGATCTTGCTTGCTCCCACCTGCTAGGTGTGTGAACTTGGATAAATTAACTTGTCTGAACTTGATTTTCTTAGCAAAAGAGAGGTAATACTAACACATACCCCCTACGCTTATTGGGAGGATTAGATGAATAACATGTGAAGTTCCAAGCACAGGGTTTTCTCTACGGGACCAGTGGTTCTAAATGAGGACAGTAATGACCTCTAGAGGACAGTTTGGGAAGTGCTGGGGGTGTTTTCCGTTGTCCTCATGCCTCAGGCCACTGGTGTAAAAGGCCTGCAGTACCCTGGGCAGTAAAGCACACGAGGAAATATCCTTTATTCTACATGGCAAAACAGGTTTTTGCGTAAGTTTTAGACACACTGAATTTTCCAGGAAAGCAACCACTGTGTAAGTTGAGGGAATTTCATAATGTGTTTTGTTTGGCACATTATCAAAAGTTGTTCACCGATTTAGAAAATCTTACCACTAACAATATAACCACTTGTGGTATTTGAGTGGCCACGAAGTGTACTTTTCATACTCTACTGTGCACACATGTTCCCTGGGGACCCTGCTGAGGTTGAGGTTGCATCCAGCAGGTCTGAGGTGGGAGCTGAGTCTGCATTTCTCACCAGCCCCCAGGAAAGGCCAATGTTGCAGGGTCCCAAGGCAGTCACACCTGAGCAGGACGTACAGAGAACATGTTTTATTAAAAATTACTCTTCTTTTATTCTCCATTTGTATGACAGGGCTGCTTCATCTTAGGTCAAGATGTTTCCCTAGGAAACAGACTCAGAGAGACTTGTGTGCAGTGATTGACTGGGGCATGTTCTTGGAAACACCCGTGGTGTGTGGGAAATGCAGGATTGGGCAGAGGAAGAAGTCACTCCATGATGCAGTCACAGGAGAGGCCTCAGCTGATCCCTCGGGAGCTCAGGATCTGGTGGCCCTCCAGATCTCTCACATTGAAGCAGGAGGGGCCGGCATTTATTCCACATCAAGCACTCACTGGAAGTGATAGGTGCATAACCTTGGCTCTCTGGTCCCAGGCAAGTCCTGGGGAGGCCTCAGCTGTGAGCTGTTTGCGCATCCAATGCTCCCACAGCTGGAGGAAGGAGGGCGACTCTCTGGACAAGGGATCTGGGCAGGACACCTGGCATCCTGTATGGGCAGTATTCAGTTTTAAAATGGTATATGTGGACAGATTATATTATCTATGAAATTTCATTTTCAGATAGCAAAGAGGATGTATCAAAATATTTGTTACTGAGGGGCGCCTGGGTGGCTTGGTCAGTTAAGCGTCCGACTTCGGCTCAGGTCATGATCTCACGGTCCGTGAGTTCGAGCCCCGCGTTGGGCTCTGTGCTGACAGCTCAGAGCCTGGAGCCTGTTTCAGATTCTGTGTCTCCCTCTCTCTCTGCCCCTCCCCTGTTCATGCTCTGTCTCTCTCTGTCTCAAAAATAAATAAACGTTAAAAAAAAATTTTTTTTAATATTTGTTACTGAAAGGGACCTCTGGGTTTCATTTAGAACCTCTGTACATAGTAATTGGTGTAAGTGTCTATTAATAAAAACAATAGTTCACCAAACTTGACAAACATTTATTGGGTGCTTACTATGTGCCAGGCACTGAACGTAAAGATCCGTCAGTGAACATAGTAACAAAGGCCCCTGCCCCCGTGGAGGTTACATTCTAGCAAGTGCCAGGGGGTTAGAGACTGTGGTCCCAGTTTTCAGTTTTCGGCCTGTATCTGCCCCCCAGGTGGCCCACCACCCAACCCACAACCCATGCATTCAGTGGGTGCCTAGTTCATGGTGAAAGCCTCTCTTCTTGCTCCATCCAGGCTGCCTGCATGTAACAGATTCTTGTCCTTGGGGCTTCATCTCTCAGGTTCTCATTACTAACCATAGAAACTGCCTCTGGCTACTTTAAACAGAAAAGGCATGTGTTAGGGGCACCTGGGCGGCTCAGTCAGTTAAGCGTCCGACTTCTGCTCGGGTTATGATCTCATGGGTTCGAGCCCTGCGTCGGGCCCTGTGCTGACAGCTCGGACCCTGGAGCCTGCTTCGGATTCTGTGTCTCCCTCTCTCTCTGCCCCTCCCCTGCCCACGCTCTGTCTCTCTCTCAAAAACAAATAAGCATTTTTAAAAAATTAATAAAATTTTAAAAGGAAAATGTATGTATTACAGGATACTGAGTAGCTCACAGATCCTCTAGGACAGCAAGAGGGCCACCTAGTAACATGCAACAGTGCTGACCCAGCCCCTGATTGATCGCACCCTAGATACCGAACAAAGTAGGAACGTTTCTTCATGAAAGATGCCATCTGAAGCCTCTTAGTCTTCCCTACACACTGTTCAGCATAAAGTAATCATCAGGCATAGAGAGAGTGCCTCCCCCACAAAGTGACTGACATGGGGGAAAAGTAGACAAATAGAAGTAGACCCACAGATGATCCCAACATCATTCAAGGACTTTAGAACAACTGTGATCACTATGTGGAGGAAAATATGGAAAAAGTAGATGAGAAAGCCCTTTTCAACAGCAGAAAGAGTGTATCACCAACCAGCTTGCACCACAAGAAATATTAAAAGAAGTTCTCATACTACAGGACAATGACCGTGGATGGAAGCACAGAGCTGCAGGAAGCAAATGAGATCATTAGATAGAATAAACATGGAAACCACCAAAATGAAAATGAGTAACTAAAAAAAAAAGCTGGTAAAGGAGAAATAAGTGGAATAATAAATCTGTCCAAGTTTTAAAAGGCTCAGAGAAGAGAAATCAGTTAAAACTGCTGAGGAGATTCTCCAGAAAGCCAGGACTGTGGCCCGCAACGTGACTGGTCAGAACGTGTAGGTTGTTTCGTTGGGGGAGGGGAGGATGGACCTGGTGGCCTGTGAGAGATTTTCTTATCCGCCAAGTGTTCCCTGCCCTCCCTACGGCGTCAACCCCTTGGAGCCCCAGGTTGCCAAGCTCGGCCAGGCCAGGCCAGGCCATGGACGTGTTTCTTGTCACTGGGGTAGAAATGGAGTGTATGCATTCTGAGGTAAAAATCTCCAGGATTTTTACCTTTGTCCTGTTTCCCACCCCCCTCCTCTGCAATGAATCTGGTACATCCAAGACAGGGGAGGCTTCTTCAGCCTGGGGCCCAGAATGAAGGACAGAAAATAAACTTTGTTTCTGTAACGCTAAGGTCGGTAGCTCAAGGAGAAGGTGTGTCAACCTCAGCTCCCATGGAAAACTTCTCCCAGAGTTCTGCTCTGACGCTGGAGAGTTTACATTATTTCTTGCCCAACCTTTCATTCACTCATTCACTTATTTGTTAAATTCTTACTAAGTGCCGGAACCGAAAGGTGTGAAAAACAAAAATGACTAATTCAGTCCCTGCCCCCTTGCACTAGCTGTCCCCACAAGAGGTAAACAGCTCTGAGAGAGGTCCCTACTCACAGCTGGGGGAGGGGTTGTTGAGTCAACGCAAACAATTTGACAAGAAAACAATAGTAATAAGATAAAAACCATTAAGTCACCCCAAATCTCTTCCTCTTCTGTCAGTGTCCTGACAGACATGTTATTTAGCTGTCCCCAGCATTCTAGGACCATCTGGGGACATCTCTCACTGCTTTGGCAAAGTGTAGACTCAGGTCAGGATGCATTCAGGCTGCAGTTTGAGCCCTGTGTTTACTGAAATGCTTGAGGGGCTGGGCCAGGAAAGGGGGGTGCCCAGACCCTCACAGTGGTTGTCAAGTGCTAGTGGGGGGTCACATCGGGCAATGGGGCATGACTGCGGGGCAGGATGACTGTCATGTCAATGATTTTGGGAGGATAGGGGACCACTTCCCTTTAGTGAAACTGGGGTACCTGTTGCTCAGTGAGTCATAGGCCACCTTGTGGGGGTCTCCAAACCCACTCTAGGCCTCGGAATTTCCCTCTGCAGCTTTCCCTCCACTAGGTCCACCCAGACCCTCACTGATTTCTGGGAGAGACATGCCAGACTGGAGCCCAGGCAAGGAGCTAAAGGGAGGGTCTCGAGCCAGAGGCCTTTCCACAGCGACCCTTGCTACTGCTGGCCTCTCCTTGGGGCAATCCCTATTTTCTCCCTGAGTCTGGGTCCTTAAGTCTTAGTCTCAGTCCCCAAGCACCCCAAGGACAACCAGATAAGGGCCCAGATGGGAGAACAGAGCAGCCATCTGTGCAAATGAACATGCACACACTTTCCTGCATTTTTCTGAGAGTCTAGGAATTTGGGTTTCCACCTGGGCTCCTCCATAGACCATTTGGATTGTCAGGAACCATCAACCTCAGGTAACTTTTAACTCACTAATAAACACAATTATTACGATGGGTCTGTTTCTATAATGTTTGATTTCCTTTGAATACAAAATTGTGCACACACATGTACGCACACACACACACATGATTTAGAGTGCTGGTAAGCTGGAGCGCCTGGGTGGCTCAGTCGGTTGAGCATCTGATTCTTGATTTCGGCTCAGGTCATGATCTCAGGGTCATGGGAGCAAGCCCCACATTGGGCTCTGCACTGAGCATAGAACCTACTTGGAATTCTCTCTCTCTCTCTCTCTCTCTCTCTCTCTCTCTTTCTCCCCCCCCCCCCCACTCATGCTCTCTCTCTCTCTCTCTCTCTCTCAAAATAAATAAATAAACTTAAAAAAAAAGAAAGTTGAAAAACTAAAAATATACATATTTTAAGAAGAACTAAAGGTTACCCACAATGTCGCCACCCACAGTCGGGCATTGCTAACTCAGGATGAATCACTTGCCGGGTTCTTTCTCTGCGGTTACAATGGAGCTACCATCAACAGCTATTACAGTCACGATTGCAGTCTTATTAAGACCCTAGTGTTTGTTCAGGGAACCTGGGTTTAAGCAACATTACTGCTCACTAATTAGGGCTCCACTGAAGCAGTGACCCCCCTCCCAAGATCCTCTTCTGCCTCCTTATTCTCCAACTTCTCTAACCTGAAGTTTGTGCCAAGTGCTTTACATTCTTTATTTCATCGAATCCTTACAACCACCACAAAATATGTCTTCTTATGTCCATTTTATGGATGAAGATACTAAGACTCAAGGAAACCAAACAGTTTAGCCAGAGGCAGCAAGTGGAGAGCCTAGGTCTGGGCTCATGCCCTTTCCATAACAGTTTGTAGCCTGCCAGAAGCCCCCTGGGGATTGCCCAGGCTGGAGAAGAAGAGGCTGAGGGAAGAATCGGGAAACACCTTCTGGTCCATGCAGAGGTTTAACTGGAGGGGCTAGTGCCTATTCTTTCCTGAGAACAAGGCTGAACATATGGCCAGAGGCACGGCTAAGCGTCCCCCAATGGTAGGGCGACTCTGTTATAACCTACGGTCTATACTGGGATGCTTTTGAGAGTGAAAACGTTGCTATTAGCAATACTTAGGAGCAATGGACATAAATGGGAATGTGCCAGAGAAACTGGTATGGATGGTCACCCTGATCAGTAGGGGCAGAGGGCAACAAAAGGACTCTCTTAGGGGATTGCCCAGAAGGCCAGAATGCACCATCTCATCCCCTCAGGTATGCTCTGGGCACTAGGAGAGGTTCCAAGAAGTCACGTGGTTTCTTCAGCTGTCCTCTGACTCTTCGTGACTGGCTTCCCAGGATCCACTTTGGTGGCCATGCTGGGTGCTTATGCAGCAGGCAGCTATGTGGGTGCTAGTGTAACCCAGATCTGAATTTAGATTCTAATACCATCTCTTTCCGTGGCTTTGGAAAAAATCACCTAACCTTTCTGAGTCTCAGTTTTCTTGTCTGTATAATGGGACCAATAAAATCCAATTTTTGAGAAAATCTAATTTTTGAGACTATTGTATTATATGAGATAAGGCAAGTGCCTCCCGTTTAGTAAATGCTCCGTGAAGATAGTGTTAGCCTCTGAGATGCAGTTTGTGGCTGGGTAGGACTGGGGTCATCAGGTTGATGTTAATTAAGTGACAGGGCCAATGTAAGTTTTCTAGACCAGGATCAATCCTTGATTGGCCTGTGGCTTTCTCCTACTTGTACACCCTCAGGAGTGCTAACCTGGGGGCAGATCCCTGTTCTGGTCTGAGGCCTGCTACTTGAGACTCGGAAAAGTAAACGATGGCAGGTGGGCTGGGGAAGGAAAGCGCTAGCAGCGGCAGCAACAGCTGAATAGGCAACTAAAGCTCCAAGGGAGGGGACTCTCTCTGACCAGACGCTCGGTCCCAGAAGGATGGGAGAAACCCCCATCGCTTTCTCCTCTCTCTCCATTCTCTCTTTGCTTGGTCAGAGGCAGCCGCAGTCATGGGAAGTGCATGGTAGAGCAGGCAAACTCAAGCGTTGGCTGTCACGCCAGAGAACCGGAAAGGGGGGTCCGTGAGAACCAAAAAGTGCCAAGTTGATTGTGAAGAGGAGGAGGCTCAAGACATCAACCCCATAAAGGTGTAGTTGAATTCCTGGGCCCATCCCCAAGCTGCCCAGGCATGGATCCAACCCTAACCAACACTCCAAAGGCATTGGGCACTGAACTATGGGATAGACGGCCACCCAGGTCCCAAACTGGCCACCAGGTGATGTGTACGTGGGATGATCAGGATAGCGCTACGAAGCACTAGCAAAGACTTGAAAATCAGATGACGCTGGAACCACACAGCTTACAGAAGGTGAGGAAACTCGTGGCCTGAACCTACCTAAATCAAGGACATGCTGAAACAAACAAAACAACATTCTCCACAGACTTTAAACAAGACTGGAGTCTTAGAACATAATTTTCACAATGTCTACACATGATCAAAAACTACTCCATATACAAAGAACCAAAAAAATTTAACATCTCCCAGAGAAAAAGGTAATGAGATGCCAATCCCAAGATGAGGCAGATGTTGGAATTATCTAGGAGGCTTTAAAGCAGCTATTATAACCATGCTCCAAGAAATGACAACAAACAGAGGCACCTGGGTGGCTCAGTTGGTTAAGCATCTGACTTTAGCTCAGGTCGTGATCTCACAGATCATGAATTCAAGCCCTGCATCGGGCTCTGTGCTGACAGCTCACAGCCTGGAGCCTGCCTCGGATTCTGTGTCTCCTTCTCTCTCTGCACCTCTCCAACTCTCTCTCTCTCAAACATGAATAAACATTTTTTAAAAATTTGTTTTAAGAAATAACAACAAACACTCTTGACCTGAATAAAAAGATAATTTCAGGAGAGAAATAAAAAATTAAAAGAACCAAATGGAAATTACAGAAGTGAAAAATACAATAACCTAAATAAAAAATTCACTGGAGGGGCGTAACATCAGAATGGGCCACAAGCCGTGGAGTTCCACAGGCAGCGCCTCATGCTCCTCAGATTTGGCAGACTAGGGTAGAGGCACTAAGGCCAGCACCCTACCAAGCGGCTTTGATCCCGGAACCGTTAGTGCGGCTGCATATGTGTGCATATGTGCATATCGTGTGGCCTACTTATGTGTGAGTCTTCCCAGAACTTCCTGGCCCATCCACACCAGCTCCTGTCTCAGAACTCGGCTGTGCCTTCCAGCCTAGCCTTACGTGTTTGCTTACCCACCTCCTCTGTGAGTCGGCCTCCCCACCCACGTGTAAGCTCCCTACCGGGAAAGGACTGTGGTTCTCCTTTCTCTTCATAATGCCCTGCACACAGCGGGAGGCACAAAAGGGGATCTGGGAAGCTAAGGACTCACCTCCAGCTTGGGCTTTGGGGGAGAAGCAAAAGGTAACGGGTAATAAAACCTCACCGCCACGCCAGAAGCCCTGACACATGTATGGCTTCAAAACTGCTCACTCCCATTTCAAGATGAGGAAACCGATGCTCCCGAGAGATTAAAAGATCGGAATGAGGTTGCACAGGAATGGCAGCCTGGGGCCTCACCAGGGCTTCTGTCTGTGACCCCGGCCCCTTAGGGAAGACGAGAGAGACAAGGGTGAGGAGTGCAGTGGGCAGAGCGAAAGCATCAGCTTCTCCTCCCTGGGACAGAACACTGGATCTTGGGCCTGGCAGGCTGGTGAGGGCCCTCCTCCAACCCGCTCCCTTATGGCCCATGAATTTCAGGCCCAGGGAAGGACAGGGACTTGGCTAAGATCATACAACCAGGGGCAGAAATACCCACTTTCCTGAGGTGTCTATATCTAAGGGGAATTAAGTACAATAAGGCTTCCTGAAGTTTCATTAAGGGTTTCATTTTTGCCAAAATGTGTACCATTCAAGGAAAAAAAGTTCTTAGGTGTAGATGTGCTTAATAAATACTTAGCTAGAATAGCATGATGAGGGGTGCCTGGTGGCTCAGTCTGTTAAGCGTCTGACTCTTGATTTCGGCTCAGGTCATGACGGGTAATTATTTTGTAAGTGTATTTTGGAATACACCAGATGAAACGTTAAGCACCAAGTGAAGTGGATTAAATAGTAATAGATTTAACAGTTAGCTTTGGCAATAAGAACTACAGAAGGAAAATGGGAAGTACTTGTATGCCCGCCCAAAGGGGAACGACTAAGAAGGACATTTTGGCACATGTACTCAGTGGATTGTGCTTATGAATGTACCACGACGTGAACGCAGTGGGGGGAGAAAAAGACAAAACCAAGATGTTACATGGTGGTTGTATATTCAAGTGTCAGACTACACTTGAGCTAAAGACTTTATTTATTATTTTTTTTTTTTATTATTTTTTATTTTGGTGTTCCAGAAATTCTAAAATGAGAATGTCCTTTTGGCAAAGAAGGAAATGTTTTATTTGGGAAGAAAAAAAAAAAACACTCCTTTTCTTTGGTAGGGGACGTAGCTGGAACAATAGCTTGTCTGGCGTTAAGCAAATGCCAAGCCCGGGAGCCTATCCCCGTTTTGCTTCTGACTGTACCTCCGGCAGGAATGCAGGCAAATGTTGTTTGAATAAGTTGGTTGGATGACATATGTGGAAATAGTTGATCCTTGAAATTTCCAAATACCTAGTAGAGACGTAAAGAGTTGAAAATGAGAATTATTCCAAACGGGAGCTGTGCAACTGAGACAAAAATAAGTGAGCATTGGAGAAAACTGTTAGCCTTCTCACCTGTGGGTTGGGCTGTAGGGAAAACAGGGTGACCATCAGACATGACATAGTGCTCAGAACCCCAGGGCTTTCGGCAGCCAAACCGTTCCTCCAAAACATGGGCCAGATGTGGATTTTCTGCAGCTCGGCCATCCTTCCTGACCAGCTCTCCCTTACCTCCATGGCCAGAACCTTCCTGAGGTTCTAAGGGGAAGCAGGTAAGTGAGAGAGGTGGGCAGCCAACAGGCCAACAAGGCCTGCCCTTGACAGGACAGAGGGGTGCTCACTGCCCCACGTGGCCATCTAGTGCTGGCAGGGGAGAAAGGGACCCGGAGCCAGCAATTTGCCACCATCAGACCTCATGTCATACAATTAATGTATCCTAGGTACACAAAGGAAGCCACTCAGTTCCAATGGGGAGTGAGGAAGGAGGGAGGGAGGAAAGGAAGAGAGGAAGGGAAGAAGGAGTGAGGCAGGGAAATGAAATAGAAATGCTAACCTGGAAAACAATGAAAGCAAGTAATTGACACACTTTCCTAGAGCACCTAGGGAGGAATAAGATACAAGTCTGCTCTCTAGAGCTTAAAACCTAATCATAGAGACAAAACCATCCCCTGAGGTCACCTTTCCAACTCTGGGCTCTCCCCTGCCTCCCTGAACCCAGGTCCAGGCACCATTTTCTACTACACGAGTGCTTCTGTGATTTTTGATCTTTGCTCCTTCTAACTTGGCCCTGCCCCTCGCTCACTGTGAGCCCACAGAACCTAGTTACTGCTCCAGAGGGCATCTCGCAGCTGGCAGGACCGCCGTGAACAACCACTGGGCAGCTGCTAGCCATGCACGCGTGCACAAGAGCAGCCGAACTTGGAGGGGCTGGGACAGACAGCCGTGAGGACGGCGGGGGGGGGGGGGGGGGGGGCAGCCGTGGGGGCGGTGGCATTTCACAAGGGCTGGAGACCATCAGCAGGACTGCGAGCGGTCTCTGGACAGGTGTAGATCCAGGCTAGATATGGGGACTCCGAGAGACACATGCATGGTGCTGCTCCTCCAAGAACAGGCTGATAATTCCCTCAAAAAAAGGAACAGCCACGACAGAAGGTGCTTGTGCGTATGGAGGGAGAACCAAGCCCACGTCACGTGCTTGCAGAGAGGAGAAAGGCAGAAAGCAGTATTCCCAAGGCCAGTGAAACCAGATGGTGAGAGATGGCGCATAGGTCATGGTGTCTGGCAAAAGGGCAATTAGGACAACAAAATACAAACAACCCAATTAAAAAATGGAAGGGAGACAAATAAGCAACAAGCACAGGAAAAGATGTTCCACATCACTAATCATTAGGAAAATGCAAATCAAAACCATGAGATACCACTTCATGCTCATTAGGATGAGCTAGTTAAAAAAAAAAAAAAAGCATAAGTTTTATGATATGTGTATTTTACCACCAAAATAATTGAAAAAAAAAAAAACTAATAGGAAGCCATTTTGCAGAACATAATGTAGAAGTTAAAAAAAAGCCACAATCTCATATCTCAAAATAATTGATTTTAATATTATTAATCAAATGGTCTTTTTAAGGATTCTTTGATTCGTGGTGCTATTTCCCATTCTGTGGATGAAACAGTTATATTTAACCAATCCCCTATGATGGTACATTTTGATGGTTTCCAATTATTTACGATAATACTTGGCAACTAAATTCCTTGCATATAGTTTTAAGTGAATTATTTATTCAAAAAAGGGCAGTTAGGCTGGGTGATGGGTCATGGGAGGGGGCACAGGTAGCACAGCCCTGCCTACGGGGACCAGGGGCTCCTGGCAGCCAGGCGGGGCCTCCCAAGGCCCACCAGCTCTTTGGGATTAGAGCAGGGCTGCCTTAGTTGAAGGCTTCACACACTTGACCGTTTCTGTGCCCCTCCTGGGAATCTTGGTAGAACAAAGATTCTAGTTCAGTAGGTCCAGGATAGGGCTCAGGTTCTGCATTTCCAACAGGTTCCCAGGTGATGCTGATGTGGATGGACCTCGTGCAGCCCTTTTAGTAGCAAGGCCTCAGGATAAAGGGTGAACACACGGGATGGGGTCTGTGACAAGGCTGGTGACAGGACTGGAGATATTTCCCTCAGGATTTGGCTCTGTGGTTTGTAAAACTCCACCTTGACTCTACCTTGCAAAAGCTAGCAAGAGAAGGAGGTTCTGAACACTCTGTGCCAGAGCCACAAAGATGGAAGTTACGCATCCCTGGGGTCTGCCTTGTGTCAACGGAAACAAAGAAACCTCCAAGGGGCGACTTCAGAGAAGACGGCTGGACCAGTGGGAATGTCCCTAGCTGGAGAACGCGTGCATTTTTGCTGAGCTTTTTATTGTGGAAAGGAACATCCCTCATCTTGAGGACTACAATAAGCCCTCATACTCCATCATCAGCTTCAACAATTATCAACCCGTGTCCCATTTCCTCCAACCATCCATTTCCTCAACAGATGACTTCATTCAGAAATATTTTAAAACGTTATCTCCAAAATACAAGTCCTCTCTTTAATAACACATATACTTTGTTTTAATAAAAGAGACAAATCTTTCTGAAAAGTCATTTAGCAGTATTTGTTAAAATAATTTGCTGCAAAATAAAAATGTTAACAAGGTGTTAAATAACGATGTCTGCATTTCATTTCTATAGAATGAAAACTATGCTGCGTTTTAATGTCCCTTGAGAAAATGAGTTTCAAGATATAGAAAACTGCCTGTGGTATAAAATATTAAGTAAAAAGGGGTTACAAAACAGTATAAGCAGGATGGCCTTTATGAAACTGTAATACACACAACATACACGCACAGGAAAGAAACTCAAAGAAAATATAACAAAATTCCAAGTGCCTTTCTGGGTAATTTTAATTTTCTCACAGTGCTTTTCTGAATGTTCCATGAACAATGAGCATGTGTGGCAATCATAAAAACATTTAAATATATATATATATTTACTATATATATATATATACACTATATAGTTATATATATACAGTATATATAGTATATACTATATATATATACACTATATATATAACTATATATACTGTATATATATATAACTATATAGTATATATATATATAGTATATAGTGTATATATATATATATATAGTATATATAGTATATATTATATATATATATATATATATATATATATATATATACTATATATATATATATAGTAGTGGCTGGGGCTTCCCAAAGGGCACTTGTGTCATCCCAGGACTTTTCACTGGTGAATGACTGCATGCACTTCCTCAGCCCACAGCATCCCCCCAGGGAGCCCCTAGGTTTCTTTCCTAGGCTTCTTCCTAGGAAGAACCTAGGTTTCTTTCCTAGGTTTAGGGGTGGTCTTCAGAGCCAGTCCCTTTTCCCGCCATTAAATCCTAGCTGGCTTCCATTTGGCTCCAGATGGTGGGAGAACCAGTTACCTCCCCTCCCAGCTTCCCTGGGACGAGTCCCTTTTAGCACCCATGGACCTGGGCCAGCAGCTTTTGGATTTAATGTATTTATTGGGCAATGACTTTCACACAATCTTCTCTCTCTGTCATCTGAAATTTAGCCTGATTGCAATGTCTTCTTTGGCCAATAGGTGGTGCTGCGTAACACAAAAGCACTTTTGTCCCGCGGTTCTGAGGCTAGATTTCAGGGATCCTTACAATAATTGCTGGAGAGTGTGTGCTGATATAGCATCACCACATAAGGGCAGGGCGACAAATCTGTCACCTGCCAGTATCACTATCATCACCAGACAAAAATAGCCATTTCAATACCAAAAATGCAGGAAGACAAAAATCTCAGAACAAAGGCAGACTTTGAACTTGAATACCTTTTAAGAAAAACTGTCATATGGTTCATATTCTTACCATTTCAACTCAGACCAAAACTTGACCCGAGACCACCACTGGCACTGGCTTGGCCTTTGGGAACCCTTGCTCTAGTCAAGGATTCCAGAGTTGGAGGTCGTTCCATTCCCCAAGGTCAAATTTCTGTAAAATTCATTTGCTTCAAATTAAGAACACATTTGTGTTCCCAGTGTGCAGTGAGACACATCTACTAGATCTTTCTTCCACTCATGGTTAAAGTGGAGCAGTGAGCCACTTTTCAGCAGAGCTCTCTTCTTAAAAACATAGACTTACGTTGCTCTGCTTATTCTCTGCTGTCTCCCCTCATCTACAAGGTCAAAAGGCCTCCGGGTATCACACCAGCGGCTTCATGATCCAGGACTGCCTCACTCCACCAGAATCAGGATCACATAAAAGCTACCTCCAACTCATCCCAAATACACAACCAAAGGATGGCCTCCAGCCTTACCAAACTTGAGCATTTACATAAGTCCCTCCACCTGCAATATTTGCACGCCCCCTCACCTTCCTGACATATGCCTATTCTTCCCCATCAAGTCAGCACAAGGTCACCTACTCCAGGGAGCCACCTCCTTTGCTCCCAAGGCATCGGGCACATTGTGATCTTAGAGCACTTATCACCTTGCTATAATGTCACAGTCCTGTGGACAGACTGTTCAGCTTGTATTCCCTCTTCAGGGCTTGACTCAGTAAGATACCCAGTGAATTTTTGCTGATTTATTGATTCTCCTTGTTGGCAAACGAACCTGGGCCAGCTTTCTCAACATCCTCCTTTAAGATCTTTTCAACAAACCCAGGAGATGCTCGTAAGAACTGGCAGGCTGGTTAGAAGTGAGAAAAACAGCAGGAAGCCCCTAGGATTTAGGGGCTATGTATCTGGCAAGAAAAGTATATGGGGTTTCCCAATCCTCTGAGGAGCCCCCAGATCCTTTGGTGTCACCCTTGCAAAATATCTAAAATGTACTAGCTCTGCCATCATTTACCGAAAAACAGCATTTAAAAAAAATGGGAGTTGAAAATGTCCATGATCAGGGCGCCTGGGTGGCTTGGTCGGTTAAGCGTCCGACTTCGGCTCAGGTCATGATCTCACGGTCCGTGAGTTCGAGCCCCGCGTTGGGCTCTGTGCTGACAGCTCAGAGCCTGGAGCCTGTTTCAGATTCTGTGTCTCCCTCTCTCTCTGCCCCTCCCCTGTTCATTCTCTCTCTCTCAAAAATAAATAAACGTTTAAAAAAAAATTAAAAAAAAAAAAAACGGAAAATGTCCATGATCTATAAAAAAGGAATGACTTTGTAGCAAAAGAAAATTATTTCAAAAAAATAAAGTGAAATTAAGGGGAAATGGGAAGAGAAGACAATTGCACGCAAAGAGATGTGGTCAGTGTGAATGTAAGCTATTGATTGATAGCAACATGAAAAAATAAAATGTATAATGATTATAGTTTATTGGGTACGTATCATGGCCCATGCACTAGGCAAAATACTTTACCTGTGCAATCTCATTTAATCCACACCACCATTCTAAAAAGCAAGGATTACTGTCCCCCAGATTATAGGCTGAGAAAGGTTAAGTAACTTCTCCAAGATCAAACAGAACTGAGAATGGAATCCAGGTCTAACAGCAAAGTCCAAAGTTAACCATACTAATGTTTTCTTTTGGGTGATATATTTTGATTAAATATTTTTATTTATTTTTTAAAAATGCTTATTTTGAGACAGATTGCATGCTGAGGAGGGGCAGAGAGAGAGGGAGAGAGAGAGAATCCCAAGCAGGTTCCATGCTGTCAGCTGTCCGTGCAGAGCCCAATATGGGGCTCAATCTCACGAACTGCGTGATCATGACCTGAGCTGAAATCAAGAGTCAGATGCTTAACTGACTGAGCCGCCCAGGCACCTCTTGACTAAATATTTTTAAATTGCAGTAAAATATAATTGAATTCTTAACTTAGTACACAGGGTATTCAGAACATGTCTGGATCTGAAGGCCCAGACCTCCCAGGCCTGAGGGCCCACCAAGCAGTCCAGCCTGGAACAGCAAACACATAGACAGCACCCAGGCCCATCCTAAATGGCCTTTGTGTGGTTTTTAATAAACTAAACCATCAGCTTCCCCTCTCATGATTTAGCTGTCTTCCTAAAGTTCAGATCACATAGTAAAGCTCAAAGAGCTAATTCCCTTCATCCAGTCATTTCCTAAGAACCAGTAACAGACTAATCACTTACTTTGTAAAATGGGCCAGGGGTGCCTGGGTGGCTCAGTCAGTTAAGCATCTGACTTCTGCTCAGGTCATGATCTCGCGGTTTGTGAGTTTGAGCCCCGCGTCAGGCTCTGTGCTGACAGCTCAGAGCCTGGAGCCTCCTTCGGATTCTGTGTCTCCCTCTCCTTCTGCCCCTTCCCCGCTCATGCTCTCTCTCTCTCTCTCACTCAAAAATAAGCAAACGTTAAAAAAAAAAAAATTTAAATGGGCCAAGGGTATTAATAGGCAGTTGACAGAAAAGGAAATATAAATGGCCCAAATCACTTTTTATAATGTTTATTCACCCATTGGGGAAATGCAAAAACTACAGAAACCCATCTCACTGGCCAAAATCAGAAAGCTCTGGAACACATGGAGAGAGCTCTCACACGCTGGTGGCTGTGGCTGCTGGAATGAGCTCCTCTGTGGAGAGCAATTCAGCAACACCCATCACTACTGCACAAACTCTTGGACTCAGGAGTTCCACTCCTGGGAACTCATCCTTCAGACTGACCTGCAGGTGCAAAATAATCCATATACGCCATTTATTGCATCAACGGTTATAATTGCAAAGGACTGGAAACAGCCCAAGGGGCCTGGTTAAGCAGACTATGGTACATCCACACACCCAGGCACCCCTGAACAAGAATGGGGACACTCTTTCAGTATGGCCATGGAACCCTTCAGAATGTACTGTGAAAAAAACCAGACAAGAAGGCAGCCTCTGGGGAGGGGAGGTGGCGGCTGGGGCAGTAGACTTCACTGAGGACTCTTCAACACCTTTTGAATTTTGAACCATATGAAATATTCAGAAAAACAAAATACATATTGAAGCTTTCCTCCATTACTAAAGGTTCTGGCTTAGCTCTAACTAGGTGAGTTATCGTACATGCTCTCTCCTGCAGTATATATGGCCTTATAGAACTCTCGAGCAAAACCATGGAGACAGAGTCAGTGACTACATCAGCAGGGGCTCTGCCCCTCTGCCAGGGTCACCCGGGGCCCGCACTTCCTCCCTCTGTCCACAGGTGGCACCAGGAGGACTGCCACCCTGGACAGATGGTGGTGGCCTGGGAAGCCCCGGGGCCTCAGGCTGCTGACCAAGAGTCAAAGAAACAGACAGTCACAAGTAAGTAACATAAAATAGAAACTAACTTTATTTCTCTGGAAGAAGCAGGTATCCATAGCTGGGGCAGCAACTTTGGCGACACAGGCTGGTAGGAAAACACAGAACAGCACAGGGGAGGAGCTGGGTCAAAGAGGAAGCACTGGTATCCCTCCAGGGCAGCTGCCCCCTTGGTCTCCTTCCAACCCTGGGGCCTTGGGCCCTGGTCCCTGCCAGAGAACAATCTGGCACCCTCGCTCTGCTTCCTGAGCCACTCAGGGCTATTTCCAGGCACAAGATCCTAAGACCAGCCTAGTCCCATAACATATCCATGGTGAGGCCACAAGTCACATTCTCTCCGACACCCTAACTGCCCTCCAGGGGATCCCTGGAGAAGGGCCCTACCCTGGGGAGGGCTTGCTGGGTGCTGGTCCACCTTTCTGTGTGGCCAACACATCCTCCCTGCACGAGTCAAGCCCGGCTTCCCCACCGGCAGAGCATGGAAACACACTCCGGCCACAGGCCCAACCAGGGGCTGGAGCCAGAAGCAGGTCAGCTGCAGGGCCTGCTGAGGCGGCCACCAGGCCTGCCTTCATGGGGTTCCTTCCCACCCCTTGGCTAAGGGCACCAAGAGCTGATCCAAAGTTGCAGGGACAGCACTGGGTGAGGGAGGGACAGCAAGGCGGGGCTCCCAGTCTCCTGCTGCCTTGGCTTTGCTCTGCCACGGCAAGTGGCAGCAGGTCCTCCAGGCCTGGGCAGGTCTTCTCCCCACCCTTGTCAGATGGACAGGCTCAAGTGATTCCTTCAGGGCAGACCCTCTGGCTCTTCAGACATCTCAGCGCCTAAAGGACAGGAAACAACGAGAAAGCCCCTCTATCAATACAGGGGCTGATTCAACAGAGTGTCTAGAGTGCGTGGGCACAAGAGGGCCTCTTGATGGTGGGCTAATCGGTTGAAAAGTCAGCAATGATTTTGGAACTTACCATCCTGGGATGCCTTTTTCTCTTTAATTAAAAAAAAAGAGAGAACAGCACTACTGAGTATTAGACTATCAGAGGGCAATAGGCACGGTAAAGCCTAAGTTTCTTTGGATGCAAATTAGTAAGAATCACCACAAGTTAACAGCTGACACTAGGTGATGGTGTCCCATGTGCCAGACGCTTGCTGTGTGATTTGACAGATGCATCCCTCGTTTCTTCTAGTCATTTCTATGAGGTAGATACTGTCATTTGTACAGATTTTTTTTTCCCCCTAAGTTATCTCTACTCCCAATGTGGAGCTAAAACTCACGACCCCGAGATCGTACTCTCTACTGGCTGAACCAGCCAGGCCCTCATTAGTACACGTTTTACAGATAAGGCTGAAGAGGTCGGGAAACATGCCCAAGCTGACTCCGTCCCTGAGCGGAAGGCTGGGCTCTAATTCCAGCTATCTGCTGCCAGGGCCCACCAGCTCCAAAACCCCCCACCCACCAGCGTCCCTCCGAGGACAATGCTGGGATCTACCCATATCTCCACCTCTGACTTGATACAATTCTCATTTATGATGTATATATTTACATTTATACTACAGATCATTTGTATCATTTGTTACATGTCCACATATACATTTTTAACAGGAAAGTAATGGGATTATTTTTGGTTAAGCGTTCCATTAAAATGCCATTAAAACTTTAAACTGAAATATGAAATGGAGAGGTGAGAAATATGTTGAAATCACTGAGCCCTAAAATGCTGCTCCCTGACGCAGGCTCAAGGGTGCTGTGTGGGGTTAGGAAGCAAGCCCCCACAAGGGGAGAGGCTCCAGTGCTCTCTCTTTACTTATTAGTTCTTTTGCACCAAGTGGCTACAAAGTCTAAATGCACTGAGGAGAAACTGTTTTCACCCAGAAACTGCCTGCATCCCAGGGTGGGGGCTGCCTTCCCTCCTCCCAGCTGGGCAGCCCTGTGTCTCCTGGCCCTGCGAGGCCCTGCGAGGCCCTCGAGGCGTGGGGCTCTCTTCTAGGGGGGTATGCTCCCCGAGGGGCTCACTCACTTGTGGTGGGCGGGGCCGCAGGAGCCCAGGAGGTGGCAGCCTGCCTGCTCCAGGTTCCAGTCACACATCTCCAGCACCTTGTGGCACTCGCTTCGCGGCCGCAGACCCAACCCAAAGAGCTGCTCCACCTGAGGAGCAGAGGGTGGTGCCATGGGACACACTGGGGCTGAAGGGCACCGGCCAGGGTAGGGGCAGAGGAGAGCCAGAGGCAGGATGGTAGGGAGGGGCAAAAGGAGGTGAGAGCGGCAGAACCAGTCTTCAGGGTCCCTGAAAGCCAGAGTGGGCAGGAGGTGGTGGTACCTTCAGATACTGGGCAGCCCTCTGCACGCTCCAGCTGTGACTCTGCAGGGCCGCCTGGCACTCCTCTGTGGTCACCCCATGCACCATGGCCTGCAGCTGGGCACACCCACCCACCTACCCATCAGCACCACTTGGGCCCATTCCTCCCGGGCCCTTGGGCCCCCGCCCCTCCAACCAGCAGCCAGGCCCGGTACTCACCATCTGGATCTTGTCTGTTGGTCGTCCAGCCTCTGGCCCGTCCCCAGGGCAGCCCCTCTGTGGCAGCCGTGCAGTGGCCCTCAGGGCTGGTGGCCGGACCCCTGGGTTACTGTTGTTGGTGGAGAAGTTGGCCTTGGGGTCTGGGGCAGCCTGGGGCATTGGTCGAACAGTGGCAGTGGGGGCGGCAGGGGCTGGGGTGCTGGGTGGGGGCAGCAGCAGGGGCACAGGCAAGGGGGCCGGCTCTTCAGGGCTTTGGGCCTCACGCAGGAAGCGCTGGTAGCGTTCCAGGTAGGGTGGGCGCTCAGGCAGCAGGTAATAGTGGGTGTTGCTGACCTTCTTGCCATCACGGACGATGGGTAGGATGCAGGGACCAGCCCGTGGGCCGGGTGCCTGGATCACTTGTGGTGTAGCATATTTGGGGTCTGAGGCAAAGCTCTGGGTGGTGGGCATGGTCTTCCCAGGTGAGCTTGAGAGCCGGGGCGGCAGCGGGGAGCTTCCAGGTGGTACCAGGGGGCTAGGGGTCCTCGAGCCTTGAGGGGACAGGGGCTCCCGGGGAGGCACCCGGGGAGGGGAGGCAGGTCCAGGCCACCGCCCTATCTCCTCCTCACCTGAGGGGGCTGGTGACAGCTCACTGCGTGGGCGAGTGGGCCTCGGGGGGATGGGCACCCGGGGGGGCACCTGGGGCTTGTCTTCACCCGCTGGGGCTGGGCCAGGTGAAGGGACCAGGGAGCCAGCCGGGACCCGCAGCTGCCGCATGCACTCCTGCTGCAGCGCCTGGAAGATCTGTGCGGTCTGGGCCGAGCTGGGCGGCTTGCTCCCACCCTGGGGTGGGAGGAACAGATTGTCCTCCAGGGGAGGGAGGAGCTGCGCCTGCTCAGGCACAAAGGCATAATTGGTTTCACCCTGGCTGGGCCCAGCACAGACCCCTGCAGCCACCAGGGTGCTGTTGATGGAGCAGACTTCAAAGTCGTCCTCATCCTGGGCCACATCGTCATAGGCAGGAGGCGGGGGCAGCGGGCGGGCATCCCAGTCCACCACAGGTGTGGGATGCAGGGGCCGGGGCAGTGCCCGAGTGGGGCTCTGTGGTGGAGTCTTGTCCAGCAAGGAGCAGGCATCCATGGCCAGCTGTGCCAGTGAGGGTGCACAGGGCCGGGGGGCGGGGATGACGGGCTCCTCGCCGAAGTCAATGAGTGTGACCTCGCTCCCGCCGCCACGCCCTGCCTTGGTGCCCGGCACCCGAGCTGAGGGCTTCGCCAGCCACAGCCCACGGGTCAGGCCTGGTTTCCGGAGGCCCAGCCTCTTGAAGTCGCTGGACAGAGGGTCCTGGTCCTCACTCACTGGGTCGTAGGTTGGCTCTAGGATAGAGAGGGAGATCCTAACGAGAAGGCAGTGTCAGGGGGACGGGAAGAAAGACAAGTGTCTTCCACCAACTCCCCACTCCTAATGCCCCCAGAGGTTAGCCCTCAGCTGCCAAAATTCTCAAGGCACACCAACCCTATTCACACGGGAGGACAGGATCTGCTCTGGACGCCATGAGCTCTCCACACAGGCTAATGAGCCCCTGCCTCCCTCTCAGCTAGAGCAAGCAACACCCCACACCTGCCTAATACCCCAACACACGAGACCCCAGGTATCCCGGGCTCCTGGGCCTGGTTGGTAATCCCTTGTCCCCACTCCGTTATGGCACACAGCACACCACTAGTGCAGGCAGCGGGCTATGGGCAATCCTCCACCATTAAGGGCAACAGGAGCTGTCCTTGGAAGAGCACAGAGCTCCTGACTAGCCACCATGAAAGCCCAGACACAGCCTCTGCAGGCCCCAAAGGGAGTGAAGCAGGGCCAGGTGACGGTGGAGAGGGGGGACCAGGACCACACAATTGCTCCAGGAGCCCAGGTGTTTGCAAGGCGGGGGAGAGGCAGGCATGCTGGGCCAGGTCAGCGGCACGAGCTCACAGCACACATCCCACCTCCCCTCCCGCCCGGCCAGCCCACCAGGGCTCTGTACCTTTCAGAAGGAGAGGAGGAATGAGAGGAGAGAGGGGGCAGGGGCAGGGGCCAAGGCATCGAGAGCAGCCCCACTTACTCTGAGCGAAGATGGCAGGCTGAGGTGGGCGAGGTGGAGGCTCCCCTGCAAGAAAGGCCATGCGGAGAGTAGAGGGGACAGAGCGGGAGAGACAGAGGACGGGGGGAAGGGAAGACAGCCAGACAAGAGGGCAGAGTGTGGAGAGAGACAGAGAGAGGGCAGTGAATAGGAGTGAGTGGACATACACACCCAAGAGCAATGGGAAGCAATGGGGTGGCAGGATGGGGAAAAACGGGTTCCGGAACAACAGGCACAGGATCCGGGAGATGGATGAGGCTCCTGGCCAACATGAAGCCTGTGGGGTGGTTTTGGCTTGGGAGAGGACAGCAGGATTAGGGGGGGGTGAGGAAAGCCAGGATCTGAGCACGGCGGGAAGGAGGGAGGAGGGAAGCTGAGGTGGGCAGGCCAACACAGGACGGCCGAGGATGCCCACCTCGGCGGATACAGCTGCTTCTCATCTTCCACCCCACACGCAGCCGGAGCCGGGTCACAGCTGTCCCCCGGCAGCCCTGGCCCAACTGTCCCAGAGCCAGAACAGCCAGCTCAGAGTGCCTGCACAAGACAGTGCCTTTTCCTGGGCAGCTGATGAACTAGGGGGCACTGGGGAGCCAGGCTCTTACTTTTCACCCTTCCTAGATGTTGGGTGGGTTGGGAGGTGCTCAGTTCCACGCTCAGCAGGTCAGGAGGGTCCATGGGGTTTCCCAGGTACAGTCTGTGGGGAGAGAACCGGGTCAGAGGGTGGGGGCTGGGGGAAGGGTGTGGAGTGGTGACGGTCGTGGGGAACCTCAGGAGGAGATGCCCGGGGTCAGGCAGAGAACAAAACCCTGAGTGCATGTAGGGGACCATCTTGTCCAAGCCCCGCACAGACTTGGGTCTGGAGCACAGGACGTGCAATTCCCCGAAGACGGTACTCAGGGAGGGTGTCATGGAGAGAGGGCAGAGACAGAACTGACTGCAGGGTGAAAGGCTTGGACTGAAGGGGCTCCAACAATACCCTACAAAGGCAGAGCTGGCCCTCCATGACCGCCATGGCACCCCAATGTCTAGCAGCCACCTGCTGGCACACTCTCCTGTCCTGCTGGGCCCGCTCCCCTGTCGGGGTGCGTAGGAGGCACCCTTCTGCCCCGCTGCCAGGTGGGAGAGGGGCTGGGCCACTTGCCCTGCTCCCGATTCACCCTCTCAAACCCTGTGCTGACTGTCAGGCCTTGGGACTTAGTCACTGAGCTGATGAAAGCCTGGAGGAATGGGGCTGGGCTGGCCGCAGCACGCCAGGAGCAGGGCAGAGGGTGCCGGGCCACCTTCTGGAGGGCGTCTACACACCTCGCCCCAATTCCCACAGGCCCGTGCTGGCTCACGCCAGCTGCTCTCCCAGGGCTTCGGGTTCTGGTGTGTGGGGGCAAGAGGGCAGGCCTGCTTCACTGTGCCTCTCAGGGCAGAACCGAATGTCAGGAGAAGTCAGGAGAAAGGGCTGCCTCGAGGCCTCCTGGGGCCAGCAGAGAGGCATGAAGCCTGGGCTGAGGAGCTGCCAGGTGGCTCGCTGGGGTAGGGCACCCAGGAAGTGACTGATTCTTCTCCTCTGTGTCCTCCGCAGAGGACAGGTCCCCAGTGACCTCATCCTTTCACTTAAAGGAGACTGAACCCCCTGCCAGGTAGAGAGTGAGCACGCAGGGGCGGGGGGTGTTGCCTAACCTTCCTCCTGGGCTTTCCCCACAGGGAGCTCTTTCTCTGGGCCCCCAGCTCACCCCCTGGCACCTGTGCACACCCCAGGGCTTGACCCAGCAGGCTCCATCTCCCAGACTCTGCACAAACACTAGGGGGCATGACAGAAACCCTCCTGCTGAACTCATTCCAGAGGCTGTTCTCAAGTCCATGTTCCTAAGGTCGGTGTTCTGGGGGGGTTCCACCAAACAGAAGTGTGCCTCCATCCTCTGAAGCTCCTAACCTCAGTTCTGCCTACAGGGAACAGCTTTCGGGCAATAAGAGACCCTCTGCCCTATTGTTGTGACAAGGACCTTGGCAGTGAGAGCCTGCATACCCAGGGAGG
The DNA here is from genome assembly GCF_018350215.1 of Panthera leo. Lineage (NCBI taxonomy): Eukaryota > Metazoa > Chordata > Mammalia > Carnivora > Felidae > Panthera > Panthera leo. The sequence continues at coordinate 71,375,180 of NC_056687.1, forward strand.
AGCTGCTGACTCTGGAGCCACAGGTGACCCCCACCCCCAAATGCACTCACTCATCAATCTTGTCGGGGAAGCCCCAGCAGTGGCGGGGGTCACTGTCGCCATGTCCCGTGTGGATGAAGCTATTCTGCAGGGGTTGGCTGATGTCCTGGGCTGAAAGGCCAGCCACGGAGGTCACCACGTTGCGAGGAAAGGGTCCCACACACAGTGTCCGGGTGTTCTGTCCACGCCACCAGTAATTCTCAGCCCTGCTCAACAGAGATGACATGGTGAACACCAGGGTGTGTGAGGTGGCCCCAGGGAGTGGGACCCTTTTCATTCCAAGCTCTCTCCAGCCAGAATATATCTGACTATCTTGGCAGGAGGGGACCCAAGGGCTATGGCTCTGAGACCAGGCTGGTCTGTCATCAGCCTGCCTGCCCCACAACCTGTCACTCTCCCAGTACAGGGCCTGTCTGTTTATACACTCCTTACCCTAAGACACTTAAGTGGGTCAGACAACCTTTTCCGACAGTTTACAAATAAGCAGATAGGTTACAAATAAGTGACAGGACTTGCCTACACTTCCCAGACAGATCATAGCAGACTCAGGATTCAAATTTGGCTGTTCGTCTGCAGCTACCAACCTTCCTATAAATCTGCCTTGCCTCCCTCCTCCCCGGCAAGGCCTGTACCCCTACCCTCTGGCCACCTGACCTTGCTATTCAGCCCAGTTCCCGGGCATCCTGAGCTGCAGTGGCCAAGGGAACACCATGGCCTTAGCACTGGGCTTGGAGCCAAGCCCCCCAGCCACACTCTGTCTCCTGCATGCAGCCCCTTGTGAATTTGGAAGCACTGCAAGCAACCCACGCCTTCCCATCACCAGTTTTTGTATCTCCAGTGTCTTCCACCACCTCTACGCAGGGCTGTGGGACCTGTGCCCTTAACCCTGGTCATCTCCTGGGGAGTTCTACTCGTCTTAAATAAGGGGTCTATAAGGGGACCCAGCCTCCCAGTGCGGCTGGACTGTGGGACCACCCCCTCCCCACTCTGATCTCAGACACAGAACCTCTACTGACGTAGCCTAAGCCTAACCCTGAGTTGGGGTAGGATGGTGCCCTCCTGGACACTTCAAGTGGCAGGATGCAGCTCCTTTGTCTGCCACTAGGATCGCTCACACCAGACGACATGGGCAGAATCTGAGCTAAGGCAGAGGTAGTGCAGCCTCATGCTGCTGTGGTGGACACATGCACACACCCAGTCAACCCCCACCTGGGCAGCCAGGAGCATCAAGGTCTCCTCCAAACTGGAGCCAGACCACAGGGACCAAGGGCAGATGGAGGCTGAGCTCCTGGACCCTCCTCCATGAGGTGACATGGCCCGTTGGGGCAGCACGACCTCAATCAGCCTGCTCTGGAGATCACAAGTCAAACCCCATGAGCACAGCAGTGCTTGGGAAGCCAAGAGGTGGGGCGGCAGAGGGCTGGGAGCCCAGCCTCCCCATAAACAGGGCCGCTGACCAGCCTACCACCAGACACAGCAGCCCTGTGATTACACCCTGCCCTAGGGTGGGAAGGGCAGGAAAGGAAGCAAGAAGGGAGGACAACACCCAGGAAGGGACAAAGCCCATTGGAAAACAGCAGGGCTGTTCCGAGAAGAGAACGTCCCCTAGCACCCCAGTCCCGGGGACTGGCTGAGGTCGAGAGCCTCCCATGAAGCAGGGTGAAGAGGGATGCCTGACACCAGGGGACCCCCTGCTGCTCTCTGCCCCCCCCCACCCCTGCACCCAACGGCTCCCTGGGTTCTGCGTACCCCTTAACAGACCTTCTAAACACCAACCCCAGGCTGGACACTGGACTCTGCTCTCCACACCTCTTCAGAGGTGCTCATTAACCTGGGTGAGAGAGGTAACCGAGGCAGAGAGATAGTTCAAAGTAGAACAGAAGCATGTCCAAGACCAGTTCCACCCTGTGACCCTATCTTCCCTGTGTCGACCCTGAGCAAGGCCAGACTGGCAGGTCACTCCCTCCACCCCCTTCCTTTTGCCAGCACAGCCGAACACACAGGGGCTCCTTTGGACCCACTTCTGAGAGTGAGAGATGCCAACCCACCTCCCTTTATTATAGGTATGGCCGAGGCAAGAGCCTCCAGGACTGCTGGGAGTCCCGACATCACTTCCCAAAAGATCTGTGCTACTAGGGGAGGGGAGCTGGAGGGCAGGGCAAGTGTTAAGACAGACACCCTCAGAAGCAGCATCCTCTCGACAAGGCTCAAATGTAAGTCTTGAGATGGCCAATGCTGTATCGTGCTGCCTACCTGTGCCCCTCTGAGAATCAGTAGGGCCGAAGTACCAGCAGCTCAGAGAGGACTGAGGCCACCCTCCCCACCCTCCTGCATTGGCCACACCCGCTCCCCCTCCTTGAACAGGCCAGAGTCTCCATAGCAATGGGAGGGCTAGGCCTACCATGGGCAGACACTGCAGTGAGGACAGAAGTCCTTGGGGGAACAGGAGAAGGGGCCAGCACCTCCAGCACGAACTCTCTATTTCCTGCTACCTGTCAGTATCCTGGGACAAGTACAAAGTGGAGTGGCACCTGGGAAGCCAAGGCCTGAGCTGAGAACATGCCGCAGGCTGCCCCTGCTCTATTTGGGACCAGCTTCTGGAAATCTCAGACCTCTGTCCCACTCCTGGTCTAAAGTAGTTCAGAAATGGCTGATAAATGTTGCTTGAATATTCTGCTCAAAACCCCACCCCACTCACCTCTCTCTGAGAGACCCAGGCAGCCCCTGGTTTTGAGAGACAACTTAGGCCCTTGCATCCCCCTCCCCTACCTACCACTGGGAGCAGAGGCTCCAGGGACCAGGCCAGACCAGGCCAAGGCCCAGAAGACAGACTTCAAAACCTCTGTCTCCCTTCTCTAGATCTATAAAAATGGAACATGAAACAGCTGCCAGCCATCCTAATTTCCAAGTAAGAACCCATGGAAAAGACCCAAGTCATCATTTGTCCTTCCATCTAGACAGCACCTCACAGGCTCAGCAAAACATCTAGGTGTCCTGTCTCTGCCCACCGCCCGCTACCCCGAGAAACACTGAGCCTACGGAACCAATCAGAGCCAGGGACAAGGGGGCTCTCAGACTCCACTTGGAAACAAACACTGGCACAGCTTCCGCAAGAGGAGTCCAAGGCTGACAGATGAGCAGAAACAGAGCAGAGAGCCAGGCTAAGAGGAGACACAGAAACAGAGACCCACACGTACAAGCCCAGACCCAAAAAGACACACACGAACAGAGAGCCCCTCCACTAGGAGACATGGAGACAGAGGCAGCCAAACAAACATAGAGACATCTGGGCACTGAAAAGACAAGGGGGCAGAGTTAAAGCTCTGGTACCATCCGCATACAGGCCTACTCCCAAAGCCTCACCAGCTGTTGTGGCCTCCTGCCCCTCACCTCCCACCTCCTGAGCAGCTCCAGGAACCAAGAGCAGGCGCTGTGGTCCAAGTCGGCCATGGCCCTGGAGGAGGAGCCCAGCAAGCCCACACTGGCAGGCAGCTGCGGAGCCAGCAGCCCAGGCCAACCGGAGGCTGTGACGCAAGGGCAGGGCAGGGCACGACCACAGTGCCTCCCAAGAGGAGCGGCTCCCCTGGGGCCCCACCTGTTGCCCGCCTAGCTCTGGTGGTAACCCAGGGTGCCAGCTCCAGAGACACACACCCCAGGAACACAAGAAGCAACTGAGTCACCCGCTGGGGACCACTGGGTCCCCACTGAGAGCAAGGGATGGGGGAGGTAAAAACCCGAGGGCTACGGTGCACAAGATGGGTCAGGTTCAAGGTCCTCCTGCTCTTGGAGGTAGGAATGGATATAAGTCCAGACTTCTGAATTAACACCCTGCCATGCCCCTCTAGACAGGCCCTCACCCTAATCTTCCTATTTCCGGAATGCTCCCCAGTCCCTTGTCTGGCTCCTCAGCCCCAAACCCACAGACTGTCTTCCTTCCTGTCCCCTGAGCCTCTCTCCGTCTAAAAGCTTTCTGCTTTCGTTTACCACCACTAACTCCCCAAACTTCACCCCCACAACTTGTTGGTTTGTCATTCATATTCTCAGACTGGGCCCAAAGGCTAGGCAAGCCCTGGCCTGGGGAAGAGGTGCTGGGGCCACAGTGAGGGTAGGTCATGTCCCTCCACAACCAGCTTGGGCTCCAGGGCCTACTCTATCACTCTGACCAAACGCAGAAGCTCTCCCCTCTCACCAACACCCCATGAGGCACAGACTGAATGAACTAAAGGCCCCAGACCCCCAGACCTGAAGCCCAGGTAGAAATGGCTCTGTAGGAAGCGAACCCTGTCCTCATCCCTGCCTGGCTCTGAGTCAGAGGAGCTGGGAGCACAGGGGATTTCCTCTGCCTTGCTCCTCTTCCTGGTCCTCCATGCTCACCCCCTACCCCAAAGGCACCTCGACCCCGCCCTGCCCCAACCAGTTCCTCGGCAGCCCTGGGGATCAGATAACAGAGGGTGGGGTGAGTGGTGGGTAGGGCCTCCTTAGCAGAAGGGCTTGAATGGGGGCTACAGGTAGGAGACATGACTCAGGAGATGCTGCCTGGAGGCAGAGACGTGTGTCCCAGGTGTCTGGGCAGGGGCAGGTAAGGAATGGGGACTGGGGACAAAGGAGCCCAGGTGGGCAGCCCAGCAGAAAATGGAGGGGAGCCCCAGGAGGTGACAGTGGGGCTCAGTGGGAGGGCAGAGGCTGCCAGAAGAGGGTGGGGCTGCTTTGAGGTTCTGACAGGTACCCAGCCGGGTAGTCTAGAGTCCCTGTCCTGGGAGGAGGTGGGAAAGGAAGAAAGAGAGGATGAGAGGAATGTTCAGGAGTTCCAGAGTCCCTAGTTGTGGCCCCAGGGCCAAGGCTGAGCCACTTCCTTTGCCTCACCATATTGGCAGTTTGGCTCTGACCCACACAGCCAGGACTGGAGCCGAGTGGGAAAAGGGTGAAAGGGTGGTGCTAGGCAGGGAAAATCCCTCTTAGCAGCAGCATCTGGTACTTAACCCCAGGCACTCAAGACTGGACCCGGGCCTGTCCTCCCCTTACTGCACAGCTCAGGCTCCCCACAGCCTGTATTGCCATGGGAACCTTGGAGGCAGAAGAGCTCTCAGCCAGCAGGCCCCTCCACCCTGCACCCTTCAAGGCAGCGTAGGCGCAGCCTCACGCTCCCTACCTTCCCTCGATGACGGTGATGACGTCGTTCATCTGGATGTGCAGCTTGTCTGGCTCCTCAAAGTCCTGAAGCGCCCTCATGTCAGTGGGCTGGGCCTGGGGGCGGAGACCCGTCACTGCCCACCCTGGGACTGACCCCTGCTGGGATACCTCAGCCCCCATGGGCAGACCAGCCCTCACCTCCAGCAGGAAGTCCCGCAGGGCCACAAAGGTGGGTCTGTCCTCTGGCTTGTGAGCCCAGCACTGAACCATGACATTGTAGATATCCTGTGGGCAGTCCTCAGGCCGCGGCAGGCGTTCCCCCTCCTTGTCAATCTTATGCAGAATCTGGCGGTGGGGTGGTGCAGTTTGAGCACAAGCAGAGCACCCAGCTCTTCACTTCCCACCTTCCCTCCAGCCCATGGAACAACTGGAGCTGTGGGCTGCCATGCCTGCACCCCAAAGAAAAGGTCTGTCTCCAGGAGCCTATCCCTGGGCCTCTGACCCTTATCCCCTGGCTGGGGCCTCTGGATAGGTGGCTATTACAAGGGAAAAGAATGTGAACAAGCCCCAGTCTGCCCCTCTCCTGACCATTGGAGGCTCTTCTCTTTGCTCAACTATTTGAGAGGTCATGCAGACACCGGGCAAAGGGGACAGGAACTCCAGCAAATAAGAGCTAGTTCCAACAGGGCCAGGTTGGGAACCAGGAATCAAATCAGCCCCCACCCATCCTGTAGGGAGCACATCTCCAGCCACTCACCTGACTGCCATTGAGGCCAATCCAGGGCTCCTGGCCATAGGTGAACATCTCCCACAATGTTACCCCAAACATCCAGGTGTCACTGGCATGGGAGAAGGTACGTGTCTTCAGGCTCTCAGGAGCACACCTGGCAGAGGCAGGGGTCAAAAAGAAGGCCCCTCAGAGCACACCCACCCACATCAGCCCAATGGACAGAACATATTCATTCAACAAACGTGTTGTTACCCTGTGTGCCAGGCTCAACAGCAAGTATTGGGACACGTGCAAAGTGAACAGGGACAGGACATGTTGACTATGGGGTGCACAGATGGAGAAAATCATCTATGTTCGTGTCTTTATTCACATGAAGCCTGGGGTAGGAAGAGGGTGAAATTCCCAGGTCAGGGAAGCCAGGAGGTCAGAGGCTACAGGAGTTGGTGAGGGGATAAGATCTCAGGCTGTTTTCTAATTGTGGTGGGAGGATGACAATTTCCGGATTTGGGGCAGGATCCTGGGATTTGGGTCATTTCAGCAGGAAGGTGTGGGTGGGAAATTTGGATAGGGTCTGGGGAAGAACCAAAACGGGTGGAAATAGTTACACTCACTTCACCCAAACATCCCACACTCCCTCTGGGACTCCCTTTTAGGTGAGGAAGAGAAATGTCACTGCAGTGAGGCCAGCAAAGGGGTATTCCGGGGTGGGGTGAGGTACAGAGCAACGGGGAAGCTGACCGAATGGAGAATCAAAGACTCTCTCCTGGGACTGGAGAGCTGGCCCTGCCACTCAAAGGGGGTGGGACCCAGGGACAGTCACTCAAGATCTCTAAAGCCTCACGGTCCTCATCTGTGAAATGCGAGTAACAATAATCTGCTTATTTCACAGTGCTATGATAAGGGGACCTTATAATTTACCATCCAAACCAGGATGCTTGGGTGTGAAGGGGGTGCTATTAATTACTCCAGAACAACAGGCATAACGTAATCTGAAATGTATGGTCACTCTACATATAAAATCAGTTATTAATTAGGGTGACCGTACATCCTGGGTGAGAAGGGTGCTCTGGCAAGAACTAGATCTACTCCTCCCACCCCAAAACAAGGAGACTACACTCCTCTGGGTGCCTCCAAAGCCAGTGGACCACGATGGTGTCAGCACAGGATGAGTTCACACAGGAGCTAGGGTAGGGCCAGGTAGCACTTCAGTGTGCAGGTAAACATCCCTGGTCAATCTACAAGGCCCAGTATGGTCTGGCCCTGCCTGCAGCTAGCTCTACCTGAAACATACTTGCCAACCAGTCTGCCTGGCGAACTTCTGGTATTTCAGAAGCTTAATACGGAGTCCTATAGGATGCCTTTTTGAACTCCCGCAGCACTTACCCCCGTGCACCATAGTACCTGGTACATGGGCCCAGAGAATTCCTGGATGAATGAGTGAATGGACTGCGCACAAGAAGGGCATCCCAGACCCAGAGAAGACAAAGGTTGTTGTGGTTACAGAAGGCCTGGAAACTCTGAGGCCCAGGTACACAGGGACCAGGAGGGGTAGGACGGGGTCCAGGCCCTGTGAGCCGGCAGCACCTGTCCCTCACCAGGCAAAGGGCACCTTGCGATGCTCTTGCATGACATAGTGGTCGTCATTCTGGGGTAGTGCACGCATCAACCCGAAGTCCCCAATCTTGACCAGGTCACGGGTGGCCAACAGCAGATTTCGGGCAGCCAGGTCACGGTGAATAAAGCGCTTGGACTCTAGGTAGCCCATGCCCTCAGCCACCTGCACGGCGTAGCGGCTCAGAGTTCCCAGGAGGAAGTGGCCCTGGTGCTTGCGCAGCCGGTCCAACAACGATCCCAGCGGCGCCAGCTCTGTCACCTGAGGCCATGGAGGAGGCAGGAGGAATAAGCGTGGCTGAGCCCTGCCCCTCCCTCAGTGCCCCAAGCTGGATGCTCCTTCCTGGCCTGCCCTCGGGGGACCTCTGAGAGTTCTACAGCTTCCCAAGCCTCTCCCTCCAGGTAACGTGGGAACCTGAGGCCCGAGAGAAGCAACCCACAGAGGCTCAGATTAGAATTTCTAAAAACTAAACTCTAAAAAAAATAATAATAATAAAAATAAAAAATAAAAAATAAACCCTAGGGCCAGTCCCTCCTGTGAGTGCAACTGTCTGCCAATGAGCACAAACAAAATCCAAAGACAGACATGGCCTCCAGCAGACACAGTACCAGGCTGGGCCCCCTAGGAGCCAGTCTGCCACATCAGGTGGGGGACCAAAGCATCTTCGTCAGGATGGAGGGAGTAACCACCACACAGGCAGGAGGAGGGGCAGATCTGGGGGGCCCAGAGACCCTCCTTGAGCACCTTGCCCTCTGCCCACAGCACTCACCATCTTCATGGGCGGCGTGAGCACCACACCATAGAGACGAATGAGGTTTCGATGGTCCAGGGAATGCATGGCATTAACCTCCCGGATAAAGTCATCCATGGCCTCTGGCTGGCTTAGCACATCAGGCTTCAGGCACTTCACAGCCACACTCACCTGCCCAGAGTGGGGAGCAGAAGTCAGGACAGGTCCCAGGCCCCAACACTCTGAGCCAACCTGTCCCTCCTCCCAACTCAACCCAAATATCCCTGCCTCAGATCTGCTCATCTGGATGGATGAGCATGTATGTCACAGGTGTCTGTGGGTTGGCTGGGAGAGGGCAGCCCTCCCTTGGGCCTCTCCTTCCTGGGGGAACGTCCAGATTAAACAGCAACCATAAAATAAGAGATGATCAGTATGATGACAGAATATTAAAATCTTGTAATAAGATGGAATATTAAAATGTTTTTGGTGTAGAAGGAAAATGCTGTAAATATAATGACAAGAAACTAATCTATAGTGACAGAAATCAGAATAGTGCTTCCCTTGGATAAAGAGGATACTCAGTAGAAGAGGCAGGAGGGAGCCTTCTGGGTGCTGGAACTGCTCTTAATCATGATCTGGGCAGTGGTCACATAGGTCCGTGCATATGCAAAAATTCACTAAGCTGTCCACTCAAGAACTATGCACTTTATTGTATACATGCTACCTATCTTTCTGGGGAAAATGTTTAGAATACCAAGATGAAAAGGCAAGGTTTTAAAAGTTGCATTCAAAATTTGTATCTTCACCAAATTCAACAAAATACCTGGGGTGAAAAAAAGCAGAAATGCTAACTCTGCTTCCCCTGAGTGAGGGGATTACAAACAATTGTTTTTTCTTATTTTTTTAAAAGTTTTCAAACTTTTACAGTAAGTAAATTATTTTCATAATTGGAAAAAGAAACAGAGATGTCTAATTAAACCTGAGCATGTAGTCCAGAGGAAGCCCCTTTCTGATCTGTGCCCAGCCACACCACCATCCCAGCAGAGGGGAAAGATCTGCCTCAGAGGGTAGAGTCGGGGAAGGCCAGGGTGGAGGGAGAGTGGGGATGGACTCTGCCAGAGTCTCTTAGGGGCCTGTCCCTCCGGCTCACCCCACATGACCCAGAAAGCTTACCGTCTTCCCTGAGGGGGCGTCCCACTCGCCCCTGCGCACCACGCCGAAGGAGCCATCTCCTAGCTTCTCGAAGAGATGCAGGTCCTTCTCCCCAATGAGGCACGTGAGGCTCTGCAAGGGCCCCTCCCCTGCTGGGCCCCCTGGAGTGGGCAAGGTCTTCCGGAAGGTGCTCTGAGAGTGATGAGGAGGGAACTCAGCCTCCAGTCGCTTTCCACTGAACACCTGTTTGAAGGCAGCCAGGGGCCAGATGGAACTCTGAGGTCCCAGAGCCAGTCACTCAGTCCGGCCCACAGGATCCTCGGCTAGGCCTTCAGAGAGGTCCTGGCTTTGCCAAACTGCCAGGGGGCAGCCTGGCTGGAGGCCCACCCACCCCCCACCTCCAGATCACACCCTCAAACAGGAACCCACAGTCTCAGTGTGGCCTCAGAGTATGTGCCAGAAATGGACTGACAGGCATGTAGCTCATGACTGCCATAGCCCCACACCCAGCTGTAGGGTCAGGGACAGCCTAAAGCCACTCCAGACCCATCTTGTGCACCACCTGTCCCTCCCTATCCCCCTACCCAGCACAGACTTGGGCCCCTAACCAGAGCAGATGGGCAGGAGCCTGAGGGGCCCTCCACAAACACCTCCCTGTCCATTTTTAGCCCTGGCCCCTTCTCTGGGTTGCCCATTTGGCGCTGTCTGTCTCCACCCTCCCTGGGGAGCTGACTGCCCTTCATCCTGCCAGGGGAGAGGATAATTTGAGCCTGAGGTTGGACCGTGAATGTGTGCGGGGTGGGGGTGGGGGGGTATGTGCAGATGAAGCAAGGTCTTGCTGGGGAAAGGCCTGGGAAGACAGCTGGGCTTCTGGAGGAGCTAGAGCTGAGAGCTGGGAAACGAAGACTGGAGGTGACTCTGTGACCTGGGATGTGGAGAGAAGGGGCCAAAGGTCAAGGGACAGGAGGAAGGAGACCCTGAGTAGCACAGTTGGCCCCATTAGTCTGACTGGGGCTTCCAAAGCCTTGGCCTGAGGCTGCAGACTCTGTCCAGTTGGGCCCCTGCCCCTCAAAGGCTGGCAGAACCTTGTCCGTATGGGGTAGGCGCGTTTCCAATCTGAGAGCCTCTTCTAGCCACTGCTCCGTCCTTCATCCTAGTAACTGAAATCCCTTATGTTTGTAAGCAGTGTTCAGCTAACAAGGCCCTTCACAGCCTTTATCTCCAGGGACCTTTTCCGCCGCCCCGTGAGGGGAGCTGGGCACAAGTGCCACCACCACGGTTTTACTGAAGACATGCCTCAAGTCTGGAGAGGTTCGCTGACTGACCTGAAGACCTCCTGCATGGTGGTCCAAGATCCCCGAACCCTGGCACACCGCACAGCTCCTCCCTCCTACCTTCACCCGCCCGACAAACTCATCCTTCCCTAAAACCTGGGCAAGGGACCAGGACAGTGTCCCCAGAAAAGGCCACAGGCTCCCAAGAGACAGCCCCTTTGCCAGATCGTAGCCAGGAAATCTCTGCTGCCCAATCCTAGTCCAGCTGTTCTGCCCTGCCCACCCCCCATCCCAGCCCTGAGGCCAGAAGTGGGGAGGGAAGGCCCCTGGCTGGTTCACTTCCTCTCACATTGTCTTCCAGACAATGGGCAAAGCTCCACTGAGTCAGACCAGGGACTCACCACTCCACAGACCCAAATTAGGGCAAAGGGAAAGGGGGGCAGATTGTGGGGAAGGAAGTGGTCAGCAGGGCCAGATGACCAGAGAAACCCTCTGCAGACTAGGGAGGGCGGGGGGCGGGGGAGGGAAGCAAGGCAAAGATGTGCTAGGTCCAGACAGTCCCCACCACTCTGTCCTGGACACTGGCCCCAACACTCAGACTGAGCAAGGGCTCAAGTTACGGCGCACTTGTCAACGGGTGCCTGCTCCACACCCAGCGCCACTGCACAGCGGGAGGGGAGGTAAAGCCATCGCCGCACACAGGCTACTCACGTGCCATCTCTGGTGGAGACAGACACTTAGCTGGGTGGTCCTACAAGTACCCTGCCCGGTAAGACCTTGGAGGAGGGAGGTCTGTACAAAATACAAGATCATACCTGCCTGGGAATGGGGGAGTTTCCTAGGACTAACATCAGAGCTGGGCCTGCAAGGCTGCCCACCCCATCTTGTTCCTCATTCACGCACCTTGCTCATCCAAGACTTGCGTTTGCACATGGCCTTTCTCCTCTTCACAGCCTCCCACAATCGCCGCTGTCCTGCAGAGAAAAAAGGGGAATCAAATGCTGTTAAGGTAGTTCACAGCCCCCAGGGCCCCCACCTGCATGCTTCCTTGGTCCCCCTGGGGCGGGCCCACCACTAGATACTGCCTAGCACAATGACACCAAGGAAACAGACCATTCTAACCAACCAGGGGCCATAGTTAGCCAGATGGTCACAGCATTCCACTTCTAGGCAGTGGTTCTCGAACTAGATGGAGGTGTTTAACCACCAAAATTGAACAGCAGTGGTCTTTTTCCAACCCTCAAGGGGGGAAAAAAAGGCAATGTGTAGGATTTACCCAATTTTGTGTTTTTCTCCCATAAAATTTTATTGTTACTTGCATCAGATACCAACTATCCAATCCCAAAGTAGTCTATGTCAGTGTCTAATTTAGCACGTTATTACTTATTCAGCTATTTTAAGTTGAATATACTAATAAGTTTCTAATGCTCTACAAGGAATACCATGGCTTCTAGATGCTATGATCACTACTTTTAGGATAAAAACTTATAGAGCATATTTTTGTGCATGGGAAAGAGACAGAATGAGTTCAATTTAAAGCAGATCTTTGTGAGGGAGAGAGAAAAAGAGACAGATTAAGAGAAAATTTGCAAATCATCTGAGGGTTTTTAATCTTCTCTTCTCCATACAGATCTCTGGACATTGACCCCTCTGATGTTCAGAATGGTGAACAGAGCAGACTCAATGCCATGTTTATAAAGGAGGAGGAGATGGAGGAAATACATCCTACAAACGTCTGAACAAACCAAAAGCAGCATTTTTTCAATCCTGAGAATCCAGAGCTTTAAGTATGACTTCATTCTCCTCAAACTCCAGTTCACCTTTACAACTGCTAACTGTTCTCATGCACTCACTGCGTGCAGCATCTACTGATGCAGCGAGAGTTCTCAGCTATGCCACCCCAAGGAATAAGGAGGAGGGCTCTTCCAACTGGCAATCCTGAGGATAGAGGAGGTAAACGGTCAGTGGGGAAGCAACAAGCAAGGCCAATATCCCCACCTACCAGGCCGGCCCATGCCAATCTTCTCCAGGTCCTCATTCTTGACATACTCAAAGTGGGACAGGCGGGTAACATTGAGGTCATCGCGGAGCCGCAGGAAGTACTGTTGTAGCTGCACCTCGGACAGCAGCTCAAGCAGCCAGCCCGTGCCCTCCTCGGGCTGCATGCTGCTGCTCCCCAGCCTCTGTGGGGAGGGAAGAATGGCTCAGGGACCAAGGGGTACAGGGAGGTGGCAGGGGACCCTGTCCTGAGTGTCCTAGGCTCACCCACATTCTACTAAACTGCTTCAAGGGAAGGACTCAAACCATGTTCTTGCTCCCCAAAACAGCTGTACAGAATGGCCTATACTCCTGTGCCCCTCTTCCTGCCAGCAACAAGGGTAGAATTAGGACAACTGGAATACAGCCCAGGCCCTGGAGTCAGGGTCTTAAGCCCAAACTTTGTGATCTGTGGCTGAGTGATATGAGATCAACCTCTCTGCTTTCAGAGAGTCACAAACCCTTTGAGAACAATGAAAACTATCGATTATGTTTCCAAGAAAACATACACATTCTTACTCATGAAGTTTCCATTAAAAAATTGGGGGGTGGGGCGCCTGACTAGCTCAATCAGTCGAACATGCAACTCTTCTTGATCTCAGGGTTTTGTATTGTAGAGATTACTTAAAAAATATTTTTAAAATATTTTAAAAAACAATTGGTCGGGGAGGGGTGCCTCCCCTCAGTCAATTAAGCATCCGACTTCAGCTAGGTCATGATCTCGCGGTTCATGAGTTCAAGCCCTATGTCTGGCTCTGTGCAGACAGCTCAGAGCCTGGAGCCTGCTTCGGATTTTGTGTCTCCCTCTCTCTGCCCCTCCCCCACTCACACATTGTCTCTCTCTCAAAAATAAATAAACATTAAAAAAATAGAAAAAAAAAACAATTGGGGGGGGGGGTGCAGGGTCCCTTGAGACCTATCCATAGGCTCCTTGGACCTGATGGACCCCAGGGAAAGAAAGCACTGTGGACTAGATGAGCTCTAGCTAAGTTTCACCCAATGCCTGACACCACCAGAGGCTGTCCCCTCACCATCCCACAGACCACTCAAGTGCCCTTAGAACCACAGTGAGTGGAAGACAAGAGGCAGGCAAAGGCTGGGGTCAGCTTTCAGATGCCAGCTCAAAGAGGCAGCCCTGCTTAGCTCCATCAACAGTTATCATCATAGACTACTGCCCAATGTCATCAAAGCTTTTAATTTTTTCAAGAAATACTGGAAATCTGAATCTATATGTGAAATGTGACCACTAAAATTCTTTTTGAAAAGGTAATATATGCACATGGTAAGATATTCAAAAAGCACACAGGAGCCATAAAGTCTCATTCCCTGCCATACTGCACAGCCACCTAGCCCCCTGTCCCCAAAACCAGCTGCCATAAATGACTTTTACACATCCTTCCAGACTTTGTTTCGCCCACACACACACACATTTACCCATTACCCACACCATTCTGTTCCTTTTTACTTAACATTACATCTTTCTCTTGACTTTTTAATTATATCGACTAATTCAAGTTTGAAATACACACACACACACACACACACACACACACACACACACACGCTGTACAAGCCAAGCAAAACACATGTGCAGGCTATAATCAGCCAATAGGCCACCAGTGAGTGACCTCTGACCTACACTCTGTGCGGTCCAGAGAAAGAGGACAGGGCACCCATAACACAAAGCAGCCTGGCCCACTGGACACCAAGCCCATCCTTGTCCAAGTAAGACCCGACAGAGCTGAGAGCTTGTCCAGGCCGGCCCATGACCTGTGTTCAATCCCCACGGAGGAAAACCCACAAGAAGGAAAAGGCCAGCTGCCCCTCGACACCCCACAAGTCAGAGGTGGCCCTGGCCTCCAGCTCTCAACACAGGCTCACCAAGAGAAGCCGGCGCTTGCAGCCCAGGCGGAGCATGAGCCTCCTGCCCCCACAGTTCCCAGCGGTGTTGCCAGCCTAGCAGCAGGACATCAGAGCTTCCCAGGCAGCTCAGGGCAACGCAAAGAGTGACAAACGGGAATGAGAAGCCCTCAGTTCAAACCCTGGCTCTTCCACCAAGGCAGCTGGGCCAGAGGGGGGTTTTCAAACTTCAAGCTGTGACCCTTTACCTAGATGGTTCCCATGAGGTCTGTGCAGCCTCCTAGGGGACATTCTTGGATGTTGGGGGGCCACTAGTGGCATTTAGTGGGTGACTGGGGGACAAGAATGTAAGTTATCCTGTAATGTGCAGGGGAGTCTCACACATTGTCCCAAATCCCACACAACTTAATTTGTGCGGGTGAAAAACTGGTTTATAAACATCTGAACCTAGAATCGAATCCCATCTTAACATGAGCAAAAATGTACTTTTTGTTTTTTTTTTTTTTAATTTTTTTTTTAATGTTTATTTTATTATTTTTGAGACAGAGAGAGACAGAGCATGAACGGGGGAGGGGCAGAGAGAGAGGGAGACACAGAATCGGAAGCAGGCTCCAGGCTCTGACCCATCAGCCCAGAGCCCGACGCGGGGCTCGAACTCATGGACTGCGAGATCGTGACCTGAGCAGAAGTCGCACGCTTAACCGACTGAGCCACCCAGGCGCCCCTGTACTTTTTGGTTTTTAATACACACTGAATCTTCCTAGAACAGAACTATGGTGTAAAATGAGGGAACACTGACCTTTGCTTTGTTCAGAACTTAGCAAAAGTTGTTCACTAATCAGAAAAATGTCACTGAAGGCAACCTGCCCTTATTATTTCCAAACCCCACTCTCGGTCAGCACTTGTAGATGCTGCCTCCACGGTGGTCCTCCTAGAGGTGTTAGCACTGACTACCTCATCACGTCAGAGTGTACAGACATACCAGAATACATGAAATGCTATCATCACTTTCCTTTTATTTCTCCTTTATACTATAGGTGACATCGTGTTGACTATACACACACACACAGTAAAAAAGTTATATTTTTATTATTTTTATTTAAGAAGAACTATAAAAATAACTCTAACATTTCAACTACACTTATTATATGCCAGGCACGGTTCTAAGCGTTTAGCTGTATTAACTCACTTATCCTCAACAAAACCATTTGTTACACACAAGGGAGTGCATGGACGTTAAGAGGGCAGGGCACTGCTGCTTTCCAGAAGAAGGCCCCAAAGGTGCACTGTGAAAATCACTGACCTAGGCCGTGTCTCTCCGCAGCCTGGCCAGGCAGGGCCAGCCAGCACTTCCACCATCACTACCCTGTCCCTGGAGCAAAGCAATTGCACCCACTACATGCCCCACGATGTGGCCTGCCAGCAGGGCAAGCAGTTTAAAGTCTCCCTCCTCTTCTTGCCCAGTCTCCAAGTCTCAGGGTTCTAGACTCCCCACTCCCACCCTCCTCTGGGGGCAACTGCTCAAAGCCATGCCCTGGGTGGTCAGGACTTGGGGAGACACACAGCCCTTCCCCTGAAGCTGTGCAGAAAGCACACAGTCTGGCATGTTCCTTTTCCCTGAGACACCAGCTAACAGATCTCCCTGCTCAGCTGGACACTCCCCTCCCTGCTCACCAGCCCCAGGGACAGGGTTGCTCTGCGTAGGGGTGTGTGGGGGACAGGGAAGAACACTGGGATCCCAGTGAGAAGAAAGCAATCAGGGTCCTAGTTCTGTCTCTACCACCAGGCCCAGAGTGGCCCTGGATAAGCCCCTTCCCCTTGGCTAAGTGCCCCTTCCCCGCCAAGTTTCTTTGTCTCTGAAGCTTTCCCCCCCACCCTGCTCACAGTCTCCAGCTGTGCGTGTGCCTGGCCCCCAGCACACCCACAGTCCCACACCTGTGTCTGACGTGTGGCGTGGCACTCTCCAGACACGCACAATTCCCGCATACACTTTGCTAACATGCTCACCAACCAGAATGCAGCAGCTGAGGGGAGAGGCCCTGGTCTCAGAACCCCTATCAAGCCCTCAGCCATTCCCGGTCCTGTCCTCTGCTCCTCAGTGAAGTGCTGGCTCTGAGGGGCTGACCCAGTCCCCAGTCAGTCCTACCCACATCCCCAGCCCCCACTCACTGTGTACAGGCGTCGCCGTAGTCTGGCCAGGAGAGGGAAAGAAAGCTCCAGGCCAGGGAACCGACGGGCTGCTGGCATCTCCACGGAGCTGGACCCTCTGACTGGGACCCTGGGACTTTGGCCCAAGATATGAGGGAGCAGAGCCTTTAGCTCCTGAATTTAAGGTTCTGCCCAGAAGGGAAGTTGGCCAAAGACCTGCTCCAGGAGTCCCCCAAATCCCACAACAGGAGTGGGAAATGGGGCAGAAAAAGAGGGTGGGCTCCTTTTCTTTGCTGCACAGCTGTTTCCACAGCTGGCTAGTCTGGCAGGAGGTGAGCTCTTCTCTGGGCTGGCTCAGCCTGGGTCCTCTGTCCTGTTTCTCTGACTTCTCTTCAGTGCAGTGGTCACAGCTCAGCCCTACTCCCTGGCTCCCCCGCCTGACTGCCCTCCCTCCCTTGTCCCTCCCTCCCCGGCTGAGCAGCTCTGACACTGGCTGAAAAAGGACCTTTCTGAATCACTGCCAAAAGGGTGGCGGGAATGAGGGGACTCTTCCTCCCAGCCACCCGCGCTGGCCCCCCTGCCTCCCCATACACAAGGCCCCCTGTCTTTGGCTTCCACCCCAGCCCCCATAGCTGCAGACAACTCTTGGGATTTTAGGGTGGGGGCTATGTGAATCAAGCAGCAACGTACAAAGAGGGGCTACAGGCTCCTACATGGGCTTGTCTGGGGCTGTGGGGGCTAGAACACAGCCTGAGTTGAGGGCCTGGACCCCAGACAGACATTCCTGGGCCCTGCAGGCAGACCCTTCAGAGACCCTCCCCCATCTCCCAGTCCCAGTCTTGGCTGGGTGTCTCCTGGCTCAGGCCCTAATGTGGCCCTGTTACCCTGGTGCCCGACGGAAATAGGAGGCCGGCAGCCTGCCAGAGTGGGGCAGTCCAGCCAAGAGCGAGGGGGGTTGTGGGGGTGAGGAATCTCCACCCCCTCCCCTGGGGTTGCCTTGCACTGCCCACAACATCCAGGGTGCCTCCTCCCCCAGACCAGCTAGCTAAGATCCAAAGCCCCTCTAAACAAACAAATATGCCCCTAGACCCTGCTGGGATGTCCTCATTCCAAAGCAATAGGATTCTAGGCTATAGGATGTTTCTTGTATAGCACCCCCAAACACAGGCAACAGCCTGAGCTAAAAAGAACTGGAGAAACTCCACCAAGCCCCCATTGGCCCCCCATGTTCCTACAGCTGACAAATGATCCCTCTGCCCCTCCTCAAGAGTACCAGCTGCTCCTACACCCCCCTCACTACAGCCCCCAGACACACCTGACAGCTGCAGGAAGTCCTCGCAGGCTCCCTCAGCAACCCCTCCCCCCATCAGCAGCCATGTCCAGAGAGCCCGTTTCTTGTACACTGTTCTCTTGTCCCTATCCAGCTGGCTACCAGCTCTGGGAACCCCAGCTGGATGGTGGGGCAGACAGCTGGGTGAGAGTTTTGGGGAGTTAGCATCTTAGGCTCTCTTTCCAGGGCCTCTCTTAGTGCCCAGCCTTCTTAGCAGGGAGGTTACCTGAAAGGTCAGCCATTTCCTGGTCCAGCCCTGTGGAGGGGTAGGGGGTGTGGGTGTTGGGGGACATGCCAGCTCTCAAGTTCTCAGTCCCTCCTCCTCATCCCTGTGTCATCTACCACACAAAGCTCGTGGATCCAGCCAGGTATAGCCTCCCCTTGGTCCAGTGAATCACCAGTCTGAGGCTGGTGTCAGAGCTAATAGACAAGATAAGGCCGGGCTGAGATCACACTGGAAATGACTTTTCCCAAAACCCTGGCAGACAATGCCCTTGGCTCAGAGAAGCCTACTGCCTACTTCCCACCAGGCACCACCCTGAAGGAGCCCCAGGGACCTGACTTTAGGGGACAATTTAAGCAAAATTACTCCCTCTACTGCAAAAGGGAGGCTGCTGGAACAGAATGGCCAGATTAAAGAGTCTAGCCACCCCCAAAAGATGTGTCCCAAATCATTCAGAACCCCATGCCTGACTCTTCCCTTAGACTTTGGGTAAGAACAAGCCTCAGCAACTTGGTCAGCAATCCAGCTGCAAAAGGCTGTGAGGAAAAGCAAAGCCTGGTCAGAGCTCAGGCCACTTCTTGGACCCCTTCTCTCAGACCCGGAAAACAACCTCCACCTTTTCTGTCCCCATTAGTCCTGTCAGCTATCGCCCTCTGCCGACCAAGAGAGAAAGTGCTTTATCTCCAAGCAGAAGGGAAGCAGCCCCACGAATAACGATCATATTTCCTAAAGCAAATAAGGGCATTTAGCTTGATATGCATATTCAAAAGTAAGCAGGAATGTCCAGGGAACAAGGACTCAGTGCCCATAAAAGACTACACCCAAAGCCTGGCACTGCTTCTGGTGCTCCCACAGGGTGTTGAAGAAAGCCCAAAAGGCAATTTAACTGGGTCCCAGAGAAACCAGAGACACTGAGGCAGGTGGCAGCATCAGTAATTTCCCACCACTGATTTGCCCCTCACCCACCACATACACACACAAACACCTCATTACCCAGCCTCTCAATCCCCAGGATCTGTCCTGGGGCCCAGAAGCACAGACGCCCCTCACTCCTGAGAGGCTGCTGCGGAGCAGGGCTGGGCCCTCAGCTCATTGGCAGATGATGGGGTCTAGGACCCAGCTACCTGGCTATCCCCCAGGCCTCTCCCATTACCTGCTGTCCCTCCTCACCCCCAGCCAGGCGCTGATATGCAGATCTCTCCCCCATGGCACCCAAACTCCCCGGCGTTAGAGCCAGGGAGGACAGCAGAGCCCTCCCGCAGCCCCCGCCCCTCCAGCGGCACCGGCAGCGGCAGCGTCACTGCCCTGCGTCCCGAGGGGCCGGGCCTCCAGCATCCTCCAGAAGGAGGGCAGGGGCTGCTTGAGCGCCTCAACCGAGAAGGCCGGTCCGTACCCCACAGCATACCCACCCACAGCCTCATATCCACCGCTGGTTGGCCAGTGCCCGAGCCGAGCCCGGATGGTTGGATGGTCGCCGTCACCTATGCCGGGCCTGCGACCGGCCCCTCCCCCAATCGCTTCCCCAGCCTCCATTCCAAGGAGCCGCCGCCTCTCGCCTCTCCGCAGCACCACCTGCTGACCCCCGGAGACATCCAGGTGCCTCGACCCCACCTCCACTGACCGCAGGGCCACAGCTCCCCTCAGCCCCTTGGCTACCTCCATGATCCCTGAGCTCCACTGCCACCAATTAGGTCCTGGGGAATCAAGACCTCCCACATAAGGAGGTCCATCCAAGAGGCTCACAGAAAAGGAGCCCCATCCTGACTCGGCCTGAGAACCCCCCCCCCCTCCGTTCACTGGGGCCTGAAGCCTATCTCCCCAATCCGCTTGGCTTCCACCAAGCTCCAAGCATGCGCCCACCTGCCGGACTCCCTGCCGCTCCACTCCGCACTCCACTGCACTCCACTCGCTCAGCGCCCCGAGAACCTGCCCAGTCGTAGAAGCCACGCCTCCGGCACCAGGAGGGAGACCACAGCCCGCCCCTGCCCCACGCCTCTTCCCAGCCCGGCCTTGACATCTCCCTAGCCTCCCCGTCCCCCTCCCCCAAGACTGCACAGGCTGTGCGCACGGGAGCTCAGGGCAGGGCACAGTGTTGGGGCTGACCTCTGGCCTCAGAAGAGTGCCTCGAGTGCCCACACTCCCCGCCGTAGGAGCTGCTCCAACACGTGCCCACGCCGGGCTCTGCCACCCAGCACTGGGGCGAGGCCATTGCCTAGTGATCAGGAAGTCCTACTGCAGAGGCTCCTCCTCTCCCTCCCGCCCTGAGGGCCTCAAGGCGCCCCACGCACACCCTTTCATTGTGCTGGCATCTGAAGCATCCACTGACTCCTTAGTACCAGGTATTTAGGGCTGAGCTCAGGGCACCCTCCACTTCCGGGAGGGTTGGGGCAGAGGAGGAGGGAGATGCTGAGACACCTGCCCTCCCATCAACCAACTCAACCTTGAGGCTAAGGAAAGGGACCCCAGGAGGATACTGGGTGAGTTCCTATAAGGCTCAATCTCCTCACAAGTTCCTTCACCTTGAAGTATGCTGAGGTAGGGGATGACCCGCCAGGCAGGAGATCTAATCCAGGCAGAAGTCCCTGGGTATCTTACAGCAGCTATAGCAGTTTTGTGAGAAGCTGCAAGAACCCAGCCAAAGTCAGGAAGCTGTCCTGACCCAAAGTTAGAGAAAAAGAGCATGAAAATGCCAGGCCCATCCATTCTTCCCTTCACTGGATGAATGGTATGATCCAAATTATTCCTCCTTCCTGCTTTCTCCCTATCTCCTCCCACCCCCCCATTACCCTCCCTTCCTAATGCCATCCTGCCAAGATTCCCACAGGATCCAAACTACCTTTAGGACTTGGGGGATCTACCCTACATGTATACCCCTGTAGTCTACAACTTGCCCCCATATCTCTAAAGAGAGATGGGAGTGGCCAGGAACCAGCTTGCCTCTGCTGTCCACTCCCCTCCCCCAGCCTCTCCAGCAGCATCAGTGAAGTGACAAATCCACACTGAGGAGCAGACATGACATGTAATTTCCGGCCAAGAGATTTTTCCAAAACAATCTACCGTATTCTTGGGAATATATGCCAACCTCACCTCCAAGCCAGCCCTCTCCACCCCTGCCCTCCCTCTTCTCTAAGCTCTAGAGGGAAAACAACATATTGGGAGGAAGGGGGGGGGGGTGCTTATAGTTCCTCTCCCAGCCAGAGGATTATCTTGCCTCCACATGCCAGCCCCACAAAGCCCAGTCAACTTCAACTCACCCCTCCATACACAGGCCCCAAACTTCTGGACCAAGGCCAGGCTGGCTCCCCTTGGGACCTCATCCCAGAGGGAACTGCACCAAGCAACCCCACACCTTCAGGTCAGCCCAGTTCTGACATCACACAGATCTGGGGAGGAGGCTGGCCTGGGGCCAATGGAGAGAGGGGGTGATTCAGACACACACCATGGCTGTCCACACCCTCTCCATCTCCAGGACACAGGGGCCCACTCCCTCCCAGGAGAGCTTGGCAGCTGTGGTTCTGAGGAGAGGCAAAGCTGAGGCATATTTGCTAGTGGTGCTGGGCCCATAGGCCCCAAGTCTAGCCCTGGAGCCTCTTTCCCGTCCTCCTTAACTATCGATATTTCCCCAAGACTTCTGAACTCACCCTTCCTTCTCTTCTCAGTGGATGCTCTGCTCCCTGGGGGGTCACTTCCTCTCCCTCCCCTGCCCCAGGGCTCCAATTACCGTGTGCTGTCTGTCTTTATTTCTGACCACCTGAAGCTCTAGGCCCACATTTACAGACATTTACAGGACAGCTCCACCAGGAGGATGCACAAGTACCACAAATTCTGTATAACCATACTGAGCTCATCATCACCCCCTTCAACTTAGCTAAGGCATGCTCCTATATCCCAACTGAAAATATCACAAGCCAATGCCAGCCACCCAGGCTAGAAACCTCACCCCTGGCCCCCCTGCAACTATAACTTCCTACCTTCCTCACTGGGCAGGACACAAAATCTTGTTTCTGCCTCCTCATTAGTCCTCCCAATGAATACCATTAGGATCAAGAGTCAGACAGACCAGATCTGAAATCTTGGCTCTGTCACTTTGTACTTGAGCAACTTTTGGGCAAATACCTTAACCTCTAAGACTCAATTTCCTCTCCTGTAAAATGGGAAGAAATAGCAGCACCTCCTTCACAGAGTGCAGATTCAATGAGATAATCAACAGCACACTTAGCACAGCACCTGGCACACAGCTGCCTATTGCTATTATTGTCATCTGAAGTCCCTCCCCTGCTTCTATCCTTCTGTAACTCCTCATTGAGCCAAATACAAGGCCCTTCAAGATCCTCCCCTTGCCTATTTGTCCACCTCCATACCTCATCATTTTCTTCAAATGTCCATATTCCAGCCAAATTAAATACTTGCCCTTCCCTACACACACTCCCTTCTTTAACTTTTTTTAATGTTTTTGAGAGAGACAGAGACACAGAGACAGCGGGGGAGGGGGCAGAGAGAAAGGGAGACACAGAATCCCAAACAGGCTCCAGGCTCTGAGCTGTCAGCACAGAGCCCAAGGCGGGGCTTGAACCCACAGACCCTGAGATCATGACCCTGAACTGAAGCTGGACGCTTAACCGATGAGCCATCTAGGCGCCCCACTCCCTTCTTGAATCTTAATGTTTCAGGGTGCCTGGGTGGCTCAGTCAATTAAGTATCTGACTCTTGATTTCAGCTCAAGTCATGATCTCAGTTCGTGAGTTAGAGCCTCATATTGGGCTCTGTGCTGACAGTGTGGAGCCTGCTTGGGATTCTCTCTTTCTCCCTCTCTCTGCCCCTTTCCCACTTGCTCTTTCTTTCTCTCTCTCTCTCTCTCAAAAATAAAGAAAGAAAACTTTAGAAAAAAAAGAACATTTCTCATTTAAAAATTTTTAATGCCTCTGAGCTATTCTCTTTGTGACGGTCCTTCTCTTTGTCTACATGATGAATTCCAACACATCCCCCAAGACCCATGTCATCTCCTCTGTAAATTGCCATTTCCTACCTCTAAATGGTTATTTTTGCTATGCTTCCCATGTTATTCTGTTAAAATAATATTTGAAAACAGGAATGGTATAAACACACAATACAGTTAACTCTTGAACAACATGGGTTTGAATTGTGCGGGTCCACTAATGTGTGAATTTTTTCAATACGGTACAGTACAATGTATTTTCTCTTATGATTTTCTTAATTACAACCTTTTCTTTTCTCCAGTTTACTTTGTTCTAAGAATATAGTACATAATACATATAAAATGTAAAATATGTGCTGTTTATGTTATTGGTTAAGTTTTCCACTCAACTGTGGGCTATCAGTAGTTCAGTTTTGGGGGAGTCAAAAGTTATATGCAGATTTTAGACTGTGTGAGAGGTCAGCACTCCTAGCCCCCACGTGTTCAACAGTCAACTATAGTGTAGTACATGTGGAAAATAGCCAAATCAATGTATAATTTTCAAATTATTCATCACATTCTGATCCTTAAAGGCTCACTGTTCTTATAGCATTCTGTATCAATATATAATTCTACTGAGAGATTCTATGTACACACCTCTACTGTAGTTTGTACCCTGTAAAGTAACCAGCTGTTTTTATCTATCAACTTGAAGGCAGAAGCTGGCAAGGTATCTGGTCAAGAAGAGTTTGCTGAAAGAGACTTAAAACCCATAAGATGGCACTGGAGAAAGGGGGCCTGCTTTACTTCCAGAGGGTATCAGAAATAAGCCTCATTCCCCCACCCCACCCCCCGCCCAGGCTTTGCTCCCTCCCAGTATTTCTAATCCAGGAAAGCAAGCACCTTCATAGAAAGAGGGGCTGCCAATCTCATTACAGCCACTCCAGTACCAGTAAGCTACTTTGCTCCCACAAAGCCGTTTCAGCACCAGCGATGACAAGGCCAGTCAGTTGCTTATGCAGAGGGAGGGCCAGGAATCGGCCTTCTGCAGAAGGCTGCATTCTCACTAGACTGCAGGGACAGCTGGGGTAGGCGATACAACAATGTTGATGGGAAGGAAGCTCAGTTTGTCAGGCATCCCAGCCTCACCATGGGGGTCAAGGGAGTAACAGGGTGGGAAGGCAGGGCACAGAAGCAGGGACCCAGATCAGATACAGGGACCCACTATGCCTCATCTTCGACTCCAACAGAAAAGGAGGTGTGACTTTCAGAGAAGAAAGGAAAAAATCTACCTTTACACAGAACCTATCCACTATACAGACCCACATTGAACTCAACACCTCCCCACATGTACCAACTTGATCTTGAAAGTATTTAGTTGCTGTTTCATGCTCCAGCGGCTCAAGACTGGCATGCCAACCCTGACACTCAGAGACAGGACACTGAGAGCCCTAACACATTCCTGGAGCACTCCTCCCACCAACAAAACCCTACTCATGTGTGACAGAGGATAAATTCCGGCAGCTGTCCGGGTCTGGTGCACATGCACACCATGCAGGCCCTGGTGCCAGGGCTCGGATGCAGGGCACTGCAGAGAGCTGCCTCTTGCCAATCCTCTGGCCCAGGCATCATCACAACACCAAGCAATGCAGTGACTCCCGGGAACGGAGGAAGGATGCAGCACAGCTCCCAGCAGCCAGCCACTCCCAGAGCTCTTCTAGGGCTGGGGCTGCGCAGAGGCTGCCTGGCTGGTCCTCTGCCTGCTGGCTCAGGCCTCACCCCACCCCCACCCCTTCAGCAAGAGCCTAGAGCTGAAGGGGCCTATTGTTGAGCCCTGGAGGTGGGGTGGGGAAAGAAGCCAGAGCTGTGAATGGTACAGCATTTATTCTGCAAGAGGGACTGCTCATCCCCTCTGGACCATGTCCATACCAGAACCCCAGGAGCTAGCAACACCCAGTGAAGGACAGGCTGCAGGGCCCAGGAGACAAAGGGACTGAACCCAGGAGTAAAAGAAATGTTGGACTACCTTCCCACTATATCCTGCCTATCCATTTTAGCAATAAAGAAACTGAGATCCTAAAAGGGGAAGGGACTTGTGAAACAAGGCACTTACGGAGCTATCTTTGGAAACAGATCCCTAGGAACTAGGGGAGATCAATAGTTCAGAGCGGTGGTGATTGTAGACACAGAGGAGCAGCCATACCAAGGTCAGGGATTAGTAAACGTAAGGACCCAGGAAGAGGAGGCCTTGACTTATTAGAAGACACAGCATACAGGAGACAGGCAGAGACAGGAAGAGCCCACTGTTCTTACACCCAGCTAAGGCCCTTGGCTCGGGGCTCCTAGGAGATACAGCTGCTGAAGGAAGAGACTAAGCCAAAACTCTCACTCCAAACCCTGCCTCAGTCACTCACCATGCACCTTCTATGTGCTCACTCTGTGTTAGGGTTTTGGGGAAATAGGAAAGGGAAGTTATGTTCTGGGTCCTCAAGAAGACACTATGTGCAGGTTCTTTTATTTTTTTTAATAGAAAGCAATGTTTTTTTTTATCTATTTACTTACTTTTATTTTTTTTAGTGAGTTCTAAGCCCAATGTGGGACCTGAACTCACAACACCAAGATCAAAGAGTTGCACACTCTACCAACTGAGCCAGCCAGGGATCCCTACATGCAGTTCTTTAAAAGCTTTATCTTCACTAACTGATTAAAAACTTCCCCTTATTACTCTACATTATCCCCGTTTTACAGATGAAGAAATTGACGTTCTGAGGAAGTGACCAAGGTCATGCAGAGAGTAAGAGCTGAAGCCAGGATTCAGTCCATATACAAATGCACACTAAATTTCTTGGCTCAATGACACGAGCCCACGGAGGGCAGAGTTACAGTCCTATTCATTAAATATATACTGGATATTGAATGAATTCATGGATTCTGTGAGGAAGTTTAAAGAGGGGACAGAGGTTCCAGGAAAAAAAACCAGTAAATTGCACACATGCACATAATTCCATTCCTTCTCAAAACCCCTCCAAAACTACATTTTTAAAGAGAATTTATTTTTCTAAAGAGAATTTTTAAAAAAATATATTTATTTATTTTTGAGAGAGACAGCACACAAATGAGCAGGGGAGGGGCAGAGAGGATCTGAGCAGAGGAGAGAGGATCTGAAGCAGTCTCTGAATTATCAGCACAGAGCCTGACATGGGGCTCAAACCCACAAACCACAAGATCATGACCCGAGCCGAAGTTGGATGTTTAACCAACTGAGCCACCCAGGCGCCCCTCAAGAGAAATTTTTTGAATGGCAGAGGAAACAACCACAACAAGCTAGAAAGCAGATGATGGGCCAGCGACAACTGGGAGCAGAACCTAAAAAAAAAAAGCCACAACTCCCAAGGTGAGAAGCACCTGAATGATCCCACAGAATCTTCAAATGGCCTGGGAATTTGAAGCCCCAGAAACCCCTACAAGAAGAAGAGGTGAGAGAGGGAAGTGCTAAAAATATAGAGGATTATTTAAAAGCTATTTAATAAGCAGTAAGACCCCACCACCAGCACCACCATACTCCTTCCCCAATACAGAGCCACTGGGTGACTGTCCCTTTACCACCCTGCAAAAAACAGGGATTTCCCTACAGTAGATAAATGGAACATCTTGAGACTGGCACAGTGGGCTTCATGGAAGATGGCAAGGGGGTGGGAGGGAGCAGCAGGCAGGTGCTACATCCCAAACAAGGAAAGCATGCATGGATGTTGAGATCCCAAACCCCTTCTCAACTTGCTCCTGGAACATGGAGCCAGGCTTCCACATCTTGGCAGGAGACACAAGTGTCTTTTCTGGCGACTCTGACCTGGCCAAGAAAGATATAAAGATACCAACACTAGGAGTTCCCAACAAATGGCCCATCTAGGTCACCACACAAAGAAGCTCCATCAACAAGACCATTCAGTGCTGTAGTTCCCCATCCTCCGTTGAGAGCAGACAACACAAAATTACCAGACACCCAAGACAAGCCTCTAACATGGAAGAGAGAGAGCAAAACACACAGAAAAAAGCAACCAAGAGGGAACAGACTATGCAGAAGAAAATTTCAGACCAAAAAATGCTCATTAATATACCCTCAGAGACAAGATAGTGTATCTTCAAAATAAGAACAGGATATTATTGGGAAACAAAAAATTACAAACACAATAGGTGACATACAAAATTCAACAGATCCATTCCCAACCCACCCAGCAGAGTCTGGCCCATGGCAGGTGCTCGCTCATAAATACCTGTTGAATGGATAAATGAGGTAGTGATTCTCAAACTTTA
The DNA here is from genome assembly GCF_018350215.1 of Panthera leo. NCBI lineage: Eukaryota > Metazoa > Chordata > Mammalia > Carnivora > Felidae > Panthera > Panthera leo. The sequence goes on from NC_056687.1 coordinate 71,402,671, forward strand.
ATGCACATACAGATCACCTGGGGATATTGTTAAACTGCAGATACAGATTCCATGGATATGGGGTAGGGCCTAAGATTCTCCATTTCTAACAAGCTGCCAAGTGACACGTGTTTTGGTCCAGTAGACCGCACTCTGAGAAGCAAGGGTCTTCAATAAACTCTGGAGGTGCTCTTTGCCCTGGCTATGCATTAAAATCACCTTGGAGTTAGGAAAGTGTCAATGTGTAGACCCCACCCACTGAGATTCTAATCAACTTGACCTAGGTGAGACTGAGGTGTCATTTTTTTTTTTTTTTTTTTGAGAGAGAGAGAGAGAGAGAGAGAGAGAGAGAGAGAAAGAGAGAGAGGGGCAGCGCACAAGTAAGCCAGGGAGGGGCAGAAGGAGAGGGAGGGAGAGAATCTTAAGCAGGCTCCACACTCAGCATGTGGAGCCTAATCCGGAGCTCAATTTCACAACAGTCAGATCATGACCTGAGCTGAAATCAAGAGTCAGATACTTAAATGACTGATTGTGCCACCCAGGCATCCCTGAGGCATATCTTTTTTTTTTTTTTTTAATTTATTTTAAGTTTATTTATTTTGAGAGACAGAGAGAACAGAGGAGGGGCAGAGAGAGAGGGAGAGAGAGAATCCCAGGCAGGCTCTGTGCTGTCAACGTGGAGCCTGATGTGGGGCTTGAACTCATGAACAGTGAGATCATGACCTGAGCTGAAACCAAGAAGTGGATGCTTAACCAAATGAGCCACCCAGGTGCCCCCTGAGACATCGTAGTTTGAAGCCTCTTCAGCTGAATCCAGACTGGGGTTGAATACCATTGCTCTGTAGAAAGCTTGTAATTGTGCCAATTCGTTTGACCTGGCCAGAACAGTCCTGTTCTCAGATGTTCTCTCCCATTATTGACACTGACCACTCTCTCAAAGGCCCTTCTCATCATAGCCATGAGCATCAGTTTATGGGACTACTTATTATACTGATAGTGATTCTCAATTCTGAGTCCCATTAATATGGATGAAAAAAATCATTCTACTGAATTCTCAATAAATTCATTCTGAGAGTGCTTTCCTTATTAAATTCTCACACTTATCTTAATCTAATTTTTTGTTACCCTTGACCTTGAAACTTTATCAGGTTAATAAGCCCTTTGGGGAAGGAGGTTTTGTTTTTGTTTTTGTTTTTTAGTGAAATGTGGATAATTCCCTAATCAAAAATCCTAACCCATTCTCCCAAGGTTTCTATTACTAAAGTTGAATTTAGTAGTTTTGTGTCTACCTCATCCATGTCACACATGGGAGAAAATAGTATCAACAGACATTTACTGCTATCATAGTTGCTAAAACTACAATAGAAGGGATGGAAGATAAAGTTCAGATCTTCTGCAACAGAGAACAAAAGACACAAAGATGGCAAACAGGAAAGGAAAAAAAAAAAAAAAGAAAACCAGATGATCAGTATAAGAAGGTCCAATATCTAAACAAAAGGAGCTCAGAGAGAGAGAGAGAGAGAGAGAGAGAGAGAGAGAGATGACCAAAATAATACAAGAAAACTTCCCAGACTTGAAGTACAAGTTTCCAAACTAAAAGGGTTCACTGAGCATACAGCACAAGTTGAAAACAGACCCATACTAAGCTACTTAATTAGGAAATCATTACAAAACACAATACTGGAGATAAAGAGAAGATCCTACACACTTTGGGGCAAGGGAGAGGGTCCCACACAGGATTTGGAGTGACCTTAGACTTCAGTGTTAATTCTAGAATCTAAAAGCAATATCCTCAAGATGTGAAGGAAAGCAATTTCCAACCTAGATCTTTATATTCAGCTGAGTGAATAGCAAGGCTGGCAAGGTCTCCAAATAATCTCCCACCCATACACCCTCCTCCTTCAGGAAGCTACTAAAGGACAGACTCTACCAAAACTAGAGAGTAAACCAACAAAGGAGAAGACATGGGATGCAGGAGATCCAACACAGAAGAGCAGTGAAGGAGATGCCCAGATGCTGAAAGGAGGTTCCAAGAGGATGGCTAAGCACCTGTGATAGACACCAACCAGACCATGTTGCTTCAGGGCACAAGGCTCTGAAAGAGACTTCTTCAGAAAGATAAATTTGATAGAATATCTGATGGAACTGACATCTTGAGAAACTTAGACAGCTACTGGAATTTGGCTAATTGAAAGGTGCACAGAAAACTAAGCAAACAAACAAAAGCAACTCCAGGAAGAACAAAAGTTGTGCAGGAAAGGAAAAGTCATCACAATTTACTATACCGTAACAATAAACACAGACAGTAGAGTGAAGAGACGGAAGGATGGGAAGTGTAGAAGGGTAGCAATGGGGGAATTAAATTCAAATTCTCATCTTTGGCCAAGATGGAATAATAAGGATCAGATTTGCTCTCCTGACTGCAACAACAAAAAATTGGACAAAATATACAAAATGGTTTTGAAAATACCAGATATCAGGGAACTAAAGACAGTGATACCTGTGAGTCAGGAAATAAAAGATGTCAGCCCTATGGTTGAGTTTCCAGGCTACAGCACAGAGAAGGGAAACTGTCAGACCCCAAAAGACTCCAGGAGTTGAGGAGATGGAGCTTAGAGTTTGGGGAGTCTTAGGGGGCCGGAGTTCACAGAACAGAGCAGCAAAGAAGAGAGAGTACCACAGAAGTCTATAAAGGGTTCCCCTCAAGTATTTAGCTGAGCACTAATCATCTATGTGAATGTGTAGAAACTACCCAAGGGTAGGGAAAATAACCACCCAAAAGGATTAGAAGTAACAATGCTTGGTGCTCCCAAGGCTGGGAAAAGTGCCTGTTCCCACCAGCCAAACTGGAAAAGGTAGGCACTGGGTACAATTCACAGATGGGTCTTGCCTCAGCAGGAAAATTAGTAGCCTTAGATTGAACATGGCTCTGGTCCTAACAACTCTTAAAAACAAGACCCAAGATAATCAAACTGTTTCCAAGTCACTGCATCCTAGAATAAAGCTCAAGAATAGTTATAAGAATACAAAAGTATCCAGCAACCAACCAGGTAAAATTAACATTGTCTGGCATCCAATAAAAAATTATCAGGCATGCCAAAAGCCAGGAACTAGGACCTATAATAAGGAGATAAAGCAATTAATCAAAACCAACTCAGAACTAACACAAATGGCAGAATTAGCAAGGACATTAAAATAATTAAACATTAAAACAGTTATTAAAACTATTATTACTATAAAACTATATAGCTATTAAAAATATTTTTTTAAGGGGCACCTGGATGGCTCAGTCAGTTGGGCATCCAACTTCAGCTCAAGTCATGATCTCAAAGCTTGTGAGTTTGAGCCCTGCATCAGGCTCTGTGCTGACAGCTCAGAGCCTGGAGGCTGCTTCAGATTCTGTGCCTCTCTCTCTCTCTGCCCCTCCCCACTTGCACTCTCTCTCTCTCTCTCTCTCAAAAATAAATAAAGATTTTTAAAATTTTAAACATATATTTTTAAAAAGAATAGAACTGAACTTTTAGAATAAAAACTACATTGCATGAGATGAAAAAAATAAACTGAATGCAATTAAAGGTGATTAGATACTGCAGAAGAAAAACCTAGTGAACCTGAAGACACAGTAATAGAAATGATCTGAAATTAACTCCAGAGAAGAAAAAAAAATCTTTTTTAAATAAACAAAGCATCTGCTCCTGAAACAATATTGCACTGTATGTTAACTAAATAGAATTTAAATAAAAATTTAAAAAGAGAAAAAAAAATTTTTTTTAAATAGGGGGGACACCTGGGTGGCTCAATCAGTTAAACATCTGACTTCAGCTCAGGTCATGAATTTATGGATCATAGGTTCGAGCCCCATGTCAGGCTCTGTGCTGACAGCTCAGAGCCTAGAGCCAACTTCGGATTCTGTGTCTACCTCTCTCTCTGCCCCTCCCCTGCTCATTCTCTCTCTCTCAAAATAAATATTAAATTTTAAAAAATTTAAAAGAGAAAAAATAAATGAACAAAGCGGCTGTGAGCAGTGGGACAATTTCAAGTGGCCTAACATTTGTATTGTTGGAGTTCCCTGAGGAAAGGAGAGCTGGAAACAGAAAAAAATATTTGAAGAAATAATGGCCTAAATATTTCCACATTTGATTAAGATTATAAGCCCACAGATTCAAAAAGTTCAATGAACTCCAAGCACAAGACACATGAAGAAAACTATACCAACATACCTCATAATCAAATTGCTCAAAATCAGTGATAAAGAGAAAATCTTAAAATGTAGCTGGGGAGGGTGAGGAAGACATGTTATAGACAGGGAGCAAAGATACAGATGACAGCAGAGGGGGCGCCTGGCTGGCTCAGCTGGGAAAGCATGCAACTTTTGATCTCGGGTGGTGAGTTTGAGCCCCATGAAGGGCACACAGAGCTTACTTAAAAAAAAAAAAAAAAAGACAACAGATTTCCTGCAGAAATGAAAATGAGAAGACAGTGGCACAACATCATTAAAGTACTGAAAGAATAAACTAATGAAATGGAATTCTAGTCCAATGAAAATATCTTTTTAAAATAAAAGCTAAATAAACTTAAGCATACAAAAGCTGAAAGAATTCATCACCAACCTGCACTACCATAAATGTCAAAAGAAGTCCTTCAGACAGAAGGAAAATAATACCATATAGAAATATGGATCTATGCAAAGAATGAAGCACTGGAAATAGCAACTACAGGGGTAGACACTTAAGACATTTTTATTATGTACATTACTTTAAAAAATAAATTGTTTAAACACAAATAATACCAAATAGTGTGGTTTACAACATGTGTAAGAATAATTTCTGAATAATAGCGTAAGAGGAGAGAAATAAAAATATAAGTTTTTATACTATTATCACTTGAAGGCAGACTGTGATTAGTTAAAGATGTGTATTATGAATCCTGGGGCACCTGGGTGGCTCAGTCAGTTAGGCTTCTGACTTCAGGTTATGTCATGATCTCACGGTTTGTGACTTCAAGCCCCACATCGGGCTGTCTGCTGTCAGCACAGAGCCTGCTTTGGATCCTCTGTACCCCCCTTTCTCTGCCCCTCCCCTGCTCACTCTGTCAAAAATAAACATTTAAAAAATTATTTAAAATAAAGATGTATATATTATGAATCCCATAGCCAGTACAAGGAAAGAAAACTATCCTCATAAACACAGATGCAAAATTCTTAACAAATTCTCTAGCAAACAGAATTCAACAATACATATAAAGAATAACACACCATGACCAAGTGGAGTTCATCTAAGGAACGCAAGGTTGGTTTAACATTTGAAAATCAGGGGTGCCTGGTGGCTCAGTTGGTTAAGTGACTGACTTCAGCTCAGGTCATGATCTCAGGGTGCATGAATTCGAACCCTACATCAAGCTCACTGCTGCCAGTGCAGAGCCTGCTTCAAATCCTCTGCCCTGCCCCCTCTCTGCCCCTCCCCTGCTCATTCTCTCTTTCTCTCTCTCAAATATAAGCATTTAAAAAACAAACAAAAATTTGAAAATCAATGTAATTCAACATATTAACAAACAAAAACAAAAAAATCCCATAGTCACAGAAAAAACATTTTTTGTTTGTTTGTTTATTTATTTTTTTATTTTAACGTTTATTTATTTTTGAGACAGAGAGAGACAGAGCATGAACGGGGGAGGGTCAGAGAGAGGGAGACACAGAATCTGAAACAAGCTCCAGGCTCTGAGCTGTCAGCACAGAGCCTGACGCGGGGCTCGAACTCACGGACCGCGAGATCATGACCTGAGCCAAAGTCGGCCGCTTAACCGACTGAGCCACCCAGGCGCCCCCAGAAAAAACATTTGACAAAGTCCAACATCCATTCCTATTAAAAATCTCAGGACCTTCTGGGTGGCTCAGTGGGTTAAGCATCCGACTTCGGCTCAGGTCATGATCTCGCGGTCCGTGAGTTCGAGCCCCTTGTCAGGCCTATGCTGACAGCTCAAAGCCTGTAGCCTTCTTCTGATTTTGTGTCTCCCTCTCTCTGCCCCTCCCCTGCTCGTGCTCTCAACCCTCTCTCTCAAATAAACGTTAAAAAAATGTTTTTTAATAAAAAATTTAAAAATCTCAGTAAAATAGGAACAGAGGGAGTTTCTTCAACTTAATAAAGATCATATATGAAAAACCTACAGCTAATATCATGCATAATGGTGAAAAGACTGAAGGAGCAAGTAATCCCTCTTCTACTGAACTTTATACCAGAAGATATAGCCAGTGCAATTAGACAAGAAAAACAAGTAATTATCAGGCATAAAGATCAGAAAGAAAGAAGTAAAACTGTCTTTATTAACAAATGACATGACAGTCTATGTATAAAATCCAATGGAAGCTACAAAAAGCTACTAGAATACATTTATCAAGGTGGTACGATTCAAGATTAATATACAAAAATCAATTAGGTTTACATATATATATATATATATATATACACACACACACTAACAACAATAGGAAATAGAAATTTAAAAACAATACCATTTTATAGCAGCATTATTGACGACAGCCAAAAGGTGGGAAACAACCACCAGATGAATAAACAAAATGTAGCACATTCATACAATGGGTTATTACTTAGCCTTAAAAAAGAAGTAAATTCTAACACATGCCGCAACATGGACGAACTCCAAATACATTATGTATGGTAAGTGAAAAAAGCCATTCACCAAGGGACAAATACTGCATGATTCTACTCCTATGAGGTATTTAGAATAGCCAAATTCATATAAAGTAGAATGTGGTTCCAAGGACTAGGGTGGAGAGGGTATGGAGAGCTATTGTTTAATAGGTACAGAGTTTTAATTTTGCAAGATTAAAAAGTTCTGGAGATGGATGGTGGTGATAGTTGCAATGTAAATGTACCTAACACTACTGAACCATACCCTGAAAGATGGTTAAGATGGTAAATTTTATGTTATATATATTTTACCAAAATTAAGATAAAAAAGTAAGAAAGCCAAATACCATTTACATAGCATCAAAAAAAAAATACATAATACTTAAGTATATATCTGACAAAACACATGAAAAATCTGTATACTTAAACTAGAGAACACTGGTGAAATTCTTAAAAGTCCATATACAGACATATATATTGTTTATGGGTCAGAAGGTTTATTATTGCTAAGATAATGGACATTTCCCCCAAAATGATCTACAGACTCAATGCAATCCCAATCAAAATCCCAGGAGCCTTCCTTATAGAAATTATCCCCAAATTGATTCTAAAATGCATGTGGAAGTGCAAAGAAGCTGGAATAACTAAAGCAATTTTGAAAAGAACAAGGTTCAAGGTTTTACCCTGATTTCAAGACTTACTATAAATCTACAATAATCAAGATAGTGTGGTATTAGGATAAAGATAGACAAAATGACCAATGAAGCAAGAGAGCCCAGATTGTATCTACACATATACAGACAATTGATTTTTTTACAAAGGTGCAAAGGCAATTCCATGGAAGGACACGTTTTTTCAACAAATGGTGCTGGAATAGTTGGATCTCCACAAGCAAAAAAGATGAACTTCAATTCATTCCTTGCACCATACACAAGAATTAACCCAAAATGGATCATTAAACCTAAATGTAAAACCTAAATGTAAAACCTAAAAATCATTTCTAGAAGGGGGAAGGCGGTAGAGCATGAGACTCTTGATCTCAGGGTTGTGAGTGCGCACCCCACATTGCACACAGAGATTACTTAAAAATAAAATTGTTTTAAGAATAAATAAATAAAATGTCTAGAAGAAAAATAGGAGAAAACCATTGTGCTTTGGGTTAGGCAAAGATTTCTTAGACGTGACACCAAAAGCATAAACCACAAAAAAAAGAGGTTGTTAAACTGGAGTTCATTAAAATTTTAAATTTCTGCTCATCAAAAAAGGCACCGTAAGGAAAATTAAAATGTAAGCCAAAGATGGAAGGAAATATTTGCAAATCAAACATATCCAATCCCAACATATTCAATAAAGGATCTGTATGCAGAATATATAAAGAACTCATAAAACTCAATACAAAAAAAAAACAACTCACAATTAAAAAATGGGTAAACAATTTGAACAGACGTATCACCAGATATACAAATGGCAAATAAGTACATGAAAAGATGCTCAGTAACATTAGTCATTAGGGAAATGCAAATTAAAATCAAGGAGATAACCACTGCAGACCTATTCGAAGGTCTAAAATTAAAGAAACTGGGGCACATGGGTGGCTCAGTCGGTTGAGCATCTGACTTCAGCTCAGGTCACAGTCTCAAGGTTCATGAGTTTGAGCCCAGCATCAGGCTTGCTACATTCAGGGCAGAGCCCACTTTGAATCCTCTGTCCGCCTCTCTTTCTCTGCTCCTCCCCGGCTCGCTCTCTGTGTCTGTCTCTCTCTCTCTCAAAAATGAATAAACATTAAAAAAAAATAAAAGCTAAATTAAATTAAAGAGACTGACCATACCAAGTGCTGACAAAGAGGTGGAAGAATTTGAACTTTCATATACAACTAGTAGGTATGTAAAAAAGTTTTTTTAATGTTTATTTTTGAAAGAGAGAGAGAGAGAGAGAGAGAGAGAGAGAGAGACAGAGTGTGAGCGGGGTTGGGGCAGAGAGAGAGGGAGACACGTAATCTGAAGCAGGCTCCAAGGTCTGAGCTGTCAGCACAGAGCCCAATGTGGGGCTCCAACTCACTAACTGCGAGATCATGACCTGAGCCGAAGTCAGAAGCTTAACTGACTGAGCCACCCAGGCGCCCTACAACTAGTAGGTATGTAATATAAGACAACCACTTTGGAAAAAAGTCTGGCAATTTCCTTAAAAGTTAAATGTATACCTACCATATGATTCACAATTCCAGTCCTAAGGATTTACCCAAGAGAAATAAAATAGTGTGTCCATAGAAAAACTTACACAAATGTTCACAGTAGTTTTATTTGTAGTAACCAAAAACTAAAAACAACCCATCATCAGGTGAATGGATAAACTGTGGCATATATGTGTAATGGAATGCTACTCAGCAATAAAAAATGAGCTACTGAAGTTTACACAACATGCATGAATCTCAAAATAATTATGCTGAAAAAAAAAAAAAAAAAAGCCAGGCAAAAAAGGACACATGCTGTCTGATTTCATTTCCATAAAATTCCAGGTAACGTGAACTAATGTATGGTGACAGAAAGCAGACCAGTCTGTTGCCTGGGGAAAAGGCATGGCAAAGGAGGGGCGGGAAGAAGGAATTAGGAAGGGGCATAAAGAACTATGGTGGGGGGGTGGTGGTTGGGAATAATAGGTATGTTCATTATCTTGACTGTGGTGGTGGTTTTACAAATATATTCATACGTTAAAACCTACTGTTTTAAATATGTTCCATTCATTGTATATCATTACACCTCAATAAAGCCACTATTAAAAACAAAAAGAATAACCACTTCCTTCTCCAGAATAAAGCACAGGACAGGGGATAATTGTGAATTTAGGGACCAGAGGAAAAGGTCTGGGAGCACAGACACCTCCTCCCCAACATCTGCCAGCAGGGGTCCCAGGAAAGTGGGCACCAAACTGCCAAAGAGGGAACTGAGCCCTCTGGTCTCAGGACAGTGTAAGGAAAACCATGGCCCACTGCACAGAAACTGAAGCCCAGAGACATTATCTTTCCCCAGGAGGTTACACAGGTAGTAGATGGTCTAAACCCAGAACTGTCAAAGTGCTTCTCTTCATCTACCACAAATTCAAAAAAGTTGACCTGAAACAGGATAAAGGTATATGCTTATGTCTATGTGTTTAGAACAGACAAATCTCTCCATTGGCTCCAGAGAGCCAGAACCAGTTTGGACATCCCAGAAGAGCCAGGCACCGTGGACACAGCAGCTGAACTTCCGGTGCATGAGTGTTTGGGGTAGCAGTGTGACAGGCAGGCGTGGGACGAAGCTGACAGTCGGTTTGGGGTTTGCATGAGGAGCAGACTAACCGGCTCCTCCAGCATAGTCCCAGGAGCTGCCTGCCTATGGCTCTGCTGCCCCAGCTACCACCACCACCACTCCCCCTGTCCAGACTAGAGAGGACTATCTCCACCCACTCTGGTTTAGACAAACGGCTGGGGCCACCTGACTCAGACATAGGACCCAGCTAAGGCAAGCAGCAACTCTGTACCCACCCCAACGTGAGGGCCATAGGAGCAGGAACTTACAAGTGCCAAGTAAGAGGTGAACAACCCTAGGAGGATGAGGCCCATAAACTGGCCAACCAACCCCCTATGGGCCAGGAATGAGTAGGCCTGGCACTTGGGCCACCGGGGAGTCAACAGGAAGCCAAATCTAGTCCCCACCCTGTAAGCCCCACCTCTAGGCTGCGACAGGAGCTGGCCTTGGCTGGTACAGAACCTATGATGCCACAGCTGTCCACCTCCAGGGGGTGGGGCTGAGCTCTGGGCCACAGAGAATGCCCAGAGTCCAGTAGTACAAACACCCTCTCCTCAAAGTGTCCCTTTCAAATTAGAGGCCTAGAGCCCACACCCAGACAGAAGGCCTCACCAGTAGTCCTCTGCCCTGCTACCCCTATTCATCCTTGGCTCTGAGCCCTCGATTATTAATCAGCTGTGACAAGAAGGTGTGGCGGGAGCAGGTCAGGCTCGTGCTCAAGTCACTGGCAGCCACACTCACATCACATGGCTAACAGGGTTACTAGATAAAGTCCGGTTAATGCAATGCTGTCCCTTCCCTTTTTTGGAATCTGTTTTGAGGACCTGAGAAAACCTGTGCTGATTGCACCATCCCAGCCCTGGCACGGAGGCACTCCTATCTCCAGGGGCAGACTGATGGAGGGGTGACTACCTCCTCCGCAACCTCGGCCTAGGGCTACCCCTCTCTGCCTTCTGCCCAGGCCTGGTAGCCTCGCAGTCTCACCTCCAGTCTAGACTCTAAGGAAATGCCCCATCACTCTAGTTGGCATTTTTAGTACTGGGGGGAGGGGTCCTGCCTCGCTGTTGAAATTGCACTGCTTCCTTCCTCCCCAGGTTTAAACACAGCAAAGTGAACAAGAGCAGTTTGGAGACCACCCTCTCCTGAAATAACTGCAGCCCCCTGCTTCAAAACACACCAACTCCCGCTGGGAAGGGAATTGGGTTTCCTTACCTGCTGCCTTCGGCTGCCTCCCTGCAGACACAGTTTCGATGATGTCCAGACTAAGGTGGCAGAAGAGGATCCAGCAGGACACACCGCCCGCTCTGGGGCAGTGGCTTCCAATGCTCCAATCCCCAAACCCCTACATCTTGCGCTCACCACGGCCCTTGAGCGATCCGGGCGCTGGGCAGCCGGCCTGTAGGTTACCACCTCCTCCTCCGCCGGCGCCTCCGGATCCTGTGCCCCTCGGGGGGCCCCTCTCCCTCCTGGGACCCCTTCCCGTCCAGGTATGTCTCCTGGACAGCCCGCACCACCTGTCCTTCTTGCACCCCGGGCAACCAATTTGCTTCTTGCACCCCCAGGCGCCCCTCCCCCTCAGGCCCCTGGGGCCCCACAGGCCTGGCCCTCCCCACCAGCTCGAGTCTCTCGCGGCGTGTCGGTGCCGCTCCCAGGACCACTGCCTCCCGCCTGAGGTGCCCGCAGCTCTCCCAGTGCTGAGCCCCCGGCTCCCCGGAACTTTCGAGCCCCTCCCCGCGCTCCCAGGTACGGTCCCCGAACTCGGAGAGCGGCTCGGGCTGCTGCAGCAGCCTACGTGGGCTCCCCTCCCCCTGTTCCTGCACCCCGGCGCGGGCCTCCCCACGCTCCTGCACTGCGGGGCTGCCTCCCCCCTTCTCCTGGTACTGCTTGCGGGGCCCCAACCCCTCCTCCTGCACCACAGGCCAGCCCGCCGAGCCCGTCCACGGCGGCGGGCGCCTCCAGTCCGCGCCGTCCGGCGGACCCCACACCACCCCCAGGCTGGGCTCGTGGCCACGGCCGCCCCGCTCCTGCACCCCCGGGCCCACCCCGCCCTCCTCCTGCACGGCCGGACCCACGCCCCCCTGCTCCTCCACGCCGAGCTTCAGCCCGCGGAGCAGCTGCGGGCCCCAGCTGAGAACTCCGACCCGCTGCGGCTGCTGCTCCGGCAGCGCCGGACTGAGTCCGCCGCGCTCCTCCTGCGCTCCCCGCTCGGGGCCCCTCGCCGGCACTGCCCAGCGCACTCGCCTGCCCCCAAGAGGCCGCGCGGTCCCACCCCTCCAGATGGTGCTGCCCTCGGCGCCCGCTTACACCGCCCCCTGCCCGGCTCCTTCCGCCCCGTCCCCCTGGGGAGGGGGCTGCAGGCTGGCCTTCCCGCGGGTTCCGCGGCCACCCCCACGTCCCAGGCCCGCCTCCCCGCCCTAGCCTCCCGGCGTCGACGTCCGCCCGCCGGGCGCCGCGCCCAGCGCCGGCCCCCGCAGGTGCTGCGGCCCCGCGCGCCGGCTCGGGAGCCAGGAGCGCCCGCCCTCCCGCCTGAGTTCCTGGAGCCCGCCTGCGCCTGCGCCGCCCCAGGGGGGCGGAGTCCAGCAGGGTTGGCCCGCCCTCTTAAGGAGCCAGGTCCCGCTAGCTCCTCCCCTCTCTCCTCTCTTCAGTCCCACTACCCATCCTCCTGCTTTACTCTCCAGAATCTCCCCACCCCAGGCACAGCTTGCGCCTTCCTGTGTGTCTACCGGAGGAGAGACAAGTCGAAGGTAGGGAGTTACACTGAGACTGTGCAGTTAACTGGGCCCAGTGGAGGAGCACTGAAACAGGAGTCTCGAATTCTCAGTAGCAGCAGTTCAGCAGCTGCTCACTTACCACGTGACAGTGTAAAAAGTCACTTCCATCTGGTCTCAGTTGCTTTGTTTCTAAAATGAGGAGGTTGGATTGGAAAGTTTCCAAGGCCACAATCCAGTGAGTGTTTGCAGAAGTGGACTTGAGTCATAATCTCTCAGCAGCAGCAGCCCAGAGGCCTGGGAACCCGGGCCACCCCCATCCTTTCTGTGGGGCCAAAGGAGGACATTTCAACAAGGGAGAGGTGGTTTCAGACCTGTGACACTTTCTGCTGGGAACACAGGCATAAACAGTCCCAGGTAAAGGGGGCCTTCCTCCCTCCTGCACCGCTCTCGTTCTTGGGTGCTTTCCTCCCTGTACCCACAAAGAAGGAGAAAATTCAGAGCTCCTCCTCCCATTGATAGAGCAACTATCGCACCCAGATCCTAGCTAGTTGGAGGCAGCCTTGAGGCATGGTGCTTAGAACCCAAAGGTTTAAGGCCAGTTGGCACTGTTACTGACTACCTCATCTATGAAATGGGTACGATAATAAAACAAGTCCAGAGAGAATTGTCCCAAGGATCAGACATCAAAGAACTGTGTAAGGATGACTCTTTCTGCACCCCTGTTGTCCAGCATTGAGCCCAAGGGCCCTGGCGGGAGGTGGGGGAAGCAGTAGGGCAGATCGGGATGGGTTAGAGACACCTAAGGGGGGGCTGGACTGGGTGGATTTGGGTCTTGGTGTCTTGCCTTGTGAGATAGGCTGGGCATCTTTCCACTAAATCATTTGGTAACAGTGTGTGTAGCAGCTTACCTTCATCAGGAAGCCAGAGCATGGGGTGAATGCACCCTACCTGGTCCAAGGGAGGGTCTAGGGCAGGCAGGACTCCTGACGCCACCTCTGGGTTCAGCCAAGTTCCCCCTTGCTGCCTGATCTCAGAGGAAAAAGTCAGGGAGAAGGAATCTGAGGGGAGTCCTCTCCCAAGCTCCTTTACACTACATCGGTAATGACAATTGCTAAGGTTTATGGAGACTTCCTATGGGTAAGGCCCTGCATTTGGCATGTATTCTCATCTACCGGCCACCACAATCAAATGATGTTACATATTACCATCCTCATTTTAAAGATGGACTTTACATTGTTAAATAACTTGCTCCAGGTCATACAGCTGGTGGCATTAAAACCAGGATTCAGATCCAGTTTTTGACTCCAAAGTCTGCCCTATACCACTGATGCACAACAAAGCAATGCCAAACCCAGGAGCCTCACTTTGGGATGTATACAGTCTGACTAAATTTGGGAGTCAGTAGATACAAACAACTGATTTGGAGCAAGCTTTCTGCCTGTAAATCAAGCTCCACATCAAAGCAAAGAATCAAAGCACTTGTATCCTGGTCAGTCCTGCTAGGTGATTTTCTTAAGGGAGCCCAAGTCCCCATTCTTCCACCTCCCCTCCACCTGCCCACAAGAGCCAGATCCATCCTTCTTACATGCTTAGTGCAAGGTTATCTGGAGCTTTAGTTTCACAGAAAAGCTTCCTCCATCCTTTTTAGTCCCAACTCTTGGACTGTCTCCACCACCACGCTGAGCACCAGGGGCTATGCTGAGAGAGGTCCCTCAGGCTGTCTGTCTCCACTGCATTGTTCTGTGAGTCCAGTACTATCGCCTAGAGACACCTAGGAAGACGACTCTGCCCTCAGGGAGCTGACAGCATATTAGAGGAAATGAGACACAGTCTAGAAGCATAAGGCTCAGGAGGTTAAAGGTGGCTGTGGGGATAAACCCCAAACCTTTAACGTGCCTGTACCAGTCTCTTCCCAGATCTGGAACTTGAGGAAGGTTGCCCACAGCAGAGTGACTGCAGGGAGAAGGGCTTGTCAGTTCTAGTTCTAAATGGAGGCAAACCAAGCTGCTTGAGGGAGGTTTGTGGGGTGCCCTTAAGAATCCCCACCTCGAGATGACTGCACTGCAGGGTATACAGGAGGACAAGGAAGGTGGTGACGGGGCAGCCTGGCTCATACCAGCAAGCAAGTGCTCAGCGAAGAGTGGTGAATGTTGCTGAGTGATTGGGCTGAAGGGTTTTTGTTCTGTTTTTTTTTTTGTTTTTTTTTTTTTTTATAGAGCAATGTTTTTTTAAACTACTGTTGCAACCTATGCATAGGAGGTGAACTGAATTCAGTAGGTTTTAACTGGCTTTTTTTTAAGTGGAAGAGGACAATAATGCAATAGAAAATATGAGAATGTAATTTTTTTGAACTTTTAATTAAAGTATGACATACATCAAGAGAAGTGCAAACACGTGCACATTTTACAAAGTGAAGGTACCTAGCACCCAGATCAGAAAACAGGACGTAACCAGCATCTAGAAGCACTTCCAAATTTAATTTTTATTTTATTTATTTTTTAAAAAAACAAAGCAGACGATATTCTTTTACTAAAATACAGTAAAATTAGAAAATAGGAAAAAAAGTCAGAAACCAAAGTTTCTTCTACCTAGAAATGTAAAGTTTATTAAACAATTTTTGTGTCAAAGAGAAAATACAGCAGAATTTTTTCAATATTTTATTAAAATTATTTTATTTTATTTTATATTATTTTATTTTATTTTATTTTTCATCATGAGTGTACTCTTTAATCCCCATCCCCTATTTCTCCCATCTCCCTACATCCCCTCTGGTAACCATCTGTTTATTCTCTATAGTTAAGAGTCTGTTTCTTGGTTTGTCTCTCTTTTTTTTTTTTTTCCTTTGCTTGTTTGTTTTGTTTCTTAAATTCCACATATGAGTGAGGTCATTTAGTGTTCATCTTTCTCTGAATGACTTATTTTGCTTAGCATTATACTCTCTAGCCCTATCCATATTGGTTTTGATTTTATTTTATTTTATATTTTTTTTAATTTACATTCAAATTAGTTAGCATATAGTGAAACAATGATTTCAGGAGTAGATTCCTTAATGCCCCTTACCCATTTAGCCCATCCCCCCTCCCACAACCCCTCCAGTAACCCTCAGTTTGTTCTCCATATTTAAGAGTCTCTTATGGTTTGTCCCCGTCCCTGTTTTTATATTGTTTTTGTTTCCCTTCCCTTATGTTCATCTGTTTTGTCTCTTAAAGTCCTCATATGAGTGAAGTCATATGATTTTTGTCTCTGACTAATTTGACTTAGCATAATACCCTCCAGTTCCATCCACGTAGTTGCAAATGGCAAGATTCCATTCTTTTTGATTGCCGAATAATACTCCATTGTATATATATACCACATCTTCTTTATCCATTCATCCATCGATGGACATTTGGGCTCTTTCCATACTTTGGCTATTGTTAATGGTGCTGCTATAAACATGGGGGTGCATGTGTCCCTTCAAAACAGCACACCTGTATCCCGTGGATAAATGCCTAGTAGTGCAATTGCTGGGTTGTAGGGTATTTCCATTTTTAGTTTTTTGAGGAACCTCCATACTGTTTTCCAGAGTGGCTGCACCAGCTTGCATTTCCACAAATTTAATTTTTAAATAACTGTTATATTAATCTAGCATACCCTTCATATTCATGACTTCTTAACTTTCTGACAACCCTCCTCCCCGCTCCCAACACACAGAATGTGAACTCCACAAGGACAGAGGTTTTTGTCTGCGAGCAGATTGGCACAGACACCTACGACACTGCCTAGTAGGTGCCAGAAATGTATATTGAATGAATGAGAGTGCATCACAGCTAATAAAGGTATTGTGTTTGTGACATTTTTGTTTCATTATACGTGCATATGTGCTCTGCTTCTTGATATACAACCTGTTTCTTTCTGTAGGTCACACTCAAAACTTTCTGCTCCCAAAGCCCACTGCTCCAGCTTGAGAAAGTTGTGGAGGCTCCGATTCAGGCCAGGTAATGAGCATGGGTGAAGCAGAACAATATACTGATTATATCAGTGCTTCTCAAACTCCAGTGTGCAATTGAATGAGCTGGGGATCTTCTTGAAATGTAGATTCTGATTCAGCAGGTTTGGAAGGGGATGCTAAGACCCTACATTCCTATCAAGCGTCTACACTTTGAGCAGCAAGGCCTTGGACCCAGAGAGTCTCAATTACGCTGCACATAAGAATCACATGAGAAGCTTTTAAAAACAATGATGCCCAGGCCCCACCCCAGAATAATTAAATTGGAAACAAACCAATTTGCAAACAAACCAATTTGAAAAAGGGCAGAAGATTTCTTAGTCGGGAAGAGACTAAGAGACCATTTGTCCCTTACTGGAGGAGGTTGAGGGGAGGGATTTCTGAAGGAATTCTTAGGCATGGGGCTATCTGCTAGCCCAGGCCATGTCCTCCCAGGACTGAGAACACACTGTGCCTTTACCCTATCAAGCAAGCCAGAGCTCCCTGGAACTGCTCAGATGGGCCGGCTCATATGCCCCTAAGCAATTCAGACAGTTGCAAAACCTTACTAGGGCATTGGGAGGAGGTGCTGCCAGCTGCTCCCACGCACCTGCCCCTCTGCCCAGCTAGAGAAAGGGCTAAATGAGCCAAGAGATTACAAACCCTGGATCAACACGGGCTATTCAGAAAGGAACACCACAGACCTGGGTTCCGACGCCCCCTGGTGGACACCTAGAATTGAAGTTTAGTAACGCACAAGGACCGAGTGGCACAGGTTCTCAAGATTTTATTATGTGTCCAGCCAGTGTCTGGCATGGTCATGTAAGACATGGCCCAATGTACATAATCCAGAAACTGCTAGTGACTAAACATATTGAAGCCTGGCTCCTTTTATGCTCTACCTACTCCTTTACGTCCCTGAAATCTAGCTTCCCCTGGAATTCACTGTACTAAGTTTGGAAATGAGCTGTCAGGGCTTATCCTTAAATGGAGAGGAGGTATTTTTTCACCTTTCCTCTCTCCTTTTGTTAAATCTCCCCGTTGGTAGTGTAGACACAACACAGTCCTTTGTGGTCTGTTCCTTTCTCCTGCTGCTCCAACAATGACCATCCCAGAGAAGCCCCTACCAGCTGCTTTTTGAGACACCCTCTCAGCTTGGTGAGCTCATGTCTACTAACCTCTCCCCCCACCACACACACACACACACACACACACACACGCACACATCCGAATTAGTGAGGCCTGCGTGGATAGAGCCCCCCACATCGGTGGCTGCCTCCAGAGTGATGATGTTGACTCCCAGACACTTGCATTTGGTCACAGCAATCTGAGGAAGGGGCAACCGAATCCAAACTCTCAAATCCAGCTCTGTCTCCCCTACTCCCCTAGCTCTCTCATTTGCCCAGAAACCAGCCTCAGGTCCTTTACAGCATCTTTACCCAGCTCCTCTTATAGACTTTGTGCAGACCCCAAACACCGCAGGGCTCCACCCTCCTGCCTCGTCTCCAGACTGGCTTCCTCTGAGCCACCACCTCAGCGCAGTTAGGGAGAATCCAGGCCCAGGGCCCACCTTCACCACACCATTTATTCATTTAAATGGTTAGGGGCGCCTGGGTGGCACAGTCGGTTAAGCGTCCGACTTCAGCCAGGTCACGATCTCGCAGTCCGTGAGTTCGAGCCCCGCGTCAGGCTCTGGGCTGATGGCTCGGAGCCTGGAGCCTGTTTCCGATTCTGTGTCTCCCTCTCTCTCTGCCCCTCCCCCGTTCATGCTCTGTCTCTCTCTGTCCCAAAAATAAAAAAAAAATTTAAAAAAAAAAAAACGTTGAAAAAAAAAATGGTAATCAAGGCAGTGCCTGGGTGGCTCAGTCGGTTAAGCATCTGACTCTTGATTTCGGCTCACTCAGGTCATGATCTCACGGTTCGTGAAACTGGGCCCTGCATCGGGCTCCAGGCTGACAGCGCAGAGCCTACTCGGGATTCTCTCTCTCCCTCTCTCTCCGCCTCTCCCCCGCTTGCTCTCTCTCTCTCTCTCTCAAAATAAGTAAGCATTTAAATAAATAAATAGTAATCAAGCACCTTTGAAATGCTCCGTATCTAATTATGCATTTACTTCCCTGTGAAGTGGAACAAAGCCTTTCATCAGAAGGCCTCTGTTTCTCCCTTCACTGGAAACTTTAAGGCTGTGACACGATGATACTGTGATATTTATACTCTTGAATGGTGTTTTACTGGAAATGTTCTTTCCTGACCTTACTGACTTCAGCCTCTCTGTCTCCATGTTAATTCTCCATTAATCTTTCTAAAACACTGCTTAACCTACTCCCTTACTCAAGAACTTAAAATTGCTCTCCACTTCCCCCTAGGTAGTCTGCAAATCACGGCAAGTGATTGGTTATGGTAATAGAGTGGGAAATTGGGTCCAGATGGAGCACCAAGCTGAAACGAGGTCAAGATAGATAGGTCTGTGGGTTAGAACTTAAGAAAATTCTGTTTCCAGAAGATAAGGCAGTCAGTATGTCAGAAACCAGGAAAGCATCCAGAACAGCAAATATAAGTCACCATCAGCAAGGATACTAACCTACAACTCCTGCAATAGTGGGCTTGTCCATAGTAAAAAGGCAAGTTCTGGAATATCAGTTTTAGTCATCTAAGACACCTTAATATCAACAGCCCCAAAAGAGGTGATCAGATCATTAGACCAAGGGGAACACCCAGGACACCTGAACAAGTGCCTGAAGAATGTCTACAAGATAAATTCAGATTAACACAGTCTCATCAATAGTACATCTGTGCTCTTAGGAAAGAGAAGAAAGGATTATAATGGCACCCTTAAAGGAGAGAACTGAATCTGGGTTTGAAAGAGGAAACACACATTCTTAGTGAGAGAGGGATTTTGTGTTAGAGCTACAAGGAATATCAGAGAACATCAGGCCTAACCCCCTCAGGTAGAAGTGAGGACACTGAGGTTCTGAGAGGTATAGCAGGTTACCCAAGGATACCCAACAATTTAAGAGTGGTGACTGAATTTGGATTAGCATTTCCATGACCCAGATACAAACTCTGATTCTCTTTTAACCCAACTCCCTAACCGCTCTAGCACATACATGTATATGCCATTCCAAAGCTGTGTTGCAAAAACAAGTGGAAGAGAGTGAACATTATTTTAGTGGAGCTGAGGACTTACATATAAGGATTATATGTGGCCCAGTCTCTATGCACTTGGTTGGGGGTGATGAGATAGCACCTTAAGGGATTCATTGAGAGGACCAGCTGGATATCAACGAAGGCCGGGACTGGGTTCTAGCACAGGGATAATGCCTACACTGGTACATTTGATGATGTTCCATGGGTCCCTTAGGCTCTGTTCATTTTTCTTTATCCTTTTCCTTTCTGCTTCTTATACTGGATAATTTCAATGGCTTTATCTTTAAGTTCACAGATCTTTTCTTCTGACTGCTCAAATTTGCTATCAAATATCTCTAGTGAGTTTTTCATTTATTTTACTTTCCAGCTCCAGAATGTGTTTGGTTTCTTTTTATAATTTCTATCTCTTTACTGATACTCTCATTTGTTCTACATAGTTTTCCTAATTTCCTTTAGTTCTTTGTCCATGGTTTCCTTTAGCTCATTTAACATATTTAAAGCAGTTGATTTAACATCTTTAGTGAGTAATTCCAGTATCTGGGCTTCCTCCGGAGTGATTTCTGTCAACTTTTTCCCCCACCGTGGGCTGTACTTTCTGTTTCCTGTTTTGTTTTGTTTTGTTGTTTTTACTGAGAATTGGACATACCGAGCATTATGTTGTGGTAATTCTGGAAATCTAATTCTCACTCCTCAGAGATTGTTAAATCTTGCTTGTTACGGATTAAAGCCATGTGTTTGTGACACTTCCAAACTATTTTTGCAAAGTGTGTATTGCTTGTGTGTGGTCATTCAAGTTTCTGTTATCACTGCAGTCAGCCCAGTGACCTGACAAAGATTTCCTTAAATGTCTGTTTCCCAGAGAGAAATCATGTCTCTTTAAAACCCTTGTAAGTCACTTCAGCCAACAGGGGCTCAAAAGCAGTGATCAAAAGCACTAAGTGTCAATCAAAACACACAACTCTTGATATTTAGAGGACAAGATCCTTATTGCCTACCCTGGCTCCAGGAAGCTGCACCAGGATCATGGGCCACCATCCCTCCTCTCAGCTTTCTGCTCTGAGGCTGGGAAGTGGGGGATAGTAGCCACTACATGAAAGGCTAAAACTGACTAGAATTTACTGAAATTTACTATCCTCTTCATCAAGCTCTACCCTGGACTTTGCAAGCATCCAACTAGACTCCCGAGCTCCAAAATAATTACTTCAGACACTTCTTGCCAGCTCAATAGCTATTTACGTGAAGGAATGGCTTCCTACTCTGCCATCTTCCATGACATTACTTCACTTCATTCCTTTTATTGTCAAGTAATATTCCATTGTATGTGTATACCACATTTGGGTTTTTAGTTTTTGACTATTAGAAATAATGCTACTACGATCTCTCACGTGTAAGCTTTTATATGGACATGTTTTCATCTCACTGAGGTATATACATAGGTGGGATATTGCTGGGTACATTGATTTTTGAGCATTAAGCCTACATTCTTGGAAGAAATCTTACTTGATCATGATATATAATCCTCTTACACGTTGTTGGTTTTCAATTTGCTAGTATTGTTTAGGATTTTTGAATCTATATTCATTATAATATTGGTCTGTAGTTTTTGTAACATCTTTGTTAGGCTTTGGTATGTTGTATTAGCCTCAACAGTTTCCTCTTCCTCTGTTTTCTGAACGAGTTTGTGTAAGATGGGTGGTATTCCTTCCCTGAATGTTTGGTAGAATTCACCAATGAAATTGAGTCTAGAGTTTCCTTTTTGGAAAGTTTTGATAAATTTTATTTCTTTGATACAGAGCCATTCAGATTTCCTGATTTTTCTTATGTTAATTTTGGTTAAGTTGAATTATAAATAAATAAATGTATCTACTTCATGTAAGTGGTCTAATTTTGCTGGCATAAAGTTGCTCATGGTATACTGTTATTCTCCTTTAATGTCCAAAGGACTTGTGGTGATAATCTTTTTCATTCCTGACATTGGTGATTGTTTTATATGTTATTTATTTATTTATTTGAGAGAGAGAGAGAGAGAGGGAAAACACACAAACAGGGGAGAGGGGCAGAGGGAGAGAACCTTAAACAGCCTCCACGCTCAGCACAGAGCCCAACGTGGATCTGTCTCACGACCCTGGAATCATGACCTGAGCTGAAATCAAGAGTCAGACGCTCATCCGAGCCATTCAGGCACCCCTAGGTTTTTCTTCATCAGTCCAGCTAGGGGTTTTTCAATTGTGCTTTTCATTCCAAAGAATTAGATTTCGGCTTTGTTATCTATTGTCTGATTTCCACTTTATTGATTTTTGCTCTGTATAGTATTTCCCTTTGTCCTATTTCATTTGGGCTTACCTTGCTTTTCTGTCTCTAATTTGTTAAGGTGGAAACAGGTCATTGATTTTAAAGGTTTCTTCTTTTCTGATATATTTAAAACCATAAGTTTCCCTCTAAGCCATGACTAATAGAACTTTCTGCAGTGATGGAAATATTTGATTTTCTGCTGTCCGATACAGTAGCCACTAGCCATGTGTAGCTACTGGGCACTTGAAATGTGGTCAGTGTATCTGAGGAATTTGAACTTTTTTTTAGATTTTTAAAAAATGTTTTTATTTTTTGAGAGTGCACGTAGGGGAGGGGCAGAGGGGTACAGAGGATCTGAAGTAGGCTCTGCACTGACAGGCCGACAGCAGCAAGCCTGATGTGGGGCTCAAACTCACAAAATGCGAGACCATGACCTGAGCCAAAGTCAGACATTCAATGGACTGAGCCACCCAGGTGCCCCAGGATTTGGAACCTTTAATTCTAATTAATTTAAATTTAATCATGTGTGGCTGGCGGCTACTGTAGTGAGCAGCGCATCTCTACTGCTTTACCACATCCGCATACTTTATATCGTAATTATCATTAAGTTCAAATTTGTCTAACTTCTCTTGTGATTTCATCTTTGGCCCATCAATTACTTTAAAAAACGTGGCTTAATTTCCTGATGTTTTGGGCTTTTTCTGGATATCTTGTCATTGCTTTCTTGCTCCGCTGTGGTCAGAGAATACACTATGTATAATTTCAATACTTCCATTGACACTTGTTTTACAGCCCAGAATACGTTGGATCTTGACGCATATGCCACGCGTACCTAAAAAAATGTGTTTTGCAGTTGTTGGACGTAGCATTCTATAAACGTCAAGCAGATTGAGGTGGCTGATAAAGTGGTTCAAATCTTTTGTCCTGATTTGTCTATTGACTACTAAGTGGGTGTTTAAAATTTACTACAGTGGGGTGCCTGGCTGGCTCAGTCAGCAGAGCATGTGACTCTTGATCTCAGAGTCATGAGTTCAAGCCCCACATACGGCATGGAACCTATTTAAAAAAAAATTCTTTTTTAATTTTTAAAAAATCTACTATGGCAAAATTGTCAGTTACTTCCTTCAATTCTTTAAACGTTTTATTCATGTATTTTAAGGCTATTAAGCACATACACATTTATACTTGTACTATATTTTTAATGAATTGTTCCTTTTATCATTATGAAATGTTCCTAATTTTTATCCATGGTAATAATCTCTGTATTGAAGTCTGTTTTACCTGGTATTTATATAGCCACTCTAGTCTTATGCTAATTTGCCTATTCTATTTTTTTCCATCTTTTAACCTTAAACTCATTCCGGCTTTGGCTCGGGTCATGATCTCACAGTTCGTGAGTTTGAGCCCCACATCAGGTTCACCGCCATCAAGCCTGTCAGCATGAAGCCGGTTTCAGACACTCTGTCCCCCTCTCTCTATCCCTCCCCCACTTGTGCTCTCCCAAAAACAAATATCTTAAAAAATAAAAATAAAGTGTTTCTTATAGGCAGCATATGAATGAGCTTTTTTCCCCCCTAACCCACTAACAGACTTTTAATTAGAATGTTAATAGATCAATAATGTAATTTTATTGATTTGGTTGGACTCTGGCATACCATTATTCTATTAGTTTTTTGTCTCTTCTTTTTGTTCTTGCCAAACACTTCAGGTTTTACTACCCTCCAGTCTGTTTGCTTTTATTTACTTTTTCAAGTCCCTGGGTGGTTTTCTTGTTTTTTTTCTATTTTAAAAAAAGGTTTGTTAAAAAAATTTTTAATGTTTATTTTTGACAGAGAGACTGTGAGGGGGGTAGGGGTAGAGAGAGAGGGAGACACAGAATCCTAAGCAGGTTCCAGGCTCTGAGCTGTCAGCACAGAGCCTGACGCGGGGCTCAAACTCACGAACTCTGAGACCATAACCTAAGTTGAAGTTGGATGCCCCACCGACTGAGCCACCCAGGTGCCCCAGTTTTATTTTTGAGAGAGAGAGCCCAAGTGCAGGAGCAAGGGAGGGGCAGAGAAAGAGGGAGAGAGAGAATCCCCATCAGGCTCTGCGTTATCAGTGTGGAGTCCATGGAGCTCAATCTCACAGTGAGATCATGACCTGAGCTAAAATCAAGAGTCTGATACTTAGGCACCCAGGCACCTCCCCTTCTCTTTTTTTAAGTTTTATTTATTTTTGAGAGTGGGGGAGGGCAGGGAGAGAGAATTTTTTCTATTTTAACCAGTTTATCACTGTAAGCAGTCAGAGGGTTGGGTTGCAGGGATTTCCATTGTGATAGTGGAACCAACAACCACCCTCCCGTGTGTGCTTTTATCAAGGTTTCATGGACATTCTCACTTATGCAGAGACTACTTTGAAAGTATATGCACGAAACTGGTGATTGTGGAAAGAGGGAGAAATTGTGAAAAACAAGAAGAAAAAGTTTTCAATCAGACCGTTCTGTACATTGACCATTAATTAGTATGTACAGATTTTCAAAAAAGGTATTAACTAGTCAAAGAAATCCATGTGAGATGCATTAGATGTAGCAAATGGTAAAGGCTCTGACTGAATCACCTAAAACAGTAAACCCATTGGTAGCCGTAAGGAAGCCATTCTGATGTATTATATTCCAAGGGAAGTGTATCTTATAAATAAACAGATGTCTTCAAATATATTTGTTTAGGCCTGTCTCCTCACTCACCATCTTTCATGTAGGCACTTCCCCTCTATAGAGCAAAGCAGTTTCATTACTGTCTTGCTTCTTCCTCAAGGATATGCATGTGGCTACTAATTCTCACAAGGGCAAGCTTGGACACAGGTGAAGCAATTAAAAAGCCTCCCTATGCTAGGGGCTGCAATTCCTGCAATCATACTGAAGCATCCCAGCTGGCACTTGTAGTGATGAGATGAAACCGTATGATGGTTTTGGTAATTGCACAGAAAACCTATTAAAAAAAAAAAGCAAGCAAGCAAGCCCTACCAATTATGCCTTTTGCTATACAGCAGCAGTGTCCACTCACCATAAGTAGCTATTAAGCACCTGAAATGCGGGTATTCCAAATTGAGATGTGCTAGAAGTACAATGGATTTTGAAGACTTAACTCTGAAGGAGTATAAAATATCTTGGCAGTAATTTTAATGCATACCTGTTGAAATGACAGTATTTTGGATATATGGAGTTAAATATAGAACATTTTCACATATTTCTTTTTAGTTTTCTAATGTAGCTATAAGGACATTTAATTTTTTATTTTTAAAAAAAATTTTTGTTAACGTTTTTATTTATTTTTGAGACAGAGAGAGACAGAGCATGAACGGGGGAGGGGCAGAGAGAGAGGGAGACACAGAATCAGAAGCAGGCTCCAGGCTCTGAGCCATCAGCCCAGAGCCCGACGCGGGGCTTGAACTCACGGACCGCGAGATCGTGACCTGAGCTGAAGTCGGACGCTTAACCGACTGAGCCACCCAGGCGCCCTTTTTTTTTTTTTTAATTTTTTTTTTTAAGGACATTTAAAATTACTTAGCTCATGTTTTCAGAGGGGAGAGTCTTACTAGAGTATTCTTAACAAAAACTCGTGACCAATTGGACATCCACATGCAAAAAAATGAATCTAGACACAGACCACATACCCTTTACAAAACTGAATTCAAAATGGATCACAGACCTGAATGTAATATGCCAAACTGTAAAACTACTAAAAGACAGCACAGGAGAGTATCTAGATGACATTGGGTTTGGCAGTGACTTAGATAAAATGCCAAAAGCATGATTCACAAAGGAAATAATTAAGTTGGACCTCATTAAAATTTATAAACTCATGCTCTGTAAAAGACATTGTCAAGAGAATGAGAAGACAAACCATAGACTGGGGAAAAAAATATTTGCAAAACACGTATCTGACAAATGATGGTATGGTTATCCAAAATGTACAAGGAATTCTTAAAACTCAACAATAAAATGAACAACCCAATAGAAAAAGGGGCAAAAGATCTGAACAGACACCTCACCAAAGATATACGCTGATAAATAAGCATATACGAAGATGCTTAACATCATGTCATTGGACAAAGGGAAATCAAAACAAGATTATCACCACACGCCTATTAGGATGGCCAAAATCCAAAACAGTGGACACCACCAGATGCTGGCAAGTATGTGAAGCAACAGGAACTCACTGCTACAGGAATTCACATCGTACAGCCACTTTGGAAGACAGTTTGGAAATTTCTTACAAAACTAAGCATACTATTTCCATATGATCCGGCAATTGTACTCCTTGGTCTTTACCCAAATGAACTGAAAACCTGCCCACGTAAAAACTGTTTAGAGCAGCTTTATTCATAGTTGCCAAAATTTGGGAGCAATGAAGAGGTCCTTCAGTAGATAAATGGATAAATAAACTAAGTTACATCCAATGGAATAAAATTGAGCACTAGAAAGAAGTGAGCTATCGGGCACCTGGGTAGCTCAGTCAGTTAAGCATCTGACTCTCGATCTTGCTAGGCTCAGGTTATGATCTGTTGGTGAGTTTGAGCTTGGTTAGGATTCTGCTTAGGATTCTGTCCCTCCGTCTCTCTTCCCCCTCCCCCACTCATTCTCTATCTTGCGTGCACACTCTTTCAAAATAAATCAACTTTTAAAAAAGTGAGCTATCAAGCCTTAAGTGCATATTACTACTAAGTGAAAGAAGCCAATCTGAAGAGGCTGCCTACTGTATGATTCTAACCACGTGACATTCTGGAAAAGGCAAAAACTACGGACTGTAAAAAGATCAGTGGTTGCCAGAGATCAGGCAGAGGAAGATGAAGAGGCACAGAACAGACGACTTTCAA
This sequence comes from Panthera leo, assembly GCF_018350215.1. Lineage (NCBI taxonomy): Eukaryota > Metazoa > Chordata > Mammalia > Carnivora > Felidae > Panthera > Panthera leo. The sequence continues at coordinate 71,429,552 of NC_056687.1, forward strand.
GACAATAAAACCATTCAGTATTGTATTATAAATGGTGGATATGTTTCATTATAGATTTGTTCAAACTCACAAAATACACAACACTGAGAGTGGACTTTAATGTCAACTATAGGCTTTCGGCGATAATGATATGTCGATGTATATGTTCAATTGTAACATGTGTACTACTCTGCTGGGAGATGCTGATAGTGGGGGAAGCTGGGCCACGGGTGAGCAGGCAGAGAGTATATGGGAACTCTATACTTTCCTCTCAATTTTGCTGTGAACCCAAAAATGCCCTAAAACAATATAATCTATTTTTTAAAAAATGACAACTCCGTGTTCAAGCATTTTATTAAATCAGATAAGGAATTTCCACACTGTTGCACATACCAGTTTGGACACAATTATAAGGGCATATCATTTGTTTACAAAGATATCGATGAGCAGTAGGTTGGCAAGTCTAATAAGCCATGTTTAGCCAACTAAAATTTCAAGAACATTCAAAGAGGAAACACAGTAAAGGTCATGCAAGTTCTAGAATAGTGAATCATGATAGAGCTCATTTATCCTTTACCTTCAAAATGCACCTGATATCTATAACCAGACAAAATCTGAAGTCCAGCAGGTTGTCACTAGTCAGATACACATTTCATTCAGGAATATTACGCCTCTTACCACTTACTGGCTTTTTTGATTAGAACTAACTCAATCCTCACTACAGAAAAGAGGTATTTGAAGAGATCTACTGCTGTAAAATGTATGCCCATATTCATAGTATGTCTTGAAGTTACTGAGCTTTCATTAAAGTGTGGTAAAGCATGATACCCAAACCAGGAATCCCAGCTATGACCTTTCCACTTAGCTACACTAAACACCAGTTCAAGATAAAACACCGTGAAGACTAAACAGACCGTGAGCAGTGAAACAATTCAGTGAGGCTGTAATAATCTAGACCTATGTTAACTTCGGTAAGGGACATTAAGTCTGTGGACTTTTTCTTAGGTGGCAGTTTCTTAGGGTGAACTGCCCTATAACAAACAACTGATTATCAGGTTTATAATGATGGCGGACTAGAAAATAAAGTCTTTACTCATGTAGCTTCAAACTTATTTGTTCACATCTCTGTTTAACTTAAAACCACCATATACTAACGGGTAGGGAGACATGATCAAGGATCCTTTTGCAAGCTTTGCTTCCCTACACATTTCACTCCCCCAGCCCCCTGAGTCTCCTATACAAGTTTCCCCTGATTTAAGCTAAAAGATCAATTCTGGATACAAACTTGTGTGAACTAAGTTTCCAGGAGATGACATGCAAATAAGGGGATAAAGTTAAATTCATTTGTCAACAGCAAACACTGTAAATGTGGACTACCATCCCACTAAACAGAAGACCTGGAGAAACCACAAATATAATAAAACACTACATTAGGTTTAAAAACAAAGACTCTCGAATGAAGTAATTTTATTTTATGGTGGTTGAATTCACCCACCAAATGTTTAATGACCATAAAATGTTTCTGCAACTAAAACTAAAAGATAGAGAATTATAGGGAGCTGGGAATACATGTTAGATACTAACGATCTTCAAGCTTTGAAGATGTCATTGCATGAAGAAAATTATGGGAAACACTGTTCCCGATAATTACGTACACCCTTAGTGTAACATATGGAGATCACTGTCTCCGATATAGACACTGTGGTAGGCAAAAACTACCTTGTTCTTTATACATTATGGAAGACACTGCTCCCGATAATGTGAGTTAGGTTTGTGACAAAGGTACTGGAAATTTTGCAAAATTCGAATTAAAGTTACACCTTGGATAAATTGAGCTGTAAAATTTCACATGTATGAGTATCACAGCCTTTAAGTGACATTAATGTATAACTTGGTCACAATTCCTTCCCTTTAAGAACTGCCATTTTTACCTGGTTGACTAAAATTCTAACTTGATTAGCAACTCCTAATTCAATTGAATTCTTCACCAATATTTAGCTTTATAATTTTATTTGGCGTGTGGCCGTTTTTTAAAACCCTCAAGTGTTGACCATAAATGCAAAACTTCCAGTATCTGTTGGGTTTTATTAGCAGATGCTGCTTTTATTAAAAAAAAACGACAGTATAACTGTCATAATTATGGAAGGCACTGCTTCCGATAATTATCTTCTATAAAAAAAACACCATTTATAGTGAACTCTGTCACTGATAAATAAACAATAAATATCTCAGTGCCAAAATGATAGAAAGCTTTTCCAAAAAATTAACACTTTGGCCAAAATTTGGCAGTGTGTTCTTTAAAGTCTGACAAACTGAGTTTGAAATTAAACACCTAAAGCTGGTTTTCTTTCAAAATACTTTGGGAAACACAAAGACGACAAAAAACTAATACAAAGGCTTATGGGGCAGGGGCAGAGGAAAAGAAAATCTAGGTCTTTGGCTTCTGGTCTCCTCTTTTCATAAATAATCTTGAGGTTAACACATTAAGGCCTTACTCCTGTGATAAACAGTTGAACCTCACTTTATCCAGCGGAAGGACCTCTGTTTCAGACCTCACTGGCAAGAAAACAAGTCCCATCTCTTCTGAAAGTTAACTGTTTCATTCAGGGATGTGGAAACCAGCTAAATCCTTACGGAAGGCATAGATCTCATTTGGAGAATAAAGTCTTACAACCTGGTATCTCCTATCCAGCATCAAGTGCAGGTGGAGGATCCCACTAAGCTACCACTTCCAGCCCCCAGGAGACACCACCTCCCTCCTCCCACTTAGAAGATACCAGTTCATGTCCTTAGGATTTAGAGCAATAGTTTACGTAACTGGTTCTGACTCTGTCATAACTCTAACAAGAAAGAGGCAGTTACCATACAACACATTTAAAATTTTAGAGATAATCAGAGAAAAGATTCTATCATGAACATTTTTAAGTGGTTATTCACTTTAACTTGAAGTGCAGGTACCTACCCTGTATTAAAAGCTGCTGCCTAAAGAAATCTAGTGGTACCAAGATGGTTGGGTAAAATTTTAACAATATTAGGTTTTGTAGCCCTACTAAAAATTTAGCACAACCAGCCCAAGTCTAAAAATCACACTACCCTGCTGTTCTCATATAAGTTATGGGTACCACATTTAAAACTCATTGTCAATGTCCCAAATGTCACCAGAGAGGGCATTTGCAGCCCCTTGAATAGTCCAAGTTGTTAGAGCCAACTGGTTTCTAAACAGTGTTTCATTAAAAGCACTCATATTTTCCTGGCGCAGCTTCAGATGCTCTAGTAATGCTGACAGAGTGTGAGAGCCAGTGCCCCAAAAGATATGTCGGAAAGGAGACTCTCTCGGAGATACATAGGGTGAGAGGAAGTGATATTCCACCTACGGAAACAAAACATACATGAGAACTTACACCGTGCTGGGACTTTTGGTGTAAGGGCCTGACACAGTAAAACAACGGCCATTTTCTCACTTGAAATGTGAAAATTCCCCCAATTTAGCAATGTGGAGAACCAGGCTACTTATCTTCTAACATTAAAACTATAATCAATCAATCCTTTTGTATAGTCAATCCTTTTGTAAAAGTGAACTCTAATTATATTGGTTTTTTTTAGTTGAAGCATATACATGGAAAATTTACAAGCTTCTACTGTAATCGAGTCTTCTGCCTCTTCCAGGCAGATTAAGATAGAAGCAGTTAAGGGCTGAATTAGAGAACAGGAATACAGAGAAAATGATAGCTAAAAATCATTAATGATTCCTTCTTAAAAATGTTTCTTAAAACTTAAAAAAGGTTAATACTGGGACAAATGTCTCTTGGACTTCCAGTTTAGATATATTGGTTCTAGATCTTGCTAATAAGTAAGAGTTAAAAATCTGTGCTCAGTTCTAAAGCAGCAAATGATGCTAGGCTCCTGGAGTTACTACTCTGCTTTTTAGAAATGCAAGGCCCACCAGTTAAAAATTAACAATCTTTAGTTCTTCCATTTTTAGGAGTTTACTTACTCTCATGATACGGTCATTGATGTCCCTCATGATAAATCTGTTTGTTCTCTCAGCATTCCTATAATCTGTTGTCAGTCTGGAGGTGGCACGGAAAAAGTCTCCACGAGCAGAATACAGCCACTGTAGATTCAGACCCATCTCCTGAAGCAGAGAGACATTACATTCTTTAGTAGATGTTGTATTTCTAAGGATGTTATACTATATACCTTTCTAATTTAGTGATAGCAAGGGAGTTGGTTCTGGTAAAAGGGGGTGGCTCGTGGACAAGCTCAAGATGCAGAGAATGGTAGACTTAGGCACCTTGCCCAGGAGGCCCCAAGCTCTATAGAGTAGTATGCTCATATCTGAGCCCAAGAGATGGCACAATTTTCCACTCTTAGTCTCATAAGGAAGCCGTCCTCCTGGAGAAATCTAACATAATTAACTTAATATATAATCCTGTGTAGTATATTGTTTCCAGTTCAATTTCCCTATGGGGGAAAATTTGAAAACATTTTGGTTCAGTGAACTTCAGAGTCTAGTGATTTGTCTCACAATTGCCACTTTCTGATCAGTTACAATTAGTTTCAAGTTTCAAGAAAGCCATAATCATTAAGATTTGTTTATCAGTGATTTGCTTCATTTAAGGGATCTCTGTTAAATTGACTTCTAGTACCATAAAAGCAGTTAGAAGCCACATATTAATACTAATTTGATTTTTTAAAAGATTCTATTTTTAAGTAATCTCTACACCCAACGTGAGGCTCGAACTTACAACCCTGAGATCAAGGCACACACTCTACCAACTGAGTCAACCAGGTGCCCCATTATTAATTTGGTTTTATCAAGTATCTGAATACTAGGCACGTAGGATGAACACTAAGTAGGACTGTAATTACTGACTCTGTTATCTCTCTAGCTGTGACATCCCTGAAAGGCATATATGATATATGGCCCAAACTCATAGTTTCAAAGTCATGGTTGAGATCTTTGTATTCTCTGGATTCTCTTCACAGGTTGCTTGGAATTACAAAAACTTAACATACCTTAACAAAAGTTAACATAGTTCTAGACTCTGAAATACCTAGTGTGGTATATCCTAGATTTATAACCCACAACCTCTCAACTTTCAAATGAGTTAAAAATCTAAGAAAAATGATATATCAGTTCCCTTAAAATGTACTTTGGCTACCCATCATGTCCTTTCTCAGGAATAGCTAAACATCATAATTGCTTGATATTTCAGCAACAAGAACCTGGTTTTAATTAGTACTTACTTTTATGTCTGCTCTGAATCGGCTCACATCCCTCACAAATGAAAGTATTTTGTCATTATACATCTCATAGTTCAGGTTCAATTCAAGATCATAGGTAAGTTTCATTATGAGCTGACCAGCTACTTCTGCTGCTGCACGTGCCATTTTGTTCAACTGAGGAACTTTCTGAATGAGTTTCTCATAGACATCCATGGTAGTACCCAAATAAGGATAATCTGTGTCCTGAAAAACAAAGCTAGGTTAATGTACTCACAGGAGGGTCATAAGAGTAGGAGCCTCACATTCATTTTCCCTTCAAGGTGATAACAGTTGCAATTCATCCCTTGCTTCTAATACATACCTACTCCAATTTTATCTCACATCCACTACTTTAATATCACTCTTGTTATTTCCTCTGAATCTGACCTACTCCTTGAATGACTACTTTCTTCTAGATTCTATAGAATCTTTGTCCCATCACATCATAGACCCTGAAAAGATTTCTAGCCGAATTTCTTGAGGTTGTATCCTTGTTTTCTTCTCTGGGAAGTTTGGTTCATTAAATAAGGAAAGAAGAGAGCATGTATGAAGTGTGCTTTTGATATAAAGCATCACGCTTACATGTGAATTTACCTTCTTCCTAATGATTCAGCACTCGATCCATTCATACATGTTACCTTTCTAACAAACATGTCTGATGCTCACAACTTCTCCCCACCTTGATTAGACAATTTAAGTAACTACTTTTTCAATTCTATTCCCTATCCTTGTCCTTGGTGACAATTTCACTGCCAATCCTTTGATCTGACCTCAATTATTTACTTTCAGACTATACACTTCTGTATTACCTGCTAGATTTTTGACATCTAAGAAGTTTTTAAGAAACCTTCTGGAGGTCAAAAGAAATCATCCATAAACCACCAAAACGGTAGCACCTGACATCCAGTTCTTCCTAATGTACTAAATAGATACTGTGACCAGCTATTTCAATGCCATCCATACTGCTGTTCTAGCAGAAGGTCAAGGGAGTTCCACCTATGTTAATCTCTGAATCCAGATCTTACATCACTCCCTAGCTCCAAACCTTTCCCCTCCTAGTTCCAGGCCAAAACACTCAGTGATAAGAAGTCTTGTGAGGACCTGGCCTCCAGAGCATCAATAATTTGATGCCAAAGTCAACAGCTTCCACCCTGACCTCCTACATTAACTCTAGGATCTCTTCAGCCCTGGGAAAGCCCAGTACAGGGCTGGAATTCCAGCTTCAGCGCAGAAGCCTTCATCATTTTGTTTACTCATTGTGGCTTTCAGGGCCTTCTGACGACTCCTGAAACAGGCCAATCTTGCTTTCCTACAGCTTGGTCAGTTCAAAGTTCTGTGTCATAACAACCTTGTACCTGGTTTAGGAGATTAACATCTTTGGACAAACGTCTAGAACCGTATTTCGACAGGTATCAAGAACAGCAATGTCCAGCTGAACTTTCTATTTGGTGGAAATAGTCTATACCCACACTGTCCAGTAGGTAGCCTTGTTATTAAAACTCATCATACCTAAGTGAAGATGGCTTAGCAAATAAATTCCAATGCTAATTAAGCTGAGAATAATTCCACGTTAAGACTGATAATAAGGGAGCATGTAATAACCGCAGGTGTATAACTTCTGACAACATTTCAAGTACTTTAGGAAATTTGGTCTCAAAACTGATGAAAGGGCTAAGATATAACTTGAGAGTTCTTCATACTTACCTCACAAAAACAGAAAGAAACTGCTGGGATTCCAGAATACGCAAGGAAAGGGAAAGCAGCATTATCCAAAGAAAATTTCTCACTGCAAGGAAAGCAAGAATGTGTCTCTAGGTTTTCTGAAGAACAGCCTGTGCTATCATGCAACCCTACCCCTATCCCCAAATAAATTCTTAAATTGACTGTATAGGTGGTAAGCTCACTGCAAGGATAGGTTTAGATCTCTACCTAACATAGCAGGGGCTCCTGGGTGATTCTGCTTTTCTACTAGTTGTTCATTCACTTTTCTCAACTTACACTTTGTTGATCCAATTGCTGTCCCGATAAAGAGACTGCCCAGTAACTGGGTGTTTCACCTATAAAAGGAAAAATTAATTTGTCACTAAAATGAATCTTTCTGCACACAGTCATTCAGGCTAGTCACAAACATACTTCGATCTGTAAACAGTTATAAAAAAAAATTTTATTGTTTCTTCTTGAAAAAAATTTAAGACAGCTAAAACAATCCCCAATTTCTAAAGTTATTCCTCCTACACTCATGCTGCCAGTTCCTTTAGTTACAGCAAGAGAAAAAATGTTTTCCTCCTTTAACCATTTTAAAGGTGGCACAGTTTTAAAAGCCCTTTCTAGCCTTCACGATGCCTACCTTATTTCTGGCTTTTTCCTTCTAGCACATTTTATACTACTGCAGCCTAATCTGCACATTACTGCCTTGCTGGAAACTCGATAGCGATTCCTAGTTTCCCATAGGATCAAGGCCAAGTTCTCTGACCCTTGTTTCCTCCATCTTTAATGATTCCAATATATGGCCTCTAAGCCCATTAGCCAAATCTTATTCCTTCCTATTGCAAAACCACGGTCATTTGCATGTTTGTTTTTACCCAGTGAATATTTCATCTGGCCTTCTTATTTAAGTATTAGGTATAATTCATTAATTTTTTTAAATATTTATTTTTGAGAGAGAGACAGAGCTCGAGTGGGGGGAGGGGCAGAGAGAGGGAGACACAGAATCTGAAGCAGGCTCTAAGCTCTGAGCTGTCAGCACAGAGTCTGACGTGGATAGATCACGACCTGAGCTGAAATCAGTCGCTTAACCAACTGAGCCACCCAGGTGCCCCATATTTTTAATTTTTTAAAATTAAAGCCATACCCAACATGGGGCTTGAACTCACAATCCCGAGATCAAGGGTCACATGCTCTACCAACTGAGCCAGCTAGGCATTCTCAAGTTCATTTAAAGCTTCCTTGCACCTGGGTGGCTCAGTCGGTTAAACATCCGACTTCGGCTCAGGTCATGATCTCACAGTCCGTGAGTTCGAGCCCCGCGTCAGGCTCTGTGCTGGCAGCTCAGAGCCTGGAGCCTGCTTCAGATTCTGTGTCTCCCTCTCTCTCTGGCCCTCCCCCGTTCATGCTCTGTCTCTCTCTGTCTCAAAAATAAATAAACATTAAAAAAAAAAATTTTAAAGCTTCCTTAGCATTAGGACTCTGTAGACAACCCCCAGTGGGCAGTTTACCCTCACCTCACACAGTTCAATAGACTGAGAGCAAATAAGCTAAGAGCATGACCTAAATAATGCAACTATAGAATTTATTCTAAATTCCTGTACTTGGTTATTTATGATGATTGTTTAAACATCAATGCTTTTCACTTTACGTAAATTAGATGAGAAAATTAAGTTACAGATTTTGTAATTAGGTATACACTCACATCTTTCATCATCTTCTCAATAAGCGAATACAACAGTGGACTGGCAGAAACCTTGAAGTTGCTGGTACCTGCAAAGAGATTATTTAAACATTGCTTCTTCTCTAGTCAAGTGATTTTTACATGGCTACTTCAACAACTAAAAGTACTTGACAAAAAAGGAAGACATTAACCTAGATCAGTGGCAAATATGACTATACTCTTCAAGAAGTAGACAAAGTGATTTAAGAGTCAAGTTCTTTAGTAAATGCTAACTCTAATTGACTGAAGATCTTACTCCTGAGTTTGCATATGTTAACGATCTGTTTCTTGGTACTTTTTCAGTTTACCTATCTTAGGGCAATTACCTGCTAGCTACTCTTGCTATATTCCATATATTCTGCTGTATAGGTAAGATGGCAATGACAACTCATCTAATAAAGGTTTAGTTCAATTTTTAAAAAATATTTTGAGAGATTGAATGCATATGCGTGCACAAGTAGGGGAGGGACAGAGAGAGAGGGAGACAGAATTCCAAGCAGGCTCCAAGCTGACAGCACTGACAGCCTGACAGCCTGACACAGGGCTCAATCCCATGAACCAGGAGACCATGACCTGAATCGAAGTCAAGAGTCAGACACCCAACTGACTGAGCTACCCAGGTGCCCCAAGGTTTAGATCAAATTCCTTCCTTTTTCTTTCAAATGAGATATTCTACTGTTCTCAGTTCATCCACTGGCTACATCTGTACCTTTAATAACATTCAAACTCTTTCAGAACTAGTTTATCTGGTATTTCTATTTGTGATACCACAATCTAGCAAGATGTGAATTAGTCTATAGAAGTATCACTCTATATTGTACAGTTGAGTTCCTTCTGGTCTAAAATACAGTCCAGACTAGTGGTTCTCAGACTTTAGCTTATTGGAATCACCTGGAGTGCTTGTTAAAACATAGCCTGCTGGATTTATGTTCCAATTTCTAAGTGGAAAAGTCTGGGTAGGGCCTGAAATTTTACACTGCTAACAGTTCCCAGGTGATCTTAATGCCGCTGATTGAGGACCACAATGAGAATGACTGCATTAGACAAGGCAATCTGCACCTATTTTATAATTTAATGGACTACTAAGAGAAAGCAAAGTTAGTCTTTTGATCAGGGAATGGACAGTGTGAATTGTAAAAAAAAAAAAAAAAAAAAAAAAAGACAAGTGTTGCTTTAGAAAGCCTTCTCCTGGAGGCACCTGGGTGGCTCAGTCGGTTGAGCATCTGACCTCGGCTCAGGTCATGATCTCACGGTCCGGGAGTTCGAGCCCCGCGTTGGGCCCTGTGCTGACAGCTTGGAGCCTGGAGCCTGCTTCACATTCTGTGTCTCCCCCTCTCTAACCCTCCCCATCCATGCTCTGTCTGTCTCAAAAATAAATGAACATTAAAAAAAAAAAAAAAGAAAGAAAGAAAGCTTTCTTCTGGTTTGTTTCTTGGAGTTTTATTTTTTTTCTTTGAGACAGAGAGAGTGCAAGCTCACAAGCAGCAGAAGGGCAGAGGGAGAGAGAATCTCAAGCAGGCTCTGCACAGCCAGTGTGGAGCCTGACTTGGGGCTTAAACTCAGAAACCATGAGATCATGACCTGAGCCGATACCAAAAGTTGGACGCTTAACCAACTGAGCCACCCGCTTGCCCCAGCTTTCTTCTGTTTTGTAAGTAGTTTATCTGAATTCATTAACAGCTGATGAAAAGGATACTTACCAAGAACAGCTTTGTCCAGATTAATGTAAGTGAAAGCCTTTAAATGCAAGGAGGAAAGGTATCCCTAGAAGAGATGGAAAAATACTAAATGTACTAATATGTATTAACCTGTCACATAGAGTAGCTATTATTAGGGACTTCTTTTTAAATTTAGAGTCTATTAACGCTAAATATACAAAGGCAAAAATGATATACAGTTGACTTCCCTAACGTGGGAGGTTAGGGATGATGACCACCCCCACTATGCACTTGAAAATCCACATGTAACTTCTGACCTCCTGAAAACTGTCCTACTAATAGCTTATTGTTGACCATAAGCCTTACCAATAACATAAATAGATAACACATATTTTGTATATGTATTACATATTGTACTTACAATAAAGTAACCTAGAGAAAAGAAAATGTTAAAAAAATCATAAGAGAAAATGCATTTAGAGGGCCATTACTATACTTTTTTAAAGGACTAGTCTGCATTTATTAAAAAAAAAAAAAATCCACTATAAGTGTACCTGCACAGTTCAAACCTGTCTTGTTCAGGATCAACTGTAATCAAATCTAAAAGAGTCTGGTTTCTGGAGGACAAATGAAGCCAAGGGCAAGTTCAGGTGCCCATTCTGGGTATGAGTGTTATACAAATAATACCTCTAGCCATTCAGTGGCACCAACAGCTCCGAAGTCTCCAGCACTCCAGCTGGCAAAGACAATGCTTCTGCTGGGTTTAAAGCCACCTAAAAGATAGCAAAAAAGTTAATTTTATCTTGGGAAAGGTTATAGGTAGGCAACTGACTTCAGATGAAATCAGAAATTTCTAACTCAAGACAGCAGATTCAAAAATATTTCTTTCCCTTTTGAGGCCCCAGGTGAAAGAACAAAAAAAAGTAAGAATAAATTTTAAAGGTAATCTACAAAAAAAGAAGAGAACATTTGCAAATAAGATTTCAAACACATAGTAGAGACCAGTTTTTACAGGAAGTCACTTTTGTTTCAACTCCATTCTTTGAGCCCCCCTAAAATTCTGCACCAAGAGATACTTGAAATCGCAGTGTAACTACAATGTGTCTCTTCTCTGAAAAGAATCTGCATAGAAGTCAGTCACTGAAAACATAGGGTTACTTTACAATTGTTACCAAACAGAGTAAATACTTACAAATTTAAGTTATGAAAAAGTTTACAGAGAAATTACATTAATGACAGCTCCCCTCCAAACCTCCCCTTTTCCTGGGTATGCATTTTTCTGTATTATGTACTTTTCCACAAAAGTTAATAAGCACTGCAACTTACCCATGGCCCAAGGATTCAAGAATGTGATAGGGGTTTGTATGTGTGTGTGGGTGTGTGTAGAGGAGCGGCAAATACCAAGGGAGAAAGGCTTGAAAGTGTTTATATATTATAAATATATAAAAACATATCCAGTATTATGCCTATAAACATAACACATCAAGTTACATATTATAATTTTATACCAAAATTATAGAAACTTAGTACAGAGGTCTGCCACTGCTTGCTTTAAAATAGATTTCTTAGGGACCACGCTAGATTAGCCATGTCATTCTGAATATGTCAGACTAAGAGCTAGGGTCCAGTACAACACTTTTTGAGTGTCTCATCAAAGTTGATTCCCAGTGCAAAGACACTGCATGGAAAGCTGTTTCAAAGTCAAAGGCAGATCCAACAAAAGATGATCTGCTTTTGTGCTCAAACACAGAGTCCAGCATAAGTGAACCACAATAATATGGGCCAAAGTGAGAAAGCATATAGTATTTAGAACTATATACAGCAAATAGATATTCAAGGGTCCTCACAATTTGTACTCTACCTTTTAAGACCATATCAGAGAGTATCCGTGCAAGTTCCAAGAGGAGAGCTGTTCCTACGCTAGACTTTGCAGCTCCAGGACCCCAGGCATCCCTCTGAGCCCCTACTACAACATAGTGATCTTTAAAAAAAAAAAAAAAAAAAAAGAAATTACACAATCAGCTTTTAAACTGTTTTTAATACTGAGCTTTAAACTCTAGAACAAGCATGTTTGTAAGAAGGATAAAAATGCAATATATGCATTAAGGATAAGAGAACCTTTCTTCATAGCTGACTTAGGACTCTAGGAATTAAAAATTTACATGACAATACTAATCTCTTTTTCCTTGTTAGTATTATTACTCTTTTCCACATTACCAGTTAAGTTTACTTATCGACTACTAATTTGTACTACTTAATTGTTTAATCAGCGACCAAGTCCAAGGGCTTTCCTTACTAAATGACATGACTCTTAGATTCTACTTAAATAGATAGACTGTATTGACTACTTCTACTTAATTGGTTAATAAGCAACCAAAGTCCAAGGGCTTTCCTTACTAAATTACATGACTATTAGATTCTACTTAAATAGACAGACTGCATATTTCAAGGACCAATCAATAAACCACAACCCACATGCCCATTCATTATGTATTGGTTACAGCTGTTTTCATGCTACAACGTCAGCGTCAGCATAGTCAGCTAGTCAGAGTTAAGTAAGTAGTTGCAACAGAGACTGTATATCCTGCAAAGTGTTTATCTGCCCCCTTAAGAAGTAGTTTGCTTACTGATGACATATTCAATAACTTGAAAGAGATTCTCTAGTCACAGTGGTCAATTTTTGACAAATTAATTTCCTAGGGCCTTATTACCTCCCAATAAAACTGACACCTAAACAGTTCACTGTAGGACAGACCAGAGCACTCCACAAAACCAAGCCAAAGCCAGCCTTCCTGTACTCTCTTCTGGCCACATTCTTATGAACTAGGAAAACAGAAACAAACTAACAAACAAAAGAAAAAAAACAAAACAAAAAATCAAAGGTCTTTACCAGGTTCTTCAAAACCTTTAATAACTCCAAACACGTTAAAAATTCTTATCTCTTTCAGCACGTTGTTCACAGTGAGCTTCACATTCCAGTTCTGTGAGGTTTCCAGCCTACAGGAGGAGTCTGTTTCCCAAGCAGAAGGACAGTCTCCTTCCATATTTCTAGAAGTAGAAAACAGACATTAGAGTTCTGATTATTATGGCTTCCCTTAGGTTTACAAAATCAATCTTCCTTACTCTCCAGTCAAGTTTTAGGCTAAGAGGACATATAAAGAAAACATATACAAAATTTACTCCCTGGTGGCTAACCATTTGTGTCTTACTCCGATCTGTAGGCAATCATCTGAAAATCATCAGTTATCTCCTGGTTTAAACAATGTTTTAAAAAAATTTCTGTACCTATCCTCATCTGAAATGTGCCTTTCTGCCAGAGACACAGCTATCATTTACATGTGAAGTAGATACCAAGATGGACTCAGAATGAAGTTCTGACATAAAAACCCATGAGTATATTCCCATGTTTCCTGACTCTCTACACTAACTAGTATACATTCTTTTTTTTTTTTTTTTTTTTTTTTTTAATTTATTCTTGAGAGATAGAGACAGAGCATGAGCAGGGGAGGGGCAGAGAGAGAGGAGGAGATGCAGAATCCGAAGCAGGCTCCAGGCTCTGAGCTGTCAGCACAGAGCCCGACGTGGGGCTCGAGCTCACGAACCGCGAGATGATAACCTGAACTGAAGCCGGAACTTAACTGACTGAGCCACCCAGGCGCCCCTATACATTCTTATCATAATTATAAAAGAATATTTTTATGCTGCTGATAGTTACGTATCTTCCCCTGTCTAATTCCTCATGTTACCCAATGACTGCTCTATTTACATAAATGTCAAAATATGATTACCCCACACTACACAAGGATAAGACAGGGAAGGGAGCTGGCTTCACAGGTTAGGGAAGACCTGTAGGTGGAGGTAAGAATGATCTGATTCGAAGTTTGGTATAAGTCAATAAAAAATCACCATTTTTAAAATGCTTCATGGGATGCCTGGGTGGCTCAGTCGATTAAGCGTCCGACTCTTGATCTCTGCTCAGGTCATCTCATTGTTTATGGGATGGAGCCCTATGTCGGCCTCTACGCTAATAGCATAGAGCCCACTTGGGATTCTCTCTCTGCCTCTCTCTCTCTCTCTCTCTCTCTCTCTGCCCTCCCCGCGCATGAGCACTACTCTCTCTAAATAAATAAATTTAAAAAAAAATGCTCGTAGATAGCATGGTTAATAGTCACATGGTGTTACACATGTGTCCTTACATGTAAATGCTCTTCATTTGAAATCAGTCACCCTGCTAAGTAGATTATATTTTAGCTATCCAATTAAGTGAAAGAAACATGATCAGTGGGGTTAGAGTAACTTGTTCTACATCACACAGAAAATCTAAGTGTCTGAGACCAGATCTACATTCTATACCAATACCAGGTGGGAAGTATGTCTAGATCAAGATAAAAACTAATGACATGTACTCTAATCAGACGGGGTTCTATTTTTAAAGACAGATACTAATACATTAGGGAGGATATCCAGGACTAATCATGACTGTAAAGCATCTGGAAACTGTCATGAGAACTGAAGATATTCCATTATAGACAAGAAAATTTGAACTGTTGTTGCTAAGAAGAAAATCTAGAACTAATCGGTGTTACAGGGAATAAGATTTCAGTTCAACATGAATTCTAACAGCTCTTTTCCAATAACTGAATAGGTTGCCAAGGGCAACAAAGTGCTTTACCTCAGGAAGTCCTCAAGGAGAAGCTATGCCAGGAATAGTATACAAGGAATTCACTGGGTAAATTGAACAAGGACTTGCAGAGTTTGTAAATCCAATGTCTAATTATTAATATCACTTTATGGAGGAAAAACTTCATGTTTATCTACACCAGCGTAAGAGCTATCCACCCCACGAGATGCCAAATATGGAAAACTACAGCCAATTATCTAAAATGCTATCAAATTGAGGCGACTTTTAAGCGTATGACTCTTGATTTTGGCTCAGGTTATGATCTCATGGTTTGTGAGTTCAAACCTTACATCATGTTTTGTGCTGACAGGGTGGAGCCTGCTTGGGATTCTCTATCTCTCCCTCTCTCTCTCTGCCCCTCCTCTGCTCATGCGCACTCTCTCTCTCTCTCAAAAACAAAGTAACCTTTTTTTTTTTTTTTTTTAACGTTTATTTAGTTTTTGAGAGAGACAGACAGAGTATGAGTGGTGGAGGGGCAGAGAGAGGGGGAGACACAGAATCGGAAGCAGGCTCCAGGCTCTGAGCTGTCAGCACAGAGCCCAATGCAGGGCTCCAACTCACAGACCCAGAGATCATAACCTGAGCCGAAGTCAGATGCTCAACTAACTGAGCCACCCAGGCGCCCAACAAAATAACTTTAAAAATAAATAAATAATAAAATGTTATCAAATTAACTTAAGGAGATTATTATTCCTTTCTACTCATAAAACCAGTTTTCAAAAAAGACAATTTTCAAATAAGAACTTACCCAAACAACTTTTCTGCAGTGGCTCTGGAGATTGTTTGGACAGGTATATTCGGCAATCCTGATGACTGCGATGGTGGAAACTGAGTATGATTGAAAGAAGGGAATCCAGGTGTATATGGGTCACCTGTTCCCAGATGGGCCTAGTTAAACAAAAAAGTAATGTGCTCTGTCAGACATTTATTCAAGAAATCCTTAGAAGATTCAGACTCAGTATGAGGGTATAGCCTAAATTTAGTTTAGCAACTCAAACCATGAAGGTCTGAGTGGCTCTAAAATATGTGACTATTATTTTTATATGGCAATGGCATATGCCAAATCTCAATTCAAGACACTATTGAAAAGGTAATGTTAGCAATAATAACTAGGTCTCAAAGTCCCATAATCCATTTTCTTGTTACTGCTAAGACCCTCCCAGAAAAAAAAAAAAAAAAGAGTATTTAATAAGGAAGGCATGTTACACTTCTACTAATGCAGATGGAATCCAGCAACAATTTGTAGAACCCAAAAACTCATTTACGTAAGAAATAAGAACTCACATGTCCAAAGAATGGAATCTCTGCATTAGTAATGGGAAATTTAGCCTGGTCCATGTATATCAAGACACCAATTGCATTGAAGCTTTCAGCATTTGCAACCTAAAGAAAAACATGTAAAGGTCAGAAGGTGAAGATAGTGTTGGGCTTTATGCTAAGACAAAAGGTTACAGAGGACTGCACTGAAACTCCCAAATGTTGCAAATAGCTTACATGTTGAGAAAAAATACTTCCCTTAACTAACTCATTAAGAGAGTTTCAAAGATAAGAGAAATAATAAAAACCCATCTAACACAACCACTGTCTTTTAGTATGTTCCATTCTAGGCCCTTATTACATAGGTTTGACTTTCAATTTTCTTCTTCAAAAAACATAATTATACGTATATATTCCATATATACATAAAATTTGGTTATATAGAACTTAACAAAGCACCTTAACAATAATTTAGCAATTCTATGTAACAACAGAATATTGTTATTTTAAATTTAAACTGCTTTCACTGAAGCATTTCTGATTACCCCATTGTCACCGAAAGACAATGACTACAGAATACTCCAAGTGGCTATGCCATAGTCCTGGAAGTATCCTACAGTTTAGATAATTAGAACTTATTTGATTTGTTGAATACTTTAATAAATTCAAGTTTAGGGGTGCCTAGGTGGCTCAGTAAGTTAAGCGTCCGACTTCGGCTCAGGTCATAATCTCCTAGTCCAGGAGTTCGAGCCCCGCACTGGGCTCTGTGCTGACAGCTTAGAGCCTGGAGCCTGCTTCTGATTCTGTGTCTCCCTCTCTCTCTCTGCTCCTCCCTGCTTGAGCTCTGTCTCTCTTTCTCTCAAAATTAAACAAACATTAAAAAATAAGTAAATATAAAATAAATTCAAGTATATTATTAGGTATGAGAGTTTAAGACTGATGGTTTCCAGAATGTGAAAAAAAATAATCAATGATACCACTTAAAGGAAGAATAGTATGATACCAGTGTATTTAATAACTTATACTCACCTTTTCAGCAAAAGTGATTTTCCCTGCTCTAACAATCACTAAAGATCCATTCACAGGAGAGTTTAAATTCTCAAAGTCTTTTTTAGTGCCAAAATTAGCATGGACCAGTCTACCCTAGAATAAAAACATGAGATTTAATGAGCATTACGGTATTAGAACAGCCGTAGAGTCTGAGAGAGGATAGTTTTACAGATCAAACCCAATAGAGAAAAGAGAGATAAAAGGAGGCCAAAGCCTAAAAGGATGTAAGAATTCTAGTCAACCTAGTCAGTTATTAGGAGTGAATCAAGACTCTGGCCTCCTATAGTCACATCTTGCATCATCACATGCTGCCTTGAATCTAATTTGCATTGCTCTTGACATTTAATCTCTTTTACATTGCTTCCAATATTGTGTGGGGAGAGAAAGGCTAACAGAATATGATAAACAAAGAGACATATACCAATATAAATACTGTAGGTTAGCCCTGGCTGCACCAATTACATAAAGTTCCTAACACATGAATGCTAGATAATTGAGGACATACATAAAAATAGGTCTTAATGGAAAGTTCTGATAAGAAATCTGTATGAAAATTGTTAAACACTATCTATCACAATAAAGTGCCTTGCATAGATCAATTTTTAGATATTTATAAAAGCTGTCTCATAATATTCCTAAACTATTAATAGAGCTATATAAACTGATCCTGACAACCAAATAACCTAAATATAGAAAGCTTGCAGGTGAACTAAAACCTTCAATGTTTCTGACAGAACAGTGTACCCACCTCCAAACCCCCAGGTTATAGGTAGTCAGGGAAAGTGATATAGCACAGGTAAAACTTCATCTGGCTTGAAAGGCATCCAGTAGATAGACCCCTGACATACAAACATTTGTTTTTTAAAACCTGAAAAACCTAGGTAGATCTATCAACTGTTTTTTAAATTTCTGCAGTAGTTTGGCCATATTTGCCTAAATTAAAGATTCAAGCTAAGACTGGACTCCAGCCAAGATGGTTACTTATATTATATCTGTCCCCACATAAAGTGGCATCTTTTTTTTTTTTATTTAAAAAAAAAATTTTTTTTTAACATTTTTATTATTTATTTTTGAGACAGGGAGAGACACAGCATGAACAGGGGAGGGTCAGAGAGAGGGAGACACAGAATCTGAAACAGGGTCCAGGCTCTGAGCTGTCAGCACAGAGCCTGACGCGGGGCTCGAACTCACGGACCGTGAGATCATGACCTGAGCAGAAGTCGGCCGCTTAACTGACTGAGCCACCCAGGCGCCCCCATAAAGTGGAATCTTGATACACACATTCACTCAACAAACACCATCTGTCAGGCACTGTCCAAGGCTCTATGACACAGCAGTAAATGAAGCCAACCTCTAGCCCTGCATGTAGCTTTCATTCTAGTGTGGAAACAAATGAGTAATGTCCGGGGTGTAAGTACGAGTAAGAAAAATAAAGCGGATAAAGGGAAGTGATTGGAGGAGGGCCATTTTTAACAAGATAATCAAGGAAGACTTCCCTAAGGTGGTAACACTGGAAAAGACACTTGCACAAAAGGAGGGAACAGGCCATATTGGTATTCAGGGGAAGAGTGGGCCTGCAGAAGGAAAGGGAGTTTTATAAAAGCCTTGAGGTGGAAGCATGCCTGCATTTGAGTGGTTTAGGAACACTGGGGAGGCTGGAGTGGCCGGCAGAGTGCAAGAGGAAGAGAGCAGTAGGATTACTTAGAGCCTTGCCATCCTGAAAGAAGACCTAGGATTTTACTTTCACTGTGGCATAGGATGGCTGAGAATAAGAATATCTCACAATCAGTTACATTTTAAAAAATAAATTTATACCAAAATTCCTAAGAAAGGTAACGACAATGAGTTTCTGAGCTCTTCAACAGGGAAGACCATCTCATGCACCGTTTCGCCTTACTTACAGTAACTGTTGCTGCTTTACTGTATGCCACATAGCCCTCTGGACTCTCCACCAGGTATACCATGCCACTGTTCGTGCCCACTATGGTCACTGAGTTTGAAGCACTGGCAAAAAAAGATTAAGTTAAGATGAAGCTGAAGCTAAGGACAGCCTTGGGAAAAAAATGGCTTTAGTACATTTAGCATCTGATTTGCATTATTTATTCTGAAAGTCTTTGCTGTATTAGCACACCTGAAAATAGCTACTTCCAGAAAATAAGTTTACCATCTTTCAACATACCTGCCTTTGACCTGAACCTTAACAAAATGTTCATCATGCCAGGCTTTGCTAAGTTGAAGCTCACGGAATCGGTTCTCAATATAAAAGGCAAGGCTTTCATCTTTTTGAGATCCAGCCTCACGAGGGAAATATGAATTTTCATTCAGCTGCCTAGAGGAAAAAAGTCACTGTTACATGAACTAAAATTTAATTTAAAATAAACAATGAACTGAAATATCAAGAAAATTGTTTTAAAATAACTCAATACTATTCATCATAGCTAAGATAACTATGACCCCAAATTTCAAGGTTGACTACAGACAAACTTAGAAGAAAAAAAATTATGCCCAATGTCTAAAGGAATTTATGACTTTAGCTTTATCCAACCTCTGAATCCAATGTATAGTACTCCATCAAGAGCCCCATCTTAACACATATATGTGCTTAGGGTAATTTTAGGGGAAATGAGTAAGCAAAATCAAAGTATTACTGTTGGTGAACTCAAGATGTACAGCTTTAATTTTCACCTTTGAAACAAAACTACTCCTTGTTCTGATCTCCTATGTCTCACTGTAAATATATATACATCATATTAGTTATTTGATTTTTGTTTGGTAGACTACACTCTTATGTTATCCGTAATGCCTGGTATACAGTATATACAAAAGTATTCATTAGATGAAGTAAAAATGCCAAAATTCCTCATCTAAGACTAAGAAAATCATTGTACCACTGTAACTACTGGAAGCCAGCTAATAAGTAAACGATGAATACGTTCTTTACACGGGGTTATGTATGTGTCTAAGGAAGGTCTTCAAAATCGAAGGACAGAAACCTTAAGGACACTTCTAAGGCTATATGGATTAATGAGAACCAGAAGAAATCACGAATACTAGAGACATGATACGTCTCTATATCAAGTCGGGCAGTCAAGTTAGTCCTGATCTAAAGAATAAAAAAGGCTACTGATGCCCTTGTTGATGGTAGCAAAGCTCAGTGTGCCTTACAAGGGGTTGAGATGAAAATCAAAGCAAAGAAAGTCTGACAGCAGGCAACAAGCTTAAAAGACCAGATGACAAAAAGATCAAAGACCTCTGAATTTTTTAAAGAAAAAGGAGTGTCCTCACAAAAATTTTTTCCCCATCCAACAAGTTTGAATTCTTTACTAATTCTTTACCCTCCAGCTAAACATGGGAAGTCTCCCCTACTGTAAGAAGTCTTTCCTCCAGACTGTCATGTTTGTTTTGTTTCACTGCTCTGAATAATCAGTATTTGTTAGGGACTGAGATTAAATTTGTGAAGTAGCTCAAGTTTACCTGATGGTGCTGGTGAACTCTGTGTTACTCAGTTTCTCTGACAGCATTGTTTTGAGGTCCGACCAAAATAAGTGAGAAGGTGCTTCAGGAAAGTACTCTTCTGTTTCTGAAGGTTCGGTTCCCTCTACCTCCAGAGACTCTGTTCCTGCTGGTCTCTCACATTCAGACTTTGCTTCTACACGTTTACAATAGCCCAAGTAGCCAATCATAAATCCTATGGATAAAAAGTTTCAGAACTGACAATATATTCCTATAGGAACTGTTAATATTTTCAGCTAAGCCTTGAAAATACTGGCTTTAATCAAATTGTAAGCAGTTGGAAAGTAAGTAATGAATGTCAATTTTTTTATATTTTAAACCATTCAATGTAATAAATCATACAGTTGACTCTTGAACGATGCAGGGGTTAGGGGTGTATACCCCCACACAGTAGAAAATCTGCATGTAACTTTTGACTCTCCAAAAACATTAACTACTAATAACCTACAGTTGACTGGAAGCCTTATGGTACCATAAAGAGTTGATTAACACATATTTGTATGTTATATATGTTATGTGCCACATTCTTACAATATCTGTCTTTTTCTTATCTTTTTCAGTATTTCTACACTACACAGTTGGTGTGCAAGTTTTTCAAATTGTCACAAATCTCCAAAAACTTTTCCAATGTATTTATTGAGGGGCACCTGGGTGGCTCAGTCAGTCAAGCGTCCGACTCTTGGTTTCATCTCAGGTCATGATCTCACGGTTCATGGGTTCAAGCCCTCCATCTGGCTCTGCGCTGGCAGTGCAGAGCCTGCTTGGGATTCTCTCTCTCCTCTCTCTGCCCTGCCCCCCACTCACTCTCGCTCTCTCTCAAAATAAATAAATATATACATACGTATTTTAAAAAATCTGCATATAAGTGGACCCACACAGTTCAAGTCCATGTTGTTCAAGAGTCAACTTTATAGTAACTCTAAATACTTGCCTTTTAATTGTGTTTAAGTTTATTTATTTATTTATTTAAGTAATCTCTATACCCAACCTGGGGCTTGAACTCTTGGCCCCGAGATCAAGAGTCACATGCTCTACTGACTGAGCCAGCGAGGTGCCCCTAAATAGTTACCTTTTTAAAATATAGGTAACTTTTCTTCCCAGAAGCCTTCTTTAAATCCTTAGGCCAAGCTTCTATGCTACAGATATCCTGTGTGTATTTCTAGTATAACATTTGCACATTACAATGAAATGATTCATGTGTCTCTCTTCTTCCACCAGGCCAAACTCAAAGGCAGGCATAGAATCTTAGTCATTGTTGTTGTATTCCTAGTGCCTAGCATAATGGCACATAAAAAGGCACAAAATAAATGTTTGCTTGGCTGAATTAACAGATTTCCTGGAGTCACTCCCAAGGAACATTTAAGTTTTGAATAGCCACTCTTACCAATCAAGAAAAAGAGGATTATAGCGATAGTCCCATAGCAGATAAATCCATTAAACCTTTTTGGTTTTGTGACACTGGCACCATTATCCCTCATGTTATTGTCAACATTTTCTTCTTCGTCTGCAGCTAGTTTCATCTCCACATGACTATTGTCACCATCTACTTGCCGAGCCAGACTAAACCGGGTATAGGACAATGGTTCTCCACCAAACTGAGATTTGAAGAAAAGAGAGAAGAAAGCATCATGAAAGAGAAGAAAGGGAAGAGGAACATTTACCAAAAGTTTGGTTAGGTACTATACTTAGTAGTGGACCATTACTATGACTTGCTATATATTCTTAAGGAAAAAGAAGTTCCTCTTTCAAAGCAACATTCTTCCTGATACCTAGTTCTGTCAATGGTAGATGGGGGCTAGATCACACACTGGCCTTTTTCATCTCATTCAGCCTTTTCATTCAGGGTTTCTGTTACATATGTCTACTAACATAGGTATACATTTTGATCAGCTTTCTTTGTTCATCTTATCAATGTGGCTGTCCCCCTCCTACCATACTTGAAATACCCTGTATGTTCTTACAAGATTTCCCATAGTTAACTCCACACAAGACTGAAGATACCCTTTGTGGGAGGAGTTACATCGCCAAGCCACCACTTCAACATAAAAAAATACTTTATGATAGCTTTGAATATTACTTCATGCTTATTGGGTGAGAGCCATTCTTCTATATTTCATATTCTCACAAACTGGTGACAAGGAATAATAAAACTTAAAATATCTTACCAAGGTAGAGAATGCTGATCTGGCTTGATCCATCATTCTGAGCTGCCACACAAAAGAACCTAGTATTAAAACAGAAATTTAATACAAAATAGATACCATTGTACCAGTTATAAGAGGTTTTCATTACCATGCTAAATTATTATATATCAAGTTTACTTTTAAATATATTATCACATTCCCAGAAAGGGTCTTTAATAAAGACATTTAGTTCATAGGAAAACTAAATTTAATATAATCCTTGATTAGATCCTGAGTTGAGGTGGGGTGGAGGTGAGAACAACTACAAAGGATATCATTGGGAAAAATAAGAAATCTGAATACAGACTACATAGTGGATAACAGTACTGTATCAGATTAGATCTGGAGAGTGTGACATATTCGATTTGATTATATTAGATTTGGAGAGTGTGATGATTTATTCTGTTTTTGGAAAAGAATGCCCTTGTTCTTAGGAGATTAATGCTGAAGAATTTAAGAATTTAGTATTGGGGCACCTGGCTGGCTCCATTGAAAGACCATGTAACTCTTGATCTCAGGGTCATGAGTTCAAGCCATATGTTGGGTGTAGAGATTACTAAAAAAAAAAAAATTGGAAAACTTAAAAAAAAAAAAAAAAGGATGAAGTATCCTAACACTTATTTCAAATAGTTTAGTTTAAAAAAAAGGGTCTATGGGGCGCCTGGGTGGCGCAGTCGGTTAAGCGTCCGACTTCAGCCAGGTCACGATCTCGCGGTCCGTGAGTTCGAGCCCCGCGTCAGGCTCTGGGCTGATGGCTCAGAGCCTGGAGCCTGTTTCCGATTCTGTGTCTCCCTCTCTCTCTGCCCCTCCCCCGTTCATGCTCTGTCTCTCTCTGTCCCAAAAATAAATAAAAAACGTTGAAAAAAAATAAAAAATAAAATAAAAAATAAAAAATAAAAAAAATAAATAAAAAAAAGGGTCTAAAAAAAAAAGGGGGTCTAAGAGGGGCACCTAGAGGCACGTAGGTGGCTCAGTCGGTTAAACATCCCACTCTGGATTTCGTGAGTTTGAGCCCCACACTGGGTTCTGCACTCATGGTGCAAGCCTGCTTGGGATTCTCTCTCTCTGTCCCTCCCCTGCTCACTTCCTCTCTCAAAATAGACTAAAAATAAATTAATAAATTACTTTAAAAGCATATAAGAAATTGGGGCGCCTGGGTGGCTCAGTCGGTTAAACGTCCGGCATCGGCTCAGGTCATGATCTCACAGTTTGCGAGTTCGAGCCCCACATTGGGCTCTGTGCTGACAGCTCAGAGCCTGAAGCCTGCTTCGGATTCTGTGTCTCCTTCTCTCTCCGCCCCTCCCCTGCTCATGCTCTGTCTCTGTCTCTCAAAAAATGAATAAACGTTAAAAAAAAATTTTAAAAAAGTGTATAAGAAGTAAAGCAAATGTGGTAACTGTTAATAATTGATGAATCAGAATAAAGGGTACATGAATATGGATATATACTGTACTATTATTTCAAGTTCTTCCTACCATGGTTCTACCATGTCTATTTACCATGGTAGGTAAATTTAAGTAACTGAATTTGGTAGTCAAAGGGACAAATACAATAGACTAGCACCTGGGGGGAAAAAAAACCCAAAGTAGAATTAAGTCAAGACTGGTCATGCTAAAAAGACCTGTAACAAACCATCTTCAATATAAAAGGAGAGAAAACATGATCCTTCTGATTAAAGGAACAGTTCTTACAAATGATTTGACAGATCTTTGATGCAAAACGAATAGACAAAAGAAAAACACACCATGCTGTTTTACACACAAAGAAGCCAACCATCTGAGATGTTCAGTGTCTTATTCAAGGCTGAAAACTGATAATCCAAAAACTGAAGTTCAATGGGTTACTGAGTTATAAAAATTCTGTTCTCATCTCCAGAAATTTAAGAAATTAATCTTAACCTTCAAATCACTATGTTGTGTACCTAAAACTATATATTGTATGTCAACTATCCATAAATAAAATAAATTTAAAAATAAATAAATGACAGCCATTTTATTATTTTTTAAAGATTTAAAATTTTTTTTATTTGAGAGAAAGAGAAAAGAAAGAGAGTGGGGGAGGGATAGAGGGAAGAGAGGGAGAGAGAGAATCCCAAACAGGGGAAGGTGCAGAGGGAAGACAGAGAGAATCCCAAGCAGGCTCCACACTCAGCACAGAGACACAGGGCTCAATCCCACGACCCTGGGATCAAGGCCTGAGCCGAAATCAAGAGTTGGATGCTCAACCGACTGAACCACCCAGGCACTGCTAAAAGATTTTTTTATTTTCAAATAATCTCTACACCCAACATGGGGCTTGAACTTACAACCCAGAGATCAAGAGTCACATGCTCTACCAACTGAGCCAGCCAGGCAACTTAACACCCATTTTAAAGGTGAAAAACACCTCTATAACCAACAGAGTTCTATGTTAAGTTAAAGCACTGGTATTTAGTGAAATCCAGATTTTCTAATTAATTTGATTTGAGTGCATCTAAATGTTTTAAAGCGATATTATGCTGAGATATATAAAATGGTCATTTATTTCATACTATTTTAAGGCTTTTCCTACACTACAAGTACACTTAACAGAGCATTTAACATGCACATGTCACAAAGCAAACTGAGATATATACAGACTATAAAATAAAAGACGTTATATAAACTGGCATTAGAAAAGTCTCCTATCAAAACCTATTAACAACAACAAAAATTTAATCCCCAAGCTTTAACGACCAGAGCCAAGAAGCAAGATCATATTCTTAGAAGCAAAGTCTCTTGCCCTATCTGGTACAAAAAGTTTACCATTATCACTGCACCAGAACCCTACAAACCCAATCACTAGAACCAGAACTAGAAGACCCCACCCTGAACCAATTTTAATCACCCTTTTCTAGGAAAAACCAGTTTACAAGTTTAATGCTGATCTGAACCAGCCATTCCTCAAGGTTTCCAGTTTTAAATTAATTTTGAGATTAAAGTGACAACACTTTTAAATAAATGATCTAAATAAAGGATTTAAATAAATGATGAGATTGAGTTGATTGCAATTCTGCATAAACAGATATTAATAGAACATGTAATTATGATTTTGTATAATTAAAATCTAAGTACAGTTTTAACTGAGAACACCAGTATGTTATTTCTATTTCAATATCCAGACACAAAATGAAGACTATAACATAAAAGAAATCAAGTCAGAGGAAAAAATTGTGACTTAGGCAATTCCCATTTTAACTTCATAATTTAACCCCGCATCTATGAATAACACGATAATTCTAGGATATCTACAAAAGTTACTCCTTAAGTTTTATATACAAAAAAATTGAGTCATTCTTTCAAAATGACTTCATACATGATAAAGCTTTGTATTGAAAAGAACCCCTTACTGAATTTTCTTTGAACTGAAATCACTCTAATTTATGTACTCTAGAAGCATCAGAGAAACTTTTCCTACCAGTTATAATCACTGTCTATAAACAGTTCTGTTTATAGTTACATAGTTCTGTTAAAAGATGGCATCTAAAAGCCAAACATCTTTTATTACAGCTTATTTCACGATGTCACCACCATTGCTGATAATCCATAACAAGAGACAAACCAAACACCAACTGGATTTTTGTACATATTAGCACTTTGTGTATCTTTGGTGCTCTCAATGGTAACTTGAAAACCTATTCAGTTTCTCACATTAATAATGAAAATTAAAGTAAGCAAAACAGAGCCGTGTATGTTTTGAACATGAAATGGAAGGAGTAACTGAGTCTTTTTTTTTTTCTTTCTGAAATGTCTTTTAATTGAGCCATGGGATGGAAGACAGGAGGCAGGCGAAGGTACAAGCTAGACTACAGTCCTAAACTTCTTTATAATTCATATCATCTCATTCCTACTTTCTTCAAATGTGGCATTAATTTCTATTTAATGTTTTTAAATACAGTAAATGCCTTGAGGTCTTAAGCTACTTTGGGGTGTCTCAAGACCAGGAGTCTGTACACAATACATACAGCTGAGGATGGAGGGATCTTTGCACCAAAATACATGGTCATCTATGTATAACATACCCAAAACTGCTACTCCATTTTACCTGAAATAAGAATGAGTCACTTGTTATTATTGACAAGCCTACTTCCATTTGGAAAATGCGCCACAGCCTCAAGTCCTTGCAGCACACATGAAACAAAGTTCCTCTACTTGCTTTTAAGGCTCTTTGTTCTAAAGAACTTCACTACCTACTAAGTGCTGCCCTCTACTATCTCCAAAATGAGACAGAATTCAGTCCCTGCCTCTACTAACATCCTTCCTTTGTTCTACTCATCCTTCCTTTCTTCTTGACTCAGCTCAGGGAACATCTTTATGTTCTCTGATTGATTTCGCTACCCTATACTTGATAGGGAATTTACAAAGAATAATTAACAAAGAAAGATATTTTATTTCTTAACAGTATGGGGACATACTTAAATGTATGTAAAGTTCATTTCTCATATCATTTGGAAATTACATAAAAAAGAATACAATGAAAACCTTGCACTTGGAACTGGAATCATCTCCCATCTCTGCCACTACTCTGGTTTATTCTGGAATCACAGGACAAAGCATGGATAGTAGGGAGATTTTAAAAAGGAGAAAAACTTCAGGGGCGCCTGTGTGGCTCAGTCGGTTGAGCGTCCGACTTCAGCTCAGGTCATGATCTCACAGATCGTGAGTTTGAGCCCCGCGTGGGGCCCTGTGCTGACAGCGTGGAGCCTGGAGCCTGCTTCGGATTCTGTGTCTCCCTCTCTCTCTGCCCCTAACCCACTCGCATTCTGTCTCTGTCTCTCTCAAAAATAAACATTAAAAAAATTTTTTTTTTTTAAGTAGAAAAACTTCACGGGCACCTGGGTGGCTCAGTCGGTTTAGCATCCAACTCAGTTTTGGTTCAGGTCCTGATCTTATGGTTCATGAGTTCGAGTCCTGCACTGGGCTCTGTGATGACAGCATGGAATTCTCTCTCTCTCCCTCTCTCTCTGCCCCTCCCCTGCTCTCTCTCTCAAAATAAGTAAACAAACAAATTTAAAAAAAAGGTAGAAAAACTTAAAAGGTTACCTGGTGGGGCTCCAAGATCTTAAGCAATTGGTTATGGATACCTGTTTTGCAAATTGCTTCCCTATGCATTTGCAGGAGAAATGAAAAGATGACATGAACCTACAAAACTTCTTCAGGGCCCCCAGGACACATATAATAATTGTGTCTACCCAGGATGGTCAAGCTCTTTCCTAGTTTTAAGGGTCTAAAATGAAACCCCATAGAGGAAAACAAGGAGAATCTTCATTTCTATTCAGCTTTCTGTAAAAAGATTGTCCAATTCAGTCTACCTGTACAGTGCTCATCTGAGAAAGCAGACAAATGGCACATCCAGAGAAGGGTTCCAAAAGGCCTCAGAAGATCATTTTTAACTAGCTTTCGTTGTTGTCTGATTCAAGTTTCGCCGGGCACCTTGCTCCACTATAGTTAAGTACGTTATCAGAGGCAAATAACTGCCACAACCTAGGGCAGAGTTAGCGGAGTTGTTGTCTCTACCCAACAATCTTCAGTACAGGCTAAGTTCACAACCATTACTTCACAAAAACATTCCATATTCTATCAAAGAAAAGTTAAAAGGTGCTATGCTGTAAGTCGATTTTTGGAAAATATTTCATATCGATGACAAAACGTTTTAAGTTCTAGATCTTGTGAAGTATACTAAATTTATGATAATCCAAAACAGAAAAAAGAAGAGCCAAGAAGTACTTTAAATAGACTAAACTTGAATTTTGCAGTAGACAACAACTTCTGGAAATCACCTTAAACGTCTTTGTCAGTAAGGTCAAACTCCCTAGCTCAGAGGCAACTGAATCAGCATCTAGTATTCCAACTCCTATCTAAGCCTGGAATAAAGATATCAGGTATCCATGTACTTTTGTAAGAGGACAACTACTTCCTACTTCAATCCTCTCACTGCACCCCCCAAAAAAGGGAGAAAGCAGAAACAATTAAGTTCCCTGCTTTACCCAAGGTCGCTACAGAGGAAAAAAACGTTGACCGAAAAAAGTCAAGTCACAAAATATTTTCTTACCCTACCCACTACATTAGAAAGCTATCCACTAGAAAGTGACACAATGGGCGTCTAAGACATTTGTCAATATAGCAAGCCCTTTAACCATACTGCTAATTTCCTGAAAGGGAAAGCCAATTCTAATCTAAACAGCTTTCACTTGGCCTCTAGACCATAGCTTTCATAAAGTAGAAGTCTTATTTCTGAATCTCCCATCTTATAACAAGGAAAGCAATCAGAATATTCTTCGAGTCAGCACCTGCGGCATTCAAACAGCTTCTGCCTAGGGAAAACTGAGAACCCACACACAAAGCCAACGGCATCGCTGAAAGATCAGGTTGTGCCGGAGTTCAAACGCACGGCTTACAGAAGCTCACATCAAATTCCCAGGGCACACTCGTAACCGAGTGGAGGACAGCTCTGTCACTTTGAGCAGTGAGACCACGATCAGGGTAGGCGCCAAGAGAACGTAGGGCTACAAGCTCAAGGTCACCCGCGCACCCCGACAGCAGTTCTTTGGGGAAACTTCCCGGAGTAGCCACGTGCTCCCAGCAGAGCCAGTCTACGCTGCGGCAGCGTGGCTCGCACTCCCGCGCCCGCGGCCTATGGCTGTCCCACGAGGTCCTGTATCTTTTAAGGACGAGCTAGTGAGGACAAGGGATCGGGGTGGCCTGAGGAACGGCCGGAAGCAGAATGGCGAGGCGCAGAGCGACAGCCGGGTACCCCTCATCCCGCCTTCAGTGCCTTAACGGAGAAACCATTCGCCGCCCGGCGAGACGAGAAGGGCGCAGAAAGGCAGAGAAGGGCAGCCCTTCTCCGCGCCGCGGCTCCACCTTGCTGCACCTGCAGCCCGCTCCCCGCGCCGCGGCGGCCCCTTCCAGTCCCGCACGCGGGCCCCGCTCCATCCCGCCCTCTCCTCCCGCCCCCCCCCCCCGCGCCTCCCCGCGCCCCCTGCGGTCCCCCAATGCAGCTGGACAGCACCAAGGGGGCCCGCACCGGAGACCGCTCGCACCCGCCCAGCAGGCTGAGGGGAGGCCAGGAGGGTCGGCGAGATTCTAGCTTCGGCGCGTCACTCACACAGTCTCCCCCTCCGGCCGCTACCGCCCGAGCCGCTACAGGCCGAAGCTGAAGCTCTGTGGGGGATGTACGCCCCCAACCGGCTGTTTATAACCTGGCCCCGCCCTCTTCCGACCCCCCCCAGGCTTTGCGTCACTTCCTGCCTCACGTACACCCCAGAGGTGCCCTGGAAATGGACTGCCTTGGGCGAGCCGTGAGCACGCACTGGGACAAGGGCGCTCGACTAGTGTGCGCGGAGGGGCGGGGAGGAGCGGGTTGGGGCGTGGTCGGAGGGAAAAGGCGCCAAGCCTGCAGGTGCCGGGAGGAGCCGTGGAACCCGCACTGGCTTCCTCCTCGTCGCCTTCCGCCGCGTCCCGGGCCGCAGCCTTGATACCCGGAGCTCTCCGTCTAACCTTGACCGACCTCCAGGCCTTGCAGTACAAAGGGTGATGGTGTTGGCGTTTACTTTTACATCTTGGATACTTAACACTGAAATAATTCCTTAAAGTGTATGCCCTAGTTGGAATATTAGGTAGCCAATAAAGACATATTGTGAGTATATATTTTGCAGCCTCAGAAGTGCTTAGGATAAGCAAAAAGGAAAAAGAATTAAAAGCAGAATGCAAGTTTGTATTTAGGATGTGTAAAAAATGCACGTGGACCAAGACGGGCACAGTGCTTTGCATAATGTTTAATGCATGAGGGAATGAAAAGGAAAGCAGAAACAAGTGATTTATTAGGGGGGCATAATTGTAGATGAACTTTAATGTTCATTGCCATTATTGTTATTATAAGGTTGTGTAATGCATAACAAAATAGGATTCTTGTCACTTTTTAAACTCTTTCCAACAATCACACCCGCTCCCCGCCTCTAGTCGGTCCAGGCAAGAAGATTGGACAAGTTTACAAACAGGTACAAAGCGAGAAAACGGGCAGGGCCATAAAAGAGTCATAGATAAAGCGCTTTCCAAGTCCGAGCCCTGAGGGACAATGAACAATCCTTTAAAATGCAAATCCGTTTCCTGGCTTGGGCTCCGGCTCTTCCCCCAATTCTGCGCTAAATTTCAGGAAGTACCACGAGGTTTGCGCACCGCCCCCTTCCCTTTGCCCCCCGTTCTTTAAAATCTCGCCCCAGAGAGGAATATTTTTAAACCTTATAAGCAGAAACATAGCTGCATTTTAGAGGGTCTACGCAGGAAAAAGTGAAATCGAGGAATGGGACGGATAGGGATTAGCTGTGGAGGGGCCGCCTTGAAATTCCGACAATGGGCCGGCTGAGTCCCTTCTCCCTTTCCTTGCCCTGTGGGATCTTAACAAACATGGCTAGAATCGAGGTGAAAATCTTACAGCCACATGGACAAACGGGCTAAGGATACCAAGGTTAGGAGGAACCTACGAAAATCCAAATTAAAAATTTTACATTCACTGGTACAGCAACTGTGGAAAACTGTATGGAGTTTCCTCAAAATTTAAAAATAGAACTACCCTGGGGCCAGTAATAGCACTGCTGGTGGTTACCAAAAGACACACACACACACACACACACACACACACACACACACACACACACACAAAATCAAAGGGATACATGCATCTCTATTTTATATAGCCAAACTATGCAAGGAATCCAAGCGTCCATCCATAGATGAATGGATAAAGAAGATGTGGTGTACAGATAAAATGGAATATTATTTGGCCATAAAAAATAATAAAATCTTGCTATTTGCAATGACATGGATAGAGCTAGAGATGATAATGCTAAGCAAAATAAGTCAAAGAAAGACAAATACCATCTGACCTCACTCATATGTGGAATTTAAGAAATAAAATGAATGAGAAAAGAAAAAAAAAGACAAACCAAGAAACAGACTCTTAACTATAGAGAACAAACTAATGGTGACCAAAGGGGAGTCAGAGGGGGGATGGGAGAAGTAGGGAATGGGAATTAAAAAGTACACTTACCATAATGAAAAAAAATTTTTTTTAAAGGTAACCTGAAAAAATTTACAGTCACTAAAATGAAACAACCAAGAGGACACCACTTTAAACAGTATGTCAATTATATTTTTAATTTCATATCTTCTATTAGCAATAATGGACACTATGGAATTAAATTCCCTTTACTACCCCTTTCTCCCTAGAAGTTTTGCAGGCTCTCCCTCCTCTGCAATTTCAAGTAGATGAATATAAATTTGTCTTGCTTTGTTGCAGAATCTATACCCACTGAGAGGCAAGTTTGCTTTGTTTGGTGTTCCATACAAATGGTCCAACATCTTATTTTTTTAATCTGGTTTTCACTGTTGTCATTGAGGTTGCCATTATTACACAACATTAGCTCCCACTTCTGGAGACCCAATAATTTGGATGCTTGCAATGACATGAGCTTTTCATCATCTTTATTTAAACTATCTGGCCTAACTGAAATGCCTATTATTCAAGGTCCAATCTTCTTCAGACGTAAGAGACCTTAGAACTGAAATTCTTGCAGTTTGGGGAAAGGAAAATTTTTTCCTCCATCCTGGACAATTGCGGCTTATATGCCATGCTGAGCTAAGGAATGGGAGACGGGCCTGGGGCTTTAAATGGGAAGAGGATATTTCACAGGACTATAAGAAGAGCAGGTGTTAGGTAATTAAATGTTTGCCCTGCCATACAGATGGGTCATTCAGACAAAATTCATCTCTCTTAGTAATGCTTACTGAAAATGGGATTAAAATACCTGCCTTGCAGATTTTCTGTGTGTTTAAATGAGATACGACAGGCGCAAGCTCCTAAAAACACACAGTAAACTGGCACATAATAGACTTTGGTCAGCGTTGGTGGAGTCAGCCTGGGTGGGATGGAGCAGAGTCAGGCAGAAAAGTAACATGGACGATGTCTGCAGACTAGTGTAGGATTTTAGGTCAATGAAGAGGAAGAAATGAGGCTGTCAGCCTAGGAGAATGATTTGCGCAAAGATTCTGAAGTGACAACGAGCCTGTGGCATGCCAATGTTAAAAGACCCTAGTCTACAGAAATACCTGACAGCTACATCAGGGGAATTACTGGTGGAGAAAAGGGTACAGGAGTCATCAGCTATAAAATTCTCTCCCTCTCCCTTTTTTCTTCACCTGGAGATGAAAGCAGAAGTCTTGCTATTTGGTGAAGGAGAAATTGCAGGAAAAAACCAAGCCAGAAGAGCCACTGACATAGTGAAAAGGCATCCCAGCCTAGAAGTCAGCAACTGGTCTCAGAGCTGTTACCGATTGTGGTGTAGAAACATGGGTTTAATGGCTCCATGTATCAGTTTCCCCATTGGCCACATGGAGATAACACCCTTTTATTTCCTTCGCCAGTGAATTAAAAAGTAGGAAAGTTCCTTAAACCACACGGTTATACAGATATAATGTGCAGCTAGTTCAGAGCCCAAGCCACTTGAGTAAATGTGGCCAGAGTGGGGAAAAGCCTGGAAATGGGAAAGTTCTAAGCAACTATTACTTAAGAAAAGGAAAGTTGTCTTTAACGGCTTTCAATGTCCTGATTACAGAAAAAAAAAAAGACTCATTGGTAATGGCTGAGAAGAAAAGGTAATTAATTGCCATTATTATTAACATTTACTGTAGTAGTGTAGTGCATCAGACAAAGACTCACAAGCAGATATGAAACAAATCTATACCTCTGAAAAGACAGGGGACACAGAAGACAAATGGGGAAACAGAATTTATACTTAAAAGACAGATAACAAGGATGCAAATGTTAAATACAAGCAAAAATAAAAGCAAGCTGGGGTCTATGACAGCAAAATGTCCAGATCCGAAAAGATACATGAGGCTCTGATGTGCCCACTAGGACATACCTGTAGTTCTCTAAATCCTGCTCCAAATTATATGCCTATGTAGATTCTAGTTAATCTTTCTGTTTAACTGTTTTTAATAACCTATTTTTAATAGAAATGTACAATTGCATGTAGACACATTCTCCTCTCTAACTCAGGCACAGATGCAGCAAGAGGGAACTTTGGCTGCTTGTCCCATAAGATCAAAGTCAAAATGTACACCTCTTACCTTAGTTATAGACCAGGAACCTAGGAAGAAAAAAAAAAAAAAAAAGGTGAGTAGAGGAGGGGGAAAGGCATCATAAACCCAAAGATACAAGAGGATGCAAATTGGAGGTGGGAGGTTCTTCATTTTAGTACTTTGTTCCTTACATTTAAAAACATTAATCTTTTTGGGGGAACCTGGGTGGCTCAGTCAGTTGAGTGTTGGACTTTGGCTCAGATCACGATCTCACAGCTTGTGAGCTCAAGCCCGCATCAGTCTTGCTGCTATCAGCACAGAGCCTGCTTTGGATCCTGTGCCTGGCTCTGTCTCTGCCCTCCCCCACTCACTCTTTCTCAAAAATTAATTAATTAACTAATTAATCTGATTATGTTATGTATATTTTATCAAAATTTAAAAAACACATTAATATGCCAACTCACTAACAGAGTTCCTTCTGGTGTCGTATCTATGGTCCAAATGACCATATGGACCAAATGGACCAAATGACCATCTTAGGGTCAAAAAAATTTTTAGTTTTTTTAGATTCAATTTATTTATTTATTTATTTATTTTATTTGAGAGAGAGAGAGAGAGAGAAAGTGGGGGAGAGGGGCAGAGGGAAGGAGACAGAGAATCTTAAGCAGGCCCCATGCTCCGTGCAGAGCCCAGTGTGGGGTCCATCCCACGACCCTGGGATCATGACTTGAGCCAAAATTAAGAGGCAGACACCCAACTGACTGAGCCACCCAGGCACCCCAGGATCAAATATTTTTGATGGCACTCGATGCTAAAACTTTGGGTAAAATTTTATTTCACAACTCCGTACACATGTGTGTGTATATGTTTGTGTGTGTATGTGTGTTTATGTGTGTGTGTTCACAAGAAACAAGAGTTTTATGAAATAATACCTTTGCTATGTACAAAACGCTATGGAGATTTCCGTTTAATTTTTGAAATGTTGATTTCAACCCATGAAATTGATATCTCAATGGGCTGTGACCTGTGTTTGAAAACCACAGTCGGAGGCCATCTCCTGTCTCAGAGCACAAGTCTTGTTAGTGAATAGGACAAATGACTTGCTCAAAGTTAAATTTCAACTCCCAAGGTTTTTCCCTGTTACTTTGCCCACTGTTTCAACTTTCTACCACCCCATACTTCTGCAAATATTGATTGAGGTTTTATGAGTTAGAAAACACCCATAAACTATTTTCAAATGCTTTCAAATCCTGGCACGCACTTTGGCCAATCACAGCAGAGCTCTGCCTGTCCCACAGTAGGTGTTCATAGCAACCACCACAGAAGCCACCCTAACCCACATTCAGCCCCGACCACATCTCCTATTTGACAAACTGTGTCCATTTTCTTTACCTTGGAATCCTAAGCCTAGGGCAATCACTTTAGGACCAGAGTCATAAAATAAAAATGTGGAGCTCTGCACATTGGAACAGGATGCATTCCAGAGAATGGAGGTAGATTGTCAGCTCACATATTTGAGGCTGGTACTATTTTCCATTTTATTTTTCATTTTTTTTTCTTTAAAAATGTACTTGGGAACCTTCAGTTTCCTGTCCTAATTCTGCTGACTAAATCATTTTTTGTTTCCCCTGTACTAAAAGGAAGCTTACACAGGAGAACATAGAGTAAGAGCAATAGCCAGGTTACTATGGAAAAGTTTGCTCCTGTTTTATAGCAAGTGGCAAAAGTTACTCAGGGCAAGGAAAGAAGAATTAATAAGAATTAATTAAGAATTCAGAATGATTAATTTTTAAATTGATTATAAGGATATTTATGCCCATTTGCCAGTGTTCTTGGCTGGAGTTTTGAGCAAGGTATAAGGTTCTATTTAGTTTCATCTGGGCAAAATAGAACTTCGAGCTTGGAGGGAACTTTAACTCCTGTACCATCCCTGGCCTATAACAGATGTTTGATAAATGTATATTGAATTAATTGAACAAAATTCCTCTGCTTCATACCATCAAGTGATTACCCAGCTTCTCCTTAACCTTTCCAATGAGAGCAAATCTGTCACTTCCCAAAGCAGAGAGCTTTGGATAGTTCAGATGGTTAGAAAGCTTTTACTTGTATTAAACTGAATTGTCGCTCCCTCTACTTTCTCCATTTGCTATTGCTTGAAGAGTGCTCTCATGTCCACAGCTGTCTTCTCTTCTTCAGATTAAATATCCTAATCCCTTCCCAGGACTAACACAGGACACAATTCCACATCTCCCCCACCCACTGGTCACTTCTGGAAGCGTGGTTTGACCAGTCTAGGTGGAACAGCGTCACGTTCCTCTGTCCTAGAGGCTACAGCCTTTACAAATGCCATCTGTCTGCCACCCCATTCACTACCTTACCAATCACTGCACACTGTCAACTCATGTTGACCTTTCAACAGGGTTTAATGGGAACAGATTGGCCACTGGAGCAGAGAGACCTGAGTTGAAAATCTAGTTTTGCCATGTACTTGCTGATTGTACGAGTAGCCCACATTTCTCTCATTTCCATGGATAATGTGATATCCATACATTGTTGCAGTCTGATACACTGTACACAGACTGTCTGTCCCAGTATATCACCAGTCTAGTCAGCTCATGATGGAAAGGAGTGTAGCCTGCTTGCATCGGGGAGTGTCCTCGCCAT
The DNA here is from genome assembly GCF_018350215.1 of Panthera leo. Taxonomy (NCBI): domain Eukaryota; kingdom Metazoa; phylum Chordata; class Mammalia; order Carnivora; family Felidae; genus Panthera; species Panthera leo. Next base: position 71,466,331 of record NC_056687.1, read on the forward strand.
CAGCACCGAATGATAACAGAACAATCGCTGCTAGGATTTACTGAGCATCTACTGGGCACTGGGAACAACTCTAATCCTTTTACAGGATTAGGATTAGTTCATGTGATCCTCATAATGATCCTTAGAAATAACAATTAACATTATCCCTGTTTTCTAGGTGTAAAAACTAGGATTCTACAGAAGTTAAAGAATTTGCCCCAGGTCGTAATGGCTAATAAGTGGTGATAAGCAGAATTCAAACCTAGGCAAACTAGCTTCTGAACCCAGCTCTAAACAACTCCACTTTACTATCTCTTTACGAATCTAATCATGGCACAGCTGACTGTATACATACAGTCTTCTCCCCAAGGCAGAATCTTTACTAAAGAGGTTCACAGACTGTCCAAGTAGGACAATTTGAGAAGATCCAGTATTTGGGGGTCTGGGGAATCCATTTAGTTTTCATTTCAGCTTTAATTGCATTTCAAAATTTGGATTCGTATTCATGTTGAGGAGGAAATCTCAGATCACTCTAAACACAAAATCTTGTAGTATAACTGATGCTCCAGAAATGTTTAACAGAATTGCGGTGCGCTCATATTTGTCCTTGCAAGATCCTGATTTCCTTAAATTCTCCCAATGTATGCTACCTTTGATAAGGAGAGTTACTGAATGAAAAGAATCATATTAACTTTGTTTCCAAAATATCAGCACATCTGTTTAGTGTTTCTTATTTTCATCTTCCTCCTTTGGACATCTGTACTTTGCAATTCTTTCACTCCTGTTGGGAGTTTCTCTTCCTCTATGGCGGACATCTGGCATCTTAAACAAGAACACTTATGGTAAACTGTATGCCATGTGATCAAACATTGCCTAAAGAGGCCTTTGAAAGAACACTGTGATGTGCTTGGTGGCTGCTGATGTGAACAGGGAAAATGAACATATGTGTCCAGAAGACACTTGCAAACAGATGATTAAATCTAACTCCCAAGTCAGCACATCCAGTGTTCGGGAAAAATACCGTATCATCAGAAACTTTTTGGTTTCTTCAGCTTAATATAGACAAGCAGACAAGTGTTCCCTTGGTTTGGAAAATGATTGTGATGAAATTTTTATTTCTCATACATGGAAATGTGGTCAAGGAGGCAACTTTTTGGTGGCTACATCTGTGAGGGCTGGCCCGGTTTGCCCCGGTTCATGTCACACAGTCTCTTAAATGGTAGGGAAGCTGTGTCCCAGAGCCAGGGTTCTAGAGCGACTAACATTCACTGAACCCAGACCCCGTCCAGGTGCTGGGTGGGGTGCTTCTACTGTGTCACACACAGTATCTTAGCCTCCCAACGATCCCGTGAAATAGGCACCATACCCATTTTATAGGTGAACGAATGGAAGCGCAAAGAATACAAAACAATTGACTTCAAGTGCCACGCTTTTTCAGTGGTATAGCCTAGCTTCAGATCTTTGAGATCTTCTATCTGAAAACCACCTTTCACTACATCTTAAGTTGGAATTTTGAAACACTGTCCAACAGGCAGATGGTTGAAGCTCTGTGCCCAGAGTAGAGTAACTTACTCCAGCCTGGACCTTATAACCATACTCATCTTAGGAACGTTTGAGTCCAATTTGTAACGGAATTTGATGTCACCGGCACAAAATAAAAGACCCTAAGATATAAAGACAAGCTCACTAGGTGCAGTGTGCCTGGAATAACAATCTCTCAGAACATTTCCCAGAAGTAGCCTATGCTACAGTGAGATTTTGAATTTGCTTAACTGATGACATGAAGGTCCACAGCCCACAACCAGGTAAGCAAAAAGCAGCCAAGCTAAAATGTAGTCATGATAAACCACTTTTTTTTTTTTTTTTTTACCTTTATTTTGAGAGACAGAGAAGGACAGAGCCTGAGCAGGGAGGGGCAGAGAGAGAAGGACACTCAGAATCAGAAGCAGGCTCCAGGCTCTGAGCTGTCCGCACAGAGCCCTATGAGGGGCTCAAACTCACGAACGGCGAGATTATGACCTGAGCCGAAGTCAGACACCCAACCAACTGAGCCACCCAGACGCCCCTTGATAAACCACTTCTAAACCTCATAAGATTACCCTTCTGAGACTGGATTCAAACAAAGAAGCATCTGAAGGGACCCACTGGCTTGTGTAATGAAGTCCAACACAGGACTCAAATGTAAGCAGTGGCAGCTCCAAAGGGAAAGAGAATCCAGGGAACAGGAGGCATTCCTGCTGAGCCCAGTGCTGTCCGCATTAACGGAGGGAGATCCCAGGTCCACCCTTAACTTTACTAAGGAAAAGGCAGGTTCCCTGCAGGTGTTGAGGTTGAATCAAACTGAAGTGGATTTTGAGATCCACATGGAGCCTGGACGCTAGCCTGGGGCTTCTTAAGCTATACTGTGCATGCGAGTCTCCTGGGGGTCTGTTAAAATGCAGATTCTGACTCAGAAGTTCCCCGTGGGGGCCTGTGACTTGACTCCGCATTTCTAACAAGCTCCCTGGTGATGCCCAGGTTGCTTCAGAGCACATTTGACTGGATTGTAGAGGAAAGAGGTTTTCATTAGCCTGCTTCTCCAGCACGCCCCACAGGGAGGGCACACTGTGTGGCCAGCTGACTTGAAAGTGGTTTCTGCTTGGCAGCTGTTTTCTGTAACTGTAGCAGCTTCTATTCTACCAAGCTTTTCTGTGGACAAGGGCAATTCCTGGGGCGATCACAGCTTAAATAAAACAGCCCTTAAGACCATTCAGCTCCTTTGCTGGAACTCCACAATTGCCAAACAACCCACTCATCCTAATTCTTGAGGCTTTTCCCTCCTGAGAGGATGTTAGCCTCCAGTATGAAGATTCAGCCTTGCCAGCAGCCCTCTTGCTCTGCACAGAGTAATGAAGACAGCTGATGAATCAGTGTTTTGTGCCGTTGGGTAGCAGATTTCTTAATGACCATAGGGGAACTGATAAAAATTGAGTTTCTGAAACTGAATTAGAGGAATGACCTATTGTGAACTTCACGGAGTTACTCCAGGAAAGAGCAGCTGGATAGCCAGTCCCTGCAGACTCTGCCCGGGAACACTACCCTGTCCTGCAGACCCAGCCAGGGCTGGAACAAGGGTAGGATTTTTCGAAAATGATCAAACACCACCACAAATACCCCACCCCCATCTTTCAAACAAACAAACAAAAACTCTTAGCTTTACTATATCACTCCTCCCTGCCCGCCCTGCCAGCCCAATCACACACTCACAAGAGATGAAACAAACCACAGCGTGCGCATTTGGGAATCTAATTTTGGAGTCTAGTTAAAGGTTGGCTGTAGTGGGGGCACCAGCCTTGACCTGCTTCCTTTTATTCACCCGATTTAGCAAGAGGGAGGTGGCCTCTGTGTCAGGACTCTCACACTTGGAGCTGTGGAGGACTGGTACGGGCATAGTGCAGGTGGCATTGTTGGGCCTTGCCTGGGAATGGGCTCTCAAAACAATCCTTTCTGCCCCAGGGTAGCCTAGACCTGAGGTGTCCCTGGCCCACCAAGGCCCTTCCCTAGAGACCGAGCCTTGGGTGAGTCTCTGATTCTGCCCCTGAGGACCTCAGACACTGAGCCGCAGCCGCTGCTTCAGCCTGTCTGGATATCTCTGTGCAATTAGCTCCTGGAAGGCCCACCCTTGCCCTGACCCATTTCTCTCTGGCTGCTTAGCACTGGGCTGGGTCATGAATAGTCCTAAACCAGCATCCTGTCTGAGTGGCAGCAGGCACCAATCTGGGCTTGTGTGCAAGATCCCTCTGCAAGAGAGACTATATAACATCGTCCTGTTTGTAAGCCTGAGCTGCTTTGGGGCCATCTGTCAAGTCCCTACTGCTTGTCTGAGGCATACCTCTGATTTTCCCTGTGTACACAGAATAGAGAGAGTCAGTCTGTGAATGGGTAGGCCTTTATGGGTTCACATTCCCATTCATCTTATCTTATTTATGGTGTATTTAATGTTTATGGAGGATCTACTGTGTGTTAGGCACTGTGCCAATAAACAGCTGCTTCAGAATGCTTCCCTTGAGGGGCACCTGGGTAGCTCTGACTTCAACTCAGGTCATGATCTCACGGTTCATGGGTTCGAGCCCCACATTAGGCTCTCTACTGTCAGCACAGAGTCTGTTTCAGATTCTCTGTCCCCCCCCCCACCCCCCGCAAAAATAAATAAACATTTAAAAGAAAGAAAGAAAAAAAGAAGGCTTCCCTTGAGTTCTCTTTGATCACTCATCTATCTTCCACCAGCCTATTATTCTACTTCTGCAGCATCAAAAGCCTTTGAAACATTAAGAGGAGCATCCTTGTTTCATATTTGTGTATCACTTAAAACAGAAAAATGGTCAGCACAGTGGATCTATAGAAGTGCTTCATCATTATCTAATTTCTAAGAAGATTTATAAAACAAGGGGGGCAACAGATATGCAAATGTCATGAATTATCTGAGAGAAGGTACGTGATGAGTTGAAGGTTAGCTACCCACATGCTCACATCTGGACCTCTACAATGAGATTCCTTCTGCTCACTGTACAAATACCAGTTTGTGTCCTTATTCTCTCTAAGTGCCAGATCTTTATTCCCAGGTGCCTGTGGACACCTCCACCTGGATAACCCACTCAAATCCAACCTGTCCCAGAGAGAACCCAACATCCTCCTCCCCAAAGCTGGGGCTTCTGCCTCCTGTCTTCCCTGCTCCAGAACACTGTGTTTTACAGATTTAGGGCAGTTCTGGGGACTCTCCCCAGAGCCACCTGGTGGGTGCTCAATAAGTATTTATTGAAGGGCACTCCTTTGGCATCGGTTTGTTCCTGGGCTCAGACAAAACCAGCCTGTTCATTGGATGACTTCTCCAAACAAGTTGCCCTGAATTAGAGATAATCACAAAATGGGTGTTGCTGGTGAAAATCATAGAGAAAAGATTCCAGCACCTCCATCTTTGTTTTTGTTTGTTGTCAGAGCTCACTCTTGGGAGAGTTTCAAGTTTCCACAAGGAAGGAAAAGAGATATTGACACGTCCTGCTTTGAAACCTCAGCATGTCACCCCAAATCACTGTCCTGGAAGAAGAGCAAGGACTTCACCTTGGCCCGGCTCCATGATATTTGGCCTGTGTCGAGTGATGGTTTCTAAGCTGTGAGGAGGAGGCTGAGACACTCCAAATAAAACTGTGTTTCTGGAAGTTGTTTGATATGTACATAAGTGTGTAGAAAATGGTCAAGAGGGAGATGCACCACACTAACAGGTAATAATGGGGGAAACTGAGTGTGGGGGCTAGGCAGGAACTCTGTACTGTCTTCATAGTGTTGTTATAAATCCAAAACTTTTCTAAAAAACAAAGTCTGTTTGAAAAGAAAAAAAGTTCAGGGGGGAAAAAACAAATGAAAAAGCAGATTGTGAAAAATTCAGGAATTGCATAATAAATGCAAAAGCTGAAACTCAAGGCAACATGTGCTTGCCAGGGACCTGTTAGACAAGGACTTCTGAGGGTTCAGAGGAGGGAAGACTGGCCAGGAGGAAGTAGGGGGCCTCCTGGAGGTAACAAGGCCTGGGGTATCCGGAAGGTTCCATCTGGGCAGGCCGTGAGCATTTTGATACCCCACAGCTAAAGCACAGAAGGTATTCAAGAGCCCGCAGACAAAAAGAAGGCACCTTTGGAACCAAAAAACTCAGACTGAAATCTCATCTTAAGATAAGTGTCTTAGAGATACGTACTTATCTCCAGGTATCTTAAGTTCTCCAAACCCCAATCATATCTCTTCTCTCTAAAATGCTATAAAATAGTGCTCATCTCACAGGTTTGAGTGAGATAATGCAGTAAAGTGTTTAGAATGGTGTGGACACCTTAGAGGGGCATCAACTGTATTAGCTGTTGCTGATGCTATTGTCAAAACTTTAGGTCAGAATGACTCCTAAACTCACTGAAGCCCAGATTCTTCTCCCCAAACTTCTCACTCTCAGCTTCCATTCAGATCAGACCCCAATTGTTCTCCCCTCCTGACTTTCTAGACCGACTTCCTTCATCTTTATTTCAGGCCCAGGGGGCCCTTCATCCACTTCTGCCATGGGCTCCTTCCCTCTTCCCCAGATAATTTCTTATTCATATTCTTTTTCTTTTTAATTTGAGAGAGAGAGAGAGAGAGAGAGAGAGAGAGAGAGAGAGAGAGAATGCAAGCAGGGGAGAGAGGCAGAGGGAGAAAGAGAGAGAATGTTAAGCAGGCTCCACGCTCAGTGTAGAGCCTGACACGGGGCTCGATCCCACAACCTGGGACCATGACCCAAGCCAAAATCAAGAGTTGGACACTTAACCAACTGAGCCACCCAGGCACCCCAATAAATTATTATTCTTTTTGTCTTTCCTGTTCGCTGATCATCCTGACCCCCTTTCCCCAAATGTGTCCTAGTACCTGTCAGTCCTACTGAGTCTCATTAAAGCCAGGACTCCTGATGCTATAGTTATTTGCTCCTATCACAGTTGTATCTTAAGATTCATCTCCAGTTAGAATTCAAAGATGATAAGAAAGGGACCATCTTATCCTAAGATATTCAACCCAAATTATACTTTTCCTACTATCAACAACAAAATAAAAAAGGCTAACGAAAGTATTGGTTTTAGAAATATAATATCTGTAGTTCCCTATAGCATGGTACCATCTGGATTATTGGAAAGGGGTGCAAAATATACATGGCCTGGAGGAAATCTCACATGAGAGGTTGGGATTATCAGTTTAGCAAAGAAAGAACCTTTCCTCTCTGCAACTATAGTCCTTTACGGTTAGCAGAATGAGATGTCCTTGGACGTCTGGTGCTTATAAGTTTACCCATTGGCAAAGAGATTGATAACATTAATCAAAGGGTCTGTATCTCCCTCCCAGGCACACCCTTACTTTCCTGTGGTTTCCCACGGCTTTAGATCCATCAGAGCAGTAAAGAGCAAGATTAATAGAGGGCCGTAAATTTAGATTTGGAGTCATTTTAGTTGAAAAGTCCTCTGTCATAGTGTGTAAGAATTCTCATTCATTGCTGGTGGAAATACAAAATGGTAGAGCCACTCTGGAAGACAGACTGGCCATTTCTTATAAAGTTACATATAGTTTTCCCATTCAATATGGCAATCACAGGCATTTACTTAACAGATTTGAAAACTTATGGACACAAAAATCCACACATGAACGTTTACAGCAGTTTTATTCATAATCTGCAAAAATTGGAAGCAACCAAGATAGTCCTCAAAAGGTGAAGGTATGAAAAAAAAAAAAACTCCAGTACACCCATACAATGGAATACTATTCCGAAATAAAAAGGAATGAGCTATTAATTCATGCAACATACAAAACATTGCTAAATGAAACATATATTGCTAAGTGAAAAGAGCCAATCTTAAAAGGTTATTCCATTTATATAACATTCTGCAAAAGGTAAAATTATAGAAATATAAAACATATCAGTGGTTGACAGGAGTGTGGGGAGTGGAGAGGGCTGAATAGATGAACTGCATTTTAGGGCAGTAAAACTGTTCTGTATGTTACATGAGACTGCATTTTTCAAACACACAGAACTTTATAGCACAAGGAATCAACCTCAATGTAAAAAAAATTAGGTCAGGGAAATCCCAGAGTAGAATGTAGACTATGATAAAAGAATCTGTTATTAAAATATATGATAATAATCTAACTGAAGAGAGTGGATGTTGACCTAAATGACTTTGGAAGTGAGTGGAGATTGTAAGACCAAAGGCAAAAGGAACTGTACCTGAGCACTATACTTTAATTGATAAAGTTATTTCCTATGCAGATATGGGTTAACAATCCTGAAACCACTATACGCATATACTGGGATTAAACAAATAAGTAAATGGGTGGCAGATAATGGGAGCCAAATTTACTACTCTTGAATGTATGAAGTTACAGATGAGCAAGGGGAAAGGCTAGAATGAATTATGTGATACTAGATTGGAGTTGGAGATATCAGTATGAACCTGTGTTTAGCTTAATATAGTCACAGATGGATATAATACAGTAACAGTTATGGATGTATGTGTATGCACAGATTAGTATACACATATAAAAACAATAAAGTTAATCAAACCACAATTTGTCCTTTGAAAAGATAATCAAGATTGACAAAATTTTAGCTAAACTGACCAAATTAAAAGAGAGAAAAAACTCACTCAAAATATGAAAATCAAGAGTGAGAGAACATCACTACCAACATTACAGAAATAAGAGAGATTATAAAATAATATTAGGAATAGCTGTATGCCAACAAATTAGACAATTTAGATGAAATGGGCAAATTCCTAGAAAGACACAAACTATGGATACTGACTGAAGACGAAATAGAAATTTATATAAACTTATAACAAGAAATTGAAATAGAAATTTTATAACTCCATACAAATAAAAGCTCAGGCCCATATAGCTTCACAGGTGAATTCTAACATATATTTAAGGAAGAAAGAGTAACAATTCTTCACAAACTCTTCCAAAAAATAAAGGCAGGGGGAACACTTTCGAACTCACTCTATGAGGTTAGTATTACCCTCAAACCAAAACCAAACACTTTATAGGAAAAAAACAGGGCAATATCTCCCATGAATATAGATGTAAAAATTTTCAACAAAATACTTGAAACCTGAAATGAGCAACATATAAAAAGGATTATACACCATGACCAAACAGGATTTATCCCAGGAGTACAAGGTTGGTTTAATATCTGAAAATCAATTAATATAATATACTATAACAATAGAATAGAAGACCAAAACCACATGATCATCTCAATAGATCCAGAAAGATTTGACAAGATTCAACACCCTTTCATTGTAAAAACACTCAACAGGAGTGCCTGGATGGCTCAGTGGGTTAAGCGTCTGACATCAGCTCAGGTTATGATCTCACGGTTTGTGAGTTCAAGCCCTATGTCGGGCTCTGTGCTGGCAGCTCAGAACCTGAAACCTGCTTCAGATTCTCTGTCTCCCTCTCTTTCTGCCCCTCCCCTGCTCGTACTCTGTCTCTGTCTCAAAATAAATATTGACCAAAAAAAAAAACACTCAAGAAATGAAAGGAAACTACCCCAACCTGATAAAGAACACTTATTAAAAAACCACAGCTAACATTATACTTAGTGCTGAAACACTGAATGTCTTCCCCTAAGATCAGGAACAAGACAAAGATGCCTACTGTCACTACTTGTATTCAACATGTGCTGGAGGTTCTAGCTAATGGAACTTGGCAAGAAAAAATAAATAAATAAAAAGTATCCAGATTGAAAAGGAAGAAGTGAAACTATCTCCCACTTGTAATTAATAAGATTCTGTAGATAGAAAATCCTAATGAATCCACTAAAAAGCTATTAGCATATACATATATATTTCTTAGTTCTGTCCACTGAGAGAGCCTGGAAGTAACAACACCCAGGTACAGTGAGGACACCCAGTGCCCAGATCTTGGTTTCCAATACCATTCCTCAATAAAAAGAAACTAAGCTCCTTGGAGAAATGGCTGGGGCATGGAATATACAACATAAATACGAAACATCTGTTAGTGCCAGAAAGTAAGGAAGTACTCAAAGAAAAACATACAAGGGTATGTCCATGGCAACCGAAAGAGCTCCCAATAGCCAAAACTGGAACAATGTCCAGCAACAAAATAAATAGCATAATAATACTGGCTTATAACTCAAAGTATAAAATAAATACCCACAAGATCCTACTGATACCAATAAATGATTGACTAAATAAATAAGTAGAAAAAAGACAGAAGAATTCCAAGCAATATATGTAGATATTATTTCATTAAGGACATAGAGAATAACTTCCTACCCCTAAAGGATAGGGTGTGCATAGTGACTTTCTTCCAAAGGATACCATATGAAAGGGGGAGAAAAAAGAAAACTTTACATATAATACCTCAACTAGGTGATCAAGGTCAACATCCACAGTGAAAAGTCATGTTGATAGTACCATTGATATGATGTGATCAAATGGCACTTTATTCCTATGGTTTTCCTCCCCAAAACCCATAACCCCAGTCTAATCATGAGGAAAACATCAGATAAATTCCAACTGAAGGGCATTCTACAAAATACTTAACCAGAACTCCTCAAAACTGTCAAGTTCACTAAAAACAAGAAAAGTCTGAGAAACTTTTGCATTCTAGAGGAGCCTAACGAGACATGGTAACTATATGTATGTGGAATCCTGGATGAAATCCCGGAACAGAAATGGAATATACAAAAAACCAAGAAATCCAAATTTAAGTATGGACTTCAGTTAAGAATAATGTATCAGGGTGTCTGGCTGGCTCCATTGGTAGAGCATGAGATTCTTGATCTCAGGGTTATGAGTTCAAGCCCCACACAGGGTGTAGAGCTTACTTAAAAAAAAAATGTATCAACTTTGGTTCATATGATAAATATGATAGTGTACAGTAGCAATGTAAGATAACAGTAGGAGAAACTGGGTGTGAAGTATAACTTTCTGTATTATCCTTGTAACTTTTCTGTAAATAAAAAAAAAAATTAAAGTAGAAAGTTTATTTAAAAAAAATAATATGGTTGAAGGTGAGCAAAACGTATAAACTTCTAGTTATAAATAAATAAGTCCTGGGGATGTAATGTACAGCATGGTAACTATGGTTAATAATACTATATTGCATAAAGTTGCTAAAACATGCACACACACACATATACATACATATACACATAGTTGTTGGCAAGGAATAGAAAGAAAAAATCCCAGAAAGTTAATAGCAGATAGGTTTTAAAACTTTTTTCTTTTTCATTAAATGTTTCTTAATGAATGTGTATTACTTTGAACATTAAAAAAAAAAACCTGTCATTTTTTCCAGCTTTACTGAGGTATAGCTGATAATTCGAAATGGTATATATTATAAGAGATTATTTAATATACATATACATTGTGAAATAGTTACCACAGTTAAACCACTTAGCATCTCTCTCACCTCCCATAGTTACCGTTTCCTTTTCTTTTTGTGGCGAGAATACTTAAGATCTACCCTCTCAGCGAATTTCAAGTACCTAAAACAATCTCATTAACCATAGTCATATTGTTGTATATTAGATCTCCAGAGCGTATTCATCTCGCAGAATTGAAATTCTGTACCCCTTGACCAACATCTTCCTGTTTCCCTCTCCCACATTTTTGTAACCATGGAAAAAGAAAGTAATTATTTAAAAACAAACCCCAGCTTTCTCACTTCTATATTATATCCACTTCTATTACATAATAAGAGGCATATCTTTCTCTTATGCTGATCACGATGCAGACAAGAGATTCGTGCCAAAAGCTGACTCATGCTGAGCACATACAATGTGCCATGCATTGTGCGTACATCAATTCTCCTTATCAACCCAATGAGGTGGGCACTCATGTAAGCATTGTGCCCATTTTACAGCTGAGAAAACTTAGAGTGGTTAGGGATTTGCCCCACTAGGAAGGTGTACAGCTAGAATTTGAACCCAGGTCAACTGACTCCAGAACCCATGATGGCCTGGGCTAGGATGAAGCACAAGGCCTGAGGGCTGGCTGGTTGTCTGGTTGGCTAATACTCAAGGTTCAGAGTAGTGGCAGGAGGATAGGCTAGCAGGTTCTGAGCATCTCTGCCTGGCAGCCACACAGGCCACAGTGCTCTTGGGGCTTCCCAGTGCCCCCCCCGCCACAAGCCCCCCACCACAGCACAACCAAGGTGGAGCGATGGGGCTGGGGTGGAGCCTTTCCTTGCCTCCTCAGCAGAAAGCCCCCTTCTTCCAAAGACAGAGAGTGCGGGGAGGCCAGGCCATTGCTGACAGGGTCTCTGCATTGCACTATGTTCACGTGTGTGGGTTGGTGCTCCCTGGAGCTGTGTGACTCGTAGGTCTGGTGGCTGGTAGCACCGTCTATGAGATAAGAGAAGGGACTGTGGTCTCGGCAACCTAGATTTGGACAGGGTAAGTAGACGCCAGCTCCCCAGCCATGGAATCACCCCATGCCCCCAGTATGTGTGCAGCAATAGCTTCCCTATGGCAATGGGTCTAAGCCCATGACCCAAAGCAGCCCGAGACTTACAACGGTCTTGGAGAGAGCTAAGAAAGCAATCCCATTCAGGCACCCTCATAAGCCCTGGGAAGGCCAAGTTGACAATAATGACAAAGACTACCCAGAGCTCTGCCTTGGGACCGCACTGTGGACATCTCAAGTCTTCACTAAATTCTTCTTTAGCATCACACCACTGCCTTCATTGAGGGACAATAATGAAAAGTCCCAAGAATCTCAATATTGATTGAACTTGTCATAGGAGTGATTAAGAAAGATGGCCTTCACCACATCACAAACAGTGTCTGTCTTTGGGGGCTCTGGGAATTTTTCTAGGGCTTCAGTACCAGAAGAGGCTGAACTTCTTCTGATCAACTGGGTTGTTTTACTTTTGACACAGTTTTTAATTACCTTTTTTTTTTTAACGTTATTCATTTTTGAGAGACAGAGACAGAGTGTGAGTTGGGGAGGGGTAGACAGAGAGAGAGGGAGACACAGAATCTGAAGCAGGCTCCAGGCTCTGAGCCGTCAGCCCAGAGCCCGACGTGGGGCTCGAACTCACAGACCGTGAGATCGTGACCTGAGCTGAAGTCGGACGCTCAACTGACTGAGCCACCCAGGCGTCCCTTAATTACTTTTTTTTTTTACACAATATACACAATACACACATACAATGTACAAAATACACATTACTTACAATATACACATGCAAAAGTGAGTAAACCTTGAGTGTATGACTTTTAAAATGTCCTTATGTACTTGAGCCCAAGTAATCAGCTCCTGATTCACAGCGTGGAACAATGCCAGCTCTCAGGAACCTCCCACTTGCCACCTCTCAGTCAATACCCTGCCCACAATGGTAACTGCTGTTCTGACTTCTTTCATCATGGCTTTGCTTTTCCTGCAGAGGTTCTGCTGGGAATCTTGTTCCTGATTGTGTTTCTTTCTCTGCTGTAGCCCCAGGGAGTTAGAATCAATTCTGGGGCACCATTCCAGCACCGTGCACAACTTCAGGGTGTGCATTTTTTAGATAGGGGCCCTACCCTTTTGGTTTCCTCTTATCTTCCTGTCATCCTCAATAGGACCAAATGGTTGAAACAACAGACTTGGAGCCTGTCCAACCTTCTGCATTGCTGTCGACCAACTGGGTGGCCTTGGGCCAGCTACCTGACCTCTTTGAATCGCCTATGAGCCAGCCTCTCCCAATCCTGCTGCCCTCCCTCTTCTGCAGATAGTAATCCCATAGGCATTTTTAATAAACGTCCTGTGTACAAATCTCCCTCTTGATCTGTTTCTCAGACACCCTACCTTCAATGATCATCCTTATCTATAAGATAATAGTACCTACCTCACAGGGTTGTTCTGAGCATTAATAAAATATGTAAAATAATTAGCCCAGTATACTGGCCTTGAGTGGGACTCAATAAAATATAGCTAATACAGTAATTTAAAAGTTGTATTTACCTCCATAGCCACCTCCAACCCTCTTTTGGAATGATACAGAGGTAAAACAAGTATAAAGATAAAACTCTTACGAAGTTCAGACTTTTCCCATGCAGCTACGTGGAACATTGTTTTCCTATCGATAAAACACAGAGGAAATGGAAATGGAATCATAAGGGTGCTTGGTAGAATGGGTTTAGGACAAGAGAAGTCTCTCTCTGGAAATTACCCAAGGCTGGAGAGACCTGCCTCATGTCCTCCCCATGGAAAGGGTCACCCACCTCCAAAGCTTCTTGCTGTAGGATCAGCTGAGGCCTTCACTCCACCTGCAGCCCAGGCCAACCTCTGCCAATCCTGCTGCCCTCCCTCCTCTCCAAGAGTTAGATGGGAAGTCATCTTTAATAACCTCCTGTGTACAAATCTTGCTCTTGGCCTTCTTCCCAGACACCCCACCAGGGACAGTTACACGGTTTGATTATTAAGGGGCCCCATCTCTGACAGTCTAGTACGTCTGTCTCCACAATGGGCATGTACCGTCCTAGTTCCCCTGACAGGGGACTGTCCCCTCCAGACTTGGTAATCTGTAGAAAATGATCAGAGTTGGAGACTGGCAAAAAAAACACAAAAGTCCTAATGTTTCCTCCACTCCTACCCAAATGAAAAAGAAAAATTTTAACAAAGTCCCACAAACCACTGAAGAGGAACAATCCAAATCATACTTCTCAGAAGTATGTGGTATTAAAGTTGCTTCAGTCTGTAAGGCTCCATAGTAAAAACTGAGTTTTTGTTTTTCCCTTAAAGCCTCAAGTTTAGCAAAAAGGAAGAACCCACTGTTGGCAGTAAGTAAGAAAAAGTACAAAAATCTTCAAGACTAATCAAAACTTAAAAACTTTTTAAAGCCTTTTTTTTCAAAATTTTTAAGTAATCTCTACACCCAATGTGGGGCTTGAACTCACAACCCCAAGACCAAGGGTCACATGCTCCACCGACTGAACCACCCAGGCACCCCTATGGTAACTTACTTACTTTCTTTCTTTCTTTCTTTCTTTCTTTCTTTCTTTCTTTCTTTCTTAATATGAAATTTATTGTCAAACTGGTTTCCATACAACACCCAGTGCTCATCCCAAAAGGTGCCCTCCTCAATACCCATCACCCACCCTCCCCTCCCTCCCACCCCCCATCAACCCTCAGTTTGTTCTCAGTTTTTAAGAGTCTCTTATACTTTAGCTCTCTCCCTCTCTAACCTCTTTTTTTCTTCCCCTCCCCCATAGACTTCTGTTAAGTTTCTCAAGATCCATATAAAAGTGAAAACATATGGTATCTGTCTTTCCCTGTATGACTTATTTCACTTAGCATAACACTCTCCAGTTCCATCCACGTTGCTACAAAAGGCCATATTTCATTTTTTCTCATTGACACGTAGTATTCCATTGTGTATATAAACCACAATTTCTTTATCCATTCATCAGTTGATGGACATTTAGGCTCTTTCCATAATTTGGCTATTGCTGAGAGTGCTGCTATAAACATTGGGGTACAAGTGCCTCTATGCATCATCACTCCTGTATCCCCTGGGTAAATTCCTAGCAGTGCTACTGCTGAGTCATAGGGTAGGTCTATTTTTAATTTTTTGAGGAACCTCCACACTGTTTTCCAGAGTGGCTGCACCAGTTTACATCCCCACCAAAAGTGCAAGAGGGTTCCCATTTCTTTTTTTTTTTTTTTTAACGTTTATTTATTTTTGAGACAGAGAAAGAGCATGAACGGGGGAGGGGCAGAGGGAGAGGGAGACACAGAGTCAGAAGCAGGCTCCAGGCTCTGAGCCATCAGCCCAGAGCCTGACGCGGGGCTCGAACTCACGGACCACGAGATTGTGACCTGAGCTGAAGTCGGACGCCCAACCGACTGAGCCACCCAGGCGCCCCAAGAGGGTTCCCGTTTCTCCACATCCTCTCCAGCATCTATAGTCTCCTGATCTGTTCATTTTAGCCACTCTGACTGGCGTGAGGTGATATCTGAGTGTGGTTTTGATTTTTATTTCCCTAATGAGGAGTGACGTTGAGCATCTTTTCATGTATGATAACATTCTTAATGTCTATCTATAAGGAATTCTGATGCACCCATCTCATGCATACTATACAGCTATTTATTATACAACTATTTAAAAGAACAAGGTAGAGCTGTAAGCACTGAGACCAAATCACATCCAAGATAGAGTCAGTCAAACAAGCAAGCTGCAACGTGGCTGCCTTTGGAAGGGCAGGAAGTAGGGACAGTGGGAACTGACTGGAAAGGGGCATGAGGAAACCTGGGGGATGGAACACATAGGATATTATCAATAATGATTAACTTTTAGGGAGTGGGCCAAGGTAAGAAAGAGAGAAAGAGAAGTTTTTCATTTTATAGCTTTCTGTAGTATTTGAGATATTTTCTTCCCCTATGCAAGTGCCTTTTTTATTTTTTTCATGATGAAACCTTTATAATAGGTGACTTTATAATAAAAGGAATTTTTCATATTGGATGAGAAAGAACTCCCATAACCACCTCTGTTCTACAAATTCATATATAATGGACTATCAGCTTTGAGTTTATCTAGAGTGGCAATGGTAGGCTTATGGTAAGCCAGTTGTTTGGACCTAATGACCCAATCGTGGCCCATTTGATCTTAACCATGCTTATACCTAATCTTTGAAGCATACAGCCACATAAAGGATTTAGTTGTTCACAAACACTTACTCGTGAAAAAGTAGAGGATCATTGCAGGATCTTAAGGAAAATCTCTGGACCATAGCATATCCCTGTGGAGAAAGATAAGTAACAAAATAGAATGTGAACAAGAACCCAAGGCTTACCACACCACACCAGATTCATTTCAAAGGAAGTGAGTTTGGGAATCCCCAGTGGCCCACAGAACCCATATAAACATATATATACTCATGTGAAAACAATCAATCAGGAAGCTAACAAATATGCAGTATTCTCCTTAACAGTAAATTCCTAATTAATGATTCAAGACTTTAGCAATCTGTAATTTCTTTCTTTCTTTCTTTCTTTCTTTCTTTCTTTTTTTTTTTTTTTTACTATACAAGACCTACTTCTAGATAGGCCCACAGTAAATATTCAATAAAATCTTGCAAAAATTCAACTGAAAGAAGTAAGCCCGGTTTGTGTAGTTCCTATGTGAGTTTAGAGAGCACACACACAATGTCTGTAACTTCGTATATGCTACATTACGCTCAAAAAACAAAACAAAACAAAACACACACACACACACACACACACACACACACACACACACACACAAAAGACCTCTAGTTTGTTTAAAGACATAAGCATGAGGGGCGCCTGGGTGGCTGAGTCAGTTGATTCTCTGACTTTGACTCAGGTCATGATCTCAGTTCATGAGTTCAAGCTCCACATCGGGCTTTGTGCTGACAGCTCAGAGCCTGGAGCCTGCTTCTGATTCTGTGTCTTCTTCTCTCTCTGCCCCTCCCCTGCTCATGCTCTCTCACTCTGTCTCAAAAATAAATAAACATTGAAAAAAAAACCTTTAGGGTACAAACATGAAAGGCCAAACTATAAAACAATATAGAAAACCATCTTTATGACTTTGGAATAGGAAATGATTTTTTTAAATACTCTATGGAAAGGGAAAATCATACAGGAAAATAATGATAAATCCTATTCCATTAAAATTAAGAATTTGTTTTTATGAAAAGATTCCGCAAATAAAGCAAAAAACAAGCTGTAAACATATCGCTAAAATACATAACCAAGAACTTATTTGTATATAAGATCTGTCATAATTTGTAACGCATTAGATCATTTATATGTGTCATAGACACTATTTTGAGAACATATTTTACAGTAAAAAAAAAAATCACAAAAGACATAATGCAGACTTGGAGCTGGAGTGAACCTGACTCTGGGACTAAGTTCCTGAATCTCCTCAACCTCAGTTTTGTCATGTTCTACATGACCTTAATAGTCCCTTCCTTGTAGGGCTCCCAGTTTTATTTATTTATTTTCCTAGAGCTTTAAATGGCACTATGTATACAGCAGCTGACACACAGCAAGAGTGCAACAAATGGTTAATGATTACAACTATAAATAAATAATAGAGTCAGAGCAGGATCAGAATCAAATTCAGCTCCTGATCTAAAACAGGATTGGCCCCAGAACACATGGCTGGGGTTAAGTGGCCTTGACTGTGGAGGGCAGGGGGAAGCAGGTACTGACAGATGGAACGTGTCCACTAGGCTGCCTCTTAGGTAGCCAATGACGTCCGCTCCCGAGTTGTATCTCCTGTTCTTCCCGCTGACTGACTCTGAGGCCAGAGCCATGTGGTCCAGATGACATTCCCCACAATGAGTCTCTGGAGAGAACTGTCAGCTGGGCCAGGCCTGGATGGGGGGGGGGTGGGGGGGTGGGTGAGGGGGCTGGATTCTGAGGGTGGGCACCAGCAAGAATACTTGGAGTAGATGGTCACCTTACATTTTTAAATAGAAGAATCCGGGTGCCTGGGTGGCGCAGTCGGTTAAGCGTCCGACTTCAGCCAGGTCACGATCTCGCGGTCCGTGAGTTCGAGCCCCGCGTCAGGCTCTGGGCTGATGGCTCGGAGCCTGGAGCCTGTTTCCGATTCTGTGTCTCCCTCTCTCTCTGCCCCTCCCCCGTTCATGCTCTGTCTCTCTCTGTCCCAAAAATAAATAAAAAACGTTGAAAAAAAAATTAAAAAAAAAAAAAAATAGAAGAATCCGACATAAAGCTCACAAGGCCCTGACTCAGCTGCGCTGGAACCAGGAACTCTTACTCTAAACAGGTTTAGCTTCTGAGGGAAATTCCCCCAAACTCTCGGCCCATTCTTAAATTGTCTGTTTTGTTTATACACTTCAAACTGTCAAGTAAGATAATGCAAACATAAAAAAACAAAGGACTAAAACGAGGGAAAAAAGAAAGAAAGAAGGAATGGCGTGAGTGATGCTTGTTTCAATCCTGATGCCACAGACAATCAGGGCCAGGTCAGCCAAGAAAGCCCGGGGCTCCAGAATCAGAAATGCCCCTCCCTGCTGGGACTGCGGAGCCAGGAGTCCCCTCCTCTGGGCCCTTGTAATTGAAAGCTGGGTGTTCGGTGGCTGGATTGGATGGAGAGGGTACCCTGGGGAGGCTGGAGCAAGTGACGACCACGAAATGAGCGGCCAGCTCCGTTCACACCATAAACAAGCCCGTTCTTATCTGATCCTGTGTATTTTTTATTCCAAAGGATACTATGACCCTTTCATTCTAGGGCTTTTTGAGGGATCATTTGTTTGTACAATGAGAGCTTAGGTCAAGGGAATTTGGTTCCTCTCCAAATCACTGAGAGAAAAATGTGCTTATTGTAAATAGCCCAAGCAACTGGCCCAGAGGGTACAGGCCATGCAGTCCTAGTGCCCCAGAAGACATGGTCCTTAGGGGGGACAGTGGCCCCATCCACACTGTCCCATGCTCCACAGTCAAGGGCACAGAGAATTGGGTAGAGTAAGCAGAACCCGGGAGTGGGAGCCACTCTGGATCTGCTGGGCTGTAGCTAGGCAGGAGGCTTTGTCTGGAACGAAGGGAGGCTCAGAGCTGACACTTAAGTGAATGCTCTTCCTCTCTTGTGCCCTTGCAAACCTCACTCTGACTGCCACATTGACCCCAACTAGGCACCCCTGGACAGAGCATGGTCAGGCATGTGCAAGGAAGAAGAGGCCTCCAGACCAGGCCTCCCAGAATGGCAGCTAGTCAGCAAGCTCAGGAGGCCAGAAGGTGAAGAAAGGAGAGGGCCAGTTTCTCAAAATCCACATGGCAAATGACTTACAGGGCCGCTTTGAGGGGATTTCATGAGAGGAAGTTGATCCACAGAGGCATGGTTTGGTAACTTATTTCCTGTAAGCCGCGGCTAACGTTTTGCTACTCTTCCAGTCTTTATCCAAACCACAAAGCATTGCCTTCTATGCCCAGGAAGAATTCACTGTACCAGGAAACTACATTGCAATACCATTCCCAGCGTGAACATGTCTTTTTATTTTAGATCTTTACTTATCTCCCCGCCAGGTCATGAAAGTATGACCTGAAGAATTATCTTCACACTCCAGAGACCTGTTCCTGGTTTATAACCAACTGAGCACCAAGTCATGCCCCAAAGACAGAACAATAGGTTATACATTCAAATGGACATTTTGGGGAGGTATAAGCAAAACCTGAACTTTCATTAGAGGCAGAGAGAGAGGGAGAGAGAATCCCAAGGAGGTCCGCACCACCAGGGCAGAGCCAGACACAGAGCTGGATCCCATGAACTGTGAGATCACGACCTGAGCAGAAGAGTCCGACACTTAACTGACTGAGCGAGCCACCCAAGTGCCCTTCAATGTGTAATTTTAAATCATCTAGTAGCCACATATAAAATAAAAAACAAGAAACAGGCTAAATTGATTGTAATAAAGTCTACCATTTCACCCAACATATCCAAAACATTATAATTTCAACACGTATCCACATAATATTAATGAGATATCTTACATTCTTCTTGTCATACAAAGTTTCAAAATCTTGTATATATTTTACACCTGGAGCATATCTCATTCAGAGCAGCCATGTCTCAAGTGTTCACAGCCTCAGGTGGCTAGTGGTAACTGTATTGGGCAGTACAAGTTTAAAACATCAAATCTGAATTTTACAGCTTAGCCTCCTAGGCCCTTTCTAACTGGATCCCCACTTACTGAATCAGGTGTATTTATGTTACTTCTGAACAGAGAAAAGGCATCTTAGAGAACTTCCCTCCTTTTACAACTAATCCCTTCTCAGCCCAGACATGGAAACTGACCTGCTTGAGGTCACACAAATATTTGGTGGCAACACCAAAAATTTCCTGACTCCTGGAGTAAGTGGAACTACCTGAACCAATTAAATACAGTCATTTATTTAAAAATGCTACTGGATAGAATTAATGAATGAATGGGCCCCTCTCTGCTTTGCTGAGGGTTTTAGTTGACCCCAACTTCTCAGAATTAGTCACCCCCACAGCCAGTCCCATGACTGTCTCAGTGCCAGGGTGGGCTGGCCTTTAGATGGCCGTTAGGAGAAAGTACCTTGAGCTCTGCGGGACCTAGGGATTTCTGGAAGGTCATTCCTGGTCACAGCCAGAGGTTCTACAGAAGATGCACCACACTTCCCTGTTCCAGGCAAATTCAAGGCATGGCCAGGGTCTCCCATGTGCCCCCACCTGTTGGACTCAAACCAGAGAAAGGGAAACAAAAGTCACATCCAGACAGACTTGCAGAAAGCAGTAGTCGGGCTGGACAGGCTCTGGGGCCAGGCCTCCCTAGCAGGCAGGCGGGAGACATAAAACAGCAGCTCCAGGAGCATCTGGTCTCAAGATCAGGAGGGCCAGAAGATTCTGGTTGCAATGGGGCCAAACCCCTCCACTTAGAGATGCCTTCAGTGCTCGTTCCAAGGGGCCTGTCTCGGGGCTCCTCAAACTTCAATGCTCACCTGAATCCCCTGAGGATCTTTTGCTAAAATGAAGATTCTGCCTCAGTAGGCTAAGGGTCGGGCCTTGAATCCAGCCTTCCTAACCATCTCCCAGGTGACAGTTACTGTTGGTTCAGGGACCACACTTAACAGCAAAGGCCTACCGCACCTACCTGCAGGCGGCCCAGTCAGGCTGGATACAGCTGGCCCCCTTCTCCCTTCCGAGATTTATGGAACAAGGTGCAACCGCTGCCCTCGGCCCTTACGCCGACTCATTTAACCCTCACAACAGCGTTCTGAGCTGGTGACTCTTATTATATTCCTCATGTATGGGTGAGGAAACCAAAGCACAGAGAGAGCAGAGGACAGGCCTGCAGCTGGTAGGTGATGAAACGGATCTGAGGGCAGCCGGCCTGGTCAGCCCCGGCACATCAGGGCCATGTAACTCGGCAGGCTTAAAAGACTCTGAGACCGCTGTAAGTGGGCAGCAAAGGGGTGCCAAATATGTCTGTGGTCTCATAGCAGAAGCCTCTCAAACAGTGAGGAACTCTCCCAAGTTTCTTTCAAAATACATGGAGGCCATCCCCTCAGCAGCCTTGGCCCACAAAATACTTTTTATCTTCAAACAACTTCAAAGCTTGTTTGTTGTTTTGTTTTGTTTTTTAAAGAAAAGTTTAGTTTCTTAGGAATTCTGAAGGAGTACTAAAAGTAATCAGTATGGGCTTAAGGAATTTTATCTTTAACTTCCTCACTCTGGGAGACAGGCCCTATTAATATGCTTCAAACGTGGATCTGTCTTCTCTTTGTTTGAGGGGAGGCTGGGCCGTGTCATCCTGTTGGGCCCAGTTTTCTCGTTTGTTCTTTGTTTGATCCATGGCCATTTATAGTTGTGACTGGAGGTGAGGATGGTGGGGCTGAGCGCTAGTCCAAGGACCAGGCTAACTGGGTTCCAGTCCTGCTGTGCCTCCAGGTGGCTGTGTGGCCTATTGGCTCCCACCCCTTCTTCGGCTCAGTTTCCTCATTTGTGCTGTGAAGGGGACTGGCCAGGCTCTGAAGTTCTATAGCACACAGCATATTCTTTTTGAGGGTTCCCAATCTTTGTAAGGACTTTCCCAGCAGCTGCTGTGAATCACACAGATTTTCTGTGTGACTAACTGTTCTTACCATCAGGGTGACTAGTTCCTACAAAACAAGCAGTCCCTAGATAAGGCCCAAAACAAAGGTGAGAAATTCTTTGGTAAAAAAGTCTCAATACTGAGGGGCACCTGGCTGGCTCTGTCGGTTAAGCATCTGACCTTGGCTCAGGTCATGATCTCACAGTTTCTGAATTTGAGCTCCACATCGGGCTCCATGCTGGTGATGGTCTGCTTGGGATTCTCTCTCTCTCCTTCTCTCTGCCCCTTCCCTGCATACTCACTCTCTCTCAAAAAAAAAAATAAATAAATGTTAAAAAAAAATTTTTTTTTAAAGTCTCAGTACTGATCCTGGCTCCCTCTCTGTATTCTGGGTCCCTTTGACTCATTCCCAAAACTCATCCTTCCTCGTGGATATTTGGTAACCTGTTGACTTCCTCCAGTTCCCACTTCTAGCCCTGGCCTAAGCCCCACACTGACTCCCTATTGCCTGCTCAACCAAATCCACATTTATCCTGGGTCTAGGGCCCCTTGTGTTCTGCTTACGTTCTTCCAGATGTGTTCTCACCTCTCAGCCCTCTGTGAGTGACCGCTTTACCCTGCATCTTCCTTCTTACCTCCAAGCCTTTTTCACGTGCATGGCATGCCCTGCCTTCCCCTGCCTGCCTAGCAAACTCCTACTCATCCTTTTCTTTTTTCTTTTCTTTTCTTTTTTTTTCTTTTCTTTTCTTTTTTTGAGGGAGAGAGAGAGAGAACTGTGAGATCATGACCTGAGCTGAAATCAAGAATTAGACACTTAACCAGTTGAACCACCCAGGGGCCCCTCCTACCTATCCTTGAAGATCCTCCTCAATGATGTTTTCTAAGAAGCTTTTTATGATCCTTTGGGAAAAACAAGTCCGTTTCCACTGCATCTCATGCTGACCACAATGAGCTTTCAATTCATCTATTTGTATGCATTTGGCTGCAAGTAACAGAACATCTGACTAATAGTGACTTCAACAATAGAAACATTTCATCATTTCACACAACTGATGGTGGACTCTTCAGGATTGGTTCAGTAGCTCAACTCTGTCCTCCAGGATCTAGGCTCCTTCCATTCTGTCGTCTTCAGCATGTTGGGTATGTCTTGCCTCATGGCCACAAAACAGTGGCTGTAGCTCCAGGCATCACATCATCGCACCTCAGCATCCAAGAAGGAAGAATGGGGGGGGGGAGGGTAGGATAAAATGTGCCTTTTACTCCTCCACTTGCTCTTGGCCTCCCGATGGTTGTTCTTTCCTACCCCTGCTTCTTGCACTCCATCAGATGCTCCAGTTTTAACTACTCAACCTGACCAGGCACACTTAAATATCTATACCAAGACCTGACCCCTTCAAGTACCTCAGCTCAAAGACCTCTTTTGTCATTAAAAAAAAAAAAATCACTCCCACAGTCTGAAAATCATGAAAGGTTTTGACTGGACATTTATTCCCTTTTGAATAGCTCTGTTGTACGTGTGGCTTTTACTGTGAGCCACCTCAAATAGGTTTTGGAAGTAGGTGTGGTATAAATAATAAATACATGAATGAATATCTGGAAGTGTGGCTGTTTTTATTTAGTCTTGGGAGAATGTGGTTATCTCTGCGATAAGTCCCTCTAGCTAAGAGTAAACAGGATGGCTTGGCCCCTGTCTAGAAGCTAAAAGCTGCCAGCTGATGTAGGGGATAGGGCCAGTGGTGAGTGGAGGTGGGGGCTGTTTGGGACTTGAGCTTGCTTTTTGGTGCAGCCTGTTGGATGCATGATGTGAATTTTGGGGAGAGATGAAGTCTGAGGCCTCATCACTGACTTCATAGTAACTGCGTGTGTGATATAAGGATCCTTCTCTCTGAGCCTCAGTTTCCCAAGTGTGTGACAGCAGTTTGGGCCAGATGGTCTCAAAAAGCCCTTCTAACTTGGCTGATCTATATGTATGTGAAGTACTTCCTGGAGGGGTGGAACTATGCATTAGGGGGTAGTAGGAACAGGCAATGGGGTCCCTGACCACTTCTCCTGTCAACCACCGTGGCCTTGGCTTCCCCCAAGAGCTGGAAGAGGGTTCACTGCCCCCCTGCCTGTCTTAGAAGGATGGGGTTCTTAGTCTTGAGGCTGTTCTCTTCTCAACAGAAGGCTCAACAACAGATCCCTGCTACTCCTGCTCTGTGCTCTCAACTTAGGGATCGCCCCTTCCAGCCTCAACCAAGACAGGGCAGGCAGGGAGGGTGGGAAAGAGCACCACGTGCAAATTCTGGGGACAGTGGACATCTCTCAGGTGCCTGAGCAAGTCAGTAAGATGGATACTATCATCACTGTCTCCATTTTATAGCTGAGGAAATCAAGGCTCAAAGAGAATATTCATTTTCTGTTGTTGCACAAATTTAGCAGCTCAAAACCACATAAATGCATTATCTCAACTTTCTGTAGGTCAGATGTCAGGGCACAGCATGGCTCAGCTGGTTCTCTGCTTCAGGTTTCACAATGCTGAAATCAGCTGCCCGCAGGGCCGTGTTCCTTTCTGGAGGCTTTGAAGATGAATCTGCATCCAAGCCCGTGCCAGTAGTTGGCAGAACTGAGTTCAATGCAGTGTAGGATGAGGTACCAGTGTCCCTGCCGGCTGTCAGCTGGGGGTCATTCTCAGCTTCTGGAGGCTGCCTACATCCCTTGGTCTGTGGCTCCCTTCCTCCATCTTCAAAGCCAGCAATGGTGGTTGGGTTCTTTTCACATTTCAAATCTCTCAGACCTCCCTTGGACCTCATTTTTCTTCTTTCTTCAGCCAGAGAAAGTGTCCTGCTTTTGAGGGCTCATTGATTAGACTGGGCCCACCAGGATGATCCAGGACAATGTCTCCATCTCAAGGCCTACAACCTTAATCACATCAGCAAAATCACCTTGCCAAGTAACGTTATGCATTCACAATTCTGGGGATTAGGGCATGGGTGTCCTTGGGGATCATTACTCTTCCTACTACAGGAGTTTCCAAAGCTATCACTCAGCTAGTCATTGGCAGAGGTGGAACCCGAACTCACATCTTGTATCTACAAAACATGTACTTTTCCCACCACATCTGAGCTGTCTCAAGAACTTTTAAATGTTTATTCATTTTGAGAGAGAGCACAAGCGGGGGAGGTGCGGGGGTGGGGGTGGCGGGGAAGACAGAAGATTGAAAGCAGGCGCAGAGTCCCGATGCAGGGCTGGAACTCACGAACCAAAAGATCACTATCTGCACCGAAGTGGGACCCTGAACCGCTCAACCCTCAATCAACTGAGTCATTCAAGCGCCCCTCAGGGTCTTTTAGAGCATCATTTAATTCATCCCATTTCTTTCAGGTAATTCACACCCAACTGGGCCCACAAAGGAAAGTATCACCAGACAGAATGATTCTGTGGGCCCTCCACCTGCTGGACTCTGCCAGCTCCCTCCTTCCTGGGATGGTCCAGGAAGTTCTTGAGATCAAACCTAATTGGTCCAAGATGGAGGCTGAAGAAGCCGAGGGCATCTCTGCCCATTTACTTTGAAGTCTCCTGGACGGGCTCGCATATAGACGTGCAGTGTGCACGCGTAAGACACTTCCTCCCCACTACAGACTGGGCAGAGTGAGAGAGTGAGCTGGAGATTCCAAAACAAACTGGAACCCAGACTGTGGTGAACATTTTCCACCCTACTTCTGCCTCTGGCTCCAGGTAAAAGTACATTTATTTTTCCCCATCAGTAATTTCCTCCTAGAAACAGAATTCTAAATACCTTTTGTTCATTCATTCAATGCCTATACTTGTGTACCTGCTTTGTGCGAGGCACCATTATATACACACAAGATATACCGGTGAACAAAACGGACAGAGATCCCTGCTCTCCTGGAACCTACACTCTGGGTGGTGTTGGCTGGACACTAAAAAAATAAATAAGCTATTATTTAGACTGCTAGAAGGTGATAGAGCTATTGGAAAAAGAGCATAGAGCAGAATGACGGGTATGGGTGGGAATGCAGACCGCAGTATTAAACACAGGCACAATGTGGGCCTCACCGATGAGGGGAGGTTTGAACAAAGACTTTAGGTGAGAGAGGTGGCCAAACGGATACCTGAGGTGAGGGCATTCCAAGTAGAGGGGACCGATGTGCAAAGGCCCTGAGGGAGAAGCATGCCAAATGTATCGGAGGAACAGTAAAGAGCCCAGCGGAGCCCCGGAAGATGGCTTTGTAAGGAATGGATTTAACTTTGAGTAAAGAAGGAAACTACTGTGAGGTTTCTGATCAATGGAACGTCTTGTAAAAAGAGTTTGCATTTTCATGGAGTGCTGATGCAGGGAGTCAGTTAGAAAGTAAAGGTTTGTGGGGGCGCTTGGGTGGCTCAGTCGGTTAAGCATATGATTTCGGTTCAGGTCATGATCTCAGTTCATGAGCTCGAGTCCCGCATTGGACTCTCTGCTGTCAGCACAGAACCCGCTTCGGATCCTCTGTCTCCCTCTCTCTCTGCCCCTCCCCTGCTTGTGCTAGCTCTCTCTCTTCAAAAATAAATACACATTAAATAAAAAAATTGAGAGAGTAAACGTGTGGGGACTGTGATGATAAACCGGAGACAGATGGCTGGACCAGAGTAGAGGTTTTATGCTTTGCATAGTGTAGCCTCGGGAAAAGGGAAGAGGAGGAAGGTGAGCCCTGGCCTCAGGCTAGCTCAGTGGTCTAAGGGGATAGGTTGCCGGGCCTGTGTAGACTTGGCTGGCGGGACCCACCTAGGGCCCTGTGTCAGCTTGCATGTTCTGGCAGTACCCAATTACCTCAAGCAGCCTGGACGGAGAGGGCAGAGATGGAGACTCTCCAGGGTCTCACAATCTGAGCGAGCCACGTAAATGGCCCAGTATCCAGGCCGGGAAGTCAGAGAATCAGCAACCGGCCAAGCCGTGTGAGGGGGGGCCCTCTAGCTTTTCCCATGTGGGTTACTAGCCAGAAAGCCAAGCTAAAATCACAATTGTCTTGTTGAAACTGTGAGGGGGATCCCACAGAACCAGACCCGGACAGTAGGAATGGTGAGGTGCCTGTTATATGAAATGAAGGATATGGCGGTGTTAGTGGTGCTCCTTTGTGCAGGGTGCCGTCTTGGTTGTGTTAAGACACAAGAAAACATGGTCATGGGGGATTTTATGGTCTTAAGCCCAACTCTGTGCCCCTCCACATGTTGGTCCCCAAGAGAATCCAGTCCACTGTTGAGAGAGTCTTGCTCCTTGAGGGTTCTCAGGACAGAGTGCACCGTGGGGAAGAGATGTCTCCATCTCTCCTGGGCAGATAATCCAGTCAGCCATCATCAGTGTGGGCCAAGCCCTGCCCGGGGAGCTGGGCCTAAGGAATGAGGCTGGGAAGACTTCCTCTAGGGTCTCTGGGGACACTACACTCTTGATGGTAACTGAAGAGATCAGGATCCCGGGGGCGGGACATGGGATGACGCCACCTATGCCTATGTATGCAAACTGAAGTATAGAAGAAAAATGAACTACAAAAATATTTCGGGGGTGCAGGTTTATCGGTCATATTTTTCTTCCTCATATGTACATTTTTATTTTTACTTATTTATTTTTTAAGGGAAGAAAAACTTTTATTATCTTTTTTACATTTATTTATTTATTTATTTATTTATTTATTTATTTATTTATTTATTTATAATCTCTACACCCGACATGAGGCTTGAACTCATGACTCTTAAGATCAACAGTCGCATGCGCCAGCCAGGCGCCCCAATCATTTTTGTATCTTTCAAGTATTTTATAATCAGAGAAAAACAATGAAAATATTGGATTTGTAATTATAGTGGCAGAAAACCTAACCTATATAAGGAAGAATTCCCTGGAAGGGGACTGACAGGAATGGGGTCGTCAGGGAAGAGGCTCTGCCACCCCTTTGTCCCAGGGAGGGTCAGACCCCCCCCCCCCCAAGTGCCTCCCACTTGCTGGGAGGCCTGGGGCAGAGCTGTTGACCTCCACTCCACGCTGCCACCCTCGGACATCCCCGTGGTCCTGAAATCAATTTTGCATTTCTAATCCCATTATCCATACACCTGGCAGGCTATGCCTTGAGTGTACTGAACGAATGCTAAGCTGATTAGAGTTAGTTGACTGGGTTTCAATACCTGCTCTGTTTGGGGAAGATTCTATTTCCTCTGTGGACACACAGGGACTGAGGTTCCTTCCCTGGGGATATTGTTCCCTGGGAATCCCATGTGCTTTTCCCTTTAGTCAACTCACACCCGTCTGGTCACACTGCCAACCCCCATCTCTGGAGGACAGTCCAGATCTTATTATTCTCATTTTCTTCTCATTTTTATTATCCAAGAAAGTTATACTTAATGTAGAATGTTTTTCAAAAATAAGCAATAAAAGGACACAAATCATCTGCAGGCCCACTGATCAGAGATAACCAGTATAGTCAAAATGAGGGGTGCCTGGATGGCTCAGTCGGTTGGTTGAGCGTCTGACTCTTGATTTCAGCTCAGGTCATGATCTTGTGGTTCGTGGGTCCGAGCCCCACATGGGGCTCTGTGCTGAGCAGAGCCTGGTTGGGATTCTCTCTCTCCATTTCTCTCTGCCCCTCCACTGCTGGAGTTCTCGTTCTCATTCTCTCTCTCTCTCTCTCTTTCTCTCCCACTCTCAAAATGAATAAATAAACTTTATTTTTAAAATCTTAAAAAAAATAATCAAAATGTAATAATACCAGACGTACTGCTTGGAAATGTGTTTTTTTCATGAAATATATATCTTGAGTATCTTTTCAAATCTATAAATATGTACATCTACACGTGCATTTTAATGAGTACACAGTCGTTATGAACCATTCCCCTGTGCATGGACAGGCTTTCTTAGCTTTTGTCCTTAACAACAATGCTTGTACTCACCTTTGCTCTCACTTGTCATGATTAGCTTAGGCCAAATTAGAGAAGATAAACTGCTAGTCAGAAGGAAATGCAGTCGCTTTAAGTATGCCTCTTTAAAACCGGTAGAACCTAAGCATTGGCTCAGAGGCTCCCTCCAGCCGGGACCCTGAGTCTGGTTTCTCTGCACAGTCAGGGCCGCGCCCAGGATCTCTGCCTCTAAACCCTGTGACTGTTGTCCCATTGCCCTAGACACATCTCTTCTGGGTTTGAAGGGTCTTAAAAGTGTTTGTGATCTTTTACCAAACAAGTGCATTCCACTCCCTTTCTCAAACTGTCCCAGATGCGATTTCTCTGCCCCCTTCTCCTCCTTTTGAAATAATTCCCTTGGCTCCCTGCTCTGCTCGGCTGTGTAAGTGTCTGCTCCCACAGTGCCTACAACACTTTCATTCATCCAGGTGATTCAGCAAACAGTAAACCTTCATGAAGCACTTACTCTGTGCTAAGTCCTGGGAAATACAGAGGTGAATGAGGAAAGTCTGTCCTCATGGAACTTACAAATACTTAAAGACTATCAGACAGTGATTAAATTATCTGAAGAAACAACAGGGTAATAAGAGAGTGACTGGCTGTGGAGAGATGCTTTGGATAACATGGCCCAGTGCATCCTCGCTTAGGAGGTGACATTTGAATGAAGAGCATAGTTCACTACACTTCTCTCTTGATATGTCTTCCTCCCTCTGTTAAATGGAGAACATGTATTGTTTTTGAACCCCCACACCCCAGCCACTCCCCGGAGACCATGTGTTGTTATCACAGGACAGAACAGTGTCACCCAGCAGCCCAGCACACAGGTTAAGAACAGAGGCTTGCAGTTGGCATTTACCCACTCCGCAACCTTGAGCAAGTTATCCAAATCTCTATGAGTCAGGTTTGTTTGTTTGTTTGTTTTAAGTTTATTTATTTATTTTGAGGGGTGGGGAGGAGCAAATTGAGAGAGAGAGAGAATCCCAAGCAGGCTCCCCACCGTCAATATGGAGCCGGATGCAGGTCTCAGACTCATGAACCATGAGATCGTGACCTGAGCCAAAATCAAGAGTCAGACACTTAACTGAATGAGCCATCCAGGTGCCCCTATGAGTCAGTTTTTAAGTCTAGAAAATGGAGATAATAGCACCGGCCTCACTGACTTGTGAGGATTATGTTGAGATAAAGCGTATAAGAGCTTGACAGGAAGGCAGGCTCAGCAAAGGGGAGCAGCCAGCCTGGCTGTTCCTGTGGAGCCCCAGGCACCAATGACTGGGTGAAACAGAATTTACACCCGCCATCAGGATTTTCCCAGAGTGTGGGGCCAGAGGGCCAGGCAGGAGGTGGAGGTTTGGGCAAGACTGCAGGAGAGGGAGAAGACGGCATGTGGCTATATTTTCCACATTCTTACCCACATCCTGACTTCTCTTTAAAAAGAACTGTTGTACAAACAATATAGAGACATTAAAGGAAATTTTAAAGGAAAAGTAAACACCTATGATCTCAGCATTCTAAGCCTAAAATTGTTATTTTCTTTCTGCCTAGTTCTTCCTGTTTGGCTAAATGCACACATACCTGATATCGCCTCACTTCTGGTGATCTATGTCATATTTTGCAGGTCACTTAACATTTTTAAAATAAATGCTCCTTCATTATCCTACTGTAGTCTTCATACACAGAATTTTTAATGGCAGCCCGATCTTCCATCAGGTTGATGAAGCTATATTTAGTTTTTCATTTTCTTTTCTTTCTTTTTGTTTAACTTTATTTTTAAGTAATCTCTACACCCAGAGTGGGGCTCGGACTCACAACCCTGAGATCTCCCCTGAGATCAAGAGTCATAAGTGCCACTGACCGAGCCAGCCAGGTGGCCCTTGTTATTCATTTTCTTAAGGCTGGATCTTTAGTTTGCTTCTTCTTTTTTTTTTTTTTTAATTTAAAAAATTTTTTTTTTTTTTTTAAGAGAGAGAGACAGAGTGTGAGTGGGGGAGTGGCAGAGAGAGAGGGAGACACAGAATCTGAAGCAACTCCAGGCTCTCAGCTGTCAGCACAGAGCTTGATGCAGGGCTTGAACCCACAAACTGTGAGATCATGACCTAAGCCGAAGTTGGAAGCTTAACTGACTGAGCCACCCAGGTGCCCTTAGTTTGCTTCTTTTTGCTGTTAAAAATAAATAGATATTTGTTTATAGATTTTTTTTTTTTTTTTTTTTTTTTTTTTTTTAGAGAGAGAGCTAGTGGGGGAGAGGGGCAGCAGGACAGGGAGAGAGAGAATCTTAAGCAGGCTTCATGGTCAGCACAGAGCCCGATGTGGGGCTCGATTCCACCACCCTGAGATCATGACCCAAGCTGAATTCAAAAGTCAGAAGCTCAACCAACTGAGCCACTCAGGCGCCCGTGTTTATAGCCTTTTAATGCTTTATGGCTATATTGCTCCCCAGTGAAACAATTTACACTTTGTTAGCAGTATGTAAGCATGTTCTCACCAACTCTGCAGAGAGCTTTTGTGGTTGGGTTAATACGACTGAATCTTGTTAGCTTAATCTGGTATGGCGTGGTATTTATTTACTATTGGAGTTCCCCTTGAATGAAATTAATTCATATTTTTTGCTCATAATCAGTCTTGATTAGCTATTTATGAACCTAATCTTTTTCTTATTTGCTGCAAACTTTTTCTCCAGTCTGTAATCTTTTCTCTTTTAAAATTACGTTTTTAATAAAATTATAAAAGCAATACACGCTCATGGTAGAAAATCTGAGAAACAGTATTAAAATAAATGTCATCACTTAGTTCATTTATTTATTTTTGAGAGAGAGAGAGAGAGAGAGAGAGAGAGAGTGCACATGCAGGAGGAGCAGACAGAAAAGGGAAAGAAAGAGGGAAAGAGAGATCGTGTACACAGGAGGACCAGAGAGAAATGGAGAGAGAGAGGGAGAGAGAGAGAATCCCAAACAGGTCTCCACACTGTTAGTGCAGAGCCTGACATGGGGCTAGAACCCACGAACCAAAGCCCTCCACATAATTCTAATGAGCAGGTTTAGGGACCACCCCATTGGTGTCTTTCATTCCTCATTACATACCCAGAACGTACCACGTTGCCTGGCAAATTGTACGTGCTTAATAAATACATAACAAAGGCACTGAAGAACAAGTGTTTTAAAGTCTTTGTACATGTGCACAGAAGTCAGCGCCACCTGTTTGGATTTTCACAACCACTTTGTGAGGCAGGCAACACAGTGGATTGTCCCTGTTTCTCAGAGACTGAGAGGTGAAGGGACTTCCCCAAGGTCACAGATGGAGGGACCAGAGACTTAGGGTGAGGGGCACATTTTAGGGAGAGGAGAAAGGAAGTCTGATCCTGGGGAGCAGAGGCAAGGGGGGAAAAGAGGGAAAAAAAGAAGAGAAGGGACCAGCAAAGAAGCAGCAGGGGAAGGTTAGAGGAGCCCTGAAGATATAGAAATGGAACAAGACATCAAAAACATAACAAAACAAAACAAAAAACAGAAAAGCAAGACTCTGATGCAGGGACAGATGGAGACCAGACAGGATTATGAAGAGGTGGGGCCAGAGCCACTTTCTCATGGGGGGGTGAGTGGAGGACAGGGGGGCTGGAAGTTGGGGGGAATCAGAGGGAGACAGAGTAGGTCTAGAGAAAAGAGCTCAGAGGATATGAGGCCACAGAACCTGTTTCTGGGGAACAGGCATGTGCCACTGGTCCCTGAGTGTGATGTTTCCCTTCAGGTCAAAGCGCTTGGTCCCAATGTCACCATGGAAAACACATCCTTCTGATGACTGTGGCCTCTGCCCCCTGGCCTCCTCCTCTAGGACTGTGTGTTTAGGCAGCTGCACTGCATTTTTAGAACAATTTTTAACTTGTAGGCCGTACCTGTGGAACCAGAATGTCTGGTCAAGACCAGTTACATAACACCCTCAGCCCTTCTGGTGCCAAGGGCGGCAGCAGCCAGACCTGGCCCCACACAGGTGTGGGCTAGGCCTAGTCAGAGGGGGCAGGGGGTAAAAGGAAAGGGGTCCCCTTCCCACCTGGAGGACTGAGCCCCCACTTCTGGAGCCAGAAAACTACGTGAGACAGGACCTAGTCTGAGTCTTCTATCCAGGACCCCTAAGAATGTAGCTTTGTACTGGTCTAAGGCTTCCTGAAGGATTCAGACTAAACCTAAGAAAGAATTTTGCCATTGGGATTGGCAAAATATGAACATGTTACACAGAAGTTTCTTCAGTACCTATTTAAAGGATTATCTGTAATGAATAGTCAAGTCCAGACCAGAGGGGTAAACTCTGTGACTTCTGGAAGACTGTCCCACCGATAGTTCATGGTGTTCTGGGTAGATCCCAGGCCAGGACACCCCGGTGTCAATACCTAAGTATGCTCAACTGAGAACAAGGCCAAACTTCAAAAAAAGGTTTGAAGAATAAAGATGAGGAGCTAAGTTCACTGCGGCCCTACAGCTCCCCAGGGCAGGCCTGAGCAGAGGGAAGAAGGGGATGCAGTCAGCCATCAGGATGGCTGGAATGCATCTTATCCACAGAACCCAGAGAGGTGGGTGGGAGATAGAATCCCAGAAGCCAGCACAGACTATGCAAAGCAGCTGGCTCAGCCTCCTCATTTTATAGACAGAAGACTGAGAAGTGACTCACTTGCCCACAGTCACGTAGAGAAGGGGAAGATGATGAGGCTGATAGATCAGTGACAGCTAGTTCAAGGCCTGAAGGTCTTTCACGAACTTCAGGAGGACGAAGGTGAGCCTAACTCTGACGGCTGCTGGAGTGGGCTTGAGGGAGGATTTGAGAAGCCCCTGTATGCCAAGCCCTGGGTCTGGAGCCGAGCTTTAGCTACAGCCTACAGATAGGGAGGCCTCTAAGAAGTATGGAGGAAGAATGGCTAACAGGACTCAGACATGGACCTCCCAGGGCCAAACAAGGGACCCAAAGGGGTGGCGGACGTCTCCACCCCCACCATTCTTCCCAGGCTCGCAAGGTTACTGCCCAACCCTGCCAACCCCCCAGGAGCAAAGCCCAGCCTGCTCACCACTTGCCTAGCCATTAAATAGGCATCCATGGAGCCCACTTTGGGCTGTGTAGCCCCTCCCTCCCTTCCATTCATATGGCTCACAGGCTGGATCCCTTGCCACGGACACCATAAAAGCCTCCTTGGTCACGTTCACCTCGCTCCAAGTCACCCCCACATTCACCTGGATACCCACCACAGCCCCCTCACTGGTCCTCTGCCTCCTACTTTTGCTCCTGCTGTCCTCCTCCACTTAGCTAGCAGCCAGGGATTGCTAAAACACAATCTAGACATCTCACTCCCCTAAAAGCTAGGCGTGGCTCCCCAGAGCCTTCAAGATAAAGCACCGTCTCCTTAGGAGAGAACACAAGTCCTTCAGGAGCGGGTCTTTCCCATCCCAGCCTTGCATCTTACCCTCTGCTCTAGGCTCTGCTGTGTTGCTTCCAGAACCCACCAAAACTTTTCACACATCTGGCTTTTGCACGTACTTGGCCTGGGAGGCTCTTATACCTTCTGGTGCACCTCGGATATCTCCCACTCATCTTTCAAGTCTCCATCCAAAGCTACTGCTTCTGGGAAGCCCTCCCTGATCTCCTCAGGCAAAGCCTGGCATTTCTTCTCTTGAGCTCCTGCACAGCCCACACTTGCCTCTCCCAGTATTCACCACATTATGTGCTAATTACCCCTTTGCCTATTGTGGTAGGCAGCCTCTAGTTGGATGGCTCCCATGATCCCTGCCTCTTGGTATCTCTCCTGCATCACGCCCTCCCCTTGAGTGTGGGCTGGGCTCAGTAACTTCCTTCCAACAACAAGAATAGGGCAGAAGTGAAGGGATATTACTTCTGAGATTGGTTACAAAAAGACTGTCTGTGGCTTCTGACCTGGCTGCCGACCCCCCCCCTCCCCCAACCCAGAGCCCTCACTCTGGAGGAAGCAGATTGTCACTTGGAGTAGTTCCTTGGAGGGGCCCATGTGGCAGGGAACAGAGGTCCCTAGCCAATAGTCAGTAAGGACTTGAGGTGAGTCCACTGCCGTGTGAATGAGCCAGAAGCAGATTCTTCCTCAGTCAGGTCTCTGAGGTGACTGCAGTGCCTGTTGATACTTGGTTGGCTTTGTTGAGTTAGAGGCATCTGGCTAGGCTGTCCCCAGGTTCTTGACCCATAGAAACTGACATAACAAATGGTTGTTGTTTTAAGCTTCTAACTTTTGGGGAAATTTGATAACCAATAAACATCTTCTCCACTGGCCTTAGATCTCCTTGGGGACTGACTTATTCATCTCTGGATCTGCTAGGGCAACTCACTGGGGACAATGAAAAGAACCTACAAGTTTTGAGGATGCCAAAAAAAATTACTTAAAAAATAAATTAAATAAAGGTTACATAAGAACGTTTCCTGAATCAGAATGACATCAGCCTTCTCAACAGCAACTCTGGAAGTTAGAACACAACGGAACCAGATCTTCAGAATTCTAAGGAAAATGATATCCAATCCACAGCAATCGAGTGTGAGTGTGAAACATTTTCAGAAGAGATCTCAAAAATTTATCTTCTGCGCACCCATCCACTGTCTCAGGAAGCTACTCAAGGGTGTGCTCTGCCCAAACAACAGTGTAAACCAAGAAAGAAGAAGGAATGGGATTCAGGAGCTGAGAGCCAATAAAGCGAGGGGGAGGGACTGTCTAGCTGATGGTGAAGGAAAAGCCCCAGACAACAGCAGTGGCCAAGGCCTGGAGGGTGACTAGTCCAGACCACAGCAGATCAGAAGGCAGATGAAGGGATGCGTCTGTTCTGGAAGCAGCAACTGAGAGAACAGCTAACGTAATGAGCATATTGCCTAGAGATCTACACACAAATGGGGGGATGATTGAGGTTGGATTAATAATGGACATAAGGAACACTAAGCAAATGAAAAACGTAAGGTAATTATTAACTCCAGCAAAAACAAAATGTTGTACAGGAAAAAGTCATTATAGTATACTACATAAGCTGTGACTAGAATTTACAAGGCCAAAAATATAAACAGTGAATGCTGATCTAAAGAAAATTACATCATAACTCATTTAGGAGGAAGGGGGGGATGGGAAGTGTGTTGTGCGATGGGGGCAGGGAGAGCAAAATGAACTACGTCCTAATCTTCGATAGTGATAAGTAGATAGACAAGGAATTAGCTGAAAAAGTTGAAAGTGGCTCTGAGGAGTTGGAAATGGGGTCTAAGTTGCAAGAGACAACTGTTTTTTCTTTTTTTGTTTTTTTAAATGTTTATTTTTGAGACAGAGACAGAAAGTATGAGCGGGGGAGGGGCAGAGAGGAGAGAGAGAGAGAGAAAGGATAGAGGATCCAAAACAGGCTCTGTGCTGAAAGCAGAAAGCTCGACACGAGGCTCGAACTCAGGAAACGAGATCATGACCTGAGCCGAAGTTGACGCTTAACTGACTGAGCCACCCAGTCGCCCCAAGACAACTGTTTTTCATAACAAGTCTTACGGAACTATTTAACTCGTTAAACTACATGTAAGTATAATGCTTTTAAAAGGTAAACCTAAAAGTCTACCACAATTTCTACATACAGACGATTTTCAATAAGTCTCAATCTTTACTATTCCCTCTGTATGATGTCTTCATCAGCCCACTACACTTGCAGGTAGGTATGTATTAGGACACTTGACCACAAATGACAAAGCCCCAACTCAAACTGGTGAACAGCTATTGTGTCCTGTCACAAATGGGCTTTAGTCTTGGCTGGATCCAGTGTTCACACGGCATTAGCAGAGATCTTTCTGTCTCCATTTCTTGGCTCTTATTTCCATGTCGACTTCATTCTCAAGCAGGCTCTTCTCACACCTTGGCAAGCTCGTCTCCAGCACCTCCAGGTTTCTAACCTACCAGCTTTGTGATCCTAACGGATGAAGACGGTCTCTGCCTGGTAGGTGCAAAAAACCACCTGGGATAGACACTCATTGATCTACTTGGGTCACATGCCCATCCCTGGACAGACTGCTACAGCCAAAGAGATAGAGCACTGGGATTGGCTAAGCCTGAGTCACATATCCGTGCCTAGACCCATGGACAAAGTGCGGGTGAAATGGTCTCACAAAGGTTATCTGGATGCTGTTACTAGAAAAAGAGAGGCTAGATGCTGCAAAACCAACAGTTGTGCTCTTGCCTGAAGACAGACACTGCTGCTTGCCTTCATCAGCAGAGGAGCTGCTGGTTAGGAACCTCCCAGAACACTACATAACTGGCCCATTCCCTCTGCTTCACATAAGCTGTTAAATTTTTAAGATATGTCCCGCATTCTCACATCTTCTTGTGTCTAGGGAAACAACCTAGGTCCTTTGATTTTCCTTGCTTGACAGTTTCTTTTTTTTTGTTTGTCTGTTTATTTTTGAGAGAGAGTGAGAGAGCAAGAGGGGGAAGGGCAGAGAGAGAAGGACGCCCAGAATCCCAAGCAGGTTCCAGACTCTGAGCTGTCAGCACAGAGCCCAACGTGGGACTTGAACACATGAACCTCGAGATCATGACCTGAGCTGAAGTTGGAGGCTTAACCGATTGATCCACCCAGGTGCCCCTGCGTGACGGTTTCTAGACTCCTCACCTTCCCAGCTCTCTTTCCCCGGATGCTGAGTAGTGTCAAAAAACTAAAATGTGGTACCCAGAGTTGAATGAAGCTCCAGATGTGGCCTGACCAGCCCAAATGCCCATGGGTTGCTTGTCTCATTTCTCCTGGTCAGTGGAGCACCTGAAGGTGCATTGGCTTTTTTTTAGTGACTGCAGTTCATTGTTCGCTCACATTCAGCTTCCACCAACACCTTTCTTTATATAAGCTGTCATTAAGCCAGGAGTTCCTCATTCTGCATTCATGCAGTTGGTTCTTTGAACCTAAATAAAGGAATTTGCCTTTGCTAAATTTCAACTTATAAAATTTGGCCCATTATTGCAGCTGGTTGAGGTGTTTTGAATATGGATCCTGTCTTCAGTATAAGCATCTTTCCAGGTTTTGCATAATCCACCTATTTGATTGGTAGACATACTCTTTATTTTCATCCAAGAGGATAATAAGATAAATTTGGGTCAAGGATAAAGCCCTCTGTCCTACTGCCCAAGTCCACATGCTATCCTGTGATGATGCAATCAGCTATGGAGCAACCAAGTTGTTTTAGCTTCCCAGGGTTTCCAGAACCATTACCACAAACTGGTGGCTTAAAACAACAGACATTCATTCTCTCACAGTTCTGGAGGCTAGAGGTCCTAAGGTGAGGTGTCAGGAGGGCCACGTTCCCTCCAAGGACTCTAGAGAAGAACCCTTCCTCGCCTCTTCTTAGCCTTTCTTGGTGGTCAGCAATCCTTGACATCCCTTGGCTTTAGCTGCATCTCTCCATCTTCACATGGCATTCTTCCCTCTGTGTGTGTTTTCTATGTGTTTCTATGTCCAGATTTCCCTCTTCTTAAACGGATACCAGTCATTGGACTTAGCCGGCACCCTGATCCAGTATGAGTTCATCCTAACTAGATTATATCTGCAAAGACTCTATTTCCAAATGAGGTCACATTCACAGGTACCAGG
Organism: Panthera leo; assembly: GCF_018350215.1. NCBI lineage: Eukaryota > Metazoa > Chordata > Mammalia > Carnivora > Felidae > Panthera > Panthera leo. The sequence goes on from NC_056687.1 coordinate 71,504,914, forward strand.
GGTGAGGACTTCCAACATATCTTTTTAGGGGACACAATTCAACCTACTATACAACTGGCATCAGATTTCATCTCCCTTATCTCTTTCTTGACCTCTAAGCTCTGTAGAGCATCTCTATCAGAAGTTTTGCTGCAATCCAGACAGCCATGGGATTCCATGTACCCTAACCACATAAATCAGTCAACTTGATCTACTAACACAGTCTAGAGTGCTGGTTGCCACCTGGAGCTGTATGTGGCTGCCCTGTCCCTTTCTACTTTTCAGAGATTCTGATAGACTCTCCCCCTGGGGGAGGCCAGAATCTCCTGAGGGTGGTGGGGACAGGGTAGTTAGAGGAGGGAAGCCATAGAGGGGCATGGTTAAGAGTTTGGACTTTGGAATGAGACAGACCTACGACTTTGGGCTAGCTTACTCAATCTCTCTTGCATCCCATTTTCTTCACCTGTAAAATGTGAGTGATAAAACTTACCATAATGACATCCCAGGATAGAAGTGGCTATTGCCATTGTTGCTGCTGCTGCTGCTCCTGTGAGCTGCTTGGGAATCTGGGTGAATGTAGATCTGAATCCAGATCTTCCAGATCCAGTGTCCCCCGAGGCATGTTCCTTAATGCAGCTAAACCCTTTTCAGGCTTCCGCATCTGTAAAATTGAGAAACCTGACTCTCAGGCTGCTGTGAACTCTGTGTATACCCAGCATAGAGCCTGGGGCACAAAGCAGCTTAAAGTTTGCTTCTTCTCCTTCCCTTCTTCTCCTATAAACAAGGAAAGTAATGTTAGTCTGGCATGACCTATTCTCAGGAAACTCAGGGTGGCTCCTTTATAATTGCTCTGTTTTCTCTGTCTTCGGAGAGACACCCTGGATTTAATTTTGAGCCTGATTTTATGAAGACTCTAAATTGTTTTTAAAAACAAATGCTAACTATATATTTCTCCAGCAGGCCACTTAGTTCGTTAGGAAGCCCTCTTGAGTCACTATGTTTATTTTTATGCCCATTTTACCCAGGCAGTAAGTGAAGGCAAGGGTTAATAATGGCCCCATTGCCATGTAGTAACAAGGGATGATAGGAATGGAGAAGGGCTTTGATCCACACTTTCAAACTCCAAGTCTTATGCTTTGCCTTTACACACAAAAAATTAGATTTTTAAAAATAAGCCTGGGGCACCTAGGTGGCTCAACTGGTTAAGCATCTGACTTCAGCTCAGGTCACGATCTCACAATTTGCGAGTTCGAGCCCTGCAGCCTGGAGCCTGGAGCCTGCTTTGGATTCTGTGTCTCCCTCTCATTCTGGCCCTCTCCTGCTCATGCTCTCTTTCTCTCTCAAAAATAATAAAATAAAAAATACATAAATAAAAATAAGCTCAATTACATATGTAAATTAATTTCCTAAAAAATAAATCAGAACAGGGACTTAGCTGGTTAAGTGTTCAACTCTTGGTTTCAGCTTAGGTCATGATCTCACGTTTCCTGAGTTCGAGGCCCATGTCAGGCTCTGTGCTGGCAGCGTGGAGCCTGCTTGGGATTCTCTTTCTTTCCATCTCTCCCTGCCCCTCCCCTGCTAGCATGCTCTCTCTCTCTCTCAAAAATAAATAAATAAACTTAAAAAAAATCAGAACATTACTGACATACATTCTTTGTCCATCACTTTCCATTAGAACTTGTTCTTGTCTCCACATCCCCAGGAGTAACTATTATTTATGAGTTTGATATGTATGCCCCAGAGCTTTAAAAAATATAGACATTTCCATTCCTTTATATATAAGTCTACACAAAATACACCGTATTGTGTTTGAGGGAGTATTTTCACAGAGATGGCATCATGTATGGTTTAGCATCTTGCATTTTTTACTCCACATTTTGAGAGATCTTCTGTTGAAACGCATAAATCCGGTCTGTTCCTTCGGTCCGCAGTATTCCACTCAAATGTGCCATGCTTGATCGACCCTTCCCTTGTTGGTAGCCCCGTGCCCTTGCCCCATTTCCCAGTGCTTCTGAGGGCTGGAAGCTTTGTGGACTAGGCCCTGAGCCACTTTCAGAAAGCCTCCTGGGCTCACAGACTTACTCAGCTGGGGAGTTCACTTTGAAAGCAGAGGCCACCGGCTGACCTTAACTGTCTGGGTTCAAGATCAAGGGCTTCCCCCAGGCCACCTGCCGCAGAAGCAGGAAGGCCCGGCAGAGCCCCAGGGGCTTGCTGCAACTTCAGTCCCTCCCTGCTGGGCCAGCCCTCCACAATGCTGCTGGTCAACAGGACCTGCTAACAGTGTAAGATAAAAAGAGAAGTACAATAAACACGTAACTGATAACTCTAACTCGGCTGTTACTGAGTAAATGGCAGCAGTAAAACAATAAAAACAAACTAAGTGATTATAGTGCAAATACAAAAACAAAGAGAGATTAGACCCTTTTTGATGAGGCCTTGATCTAAATTAGGACTCACCAAGAACAGGGCCTGAGGTTGGTGCCAGGGAGCACCTCTCCTTGGGAGTACTTCCTCTCTCCTGCAAGAATTCATCCTTCCTCATGGAATCGAGTCTGGGGTCCTCCTGAGCTGTAGTCCTTGTTTAGGGCCCATCGTGGCGAACTCCCAGCCCAAACTTCTTCTGGTTTGGTAGCGACACATTTGGATCACCCGGGAAGATTTAAAACAAACAAACAAATAAGCAAACAATTTCCCAGTAGTTGGGGGTAAATCAATTCGTGGGTGGGGAGCTATGAATTAATACTACATTAATTTGTAGTTTTTGCTTATTTCCATGGTGTAAATACTGCCCCCATGGCCCATTTAAGTTGCTCAACTGCTTTACCAACTGGCTTGCAAATTCATTCATTCATTGTTCAAGATAGTGGCATCAATTTAGAACCCTTTGTAGCTTTTCTGCTTTCCAAGAATTTCCAGTATACACTGTGATCACGGAAAGATCAACCAAACAAACTTCAAGAAGTTATTTATGGCCAAATAATCTATAAAGCAACTCTCTGAAATCTCTTTCAGAAAGTTTATAGCAGAAAATATTCAATGTGGGCTGCGGGCATGTTTTACTGTGTTTGACATGATACACAGGGGCTTCCATGAGGAAGTATTTCCAGGGCCTACCAAGAGCACAGGAGAGAAGGCAGTCCTCACTATGGGGAGGCGGACAAAAGAAGCAGCCACTGGCCACAGAAACCCTCCTCTGCACAACCTTAGAGTTCACAGGGAAGGAAGCTTCCAAGATTCTGAGAGGTAAAGCAACTTGCTCAAGGTCAAATGGCCAGGTCCCAATTCAGGACTTCTGAACCCAGAATTAGGCCCCTTTCCAAAACATACTAGGGCACTCTTCATGGAGTCTGAGACCTCGACTCAGGTCTGGAAGCTTTAAAGTTAGGGTATTCCCTCCCTTTGCCCGTTTCTTGACCCTGAACCACGCGCTGCAGGGGCTGACCTGGCAGATCCCAAGTTGATCCCACCTGAGCCATGAGTGCCCAAGGTGGGGAGGGGCCTGTGAGCCCACAGCCACCTGACACCCAGGAGAAAGCCTTAATTACCCATCTCTCAGCCACACCCGTGCAAGGCTTCCCAGGACAGGAGAGGTGCCTGTGGGGCAGGAGTAAGGGAAACCAGGAGAGCGTTCAGACCTTCTGCAAAGGTGAGGAGGCGCGCTAGTGTGGTTCCTAGGGCAGGCCTACACACAGGGAGCTGTTTCCTGAAGCCCAAGTCATATAACCCAGTAGAGGTGGGCAGGCAGTCATTCCTACAAAGATGAGGGGATTCCCCCACCACTTGCAGTGAGCTACGTCCCCAGGAGCTCCTTGGATCACCCTTTCAGTGGCAAAGCTACCGTTTCCCCACTTCCTGCACTGGGGAGGGTTGAGGACTCTCTTGTGGTCAGGGTCTGCTCAGCTAGAAGTGCGGCATAGTCTCAGTAAGAGTGAACTTAGGCGGAGAACAGTTGATTCCCTCAAGTATCATCTACTCTGGCCAGCTCTGGGCTTGCTGGAGTGGGGGTGGGGCTGGGGAGGTATCCCCAAATAGCCCTCAGGGTGGCTTGGGAGTCCTGGCCTCCAAGGTCAGCATTGCAACTGAGAATCCTGGAGAGGCCCTGCTCTATACCCTCCTTGGCATGTTTCCCTGGTCAGACCAGCTGGGCATAGCTGGGAGGAGGAAAGGGCAGGCTCCCTGTGTGCTGGTGAGGGTATCTGCTCCCTGTGGCAACCTCTCCTGTCTCTAAAATTATATGTGGATTAAAAACACTCCATCTGGCAAGAGCAGATGGAATCGGGCAGAAGCATAGTCAGGACACTGGATTTCAGATCTGTGGCTCTGTGTATATCAGGAAGAAAAATATAAAAGACAAAAAGGCCAGGAGAGAGGTATATGATAAGGTGTGTGTGTGTGTGTGGTGTTTATGTGCCACATGATGTGCGGAGGGGACACTGACTCAGTGTGGGTGCTAGGAAGCTGATTTTGTGAGGAGGAGCAGATTCATCAAAGGAAATGGGAAATTCAAGTCAGAGCAGATGAGGGAACTGGAAAGCAGAGCAAATTGGGAGCGGTCAGAGAAAGACAGCAATGCCCTCCAGTCTCCCAGAGCACAAAACATTCTAACAAAAGTCTGAATAAGGAGAGGAGAGGTCCAGCTACACCAGTTCCTCAAGGGCCTAAGGGCATCCCTCCTGCCCTGAGACACAGCTCGCAAGAGTGAGAGCAGAAGGCAGTGCCAGTCAAGGATATGGCTGCAAGCAGCAGAAAACCTGACGTGCAGGCGCTAGAACAAATAGGGGTTCTTTGTGTCCCATAATAAAATATCTGAAAGTGGGTGGGTATGGTGCTCAATAGTATCGGGGCTGGCATCTCTGTGGTTCTCTTGGCTTTTCCTGTGGAAATACGGTGACTGTGGTTTCAAATATCAGGATCCTTTTCAAAATAGGAAGAAAGAGAAGGGAACGGAGCCAGGCAACTTCCACTTGCGTCTCATTGCCCAGAACTGGTCACATGGTCACCCCCAGTCGCGAGGTAGGCTGGGGAAGCAGAGCGCAGTGTTGCCATGGCTTAGCCCTGCGGGCCACTCTGTTGCCCAGGCAAAATCGGGGTTCTGTTAGCAGGGAAGTAGGGGAAATGGACATTGGGAAGGCAACCAAGCCCAGAAGGGACACCCTGAATGGCAAACATTTTCGGTAGGGACTGAGTTAATATTCCAAAGTTGAGCTGAAGAACGCTTTGAGACCGGCAGTCCAAGACCCTTGATAACAATCCCTTCAATCATCACTCATTGTCTCATTTAACCTTCACAGCAACCACACGAGGTAAATGCTCTTATTTCTCCCATACTACAGGCGAGGAAGGAGAGTTTCATACATTGCACATCACACTTGGCAGGAATACACATCTGAGTCAAGATTTCACAGGCTCTAATACTCCTCAGCTTTTTTTGATCCTAAACTATTTGCTCCTTATAGGAAGCTGTCCCACCCTACTTCACTAAGTTACTGATCTCTGACCCTTCCCCAGGATCCAAACACCAGTAAAGAGGTTTTCGAAGTCAGACAGACCTGCATGCAGATTTTTTTTTAATTTTTTTTTTTAACGTTTATTTTTGAGACAGAGAGAGACAGAGCATGAATGGGGGAGGGTCAGAGAGAGGGAGACACAGAATCCGAAACAGGCTCCAGGCTCTGAGCTGTCAGCACAGAGCCCGACGTGGGGCTCGAACTCACGGACCGTGAGATCACGACCTGAGCCGAAGTCGGCCGCTTAACTGACTGAGCCACCCAGGCGCCCCTGCATGCAGATTTTGATTCTTCTACTTGTCAGCGTGTGGCCTTGGGCAAGCTACTGCACTCTCTGGGCCTCCTAAACCTTGAGAAGTGGCAGGATTAAATAGACGGTGGGTTAGGGCACCCAGCACAATGCCTAGAGACGGCAGGTGTTTGATAGCATCGGTGCTCTGCTAGAGATACAGCAACGTGGAAGTTCAGCCATGGACCACCTCTGGTTTTGCATAAACCAAGGTCACGTTGTTTCCCACACACTTTCCTGACAAAATCTAACTCTTTGTAATCAGGGGTCTTCTATTTTGTTTTCCTTTGCCACTAAAAAGCTGACTCGGCTTCAAGTCCTCAGTCGTTACTTCAGCTAACACTTACCAAGCATCCCCCAAGTGCCAGGCACTCTGCTACTTGGGGGCCGGGTCCTTGCCCACTGGGAGTTTACGGTCTGTGTGCAGAATGCCACATGCAGGCAAGTAACTCCAAAACAAGGCAGGCCGTAGGGAGACATGTGCTATGATCATTCAAGATGCCGGGACTTGAGAGGTGGCAGGGGCTATCTGGGCGTGGTGTGGTCTTGTCATTCCTTCCCTAGGGAGCAGTTCTCCAGGGCTGCGGTGGAAGTGGTTCCACCAGCACCAGCTATGTAACTTGCAGGGCAACTTGTAAAAACAATTTCAACAACAGCAGAGCCTTAAACCAAATGTGGGGCCCTTTTGAGCACAGGGCCCTTTGTGACCATGCAGGCCACATGCCCATGCAGTCGGCCCTCAGTGCCACCATTCCATGACCCCCACGCTGGTCAGTCAGATCCTGCAGAGACAGCAGCTGCTGCCTCTGGGAAAGGTGGGCAAGGGCAGATCTTGTGGGAGATAGGCCAGCGGTCCTTCTCCAAGCTACTGACTGTGCGTCACAGCTCCTCACTTCTGCTTGAGACTCATTCCTGTCTGATGAGAGTCAGACTATGGGGGTGACGAGGGGTTTCCACAAGCTGGAATGGACAGCAATTTCCCCAGCGTGAGAAAGAGCTGCCCTGCGATGGTCTCAGGGTGGTTGACAATGTCCCGTCCCTCGCTATGTCTTCTGCCTCCCCCACAAACACCAGCAGAAGTTTCAGGGGCTAGGAAAAGGGATGTGAGCCACTGACACTAATAATCTCAGATTAAGGAAGCTCCAGGAACACTCTATTCCCAGAGACAGATGCCATGGACAGAAACTGAAATAGGACATATAATAAACTAGGCTATATATACAAGTATTTATTTGATGCCAACATAAAAGTGATATATCAAGTGACATCTTGGACTGGTTGGGCCCTCCGGAGGTCGAGAGCCTCCAGTTATTTCAAGGCAAATACAGAAAGTTCTGTGATGTGGAGCATCGCTGGGGCGTCAACCACCTGGGAGGCCGTGTCACAGGTCTGAAGACGCACAGAGCTGACACTGCCGCCTCCTTGTACTGCTCTGCTGCCCACTTATGACTTATTTTGACCTTCCTCAGGGTCCAAGAACAGATCCTTGTCAACACCCCAGTTTGGTTGAGGACCTCTATTTCTGTGCCCTGCCTTTGGGACAAGCTCTGACTGAGGGCAACCCAGCTCCACTCCTTTGGCTTCGGCCCCAGACACCAGGCCAGAAAGACATAGGCTAGGCGTGGGATTCTCCTGGCAGCAATGCCAGAAGCAAGGAAACCATAAGTGTGCTGTGGTTAACCCTGGCTTGCCAGGTCAGGCCTGAATTTGCCCCTTTAAAGCCCTTGGTTACAGAAAGGGTTAGAAACCCTCCTCTAGGAGCACCAGGGTGGCTCAGTTGGTTAAGTGTCCAACTTCGGCTTAGGTCATGGTCTCACGGTTTATGGGTTCAAGCCCATGAGTTTAGGATATGCAGCCAGGTCCCTCCAGTGGCATCCTCATTGATGGGTCACAGCCAAGATAGGTCTCCTGGCTGGTTCATAAGCCCCAGGGAAACTGAGGCTTTGTAATGAACCTCTGTGTATCCCATCTGTGCTAAGCCCAGGTATCAGCATCTGGCACTCAGAGGGTGCAGGCAGAATTTCAGCTTGGCTTGCCCTCTTTAAAAATGACAATTTTTTGGGGCACCTGGGTGGCTCAGTTGGTTAAGCGTCCGACTTTGGCTCAGGTCATGATCTTGCAGTTTATGAGTTTGAACCCTGCTTCTGGCTCTGAGCTGTCAGCACTGGAGCCTGCTTTGGATTCTGTGTCTCCCTCTCTCTCTGTCTGCCCTCCCCTGCTCATGCGCGCGCTCTCTCTCTCTCTCTCTAAAAATAAAGGAATGAGTTAAAAAATATTTTAATGTCGATTTTTAGCTACCATCAAAAAACTGGAAAATAACATTGGCCAGGATGGGGAGATAAATTGGAATCCTTGCGCACAGTTGATGGAATGTAAAACGGTGCTGCTGCTATGAAACACAGCATGGTGGTTCCTCAAAACATTAAAACCTCCATATGATCCAACGAGTCCACTTTTGGGTGTGTATCCCAAAGAACTGAAACTAATGTCTTGAAGAGATATGTGTATATCCATGATCACAGCAGTAATATCCACAACAGCCAAAAGGTGGAAGCAACTCAAGTGTCCATCTACAGACAAATGGATAGTATATGCATCCGAATGTAGCATACACATACAACAGAATATTATTCAGCCTTAAAAAGGAAGGAAATTATGATACGTGCTACAACAAGGATGAACCTGGAAGACGTTATGCTAAGTGAAATAAGCCAGTCACAAAAAGGCAAATACTGTATGAATCCATTTCTGTGAGGTACTTGGAGTAGTCAAATTCATAGACAGAGTAGAATGGTCGTTGTCAGAGGCAGGAATGGAGTGTTCTTGTTCAAAGCGTTTGTTTTGCAAGATGAAAGAGTTCTAGAGCTTGGTTTCACAACAAAGTGAATGTACTTAACGCTACAGAACCGAACAAATGATCATAAAAGTTGGATGGAGCCACAAAAGACTTCAAATAGCCAAAGAAATCTTGAAAAAAAAAATCAAAACTGGAGGTATCACAATTCCAGATTTCAAGTTATATTACAAAGTGGTAGTAATTAAAACAGTATGGGACTGGCGTAAAAATGGACACGTAGATCAATAAAATGGAACAGAAAACTCAGAAATGAACCCACAATTATATGGTCAATTAATCTTCAACAAAAGAGGAATGAATACACAATGGGAAAAAGACAGTCTCGTCAACAAATGGTGTTAGAAAAACTGGACAGTACATGCAAAAGAATGAAACTGGAACACTTTCCTTCAGCATACATAAAAATAAACTCAAAATGGATTAAAGACCTAAATATGTGACCTAAAACCATAAAAATACTTGAAAACAGCACAAGCAGTAATTTTCCCAATTTGAGTTGTAGCAACATTTTTCTAGATATGTCTCCTGAGGCAAGGGAAATAAAAGCAAAAAATAAGCTATTGGAACCACATCAAAATTAAAAGTTTCTGCACAGCAAAGGAAACAATCAACAAAGCCAAAAGGCAACCTGCAGAATGGGAGAAGATATTTGCAAATGACATTTCCGATACAGAGTTAGTATCCAAAATATATAAAGAACTGATACAACTCAACACCCAAAAAATAAACGATCCAATTTAAAAATGGGCAGAAGACATGAACAAACATTTCTCCAAAGAAGACACACAGAAGTCCAACAGACACATGAAAAGATGCTCAACATCACTCATCATCAGGGAAATGCAAATCAAAACTATCTATGAGATATCACCTCACACCTGTCAGAATGGCTAAAATCAAAAACACAAGAAACAACAAGTGTTGGTGAGAATTTAGAGAAAAAGGAACCCTTGTGTACTGTTGGTGGGAGTGCAAATTGGTGCAGCCACTGTGGAAAACCATATGGAGGTTCCTCAAAAAATTAAAATTAGAACTACCTTACAACCCAGGAATAGCACTACTGGGTATTTACCCCCCAAATAGGAAAACACCAATTCAAAGGGATACATGCATCCCTATGAGTACTGCAGCCTTATTGACAAATAACCAAGACATGGAAGCAGCCCAAGTGTCCATCAATTGAAGAATGGATAAAGAAGATGTGGCATATATATACAATGGAGTAGTATCCAGCCATAAAAATGTATGGAACTTGCCATTTGCAGCAACATGGATGGAGCTAATGTGCATTATGCTAAGCAAAATAAATCAGAGAAAGACAAGTACCATATGATTTCCCTCATAATGTGGAATTTAAAAAACAAAACAAATGAGCAAAGGGAATAAAAGAGAAAGAGTGAGACAAACCAAGAAACAGACTCTTAACTATAGAGAACAAACTGATGGTGACCAGAGGGGAGGTGGGTGGGAGGATGGAGGAAATAGGGGGTGGGGATTAAAGAGTGCACTTATCATGATGAAGTAAAAGAAAATAAAAATAACAACAGCAAAAAGCACTATTGAACTGTATGCTTAGAAGTGGTTAAAATGGTAAATTTTATATTGTGTGTAGTTTACTACTATTAAAAGCATTTTGCCACTATTGAAAAATAAAAATCTTAACATTTTGTTGTTTTTCTGCATATAAAAGAAATACTTATTAAAATTCTTGAACTAACAGAAAAGCCTAAAGAAGCAAAGATGTGATATATCTCATATATTACGTGAAAAAAATCTCAGAATGAAATAAAAGTTACCATTAACCTCACTACTCAGAGACAACTGCTGTTATTAACATGATATACTTCCTTCTGTATTTTTTTTAAATTAAAAAAAAAAAAATTTTTTTTAACATTTATTTATTTTTGAGACAGAGAGAGACAGAGCATGAACGGGGGAGGGCCAGAGAGAGAGGTAGACACAGAATCCAAAGCAGGCTCCAGGCCCTGAGCTGTCAGCACAGAGCCTGACGCGGGGCCTGAACTCACGGACCGCGAGATCATGACCTGAGCCGAAGTAGGACGCTTTAACAGACTGAGCCACCCAGGCGCCCCTAAAATTTTTTAAATGTTTATTTATTTTTGAGACAGAGAGACAGAGAAAGACAGAGTACAAGCAGGGTAGGGGCAGAGAGAGAGAGAAAGAGAGAGAGAGAGAGAGAGAGACAGAATCTGAAACAGGCTCCAGGCTCTGAGCTGTCAGCACAGAGCCCGACATGGGACTCAAACTCATGAATCACGAGATCATGACCTGAGCCGAAGTTGGACACTTAACCAACTGAGCCATCCAGGCACCCCTACTTCCTTTTGTATTTTGAACATATATACATGTGTAAACATCTATCCATCCATCTGTAATTTATATCATTCAATAGATACAATTATAGGGGCACCATGTGGCTCAGTCGAGTAGGTGTCTGACTTTAGCTCAGGTCATGATTTCATGGTTCATGAGTTTGAGCCCTGCCTCGGGCTCTATACTCAGAGCCTAGAGCCTGCTTAGGATTCTGTGTCTCCCTCTCTCTCTGCCCCTCCCCCACTTATCTCTCTCTCTCTCTCTCTCTCTCTCTCTCTCTCTCTCAAAGATAAATAAACATTTAAAAAATTAAATAGGTACAATTATATATGCTACGTTTTCACTTAATGTATTATAAGTATTTCCCCAAATCTCCCATAACATGATTTTTAATGGCTTCCTGATATTTAATCATATGGACATAACAAAATTTGTTCAACTAGTGTTCTATTTCTGAACATTCAGGTTGTTTGAACTTCAGTATTTTAAACAATACTGTGATAAACATCCTTATGTATATACTGTTGTCCACATTCCAAGTCATTTTCTTTAAAGAAAAAATATTTTTAATGTTTATTTATATTTGAGAGAGAGAGACAGTGCGTGAGCAGGGGACAGGCAGAGAGAGAGAGACGGAGACAGAATCCGAAGCAGGCTCCAGGCTCTGACCTGTCAGCACAGAGCCCGATGTGGGACTCAAACTCACGAACCATGTGATCATAACCTGAACTGAAGTCGGATGCTCAACCTACTGAGCCACCCACGTGCCCCCCTCCCCATCCCCAGTCATTTTCTTAGAATCACTTCCCAGAGGTGAAGTTCTTGAGAAACAGACGGAGTGTGTTGGGGCAGATGGCGCACACTCACCAGGCCTCCTCTGATAACCCTGTTTTGGCTGATGGGGCCAGGACTCACCCAGTGCTCACACTGTCCCTTCCAAGGCTCCTAAGACCCCAGACTTTCTCTCCTATCACTCCTGCTAGATTTGACTTGTGCGGGTGCTGGAGAACTAGATGCTCTGGGATTTAGGCAAAGTGAAACAGGGCTCCTCTGTCTCAGTGGGTAAACTTTGTAGGTTCAACCACCATCTTACAAAAAGTCCAGAATCTATTGTGGGAAGGGACTTAGAGATGGCCTCATTCAACCCTGTCATTTTATAGAGCAGAAAAATTAGGCACACAAGGAGGATAATATTCCCTTTCCTTGATGGATAAACTGAGCTAAAACTGAACTTGGTCTATCACCCCAGGGAGGTTTAGGATCACAGCAGAGAGTAAATTCTCCAGCTCACTACATCAAGTGCCAGGTTCCAGAATAGCTGTGGGGTCAGCTGGGGCCATCTTCTGACAGCCTGAATGACAACTGTCTTATGACTGTTCAGGCGGAGCCGATAAAACTCTCTCCAGGACAGTGGCTCAGACTCTTATACAGTAAACTCAGAAAAACAGGTCTCACATTTATAATGCAGGCGCCCTTCTGTGGCAGGCTTGTGGGTGCGTGGTCTGCACCTGGACAAAGAGAGGCAGACAGGACCCAGACTTGCCCTGTGTGAGAAATGGAACAGGAAAGCACAGGGAAAGGATGCCACTTTGACTGAGCACCTGCTGTGTGCCAGGCCTGTGCTGGGCACCCACTTCATTGCCCCAGTCCTCAATACCACCCTCGGAGGTAGGCATTAGCTCCTTTTTGCAGATGAGTCTCGGAAAAGGTAAGGAACTTGACCAAAGGTCAAACTAATAGCAAATGCAGTCAGGATTCCAGCCCGGGTTGACCAATCAACAGCTGCGGTCTTTTGTTTTGTTTTTTTAATGGGCTCATTTATTTATTTGTTTTTAATTTTTTTTCTTAAATTAAAACTTTCTATGGAAGTACAGTTGACACACAATGTTACTTTTGTTTCAGGCACACAACATAGTCTTTTTTTTATACAATTAAATTTATTGGTAAAGATCATCTTTATAATTTTTTTAATTTAATTTTTTATTTTTTTAAATTTACATCCAAATTAGCATATAGTGCAACAATGATTTCAGGAGTAGATTCCTTAGTGCCCCTTACCCATTTAGCCCATCCCCCTCCCACAAGCCCTCCAGTAACCCTCGGTTTGTTCTCCATATTTATGAGTCTCTTCTGTTTTGTCCCCCTCCCTGTTTTTATATAATTTTTGTTTCCTTTCCCTTATGTTCATCTGTTTTGTCTCTTAAAGTCCTCATATGAGTGAAGTCATATGATTTTTGTCTTTCTCTGACTGACTAATTTCACTTAGCATAATACCCTCCAGTTCCATCCGCATAGTTGCAAATGGCAAGATTTCATTCTTTTTGATTGCTGAGTATATATATACCTCCATCGTATATATATAGCACATCTTCTTTATCCATTCATCCATCGATGGACATTTGGGCTCTTTCCATACTTTGGCTATTGTTGCTAGTGCTGCTCTAAACATGGGGGGGGCGGGGCATGTGTCCCTTCGAAACAGCACTCCTGTATCCCGTGGATAAATGCTTAGTAGTGCAATTGCTGGGTCGCAGGGTAGTTCTATTTTTAGTTTTTTGAGGAACCTCCATACTGTTTTCCAGAGTGCTGCACCAGCTTGCGTTCCCAACAACAGAGTCTTTTGACAGCCCTATAGGTTATGCTATGCTCGTCACAAGTATAGCTACCATCTGTCACCATACAACACTATTGCAATACCACTGGGTATACTCCCTATGCTTGTATGTTTCATCCTCATGATACATTCGTTCCATAACATCTGCAGTGTTCTTACCACAACACTCATTACTCATGAGGACCCTGAACACAGTTCAGCACGTAATAATAAAAGAGAGACACATGAGGGCACCTGGGTGGCTCAGTTGGTTAAGTGTCCAACTCTCGATCTTGACTCAGGTCATGATCTCACGGTTCATGGGTTTGAGCGCCACATGGGGATCTGCACTGACAGTGCAGAGCCTGCGTGGGATTCTCTCTCATCCTCTCTCTAAATAAATAAATAAACTTAAGAAGAGAAAGAGAGACACACGCACAGTTATGCGCACGTTGGGAAACTGGTTTCATATCACAGTAAAAGGACAAATGAAAGGGAAGGTCAGTCAAGTGTGTTAAGAGGCAGCAGTGTGGTCTCCACTAGCTCCAAGCTCTGTGAATCACAGAATTCTGGTAGGAGTTGAGGGACCAACACGAAGGCCAGCATCCAAGGAGCCTAATGATAACCACAAGAAAAAGGCAGCCACGGTGGGGAAGGACGAAGCATGGTGTTGGGGGGGGGCGGGCGGGGACCTCAGTGCCACTCGTGGCTGAGCCAGGCCCGCTGTGTCAGCCTGGGGGAGCCACTTCACCTCTCTGAACACCTCAGTTCTTCATGTGTAAGCTGGGGAAATTTCCCTCACGCTCCTCCAGACAACACCCCATTTCAGTCCTTCCTTCTACAGCAAAATTCCTCCAAAGTGTTGTCTACACTTATCTCCAAGTCCTTTTTTTCTGATTCTATTTAAAAAATTGCACTTACTATGAATTACTTCTTAAATAAAAAAACCAACATGTATCGTATGTTACAAAGAATATTCAAACAAACCTATGCACCTGCTGGTCAGCTTAAGAAATGGGGAATACCAAGGCATCTGAAGCCCCAACATCTTTCTCTACTCTACCCCAGAGTAAGCACTATTCCAAACTTAGCATATGTTATTCCCTTCCTCTCCATTAAATTTTTTAAAAAAAAATTTTTTTTTTTTGAGAGAGAAACACAGCTCAAGCTGAGGAGGGGCAGAGAAAGAGGGAGATACAGAAATTGAAGCAGGCTCAAGGCTCCAAGCTGTCAGCACAGAGCCCAACACAGGGCTCAAACTCATGAACCACGAGATCATGACCTGAGCTGAAGTCAGAAGCTTAACCGACTGAGCCACCCAGGTGCCCCTCCTCTCCATTAAACTTGTAAGTACTTATGTGTCCCTAAACTTTATATTATTATAATGCATTATATATTATTAAACATTTATATATTATTAAACATTATATGTATCCTGCTGCTTTTTTATTTGTTGTGGATTGAATTGTGTCTCCCCCCTGCCCAAAAAGAACTATTATGAGCCCTACCCCAGAATGTGACCTTTTTTGGAGACAAGGGCTTCATAGAGGTAATCAAGTTAAAGTGAGGTCATTAGGGTGGGCCTTACTCCAACATGACTGTTGTCCTTATAAACAGGGGACTTTGGGACACAGAGACACATGCACACAGGGAGAATGCCCAGGAAGACTGGAGTTCTGCCACCACAAGCCAAGGAACGACCAGAAACTAGGAGAGCGCCCTGGGTCACCTCCTCCCCTGGTGTCTTCAGAGCCAGTGTGGGCCTGTCAGCACCTTGATCTTGGACTTCTAGCCTCCAGAACTGTGAGAGAATATGTTTCCGTTGTTTAAACTGCCCGGTCTGTGGTACTTTATTATGGCAGCCCCAGGAAATGAATACATCATTCAATACGATATTCTTGAAATGCACTTGTTAATGAATGAGTCTGAGGGCTCTTCCTTTCCTCTCCATGTTCTGTTATATGACATACCACAATGTACCCATTTACTTTGAAAAGCTATATGGCTTGCTTACAGGTTTTGTGACATTGCAAACGGTGGCTGCCGGAACCTCCTGCACGGTGTGCCCTACGGGGAAGTGCCACTTGGGTCTTGACTGAATAGCAGCAATCAGAGTGGTAACATACACCGCAAGATAATCCTGGCTGCTAAATCCTATCCCAGTCCAGTGGGTGTAAAATGGTATTTCCTAGTGCCTTCAATTTGCATTCTCCCAATTCCTAATCAAGTTAAGCATCTTGTTATGTTTACTGACAATGTTTTCTCTTGCAAAACACCTGGTTGCATTTGTCTTTTTTTCTTATTTATTTCTAGGAGTTCTTCAGGTATTCTGGACTCTAATTCTGCACTAATTATGCATTGCAAGTATCTTGTCTTATTCGGCACCTTTGTGCTTTATTTATGGTGTCTTCTGAGGAACAGAAGACTTTCGTTTTCTTTTTAAAGAGGCTATTTTTAAGGACACTTTCAGGTTCACAACAAAAGTACAGATGAAAAGTACAGGGAGTTTTACACATTTACAGACCCTGCCACTGACCCCCCAACAGCCCCTACTGGAGTGATACATGTGTTACAATCGATTAACCTACATTGACACATCGTTATCAGCTTTTCATTTTAGTGAAGTAGAATGTAGTTAACTTTTTCTTAACAGTTCATGCTTTCAAGAAATTCTTTGTACCCCAAGGTCATAGAGGTATTCTCCTACACTCGCTGCTTAAGGCTCTATCTGCTGCCTGTCACGTCCATCGTGGACCTGGGGTTGATTCCTGAGAGTGCTGTGGGGCAGAGAGATCTGTAATGGGCAGGAGCACCCCGCCCGCTTTCTCACAGTGTTGCTGTGAAGGTCAGAACAGAAAATGTGCGTGAGAGGGCTCTGAGGGCTGCTGCCCTTGATTTGCTAAAGAATTGGTGGCACATTAGGCTGCTGCCATCCTCCTTACGAGGCTGGAGGATTCGTGTGGTCTTTGCAAGAGAGCAAGTTCCAGTAAAACAGCTGGGGTTGGTCTCCCCTCCACCCACACTCCACACTGCATCTGCCACCTCACGTTAGCAAATGAGGTTGCAAATATGGCCTGAGTCATAGAGAAAAGATTAAATTACACTCAGGAAATCCTGCTCACCAATGTGCTGGAGTAATGAGATTCAGAAAGATGTCTGTCAATAGCAGCAAAAAGCAAGTGTGGGTGCCTTGCAGGGAGACTGCTGCACCTCCCCGACCAGTGGGCACCTCCAGCCCGGCTCCTGATCCATCTGGAGAGGCAACGATAGCTATAGATAGGCCTGTGATTAGAGACCCTTGCAGTCCTCCTGGAAGAGGCTGCAGAACCCGAGGAGGGGTGAGGCCAACTCCAGAGATGAAAGATTCAGGAGGAGGCAGATCCATGTGATGGAGGGCTGGTGGAGGTAGAGGGCTGAGAGCTGGAGGGAGGAGAGGAACAGGCCCACCAGGGAGCTGGCCATGCCAGAGAGCAGAGGCCTGGCTGCTGGAGGAAGCTGACAAAATCAAGCACACCCTCTGGCCTGCAGAAGGTGGCATTGTTCGTGCTCCCTGAAGCACACCATGACAGAGCCGGAGCTGAGGCAGGCCCCTGGCCAGGTGCCTGCTACGTGGGCCTGTGACACTGGCCGGAAATCCCTAGTTCCAGGATGTCAGCACTGGGCTAGGGCTGGGAGGAGGGAGGGATATGAAGTAAGTGGTGACACTTACTAGACTGTACACTTTAAATATGTCCAGTTTAGTCGGCTGTGTCTCCAGAAAGCTGTTACAAATGACAAAACAGCATGGTGGTCATTTTTATTACACATGCATATTGACAGGCAGAAGAAAGACCGGAAGGCTGTTCTCCAAAATGTTAACAATGGTTACAGTTCTGGGTTGTGGGAATTAACAGGGAACTTCCATTTTCTTCTCTGTGTTTTCCTACACTTCACAAATTTTCCAACAGAGACATGTTTCAGTTTTGTGGTCAGCAGAAAAAAGTGTTTACTTCAAAATAAGAGCAATCTCTAGGTTGCAGGGATCTGGAGAAGACTGGCAGCAGGGGGGCCACAGGCTGGGTATGTGGCCGGTGCTCGGTGCCAGGAGCCAGCATAACTGAAGAAACCAGCCTCAGGGTGAAAAGCCAGCACTGGAGTGGGCTCTGGGGTCACACCTCAGCGCTGCCATTTGCTTGCTGAGTGGCCTAGAGCTAGGTGCTCGGCCATCTGGTGCCTGGGTTTCCCCAGCTGTGATATAGAGATGACTACAGAAGTTTCTGAAGGTGGCTGAGGGATTCAAGTGGCCCGTACAGGTGGCCCTAAGCAGGCTTCCCACAGCGCAGCAGAGACTGGGCGATGGCAGCTGCCATTCTCCGCCCCCCCCCTCCCCCCCCACCCCCATCTTTCTCCCTCCCTCTCTCTTTTCTTTTTCTTTCTTTCTTTCTTTCTTTCTTTCTTTCTTTCTTTCTTTCTTCTTCTTTCTCTTTATCTTTCTTTCCTTCTTTCTTTCTCTCTCTTTCTCCCTCCCTCCCTCTCTTTCTTTCAGATAAAAATAAAGAGAGTTGAATAATCTCTGAAACCAAAAGCTAGTTCTGGAATGGAAGGTTTTTGAGGTTTCTCTTAACTGGTACCAGAAATCTTTATCTCTCAACCAACTGTAACCACCACTGTGCCCTCCTCCCACCCACCAACAAATGTGCCGCTCTGGCTCCACTTCTCCCTCCCCTGACCCTCTCTTGTGAATAACCGGTCGCTCCTCCTGGAGCTGCACTTCCAGGACACCTTACCCTGCCCTTCTTTTATTTGTTATTTGTTATTTGTTCTCTCCCCCCAAATACCCCTGGAGTAACCTGTGTCCTCCCCGCCCTCCAGGCCCAGGCCAATCTTTGGCTTGACATCCTTTTTAGGGGTCTGGAAGCTATCCTCAACTGCTTTGGCCTGGTACACTGGGCAGTTTACCGTGCTTCCCTGAGCCTCAGTTTCCTCATCTGTCTATTGGGGCTGATTACTCCTGCGCCGCCCCCAGCTCATGGGGGAACGTGCTCTGTAATGTATGCATTAAGCTTTGCACAACACAGGTGTGCCCACAGCCTCCTAGGAAGAGGAAGCCTTCCCTGACACTCTGCCCTCCACCCGAAGGTGGTTCCAGCCCCTGGGAACAGTCATGCGTTTCCTTGAGACCACCTTTCTATGGTCAGTCAGCTTCAAGTCTTACTGAAGGCGGCTTACAGCTGACTGGTCAGTTTTCCCAAGCAAGCGCCCTCTCCTGCCTCTCAGGGGCTCCAAGGGCCTCGAGGCCAAGGCCATCTCATTCATCTTTCACCCCCTCCCCATTCCTTTTCACCCAACAGATCCGTTCCTCGCACAGCAGTAGGCTGTCATGGGTGCTCATTACCGGTTTGTTTTATTTGAACCTGAGTTTACATCTCTGGCAACTACAGCCACGACACATGGCCATTAAACTTTATGGTGACAACAGAACAAAGGCAGAGGGACAGGTCAGCAACATGTCACTCTGAGGGTGAGAGCACATCCTAGGAGTTTTTTAAGAGGCACCAGGGCAAAAGATCTGTGATGGCTGTCCAGGTAGGAAGGTCCCCGACCTGAGTCACAGTGTGTGTTGGGTGGGGGGGGGGGGGCTGTAGTAAGGACAGTGTCCGGTGTCTGGGTGGATGGAGGCGGATGCATTTGCAGAGTTTATAGCTGTCCTTTGACTCGAACTCTTCTCACCTACTATCATATCAAGCTTTAGAAGCCTGTTGGAGGCCAACTCTAGGCCAGACCAGTGGTTAAAAGGCCCTCAGGGTGTCTTACTTTGTTCCTCCTCCACATTCTGGGTTCTGGATTCTTGTGGTGCTCAGCCAGGCAGGTCTCTGCCTGCCTTTTTGTCTCTGCCTGGTTCTCCTTCTGGTCGTCTCCCCTCCCTAGTCCCCAATCAGCCTCGCTATCTGTGCTGCCACAGGCATGAGGTCAGCCAGTCTGATGCAACCGTTTCTGGTGCGGGGACAAGCCCCTGCCTGGCACAGCTCACCAACACAGGGGCGAGCTCTGAACTGTCAGCCCTGAGCTCCGCCACCCCGGCTCAGTGTCCTGTGCAGGAGCCCTCCCTCCAGGCCACGCAACCCCACTGAAGACTGGTCATGGCCATTGTTTTAACCCCTCCACTCCCTCAATGAGTGAGCTGGGGCAACTCGCCTCACCTCTCTGCACCTGTTTCTGCTTCTGGAAAGGGAGACAATGACACATACTCTCAGGACTGTTGTGAGAATTAAATGGAAAACAGCATTTCCCAAACTTTGGTCACTCAATGTCCCGTCACAGGTTTTTCCATACCTGCACATCACCTGCTTTACTTTTTTACTTCGTGTTTCTCATCAAGTCAGCTTCAAATCGTCTCACTTTGTAAAAAATATGCTTTGCTAAAGAACACAGGGCCCATGCAATAGATTAATATATGCAGCCTCTTCTGTTCCTTTTAAATGATGCATTTTAAAAACTCCTGTCGCGGAGCGCCTGGGTGGCTCAGTTGGTTAAGCGTCCGACTTCAGCTCAGGTCACGATCTCACGGTCTGTGAGTTCGAGCCCCGCGTCGGGCTCTGGGCTGATGGCTCAGAGCCTGGAGCCTGCTTCCGATTCTGTGTCTCCCTCTCTCTCTGTCCCTCCCCCATTCATGCTCTGTCTCTCCCTGTCTCAAAAATAAATAAACGTTAAAAAAAAATTTTTTTTAAATAAATAAATAAAAATAAATAAAAACTCCTGTCTCCAAATTCTTCCCTTCTTGGTAGGCCAGGCCTCTTTTGAGCCAGCTACAGGCTTTTCCAATAGTCATCACAATAAATACTTAACTATCAAATCCAAAGTCCTCTGGGGAAGGGACATGAAAGCTGTTGTAACATGATTTGGAAGACCCTGAGGTAAGAGATGGGCAGCTTGAACCCACCCCTCCCCGGGCAGGTGTGTAGCAGCTGTGGGTGTGGGGACTTCTTCCTGGAGGAGTCACTGGCCCTCTTGGAGGACAAGGACCAAGACCGCCACTGCCCTGCCAGGAGAGAGGGACACAGAGGACAAGGAGCCCTAGGGCCCAACTGTGAACTGAGAGGCCAGCTCATCTGGGCATCCCGGCCACACTGTCAGAGCACATACCTCCTGCCAGTTGGTGCCTGAAAACCCAGGGCTGGGGACCGAAGGCAGACATCCGCAGAAGGGTGAGGACAGATATGCCCTTCATTACAGGTCAGGTCTCTACAGCTATGTGGGCAGGCACAGCCCGACTCCGTGACTCCCGAGCTCGGTGTGGCCTAGTCTCACCGGGACTTAAGAGTTTGGGGACTGGAGCTTTAGCTCTTTAAAAACAAGTCAATTAAGCGGTGCCATGGGGCTTGCATGTAACAATCTCTTAATTGTGCTCTGCGCCTTCAGCATAGAAGGTGCTTTCACACTCTCTGCTTGGTACTTCACTGCCAACCTACAAGGTAGTCAGAGCAAGTCCAGGGCTGTGGCCCCAGTTCATAGATGAAAACACTGGGGTTCAGAGAGGCTAAGACACGAGCCCCCAGGGCAGTGTGCAGTGGTAAACAGCGTGGGATATTTATCAAGCACTCATTATGTGCTGGCATGTTCCCATACCTTACCTCATGTAATACTTAAAACAGTCCTATGACGTATGGACTATTAGCCAAATAAGCAAGGTTAGGAATCCCACCCAAGATGCAGCAGATTTGAATTTGTTACGAATTACAGGCAGCCCCCAATTTCCAACTAGATTATATTCCAAGATGTGGTCTAAAGACACTTGGCCACTGAAACAGGGTTATCATGGTATTCAGGTACTCAGGCTAATCCAAGGAGGGCCAATTAACCCAGAATACTCCACATTCCTGGATATGTGCAATGAATATTCAAAAACTATTACTATAATGCCAGCAGTCAACATGAAACAGTGAAAGCATTTGATAAGACAGTACTTTTTACTTATCTCAAAGCCTGCCTAAAATCTGAGGCCCAGATAGAAGAAAGGACATAATTTACCCTGCCCTCCTATTTTAGAATTTAAAGAAGAAAAACCAGTGGTATGGGGGGCGGGGGAGCAGGCTGGGGAAAAAAGACAGTTGACCAAATAAGGTCAAATAAGGAAGTTGTGAAAGCAAGAAGCAGGTCCCTGAGGCCAGCTCAACACGAGGGGGACAGCAGGATGTCTGGGGACCTTAACTTCTCTCCTATTCAGGAGCTTGTTTTCATCACAGAAAGATGCCAGAAGGTACCGGATCCGCTGACTGCTGGGGAGTCTGGGAGACTCAGAGCCCGGAGAACAAAGAGAGGAAAAGCAATGCTGTCAATGGGATTTTCTAGGGAAGACAATTGGGTTTCCAGTGGGTCTAATCAGTAATGGATTCACCCCCTGCCACCACATACCGAATTCTGGCAGGGGGTCAGGAGTCAGGGTCTGACGGCAGCTGGAGACTTTCCACTACCCTTGGAAGAGCAGCCTGAGACTCTGGCTGCTTTTTGCTCTGATGCCGGGACAGCAGCTCACAGCTGTGTGACTGGACCCACAGTTTTACCTCTCACCTCCTCCTCCATGAGACAAAGGTGACACTCAAACCTCCCATCCAGGGCCACTGTGGAGAATGAGTGAGTCAGACAGTGTCTTGCACACTGGGGACACATAAACGATACGTTACCCCCTGGTCTGGCTGGTGCCCTCACTTCCTGACTGAAGCTTCAGGGCCATCAAGGCTGTGAAGGCGGCAGCTTTGTCATTGTCCCCTCTGTGCCAAGTTATGAGACGGCCAGAACTGAAGGGCTGGGAGGTGAGTGGAGGGTGGGGACGCTTTCATGGTTCAAACTAGGTGTGAACAGATGAGAGACATGATTCTAACTTGAGATCAGAGCCTGACAGCATAGCAGGCTGTGGGCCACTACCTCCCCTTTGTGGAACCCTCCAGGAGAGGGGCCTGCAGTGGCCACAGAGCAGAGCAGCCCCAGCCAAGCCAGCGAAAGTGCCCATAACCCCCCTGTTCTCAGGTAACATCGGCACTGGAAGGAGTCACAGATCTTTTGGTTCCATATCATCATTCCACAGATAAGGGAACAGGTCCAGAGAGGGGAAGGGCTTTTTGCAGTCACACAAACCCACAGAGGAAGTGCTGGGCCTAGAAATCAGGTGTCCAAACACCCAGGCTGACAGTCAGAATCCCCCCTCCCCCCACCTCCAGCTAGGAAGCACTTGCTCATCCACCATAAGCATCTGATGAGCTTGCTTCCAGTCTTTTAAAAATACATATATAGGGGCACATGGGTGGCTCAGTTGGTTGAGCGTCTGACTCTTGATTTGGGCTCAGGACATGATCTCATGGTTCTTGGGTTTGAGCCCCGCATCGGGCTCTGTGCTGACAGCTCAGAGCCCGGAGCCTACTTGGGATTCTGTGTCTCCCTCTCTCTCTCAAAATTAAACATTAAAAAAAAAATGTGTTTTAATGTTAAAAAATAAAAAAACAAAAACAGAAATACATATATAAGATTGAAAATTAACGATATGCCATCCATGAACACATTATTTTTTAAATCCAATTTCATTACCTCCTGGATACATTGTAGTTATTCGGTATTTGTTCAATGAATGAACTTTTAGCCCCACTATCCCAGTTCAGGCTCCTCCCTAGATGACATCACTAAGCTCTTGATTGGTTTCTCCTCTGCAAGTTCCTCCACCCGGTGCCCTCCCTCCCCATCCCTACCGGGGCTTACCATGTGGTCCCTACCACAGCAGGGACCCTGGGGACCAAGAGGGCAAATGAGGCTGCCCAGAGGTTTCCTCCCACCCTGCTCCTCGTTGGTCAAGGCCCCTCTTTTGGGACACCCTTTGGATTAGGCTTGGGAACAGGCTGGGACACCCAGACACCCTCTCCCACGGATCCAGGCCCTGGCACCCTGCTCAGCTGCTTCCTCATGCTACCCAAGCGCTCCTTTCACTCAATGGCTGGTTTTGTCTTTGCTTTCACTCCTTTCCCCACTGTGCTAGGATATGGAAGGACCACTGAGCCTCCGGTAGGACTCCAAGGAAATCATTCAATCAGAAAATTAAGGCCAATTCAATGGGGAGAATCCTTCCACAATGTATAGAGATAGCGAATTATCATGTTGTACACTTTACGTACCTTATGATTTTATCTGTCGATTATAACCTGGTAAAGCTGGAAAAAAAGAAAAAACCTAAGGCCAGAGCCTGGGGCACTGGCAGGGCCCAGCACTGCTGAAGGCAAGGGCATGAGTTCTGCAAGAGTTCTGCAACAGGACAGAGCCTGGAAGTTTTCCTGGTAGGTGGTGAGAGGGAGAGTCATAGGGCAGGAGTTAGGAGGAGAAGCAAGTACGTCTGATCCCTGAGGTCAAGGATGAAAAGAGAGTTTTCAGGAAAGAGGGTATAATCAACAGTGCCAAAGCAGCTGAGGATGGAGGAAAGTCACATCCACTTCCTGAGCTGGATGTGCACAGACCCTCCCTGGGACCAAGTTTGGGGTCAGGATGTGCCAGGAGGCCCACTGGCTGGATCGGGTACTGAGGAGACCTCCTGGTGAAGCTGGATAGATGAGCTAGGTGGGTGTGGACCCACCCCGAAACCCCAGGGACACGTCCCGAGACCCTACTGAGCAGAAACAGGGTGGGACGGAAACTAAACAAATTGTGCCTTTAAAGTCACCTGAAATTTATGTCTCAGCAATGTTTGATTTTTGGCTTCTTTTTCCTGCAGCAGGATATTTAAAGAAAACAAATCTTTAAAAGCTTCAACTCCAAAGCAAAGAGCCCTCTGTGTGCCTACTTCTGGTCTCTGCTTTAGGAACAAACCTCCTTTACTCTTTGGTCTGAATTGTGTCCAAGGCAGAGTGAGCCTCTCGGCCAAGATGGGCGCAGCCCAAGTCTCTGCTGCAGGTTCAGAGTGAGCCTGGCCCAGCCAGACCTTGAGACCTTCCAGAGGCTTCCACTCCAGGGCACCCTGAAGCCAGGGATCCAGAGGAACTGACAAGGTGGTAGTACCAGTTGGGAGCAGAGAGGGTCACATCTCTGCCCCAAACCTAAGGCCGGCCAGCTATCCCCCTAGGGACAGATACTTGGTGGGGAAGAGAGGGAGCTGAGAAGTCACCCAAGAAAGGTGACCAGTCTTTGTCTGGGATTTAAAAAGAGGTGGCCTGGGGCGCCTGGGTGGGTCAGCTGGTTAAGCGTCCAACTTCGGCTCAGGTCACGATCTCACGGTTGGTGGGCTCGAGGCCCATGTCGGGCTCTGCGCTGACAGCTCAGAGCCTGGAGCCTGCTTCAGATTCTGTGTCTCCCTCTCTCTCTTTGCCCCTCCCCTTCTCATGCGCGCGCGCTCTCTCTCTCTCTCTCTCTCTCTCTCAAAACTGAATAAACGTTAAAAAAAATTAAAACAAAAAAGAAAAGAGGTGGCCCATTCTTGGCTTTGACCATTTCCAAATGATCCAAATCCAGAGCCGGAAAAGAAGGCCCAAGAAGGGGAAATGGAGACAAAGACTTGAAACCAAGTATGGCCCTCCTACTGCTCCTTTCACAGCAACCCCACACCTACTCAGCTGTGGCCTGTGCAAAGAAGTGAATGTCAGTGTCTTCCCATGGTGCACTGCGTGACCCCACAGCGCTGAGGAAGCTCTGCACGACCTTTAGTGTCCCTTTCACAGCTGTAGGAACAGTGGCTCTGAGATGATAGGGGCTTTCCCAGGCCACACGACCAGAAGCAGCAAGGGCTGCTTTCCAACACAGCTCTCCTGATGCCCAGTCTGTGCCCTCTCCACACAGTCCCACCGTCCTGGCCAGGAAAAGGGCAGATAGGGCAGTCTTTCCATTTCTGTCAGTGGCTGAGGAACAGACAGATTTCTAGTGAGCACTGGGCAAAGGACTTTTCCAGCACAGATGGCCAAGGGTCCTGCCCAGGGATTAGTACCCTTGCTTGGTGACCTAATGCATCGCCTGCTACCAGGGGACAGATGAGGTTCAGGTAAAGGACCCTAATGGGTCATTCAATAAGCCCTGACAAAGTCCTGTCCACTTCAGGGCTTGTCCCCAGACTAGGGGCCCTCCTTCCTGGTCACTGAATCATGGACTTCCAGCAGGTCAGGGTAAGAGTAGTCCCAGGGAGCCTCCAGAAAATTCTGTCCTTGCAGACAGGGAGATGGAGGCCAAGGCCTGCCCAGGATCCCATCCACAAAAGTAACAGCAGCACCTTCCCCACAAGTCATTATGAGGATTAAATGAGATAATGCAAAGAACGCAAAGCACTCACCCCACAGTTAGCACTCAAACAGATACTATTTTTGTCGTCATTGTGATTTTGCCTACCAGACCCAAGCTACTAGGCCTCCAGGAGAAGAAAGAGTGCCTCCCGGTTTACAGTCCAGGCCTCTGACCCACCTGGTTGCTCACGGTGGCGTGATGGAAAGACTCAGAAGCAGGAGTTCTGGAACCCAGTCTCGCCTGGCCTCTACTTAGGTGTGTGACCTGGGAGAGGCCCTACTGAACCTCCCCCACTAGTGCCTTGGTTTTCTTCTCACTGAGAAGGAAACTAGATATTCAGGAGGGACCCTTCCAGCTTGGGAATCTCCAATTTCAGCAGCAAAACTGCCCTGACCAGAAAGCTGTGAAAGCGTGTGCCTGGCTGGGAGGAGGAAGCCCCGTTGGAGACAGACAAAGGCGCCCTGT
Organism: Panthera leo; assembly: GCF_018350215.1. Lineage (NCBI taxonomy): Eukaryota > Metazoa > Chordata > Mammalia > Carnivora > Felidae > Panthera > Panthera leo. The sequence goes on from NC_056687.1 coordinate 71,531,157, forward strand.
GCAGGCCCTGCCTCTGGCCTGGCCCAGAGCTCTGTGGGTTTCCACACCCAAGCCCAGGGCCTTCCAAGAATCACAGTTAAAAGGTATTACTTGAAAGTTGCCAGACAGTTAACTTTGAGTTCCTGGAAGCTGTAGTCCAGGAACAGCTGGGGGTTGGGAATGGTGAAGCGAGGCTGGGTGGGGGAGGTGAGAAGTGGGGAGCAAAGACTGAGGTGAGGGAAGGACTGGCCACAGGGAGAGGGGAGAGCAGGCAGGAGCTCCGAGCACAGCTCAAACACAGGGTTCAGACGACCACAGCTTTGACCTCCTTCAGCCTAGGACACTATCCGGCCCCAAAATAGAAGCAACAGTGTGTTTTCTTAACAGGAAACTCTGTCACCATGCGGGAGGGCAGAGCCTTTGGGTGGTCATCCTGCTGTTCCCTTGAAGACTCTCAGGCCACCCCTCCATTCTCCTTTGGCCCAGAGACACTGACATTGGTTGCTTTTCTCTAAAACATGACCACAAAATCTCCCCTCTGAAGCAGCACCCTTCACCTTTGCAGCCTGGCCATTAGGCAACCCACAGCAAACCGGGCAGAGGCAGGCTGCTGTTGCCATGGTGACCAGCATCCTGAGGCCACAGGAGATCACCAAGTCCCGTCTCTGGGCAACGCCTCTATCACATGGAGGCCATGATCACCGCCATCAATCAAGCACCTCCAGGGTGCCAGTGCTGAGCCCAGTTCTTTGCACGCCCTGCATGATGTACCCTCGGAACAGCGCTACGAGGGGCAACAGTGTATCTCCTTTCACAACAGGGGAAGCCAGCAGTCTGGCTGCCGAGCCCAGGTCTCAACCACAACAGCAGTCTGCCCTGATCCACGGTTTCAGTTTCTCACACAGGGTCATCTGTGGTCTCGAATCAGACAAGCCTCCTTCTGAGATGTCGTCAAAAGGCCCACACTAGCCTAACACTGTGTCAAGGTGCTGATGCCGTTGTCCTCACTACAGCTCGACTGGTAGGCATCTAATCATCTCACATCACCACCACAATGGTGAGCACAGTCCAGCAAGAGCTTTTGAGAGAAAGACCACATTCACATAATTTTTATTATAGTGTTTTGTTATCATCGTTCCAGCTTACTTTTAGTTGTTGTTGTGAATCTTATTGTGCCTATTGTATAAATGAAACTTTATTATCGGATATATAGGGCTCAGTAGTACCCCGGTCTCAGGCATCCATTGGGGGTCTTGGAGCATACCCCCGTGGATAAGGGGAACTACTGTAACAAACTGAAATAAAATATAACTGCTGGAGCACCTGGGTGGTTCAATCGGTCGAGCGTCCGACTTCAGGTCAGGTCATGTTCTCGAAGTCCATGAGTTCGAGCCCCGCATCGGGCTCTGTGCTGACAGCTCAGAGCCTGGAGCCTGCTTTGGATTCCGTGTCTCCCTCTCTCTCTGCCCCTCCCCAACTTGCACTCTGTCTCTCTCTCTCTCAAAAATAAGTAAACATTAAAAAAATTAAAAATAGATATATAACTGCCTATAGAAGTACAGTGCAATGGTGAAGGCTAAAAGGGATGTGGCTGTGCCTCTTAGAAGTGTGACCCTGGGGAAGAGGCCTGTTTGCTTAGTGCTGATTCCCTCATCTCTAAAACGTGACAACTTCAGAGGATTGTGAGGATTAAAAAAGTGCATACGAACCCCTGTCCCTGGGCAGGCCCCAGTGGTGCTCAGTGAAGGTTTCATCACCCATTACAGGGCCTGCCAAACCTTCAGCCCTGCACACTCTGCACACAGGAACTAAAGAGTAGGATGTGGGCACTGGGGGAGCATCACCTGGGTACGAGGCACTGGGCCAGGGGCCCAGGAGGGTCATTCGACCAGGGGCCTGGGCTCTGCGACACAGTAGGATTCTGGGCCCTGATCCCTCACTGCGGCAAACCTCCTCTGCCCCATCAGTCCCTACCCCACCCTCAGCCACCGGCAGTGCCCTCCTGGGTGGGGCAGGCAGGGCAGGGCAGGGCTAGGCATGATTATCACTCCCAGCTCAGGGCTGGAGACAGAGTTAAGCCAGGCCTTCTTATCGGTTCCCCAAGCACTATGCTGAAAGGCACTGCCTGGCTCTGAAGCTTGGGGGCTGGAAGGCGGGGCCCTGTAGTGGCTGCCCAAGTCCTTGCTCCTCTAGAATGGTACCCGGAGCAAGAATGGAAGAGGCAGCCTGGCAAACAGAACTCCACCTGGCTTGGATACCGTGTCATCTTAGGCAATCCCTTCCCTCTCTAATCTCCATCTGTGAAACTGGGGGTGGAGGGGCAGCTGGAGAAGGTGACCCCTGAGTCCCTCGCAGCTTGAAAGAGTTGGGATCCTGTGACCAGCTGTGAGGTAGCCATGCTGATTGTCCTATTTACAGACAAGGCACCTGAGGCCGAGCAGAGGGAAGAGACTCATTCCCATAGCATACTAGTCGGTGGCAGAGCTGAAGGACACCCAAGCCAGTGCTCTTCCCACACCACATGCCCTGACCTTCTAGCAGGCCCATGGAGGAAAAGTCTAGAAATGACAAAAGCACAGCTACTTCTGGGCTCCCCATCCCAGGTCCAAACCCCTCCACGAGGTTCCAGGTATGGGCTGGGGACCTCAGAAGAGCTCCAGGCCCGTGGATACCTGGCAGCCCTACGGAGTGAGAGGTCACTCCTTGGCTTCTGTCCAGGGAAGGCAACGATGGCAGGGCTTTCTGGGTGTGGGGAGAGCTGGCCCCATAACTGGACTCGGATAATACCGCTGCTCTTATCAGTGGGCCAAGGGCTCCAAGGGGTATATCTGAGAATCAAGGGCAGGTTCAGCAGAAGTGGGGAGGGAGCACAGAGGCAAGGTGAGCGCAGCTCAGCTGAAGCTTTTAGTCTGGAAGGAAAGAATCTCTGAGGGTGGGTCTAAGGCTTAGGGGATGGGTGTGGGCGGAGTCACAGGAAGGGGCAAGCTAGGTCCACTTACCCTTTGAGGAGCAGAGGAACCTGATCCAAAGGGCTTTCTAAAGAAATCCTAAAAACCTCAGTTTGGGATGGATGAGAAAGACCCAAAATCTATGCCCCAGAGCAGAGGAGTCATGGCTGCCTTTGAGAACCTAAGAAAAGTTATGCCCTTGCCTAATGGGGAAACTGAGGCCCAGGCTTTTGGGGAGATGACTCACACCTAGCTTAAGACTTGGAAGGCTCTGGGGCGCCTGGGTGGCTCAGTTGGTTAAGCATCCAACTTCAGCTCAGGTCATGATCTTACAGCCTATGAATTCGGGCCCTGCATCTGGCTCTGGGCTGACAGCTCAGAGCCTGAAGCCTGCTTCAGATTCTGTGTCCTTCTCTCTCTCTGTCCCTCCCCAACTCATGCTCTGTCTCTCTCTGTCTCTCTCTAAAATAAACATTTAAAAAATTCTTATAAAGACTTGGAAAGCCCTGTTGGAGAGGGAGTGAGTCCCCTGTACAGCTGGGCGCAGTGACCCAGGAGGTTCAGTCTTAATGACCAGTTGCCAGGCTCTGAACCAGGCAGGGCAGCAGAGAAACAGGCCATGTGGCAGAGCAGGACTAGGCCTTCCAGACCCTGGGGCCTGGCTTTCTCAGGCCCCGGCAGAGCTGGGGCTCCAGGCAGGCACCACCTGGGTACTCAGCCAGTTCCCTGAATATCCAGGCCTTGGCTCAGGATTCCTGGGCTCTCTTCTTCTCTGGCTCAGGCTCAGAGGACTCCAATCTGGGAGCAGGCCTGCAACTCTCCTCACTGCTGGGCAGCCAGGGCTGAGCTGTGCCCTCTGAAACCACCCAGACAGGTGATGAACACATACACCACATACACGCCTGGGGTTGGGGGCTCAAAAGGCCTCATGCCCTCTTCCCCTCCCCAGGCACCCCTGGACTACAGGCTTCCCAGACAGATATGACTGCTTCACCTTTATTTGTAAATGCTGGCCCTAAGACTTTTAAATGTGGCCACCGAAGCCATTTGCAACAAGGCCAAAACTGGGCTGCCTTTCTGTATGCCAGTGAGTACCCTGCACCCCTCCCAGAACCCAAGGTTAACTCTGAGTTAAGCAGGGGTGAGAGCTGAGAAAAGGCTTGAACACCGAGAGCGCTTGGCATGGGGAGTCCATGAGACCAGGGCAAAGGGGGCAAGAAAGAGCTGTAGTCCTTGGGGTTGAGCAAGACTGTTCAGGGGCCCAGAGAGCCAGAGCCAGAGCCAGAGCCAAGGGTAAAGCTGGGGCTGGACAGGGAAGGGCCCAAAGCCGCCATGGACATTCCAGGGAGGAGGAAGAAGGAAGGGCAGCAGCGAGAGGCACTCAGCATATAGAGAACTGAAGTTACGTCCTGCATTGTGGGTCACCCACCTCTCCAGGCTGGGCTGGCACCCCCAAAGGATGAGCTCCTGCCACCCCCACAATACACATACAGGCACACAAACCTCCATGGGACCCTGAGGTGTTCACCTGGTCCTCTGCTGACATGCCTTCCTCTCACCTTCACCACATCCTGAGCTCGCCTGGCAACGAGGGTGGCAGGAAGCAGCGTGGTTAGTGCCCATCATCACCTCCTAATGTAGCAGTTCTGAACCTTCAGGGTGGCAGGAGCACATGGGGCACTTGACAAAAATTCAGATTCAGATTCCTGCCCTCCCTTCTCCTCAAGATTCTGAATCAGTGGTCTGAGGACCCAGGTAATTCTGAGAGGGTGGTCCTTGGAGAAATGCTGGGTGGTCTGCTAGGTGTTCGGTGGAGAAAACAACCATAAATATAACTGCTGCATTCATCGTGTGCCTACTGTGCACCTGACGTTTGGCATGAACCACCTTATTCTGTCCTTTGACACCCTTCCGGGAAAGGTGCCATCATTTCTATTCCCAAGGTCACACACTGCCCACTAGAGAAACCGCAATTTGAGGTAGTTCCCTCTCTCCCCACCCCCTTCCTGTCCCCCAGGGGCCTGCAGACTCACAGGGTCTGGGACCCACCCCAGGGACAGGACCAGAACCAGCATGTGACTCCCCAACAGGAAGGAGTGACCAAGGTGACACCAGTTAGTAAGAAAGATGTAGAATTGTACTGTAATGGAGAATACCCCCACCCCTCCACTTCCCAGGGATGAGGCCGCAAAAGGGCCCACTCCCAGCCTGAGGGCCGCCAAGTCACCAGGGAGGCTCCAGAGTGGCAAGGCTGGACCTGGCTGGCTTGGCCAATTCCCAGGCGGCGGGCGCCCCCTGCAGCCAGACAGGGGAGTGGCAGGCAGAGGCCTGGACGTTCCCAGGGCTGACCTCCCTGGGACAGCTAGGTTTTCTCTGGCGGCTAGGTTTTCTCTGACATCGTCTCCGGGCCTCACTGTGGTCCTTATGGTTGCCCCATTTTAAGGATGAGAGAAGTGTTGAGTGTCTTGCCCAAAATCGCAGAGCCAGCCAATATGGGACCCTGGCTCCTCCCTCCCGGAGTCTTTGTCCCAGCCCCCCAGAGCCCCCCTCACCTCCAAGCTCCCTCGCCCATAGGACAGACAGGACCTTGTAGGAGGCAGGCAGTGGGTATTTAATAGGCTTTGGTGGAGGATCTTGACACTCCCACCTGGGAAGTGGGCAAGGGTGGGGCACAGACAGGCCTCCACACAGGGCTCAGGAGATGAGGTTCAGATGCAGGGGCTCCTGGCATCGCCGGGTGTGAAGGGGCGAGAGGTGGGCAGAGCCTCGTCTGGGGCACTCCTGCAGCAGGGGAAAAAACACTGGGCCTGCGTGGAGCTAAACACAGAGTGGAGGGATGGGGGCTCTCCCCAAGCCCCTGCCCCACAGCTCATGACCCTCCAGTCGGGGAGCAAGAAACTGTCCAAGCCACCAGCCCCACAGAGAGAGCAAAGGGAGTGGGCTGGTCCCACAGAATGTCACTGCAGGGGCCCTGGGGGAGGAGGAGGCTGTGGATTACACACCCCCACTTCATTCCTAATGGTCCACTTCCAGGCATTTCATATGTTGGGCTTCAGAGTAAAAGTTGCCTTTAAATAAAGGGCTCCAATCTCAGAATTATGAACCACTGGCCTAGTCTCAGTCACTAATAGCTGAGGAAACAGACACCCAGAAAGGGTAAGTGGCCTCAGGCCAACCAGCAAGTGGTCTTTTCTCTTTATGTCTCCAGGGACCCCTGCTGTATTCTGAGGACTGTGACTTTATTTCCAGCACTCCTCAGGTCTATGATCCCCCTCCCTCAAGCTCTGAGTGCTCCAGTCTCAGGGTCAGCCAAACATGGGGTGAGGGGGTTCCCCCCGACACTTGTAATATCCACAGAATCCCTCTCCCAACACACACAAGTACTCTCTCTCTCTCTCTCTCTCTCTCTTCTTACCTCCTGGAAAACTAGAGCCTCTCCCTGAGGGACCCTTCCCTGGTTTGTGGAGACTCAGAGGTTGGGGCTGGGGGCCAGAGCCAGGGTCTGAGAGGGCTGGGGGACTGAGCACCGAGGGGCACACTGGGAAGTGCAGGTTCTGGATGGGCACCCAGTCAGACCCCGCCACTCTCTGCAGCCAGACAGCTTCAGCCATGTACCTGGGGAGCAATAAGCCAGATGGAAGGGGTCATGGCCCTCCTGCCCTGCTCCCCCTCAGCTTGGGGAGCACACAGCCCAAGGCTTGGCCCTGCAGAGAGCTGTGGCCAGTCTCATTCAGGCTCTAGTGCCCCTCTACCACATTCTTAGGGTAAGAATCCACAAAGGCAAGGAAGTGAGGGTTCCAGAGGCTCTCACAATGCCCTGAAGGAAACCCCGAAAGAAGAACAGTGAGTATAAAGGCCTGGGAGCTGGGGCTAAGAGGTCAGGGGCGACGACCCGGCTTTATCCCAACTCCCCCTCCCCCCCCCCCCCCCCCCCCCCCCGGCTTTATCCCAACTCCCCCTCCCCCCCACCACACCCCATCACTGGGTCCTCTGATCTGCAAACTCACTTGGGTCCCAGCGGTGCACAAATTGTTAAATACCAGTTGCTGGCACAGCCGTGGTCGAAGGGGTTGTATCCCTGCAGGTATCGGCACTGGAGGGAGGTGAGGGCCAAAAGAGGAACTCAGGTTCAGCATGACCGGGCAGCCTACCCTCTGATGGTCCTCCCTGAACCATCAGCTCAACACAGGCCCATGGCAAGACTCCAAGGGCAGAGAAGCAGGGCCAGTGAGCCAAGGCCTCCCCTGACTCACCTCTGAGTAGCTCTCTCCAGGCAACCCCTGGCCCTGCCCCCACCTCTCCTGCCTTCTCAGGGATCCTCCCCCATCACCCGTACTCTCTTTTGCAGCATCCTCTCCTTCTCTGTTTCTTTTGGCCACACCACATCCTCCTGCTACCTCCTTCTAGATACACTTTCAGATCTTTTTGTGGCTAAACTGGTCCAAATACAGTTCCATACCCCTCCCCCAATTTCCCTACCTTCCCAGTTCTCATTTTTTCCAAACTTGTGCTTTCACTGAATTTCACTATCTAGAAGGCCAATTGCATGGGGCCCAACCATATTTCCCTAGCAAAATAACTTGGCCCTGGAAATCTGGACTGAAGTTCCTGAACACCCATGCAGTGAAGGTCAAGCCCAAAGGTGAAGTCCTCCCGTGAATACTCTTAACCAAGTTCTTCCCCTCCCCTCCCTCCCATCAGCCCCGCCCTCCTCCCCTTCCCCAGCACGAGCAGATTCTCACCCTGACTTCAAGAGCCTTAGCTACAAAATGTCTGTAATGATCAAAAGTGGCCCAAGGGCACCTCTGCCCACCACGGGGAGCTCCCCTGTGTCCCATGCCCCTGTCACAAAGATTTTGACCTTCAACACTATTCTCCATCACAAGGTCTCAGGACTCCATGCAGGGCAGCTGACACCTAGGGGAGAAAAAGTCAAGACGGCTCCACAATGTCCCATTGTTGACAAAAAGTGACATCGACCATCAAGACACTTTGAGTTCTAACGTTTAAAGCATTAAGGGAAACTGCCATTCTATTTGAAATTTTAATTAAATGGTTAGAAGAGTTTGATTATATTTACAATTAGAATTTTAAATTTAGAGAAATAAATTTTGATTGATTAGATGTATATGAAGTATACAAAAACAACTGTCCAACACTTAAAGGCATGATAATTGTCTGATGAACTCATTAGAACTCACTAGTAAACGACAGCACCTTCCTCTCCCCACATGAGAGCTTCTCGGATGTGAATGGAATCCAACAGCTCCAATTCCGTGTCTCAAATGCTCCCACACTCCACAGGACAAAAATCAAAGCGGGCATCTTCTCTTCCCAACTCCTCCTTCCCAGGCTCTCTGCTGCCTCTGCTCTCTGCCCTTTTTCCCCAGGGATCAGGGCATCAGGCATTTTTCTCTCTCTTTGTCTCCCTCCTTCTCTCCCCAGGCATTATCAATTCCTTTGTGTAAAGACTCACTCATTCGCTCGGAAATATCTGGGGGCCTCAACAATGTCCTAGGCACAGCACTGGGGGCTGAGGACACAACCACCACCACCAAAGCCTGCCTTAACTTTCAGGCAGCTGGGGAGTGGGCAGGGCAGTGCACAGAAGAGCAGGCAGCCGGGGCCAAGACTCCAAGGTGCAGCAGCCCTGGAAAGCAGACAGTGGGGCCCTGAGTGGCCACGGCAGGGGCATTCAGCTTCCCTGATACTGTGTGCAGCCTGGAAAGATTAAGTCTTAGGGCTGCCGACTGGCCCCTTGGAGAGCACAGCGCCAATGTGACAGTGAGGAGAGGCCGGGCTGGAAGCTGGCTGAGGAAGGCAAAGAATGATACCGGCGAGCATAGCCAGCTCGTTCAAGAAATATGGCCCTGCTGGAGGGGAGAAGGCAACAGGTGGAGAAGAGGCTTGTGTTGTTAGGAGTGTTCTCTTTGTTCCTAAGATGGGAGAGACGCGAACACGTGTAAATGATGATGGGAAGGAACGGTAATAAGAGCAACAACAATATATAGGGCTTCTGCTCATACTGGCTGCTGCTCTCCATGTCTTCCACATATTAAGCCGTGCGGCCCCGTTTCACAGATGGGGAAACCAAAGCACCAGGTAGCTAAGTAACAAATCCAGTATTTCCCTGCTGATATGAAGCTGCGGTTGGAATTTATGTAGACTGGCTCCAGTGCCCTTGGTATCAACCACTGGGGTAAGTGGCCCCAAAAGACGTGGTTCGGGGATGGAGGTAGGAAGGGAATGAAGTTGAAGTGTGTAAAGAATGACTGAAATGGGGGGCGTCTGGGTGGCTCAGTTGGTTAAGTGTCCAACTTCGGCTCAGGTAATGATCTCATGGTTTGTGGGTTCCAGACCCACATCGGGCTCTGTGCTGACAGCTCGGAGCCTGGAGCCTGCCCTGGATTCTGTGTCTCCCTCTATCTCTGACCCTCCCCCACTCACGCTCTGTCTCCATCTCTAACAAATAAACATTAAAAAAGAAAAAAAAAGAATGCCTGAAACAGGTTCTGCTGGTGAGGGGACAGAGCCCTGAAAGAATGAGTCACACTCATCACAGAGTGCAGCAAATCACAGAGTGCAAAACCCCATTTAGATTTCTGAAGACTGGAGATCACAGACTGGGAGAGCCCCATTCTGAGCAGTGGAGCAAGGGCAGGCCAAGGGCCTGACGTGGGGCTAGAAGAACCATGGGATGTGGGAAGGGGAATGCTACCCAAGGGAGACTGAAATGATGGACTGAGGCTGGAGACAGAAGACACGCAGACCACAGAAGGTAATGAGTAAGGGATAATGGGTACTGAGCAAGAGGAGCTACCGGTGGGCTCGAGTGGTTGAGTAGTGACTGTAAGGACAGCAAGTGGTGGGCAAATAGGGTTCCTCTGTCCTGTCAGTTGTCTCAGTATCTCCAGCTCTCCCTCATCAATGTAGGCAACTACAATCTTCCTAAAACAACCTTCAGTTAGGGTGCCTGGCTGGCTCAGTCTGGGTAGAGCATGTGGCTTTTGATTTCAGCAGCTCCTAATCTCAGGGTATTGAGTGCAAGCCCCACATTGGTCATAGAGCTGACTTAAAAATAATAATAACAACAATCTTTAGCCAAGTCATCGTCCTGCTAAAGGAATCCCACGGCAAGGATGTTCACTTTAATCACTTCTACTCAACATTGCACTGGAGATCCAAGACGGTCAGTACAGTAAGAAAAGAAAAAGAAATAAAGCCATACATGTTAGGAAGGAAGAAATGAAACTGTCCTTATTCCCAGATGACATGATTTTCTATGTAGAATCAACAAAAAAAACTATTAGAATAAGTGAGTCTAGCAAAATTGCAAGATTCAAGACCGATAAGCAAAAAATCCATTGTATTTCCTTATAATAATAATCGAACAGAAATGAAATTTAAAAACACATTTATGGGGAGTCTGGGTGGCTGAGTCACTTGAACATCTGACTCTTGATTTCAGCTCAGGTTATGATCCCAAGGTTGTGGGATTGAGCCCTGCATCAGGATCCATGCTGAGCAGGGAGCCTCCTTAAGACTCTGTCTGTCTGTCTGTCTCTCTCTCTCTCTTTCTCTCCCCCTCTGCCACTCTCTCCCTCTTTAAAAATAAAAAAAAATAAAGGAAGCAAAAATAAAATAAAAACAGGGAGGGGGACAAAACACAAGAGACTCTTAAATATAGAGAACAAACAGAGGGCTACTGGAGGGGTTGTGGGAGGGGGATGGGCTAAATGGGTAAGGGGCATTAAGGAATCTGCTCCTGAAATTATTGTTGCACTATATGCCAACTAACTTGGACGTAAATTCAAAAATAAACTATTTAATTAATTTAAAAAATATTTAAAAATTAAAAAATAAAATAAATAAAAGTAGCACATTTATAATAACACGAAAAGCAAAATACTTAGAAAAGATCAGGGAGCCTGGGTGGCTCAGTCAGTTAAGTGGCTGACTTCAGCTCAGGTCATGATCTCACAGTCATGAGTTCAAGCCCCGCGTCGGGCTCTGTGCTGACAGCTCAGAGCCTGGAGACTGCTTCGGATTCTATGTCTCCCTCTCTCTCTGTCCCTCCCTGCTTGCCCTCTGTCTCTCTCTCAAAAATAAATAGACATTAAAAAAAAATACTTAGAAAAGATTTAACACAATGTAGGCAAGATCTATATACTGAAAACTACAAAACACTAATGAAAGAAATTGAAGAAGTACATGGAAAGAGGTTTGTGGCTTCAAAAGCTCAATATTGGTAAAACGTCAATTTTCCAAATTGACCTATAGGTTCAATGTAATCCACATAAAAATCTCAGCAAACGTTTTTGTGGAAATTAAGCTGATTCTAAAAGTTATGTGGAAAATCAAAGGAACTAGGATAACCAAAAAAACTCCCCAAAAGAACAAAGTTGGAGAACTTACATTGTGCAATTTCAAGACGTAATGTAAACCTACTAATCCAGACAGTGTGGTATTGGCAAAAGAACAGAGTCCAGAAATACACCCACAACTACATAGTTAACTGATTCTTGACACATGTGCAAAGGTAACTCAATGCAAGAGGACAGTCTTTTCAACAAATGGTGCTGGAACAGCCCATTTGCAAAAATAATACATCTTGACCCTACCTTGCATCATATACAAAATTTAATGCAAAATGAGTCATAGTCCTAAATATAAAATCCAAAACTTATAAAACTTCCAGAAGAAAATATAAGAAAATCTTTGTGACCTTGAGTTAGGCAAAATTTTCTTAATTACAACACCAAAAACACGGTCTATAAAAGGGAAAAACCAATAGTGTACCTCAGCAGAATTTAAAACTTCTGATCTTTGGAAGGCACTGTTAAAAAAAATTGAGATGACATACAGACTGGGAGAAAATATTTACAAAACACATATCTGAATCCAGAGTACATAAAGAAGTCTTAGGACTCAATAATTTCACAAAGAAAAAAATGGGGGGGGGGGGGGCGGCGCCTGGGTGGCTCAGTTGGTTAAGCATCGGACTTCAACTCAGGTCATGATCTCACTGTTCGTGGGTTCAAGCCCTGCATCGGGCTCTGTGCTGACAGCTCAGAGCCTGCAGCCTGTTTCAGATCCTGTGTCTCCTTTGCTCTCTGCCCCTCCCCCACTTGCACTCTGTGTCTCTCTCTCTCTCTGTCTCAAAAATAAATAAACATTAAAAAATATTAAAAACGAAAAAACTGACAATACCAAATGTTAGTGAAGATGTAGAGCAACTGAAATTCTCACACATTGACTGTGGAAATGCACAGTGGGAATGCAGCCATTTGGGGAAACAATTTGACGGCCTCATAAAGTTAAATGTACAGTTACCATATGACCCAGCAATACCACGCCTAAGCATTTACCCAAAAAGAAATGAAAATGTATGTTCACGTGCCTGTACACCAATGTTTATAATCGCCGAAAACCGGAAACAACCCGGATACGCTTCCATCAGCAAATGGATAAACAAGTGGTGGTATATCCACAAGTTGCAATACTGCGTGGCAATAAAAAGGAAGAAACTACTGATATGGGCAGCAACACAGATGCATTTCAAATGCAGTATGCTAAGTGGAAGAAGCCAGACTCAAAAGGCTATGATTCCATTTATATGAGCCACTGGAAGAGGGAAAACTATAGGGATAGAAAGCAGAACAGTGGCTGCGAGAGGCTGTGGACAGGGAAACTGGCTACAGAAGGCCGTGAGGGAGTTTTCTGTGGGGTGATGGAGCTGTTGTAACTCTTGATTATGGTGGTGGTTACAGGACAGGACTGCACGTCAAAACTCATATAACTGTGCACCGAAACAAGGTGAAGTCTAACGTTAAAAAAAAAAAAAAAAAAATCCTATCGTGGCTGCCAGGTTTCCACTGGACCAAGACCAAATTCTCTACCTGACTTTCTGAGCCCTTTCATTCCGGCCAATCCCGAGCAGTCCACTTGATTTCCCATGCCATCTTCTGCTCCAATTACCACCGTTTCCTCACCATCCTACCCACATTCCACAGACTGGCAGGCTTCCCTGCCTTTCTGCAGGCTGCGCCCCTCACATTTGCTCTCTCCGTTTTCTGATGGTCCCAAACCACTAAGCGGCACGCCCCACGCCACACAGCGGTCCTCCCAGAACTCAAGTTCCTCTCTGAGTCTGCGCTACTCAAAGTGGGAGAGGCCCTTTCTCGTAGCGTTCACCGGCGTCCGGCAGGTGTTATTCTGATTTCAGTTACCCTATCAACACAAGCGCAGGATGAAGCCTTATTCATCTCTCCGCCCAACGCTCAAAATTAAGCACACATGGCCTAGCACACAGTAGGCCCTCGATGCAGTGCACCCAGGAAGGAGAGTGACCACCGAACTCTAGGAGCAGGTGGATTTGAGGTGCGTCTAGGTCCAGAAGGGCTAATGAGGCGCCTTCGAGGCGGGTCAGGCCGTCAGGCACCAGGGCGGTGCACAAAGCGGAAAGGGCAGAGGTCCCGGAGGCGCAAGGTGACCACCCACAGCCCGGTATTCCCGTGTCCCGCTCGGCCTCGCGTACCTTACCCTCGCAGGAGCGCTGGGCCGCGCTCACAGACATGGCCTGGATCAGCAGCAGCAGGAAGAGTGGCACCAGGAAGCCGGCGGCGGGTACGCTCACCAGGATGCTGCGCACCAGCTAAGGAGCAGAGCCTCGGGACCCTCCTCCCTGGCCCCGCCCCTCGTCCGACTCCGCCCCAACAGCCCCGCCCCCAACCGGGACCTTCCATCCGCTCCCCGCGCTCCGCCCGGTACACCTCACCCCACTACCGTCCCCAGGCCCCGTGCCACCTTTAGCATTCCCCATCATGACCCTGGTAGATTCTCAACTCTTCCCCGTCCCTTCTAGCCCCGCCCATCTCCCTGGTCCTGCCCACCCCCACCTAGTCCCTGGGGGTTCTCCCCGTACACCATTGGGGGGCGGAAGGAGGACGACCCCGCCTCCCCCCCCACCCCACCCCCGCTAATCCTGCCCCTCATCCCCACCCCGCGCTCTCCCCAGTGCTCCCTACGTGGGTCCCACGGCGGATACGCCATGGCCTTGTCCATGGAGAAGGGCAGGTGGGTTGTGCGCACCAGGAAGATCAGGCAGGTCACCAGCAGGGCACCCGAGTAGAGGCACAAGGACAGGACGAGCAGCATGAAGAAGCGGAAGTTGCGGTGACCGATGCAGTTATTAACCCATTTGCAGTGGTGGTCAAAGTCCTGGGCAAGAGGGAGGGGGCAGGCTTGGAGCACCCCTAATCAGAGGTTTTACCCCCTTTCCCAAAGGCCGCCTACCCTTGGCCCCTCAAACTGGCTCCCATCCCTAGGGAGAAACCCAGCCACAAAGTCCTTAATGCTGGCATTTCTATGGCTAGAGCACTGTTAAGTCTCCATGGCTCACAAGGTCATATATCAAGAGGCCTTTAGAGACAAGGCCTTCCTGGTCTTCTGTGGGACACATCCTGGTTTAACTTTGGGCAGGACACAGAATATTTCTGGGACTCTGTTTTCTCATCCATTGAATAAGGATAATAATACCCTTACTCAGGCGGCCTCCCCGGATTGTAAGGACCAGATAAGACAGCACATTTGTAAACCTGTGTAGCCTGTGCACATGAGACAGCTCAGCACTTGGACCCCAGGAGACCCTCTGACCTGGACATGCGAAGAAGACAGGCGAAGCTTCCCTGGCCAGGCCTACAGCCAGCCTGAGGGCCTTGGGCACCTAGTGTCAGCAAGCCTGGGGGAAGACACGAGTGTCTTTCTCCCCCTGGCCTGACCAGGTCCAGCATAGGTGTGGATGCCTCTGCGTGTCAGCACCTGCACAGGCAAGGGCCAACCTCCCAGGACAGGTGACAGGTAGTGACCTGCATGAGTGACCAAGAGTGGCTGGGAGTTACTGCCACCCTTGGCCTTTAGCGATCCCGGAAGTGGTTTCACACCTGCTACAGGAGCTGGTGTGGGTGGGCCTCCTGGGCAGGGGCAGGGTGGGGGCAAGTGGGCAGTCAAGAAGGGCACTCACTTCCACACAGATGTTGCACCAGGGACAGTGGTAGGTCCGGGGTGGGCGGTGGAAGCAGCACTTTTGGCACCATTGCAGACGGAAGGCCCTCTGGTTCACCCACACCACATGCACCATCATGGGGCCCTGTTCATTGGAGCCTGTCACAGGAAGAGGATTGGGCAGCAGTAAGAGGGCCTTCCATCAGTCTGCTGCTCTGGGGGTAGGGAGGCCAGCTCCCTATCATTACTGGGCTCCAGGAAGTGTGGGGAAGAGTTGGGCAGGGGCATCCCTAGTCCCCACTGAGCAATCTGCCCAAGCACAGAGAGACTGGCATTCAAAGGGAAGGTAAGTTTCCAGGCAGAAGTGTTCTGTGAGGACTCAGCCCTTTGAAACTGTGACTGATGCTTTAAGGAGTTTGTGCAGTGGGAAGGATGAAGGGAGAACTGAGTGGTTTCAAAGGGCTGGCTTCTCCCCCCACCCAAAGCAACTGGAAAACTCCAGAAATCTGGTTTTCCACATCTCCATGGCTTAGATGATGAAGTGCCAGAGGCAGGGCCTAGGAAAATGAGGATGTGCATTGAAAGGGTCCTGAGGCCCGAGGAGGGGAGATGGAAGGAGCCCTTCAGGAGAGGTTACATCCTTCTCCCAGGGACCAATGCCTCACCTTGATGCAAGATGCCCGGGTCTGAAAAATTGAGTGAAACGAGACTGAAGAAGGTGAGGACACAGAGGAGGCCTGTGACAAGAGGAAAAGCCCACTCCCCATTCTGGGCCAGCCACCTGCAACTGAGACCAGAGCAGGGCTCAGCCCTGATCTGGGGTAGGGGTGGGGAGGTGAAGTTCTCCCTGAACCTGGTCCACTTGGTCAGAACCCACATACCTTGAAGTCTGCTCTAAATATCCAGGCTGGTGACAGATCCATAGAGACTCCACCAAATGTCACCCAGTGTTACGGGCCACCTGCAGCTCCCAGAGGCACCAAGCACTATATACCCGTGCCTTTGCACATTCGATTCCCTCTGCCTAGAGTACCCTCCCTTCTCTTGCCCCTCTTCCACACTTCCCCTTCCTCTGCACTGTCATTGTCTGTCTTCCTTTCTGTCTCTGTAGGAAACCTGTAGCTTGTGTGGGAGGGAGACTCACGGGAACGCAAAGAAAAGGCCACTGAAAACTACCAGCAGCACCACATTGAAGGCAGCAAACAGGCTTGGGAGGATCCAGGGAAGCGGGGTCTGAGGCAGGGGATGGGGCTCCTTCATGAGGGGCATGGCGTCCTTCAAGACTGGCATGGCTGGACCTCCTGCACCCCCAGGGGAGATCAGAGTCACCAGGCTCCCTCGCCCCAGCTGGCTCCAGGAGCCCCATGGCCACAGCAGCCTCGGAAGCCACAGCCCAGGGTGGAAGGAAAGAAGCTCCAATGTGACATCATAGAGGTTGAGGAGAATGGAGGCTAGGGGCTCTTCAGCAGAACTGTCTGCAGCCAGTGACCAGAACTTCCAACAGCAACCCCCTCCCCATCCCCCCCCCCCCCACACACACTTGTGCCAGGGACTGAGCGGTCCTGCCCTATGAGGTTGGTTTTGAGACTACATGAGATTAGAGAGACACATGGGGAGAAGGTGGGCAATTCTAGTCATCTTTTCAGGCTCAGTGCTAATCGAAGCAAACAGTGCTTGTTGTTCACTCTATTTTTTTCCCCTCTTTTATTATTACAAAATTCCACTTTGGGGAGTGGAGGGGCAGCTAGATAATTTTCTAACTTCCCTCATTTCCAGGGCTGGCTTCATGACACAAGTCTGGTCAATGAGACAAAGGGGATGTCTGCTGAGGATTCTCAGAAAAGATTTGCCTTGTCCTCTTCTTCTGGTCTTGAACCTAGAAGTGCTGGCTGAAGGTACCACCTTGGACCCATTAGGCAGTATGTCAACAGGCTACAAAGAATGACATCGTTGAGTCACTGCCCCAGACTTAAACTGCCTCCCTCTAAGCTGCTTATTATATGAGAAGATAGCTGGATTTTCTGTTACATGTGGCTGACATTGGTCATTTGTTTTGGCCATTAAGCATCTGAACCCCTCTGTTTTTGGAGGATTCCCTGCACTGTACCTTATCACGAAGGGCAAAGACTGGTCCCCATACCAGTTGGAGCTAAAACTGCCAGATAATCGCATTCAAAGCCTCTCCTGCAGCTAGCGCATAGCCCTGTGACCCAGCCACCACCAATTAGCTTCAGAACTGCTACCACCAACCGAGTGTGGGAGTCTTCTGAGATACAGGAGCTGCACATATTTTCAGAGCTCCCGCATGTAGAAGTGTGATAGCCATTTTGAATGTCACCTTAATTTCAACAGTGATTGTGCTGTTCTTCAACATGGATAAAATATGTAATTCTAAGAGTCCTACTTTGTTTTGTTTTGTTTTTTTTCTTAATGTTTATTTTGAGAGAGAGAAAGAGCGAGCGCACTGGTGTGCTAGACAGAGAGAGTGGGGGAGGGGCAGAGAGCGAGAGAATCCCAAGCAGGCTGCATGCTCAGCATGGACGCTTAACCATTTAACCGGCTGAGCCACTCAGGTGCCTCTTGATGTTGCTATTTGCTGAAGCTGGGGCCCAAATTCAGAAGAATAAAATTGACTTTGTGTCTTTTTGACTGGTAGGTGACACCAAAGACCTGCTCTGCCCCCTCATGACCTGTGACATGGCACTACCACGCGTAGAAGGACGTTAACGCACAGATATAATTAACATGCTCCGTATTTTCTTATGTGCTCAACAATATTGTAAGAGCTGCCCTATTTATTGGGCCCACATTGTGGGGTAAGCTGATAAATAAAAAAGAGGATTAAATCTAATACCCGTATAGGTACAAGGTTATCAATATGAATAAATTTTTCAGTACTTTGGATACTCTTGCAGAGTGGGTAAAAATACATTTGAATTCCAGGGCAAAGCCCAATACATACTGTCAACAAATTGGCTTCTAAGAATATTTAATTCCTTAGTTTAAAACACGTATGTCAATTGGCAGCAATTTTGGCACACACTTTAGGTAACAGATTCGTCAGTGTTTTTCACTGTCCATTAATTCATTTTTCCTCCTCAGGTTAATTACCAGTCAAGTCTTCATGGAATAATTATGGGGACCCATCACTTATATACCTCACCCCAGTAGAGATTCCATTCTCCTCCATTCTGATAACGTTAGCTCCTGGAACAAGTTAATGTGCCTTGTCATCAACATATGGTTTCTCTGCTCCTTTCCGTTTTGTGTGAAGCTGCAGACCAGAGATGGGGTCTTCTGGAAGAAACATCGAAGGACATAAAGGGATACAGGGAATAGACACACGATTACAGACTTCCGTAGAATAAGCTGATGTGACCACGGAGCAGACACCTCACTGTCGGTCAATCCCTGGATTCTATCCTCCAAAAACCTCCTTCTCCCCCAGTGCTGTTCATCCCAGTCATCAGGACCATCATTCACCCTGTTGTTCAGATCAAACCCGTGGAGTCGCCTGACTCCTGTCCTTATCTCATCCAATCCACCAGCTCTGCCATCAAAATAGAATCTCTCAAGTCCAAGCCATCACCCTCTCTTGCCTGGATATTCTGATAACCTTGTAACTGCCCCGTGCCTCTTCTGTCCTTGCCCTTTAATGGACTCTGTTCCAAATAGCAGCCAGTGCTCCTTTTAGAACTTAGCTCATGGCCTCTGGTTGGAACCTTCCAACTGCTTCATAGGTCACTCAGAGGAAAATCCAAAGTCCTTACCGTGGCCTTCAAGGCCCTCCCTGACCTGGCTCCTCTAACTTTCTGTCCTCATTTCCTAACACTCAGCCCCTTGCTCACTCCACATCAGCCAGGCACACTAGCCTCCTTGCTGTTCCTCAAACACACCCGGCATTCTCCAGTCCTGGGTCCTTTGCACTTGCTCTCCCGTTTCCCTGGAATTCTTTGCCACAAACGTGATAAGTGAAGATCTCGCTTCCTCTGTTCTTTTGCTCAAGTGGTGACTCTGCCTGCCTCTCCGGCTGTTTCCTCAGTGTACACCCCTCACAGGTGCACTTTGGGTCAACAAATATGAATATTTAAAACACCTTTGGCATAATTTGCAAGATACTTGCCAGAAGGTTTGTGCATGTTCACACTGCTGTTATGAGCATAAGCATATGATAATACTAACACTATAATCAAATATCAACATAAAATAATTTCTCAAATTTTATAGATGACAAATGTTACCTTGATCATTTCATTTATATCTCCTTAAGCTGCTTATGAAGTTAAGTATTCTTATACACCCAGAGGTCATCTTATTGTAGTCGTCTTGTGAATTGCCCTTTTCCATCTTTTGCTTTATCTCAGTGTAGAAATGTTGGGCTATTTTTCTCTTTTTTCATGGGTGATAAATGTACATAACATAAAATTGATCATTTTAACCACTTTCTAGTATCCAGTTAAGTATATTCACAATGTTGTACAGCCTTCACCATCACCCATTTCAGTCCTCTTCCATCATCCCGAACAGAAACTCCGTACCCACTACGCAGTGACTCCTCAATCGCCCCTGCCCCATCCGGTAACCACTGCTCTGCTTTCTGTCTCTGTATTTGACTACTGTTGGTCCCTCATATAAGTGGAATCACACAATACCTGTCCTCTTATGTCTGGCTTTTTCCACTCAGCATCGTGTCCTCAAGGTTCATCATTGGCCTTTAGCCGTCCTGAAAGTTGGTATGTTGCAGCAGGTGTCAGAATTCCCTTCCTTTTCCAGGCTGATTAATATTTCATTGTATGTATTTGCCACATTTGGTTTGTCTTGTTCACCTGTTGATGGCATTTAGGTTGTTTCCACCTCTGAGCTGTTGTGAATAATGCTGCTATGAACGTGGGGGTGCAAATATCTACTCAAGTCCCTGTTTCCCATCCTTTTGAGTACATATCCAGAAGCAGAATTTCTGGATCATATGTAGTCGTATGTTTCATATTTTGAGGGGCTGCCAGAGGATTTTCCACAGCAGCTGTACCATTTTACATTCTCACCAACAATGCACAAGGTTCCAATTTCTCCACGTCCTTGCTAACATTTTTTTGTTTTTTGTTTTTTTTAAATAATATCCATCCTAACAGGTGTTCATTTTGTCTTTGGTGGAAGCATTGGCTTTTTCTTCCTGATTTACAGGAGCTCTTTCACATAAAAAAAAATTTGACTGTATTTATTGCAAATATATTCCCAGTTTGTTGTTTGCCTTTTAATTGTGTGTGTAATTTTTCACATAAAGTTTTTGTGGTTTCTCTCTCTCTCTTTTTTTTTAGGTAGGCTTCATGCCTAGCGTGGAGCCCAATGCAGGGCTTGAACTCACGACCCTGAGATCAAGACCTGAGCTGAGATCAAGAGTCTGACTGAGCCACCCACGTACCCCCTTGTGTTGTTTTTATGTAATCAAATCTATTTATCATTTCCTTAGCATTATTTTACCTTACTTTTCCCCTCTCCTGTCTGATGAATATTTAGCTGTATTTCTTGTGTTCTCTTCCATTTAATTCTTTAATCTGAAACTAATGTAAGGATAAAATAGAAGGTAAAGGCTTGAAGTGTATTTTTCTCATATCATTATAATCGATTATTCCAGCAGTAGTTTTGAGTAAGCTTTCTTTTCTCTCTTACATCAGATTCTAAATTTTTCATATATACTATGATCTGTGGGCAGCACTGGGAGGTGCCTTCCAGACACCCTCAGGAATGAAGAACTTATCCCCCAGCTGCTAGAAGACAGACTCAGCTTTGGGGAGTGCCTCCCCTAGAGAAAGTGACCTCACCCAAGGTTCCGCCTCCTTCCATAGCAGTTTGCATCCAAGGAGTGAGCAATATACAGTATAAAGGCCCACACACTTTTCTCAGTGCACAACTACTCTCCGTGCACAACCATTCTGAAGGGCCATCCAGCCCCTGTGTGACCTATACCTTGGCTAAGGATATTGTTGGGCTCTTAGCACAGGCTGACTTCTCCTCTGCTCAGTCCTGTTTCCTTTCCTTTGTTTTTACAGGCATTGATCCTAAAATTATTCCCTAATGAACATCGTGCATGCTAATCTCTAAAGTCCATTTGCAAATTTTTTGTTTTATCTATTTATTGAATTTAGCACCATATATTTTGATGTTTGTAGTTTTAGAATCCAGGGTTTGGGGGGGTTTTTTTGCATTTTTTAAAAATTTATTTATTTTGAGAGAGAGAGTTTGAACAGGGAGGGACAGAGAAGGAGGGAGAGAGAGAATCCCAAGCAGGTGCCCAGCATGGAGCCTGACGCAGGGCTCAAGCTCAGGAACCCTGAGATCATGACCTGAGCTGAAACCAAGAGTCAGTCGCTTAACCAACTGAGTCACCCAGGTGCCCCTGCTTCTTGCATACTTAGTTGTCATTATCTGAATCCCTAAATTTATGATGCTATGTAGTAAACAACAAATAAATGCAAAAGTATTAAATGATGAATAAGAAATGAGGCCTCCCTCAAACATCACCTTTCATTAAAACTAGCATCTTCTGGGGTGCCTGCGTGGCTCAGTTGGTTAAGCGTCCAGCTCTTGACTTCAGCTCAGGTTGTGATCTCACAGTTCATGGATTCTAACCCCATGTCGGGCTCTATACTGGCAGTGCAGAGCCTGCTTGGGATTCTCTCTCTCCCTTTCTCTCTGCCCCTTCCTTTGCTTTGTCTCTCTCTCAAAATAAATAAACTTAAAAAACTAGCATCTTCCTTTTCCAACTGTAATGCAAAACAATGCAAGTACAATGACAATTTACCACCAAGTAACACTTAAAATCTTGCAAAAAAAAAAGCAGAGTTTTATACTGATATAAGTGATATTGGAACATCATTTAAATCACCCAAAAGGTCATCAATCAATAAGGAGCTAGTCTAAAATAGCTAAAAGTTCAGAAAGGGAAAATCAACAAGGTTGACAGCCTAGTAGGCTCTTCAAAAAAAAGAATGGCTGATAGCTTCACTAGTAAATTCTATATGACATTAAAAAATGAACACCAATCCTCCTCAAACTCTTCCAAGAAACAGAAGAGAAAGGAACACCTTCCTACCTCATTCTGTGATGTCAATATTACCATGACACCAAAGCCAGCTGAAGACATCACAAAAAATCCCCTACAGACTAATATCCTTTATCAATATGGATGCAAAAATCTTTGGTGAAATACTAGCAAACTGAATCCAGAAGCATATTAAAAGATTATACACCATGACCAAGTGGGATTTATTCCAGGAACCCAAGAGCGGTCCAACACACATAAATCAGCGTACTACACCACATTAACAGAATGAAGGAAAAAATATATATGGTCATCTTAATGAAGAAAAGGCATTTGGCAAAATCCAATACCATTCCATGATTAAAACACTCCACAGCCTAGGAATAGAAAGGATGTTTCTCAAATAAAGGGCATTTATGAAAAACCCACAGCTAACATTACACTTAATGATGAAAGACTGAAAGCTTTCCTTATAAGATCAGGAACAAGACAGGGATGCTTGTTTTTGCCACTTTTATTTAACATTGTACTGGAATTTGTAGTTAGAGCAACTAGGGAGGGAAGGAAGGAAGGAAGGAAGGAAGAGAGGGAGAGAGGGAGGGAAAGAAAGAAAGAAAGAAAGAAAGAAAGAAAGGGCATCTACACTGCAAATCTCCAAAATCTCTATTTGCAAACACAATTTTGTATATAGGAAACCTTAAAGAACACACACACACACACACATGCACGCACACACATACACAATATCAGAGCTAATAAATGAGTTCAGGAAAGTAGCAGCATTATTCATAGCCAAAAAATGGAAATAACCCAAATGCCCATTCACTGATGAATGGGTAAACTAAATAAGGTATGTCCACCCAATGGAATATTATTCAACCATAAGAAGGAGCAGAGAACTGGTACCTGCTGCAACATGGATGAACCTTGAAAACATGTCCCATGAAAAAAGTCAGGCATAAAACGCCAAATTGTATGATTATATCTTTTATTTTTAGAGAGACAGAGCATGAGTGGGAGAAAGGGGCAGAGAGAAGAGAGAGAGAGAGAGAGAGAGAGAGAAAGAGAGAGAGAGAGAGTCTCAAGCAGGCTCCATGCTCAGTGTCCAACATGGGGTTCGATCCCACAACCCTGGAATTATGACTCAAGCCAAAATCAAGAGTCAGACGCTCAACCAACTGAGCCACCCAGGAGCCCCCATATGATTCTATTTAGTAGAATCATTTGCCAGAATTGCCTATTTGCCAGAATAGGCAAATCCATAGAGAGAGGAAGTAGATTAGTGGTTGCCAGGGGATGGGAAGAAGGAAGAATTGGGAAGTAGGAGGTTTCTTTTTGGGCTGATGGAAATTTTCTGCAATTAGAGTAATGGTGATAGTTGCACAACATTATAAATACACTAAAAAACCACTGAATTAGGGGCACCTGGGTGGGTCAGTTGGTTAAGCATCTGACTTCAGCTCAGGTCATGATCTCGTGTTCATGAGTTCAAGCCTCAAGTCAGGCTCTGTGCTGAACACTTGCTCAGAGCCTGGAGCCTGCTTCAGATTCTGTGTTTCCGTCTCTCTGCCCCTCCCCTGCTCACACTCTGTCTCTCTCTTTCTCTCAAAAATATATAAATGTTAAAAATTCTTTTAAAAAACACTGAATTTTATACTTTATAATGACTAAACTGGTGAATTTTATGTTATGTGAATTTTACCTCAAGAAATTTTTTTTTAAAAAGAGACAATGGCCTTTAAATATCAAATGATTGAGGACCCCTGAGGAAAACTGATGAAATTTATGGGGTTTTTATACTATGATTTTTCAAAAATGATCCTTACACCAAGAGAACCAACATTGAAGTGATAGGTGTGTCCCATCATATAATCATGCAATTTTGTGAGACTATTTAAGCAAAAAAAAAAAAAAAAGAAGAAGAAGAAGAGTGAGTCATTCTTCTTGGGTCTAAAATTCAGGGTGTGACAGCCAGCGGTCCGAAATTAGCAAGGGAAGAACATGACTGGCAGGTCCAGCTCTCCTCTTGCCATATCTTAGCTAGGGGTGGGCTGGCCGAGTCAGGACGTCATTGCCCTGGACTATCCGTGGGTCACACTGCATAGACAGCCACCTAGGGATTCTGGGTGGGGCAGAAGTACCCACTCAGAGTGAAAGCCCTCCCTCTCACCAACACCCTGCCATTCCTCCCTCCCTCGTCATCGGACCTAAGAATTAACCAGTCTCCCCTGAGCCTCCCAGTCCCTGCTGCTTAGCTGCATAAACGCGGTGTCAGTCTTGGCTGCCATCCCTTCCTGACCCCCTCTGGTTCTTCGTCCCCCTCCCCCTGCCTCCCCCTCCCACCATTCTGTCCTGAAGGAATTTCAGAGAACATCTTCAACACCCTGCTATCTGCTCTAAGGAAGTCTAAAGTTCAGGGCTTTGGGCAATTAAGCTCAAGGCCTCTCACCAGGCTAGAGAGGAATGACCCAGGGAGCATTCTTGTGGCAACTGCTGAGGAAGCTGAGTCAGCCCTGTCTCTTGGCTTTGTCAGGGTGGAACCAAGGCAAGTGACCCTCTCCAGGTCAATGCCTTTGTTTTCCTTGCTGTGCCCTTGCCTCCACCTCAGAAGGCAACCGAGTCCCTGAGACTACACTGTCCTGTCCCAAGAGTTGTACTTTAGGAGGAGAGCGAAAGAGGGAGAGAACTGCGCTTGACCCTTGGGGGATATTTTTAGGTGTGTGGGGACAGGAGTGGGTGTCCTCTTCACACCACATCACTGACTGCTTCCTCTGATTGTATCTCCTCCCCATCCCGGAATCAACTCTCTTGACCCTCTCATGGGCCCTTTTCTTACCTGAACCTCAACGGAGCTCCTAGTCTAGGTCCCTTCTGCCTCTCTCTACACTCCCATGGCTCTCCATCCAACCTGATGTCATAACTTCTCTGAGCCTCCGTTTCTTCACCTGTAAAATGTGAATAAAGACAGTACTTACTTTACAAGACTGGTTGCAAAGTTGCAGTGAGATAAGGAACATACTGCATTTTCTACAGCGCCTGGTGCACCCCAAATTCTCAGTAAACGTTTGCTGCTGCTGTTGTTGTGCTTTTATTATTTCGTCAGTCATGTAAGCGGTTCTTTTTTTTTTTTTTTAATGTTTATTTATTTTTGAGGGACAGCAAGCAGGGGAGGGGCAGAGAGAGAGACACACACACAGGCTCCAGGCCCAGAGCTGTCAGCACAGAGCCCGACGCGGGGCTCGAACTCACAAACCATGAGATCATGACCTGAGCTGAAGTCAGACGCTTAACCACTGAGCCACCCAGGCTCCCCAGTCGTGTAAGCAGCTCTAAAGAGCACTTAGGATGTATTAGACCCTATTCCGGGAACCTAAGGGTACTATGCTTGGATTCAAATACTTTTAAATCTACTTGGAGAGGGAAGAGAACATAGTTCTCTAATCAACACAATAGTTCAGAAAACATATCATTTGGCACAACTTTTCAGAATCTATAAAATTTCTCAGAAATCTAACTCAGCAACTCTGCCTCTGTACCTTTGCTGCATCTTGGGCTGCTGTTTGGCCGAATACACCCATCATCAACATGAGCTGGGCTGAGCTTTGGGAAACCCACATGGGCCTCGCCTGGCTTTTCCAGCTCGTCCTTCCTTCTGCCTGCCAGGCCAACAGTGCCAGCACAGCACAGTCCTGGAATTGGCCCTGACTCTCCCATCTCTAGGGGACCAGAGACTGAGTTCCAGACAGGTCCTGGGAGAAAGGGGGCTGCTGACCAGTAGTATTGCAAGGAAGATACAGAACTTTACTCCTATCATCACCCTAGAAGACTCCTTAGAGGAGGTGTAGGATGAGGGTTGGTAGCAGCAAAGGGTGGCTAAAGGGATCTGTGGGAGGGAGGAAGGAAGGACCACACCTAGAGAGAGGGAGGAGTCAGCAAGGGGCGGGGGGGAATTAGCCAGTCAAAAGGATCAAATTCCTCCAGGGTGAACTCTGAGATAGGTTCTAGGGATTTGCGGCACAGAAAGCCCGAGAAAAGGGAGTCAGAGACGAAGACTCTGTCACTCCACCTACACGTGGCCCAGGTCCTCTGGGAGAGAGTCCAGCAGGCAGCAGAACCAGCGGGAGCCGCCTCCTTCAGGGCCCCCACCTTTCTGCCCCTTCTTGCCCCTCAGTGCCTGCTGGAAAGCCAGACAGGGGGAGAAGACGATGGAGCCAGACAGGACTCAGATAAAACTTGACCCCAGGTGAGTGAGGGTAGCAGGCCCAGAGCCAGGAGTCAGTTGCTAAGCCGTGGAGGCCCCTATCTCATTGGACTGTCCCTCCCTCCCTCTTAGGTCCTTTGGCTCCCAGGACACAGAATGAGGCAGACTAATAATGGTTTGGCTGTCCCCAAGGTCCTGTGGGTTTGGGCCAGTGTGTGATCTTTCAGAGCCTTGGTTTTGTCCCTCAACTGGGAAGAGAAAAGTCTCAGAGGTAGGGGCTGTGAAGGGCATGCACAGAGCCCCATCCAGCTGTGGACTCACCCCTGGTGCTAAGGGTCCTCTCTTTCTGTGAGACTCTGTTCTTTCTCTATTGTCAGCCACTGGACTGCTGCCCCAGTGGAAGTGGAGAGAGTGAACTGTGGGCCCTTTGGGCACCTAGGCCTATCCTGCCCCTGGCCTAGGCGGCACCTGCCTTACACACTAGCCTGGGCCAATTTCCTCTAAGAATCAGGCGCCAAGGGGAAATGTACAAGCAGCCCAAACTCAGGAGTGTTTGCGGGAGTGTCAAATAACTGATGTTCCTTCTGGTCCCTCCCCGCCTCCCCAGTCCTCATATTCTGAATGTAGGTTGGTGTCTCTACAGGTACACGGCAGATCTTCTGGAGGTGCTGAAAACTAATTTCAGCATCCCCTCTGCCTGCTTCTCTCTCGCTCCCACTGCTGCCCAACTTCTGAGAGGTAAGTCAAGGCCCCTCCCCAGAGAGAACCAAAAGGAGGACATGAGCACCCCGGCAGGAAGCTGGGACAGCTGAGGGAAGCTGAAGACAGGTGGTCCTGAGCTGGCCAGCCTGGAGAGTATCTACATATCATGGTTAAGGCCTTGGGGAAGAACAACCCCTTAAGGAGCCAATAGGCCAAAAGAAGGGCATGACCACCTAGCCAGGGAGACACAGCTGCATGTTGGGCCTCCCACAAACCCCAACCTCAAAGCTCATTCAAGTTGGGGACGCTGGCTTGGAGCATTTTTCAAATCCCAGAGCCATCCAGGGAATCGAGATGGTGCCGAAATGATGCAAGACCCAACAAATCCCCTAGGGGACTGTATAAGAGCTGCTTTGGGAAAGGGTCTGCATCATTCTAGAGGGGTGGTTATTATGAATAATGTTCTTAACACTTAGGGGAACCTGTACAAATACTCTGACAGTGTTGGACAACTAGATCTTATACTGAATCGCTTTTGAACGTGAAAAGCCATTTATTTCCTGGCCACCTAAAATATGACAACCAGATGACCCCAGCACCGTTATAGCAAATGTGGCTCCCGTCCATATTTTATTTTGTCTTCCTACGGCATGATTAACCACCTCTCAGACTTTCATGAATAGGAGTCTGTGTCTCTATGGAATCCTTACTGTTTTTTCCCCAGCCTCCTTCTTGATGTCGTCACCTCAGTGCACAGACTTTCCGAACAACAGGATGTGGTCAGTGTGGATTAGAAGGCAGACACGGGCATGTGCTTGGACAAAGCTCAGCCTTGTTTCAGAGCAAATAACAACTGCTGGGGTGTCCAGAGAGGCTTTGCAGCTGCTGTGGGGTTTGTGCCAGTACGTAGCTGCCGCGTCCGGCTCCAGGAACCTCTTGTTCAGAGTGCGGCTCTTCCCTTAGATGAGCAGTTGTCAACCAGAGGCAATTTTGTCCCCCAGGGAACTTCTGGCAATGTCTAGAGACAGTTCATTTGCCACAGCTAGAGGGTGCTATTGGCACCTGGTGGGGAGAGGCCAAGGATGCTGCCTGAATACAAAGGAAAGCCCCCCACAGCAAGGAGTTGTCTTGGCCAAAGTGTCAATAGCGCTGAGGTTGAGAAACCCTGCCTCACACAGTAAAAATCGATCTCACATGGCTTTGCCGCGGAATGTGCGAATGGGAGCACCAAAGATGTTCAAAGTAGGGAGACCATACTGGGTCCGGTAGTCTTGCGAGCTGCCTGTTTGCGGGGGGGAGGGCGTGGAATGTCGGAACGGGTAAGCAAACTGGAGAGTGGAGAGCAGGCAGTGGGCACTGCTGAGGTGGTGGTGGAGGCAGAATGAGCAGGCAGATTCTCCACACACTGAGGAGCTTGATCTGGCAGGATTCCAGGTCGCTGGTGAGGAGGCAGAGGACAACTGAGAGGGCTGGACAGGTGAGGTGGGGCCTGATGAGCGGCAGGCAGAGAAGTTGTACTTTATCCTGTGGAGAGAAGGAGCCAGTGAGGGCTCTAGACTGGGAGGGGCTAGAGAGTGCTTCAAGGTAATTAATCAGTAATCAGGATGGACTTCAGGGAAGAAGAGCCTTGAGAAGCAGGGGCGTAAATTGGAGGTTATTGCCCCAGCCCAGCATGAGGAATGAGAGTCTGAGCCAGAACGGTGTCAGGGAAAGGAAGGGAAGTTTGGAAGACAAAGGTTATCTAAAGAAAGAGCAGGCAATCTGGTCAATACCGATACAAGGTGAGCGAAGGAAAAAGAGACCGTGACGGAAGCGAAGGAAAAAAAGACCTGGGGAGCTGGGCAGGGTGATGACATGACACTAAGAGTCAG
Organism: Panthera leo; assembly: GCF_018350215.1. NCBI lineage: Eukaryota > Metazoa > Chordata > Mammalia > Carnivora > Felidae > Panthera > Panthera leo. Next base: position 71,559,900 of record NC_056687.1, read on the forward strand.
GAAGCCAGGAAGAGGCACCCACTGAGGATGTGGCAAGAACCCTTCCTCCTCTGTTAGTAAACCGTTGCTCCTTAAATTCGATGCCATTTAAGAAAAAGCTATTTTGGAAGAACTGTGGAAACTTTCAGTAATCTGGGTTTTTTTAATGTTTATTCATTTATTTTTGAGAGAGAGAGAGAGAGAGAGAGAACACAAGCAGGTGAGGAGGCGGGGGACACGGAATCTGAAGCAGGCTCCAGGCTCCGAGCTGTCAGCACAGAGCCTGATGGGGGGCACAAACTCATGAGCTGTAAGATCATGACCTGAGACGAAGTTGGACGCTTAACCCAATGAGCCACCCAGGTGCCCCCAATAATCTGTTTTTGAAATGCCTGTGATATGACTGCAATTGTAATCCCTACAGGATTTTTTTTTTTAATGGGCTGATCCAAACATTTATGTGAAAGAGTGAAGGGCCAAGAAAAGCAAGACAATTTTGAAAAAATGCAAGGAGCGTACCTGCCCTCCCAGGGATTAAGGCTTACAAGAAGACTAAGCCATGAGGCAGTAAGTGCAAGGGTCCAAACAAGTGGAAAATGGAACAGAACAGAATGCCCAGAAAGAGAGCCCACTGGGGAATGTGCTCTATGACAGGACATTACACACCTCAGCGGACAGAATGGACTCTTCAAGAAGTCACCTGGACTATGTATCTGTCCCTATTGCAATATAGCTCCAAAGTATCTTCAATCCACACAGCTTAAATACCTAAATGTAAAATGCAAACTTTTTTACAAAAGAAAACACAGAAAGGTATCTTTATGATTGGAAGTAGAGAATTTCTTAAATAAAACACAAAAAAGCACAAATGATCATGGAGATTGGCTACATAAACAAACAAACAAACTTCTATATAACTATAAACACTATAAACAATGCTAAAAGCCAAACCATAGACTGGGAGAAGATATTTTCAAGCCCTAACCAACAAGGGATAAGTAGTCAGTATAAGAAAAATTACCCAATAAAAGTTGTGTAAAATATGTGAACGGATAGCTCATAGCAGAAGAAACACTAATGACCAATAAATATACAAAAAGATATTCTATTTTGTTAGGATTTAAGGAGCCCTGAATTAAACAATAGCACGTCATTTGACTACAATGAATTTGAGGTAACAGTGAGCACTTGTGGGCTGCTGGTGGGAGTATAATGGGGACAACCACTGTGGAGACTGATTAGCTCTCTACAACACTGAAGATGCTCATCTCCTCCAGCCCAGAAATTCTGATTTTAGGTGTATGCATAAAGGAACTGTCCTAGGGGCACCTGCATAGCTCAGTCTGTTGAGCATCCCACTCTTGATTTCAGCTCAGGTCATGATCCCAGGGTCTTGGGATCAAGCCCTGCATTGGGCTCTGCCTTGAGTATGGAGCCTGTTTGGAATTCTATCTCCCTTTGCCCCTCTCCCTGGCTCACTCTCTCTCTCTCTCTCTCAAAATGAATGAATAAATAAATAAATAAATAAAATAAGGGAACTCTCCTATATGTGCTAAGGAGACATGTCCAAGAGTACATATTGAAGCATTTGTTTATCATATGAGAATAATATCATGAAAATAATGTTGTGTGGAAAAAAGCATTTTGCAGGATGATGCCATTTATATAGATTTTTTATTAATTAATTAATTTATTTATTTATTTATTAAGTGGGTTTCACACCCAGTGTGGAGCCCAACACAGAGCTTGAACTCACAACTCTGAGATCAAGACCTGAGCTGAGATCAAGAGTGGGAAGCTTAACCAACTGAACCACGCAGGCACCACCATACAGATTTTTTTAAATACAAAGCAATATAGTATGTTGAATATGCACATACGTTGTGAAAAACTAAAACGTAAATGAAAAAGATATACACTAATTTCAGAACAGTAGTTAGCTCTGAGAGGTGAGGTGCAGAAGGGAAAATGATCCAGGGGGTGTGTACAGGGGCCTTCAGATACATCTGTAATGTTTTTTTTTTTTTCTAAAAATAACTTCTGAGGCAAAATTGGCAATATTGTAACACTCTTTAAAATGGGTTATGGGTATATTCATGTTTGCTCTATTCTCTTTATTTTTGAAATTTTTGTAATTTAATAAATTATTTTAATTTATAAAAAATCATTTTTGACAGGCTGTGATGAGATGTTCGTTTTAAAAGTATAAAATTTTATTATACTATAAAATTATACTATTGTAGTAATATAATATGTATGCACTTTAACCAGGGTGTTTTTTAAAGCTACTTTTTATTGAACAAATACTACATGCCAGGTGCTGTGCTAAGAGGTTAATGAGAGAATGAATAACCTGTCCAAGGTCAAGAGCAAGTAGTAAGTGGAATTTTTCTCTGGACTCTGATTCCAGAGACTGTGTTCTTAACTTCCATGAAAACAAAATGAAAAAATGAAAATAACTTTTGGTTAGGAACTAGCTGGAATTATGGATCATACTCTTCCAAAATTTTAATGTCCTTATATTGTTTTCATTATTAAAAAAAAAAAAAGTAATCTTCACTATTTCAGAGACAGTGGGACATTTGCTAGTTGCTAAAGGTATAATTGTATTCAAAATGGCCAGTTAGACAAGCATTTCCCACAGTGTGTCCCTTGGAGTACTAATCTCAAGTAGTGCTTCATGAACACAAATCTACAAAAATAAGTTTTGTAAAATCTGTATTCTATAACCTCCAGTAGGAAATTAACAGTGTAAATCAGATTAAAAAGTTGAGTATGGGAAGAAACAGGTTTAATATTGTTTAAGGCATTTCCACAAATCCTTTGGCCATAGAACACTTTTGTCCCATAATATCTGTTAAGATGCGAAAAAATAAGATCGGGGACGATCTTCAAAGAAGATATATGAGTTTCATGGAGAGCAGGAGCTCTCTTTCTTAGCTTTTGTGCTGCAGCAGTGGATACAAGAGCCTGCAGATGGCACAAGTATGAGAAAGAATATAAAGTGCCGAAGCCAGCAGTTAGAAGAGATTGCAAAAGCATTTGGGTACTGAACAGTCAGAATATGCCCCCAACCCACCTTCATAAACTGAAACAACTTTTTAGGGTTGCATTGGATCATTTATAGCACTCCACATTCCTTTCCATAGTCATGTGAACACACACCAAGAGTCAATGTGGGCCTAGCCAGAAACCCCTGGATTGAAATCCCAGCCCCATAACTTCCAGGTTGTGTGACCATGGCCAAGGTGCTTGACTCTCTAAGCCTGGTTTCCTGGAAAAGGCTATAAAAAGGGGATGATCCATAGGAATTCTCATGGGGTTATTTCTTTCATTCAACAAATAGCCACAGTTGCTGTTCCAGGCACTTAGAGATGGAACAGAGAACAAACAAGCTTGACAAAGTCCCTGCCTTCTTGGAGTTTACACAGTTGGGGGAGGGGCGCAGGAGAAGGCAGCAGAAAATAGGCAAGTAAATAAATATGTAAATAACTTCACCGTGAGAGGCAAATGGGGACAATAGCACACTCAGAGAAGGCTGGCTGAGAAGGGGCATTTGAGCGGAGAGCTCATGGAGGAGAAGCCAGCCACTGGCAATACAGGGAGAAAAGCTGAATGGGCAGAAACCAAGTGCTACCAAGTTCTGGAGGTGGGCACAGCTTCTATGGCTATTGGGAGGCTGAAGGAGGGGTAGGGAAATCCCAAACCTCAATAAACAGAGAAGAGTTGAGCTGATGTTTGAGATTGGAAAACACAGGGTGTGGGAGAGGATGAGGGATCAGTGCCCGAGACCTAGGGACAGAGGTCAGGAAGGGGACCGTGGTTCTGGGCGTCAAGGTGGGGCAGATTTTCAAGGAGGAGGGAGCAGTCAAGACAGTTAAGACTGGGAAAATTAAAAAAAAAAAAAGTGGTGGGGGGGCGGGTGGTGCATCAGGGTGGCTCAAGTGGTTAAGGGCTGATTTCGGCTCAGGTCATGGTCTCATTTATGACCATGGTTCGTGACCAGATTCCTGAGTTTGAGCTCTGCTTCAGGGTCTGTGCTGACAGTTCAGAGCCTGGAGCCTGCTTTGGAATTTGTGTCTCCCCTTCTCTCTGCACCTCCCTAGTTTATTATCTGTCTCTGTCTCTGTCTGTCTCTCAAAAATAAATAAACAAAAAAAAAAAAAAAAGAAGAAGAAGAAGAAGAAGAAGACAGTGAAGACTGGGAAGGGCTTTGGCCTTGAATGGCTTTTGAAAGGGCTCTCCCTGAGCTGGTGAGGACAAGGTCAAGGAGGGGTGGGGAAGTCAGGCCCTGAGCGACCTCCAGAAGTGACTTACCTTTCCAACAACGGACCTGAGCTTTTAGAAATCTACTGAATTAATTTTGGTATCTGCCTATCTGGACTTTATCTTTTGTGAGTATTTTTTTTTTAACATAAATATTTCCGTTGTAAAAAATAATTCAGATTCAGTAAATCTGAAAATCCAGAAAAGTAGAAGGAGGAAGAGCCATCTATACTCCCGCCACTCAAGAGACAGGCACTGCAAATACCTTGGTGTTAGTTCCCCCCCCTTTTTTTTTTTAATGTTTTATTTATTTTTGTGAAAGAGATAGAGAGAGAGATCACAAGCGGGGGAAGGAAAGAGAGAGAGGGAGACACAGAATCCAAAGCAGGCTCCAGGCTCTGTTGGAGCTGTCAGCACGGAGCCCCACATGGGGCTGGAGGAACAGTGAGGTCATGACCTGAGCCAAGGTTGGCCGCTTAACCAGCTGCACCACCCAGGCCCCCCCAGTGTTAGTTCCTTTTTCCATGCTTTTATTTAGCATTAGTTGAAATCATGCCATACCTCCAATCTTATGTCCTGTTTTTAGAAGCATGACATCATATGAGTTTTTTTCACATTATTATATATTTGACAAAATGTGCCCTTTTAAAAAAACATAGTTTTGTTATAAAATACAGATTTGTTATTGAATAATTGAAAACGATAGAAAAGAAGGGAAAATTCACCTATTCTTGTCACCCAAAGACAGCATATTTAATATTTTCTTTTAATATTTCTAGGCATTTTTCTGTGAAATGATTTTTTAATGTTTTTATTTTATCAATGTAGTATGTGAACATGGTTAAAATTTCTAATAATACACAAGCGCTACTAATGCAAATCAATCAGTCCTCTGCTCTATCCATTCTCATTTCTAGTCTTCCTCCTTTTTCAGCTAATGGTTCTTCTGATAGTTACCTTCCGATCACCCATACGTGCACACCATTGTTTCCCGGAGGATCAATTTTGGGCATCAACTGTGGCTGCCTCTACGATACATAAGGCTTTAGCACACACAGCACGGACCTTCTCCCATTCTCTCCATACAATTATCTTAATATTTTTGGTTGGTTATCTTTCTAGATTTACTATCCATTTAGTTTATTTCTTATTCTGCCAACCAGGGCAGTATTTCTTGATTTTCCATTTTGTGAGATAAAGATATTAGTGCCCCACTCTTTCTTCCAACTCTTTTCTACCTTTCTCTCCCCAAACATGGTTATAATTTTACTGGGCTAATTTTGCAATCTTCTTTGCTGACATAAGATTTTTTTAGGTATAAGTTACATATAGTAAAGGACAATGATCTCAAGTATGTAATATGATGCATTTTTACTTATGTGTAAATCTGTGAAACCAGCATCTCGGTCAAGAAAATGGAACCTTCCAGCATCCAGTAGGGTCTTTCGTGCTCCCTCCTTAGTTCATATGCCTTCTAATACCACTATTCTTTTTTTTTTTTTTTTTAATTTTTTAAAAATGTTTTTATCTTTGAGAGAGAGAGAGAGAGCACTAGTTGGGGAGGGGCAGAGAGAGAGGGAGACACAGAATCCAAAGCAGGCTCAGGGTCTGAGCTGTCAGCACAGAGCCCAATGCAGGGTTAGAACTCAGGAACGGCGAGATCATGACCTGAGCTGAAGTTGGACACAACCGACTGAGCCACCCAGGCGCCCGCCTGAGACCACTATTCTAAACTCTACCTCCTCTATGGATCATTTTTCCCTATTCCTCAATTTATATAAACAGTTTACCAAACAGTATGTACTCTTGTGTCTGGCTTCCTTCCCTCACCATTATGTTTTTAAGACTGATCCATTCTGGGGGCGCCTGGGTGGCTCAGTCGTTTGGGCGGCAGACTTCGGCTCAGGTCATGATCTCACGGTCCGTGAGTTTGAGCCCCGCGTCGGGCTCTGTGCTGACAGCTCGGAGCCTGGAGCCTAGAGCCTGTTTCGGATTCTGTGTCTCCCTCTCTCTGACCCTCCCCCATTCATGCTCTGTCTCTCTCTATCTCAAAAATAAATAAACGTTAAAAAAAAAAAAATAAGATTGATCCATTCTGTTGCCTGTATCAGTAGTTTATTCTTTTTAATTGCTGTGTGATATTCTATTATGGGAATGTATCACAATTTGCAATTGACCTTTGAACAACATGAGTTTGAACTGCATGGGTGCACTTAACACAAGGATTTTTTTTTCACTTTATTTATTTTGAGAGAGAGAGAGAGATAGAGAGCCAGGGAGGGGTAAAGAGGGAGGGAGGGAGAGAGAGAAAGAGAGAGAGAGAATCCCAAGGAGGCCCTGCACTGTCAGGACAGAGCCCGATGTGGGGCTCAAACTTAAGAACCATGAGATCATGACCTGAGCCGAAACCAAGAGTAGGATGCTTAACCAACTGAGCCACCCGGGCGCCCTTATGAGGATTTTTTTCAATAAATATATGTATAGTAGTGCATATATATTTTTTCTTCCTTATGATTTTCTTCATAACATTTTCTTTTCTCTAGGTTACTTTATTGTAAGAATACAGAATATAATACACATAACATACAAAATAAGTGTTAATTAACTATGTTATCAGTAAGGCTTCTGGTCAACTGTAGGCTATTAGTAGTTAAGTTTTGGGGAAGACAAAAATTATACGCAGATTTTCAACTGTGCATTGTTCAAGGATCAACTGTATTTATTTGTATTCTTGTTGAATCAATATGAGCTATTTCCAGTTTGGGCCATTATGAATAATGCTGCTCTGAGCATTCTTCTGGTGATTTTAAGCACTCATTTCTATTGAATAGGTGTCCAGAAGTGGAATTTCTGTGTCATAGGGTAGGTTTAGCTTAAAGGCATACTACCAACTGCTTTCCAAAGTCATTGTGCCACTCCCAGCTGAAATATATGAGTTCCATTTTTTCCTTATCCTCATCAGCACTTGGAATCATGAGTCCTTTTAATTTTAGCCTTGTTGGTGGGTATATAATGGCATCTCGCATTTGTATTACCCTGATAACTGTTGACATTTAGCGCCTTTTATGCTTCTCAAACGTTGAGGTACTTTTTTTTCGTGAAGTAACTGTTTAGGTCTTTTTTTTTTTCTTCATTTAAAAACATTGTGTTGTCTTGTTCTTACTGATAGGAATTCTTTATATATTACAGATACAAGTCTTTTGTTGGATATCTGTATTGCAAGTACCTTCTCTCAGTCTGAGATTGTCTTTTCATTCTCTTAATGGTTTCTTTCGACAAATGAAAATTTTTAATTTTAAGAAAGTCCAATTTATCGATTTTTAAACTTATGGGTAGTGCTTTTGGGTCCTATTTTAAAAGATCTTTGCCTAGCTCAAAGTCATGAAGATATACGTCTCTGTTTTCCTCTAAAAAATTTATTGTTTTAACTATCACATTTAGGTGTTTTTGTATGATATGAGGGAGCAGCCAATGTTCTTTTTTATCCCCCAAAGGATATCCAGATAACCCAGAACTCTTTCTCAAAAAAAAAAACCACTCTTTTCCCCATGAATTGTAGTGGAAATTTTGTCGTAAATCAGATAACCATATATGTGGGGTCTGTTAATGCATTTTTTTTTGTTTTTTTGAGTGTTAGTAAGTTATTACTCTTCTCAAGAATTATTACATATTCTTTACAAAGATTTTTTTTATGGCACAAATTTTTCAGATCTCGATAATTAATATTCATTTAGGTACTTTATTTAATAATTCCAGTATTGTTGGGCACTTGAGTTGTTTATAACTTGGGGCTATTAGTCAATATATTATAAACATTATCTTTTAATGGAACAAAAATAATATATCACAGTTATTTTGCTCTTATCTGACGACTAAGCAGATTGACTCTTTTCCCACATGCCCTGAACTGTGTTAATATCTTTTTCCATTTATTTGCAAGTGTCCTGTTTTTGTTATCAGTTCTCTTTATCTAATAAAGATCTTAAACTTGAGTACACATTTATTAAAAAGCTTTTTCCCTCAGTCCGTTTGCTGTCTATTTCTTTTAAACACTTAGAAAGAAGTTTACACACTTTATATTAAATTTGACCATCATTCTCTTTGTGATTTCTCAGATTACTCCTAAGCTTAAGAAGGTTTTTCCTCTCCAAAGTCTTCATGAAAATACAATTCTCTCTCTTTTTTTTCTCTCAATTTTTCCAGTTTGATTTTTTTTCTTTCTTTCTTTTTTTTTTAACTTACATTCAAATTAGTTAGCATATAGTGCAACAATGATTTCAGGAGTAGATTCCTTAGTGCCCCTTACCCATTTAGCCCATCTCCCCTCCCACTACCCCTCCAGTAACCCTCAGTTTATTCTCCATATTTAAGAGTCTCTTATGTTTTGTCCCCCTCCCTGTTTTTATACTATTTTTGTTTCCCTTCCCTTATGTTCATCTGTTTTGTCTCTTAAAGTCCTTATATGAGTGAAGTTATATGATTTTTGTCTTTCTCTGACTGACTAATTTCACTTAGCATAATACCCTTCAGTTCCACCCACGTCGTTGCAAATGGCAAGATTTCATTCTTTTTCATTGCCGAGTAATACTCCACTGTATATATATATATATATAGCACATCTTCTTTATCCATTCATCCATCGATGGACATTTGGGCTCTTTCCATACTTTGGCTATTGTTGCTAGTGCTGCTCTAAACATGGGGGGGGGGCATGTGTCCCTTTGAAACAGCACACCTGTATCCCATGGATAAATGCCTAGTAGTGCAATTGCTGGGTCACAGGGTATTTCCATTTTTAGTTTTTTGAGGAACCTCCACACTGTTTTCCAGAGTGGTTGCACCAGCTTGCATTCCTAATCCTGTTTGATTTTTAAAGACATCCCTTTAATCTATCTAGAATTATCATGATATATGACAGACTTAATGGGTATCTCCATGAGTGTTTGAAGTACTCGTTTTTGTTGTAAAGGGTAAAATCATATTTAAAAATCCTCTGATGTTTATATTTTAAAAGTTTTGAAGAGGAGAAGGTAAAGTCTTTTTAGTAAAGGACTGCAACGAGTTTTTTAATGTCCAAACCTTGCAGGGCCTTCTGGAACAGTATCCAGAGAGATAACTGAGGAAGAGGCAGCAGAGCTAAACAGTAACAGCAAAGTCAAGCCAGTAGTTGAGTCACTTAGTATCCTGACTAAGCGGAGGTGGGTGGAGGAAGGGCTGGGTAGGAGGACAGAAAAATAGCAAAACCCTGTCTTTTATGGCCTGTGATAGAAAAAGTTTACTACTGACTTTACAAGTCCAGCTTGGGAGCTAGAGTCTAAGGGCCACCTCCCCCATGCAGGTCCTCTGGATTGGTCATTCGACCTAACTGTGGTCAGAGGTGAAGGGCCTCTTCTGGATAAAGCAACAGAGAGAAAAATGTGTGCCCTAAAATAAGAGCAACCAGGATCAGCGTGGTATTTTTTGACAGATTCATCCTTGTCCTGGTTGCTCCTTGTGGTGGCACCAGGCATGGCTGATCCAGATGACGACTCAAGCTTTTACTGTGGTGTGGCCTCCTTCCTCCCTGCTTTGGTTTCATCTCTCTGAGCTGACCTCAGTCATCAAAACGTAGGGTGGACCAGCCAATGTCTTCCTCCTACTTTACTCCCAATGCACTGGGACAACAGACTGGGCTCTGGCAGTCTTCTTTTCCCCCTTCTTCCTCTCATCAAGACAGGTGGTGGGAAAGAGGGTCAACCAACTAGGGAAGAGACTTAAGATAAATGAGGGTCAAAGCTTAGTCACCAAAACACAGAACCATTTTTTTTAAAACTAATTGTTGCACAGATGAATCACGTAGTCAGAAGCATGTATCGTGCTGATAATGGTTTTTCCTGTTAGCAAAAGTGAAGCCGGAGGAGTTTCACCAGTATTTTTCAAAATGTTTGTTATCCTCTGACCATTACCAGGTGAGCTTGTTGAAAATGCAGATTTCTGGGTCCATCCCAGATCTATTAAAGCAGCATCTCTGAGGGTGGGACCCAGACATCTAATTTTTAACAACGCCTCAAATGACTGCAAGAAACATTAAAGAGAGCTACTGGACCACATTGAAGACTAATTATGAGGCCAACACGAGCCAAATGTCCTTGGAGTCTTTACTTGTATCCGTTTCTCTTTTGTTAAATTCCCATCCTAACGTCCCAGTTTCGTGACATAATTTTGAAGTCAAATTTAAACGGCTCTAAAGTATATACCATTCATTACATTCTGCTTTAATTATAATGTTAATTGGTCCATGTTTGCTAACATGACACCGTTTACTGGAAGTAGTAAAGTTGAATAGGCCCTGCCAACCTCCTAATTCAAAATTTTTGCTCGTTATGTAAAAACTTGTTTGGTGTCTATATCCTTGTTGAGGTAAGCCTTACCATACCTAGAATCATCTGGTCTGGTCTCCCATCCATTCAGAAGAATGACTACTTTTTAGCTACATGCTCAGGTCTAAGAAAATGCCATTCTTCTGCATGGGCCGAAGCCTAGACCAGATAATTCCAGATATGGTAAAGCAATTTAGATCCAAGTGAGAAAGCCCACACCTTCTGCCCCTCATCCCTGGTCTTTAGTTAACAAGAGTCTGCCTTCTCTTTCTACTTTAGCCTTGGGCCCTGCAGAAATTGCCCTCACAGTCATTATGACTCTGCTTGCCCTGGGCTCGGTCACCATCTTCGTGGAGGATGCTGTCTACCTGTACAAGAACACCCGTTGCCCCATCAAGAGGAGGACTTTGCTCTGGAGCAGCTCTGCACCCACGGTGAGGGCCTTGTAGCTGCCCTTTGGGAGGGACTAAACAAGAGACAGGAACCGTTCTGGGAATTCCTCTAAACTCAGCATTTCAAGCCAGCAAAGGGTTGCCTGCCTCTACCCACTTAGGATGGGGGTTTGTAATGCAATCTCCATTTGTGGTCAGGACACCCCACCTGGGTCAACAGGCAGTGGGACACAGCTTGAATTCTTGAGTTCTTTGAATTCTCAGAGACAGCTAGAGAAACTGCTCACCCCACCAGCAGCCCCACTCACTACCTCCCCACCACAGTATCATTGTTAAAAGCAAGCTTCCTTCCTACACAGGCAAGCAGTGGTTCCTCAGACGGGAGGGAGGCAAAGAATTTTCTTTCCCATGGGGACAACTCAACTCTATCCTTGCATTATAGACCTTTATAACCCACTCTGATAGCCATTGTGTAGGTCTCTGACTTGTTCCTAGGCCATAAGATTAGACTTCCGTTTCCTTGTGGTAAGGTCTGTGTGTGTGTCTGGAGCGGAGAATGGAGCCCTTGAGGTCCTTTTCTAGCAGATGACACCTGCCTGGGCCATCTCAAGTCATCAGAGATGCTCTAGTAACATGTGGCATTGAAAAGGAAGGGCTGGATCTTGATCCAGTTCCTCCCAAGGATGAACTCACCTACTCCTACTCCGGGGATATGGGATGAGACAGTCTTCAAAATGACATTTTGACTTACAGTGACCAGCTGTCTCTAACCCTAGATACAGAAGGAACTGACTACTAAATTAAAAAGAAAAATTAGTTGATTTGATTGTTCTTCCAGATGGCCACTTTTAAGTAATGCTGCCTCATGTGTTCGGGTTTTGCTTCCTTGAGCTTTTGCCACAAAAATTTGAGAGGGTGAGCACAAAGACTCCCTTCTTGCCCCAACCAGCTTCTTGCTTGTCTTCAAGCAGGTCGTGTCTGTGTTCTGCTGTTTTGGTCTCTGGATCCCTCGTTCCCTCATGCTTGTAGAAATGGCCATAACTTCGTGAGTGTCCTGCCCCTCCCCCAGCTCTGAGGTGGGTACCCTTTTGCTCCCCACTCACCCAGGACTCCAGAGTCTGCATCTTCTTTTATCCCCTATCCCTTCCATAAATCCCTGCAAATCAACTGATCATGAGTCTAGCCCCTTTCAACTTGTGCTAATCCGGGTCTCTTGAACTTCTGGTTTTCTTCATCTTCAGTCACCATTTTGTTCACATAGGTTCAAATTCCCCTCTTCCTCAGCCCCTGGACCCTGTCCTCTTCCTCTTGCTGGCTCACACATTCCAAATGCCTGGTCCCTACTGGACCCCCTCAGTGAGCCCCACCTCTCCTTCACCCTTTGTAGTGTATATGTCTTTGGCAACAGAGAGGTATCCCCTTACCTGGCCACCTCCCCCTCTGTGAAGCTCACCTCTACTCCCACTCCAGGTTTTACTCAGTATGCTTTTACCTGCTGATGCTGGTCATGGTGGAAGGCTTTGGTGGGAAGGAGGCAGTAATAAGGACACTGAAGGACACTCCAATGATGGTCCACACTGGCCCCTGCTGCTGCTGCTGCCCCTGCTGCCCCCCACTCATGCTCACCAGGTAAGGTGGGAGGGAGAGGCAGAACTGAGGAACAGGTTAGCCTCTCTCTTCACTCTCACAAGAGTCTCTGTGGCTCCCTCAGCCCTGCTTCAAGCCTCTTGGAATCAGGTTTGTATGGGACAGAGCCAGTGGCAAAAGGGCGGGCATCCCGCAGCCAGCACCCACACATTAGGCACCCACCCAGGGGTGAGGGAAGCAGAGGAAGGAGAACTCCAATTTCCATCACTTAGGCTCACTGCTGCCCACACACTTTATCACACTGGACTTTGGGCTACTTACTTGTCTCTTATGCCCATTTTGGTTAAAGAGGTTGGGGTCAACTTTCTGATAGTCCTTGCTCAAAGGGCAGCATTCTGGTCAGATGAGTGGGAGGCAAGAAGAAGGTTCCCAATGCTCTCGACATTCTGGCTTCTTCCTACGTCCCCATCCATTTAGCCATTTTGGTGTCTATTATGACAGACAAGCTTCAGCCCAGGATCCCAGTGAGGGAGCTGGAAGGTCTTCTTGAGGTGGACACTTTATGGGTTCATGTTCCCAACCCTCTTCTTCCTTTAGGAAGAAGCTTCAGCTGTTGATGTTGGGCCCATTCCAGTATGCCTTCTTCAAGATAACACTGAGCCTGGCGGGCCTGTTTCTCATCCCTGATGGCATCTATGACCCAGCAGATGTAAGCCAGGAGTAAGGGGCAGCAAACTCTAAGACTCAGTTCCTCTGAGCTCTAAAAGGAATAGTTGGAGCCAACATCCCCTGATCCAGGGCTCCACAGACAGGGTAGTCCCGGCAACAGTGTGGCCACAGAAAAGGTAGAGGCTTGGACTCTGGTGGGGAGAGGAGAGTGGAATAGGCCAAGGCTTTGGGGCTTTTTATTTATTTTTTATTACCTTTCCCACCATGGAAGAGGAGAAATAGAAGGAGAAAAGGACTTGCCTTCCTCACTGACTACTTTCTGATCTGCCACCAGATTTCTGAAGAGAGCATAGCTCTGTGGATCAACACTCTCCTCGGTGTGTCCACCCTGCTGGCCCTCTGGTCCCTGGCCATCCTTTTCCGTCAAGCCAAGCTGCACTTGGGCGAGCAGAATATAGGAGGCAAATTTGTTCTGTTCCAGGTAACTAGAATTGGGGTTAGGAGGTGAGACTAATAAAGGCAAAGAGCGGGTCCGGGAATCTTGTTAAGCCTAGGTTTCCGGTGAGACCTGGAAAAGGATCCCTGCTCCTTCGCAGTTTTTGCTTTTCCTGTGCTGTAATAGTTTCCTAGCGCTGCCCTAACAAAATATCACAAACAGAGTGGCTTAAAACAACAGAAGTGTATTGTCTCATAGTTCTGGATGCTAGAAGTCCAAAATCAAGGTGTCAGCCAGGCCACGTTCCCTCTGAAATCTACAAGGGAGAATTCTTCCTTGACGCCTCCTAACTTCTGGTGCTTTGCCAGCAATCCCCGGCTTGCAGCTGCATCACTGATTTTGCCTCCGTTATGACATGGCATGTGTCAGGGTCTTGTGTCTCTTTTCCTCTTCTTCGAAAGACAACAGTATATTGGAATAAGGACCCACCCTACTCCAGCACGTCCTCATCTTAACTGATGGCATCTAACTACACCAGAACAATGATGCTCTTTCCAAATAAGATCATATTCTGAGGCCCTGGGGGTTAGGACTTCAACATATCATTTTAGGGGACCCATTTCAACTTGTAACAGATGTATTACCAACCTTGAATTCTTCTACTTTTTCTTTTTTCTTTTCTTTTCTACCCAATACTTCCTAAAACTCTGTATCCCACCACCACCACTAGCTTCAGCATTATCATAGTTATGAACTACCTACACCACATGCTAGGCACTTTTCATACATTACATTTGAATTTGCACAACAATCTTTGGAGTCATTATTATTTCTATTTTACAAAGGAGGAAACTGCGACCCAGAGATATTATTGGGCTTCCTCCAAGGCACATATGTATGGGGCTAAAATTTAAACTTAGATCTGACTCCCAAATCTACCCTCCTTCTCATTACATTGTCTCTTCACCTTCACACCTCTTCTGAAAATTCTCTGCAAAGCACATTTGTTCACTTTTTACACTTTCCATTCTCTTAAGCCCAGATAACTTCCACCAAATACAATGACTTTAAATTTTTTTAATTTTTTTAATTTTTTTTTTTTTTGTGAGAGAGACAGAGTACAAGCAGGGGAGGGGACAGAGAGAGAGGGAGACACAGAATCTGTAGCAGGCTCAGGCTCTGAGCTGTCAGCACAGAGCCAGACGAGGGGCTCAAACTCACAAACTGTGAGATCATGACCTGAGCCAAAGTCGGACATTTAACTGACTGAGCCACCCAGGCGCCCATAAATACAATGACTTTTAATCCAATCTTGTTTTCCTTCTCTCCCCATTCTTTCTGTCTCCTTGCTAGGCCCTTCTTCTACTCCCAAGGCATAGTGACTGCTTTGTAGTCAACAGAGTGATTTCACATAAATTCTCATTTGATCTAAGCGGATGCCTCCAAAATGTGAATTTCCAGGCACATGAGAGGTAGAATTGAAGGAGAGGCCAGCAGAGCCTGAAATGGAGTCAGGGACTGAAAGGGCAGAAAGGATCTGGGCCCCAGAAGCACTTAGGGTCATGCCACAGGGTCAAGGCCCTATGATTGCCGAGCCTGCCTGTGATTATTGTGGGACATGCTGAGTCTGTCTTTAAAAGGATGACGTTTCATAAAAGTGCAGTCAGGGAGGGCAAGTACTAAGGCAAATGGTGTTGCTGGAGCCTCTGGACAGAGATTTTCTTTTTCTTTTTCTTTTTCTTTTTTCTCTTATTGTATTAAAATATACATAACATACAATTTGGCATTTTAACCATTTTTAAGTGTACAGTTCAGTGGCATTAATTATGTTCACATTGTGGTGCAATCATTATTAGCACCATCCATTTCCAGAACTTTTTCATCTTCCACACAGAAACTCTGTACCCGCTGAACGTTAATTCCCCATTTCCCATGCTGCCCAGCCCCAGGCATGGCAGAGATTTTTCAAAGGGCACCTTCATGGCTAATTGTCCATCATTCTAGGAGCAGGGATCTCAGATACTTGAGCCAGATGGAAATAGTCTCCTCTAACCATCCATCCTTTTCATCCATCCAGTGCTTGTTAGTATCCGTGGCTGAAATGGGGAAATAAACACGAACCCCCAATCAGTTCTTGTTTCTTGTCTCAAACGTTCATAAAATATTGGATAGAAGACAAGATTGTAATTTGCCTAAAGATCAAAACGCCACAAAATTTTACTCGGGTGAGTTTCAACCCTCTGCAACTGCACAGATCTAAAGGTCAGCCGAGCGTGCAGTGGAAGAGCAAGCACAGCGGTGGGCCAGCTGGCCGCAGTGCCACCGCCGCCGGGCCCAGCCTGCCCTTGTCTCTCCTCTGGTCCACAGGTGCTCCTCATCCTGACCGCCCTGCAGCCATCCATCTTCTCAGTCTTGGCCAACAGCGGGCAGATTGCTTGTTCACCTCCCTTTTCCTCTAAAGTCAGGTCTCAAGGTGAGCACACAGGGATTCCTCTCCCATTCCGGGATGGGCGAGAAGGGAGGGCCAGGGAAGAGCGGACCTTAGAACAGAGGTTGGGCCATCCTGGTTTCTATGCAGAATACTCAGAAATGGATCTCCCAGAAATCCTAGTGAGGCTTTCAGGAGAGAGTGACTTCTCTGACCACACAGAGGAGAGCTATAATCCCAAAGCTTGAGGCCAGCCCTGGTGGCTGACCCAGGAAGCCATGCGCTCAATTGTTAGCTCCTGGGAGAGGAATGGCTGTGGTTTGGAAGCAGAAGGTCATACTGATAAAACACACACAAAAAAGGGTTTAATGTTAGCCTCAGACTGCAGAAGGTAGAGAGCCAAGTTCTGGTTCTGGCTCTACCATTCATCTGGTACGTTATTTACGACAACTTAATATCTCTAGGCTGGGTTTGAGGATAAACTGGAGAAAGTGTTGCTGAACTCATATGCCAGGGCTGCTAGTGGGATACCACCTGTACCATTTAGCATAACCTACATTATATTTCACTCTACACTGCAGTGATGAATTGCCACCTTCTCATACTGGAGACTTTTGTAATGACTGTGCTGACACGCATGTACTACCGAAGGAAAGATAACAAGGTTGGATATGAGCCTTTCCCTTCCCCAGACCTGGATTTGACTTCAAAGCCTGAGGTGGACGGTTTGGACAATGAGCCTGTACATATTAAACGGGCACAAGATTTCCTCACTATCCCTCAACCTTGACCAAATGGGGATGGATTCCATCATCAGCACAAGCTGGCAGATTACATTTGACTATAGGAATGAAGGAGAATTATGGACTAGGATGCAATTATTTTGGATCTTGCCTGGAGAAGGTATTTTAGGTTTTATAATAAACAGGATAGAGTTTAAAACTCTGTAACTGGGTACATTGCCTCTGTGGGTGACACTATTAGCTCTTGAAGCTTGTATATTGAAAGGTCACTCCGAGTTTTCCTAAAGCCAGTGAAAAGGAGGAAAGTATATGGTAGTTTGCCTAGTATAAGAACAGGAGTAGAACTGAACCAGGCACCCCTATGTTTATTGCAGCATTATTTACAATAGCCAAGACTTGGAAGCAACGTAAATGTCTATCAATAGATGAACAGATAAGGAAAGTATGGTGTGTGCATGTGTGTGTGTGTGTGTGTATATACTTATATATACACACACACACACATATACACACACATATATATACACACACACATATATATATGTGGAATATTACATGGCCATAAAAAAGGATGAGATCATGCCATTTGAGACAACATGGATGGGTCTACAGGGTATTATGCTAAGTGAAATAAATCAGACTGAAAAAGATAAATACCATACAATTCCACTCATAAATGGAATAAAATAAATAAATAAACGAAAAGCAGAATTGGAACTATAAATACAAACAACAAATTGATGGTTGTCAGAGCGGAGGGGGTGGGAGGTTGGACAAAATGGGTAAAGGGGACTGGGAGATACAGGCCTCCAGTTGTGGAATGAGTAAGTCACAGGAATAAAAAGCAGAGCATAAGGAATATATAGTTAATGATATTGTGAACACAGTATAATGTATAAACTTGTCAAATCACTAAGTTGTACGCCTAAAGTTAATGTAACATTGTGTGTCAACTAAAAAGAAAAAAAAGAACTCAACCAGGCAAAATAGTACAAACCCAGTGTCCAATAAACCAGGCTTCTGAAGAAGAGATGGAAGCCTGATGGATTCTGAATGACAGATGTGTCATTAGGGCACTGAGGACATTAGACCTCATAGATCTGGACCAGCCTCCCTTTGTGGGACAATAGCTTCTGTGCAAAGCTGAAAAAGGATTTTCCTAATAATATGGTCATGGGACAACTTTGAGGAGACAAATCAGGATGCAAAGGCAAAGAAATTGAGAGCATAGGCAAAAGCCCCAAATATATAACACATGTTACACACATGTATACCAGGTCAAAAACACAGGAAATGGAATATTAGGTAAAACCACTTTGCCTTTATTTGGCTAAATGACAAAGGCCAAAATAACTCTGAACAAATTAGTAACACTCACATAGGAAAACAATATACTGAACACCGATTGAGGAAACGTCCTGTGGGTTGCTGGCACTGGGGATGAGGCTAACATTCATGCCAAGGCCAGCATTTCTTCCCAACATGCCTTTTTCTTTTCAGCATCCTCAATACAGGACAACCCAACTGATCGAGTCTCTGTGTTTAAAACAGTCGGTGCCCCTTAAGAAGGGTGGAAAAACCCTCTTTAAACCTAAAGGGACACAACCTGAGTCATCCCAGTGTTAAACCTAGCACTTTTGTTCTCTACCCCAATCTGAGTATTAACATAAAACTTTGGCAGACAGAAAATCTTTCATTCTTTTAAAGAAAAATTAACATTTAATAATATAATCCCAAGGACATGTTCTACTTATTTGGAAAAATAGAAGCTAGGGACCACTCTTTATCTCATGACAATCTATTCTATGAGAGAAAACAAGAACAATCATTGTATGACTTTGCAAAATACAACCTTTAAAAATACTTATATTGGTAAGCTTAAAAAAAATACCATTAGTTAAAAACATTATTAAGGGAGTATTTTTTCCTACCTGTATTAGTTCAACTTCTGGTGAAAGTGTGTGATGACAGAAAAGGTAGAAGCTATGGCTTTTAGGGAATTAAAGAGAAGCAGCAAAATATAATTGATTTGGAAAGATTTTTGACATGAGATCTAGAACAGAGTCAAAAAGGCAATCGGCTCCAGAAAAACAGAAGCTACCCACAAACCAAGATACTCTGGCAAAGCAAACGCACTGTGAAGAACCACTGTAGAGGGACCATCCAGAAGCTGCTTGACCAGCTGTGTGGTCACAAGTAAAAGAAGAATCTAACTCAGGTGCCGGGTTATCGGCAATCACAAAAAGTCAAAAGTTCTCTTGACCTCCTTCATGTTTTTTCTCATTTAGGATCTTCAGCCTCCTCATATCCCTACCCTTCTTACCTAACTGAGCCTCAGCAAAATAATGGTCTTTGGCTCTAGCTATCAGAAACAGCCACAGTAGTACGAACGATCCATTTCTGTTCCTCGAAAGTTTCAATCTCTGTTCCTCAGTGCTCCTGAGTCTAGTGTAGGAAAAGAGCAAACTTTCTGCCCAGCCATCTCAAGATAACTGCTGGAAGCACCTCCTCGGCACCAACTCCTGAGCATCTGTCTCCATTCTTCGGTCTTACGCACTGTGCTCTGAAGCCAACCAACTTTTAAGGCTCTCCCATCTCTGCTACATTTGGCCTATTGCTTTGTGTGTGGGATTCAGGGAAACAGCTAATTAGAAACTAATATTACCAGTTAATATTAAAATTAATATTCAAAGATTTACAGATCACAGGCATGGTCATGGTAGGCAAACAACTAACTTCATTGAATTAGGCACAATCAAATAATGCATCATCCCAACAGCTTCCTCCCTCCACCCATCCTTGTCCAGCACTTAGGATCACATTTATCCCAAAGAAGCAAATATGCCACACCATAAAAGATTTTGCTTAAAGTCACAATTATTTGAAGATGCACTGGTGTTAGGAGACTGAGACTGTAGTCTTGTCAAAAGGGGCGAGAGGGCTTTCCAAGAACACGTGCATATGCTGGCCCTGGTAGTCTCACAGAGCTTCCCAGCACAGCTGTTATATTCCAAGAGCAGGGAATGTGAAAAAGAGCGCACTGATAGAGCAGAGGAAGAGGTCCCAGGCAGTATGCTTGAGAGGACTGACTGCAGGGAGGAAAACCACATTCTGAGCATCTTCCTTGCCAAATACATTTGGCTAACGTGTACTTTGAGGGAACACATAGGTGAGCCTCAGTAATGACTTCGTCACGTTTCTATACCAGGGAGAATAGTAGGCAAAATTCCCAAAGAAGGAAGACTGAAGCAGAAAAGTTAAAATATGTGATCCTATGAAGCTGGCTAATGCAGGAAAACAGTAACTTGAACTGTTTCAAAAGAAGGATTCTAAGCCAAAGCTCAAGTAAACCAGATTTGATAGCACAAATAGCACTTCATGAGAAGAGTCAGAAATGCAGTTTTCGTAGGCCGTCACGACAACAAGAGATTTCCCTCTCTTTGTGTCTCTACTCTGCCTCTCTGCATGATCAGAATTTTAGGAACCAAGGTAGTCCTGCTGTGCAGGCAGGCAGTGATTCTAGCCTCTGATCCTCAGGCAGAAGAGCAGGTTTTATCACAAAGTATTTAGAGAGGAGACTATGAGATGCTCACAGCCCTAGCACAGGGGCAAGGAAAGATAAAATGTGGTTTTCTAACACTGAAAACATCAAAATTCCACCCCCACAAGGGGTATTTATGAGTGACAGGGTGGGGCCTGGACATAAGCAGTTTTCCCCTGAACCCAGCTACAGGACTATTGAAGATGACAGTCTGCTAGGTCATGTAGCTGTAGAATGCTAGAGGTTTCAAATGAGCTCACACTCAACTGCAAGTGTTAAGCTTCAGCATCTCTGATGGGAAATATAAGTGGTGAATCCCCGTGGGCAACCTAACAGGGGAAATGGCACCATAACCAGCAGGCACACGTGGAGAAGAGAGAGAACCTACCATACTCTTGTAATGTGAACCCATGCTTTGTGGCCTGCTGGAGGGGCAGGGGAGGGAAGTCCCCACCAGCTGCAACTCTCAGAGGAAAAGGAACACTACCTGGAGCACTAGTTCCAGTCAAGAACTTTAAGAAAAAAACAAACAAACAAACAAACAAACAAAAAACCCCACAACTTTCTTAAGAGGGGCAGGGTTCAAGATAAGGCTTCAGAAAGGGGGGTGTTTCCTTACGTTTCTGTGTTTAAATTCTGTGCAAAGTTTCTCCAAATATTCAGTATGGCTTTGAGCAACATGGATTAACAGATCATGTTCAAACTGCAGACATTTACAAAGTACCCTTTGCAAAAAGCTAGGTAATAAGCATTGAAATAGGAGTATCAGGGCCAGGGACTTACTCCTGTCTGGGAAAATTAACCTGAATCGACCCCGTATAGGATTGAGTAGTGCCCCACTCCCCTCCTCAATCACAATAAACCTGAAAGCGTTCCTTCCTTCAAAGGTAGACTGCAGGAATGAGATTGATAAGAGCTCCCAAATAACTGGGCAACAGAATCTTCTGGGAAGATGAACACAGCAGGAAAACCGCAGACGATGCCATGTGGTCTGGTTCCATCCCCATCAGTGTCTTCCATGGACCCCATTGGGTCCAATACGAAACTCCTCAGGGAGTAAGAAAAGTTAGGCTCAGATCTCCTTCTTCTCAAGCCACATTGACACATGTGTCAGCAGTACATTTAGGTGATTTGTGGCCGAGCTTACTCAGCTTTTAGCTTTTTTTTTAAGGACGCCAAAATTATGCTATTTGCCCCTCCCCATGAAATCACTCATAAGCAGGTCATTGCTTGAAGGACTTGGCAAGCCACTTTGCCTCAGAGCAGAAGGCAACACTATAGTGTATCAGGAAGAAAAGGCCTCTGGGTAATACACCACTTCCTTGTGCCCACTCCTCAGGGCAAAAAATCAGTTTTACTTATAACATTTGAAAGACTGATTTTTAAAAAATTACTAAAAATGACAATTTCCTGTCAAGATCACATGAACATAAACAGTAAAGCAAAGTCTGTAAAGAGGGAATATGGATGCAGAACAGGCTTCTAAGGTGTACTCAGCCTCCTTCTTGGTGTGAATGGGTGACGCCTCTTGGAGGATGGGCTGATCCCATCCTAGGTCCTCCTGCCCCAACTTTCTTTCTTTTGTAGCTGTCCTTAGGTTTAGTGTTGGGATCACAATTTGGAATTCAACCGAGAGCTTCCGAAGGTTATGGGACAGAGGGAAGGGAGAGGAAAGGAGGGATGAAAACTTAGTCTTCTTCGTCCTCACTGATGTCATAAGTTGCAGCCTTGTGCCTGGAGAGGTTTGCTGGGGAGGACGGCGGGGAAGTCTTGCCAGAGAAGGGCCATCGGAAAGACGGGGAGGGGGAGCGTTCCCGAGTGGGGCTGCTGCTGGGACTCTGCTTTGGACTGATGGCCTGCAGCATCCGGCCTTTCCCCTCTTTCAGCATATGTTTCTGGGGAGACCAAAAGGTAAAATTAGAAGAAACCTATGGATCCTACTAAATCACCACTGGAGGATCTGCGGCTTCAAATTATCACAAGTGCCCTGTGCAATATCATAAGTAATTGAATAAGCTAGGGGAGGGACACAGCTATAAGTTTAAGTAATTTCCTCCCTAAAGTAGTCCATGCTATGCAACTTATCTAAGGGTTCCCACATGCTATCACTCAATCCTTGACTTCTATGTCAAAGGAATTCTTAAATGGCTACTTGGTCTGCATTCCAGGCTCCAGGCAAAAACAAAGGAACTAACTCAGACAAAAGTGTACCTATTCTAGTTGTAGAGCTCTCTGAAAAGGAAATTCTATATTCTCCCTGAATAATCTATTCTGGTATCAAACAGTCTCACAGTTAGATCCTTCCTGATATCCGAGGGCTTACTTGCTAAATTGCTACACTTCACCTTCTATTTGGCTTGAAAAGACCTTGCTACTCCTCAAGGGCAGAATTCTCACCTCACCCAGCAATTCTGCAGCGGCTGTTTGTAGGGGAGGCAGCTTTCTTTTTACTATTCTTTGTTCTTTCCTTTCCTTTTATTGAAAACTATAGTGTAGAAGTAAGTTGGGCAAGGTTACTTACTTATCACCAGATTTGGACAAAGAGTTGGCAAAATTATTTAGGAGAATATATAACTTCTTTCTATGAACATTTTAAAGAACTTTTTGAGGATAGTCAAAAGATAGTTCTGCCCAATACAAGGGACAAATTAGGTAACTACTTAATGTTGATATCTCTTTCTATAATTCTGTAATTCTTTCCACAGCATGAGAATTCCCTATATTTTCCTAAAATTCCCTAAACCGTCCATCAGGAAAGAACATACCAGTGCTCCTTCTGGACCAAACATTTCCAGGAAACTTCCAATGAATTCTCGGGATTTCTCCTCCCATTTCTGAATGAGGTCAATGCTTTTTTCTTCAACCTTCTGAACAAATTCTTTTGACTTCTCCTCCACATCTTTCACTTTCTTCTTTACTTTGTCAACCCGCTCCTGTAAGTGGTATTTCTTCTCCTAAGTAAAGAAATAATTGTTTTGAGAAATAATACTCACTCTGACCTCCATTCCAAAGGGAAAGAAGAAAATGGTCTGGCACTCTACTGGCACTATTTCCAGCCATGAGAACTTCACTTCGCTCTAATGTATCCCATAGTTCTCTATCATAGTAACATAAAATATACTCTGGATGGTCATCTTATACAAAAATGTGATAACTCAAACATTGTGGAAGCCTAGACTAAACTAAATATATAGAGTGGGCTCAGTAACAGACAGACACATAGCCAAATGCATCCGATTTTTTAGGACAAAACATAAACTTGGAACATAAACATGCCCAACATAACCCAAACCCCATTCTAGATGAAGATGTAAAGGGAACCACAAGATTCTGCACAATACCACCAAGAATTATTGGTTGCAGTAGTGCATCTTTTACTTAGTTTACTGTGCTATTTGTTTTCCCCTCTATCATTGGCTTATTCTATGATTTTAGAAGAGCTATTTATTTTAGTTTTTGGTATCTGGAGGTCTGTTTACTCAGTTGCAAAAGGAAGAGGATACTCTTTGGTCCTACAAGCTTCCCTAAAGAGAAGGGAAAATGGTATGAACCCTCTAGGGATGGGGGGGTATGTTTTGCCAAATGAAAAGTATTTTCGTAATTTCCAGATCACGAAGGGGAAAGGGAATATATTTAGGATTTTTAAACAACTGAACATAGAGATTCTGAAGTAGGTGGTTAGCAACAGCTAGGGCTTATCCGCATAGATAAATCATATTTAGATGAAACCATTTCACCTATTGATAATTCACAGAATTAGAAACAGGTAAGAGAGCACAATAAGCTACTTGTGTCGAAGATAGAGTTAGCAGCTTCCTTCTTTTAAAACCAACTTTATTAAGATATAATTTCCAAATAAAATGTATAGCCATTTGTTTCTTAAAGGCAATATTAAGCTAAGATAAACTTTGCTTTCATAAATCAAATTTTAAAACCTAGGTCCACATGTCCTGAGAAACTGCATGCAAAATGTTGTGTGTCACTATCCACAGAGGGAATAGCTTTCATTAGATTTTCCAAAGACCAACCAAAATAGTAATAATAATAATAATAATAATAATAATAATAATAAATAAAAGGTTAAGAACTACTGTTTTAAATATAATTGATATAGAGGGTATCAGGGTGGCTCAGTTGGTTAAGCATCCAACTTTTGGTTTCAGCTCAGGACATGATCTCACAGTTCCATGGGGTCAAGCCCTCCATCGGGCTCTTCACCAATGGTGCCGAGCCTGTTTGGGATTCTCCCTCTCTCTCTGCCCCTCCCCCATTTGCACACTCTCTCTCTCTCTCTCTCAAAATAAAACTTTAAAAAAATAAAATGTAAATAAACATAATTGATATAAATACTGTACTAGGTAAGTTACATATTTTTATTTATTTATTTAGCTGTACATCTTTATATCAATGTGTTGATAGTAAGCTATAAAGGCAGAAAATGCCTCTGTTTTATTCTCTTTGTAAATAGCTTAGCATAGTGGTATCAGCAAAGAGGCAATCACTGAATTTTGGAGGTGATAATTATAACAGACTGAAAAGAAGCAACTTCAGCTTAGATGAAGTGGGAGGCAAATGTGTGTCCTATCAGGCCATGGAATTCTGGGATGAGGTTGGAACTCACATTGATAAAGCTGACATTGAGCTCCTTTGCCGTGTAGCCCCTCTGTAGGTTCCGTCTGGCATACACATCATAGTCCCGGACAATTCGGGTGATGATGTCTGATGTTGAGATACCTTCTGTCCTCTGTGTTGGAGCAAACATGCCTAATCCAAGAACACATACAAACACTGTGACATTCTGGTTAACTTAGACAGTAGAACTAGATGAAAACTGGGAGCAACACCGTTTTCCTCAAAAAGCAGAATCTGCTATTATTAAGTGAAATCTGGAGATACTGACAGATAGGAGGACTGAATTAAAGGCTAGGGGCAAGGAAAGCAGGAGCTATATGGTCCTAATATTAAGAAAAATATGGGGTGGGCACCTGGGTGGCTCAGTCAGTTAAGCATCTGACTTCAGCTCAGGTCATGATCTCACACAGTTCATGAGTTTGCATGAGCCCCACTTCAAGTGAGCTCGAGTCCCACTTTGGGTGAGTACAAGTCCTGCTTCGGGTGAGCCCCACTTCTCTCTCTTTGCCCCTTGTTCACTTGTGTCCTCTCTCTTTCTCTCTCTCTCAACAACAACAACAAATGTATATGTGTGTGTGTGTGTGTGTGTGTGTGTGTGTGTGTGTGTGTGTGTATACACACACACACATATAGCTGAAATTAAAAGAGATATCAAAAGTAGATGTTTAGACTGAGAATTGATGGATGTCAGAACTATGCTCACCTTAACCTTTTATCTGAAATGAAGTGTGACCGGAAAGTAGATGTTGAATTTCTAAGTATATACATTTTCCTCTGTAAAGTAGATGTTGTTGAATCTCTGTCACTGCCCCTGAAACTCCATAAAGTGAGGATATACATCAGCTTACTCACCTGCTTCCTTAATGTGCTTATAAACATCATCACTCCCAGCAGAAGAATAAGGAATGTCATCATGGGCTACGAAATCAATCTGAAATAAGGAAACTTCATTTAAAACCCAGGATAACTGCCATCAGAAAGAACCAGTAAATACTCTTTCAATAAATACTCTCCCAGACCCAGATAAAGGACAAGGAGAGGCCAGGCCTCGAATGGACTTTTTTTTTCTTTATCTCTCTTTGCTTTGCTTCATACATTCCGTGATTCATTCATAAGCCACCCAAACTAATTATTTATCAATCATAAACATGAAGTTGGCCAGTTTCTATTTTTAACTATTTCTCCTGATATACTGGAAGTGCTACCCTCACACTGCATACCAGTCATCATACTATAGTAAATAGGACTGGAGAATTTGCTGGTGTGTTAGCTAGTGAGTGGAGCCAAGGAAAGAAGAAAGGAAATCTCCCCATCCTCCCAGGTCTATAAGGGTTGGTCAAATAAGGGTTTCTAAAAATATGCAAAAGAGGTTACTTCGTTGTTAGCTGGTTTCTCTCTCAGTCCATGAGATGAGTGGGAATATAAAAATAGCAGGCAAGAGCCCTTTTACTAGAACAGATACATCTATACTCCTGAGAAATGTAAAACTCAAAGCCATAAAAGACCTTTTGGTCTTAGGCTCTATCACTTTACTACTGTCAATACCTCTTGCAACAATGAGAAGAGAACAATGCCACTGGGATCAATAATCTTTCAGACAGACATGCTAACCTTACTTAGTCATTCCTGAGCAGGCCAAATGGCATTTACTAATATAACTGCTAACACAACCATACCCAGTTCCAGAAGCCACTGTAGTATGAACCATGCCCAGGACTGTGTCAGAGACTCTCGGCTAACATCTTGGTTACTTACGGACAATTTATCAGGGGTCAATAGGCAGCAAAGTGAAAATAAGAATAGTGGGCAGGGGCGCCTGGGTGGCGCAGTCGGTTAAGCGTCCGACTTCAGCCAGGTCACGATCTCGCGGTCCGTGAGTTCGAGCCCCGCGTCAGGCTCTGGGCTGATGGCTCGGAGCCTGGAGCCTGTTTCCGATTCTGTGTCTCCCTCTCTCTCTGCCCCTCCCCCGTTCATGCTCTGTCTCTCTCTGTCCCAAAAATAAATAAAAAACGTTGAAAAAAAAAAATTAAAAAAAAAAAAAAAAAAAAAGAATAGTGGGCAAGTAAGACGGCTGGTTGAGGATACACTGCTAACAAGGAGAAAAGAGAAGTTAGAAGTTCCTCTACCCTCTTCTGCCTGGGCCTGCCTGGCTGTGTTGCTGAGAATAATCTTGTTCATCACCTTTGGTACATCGGCTGCCAAGTATAGATATAGAAAAGCTAGAGAATTATAAAAGGTCTGTCACAATCCTAGTTTTAACAAACATCACTCTTGCTGAGAACTGACAATATTCCTCAAGCTTGAGGGCCTCCGACCTGATCTGATAGACCCTTCTCATCTTTTATACTCACCTTTTATAGGAAACCTGTTTCTCTAATGTGTGAGAATTAAAAGAAGGTAAGGGGTTTTATAATACTAACTCAATGAGTAAAAGTGAGAAACCCCCCTGGTTTCTGATCTCACACAACATCTAGCCCAAAATCAAAGCCCTGAAACTAGATTAAGTCAATACAAAAGAAGTCTATGTTTATCTGTCTTATTTCCTGGAACTCCTGAGAACATGGCTGAAGCTCTGTATATTCTAAAGGACTGGTATATTAGGAGGACGGACACATCCATAGTGAGGGGGGATAAATATCACTTAACTGAAGAGTTCAGTTTCTAGCCCTGCTACTGTGTATCCTAGACCAGGTTATTTGGTCTTTCTGGCTCTGTTCTCAGATATAAAGTAGAAACCATAGGGGCACCTGGGTGGCTCAGTTGGTTAAGTATCCAACTTTGGCCAGGTCATGATCTCATGGTTCATGAGTTCGAGCCCCACATCATGCTCTGTGCTGACAGCTCAGAGCCTGGAGCCTGCTTCTGATTCTGTGTCTCCCTCTCTTTCTGCCCCTCCCCCACTCACGTTTTCTCTCTGTCTCTCTGTCTCTCTCTCACTCAAAAAATGAATAAACATTAAAAAAATTTAAAGTAGAAACCATAACTACCCAGTAAGACTGTGGGGAACAAATGAAATATAATGGATGTAAAAGTGCTTTTAAGCCACCAAACCCCATATAAATGTTAGGGATGACTAGTAGTAAAATCACTGTCATCTCTTCCATGTGAAATTTACACAGAACGTATAAGTAAAATAAGGCTAGTGGAAAACTAGCCTGAGTCTTGGAAGTCTTGAGAGTCGAGGGAATTCCAGGAGGGGAATGGGGACATGTACTCAGTCTCTTACCCGGTGTTCCGCGAGGAACTCTGGCGTGAGGGTCCAGGGGGCATTCCTCACCACCTCATCCACATAGCGGCAGTGCTGCACGGCATCATAGCGCTCATTTTCATTCATCACTGTGAAGCCTTTGAAGTTGTGTGTGAGCTCATCACTGCAAACTGAGTTCACCACATCATAAAGTTGTAAGTCAAAGTCCCCTTTGCTTAACCATTCCTCAGCCACCCACCTCTCCCATGGACTAGGAGTAACCGATCTAGGTTACTAGGACTGTAACCGATCTCCCCACATGGAGAAGTATTTTCTGGATATAGCTCATTCTGGGTAGCAATGCTTTTCCTAATCCAAGATACACCTTCAGGAGCAATACACACTAAACAGTATGTTCACACTTTGGAGAAGACTTCGAAATTAACCTGCTGTGAATTTCTACAGCAATTAAGTTTTTAAAAATATTTTCTTAGGACACCTGGGTAACTCAGTTAAGTGTCTGACTTCAGCTCACGTCATGATCGGGTCTGTGGGTTCAAGCCCTATGTCGGGCTCTGTGCTGACAGCTTAGAGCCTGGAGCCTGCTTCGGATTCTGTGTCTCCCTCTCTCTTTGTCCCTTCCCTGCTTGCACTCTGACTCTCTCTCTCAAAAGTGAATACACATTAAAACAAATTTTAAAAATGTTTCCTTATTAAATTTCTGTAAGACTGTACTGGATCACATAACATTTGCTTAACAGACTTTCATACTTCAGTTGATTCAAAATGACAAACTGGAATCTAGTAAATACTGTTCTTAAGTAGGCAATAGGGGTCACTGTTGCTCCCCAAACTGTAGACACTCAAATGAAAACAGTGAGATAAAAACTAGACATCTCTGGGATACCTGGCTGGCCCAATTGGAAGAGCATGTGACTCTTCATCTCGGGGTCGTGAATTTGAGCCCCATGTTGGGTACAGAGATTACTTAATAAAACTTTAAAAAAAAAAAACAAAACAAAACTGGACATCTCAGGTCAAAGAGCTTGTAGTTTCTTTCACCAGGTCTGTATACTTCATGTACTTCATATACTTCATGTTTTAGAGAGGCTGCTCTACATCCCTCATTTTAAAACCAAAATAAGAGCCAGGGCTCAGGTTATGAAAGGAGAAAAATGCTACTATAATTTTTTTCTGGAAATCACCTAAAGTTATCAGATATTTTCTTACCTCCTACAATAAGGTATGTATTAGGGAAAAGGTTCTTTGCTTGCATAAGAGCCCGGGCATGACCACAGTGAAATAAGTCAAATATTCCATCTGCATAAACTCTCACAGGCCGGTCACCTAAATCCAAAGGAAAGAATTTATCAAAAAAACACATCGATTCAATATCTCATATTTGACAAGTGGAAATGGCACTGTGTTTCCACCCTTGCATGCCCCTCTCTTGTTTTCTGAATATTCACCCTAATTTAGGGGTAGACTGGGGTTGTGAGGAATAACATCAGACTTCCTTGGCTACAAAGACGCTTTTGACATCACATCCATTGACTCTGTTACCCTGATTTCACCAAACTGCTCATGTAACTGGATATCATGATTGCTTTTTCTTAAAGTTATTTTAGAAGTAAATGGGAAGAGTTACATAACATATGTGTCCTAAATTTTAAAATCCTCACCTTCAGCTTATGTTTAAATTTCAGTCATGTTTAGAGTATAGCTAAGGTATACTCTGGCTGCTTGCTCTCTCATTTTCAGGCTGCCTTGATTACTAATAACTAAGCTTTGCTATGAAAATAAACTTCCCTCTGATTGCCCAGTGAGTAAGGAGTGATCCAAAGAGGTGAGACTGAGAAAAAGGGAAGGTTAAGTACCAGTTATTGACTTACTGCTTCTCAATCCCAAATTCACCTTCAGCACCTGCTCTGTGATAACAGATAGGATTCCTTCAAGTATTTCTCCTTGGCAGTGAGCATGTTATACTTTCTCAGTAGAGGGTGATATACTAAGTATTTGAAAGTCAAATATAAATATTATAGGACTTTATATTAGAGCTTTTCCTCTTCTTTCCATTGGTGAAAATGATAGAGAACAGATTGCCAATTTATTTTCAGTGGTGGTGGACTATGAAAGAAAAGCCAGGAAATGATCTCTTTGAGTACAAGACTAATTCCAAAGCCTAACAAACACACTGAGAATGGAATTGACATAATGGTTCATCATACTTCAAATAATAAATCTAGTAAATCCTAGTAATATATTCCTATATGTAAATAAAAGAAGAGTTATTTCACTGCAGCAGCAGCAGCAAATAACAGTAGGAGCAGCTACATCGTCTGGGAAAGAAGGGCCAAAGTCTCATCAGATATACCATACTGAAGGTAGGCGTAAGATACAACACCCTTGTCTTGAGAACAACAAATCAAGGGGGAGAAAATTGGTTCCCAGGAGGTTTATGGACTTTTCTTTCCAGATAGGTTTATCCATAAATAAGTAGCCTTTTTAAAAAGATCATTTATTTATTTTGAGAGAGAGAGAATGCACACAATCAGGGGAGGGTCAGAAGGAGAAGGGAAGAGAGAATCCCACATAGGCTCAACACTCAGTGCAGAGTCTGACACAGGGTTCAACCTCATGACCATGAGATCATGACCTGAGCCAAAATCAAGAGCTGGCTGCTTAACTGACTAAGCCACCCAGGTGGCTTTAAACTTTAAACAAGTAGCTTTTAAACTAAGAAATAATAGAGAGTGCCTGGGTGGCTCAGTCAGTTAAGCATCAGACTTCAGCTCAGGTCATGATCTCACAGTTTGTGTATTTGAGTCCTACTTTGGGCTCTGCGTGGACAGCTTGGAGCCTGGAGCCTGCTTTGGATTCTGTGTTTCCCTCTCTCTCCCTGCCCTTCCCCCCTCCTCAAAAATAAATAAACATTTAAACTGAGAAATCATATACTGGTGTTAGAAATATAAACTGGTACAGCTTTTAAGAAGGGTAATTAGATAATATCTGTCAAAAGACACAGAAATGCTTATACCCTTTACCCCAGCTATTCCAATTCTAGTAATTTATTTCATACATATATTTGTAAATATGCATGGTATTCATTGCAGCATAGTTTGTAATAGTAAAAGTTTGGAAACAACTTAAATTTCAACGGAAGACTGAACATACTATGATACACCTACTAAGGGTGGAAGGGAGAGATACTGGGTGGCTGTGAGATACTAATAGGAAGACTTTTCACTCTATACCCTTAATGTATTTTGTAAATGTTAGGCTATGGAAATGTATTGGTTTTGTAATACAGGAAATAAAATTTTTAAATAAAATAGATACACCAATACAATGAAAAACAACATAATGGATTTAAGAGTCAAAAAGCTTATAGCTCAAACTTAACGACCAGCCTCCTTCCTCTATAATCTTAACCTCTTTAACACTCAGTTTCCTCATCTATAAAACAAAGCAAAACACAACAAAACCTGAGGAGCATAATCTTTCTTCTACATCTTAGAAATCCATCTTTCCTAAACAAGTCCAGAGTGGCTATGATCTCATTTTTTTTGATCCTAAAAGACAAAGGATAGAACACAAAGATTAAGAATACTTTGTTATTGTTTCTTTGACATTAGCATACAACAAGGGCAAAGTGAGATGAGGGGGATTTAGCGCCATAAACACATTTCCAGGATGGTGGAAGTAGTACCAAATACTGTTGATCAACGGGCTGTTTGTCAGGGTTAATCATCCCATATAAGGCCAAGTCACCACCAAACCCCTTCTCGGACCAACTCCAGATGTGCTCCTTGCTCTCTACAGTGTTTTCTCAGCCACCCAGCCTCTCAATTCCCTATGACTTACCCCCAAGTCTTTGGCAAACCTGGGTGGGTATAGTAAGCAAATGGCCAGAAAGATCACTGTTAATGAGAAAATCTGAGGACTAAGTACAAGTTACCCATTCTTTTCCCAAGTGGCTACTGGCCAGGATAACCAAACCATCTGATTTACATCTGTTGTTTCAGCATATTAATAAGAGCGACTCCCTTTCACTTTCAAAATGGTCCTGGTTTTTAATATAAATTATAGTCTTTGCACTAAATAAATATATGTTCTCCTTACGTAGAACAAACGTGGCTTTCAATTTATTGTGTCTTTTAATATATTCTCTCAAATACCTATCCCCAAAACATTTTGTTTCTAACAGATTCTGTTGCCCTTCCAACTTTGACTTCTTTTCCTTTCTCCTAGAAAACACATTGCTGATTTTTTTCTTTCATCTTCCTAAAGGAATAATCTTCTCTCAAGCTATATTTGTTTTTTTCTCTGGGTAGTGAGTTTTCTCCTAGATTATTACCAACTCCTTTCTTAAGGGAGTCCTTAACCTCCCTAATGAAAACATGGTGGAGGGAAGGATGCCCCCCTGGCTTACTCCTTGTCCAATACTGGCATGAATAGTCCCTTGGTTATTTAACATAAAACTGAACAGGCAGAATCAGGTATAGGAGAAATACTGGAGATCAAACTAGACCAGCAAACTTTATAAGCAAATGTGTGACTATCTGTTCCACCTAAAATGCAGTCAGTTTGCCGATGGCCTTCTATTATTTATAACTAATGTCTACAAAGAGCAGCACCACTCCAGGGTAAAAAGAACATGAAGATGGAAAAACTTAGGTTTTAGTTTCAATTCTATCACTAATTATTGGTTTTACTACAGGGGACCTTTCACTTCTTAGTTTCTATGGACTTTAATTTCTTCATGTATATAATGAGATGATAAAGTAGATGATCTCAAAAATGACTTATAAAATTCTATGAATTAATTCTAAAATTGTTAAAAATTAGTGCATGTGAATTATAAGCTTCAAATACACATACATTTTATTGACCACAAATGATTTGTGGGTAGACTAACAACAAGCTGGGTAATGTGAGGTACTACATTCTGAATGTGTGTTATTAGAGAGCACATGAAAAGTTCTTGCCTTCAACATGCTCTACTATCACATCTGAACATGATCCTTGAACTGTCTGATGGCATTTCGAACTCTGATCTGACACCACTATGCCTTGTTACACATACCCTGTTTTTCCTTGTTGTCATTCTACCCTGCCCCATCAACCTGCTTGTTACTCAAGGGGAACCAAGCCTAAAATGCTACATCATGAGTCAGAAGGGCTGTGATCAACATGAGACATATACAAACACTTTTGAAAAAAAAAAAAAGCATTATCTGGAATTCTGAGGACTCAAAAACTATGTTTCATATAGCCATGATTTAGCTAAGGAGTACTGGGCTCCCTGGCCTGAAACTGTCCAGCATCTATATCTATTCATATTTTGCTACTCCTCCATTACAACAGAGAACAAATATACTAACACTATTAAGAAGTAACCACAAATATCTTCTACATATTGGAAATGTATACATTTGTGGCTGTAACTGCCTCTTATTCCTTAGTGTTTACCTGGGTTTGAGTCTAGGCCCACATTTACAGAGTAGACAGAACACTTACCATAGTAATGGAAAGAACCAAAAAAGGATTGAAAAAAAGAATTGGAGAATTTACAGATAAGTAAGGACAGCTGCCTATATTTGTATTTCTAACAAATACCCAAGGAAGCTTCTCTTTAAAATAATCCCTAAGGGGCGCCTGGGTGGCTCAGTCGGTTGAGTGGCCGACTTCAGCTCAGGTCATGATCTCGCGGTCCGTGAGTTCGAGCCCCGCGTTGGGCTCTGGGCTGATGGCTTGGAGCCTGGAGCCTGTTTCCGATTCTGTGTCTCCCTCTCTCTCTGCCCCTCCCCCCGTTCATGCTCTGTCTCTCTCTGTCTCAAAAATAAATAAAAAAAAATAATAATAAATAAAATAAAATAAAATAATCCCTAAAACTGGGCCACCTGAGTGGCTCAGCTGGTTAAGCATCTGACTTCAGCTCAGGTCATGATCTCACAGTTCCTGAGTTTGAGTCCCACATTGGGTGAGATCAAGCCCCACCTCAGGTGAGCACGAGCCCCACTTGGGGTAAGCATGAGCCCCGTTTCAAGTGAGCCCCGCTTCTCACTCTCTCTCTCGCTCTCTCTGCCCCTTGTGGGATTCTCTCTCTCTCCCTCTATTGCCCCTTGCTCACTTGCACCCTCTCTCTCTCAAAAATAAACAAACAAATAAATGAAATAACTCAAATTAAAAACAAAAATCTCTAAAACCACTTGTCCAAAACAGGAAGAGTATCTAGAACACATATTAATAGCTTATGTAGTCAAAAATTGCTACTTAATGATGTAAACTAAGCATACAAATAAAGAGTATAGGGTTTAAAAATAATACAGTGAGTTTTTAAAAAACCTAAAAGATTGTATCAGTAAAGATAAAGTTAAGTGATAAGCATCTCCCCACTTAGGATATTTTATCCTCTAACATTCAGCGGTGTCTAGCAAGGGTATTAACTTATAGAAAGGGAGATCTGGGGGACAATTCTGAAGGCTATTAAAAATGTGACAGCCTGACATAGTATTCAGACCTCTGTAAAAACAGACAAGGTTATAATCCAGCTCAGGCTAATATCCTATTGTCTCTGTTCTACTATACCTCATAGTTGTGACAACAGCCCAGGAAGCAAGTATGTACCACTATATCTCACAGCTGTAACAACATCCTAGGAAACAAGCTTAAAATGATAAGAAAAAATGAAATCTTATGGAATGCAGTTATACTCCCAAATAAAACAGCTGGGAGATAGGAGGAAACCCCCTCCCAACTACCCTTTTTATACCCAGTTTATAGGTAAATTGAGGAAAGAATATAGAAAGTAGGTGCATATTTGATAAATACAACTGAATGCTAAAAACAGAGTAAAACAACAAAATAATTAAGCATTTACTTACAAGGAGTTCCTCTGCTGGCTTCTTCCATAGTTACCCTGACATAGGGCTTACTAAAGTCTACTTCAATTTCATCAGAAAAAGGAGCTGGCTGCTGTAAGCCCTTTAAGATAAGGAAAGTGAAGGAAAAGAAAGTTAAATTCAATGGTATAGACTGAAATACTCAAAAAATGGCAGCTTTAAAGAACAATCAGTTATTCAATATGCTGGTGATTAAATTCCTCCTAAAACCTCATAACATACAAAAGAAAAAAAGGCATTCCAAAATGACAGGTGAAAGTTGCAACCTTTTACCAAAGAGGTAAATTGCTAAATCATGATATGAAAGATAAATATCTTGGGGCGCTTGGGTGGCTCAGTTGGTTAGTGTCCAACTTTGGCTCAGGTCACGATCTCACTGCTCAAGAGTTCAAGCCCCTCATGGGGCATTAGCTTGGAGCCTAGAGCCTGCTTCAGATTCTGTCTCCATCTCTCTGCCCCTCCCCTGCTCTCTCTCTCTCTCTTAAATATAAAAAATAAAACATAAAAAAAAAATTTAAAAAAAAAGAAAGATAAATATCTTGCTGGTGATTTCAGGATAATATTGAGCGAGGTGGTTGGGAACCTAAGCATAGTCCCAACTAACTGGGTCCAGAATGATGGCTCCTCCCATCACATGGCAGAACACCCAACTCTATTCTATGTGATGAAATTGCCAAGCTTCTATTGTGCATTTTTCTATCACTTCAACTAAGGGACTGCGAAGGCAAACAGCTCCTGAATGCTTTATTATGATTATCTCTGTATAATGCTTTACATTGTAAATATTTTTTTAAATTTTTTTAATGTTAATTTTTGAAAGAGAGAGAGAGAGTGCGTGAGCAGGGGAGGGGCAGAGAGAGAGGGAGACACAGAATCTGAAGCAGGCTCCAAGCTCTGAGTTGTCAACACAGAGCCCGATGCGGGGCTCAAACCCACAGACCGCAAGATCATGACCTGAACTGAAGTTGGATGCTTAATCGACTGAGCCACCCAGGCTCCCCAACTTTAAATATGTTCTAATGCTCATAACAGCCCTGTGAGGCAAGTAGTACAACAGTCAGTATCCTCAATTTACAGATGAGGAAAACAAGGTTCAAATAAGTTATATCAGTTATATGCAATTACTCAGAGGCAAAGCTAAAATAAGAATGCAGGAATTCTCTTTCCTCTACAGAGTTAACTTAACTCTACTACTTAAAAGTTTTTGTTAAATTGTTTCATAAGTATTTTATTCTATTTGATGCTATTATGAAGGGAATTGTTTTTCTTCACTGTATTTTTGGATTGTTCCTTACTGGTATATAAAAATGCAAGTTGAGGGGCGCCTGGGTGGCGTAGTTGGTTAAGCGTCCGACTTCAGCCAGGTCACGATCTCGCGGTCCGTGAGTTCGAGCCCCGCGTCAGGCTCTGGGCTGATGGCTCGGAGCCTGGAGCCTGTTTCCGATTCTGTGTCTCCCTCTCTCTCTGCCCCTCCCCCGTTCATGCTCTGTCTCTCTCTGTCCCAAAAATAAATAAAAAAACGTTGAAAAAAAAAATAAAAAAAAAAAAAATGCAAGTTGATTTATATGTGCAAATGTGTGTCTGTGTGTGTAATTTCAGATGATTTTTGTATATTGATCTAATGTCTTGTGAATTTGCTAAACTCAATTATTAGTTCTAGCACTTTGGTAGATTCCTTAGGATTTTCTACATTTGAGATCATGTAATCTATGACTCAAGACAGTTTTACTTACTCCTTTCCAATTTGGATGCCTTTAATTTCCTTTTATTATCCCTTGTTGCCTTAGTTAGAATCTCTAGCACAATGCTGAATAGAAGTAACAAGGACAAAGATCTTTGCCTTTTTTCCAATCTTAGGGGTGAAGTATCCAATCTTTCACCATTAAATATTATGTTAACCCTAGATGTTTTGTAGATGCCTTTATCAGCTGAGGAACCGCCCTTATTTTTGCAATTTGTTTAGAGCTTTTATAATAGGTGTTGGGTTTTGTCATATGCTTTTTCTGTATTACTGAAACATGCATATTCTGTTTTTGTCTTTTGTTACTTATAGTGTATTAGATTAATTGATTTTAGGATGCTAAACCAATCTTGCATTCCTGAGTGAAATCCCTCTTGGTCATGTTATATAAATCTTTTTAAATATTCCTGGATTTAATTTGTTAATATATTGTTACAGATTTTTGCATCTAAGCTTGTGAGAAATTTTGAACGATAGTTATCTTTTCTTGTGCTTTTTTTGCCTGGCTTTGATGTTTGGCTTCGCAAAAGGGGATAGAAAGTATTTTCTTTTCCTCTATTTTCTGAAACCATTTATTCAGAATAGAAAGCTATTACTTCCTTAAATGTTTGAAAGAATTCACCAATGAAGCATCTGGGTCTGGACTTATCATTGTGGGAAGATTTTTAAAGACTACTTTTTTTATTTTTATTTTTTAACTTGGGATTCGTCATTCAGATTCTCTATTTAATTTTGGGTCAGTTTTGGCAATTTGTCTCTTTCTAGCAATGTCTGTTTCATTTAAATTGTCAACTTTTTTTGGCATTTAATTTTTCATTACATTCCCTTATAATTCTTTTAATTTCTGTGGGTTATAGTGATGTTCACTTAGAATTTTAAATTCTAAACAAATCGCATCATGATTGGTCTGAATCCAGGGACTGGGAAAACATCACTTTGATTTGTTTTCAGATAAGGACAGATTTTTAAGATTAGATTTTAAAATTAAAACATACTTCTTTTTAAAAATCCCTTATATGGGGCACCAGGGTGGTTCAGTCAGTTAAGTGTCCAACTTAGGCTCAGGTCATAATCTCACAGTTTGTGAGTTCAAGACCCATGCCGGGCTCTATGCTGACAGCTCAGAGCCTGGAGCCTGCTTCAGATTCTATGTCTCCCTCTCTCTCTGTCCCTCCCCTGCTCATACTCTGTCTCTGTCTCTCTCTCTCTTTCAAAAATAAACATTAAAATTTTTAATATAAAAAAATAAAATCACTTATATAAGCTTAGTTAAGATATGCTAAAGCTATAATAAAGATAAGTGAAAACACCCATTTTTAGGAGACGTGTGCATATGAGTGTTATCCTTTTTAAGAACTTTTTTTTTTTTTTTTTAGTTTAGTGTTTTATTTTGAGAGAGACAGAGAGAGCAGGGAAGGGTCAGAGAGAGAGAAGGAGAGATTGAGAATCCCAAACAGGCTCATGCTGAGCCACGCAGATGCCCCTTTAAGAACATTTTATAAAAGAGATAAGAATAGACCAAAGACACAAATATACAGTTTTCTGTAGTTAAGAGAGATTTCTCTACAGATTAGATAAGACAATTTATCTTCTAAAAGTCAGTATTCAAATGAGTTGCTTAACAGTAGTGTGTTTCTAAAAGCATATGCTATTCACAAAATAATATACTCTATGATTCCATCTATATAAAGGTAAAAAAAAAAAACAGGCAAAGCTAAATCTATGATGAATAGAAGCCAGAGGAAAAAGAGGAAATTGGGGAAAGTGGATACTGATGAGCAGGGACATGAGAGTCTTCTGGGAAGACAGGTATACATATGTAAAAATTTATTGAGCTGTACACTTAAGATTTGTGCACTCTATTGTATGTAAGTTATATCTCTAGAAACAAATGATATTTGGCCATAAAAAGGAATGCAGTACTGATACATGCTACAATATGGATCTTGAAATCTTGAAAACATAATGCTATATGAAAGAAGGCAGTCACAAAAGACCACTTATTGTATGATTCCATTTATATGTAATATCTAGAATAGGAAAACTTATACACAGAAAGTAAATTAGTGGTTATACTGGGCTTGGAGGGTTAGGGAGAAATGGAGAGTGACTGATAATGGGTACCAGGTTTCTCTCTGGGGTGATGAAAATGTTCTAAAATAGATATGATAATGGATGCACAACTCTGAATAGTCTAAAAACCACTGGATTGCACATTTTAAATGGGCATGTGAATTATAATGGTATGTGAATTACATCTCAATAAAGTTTATGTATATATTTATACATAAAAACAGGCAAAAATACATCAAACAAATAGAAAAAATTATGTTTATTAACAATAGTACATGTAGATAAAAGATGAGCTTTATTGTGTCTCTGAAAGTTATTATCAATGGTGTACAGAAGCTGGTTGTTAAAAATTCAGGAATTATGTGGGCCATTTATTAAATCATTGGTAGTCTGAACTTATTAGGCACAGAAATCAGCAAGTGCTACATATCAGAGGGTTTTTCCCCCAGTAAGCCAGTTTACTAGAACACCACTGGTTATTTGCATACTTAGAAAGAGATCAGTTCTGAGGTTATTACAGGGAGAAGAAAATGGACTTACAGATTTTCCCATAAATGTTGCAGTGGGAGTAGAAAGGGTGGCAGATTTTGTGAAGGAAGAATAGGTAGGACATGGTAAAAAGAAAAAATACTGTCACTTGAGAAAAACAGGCATTTTAGAGTTGTAGAACTGAAGAAAATTAGATTGT
The DNA here is from genome assembly GCF_018350215.1 of Panthera leo. Lineage (NCBI taxonomy): Eukaryota > Metazoa > Chordata > Mammalia > Carnivora > Felidae > Panthera > Panthera leo. The sequence continues at coordinate 71,599,526 of NC_056687.1, forward strand.
ACTACTAGTGGCAGGAATGGAGAAGTTTTTAAAAAAGGAGTTGAGATCAAAGAAAATGAGAAGTGAGAGAAGTCTTTGAGCATGGTGATTCAAATGATCATTAGAGACCTTTTAGAATATTAATGAAAGTGAGGACACCAGTGCCTTTAAGAAAATTAGAAGAAGGGGCACGTGGGTGGCTCAGTTGGTCGTCAGACTTCCGCTCAGGTCATGATCTCACAGCTTGTGAGTTGGAGCCCCACATCGGGCTCTGTGTTGACAGCTCAGAGCCTGGAGCCTGTTCCAAGTTCTGTGTCTCCCTCTCTCTCTGCCCCTCCCCTGCTCGTACTCTGTCTCTCTCTCTCAAAAATAAATAACAAATATTTTTAAAATTTTTAATAAAATTAACATTAAAAAATGAAAAAAAAGAAAATTAGAAGAAAAGGAAATAGATTAGTAATAATTTCTCACTAGATATGTGTACCCATAAACGGAAATGAGAAAAACTGCAAGGTATCTAAAGGAGACAGAAAGATAGGTGGCAGGTTTGGGGGGGGGGGTTGTTGTTGTTGTTTTTATTTGTTTGTTTTTAAGTTAAGGAGATCTGGGCATGTCCAAGACAGAGGAAAAGGATTCAAAGAGATGGAAAATACTGGAGAAGGAATAAAATAGATAATAGGAAGAAAGAGTCTAGAGAAATGGCAGGGAATGGTTTCAAAGGACAGGACGGGGGAAGGTATTAGCCCTAGAAATAAGAATGATCACACTTTTCTAAAAGCAGAAGAAAGGGAAGGTGATAAAAGGCTAATGTTAGATGTAAAGGAGGAAAGATGTACAAATTTATAACCGATGCCCTCAATTTTCTCAGTATAGTAAGAAGGACATGAAATTACCATTAAAAACAGAGAGGTATGGGGGCGCCTGGGTGGCTCAGTCGGTTAAGCGGCCGACTTCGGCTCGGGTCATGATCTCGCGGTCCGTGAGTTCGAGCCCCGCGTCGGGCTCTGTGCTGACAGCTCAGAGCCTGGAGCCTGTTTCAGATTCTGTGTCTCCCTCGCTCTGACCCTCCCCCGTTCATGCTCTGTCTCTCTCTGTCTCAAAAATAAATAAACGTTAAAAAAAAACAAAAAAACAGAGAGGTTGGAATGAGACTGAAAGCTTGAGGAAAGCAGAAAATACGTGGACTAGCTGCTGTGGGAAATATACCAGAGCATCAGCAAATACTGGGCACTACATTAAGTCCAGATCAAGCTAGCAACATTAATCTATAGAAGGCCAAGTTAACAGTCCAGGAAGAGAAACAAAGAATTATCAGAAACTGAAAGATCTAGGGTTAGGCCATGATGAATTGCAGGGAGGCAGAAGGGGGCAGTGAAGAGTTAAGGAGGCAAAGGGATCTAGACATTTCTCCAAAGAAGGTACAGTAATTGCCAAAAAAAAAAAAACCACATGGAAAGATGCTCAACAACATTAGTCATCATGGAAATGCAAATCAAAACCACAATGATACTACTTCACACCCACCAGGATGGCTATGAGCAAAAAAGACAGGCGGTAACAGTGATGGCAAGAATGTGGAGAAACGAACCTACATACACTGCTGCTGTGAATGTAAATTGGTGCTCAACTTTGGAAAACCGTTCTTTAAAATGTTAAACATATAATACCATATGATCCAGAAATTATACCCATGGGTATGTAACCAAGAGAATGAAAACACAGATTTTTAAAATTTATTATTATTTTTTAAGTAGGCTTTACACCCAACGTGGGACTTGAACTCACAACCTCAAGATCGAGCATCTCATGCGCTACTGACTAAGCCAGCCAGGTGCCCCTGGAGACACATTTTTTTTTTTTAAAAACCTGTACACAAATAATATTAATAACAGCATTATTCACAATAGCCAAAAAGTGTAAACAATCCAAATGTCCATCAATTCATGAATGGATAAACAAAACAGTATGTCCACATGCAATATTATTCACCTATAAAAAGGAATGCAGTATTAATACATGTTACCACCTGGCTGGACCTTGAAAATAGTATGTTAAATATAAGAAGCCAGCTACAAAAGGCTATTGGGAGGATTCCATTTATATGAAACGTCCAAAATATACAAACACCTGGAGATAGAAAGTAGGGTTGCTAGGGGTAGGTTGGGGGGATGGGGAGTGATTGTAATAGATATGGGGTTTCTTTTTGTGGTGATGAAAACGTTCTGGAATTAGATAGTGGTGATGGTTGCATAACACTGTGAATATACTAAAAACCCCCGAATTGTACACTTTAAAATGGTTTAAATGCTGGGGTGCCTGGGTGGTTCAGTTGGTTAAGCATCCAACTTTGGCTCAGGTCATGATCTCGCGGTTCATGAGTTTGAGCCCCGCGTGGGGCCCTGTGCTGACAGCTCAGAGCCTGGAGCCCGGATTCTGTGTCTCCCTCTCTCTCTCTGTCCCTACCCTGCTCGTGCTCTGTCTCTGTCTCAAAAATAAATAAACATTAAAAAAAATTTAAATGCTTTAAATGATAAATTTTATGTTATATGAATTTTATCTTAATTTAAAAAGATACATTAAAGTATCCTATCTTTTACAACTATTTCTTCAATCTTTTCTGATTACTGTGTACATTCCAAGGCAAAAGGCAAATACAGCTATCCCTCCTGGCTAGGGTTTCAATTCCTCCTAAGTATAGAAAGTGAAACCAAAGGTTCTTTGACTACAAGAGATCAGCAAAATCTTTATCTCTCTAGATGTCTCCAGCTAGAATGAATAGTATTTTTAAAAACATCTTTCTAAAAAAAAAGCATCTAGAAGATGCTTTATAAAAGTAGGACTAAGTATTTCTACCTATATTCTCCTAAAACATACCTCCTTCATTTTAACCTCAAGGGAATGCTACAGAATAGTATTATTTTCAAGTCGTTTGACTATCTGGTTGTGAAGCATAAATGAAAAAGCATGGATTTAGAACTTAAAAAAACTTAGATCTAAATCCCAGCTCTATCACTTAATAGCTGTGATATCACAGCTTTCATCTTCCATAAAATAGAAGATAATACTGGCCCCACAAGGTTACTTGAGAGTTAAATAAAAAAGCATACACAAAGTCACTAGCACAACTTTTTACATATAGTGGCACTCAACAAATTAGGTCATCATCAACAACATGAGTTCATTTTCTTTTTTTTAATTTTTTTTTTAACGTTTATTTATTTTTGAGACAGAGAGAGACAGAGCATGAACAGGGGAGGGTCAGAGAGAGGGAGACACAGAATCTGAAACAGGCTCCAGGCTCTGAGCTGTCGGCACAGAGCCCGACGCGGGGCTCGAACTCACGGACCGCGAGATCATGACCTGAGCCGAAGTCAGCCGCTTAATCGACTGAGCCACCCAGGCGCCCCCATGAGTTCATTTTCAATTCCATTTTATGGAACACAGGATTTCATTACATCAACAAAATTAACTAAATTGTATTAATCTAAGAGGTTAGCTTCTAGATGCTATATGAAGTTTCTAATTCTATACAAATTATAACTAATACTATTATAACTAAAAATTCTGACTATTAATGATCATCTCCCAAATTATGAATGGTCTTCTAAATGCAATATTGCTTTCATGAAAACTTTTCCTGATTATGTTCACATATATTAACGCACTATTCCTCAAAATTCCAGTCAAAGAGATGACATTCTGGTGTCCTTAAAATAGGGAAATGGAGGGGAACCTGGGTGGCTCTGCTGGTTGGGCGTCCAACTCCTGATTTTGGCTCAGGTCACGATCTCACAATTCGTGGGTTCGAGCCCTGCATCGGGCTCTGCACTGACAATGTGGAGCCTGCTTGGGATTCTCTCTCTCCCTCTCTCTGTCCCTCCCACACTCATGCTTGCCCTCTCTCTCTTTCTCTCTCTCTCAAAACAAACAAATAAACTTAAAAATTAAAAAAAAAATAGGGAAATGGAGATAACTCAGATTAAGACCATAATTTGATACTGGCTTCCCAGGATTCTACTTCTAAGGACTCTTAAATATTTTTCAGCAAAAGCTTTCAGAATGACACAGAGAAACATTTCCCTTTTACTCAAACATGCGGCACAAATGATAACAAGTGTTCCTGAGATCCAAATTATTTCCATAATACTAGACGAAAGGCTATGGAGTCAAGAGGAATACCATATGGTGTGATAAAGAAGGGATAAAGAACAGAGCTGAGAGATTCCACTCCCTGGGGATAGGAAAGGAAGGAAGGAAGGAAGGAAGGAGGAAGGAAAGAAGGAAAGGAAAAGGAGGAAAAGAAGAAAGGAAGGGAGAAGGAGATAAGGGGAGAGGGAGAGGGAGAGAGGGAGGGAGAGAAGAAGGAAAGGAGGAAGTGAAAAAGAAAAGTAACAATTTTCTCAGACTCTTATTGCCATTTCAATGAATGGAAACAATGAGCTCATCTATCTAACTACTATTTGGATGTTTCCTAAACCTTTTAAATTGAACTTGTATTAAATTAAACTTATCATCTTTCTGCTAAACCAGATCTTCTTTCTGTATTTATTTAAGAAGCATCCCATATACACAATCTACCTAAGACTCAAATCTAGAAGTCATCTTTAACACCCTCATCCTTTACATCCTGATTTCCAAGAATTATCTATTTTACCTCTTAAAAACTTAAAATTTTAGTTTAAGTCCTCATTATCTTCAACCTGGATCATTACAACAATCTCGAAACTAGTTCTCTGGTTTCTATCACTGTTTCAGCTCATCTTTTCCAAAGCAATCAGGATGATCTAAATTACAAATCTGATCACATTGCCCACAGGGTAAAGTTCAACTCTTTAGCACAGCACACAAGATCCTTCATTAATCAGGTTGTCGCTTGCCTTATCTATTGCAGATTATTTTCTGAACTTTAAACTCTAATATTACTCATGGTTTGCTAAACATACTATTATATCACACTTGAACTTGTATTCTATCTCTTGTCCATTTCTTGAATTCCTATTTATTCTTCAAAGTTCAGCTCAGAAATAATCTCCTCAGTGAAGCTTTTCCAAAACCACTGTCCCCACCTCTAGGTCAAAGTTAATCTGTTGTTCATCTAGGCAGCCATTGTATTTCTAAGTTCCTTCTATTTGGCCCTTTTCATTCTATATCTTAATAACGTATCTATTTCCCCTATTTGTCTGTGAGCTTCTTAAGAGCAAGGTCATCTTTTCATCTTTGCATCTCCAGTGTATAGTAACTGGCACACGGGTGTTCTCAATATATGAGGTTGTGATATCTATCTCCATTAGCAGAACTGTTGCCAATTTGTGACTTAACCATACATGTGCTAAATACAGATATAGGCTAAATGTCTTATTCTTCATAAATATTTTTGTGATTCTTTTTGATTGTATCTTTAGAAACATCTGTATCAGTAAATTCTTTTTTTTTTTTTTTATTTAAATTCAAGTTAGTTAACATACAGTGTAGTATTGGTATCAGGAGTAGAACCCAGTGATTCATCACTTACATATAACATCCAGTGTGCATCCTAACAAGTGCCCTCCTTAATGCCCATCACTCATTTAACTGCCCCCCCAACCCACCTCCCTTCCAGCAACCCTCAGTTTGTTCTCTGTATTTAAGAGTCAGTAAATTCTTTATACTTACAAACAAACTAGCCATAAAGTTATCGCTTCATTTTTCCCCAATTCTTTTCTCTCTTCTTTCTAATTCATCCTGACCCACCAATGTAGCTACCTAATACTAAATGATCCTTCCAATTTCTCTCCACCCTTGCAAGGAAAAAAATTCTTCTGAGCTCTGAGCTATAGAGTTCCCCATTAGGCTCACATCTCTCAAAGGGAAGGTCCTATTTACTTTTATACTCTTAGCACCTAGTGGCTATGCTGGACATTGTGTGTGATAAAATCTTGTTTGCTCAACCCAAATGTCAACTAATGTGTGGACACATAAAATGTGGTATCCACATTTTAGATACATAAAATATTCTAAAATTAGTTGTGGTGATGGTTGCACAATTCTAAATATACCCAAAATCATTGAATTGTGCAGTTTAAACGGGTGGGTTATATGATCTCAATAGAGATTCCTGTTATAAAAACAGGAAAAAAATATTGTTTGCTTTCACTACAAAGTTGAAAAGGGATCAGAGAAAGTACAAGTGTACAATGACAGACAAGTTTATTTAGCGGACACTCCTCACTAGGGCTGGTACAGCCTGTTGAGTGAATGAATCTTTGACCATTAGCCCATGCTAAAGAGCCAGTGTGTTAACTAGAGAGGAATGTGGAGTAAGTAGCAAGTCACTCAATTGATCTGTGACATGAATATACGAAGCAAAGCAATTTAAAGCACTGAAATTCCTCAATTCTAAGGACTGAGAAATTTAAGTCTTCTCAGAGCCCATTCCACCATTCCACTTGCCTTCTTTGCTCTATTCTTAGCTCTTGTGACTGGCGAAGAGTATCAACTACATGGTTATACCTTGTCCCTCCTCCAAGACTGATTGCTGAATTGGTGCTTACCATCATCCTCTTAACCTGAATTCTCTAAGAAACATTCAGAAATTAACAATGTTCTCCTGTTTTGTTGACTGCTGAGTCATTTTCTGAGTATACCTGGTATGGTGTACAGAATAATGGCTTCCTAAAGCCGTGTCTACATGTTATTCTCTGGAACCTGTGACTATGTTACCTTACATGGCAAAAAGAGCTTTGCAGATATGATTAAATTAAAGGATTTTGAGAAAGGGTGATTATCCTGGATTATCCAAATATGTTCAATGTAATTACAAGGGCCTTTTAAAAAATTTTTTTATGTTTATTTAATTTGGAGAGAGAGACAGAAAGAGGGGCAAAGAGAGAGGAAAACAGAAAATCTGAGACATTCTCTACACTGACAGACGAGAACCCAATGTGGGGCTCAAACTCACAAACCACGAGATCATGACCTGAGCCACAGTCAGACACTCAACCGACTGAGCCACCCAGGTACCCTATCATAAGTGTCTTTATAAGTGAAAAAGCAGGTAGGAGAGTCAGAATCAAAAGACATGTGATGAGGGGCACCGGTTGGCTCAGTTAAGTGTCTGACTCTTGATTTCAGATCAGGTCATGATCTCATGGTTCGTGAGATCAAGCCCCATCAAGGCCTTGTTGGGCTCAGCACTGATAGCACAGAGCCTGTTTGGCATTCTCTTTTTCCCTCTCTCTCTCTGCCCCTCCCTGGCTTGTGCTTGGGCTCGCTAGGTCTCTCTCTCTCTCTCAAAATAAATAAATAAAACTTAAAAAAAAAGAAGAAGAAGAAGAAATGTGATGACAGAAGCAGCAGAGTGATGTGACTGCTGGCTGGCACCATGAGCAAAGCAATGGGGGCAGCCCCTCAAAGCTGGAAAAGACAAGAAAACAGATTCTCCCCTACAACCTCCAGTCCTATCAACACTTTGATATTAGTCCTCCAAAATCCATTTAAGACTTCTAACCTCCGGAACTGTAAGACAATATATCTGTATTGTTTTAGGCCGCTAAATATGTGGCAATTCGTTAAGCAGCAATAGGAAAGGAATATACTTGCCCCTACCAATATCATCAATATCAGGCCTAAAGCATAAGCCTCCTATTGGTGGAGTCCAGCTGGTTTTACTGATCAAGATAGAGTACTGGTTTAGAACAAATGTTATTTGTGTCAGAGTAAAAATGCTTTTCCCTTTGCACTACATGAAGTTCCAGAACTAACCAGTGGAAATTGCAGTTTGATCAATGGCTAACAGTCAATATAGGTAAAGAAAACACAGAAATATATAATCCTTTCACTGGAATTTTAAAACATGGATTTCATAATAATATTACATACCAATAATAACTTCAATTGTACATGTGTTCATTGACATGTTTTTTAGGGGAAGCTTTAAGAAGGGTACCAAACTGAGACAGGATGAGCAGTTTGGAATGGGGTGTTTCATTGACAGCTTGGCAGTGGTTAGGAAATACAAGATAATGTCCCAGGGATAAAGGAATATAAGGTAGGCAGTAACAGAAAAAGGCTCTCATCTAAGATATAGCCAGTAATAGAGTGAAGGCATGATATGGCAGAAAAAAAGTAAGACACAGAAAACTAAACACTAAGAGATGATACTAAGATCAGATGACTGCCTAGAGCTCAAATTTCTCTATTTCATTCACTTTAATTTAATCTTTAGCTTAATAAACTAACTTAACAACTTCCAAATTTTCCTAACATTCTTTTTCCAGTTCCAATGTAAAGCTTTTGCAAGTTAGCTGTGAACTTCAATTTGATAAGAAAGTAGAACATTTCCAACAACTGTGAAAATACTATTCACACTTACTATTCATTCTTTCCATCATTTAAGAAGATTTGTCATACTGATATCACTAATTTTATATCAGTGTTTACCATCCCCCTGCCAGGTTAAGTGTTCAAAAAAGATATCTCTTCCTTACAATTGCACAGCGTGGCATTTTTGAAGAAATTCCATCTTCTTCTGTTGCCCCATTGGGTCCAGGTACCTCTTTCCTCCTCTTTCGTGTGTTGACTTTGGCTGAACTCTGAGCATCCATCTTCTTTTAACTGGTCATAGAAAGTGAAAAAGAATTTTTTTCTCATTGAAGTGGAGAAAAAGTCTGTCACAAGTATTTCAGAGATGTTAACACAGATACACTGAGCAAAAGATCAATTCCATAGCACAGATCTCACAAGATGAGCCAATTGCATCTGGCAAAAAACAACAAAGCTTCACAAAACACATGCTCTAGTAGAAACACTGAAATGCCTCTCTGAAACAATGGCCACAATTAATCACCTGACCTTGGAAATTATTACCCTGACCAATGCAGCCTGTATACCAACTGCTAATTTCATATCCTGTCTAAATGTAAAAGATTGAAATAACTTTTTTGAGAAAGTCAGTTACATAGAATTTACCACCTTCCCCTAATAACATCCCTGATACACCTGGAGATATGACAGACACAAGGAAAAGTGAAAGGTATGTCTTTGGTGCAGATGGAAAAAAAAAGAGCCTTTTTTAAAAAGAGACAGCCATCACCAATTCCTGGTTTAACAAAACATGTATTTCTTAACTCCTAATGCTCTGTAGATTTCAGAGACCACTCCATCAGGGTTATCTATGAAAATTGTAAAGTAAGTATATTGTATCTTTTAAATGTCCTTCCTTTTCCTGGTCTAATACCCATTTCCCCTTCCTCTTTCAGAGTTAGCACCTTAAGCTATTCAAAGCGCCAACTATTAAAACCTCACCCTGGCTTCTCCCTCCCCCAGTGAAAACTTATAAATTACTCTCTCACTTAGCAGAAAGCTTCTAGCAACTAGCTACCACAGAACAGCTCTGAATATTTGATGTTTATGTTTAGATGTTGGCTTGTGCTACCTCTCCAACACCCTGCAAGGATATCTGCATTTTTCTTGGGTAACATAATTTGCACAAATTAATTGATAATGATAATGATAATTGATAATGATAATTTCTGGCATCAGCCAGAAATTGGGGATAGAGGAACTTTAATGGTTAACTGTCATTTCTGCCCAAGATATGTACAGTGAAAGGTGGAAAAAATATCCTCAGAGCAGAGATAAAAAACAAAACAAAAAAAATGCCAGGGGCACTGGGTGGCTCAGTTAGTTGAGCATCCAACTTGGGCTCAGGTCATGATCTCACAGTTCATGAGTTCGAGCCCCGTATTAGGCTCGCTGCTGTCAGCCTGTCAGTGCAGAGCCCGCTTTGGATCCTCTGTCCTCCTCTACCCCTCTCCCACTTGCACTCTCCCCAAAATAAAATACTATTTTAAAAAAATGCCAGACAGAATGAGGACATTCTACTCCACCTTTCTGTCTCTAATTAGCCCTCCTGAATAAGATGTTCATCTAAACAACTGCAGTTGAGCCTTATTTTCTTTCCTCCAGCTAAATTCCAAGTGGCAATATGACAAGATCTAAGAGAAATCTGACCTAATTCTTAAAGAGTGAAGGTGACACCCATGAGTCATGGCTAAGTATTAGGCTGACATGAAAAATGTCAGAGTCCAAAGTGAAAGATGAACACCACCCAGAAACTTCCTTTCATCACGAATGCAAATTAAAATGGAATAAAGGTGCTATACATTTAACAAGTTTTCCGGTGATGATCAGAGCTTTTCTTCATTATTGTTATCATATGTTTGAAACTATCCAGAGATTGTATTACTACTCCTATCTCACTGGTCTGAGGCCTACTAAAAACACCTAATCAGTGCAATTAGTGACCATTTCTAATTTACACACAACAGGACTTTTGCTTAAGTATCTGTTAACTTCTTCTCAGGGTAAGTAGACAAAATCCATCATGAAAAATGTAATGAGCAATCTGGTGTCAGGCAGCTGAAGGTCAGGCAGTCACTAATAGTGGGAACTTACTGTGTACAAGATACATACTTTTTGAAGTAAACTATTTTCTCAAGAAGACTTTAATTCAGCTGAAGAAACCACATGTTCATGATATAAAAGTGCTCTTTAGGATTCTAAAACCACTGGGGGAAATTTGCTAAAGAACAGGATATTTAGACAGTTTCAATGTATCTCCATGTATTTTGAAGCAATTCTCATAAATCACTTATTAATTACAAAGGGAAAAGAGTTAACTTTATAACGAAAAAATTTCTTAGCCAAGTGATCCAAGTTAACTAACATCACCAATAATGTCTCCATCACCTGCCCCAAATGCGTAGCCTGTATGGATTTATAAGGAACGAGCAAACAAACCTCAATTAAAAGACATTGTAGGGGTGCCTGGGTGGCCCAATTGGGTTAAGTGCCAGACTTTGGCTCAGACCAGATCTCACAGTTTGAGCCCGCATCAGGCTCCCGGCAGTCAGCACACAGCCTGCTTCAGATCCTCTGTCCCCTTTCTCTCTGCCCCTCCCCAGCACGTGCTTTCACACACATTCTCTCTCTCTCTCAAAAAAAAAAAAAAAAAAAAAAAAAAAGATTCTACAGGGTGCCTGGGTGGCTTAGTTGGTTGAACATAGACTCTTGATTTTGGCTCAGGCCATGAGCCCCCCATTGGGCTCCACGCTGAGCATGGATATAGATAGATAGATAGATAGATAGATAAATAAATAAATAAATAAATAAAGCCTGTTACTCTTCAAAAAATGTAAACCATGAAAAACAATGAAGGGTGCCTGGGTGGCTCAGTCGGTTAAGCATACAACTCTTGATTTTCGCTCAGGTCATGATCTCACGGTTCATGACTTCAAGTGCTACGTTGGTCCACACTGATGATGTGGAGCCTGCTTGTGATTCTTTCTCTCTCTGCCCCTCCCCAGTTCAAGCACACTCTCTCTCTTTCAAAATAAATAATAAATTCACACACACACACACACACACACACACACACACACTGAAAGGCTGAGGGATTGTTCCAAAGAAATGACAACGAAATTTCATTTCTAGGCTGCAGGAGAAATTGTTATAAAGGATAGTCATTAGGACAATCAGTAAAATCTGAATATGGACTGTGTACCAAATCATAATACACATCAACGTTAAAATAAACTTCCTGGGGCGCCTGGGTAGCTCAGTCGGCTAAGTGTCCAACTTCAGCTCAGGTCATGATCTCAGAGTTCGTGAGTTTAGGCCCCACATTGGGCTCTCTGCTGTCAGCACAGAACTCACTTCATCTCCTGTCTCTCTCTCTGTCCCTCTCCGGCTCACACACTCTCTCTCTCTCTGTCTCAAAAATAAATAAACATTGAAAAAAATAAACTTCCTGATAACTACACTATGTTATGTAAAAGACTATCCTTGTTTTAAGGAGATAAATGCTGAAGTACCTTGAGGTAAAAGGGTCATGATCTCTGCAACTTACCCTCAGCAGCAGCAATAGCGGTATAGAAAGGAGGTGAAAGAAGGGAGGGAGGGAGGAGGGAACAAAGGAAGGGGATGGAGGAGAAGAAAGGGAAGGAGTGGGGGAGGAGAAAGAAGAAAATTGTGTACACTATGTTATATATAAAAAAAGGTAAAGCAAATATGGCAAAATGTTATCAATGTATGCAACTAGATGGGGTATAAAGGAGTTAATTTTAATATTCTTGCAACTTTTCTATAGGCTTTACACTTTTCAAATAAAAAGTTTAATTTTTAAAATGTTCTGTAGCAATTTTCCACATAGATAGGCTCTCATATAAGATTGTCTTTCAGATTCTCTAGAAACATATTCCTTCTCCTTCCTAATTCTTTGATTTAGTATACATGATACAAATATTCCAAGAAGTATATGTTCTCGTAATCTAAACATCTTGCAAGGAAGTAAGATCATAACAGCAACAATCATAATAATGACTATCTTTTTTTGAATATTTACTATGTGCCAAGCACTGTGCTAGGCACTTAATACACATTATTCTCATTTAACCCATACAACCTGAGATGCAGGTATTATTAGCCCCAACTTACAAATGAGAAAACTAAAGATCAGGGAAGTTAAGCAACATAACCAACAGATCACACAGCTGGCCAATGGGAGAGCCAGGATTTAAATCCAGGCTTGCCTAATTCCCAAGTCTTCACCACTATATTGGGCTATCTCCTAGAATCCAAGGTTTTTACTTACTTCCTTACTTCCTTACTTACTCATTTATTTATTATGTTTGTTTTTGGGAGAGAGAGAGTGAGCAGGGGAGGGGCAGAGAGAGAGGAAGACAGAGAATCCAAAGCAGGCTCCGCACTGAGAGCAGACATCGGATGCCGGACTCAAACTCATGTCAGATCATGATCTGAGCTGAAGTCCAATGCTTAACCAACTGAGCCACCCAGGTGCCCCAGAAATCCAAGACTTTTAAAAAGAAGCTGTCTCATCATCAATACTGTTGCTTCCTTCTATCAGGAACATTCTCCTTACGGCATGGGTCCCTTAAGTTCTTACTGATGTAAATCAGTCTTAACTGCACAGAATAAAAGGTCACAGTTACTTAAAAGGTAAACAAGGCCCCAGGACCAATCAAACATAACTGACATGGCTATTGGCCTGATTCAGAGGCAGTCCAATTTGTCAGCTGTACAGATATATAGATCTTCCCTATTAGATAGTTTTGCTATGATTTTTCTAAGCTTTCAACTTAAGCAATAAAGAATTCTTGGGGCACCTGAGTGGCTCAGTTGGTTAAGCTCCCTCCCCACTTTTGATTTCGGCTGGGGTCAATGTTCCAGAGTCATGAGATCGAGCTCCACGTCCAACACCAAGCTGAGCATAGAGCCTGCTTAAGATTCTCATTCCCTCTCTCTCTCTCCCCCACACTCACTTGAGTTCAGTCTCTCAAAAATAAAAAAAAAAAAATTCTTTAATCTCTGTTCTTCCCTCTTCTGACATTACAAATAGGTGGCACTTTCCATTCGTGATATAAAAGAATTTTAAGGGCGCCATAATAAATCAAGGGAATAAATGTCATGTCATATTTTCAACAATTATTTTCCATAACTTACAGTTAAAATTCTTTAGTGTTTAACAGAAAAATACTTAACAGGTCCAAAAACATGTTTATAGGAATTTCTCAGAAGTCTGCTCTGTGTGTGGGGGTGGGGTGGGGAGTAAGAGGAAGGGGGGGGGGTGGGTAATGTGTGCTACAATATTTTTACAGCTTTATTGAAGTATAATTGACACACAACAAACTGTATTTAAAGTATATAATTTAATGAGTTTTAACATATCTATACATCTGTGAATCATCAAAATTAAGATAAGCAACATAACTATCACTCTCAGGTTTCTTCATGCCACTCACTTTATAATCTATCCCTCCCTCCCCGACTTCAACTTTGCTTTGCTTTTTTGTTTGTTTTACATTGTGGCAAAATACACATAACATAAAATTTGCTTTGCTTTTGAACTGCTTACTTCTTAAAATACTGAATCATCCTGTCATATGATTCAACTTAACTAGACAAATCATGGTGGATATTATTATACTAGAAAGAAGCAAAGGCTCTCCTTCCAAGAGTTAAAATATTGTCAGTGTGGCTTTAAAGACATTCTAAAGCCAAATTAGTATCTGGGGTGGTTGGACCTTGTGACACTGGATCTATTTCACTAGATTAAAAAACCACAGGGGTGCCTAGGTGGCTCAGTCAGTTAAGCATTGACTCTTGATTTTGGCTCAGGTTATAACCTCATGGTTCGTGGATTCAAGCCCCATATGGGGCTCTGCACTGACAGCATGGAGCCTGCTTGGGATTCTCTCTCTCTCTCTCTCTCTCTCTCTCTCTCTCTCTCTCTCTGTCCCTCCTCTCCTCTCTCTCTCTCTCAAAATAAATAAATAAACTTTTTTTAAAAAATCATACAAAAAATATAAAATATCATAATGAGGACTCAAGGCAAGAGAAAGGATTTGTATGATTAGCTAATTAAAAAGCCAAAGTAAACTTCACAAACATAAAAAGAATCAAGGCAACCATTGTTATTAATATGTTACAAAGCCCTTTGGTAAATAATAGTAATACTAATATATTTTACCTGTATTTCATTTGAATACATACAACAAAATCTCTCCATCTGCCTTATATAAACACCTTTAATCAAATGTGTAAGGCAGTGTTTCTCAATATTATTTATCCGTGCTCCATTTTAAGAAATACAGAAATCTTAACCTCGCTTCGTCAGCATAGTGTAGTGATTAAAAGAGTTCAGGACCTAAAGTCAGATTACCTAAATATGAATCCTATCTCTACCACTTATTAGCCATGAGAACTTGGAACAAATTCCTTAATCGTCAGAGTTGCATCACCTAAAAAACGAGGTTCAAATGGAGTAATCCATGTAAAGCCTTAATCGGTGCTTGGCACACAGTAGTGCTTGTACATATTTTACATTTTAATGTAAAATATGGTAAAATATTAAATATGCTATATCTCCTGCTATATATCTCCCACTCCTACCCCATTTAAGAACTACTGTTGTAGCAAGAACTCTTCTAGAGTCTGATCTTTTTTTTTCTCTAAGGTTATTTATTTGAGAGAGAGAGAGAGAGTGTGTGTGTGCATGTGAGCAAGGGGCAGAGAGAGGGGGGGACAGAGAGACTCCCAAGCAGGCTCCGTGCTGCCAGCACAGAGCCCAACTTGGGGCTCTATCCCACAAACTGCGAGATCATGACCTGAGCCACAAACAAGAGTCAGACATTTAACTGACTAAGCCACCCAGGCGCTCCTTCTAGAGAGTCTGATCTTAAGCTGTGATGAAGAAAGAAATATTACCACCACTACGCTAACAGTGAGCACTTATATAACACCTGTATACCTAAATACTTAAAAATATTTAAAACTCCCTTAATTTCACAATCCTTCGACATAGTTATATTGTTTTTTAACACTATTTTTACAGATGAGAAAACTGAGGCACAGTTAAGGTCACATAGCTAGTAAGCTGAGAAGCTAGGAATCAGATTCAGTCAGACTGGCTGCAGACTACACACCCCTAACTACTATAGTATACAATATGATACAATTCTATACTATATAAGAAGGTACCTGATAACTATCTCTAAATATCTGAATGCTTGTCATGTTGGATAGAGTAAACAGTTGTTCTGTGAGAGTCGACCAAAAAATGCATCATTGGTTGGAAGATGCAGAGTTATAAATTTTAACTAAACATAATAATAACCTTTTTAGGAACAAAAGAGTTATCTGAAATGGGACTGGGTTACCTCAGGAGGCATTTCCTTTTGGCACATCAGGACATTCGAGCTGAGGTTGTGTAGAAACACATTTATTCCTTTTGTTGGTCATTATCCTGTTAAAGTCCATTTTGGTTGATCTTTTTGCTTATTCCAGTCTGTTAAAATAATTTCAAATTTTGACTGCCATCTATAATATTAGCTATTTATCATAATTTTATGTAGTCTGTAAACTTGAAAATGTTTTTATGTCTCCATCGAAGTCACTGATGAAAATATTGATCAGGATTGATATATGTCATCATATGCCAACGTGACATACCACTAGATCCTTTCCCCCTTGTGATGACCCACTCTTTTTTAATGTTTACTTATTTATTTTGAGAGGGAACACAAATGTGCAAAGGGAGGAGGGGCAGAGAGACAGAGGTGGGGAGAGAATCCCAAGCAGGCTCCCAGCCAGTAGCACAGAGCCTGACACACAGCCCAATGTGAGACCTAATTCCATGAACTGCATGATCATGACCTGAGCCAAAATAAGATCCACTCCTAATACTCTAGTTTAATACAATATAAAACATGGCAGAGTTTATCTTTAGAAAACAGAATATAGAATATATTTAAAATTCTTAATGATTAGGGTATTCAATCAGATGTAAATCTGTTTCACTGCATTATCACACAATCCATATTTCTCTATCATAATACCAAAGATTATGATGAAAATAGTGATGATAATAATTATAGCTAACACTTACAGAATACTTTCTATGGCCAAGAACTTTCAACTTCTGCATATATTAAGTAATTTAACCCTCACAACAATCCTATAAGGTAGGTAATACTATTATCTCTATTTTGCAGATGAGGAAATTAAGGCACAGCTACGTTAAATGACGGACATCACACACCTAGGACAGGGCAAAAACAGGATTTGAACCTAAGCATTCTGGCTCTAGGGTCTGTGCACTTAACAACACTATGCTACCTAGTATATAAAATGGTCATATATGAATTTAATCAAAACCACTTATTATATTCTGTCAGACAGGAATTTACTTTCATCTTTCATAAACAGTGGGCTCCCTTCTCACTGGGCATATTGATGGCAGACTACTCAAGAACTCTAGGGACTTGTTTTGGTTTGGGCCAAAACAGAAGAGTAGCGAGGGCGCTAGACTAGGAATCATATCATATAAACTGAGATTTAATTCTAGCTCCTTCTAGTACCTTAACTCGAGGTTAAGGTAAGTCCCTTGATTCTAAGAGTTTCTTCATGTGATTAAGGAAGGCTCTATTAAAATGTACTTAATTTCTAAGTCATGCTAAGGGTTAAATGAGAAATTAGACTATAAACTCCCTGATGTAGTGGAGATCTGTTGTTTGTCTTCCCACTGTTCAACCCTCCTGCTCCAAAAAGAGCCCATTTTCATTTGGAAATTCGCTTTCATTTGGTCTGTGTAAGCTTCAATCTCAAACCCTAGCATCAGATAACATGTGCCCTAAACCAATCAGCACATCACTCTCCCCTGGCCAGAGATTGGGGGAGGAAGGGAGAAGGGATAGGCAGTAATAGGTGACCTAAGCCAGTCCAATCAGAGTAAATTTAGAACTCACCAGATGGGAATGCTTGGACAAAGATGATCACTTCTTTCTCTGTGGATGTGAACCTAAAGACACGGCTTTGGGAACCATCCTGTGACAATCCAGTGCCCCATCCTATCACCAGGAGGAGAGCCTCTTTTGAAATTGTCAACACAGACACAGAGAAAGCAAGCTAGTGATGGAGAGAATTCAGATCCTCAACTGTCTAATTGTGCCAACCAATACACTCTCCTTTTTGCTTAAGTTAGTTAAACTGGGTTTCTTATCACTTGAAACCACAAAAATCACAATTGATGCATCCAATACCTATCAATGAGCTCTGGCACAGAGTAGGCACTCAATAACTATTTAAATAAATATACTAAGTATAGAAAACCACTCTGAAATTTTGAAAAGCACTTTCTTTATACATTACTGTTCTGTTTTGATGGAAAGGGGTCAAGTTCTTGTCAGTTTATAAGTGTATCAAAGATGACACAACGCAAGTCCCATCCTGTTAAAAATATTTTTCCTTACCTGCCCACATTATTCCTTTTTGCATACAGTTCTTCTGTTTTCTAAAGATGATTTTTGTGTCTTACATTGTATTTTACATTATACTTTAAACTGAACATTACACATTAGACTTAAACTCAGGTCTTAAGATCCTATGGATTTGGAACAAACACACCTAATACTTTTGGTGTTTCACATAAAACACTTCTGTATCTTATCTCCTTAGGAGATGGAGAACACGAAGGTCACAGACATTCCATAACAGTAACTCTAAACGAATTTAGAAATCATAGAGATTAACCCTCATGCTTTTCCTCTAGAACTACTACTACTTTTTAAATTCTGACTTTGTAGATTTCTGAAGAAACCATTTTTCACTGGCTCTCTCAGACCATCCCCATCCTCCCTCACATCCACTAACCTATACACCACAGAAGCATATAGAATAATTTTATAATTAGTGCCTTATTAGGGAAAAAAAAGAGTTCTTTTAGTTATCAATGCCTTACTGGAAAAAATTACCAGTTCCCCAAAAGTTACAACAGATGCCTGCCAGGACACATCAAGTTTGCTATTGAGAAAAGGCATGTGGGAGGATGAGGACATACTGAGGATAGTAAATACATGTTGGCTTTTAGTTATTAAACTGAAACTTTGCTGCATCTAAAGCCACATCACCTATACCACATTCACAATCGCCCAGTAATTGAATACCTACAACAGTGAGGAACAATACTTCCCAAACTCTTCATTTATGATAACTGCACCTCTGTAATCAACCAACACCATTAAGTAAAGGTGCACATTCTTTCTGGAAAAGGTGGCTTTAAAACATCTACATTCCAGAAGGAGAAAAAAATACATACACAGGCTGCCTTAACATAACAGGTTGTCCAGAAGGCAATAAGGCAGGGAAAAGAACCAATATGGTATAAGATCAAAATGGGGATGGGGAGTGGGAAATTACCTAATATTTTGCAGGTGGATTCTGGCTTCCAACCATAGCATCCACATTAAGCTGGGATGAGTGAGAATGAAAGTAGCTGAAGATAGAATACATAGCCTCCCTTATGAATTCATTGGTGTGTGCCAACACTTCCTGTTTCTTTAGCGGTTTATCCTACAAAAAATTTCTTTGTCAAAGGAAGCTGACAGTGAGAGTGCAGCATTTGTAAGGCCTCATTTTTCCAATATTGCTACCTTTTCAGTCCCGAGATTAGTCACCTTATCTTAGTCAAATTCTCCATTCATGCACAAATTCTAAATATAGACAACTGCCACCACCACCAGACCACCACCAAGCCTATTAAATGAATTAGTGTCTCAAATTGCTTTCAAGATACAGAACGTAGTATTTTCCCTGCAATTTTTACTCAGATTCACAAAATCTGGCTCCATTTCTGCTGACTCACCTCCCAGTACACACTGCTTGTCTTGTTCTTCAATGTTCCAATAAATGCCTGCTTGGATGCATCAAATTTGCTACTAAGAAAGTACAGAGAAGTGGAAATGTGTGTGAGGTGGGAAGGGTAGCAAGGAGAAGATTCTGAAGATAACTCTAGTAAAGCATTTTTTCCAATATGTACCCTAAGGCAGACAAAATCTGGGTACTGGCATGCATATGCTTGTGTTTTAAAGATGAAAGGCTCCTAAAGTGCAGCTTTAAGGACTCCCACTCAATCCCTTCTATTCTACTTCCTTATTGTTAACAGATCTAGTAAGCACTCCAACGTGAAAGAGGAGGTAGATTCTGTTTCCTAACCTATGCAACAACCTAAGTAATAGCAAGTTGCGATCACATACATTCTTCAAGTTTCAAAAACTGAATTCAAATTTGCCAGAGTACTGCAGAGAACTATCTGCAAAAAGAGGAAACATGAATTTTTCCTTTGTATTCTATTCCTGCTTCTCCCATCTCTGGGAGATTTCCCAGAGATTTCCTCAGTAAAACCATATGCCCAGTAATGGTTTACTTTTTACATTATGTTCAGTTACAAAGCTGAGTAAGCAAGCATACTTCATATTTGGGATCTTTACCTGCTTCTACCATTGTGGAGCTTAATAAAGTGGTGCTCTTTTATTTTTTTTAATGTTTATTTATTTTTGAGAGAGAGAGACAGAGCACAAGCGGGGGAGGGGCAGAGAGAGAGGGAGACACAGAAACCGAACCCGGCTCCAGGCTCTGAGCTATTAGCACAGAGCCCAACATGGGGCTCAAACCCATGAACCATGAGATCATGACCTGAGCTGAAGTTGGACGCTTAACCGACTGAGCCACCAAGGAGCCCTGATAAAGTGGTGCTCTTAAGAGGCAAACTCTGAACTCCTAGGTCAAAGTGCATCTAATACTCTTGGCATTACTCACTTCATCTGCTGTACATTCAGGCCTTTCCGAAGAATGCAGTCATGTCATCGCTTATATAAAGGCCTTTGAAGTTAGAGAGAGGGTATGTCTAACCCATAGTGGGGAGGAGGAATTGGATTCAAGAACCAGCAGACCTCCTAGATCAGGAATTAACAAAAAACAGCCCACAGGCCAGAAATGGCCCACTGCCTGCTTTTGTAACTAAAGTTTTATTGGAACACAACCACACCCATTCACTGATGTACTGTCTATGCTGCTTTTGTGCTACAACTGCAGAGATGAGTAGTTGCAACAGACACTGTATGACCTATAAAGCCTAATATTTACTATCTGGTCCTTTACCCAAAAAAAAAAAAAAAAAAAAAAAAAAATCCAACTCTTATCCTAAATGAAGACGGAGCCAGTTTTATCAGTAATTTGGAAGAAAATCCTACCTAGATTATCCAAACAGCTGTAAAGTAGAAGTTAGTGCTAGGAATATGATTATTTCAAGAAATTGTACTATAACTTTCTGATACAGGATTACTGCAGTTTATATCACTGACCTGTATGTACTACTACACTATATAGAATAAGTCTTAAGTATGCCTGATGTAGGAAATGCCAAATGAAAAAGTAAATGTCACAACATAACCTACACTGACAGATTAGTTTTAAACCAGAGCTCAATGCTATGCCTCAATATCTGAAGCTTGTAAATTGCCACATCTAATATCTTATCTTTGAACTTGATCTCTTCTCTTTAATTTCTTCAGAGAAACCTTTTTTTCAACAGACATTGAGTGGGTACTTACTCTGTGCCAGACCCTGGGTTCTCCATGGAACAAAATAAAGCTTATATTTGCACGTGGCCGTATAATAGAACTTTTTTGGAAAGAGATTATACTAAAAACCACAAGGAACACTTGTAATAATTCTTACGGTTGAACGATTTTGCTTCACCACTTTTCCACTACAAGATTCAGTAAGTAAACACTGTATTTAGATTCTGCTCTTCCTAGAGTGAGTTACAGAATTTATATCTCTAAGGCAGGGTCTACAATAGATTCAGGGAGTCTGGGTTGGACCAAAAAAAAAAAAAAAATCATATCTTCACTTTTACTAACCTCTGGCAAATTCACCACTTCCTTCAGTTATGAACATAAGCCACAACATAACAGTAGACTTTGTTACCAATTGAAATCTTAGATATATTTAGACATTATACTTATTACAAATATCTTCAAATACTGTTTAAACATATGATCATTTTAAAGTAATTATGGTTAGGGCCACCTGGGTGGTTCAATTCGTTAAGCGTCTTAGGCTCAGATCATGATCTTATGGGTTTGTGAGTTTGAGTCCCGCATCTGGCTCGGTGCTGACCACGCAGAGTCTACTTGGGATTCTCTGTCTCTCCTTCTCTCTGTCCTTCCCCCACTCATGTTTTCTCTCTCTCAAAATATATAAACTTAAAAAAAATAAAGTTATTATGGTTATAAGATCCATTGATAGTAAACATTTACTATGTTAATAAAAAGCATATATAGCATTGTATCACACATATTAAAAACATTTTGATAACTATATTTCAACAGTTTCCTTTATAATTATATTTTGTTTTTTGCACATAAAAATATTATTCCAAAAGGGAATACACAAAGCTTCACCATACTGCCAAAGGCGTCCATGGCACAAAATGATTTAAGATTTCTACTCTAAAAAAAAAAAAAAAAAGACTTCTACTTTAGGGCCAGAAAATAAACAAGGATAATCACATCTAAGGTAATTCCCTTTAGATAAGAAAAACCACCTAAAAAAAAACCCAAAAACTACCTGCTTTCTGTTAAGTGCTACACATACCATTTGTTCTCTAGCATACAGCAAAGACCATATGTCACTATTTTTTTTTTTTTACCAGCCTTCACTTCACAGCTGGTTTGCAAATAGTTGTGAATGTGATCTAACAGCCAGGGGTTCCCCTAGCTCATTGGCAGTCACTCTAGTACAAATATAGAAAGCTTCAAACCAATCTAACTTTTAACAAGAGAGTTATCCAAAAAAGGGATAAAAAGACAAAACAAAAACCAAAAAAAGCCAGCTATATAGCTATCTACTAATCTTGTTTGCAAATAGTAAAATACAAGCAATGCAATTATTTATGTTAATGAGATAATGCATGTAAACAAACCTAACCCAATGCCAAATATTTGTTAGAGACTCACAGTTCTTTTTTTTTCCCCCCTGCTGGAGTGGAGCTTTGGCACATACTGCAAAATAGAGTTGTAAAAATGTATAGTTCCTGAATTTCCTGACTCAATTGTAGAAGAGGGAGTTCTCTATTAGTAGAAGCGCCAAAAAATCTGACTTCAGATCAGAGTTATGCAAATACGTGAAAAGCATAAAATTACAATTATTACTAGATATTTTTGTCATTACTCGTCATTAACAATAGCAAATTATTATTCTTGCTTTCTCTACATTTTATAAATTAATTCTTATCAGCATTTATAACACAGAAAAATTATTCAGCTCCCTAGGGTAATGATGTCTAACCTGGAGATCAGACAGTTCTATAGGGGAATCATGAATGGGGTCAGGTGGTTTACAAATGCCATGAGATTGTATACAAGATTTGTAAGTGTGCGTATGTTTCAGATTATTAAAGGATTGTTTAAGCAGACGAATAGCAACCTCTGCCATAGTTAGAAAAGCTGAAACAAGAAAAAGCAAACAATTCTTCCCATACTCACAGAGTGAGTCAGTGTTAACATCAGATAAAGTAACCTGGGATTTCTGAATCCAAGGCTCTGACTAGATTATTTTCCCTAAGGGATCACATATCCAACGAGAAGGTCCCCGAGAAAAATAAAACCTCAACTGTTTATTGGAAGAGAAACCATAGGCTAAGAAAAGAATAAAGTTCATTCCTTATCAATCAGGACATAATACTGGTTTTTGAAGGGAATTTGCAAAACAGGCCGGTCAAAAAGAATCCTTTCATTCAACAAACACAAAGGACCCCAGAGGCAGTAGTGCAGTCCCCAGGCCTAAATGTCTTCTCTTCTAAGTCAGTTACCTTGAAGCATATAAAACTGACCCTTGAACAACACAGAGATGAGGGGCACCGCCCCCCAACACACACATGTTGAGAATCTATATATAACTTCTGACTTCTCCAAAACTTGACTACTAATAGCCTACTGTTGACTGGAAGCCTTACCAATAACATAAACAGTTGATTAACACATTTTGTATGTTATATGTATTATATACTGTATTCTTACAATAAACTAGAGAAAACAAAATTTTATTAAGAAAATCATAAGGAAGGAAAATTACATTGACAGCATTGCATTAATCGAAAAAATATCCACGTGTACATGGACCCACGCAGCTCAAACCTGTGCTGCTCAGCCAACCATATTTGGTTACAGAAAGAAATTCTTGAGTAGTTCCTTTTAGTTATGTAGAATGTAAGCCAAATAAACATCTAATGTTTTAGAAAAAGGTGTAACTAGTCATTTTTTAGCTAAACAAAGGCATTATTCACAACTCACTACCACTCAAGAATCTTTCTGAACTCCCTTCCTGTATCACAAAGTGTACATGTATAGGAAGTGGGGGTGACTATTAGGTTATCAGATAAATGCAGTGTCAGATAAAGTAAAATTACCTCAAGTTTCTTCTATTAGATTTCTTAAAAAACCACCAGGTGGTACAATTCAGTAGCACCTTCTACAAAGGTTTGTAGAGAGGGGGTAGTGAAATTCACTTTAGTTCATTTCATCTGCATCACCAGCCACCCTCACAAATGGGATCAGCAGGAATAAAAACAGCAGCTAAAACGTTACCCACAGCATGGTATCATTTCCAGTATGCCAGTCTTGGCCTCCAGTGCACAAATCACTGAGCTGGACAGCTAAATATATCAAAGCCTCTCTGGTATGGTATTCCAGTCACCACTGTTGACTTTCTAAGCATCATCCTTTCTTCCCCATCATGGTCACCATCTGTTTACCACTGATTACTGGACCAATACCATTCTCAACTAATATCTTTTTACCAGCAATTCTCGGTACTTACAGAATCACTAAATGTCAAGATTGAAAAGGGCCCTGAAGGCCATATCTCCCTACTCCCATTTTATTCTTGGCAGAATGTTTTCTGTCTCTGTCTTCAATTCCCTTCCTAAGCCTTGTTCCTACCCTCCTCAAAGCTTCCTCTTTCTCAATGTCTATTTCTAGCAGTTTTTCCTATCACAAACCCCTGTATCCTCACTGTCTCTGTAAATACCACTGTCTCTATTGCAAAATGTGAGTTCTAGTTCTCCCAACTGAGATTGTGAGTTTCAGTCCTCCATCATAACCGGTCATCTCACTTATATTTGGGAAGCCTTTGCCGGTTAAGTCAATCTGATGGAGCCTATGCCCCAGCCAGAGCCAGTCTTTGCACATCCAAACAGTCTCCTAAACATAGAATCATGGCATTTTAGGCCTGAAAGAAAAGTCAGAAATAACCTGGTCCAACATTTTTACTACATTTCATACATTTTAAGATATATGAAATCCATTTGACATCATAATCTCATACACGGATAACTGAAACAAGTTTCATGAAACAATACTTACCCTCACTATGTGAACACACTGAAAATTTCTATTGTATTCCATTTTGTTTTAAATTCAGGTGCTAACCACTAAATGGACTTCACAACCCAATAATAGGATGGAATCCACAGTCCGGGAAATATTAATCTAGTCCAAACTTCCCATTCACTGATGAAGAAACTGTAGCTCAGTCCTGAGGCTACGTTTCCCAGCCACAAGATGGTTGTCCATAAAATTAAACTCGGGCCTGATAAGTCCCAGACCAGTGTTCTTTACACTAAACACCTTCTCTGCCCAGTCATGACCACCCAACCACACCCAGTGCCCAGACATAACCCTACAGTACCATGTCCAGTCACTGAGCCCACACTGCTGTCCAAGCCAGC
Source organism: Panthera leo (assembly GCF_018350215.1). NCBI lineage: Eukaryota > Metazoa > Chordata > Mammalia > Carnivora > Felidae > Panthera > Panthera leo. Next base: position 71,624,631 of record NC_056687.1, read on the forward strand.
CCCTCAGTTACTGCTGGTCGATCCCCCTGCAGCCGTTCCTTCAGTTGCCTTAGATCAGAGTCCCCTCACAGTCACTATCCATCGACCAGAGTCTCCTCCAAGTCATTGCCTCATACTTTCTCAATCGTAGTCCCTTCGCAGCCTCTGCCTCGCGCTCTCCGAGGTCAGAGTCCCTTCGCATTCACTGCCTCTGGGTCGCACGCTCCTCGCAAGCAGCTACATCTCGGTCACAGTCCCCTCGCTGTCACTGCCCCTCTGGGTCACAGTAGCCTCCACAGCCCCTCCGTACACTCCCTTCGCTGTCACTGACCCACTCCTCTTTCAGTCAGTCTCCTCGCGGTCCTAGCCGCACAGTCTGTTCTCTCAAAGACAGCCGCAAGGATATGCACACACCGGGTCCTCACCTGCAGTGGTGAGGTCACGCTCCCCCCGGCCCCCGTCCCGTCGGATTTCTCCCAGGCGCCGCGTCACGGACAAGGGAAGTTGAGGAGGTTGCGGGGAGACGCCCGGGAAAGGCAGCTGACGGAACAGCGGGCCGGAAGTCCCGCCTACTGCCCGCCCTCTTGTCAATCCGACCGCGACACTTCCCTGAAAACCACGACCCCTGACACAGTAGTTCCGCCTCCACGGAGGCCCTTGGGGTGGAGTGGCTGAGCCGGAAACTCCAGACGCTAGAGACGAAGTGACTAAGAGTCAGGTTCCATGCGGAACTGCAGTTTGCGGTAAAGACGCCTCCTCGCGAGGAGATACGACTGTGAACTGTCGCGCCTGCTCCCTGGCAGTCAGTCAAGATGCGTTAAGCCGGCGGCTTCCCTTTCGTCCCGCTCCGGGCCAGGTTCCTCCGGGGAGGACCTGTCTGCTCTGTCTCCAGCGTCTGGTGCAGGGCAGATGGCCGTGACGCCTTCCACCGGAGACCCCTGGGCGACTGCTACAACACGGCACCACCTTTGCCCTACTCGGTCTTATAGGGAGAATTCGTGTCCGGCAATCAAGTCCTGTAGTAACCTGTAGCTGGTCCCAAAGCTGGTTTTCCTCCTGTTATTTCTGACCCAGGTTGGCTCACGGAAAAATGATCAGTAGGAATCAACCGAGGGCTAGTTGAGCAGGAGCGGATTCAAGGGAGGCCAGCTGGTAGGAAATCACATGTAGGAGGGTATCTGGTGAAGAAAAACGTTTTCCTTTGCTAGAATGAACCTTTGGAGGGGTCCCTTTTGATTCCACAGATGTAAGGCAAGCATATACCCAATGTCATGAGAGAAGAATGTAAAAGAACTTTTTGATGTATTTATTATTTTTTGTCTACATGCTTGACTTGAAAGTGGCTGAGAAGTGGGTAGATACTTATGCCTCTGCTGAGGAGCCTCCAGGGAGAAAGAGGATTAACTGTAACCCTTTCCCTTTTGAATTTCAATTAGTTATTTGAACATGGCCTACAGACTAAGGTGCTCCAAATAAGGACTGACTGCTAGCTGGAAAAGACATCAGGAACTACAAGGAAGGGGGCGCCTGGGTGGTTTAGTCCGTTGAGCGTCCAACCATCAGGTCTTGATCCCCCAGCTCCTGAGTTGAGTCTGGGATGGGGCTGTAAACTGTCAGCACGGAGCCGCTTTGGATTCTCTGTCTCACTGCACTCACACTCTCTCTCAAAAATAACATTAAAAAGAAAAAAAAAGTAGGGGCGCCTGGGTGGCTCAGTCGGTTAAGCGTCCAACTTCAGCTCAGGTCATGATCTCACAGTTCGTGGGTTTGAGCCCCATGTGAGGCTCTGCGCTGACAGCTCAGAGCCTGGAGCCTGCTTCAGATTCTGTGTCTCCCTCTCTCTCCCTCTACCCCTCCCCCACTCACACTCTGTCTCTCAAAAATAAATAAACTTTAAAAAAAATTTTTTAAGTAATTACAAGCAGAACATCACCACAAAGACAGTGGGAGTGTGGGTAGTAACAATAATCTCAGAGTCTTAAAGAAGGGCTAATTTCATACAGAACTTGGACAATGTCGCTGACACTGTGGGCAAACCCTGGAAAAAAATCAATGTGTGTTTAACCTAATAAGCTGTGTAAGGTGTAGAGTCGCAATAGCTAAGCAAAAATACTGGATGAGAGATAAAGACAATAATTCAAAATGTATGAAAAAAACTTGATGCACAAATAAATTCATTTCAATGTTATTTATAATAGTAAAAAATTATAATCAGTCCCTTACAAAGGAAATGGCAAAAATAACCAATGTATAACCTAACAGACTAAGTGCAGCTATTAAATTATGCTTATCAAAATCACAACAATGCAAATAAAATGACATGAACCCTGCACATGACACTAGAAGTGAAAAATCAGGGTGCAAAATTGAATATATGATTTTTTTAATCCTGCAAATATAAAAAACACTGGTAGAAAATATACCCAAATATTTACAATTTGGTACAATGTTTGAACAACTGAAATATGGATTCTCCCCACTTTGCAAATACAGTGAGAACATATTACAACAAAAATCAAAACATGAAAATATAAAGCCTAAAACTCAGATTCAGTTGCCAAACTGCCAAATTATCTTTATTTTGTTGAGATATTTAACAGTATAAAAAAGTTCATATTTCTTCATGGTCATTATCTTTATCCAACTTTTCAAAGATTCAATAGTAGAAACAGCCGAATGCCGCTACAACACAGAATAAACTGTCCTAAAAAGCAAGCAAAACAGAAAACACACAAATCCAGAACATTAGTACTAATGAAGGGCTAAGGTAGCATAGGCAACTGAAATTAACATCATCTCAGATCTTTGCCAATTTTCAATCATGAAGGTTTTTTCTTCTTCAATAGACAAAGGGTTTCCAGATTAGAGCCATAAACTTGCTTGCCTCAGGGTAACTACAAAATTGCTTGCTCAAAGGGTAGGATGGGTAAAGAATTAGATTTTTTGAAGGTAGAAGTAAAATGCAAACTAATAAACTTTATGTAATTCGTATTTATAAGTATTCCCATTTTCCCTGATTTATCACAGAAATAAACAATGTATGAAATACCTTGAGTTTCTTGGAGTAAATGCATAACTATATTATAACATCACAGATAAAAATAACAGCACCTTGTCATAAATTCTGGATAAGGGCAAATGGTTTCTGGGTGTCTACTCTTAACTGATAAAATTCATTTATCCATCTTTAACTTGGAATCACAAAATGTTTTCCAAATCCCAGTTAAACTTGTTAAAACAGCTTTTAGGTAATGATTACAGGAGATCCACCTGCCTCAGCAACTCCTGACCAACAAATCTCTCCTCCAGCCTAGTACTACTGGCAGAAAAACAATCTAAACTCAAGTATCTGATTATTAACCAAAGCAAAATTCTTTGGTTAGCTCAGTTCTCTGCCTCCTTGGGTAGAATAACTATGAACTGTGTTCTACAACAGTGCTATCTGTGGTGAGAAATTTGTTTTTGCTTTAATTTTTCAGGCCCTTATGGACTGATGCTTCTGTAAAATACAATAAAAATTAATAAGCACAAAAATGAAATGAAAAAAGAAACATACAAAATACAGCCTAAACATTTTATTATTAGATTTAATCAATACAAATTGCTTTGTCAAATTTCTGTAAGACTTTCTAAACTCTTACACTCTATTTATGTACTTGTTTCATGAAGGACCTGGAAACAGGACAAGGACTAGCACTGGTCTGCGGATCCCACTTTGGCTACTGTTCTACAGTGCCGCCCAGAGTTCTCCTGAGACCCAGTCCAGTTATCCACAGCAATTATAGGCGCAATAACATGTACTTTTCTCTCTCCTGTCTCATGTCCTCATCCTCTATCAGTGCTTCCTGGGATCTCCCCCCAAATAAACAAAATAAGCTCTGAAAATGAGACCTAAATATACACTTGACTCAACAAACTGGACTAAAGATATAGCAGACTAAGTCAGCACCGTAAACCAGGCTCCGAAAAATTATTTTTATTTATTTTTAAAAATGATTCGTAGACATCTATCCCACCAATCTTGCACTCTAAAAGCAGATCCTGGTCATCTTTATTAAGTAATAACTGAAAACTAAAGTTTTAAATTAATTATTTGTTAATGTGAGTATTGTCTGACCTCCCACTGGTTTATAAGCTCTCTACAAGCAGAAACCATGCCTGTCTTATTCATCATTTTATCCCTAGCACCTCTTCTTTGTAGTTAGCCAAGTGCTATATGTCTGTTAGCACTGAATAAACAATCTGATATTCTCAAAATCACACTTATGAAGAGTTATGTCATCAGCACAGCTACAAATCTCCTGGCCTATTAGCAGCACATTAGGTTTCTCCTGCTTTAGTAACATAGTAAAGGAACAGTAAAATCATCTCATCCAGGAGTTTAAGACAAACATCTAAAACTGACGTATCCTCATATCTTAATAATATTAATTGGATTTGGAATATCCACATGTCCTTGGAAAGGACAGAAAGGCTTCCAAATGGACTTACATTCATGAAAACATCATGAATATAGTTGTCAGTGTCAGCATCCCAGAAACAGCGAGCAGCCATGCTGAAAAGTCAGAGAATGAAGAATTATAAACAATATAACAAGGATCTGACTTGCATATATTTGCCATGAGCAAAAGTTTTCCTTGATACATTCTTGTAGATCAGTGTTTCCAAACCCTTTCACAGGTTGGCACGCAGAAAATCCTATTTGTATACAGCAGAATATACTGGATAAACCAAGAGGGACAGGAATCATAGATGTCACTGGAGGTGACAGCCCATGGGCTCTCACAGCCTCAGACTCTGGCTGCCTGAAGCTTAAGGGGTCAATACTTTTAAGTCCTTGGTGTTCTGGGTGGGAAGCTCTGTTATAGATTACTTCAGCCAAGATATTTTTGTGGAACTTTAAGAGGAAATTAATACCTAAGAATTATGACTGAAATGAGCTCAATCCTGCAAAATAATATTAAAAAGTAGGTCTAGGAAGGACCAATAGATTATTTAATCCAACCTGATCATTTTGTAGAGTTCCAGAAAAGGACAAACTCTGAACTAGAACTCAATCTTCTAACTACTTCTACACCCAGTATTGTCTGTATTGTCTCTACAGAATTGCTATGCTACCTCTGAATTCTCAAATTGGCCATTCTCCTCTACCCAAATCTTGAGTAAGAAAGAATGTTAGGCAAAATAAAAGCCAATTAAAAAAATGGAAACAGGGGTGCCTGGGTAGCTCAGTAGTTAAGCATCCAACTCTTGATTTCAGCTCAGGTCATGATCTCACAGTTCATGAAATCAAGCCCCACGTCAGGCTCTGTGCTGAGCATGGAGTCTGATTGGGATTCTCTCTCCTTTTGCTCCTCTCCCGTGCTCATGCACTCTCTCTCTCTCTCTCAAAATAAACATTTTTAAAAAAATGGAAACAACTATGGGCTGCCTGGCTGACTCAGTCAGTAGAGCATATGACTATTGCTGTTGGGGTTGGGGGTTCGAGCCCCATGTTACATGTAGAGATTAGTTAAAAAATAAATAAAATTTTGAAAAATAAATAAATAATGCAAACAACTTAAATGCACAGTAGTAAGTGGTCGATGAAATTATGGTATTTCATGGTAATGAAATTCTATGCTACCAGCTGCCATTAAAGAGACATTTTACAAAGATCTTTTACAAAGATGTTTACAAACTTTACAAAAATTAAAATACATTCACAATATAAAGTGAAAAAACTAATTATAAATGTTTTACATTTTTATTAACTGTATGTATATGAGTCATCATTACCATTTATTGAGCACTTACTTTGTGCCTGCCACTAGTCCAAGTGCTTCACATGTATTAACTCATTTAATCCTGTGAAGTAGGTACTATTATTACACTAATTTAGTATATATGGAAACTGAATATTAGAGAAATTAAGTAAACTTGCCCAAGGTCAAACAAATAGTAAATGACAAAGTCTGGCTTTGAACCTAGGCAGTTCAGCTTCAAGTTATAGAGAAAGATAACACATGTACCATATTAATATTGTTTTTTTTTTTTTTTTCAACATTTTTTATTTATTTTTGGGACAGAGAGAGACAGAGCATGAACGGGGGAGGGGCAGAGAGAGAGGGAGACACAGAATCGGAAACAGGCTCCAGGCTCCGAGCCATCAGCCCAGAGCCCGACGCGGGGCTCGAACTCAGGGACCGCGAGATCGTGACCTGGCTGAAGTCGGACGCTTAACCGACTGCGCCACCCAGGCGCCCCAAATATTGGTTCATTTTTGAAAGTGCTTTTTTAAAGTTTTGCATAGAAGAGTCTCCCATCCTAGTGTTCCACACATTCTTTTTTTTTAAATGTTTATTTATTTATTTTGAGAGAGAAAGAGCACCCGCACAAGCAGCGGGTGGGGCAGAGAGAGAAGACAGAGAATCCCAAGCAGGCTCCACGCTGTCAGTGTGGAGCCCAATGCAGGGCTCAGTTCCACCAACCTTGAGATCATGGCCTGAGCCGAAATCAAGAGTCAGACACCTAACTGAATGAGCCACCCAAGTGCCCCTCACGCATTCTTAAGTGAAAAAAAGTTCCATCTCTTTCCAAACTGCAACAGTAACAATGTGAAATATAATTAACCTACTTAATTCATCACCAACAAGTATCTATTTAGCAGCTACCATATGTCCAAAAGGAGAAAAATCTGTGTCAATCCTCAAATAACTCCCAATTTAATTAGGTGAAAAAAATTAACACACATAAAAAGAATAAGATAATGTATGGTTGATGCTAATTTATCAGTTATTAGGATTCGAAAGTATTGTAAAGTCTGTTTATTCCAAGCCTAATTGTCACATTTGTACTAAATTTGTAGAAGTGCCACAGACATTTAGAGAATTTAGATAGGAGAAAAAGCCAAAAAAGAGTTAATGAAGGATGTGGTACTTAAGCTAAGTAGCCCCAAAGAAGGCAGGAATATAAACATTTACTTAACAAACGTTTATTGAGGGTCTATTACATATGAAGCAAAGTGCTAGGTACAAATGATAAAAAGATGCAAAAAACACAATCCTTGCTTTCAAAATTTGGTCTATATATCATTTGCCAATAAAAGGAACTAGGGACTTCTCAGAGAAATGGCCAATTCTAGGGCCTGGGCTAGAAATGTATAAGACAAACCTGGGACTTCAGGGTCACACCCAAACCCTGGGCTATACATACATACATACATACATACATACATACATACATACATACATACATAGCTATATTTAAGTGTAAGTATTTGTGTCAATAGGACTGAGAAGTATGATGGAACAGTTTGTAGAGGCCTATGTTCCCCCCAAGATCAGTTAGTGAGGCTGGATTAAGTGAACCAGAATGCAGCTGAAGCAAGTTAAGACCAGGGGAGCCAAAATTCCAGAGAGAGGTGAACTGCTAGGAGGTAAGCGGATATCCTGCATCAGAATTCTCCCTGGGGCATTTGCCAAGTCCAGGCACAGGACTAAAAGCTAAGAAACCAGGCTTTTCCCAGCTAGAGAACCAATTACTGAGGGAAAAAGAAACCAGCAGGACTGCTGGCAGCTAAGAAGATAAAACTGGAGACTTGAGGAACCAAGATCACTGTGAAAAAGGAGAGAGTAGAACTGAGCCTGTCACATGATAGGTTTTCCCCTCAAGACAGGTGCTGAATTTTGAAACTGAAAGCCATGTGTGGTAGGCAAAATAACGCCCTCTCACCAAATGTATCTATGTCCTAATGCCCCAAACCTGTGAATAGCTACACTATACGAAGAAAAAACTCTTATAGATATATTATTAAGGATCCTGAGATGGGGAGATTATCCTGGATTATACAGGTGGGTTCAACGTAATCACACGAGTCCTTAGAAAGGAGGAGGTGGGAGGGTCAGAGTCAGAGAAATATTTGAAGATGCTATGCTGCTGGCTTTGAAGATGGAGGAAGGGTTTACAAGCTAAAGAATGCAGGCAATCTCTAGAAGTGGGAACAGGCAAAAGAAGGGATTCTCCCCTAGAGCTTCCAGAAGGAATGCAGTCTTTCCAAAGACTGAATTTTCACTGAATGAAACCCGTTTTGGATTTATGATCCCCAGAACTATAAAATAATATTTTTAAGCCACTGGGTTTGTGGTAATTTTTTTCAGTTTGTTTATTTATTTATTTAAGTAATTTCTACACCCAACATGGGGCTCGAACTCACAACCCCGAGATCAAGAGTCGCACACTCTTCCAACTCAGTCAACCAGGCATCTGTGATAATATTTTACAGCAGCAATAGGAAGCTAGTACACTAAGGCAAAAACTTTTGAAGTAAAGAATAGTTTTATGCTGAGGAGACAAGTAAAGAAGTCAGTACCTGATGGGGGTGGGGTCCCATCTGGACAGCTTCTTCAAGAAAGAAGGGTGAACTAAAGGCAGAGGGAGCCTCATCAAAAATGCAACCCAACCTCAACTCTGGTTAGTACCTGGCTGGATTAAGGTAAGCAGTCCATAGTCTATCTGAATGAAAAAGGAAAAGAGTAAACTCTCTCTGGAAGAAAATAATATTATCTGGAGGTTCTATAATTTTTTGACACAATGTCCAGGATTTAAACTAGGCATGCTAACACAGCCACATGAAGGATTACCAAGAAAAAAAAAAATCAACAGAAACAGAATCACACATGATCCAGATACTGGAGTAAGCAGACAGTGACTTTAAAATAACTACTATGACCAAAATGTAAAAAGGGAGGAGAGAGGAAGGATGAAGAACTGGATAAAAAAAAAATAATTTCATTGGCCTCACTGACCACTACCAGAGAGGTACTGGAATGCATGGTGCTACTGGCTGGCAGTCAGAGCTGTGACCAGGGCATTTGTGAAATGCACTGAACTGCAAAGAGGAACATGAGTACACTCGAGATGAATCAAATTGCAGCTGCCTCCCAGGAATGCAGCTTAAAGTACCAGCATTCATTGTCAATTTAATTCAGTGCCAGGTGTAGTTCACCAGGAAAGCACTTGCAGATCTAGTTACCTATGAACAAAAGACTTTTTTTTAATGTTTATTTATTTAGTTTTGAAGGTGGGGGGAGGCAGAGAGAAAGGGAGACACTGACTCTTAAGCAGGTTCCACACCCAGCACAGAGCCCAATGCAGAGCTTGATCTCATGACGGGGAGATCATGACCTGAGCCAAAAGCAAGAGTTGGACAGTTGAGGCGCTCAGTTGGTTAAGTATCTGACTCTCGATTTTGACTCAGGTCAGGATCTCACAGTTCATGGGGTCAAGCCCCATGTCAAGCCCTGTGTCAGGCTCTGCGCTGACAGTGTGGTGACAGGAAGGATTTGCTGCTGCCTTGAGTGACGGGAAGGAGCCTGAAGGCATATTTTCCAGAGTGGTGCAGTATCACGGAGGGGGGTTCCAACACTGCCTGCCCTTCGCAGCTGAGTGTCTTAGGAAAAGGTTTCTTCCCCGCTGATGATCACAATAACTAAAATAGGGGCTAGAAATTATTTGCCAATAGTGTGTAAGTTTGATCAGCAATTATATTAATTTACATGTTAGTAATAGGAGTGAGAGCAAGGCCCCTTCTGCCCTTGTGACAGATTCAGAAATCTCTTTCACAGAATGTGCAAATAATGCTCGTGTAGTATTAAAAAATAATAATAATTTCACTAGAGAATTGGAATCTATAAAAAAGAATTAAAATGGATATTCTAGACCTAAAAAATATAATAACTGACGTTAAGAATTCAGTCAGGGGCAAGGCACCTGGATGGCTCAGTCGGTTAAGCGTCCAACCTCGGCTCAGGTCATGATCTTGCTGTTTGTGAGTTCGAGCCCCGCTTTGGGCTCTGTGCTGATAGCTCAGAGCCTGGAGCTTGCTTTGGATTCTGTGTCTCCCTCTCTCTCTGCCCCTCCCCCAATCATGCCCTGTCTGTCTCTGTCTCAAAAATAAACATTAAAAAAAAAAAAAAAAAAGAATTCAGTCAGGGGCATTTGGGTGGCTCAGTCAGTTAACTGTTCAAGGTCAGCTCAAGTCATGACATCACGGTTCGTGGGTTCAAGCCCCACATCAGGCTCTGTGCTGACAGCTCAGAGCCTGGAGCCTACTTCAGATTCTGTGTCTCCCTCTCTCTCTCTGCCCCTCCCCTGCTTGCACTCTGTCTCTCTCTCAAAAATAATTAAACACTGAGAAAAAAAAAAAAAAAAGGAATTCAGTCAGTGAGTTGAATATCAGATTAGATACAACAGAAAAGAGAACACATTAACTGAAAGGTCAACAGAAAAATATCCAAAAGCAGGGCACCTGGGTGCCTCCGTCAAACATCTGACTCTTGATTTCGGTTCAGGTCATGATCTTACAGTTGTGAGATCTAGCCCCTCATCCGACAGTGGAGAGCCTGCTTGGGATTCTCTCTCTCTGCCCTTCCCCCACACACTCATGCATGCACCTACGCACACACGTTTTCTCTCTCTCCCTCTCTCTCTCTCTCTCTCCCTCCCAAAAAAGAAAAAAGAAAAAAATATCCAAAAGTAAGTACAGAGAGAAAACACAAAAACTCAGAGAAGAGCATAAAAGACATGTGAAATACAGTAAAAAGAGGATCTCCCTCTATACACAGGTAATTGGAGTCCAAAAGGGACAACAGAAAGCAAACAGAGCAGAAGCAATACTTAAAAAGTTAATGGCCACACTTAGCACCCAGATGTTAGTTTCTAATGCTATTCTCCATAAAGTGAACCAGAGCTCCTTGGAGAAATGGCTAATTCTAGGGCTGGTGCAGGGAATGAATAAGATGAAGCAGCTTACAGTGCCAGTAAGTAAAGAAGTGCTCAAGAAACCCCATAATAATAGTAGGGTGTATCAAAGGGACACAGGAGTCAACTGAAAGAGCTGCCAATGACCGAAGCTAGAACACTGAGTAATAAATAAGGTACAATTAGTAAATGCCAGAAAGTAAGTAACTCTCCAGGAAAAAACAAACCAATTTCTTTAACAATTAAATGGCAATATAAAAAAAAATGAGAAAATGAGATAAAAGAGGGAGTAACCTCCTAGTAATTCGCCAAAATGACCAACACAAAAGGAAGGAGGAGGGGTACTCGCTATATGTTCTCTAGGCCTTTTAGAAAACATGGAGTTGTTCCTTTGGCAACATACATGCCAATCTACAAGAAAGGTGATATTGTGGACATCAAGGGAATGGGAACTTTTCAAAAAGGAATGTGGCACAAATGTTACTGTGGCAAAACTGGAAGAGTCTACAATGTTACCCACCATGCTGCTGGCATTGTTGTAAACAAACAAGGGCAAGATTCTTGCTAAGAGAATTCATGTACATATTGAGCGCATTAAGCACTCAGAGTCAAGACAGCTTCCTGAACCGTGTGAAGGAAAATGATCAGGAAAAGAAAGAAGCCAAGGAGAAAAGCACTTGGGTTCAACTGAAGTGCCAGCCTGCCCCACCCAGAGATGCACATTTTGTGAGAACCAATGGATCGGAGCCTGAGCTCCTGGAGCCCATTCACTATGAATTCATGGCATGATAAATATAAAAAAAAAAAAAAAAAAAGACCTCAAGACTAAAAATGTTACTCTTAATTGAGTAGAAGTGTGGTGTCCTCTCCCCCAAAGAAATATTCAAAGCAAACTTTGTGTCCAAATTCATTGGATGATGTCTTTATTCAAATTTGGTGGGTTTTGGGGCACCTGAGTGGCTCAGTTGGTTAAGCTTCTGACTTTGGCTTAGGTCATGATCTTGCAGTCCATGAGTTCGAAACCTGAGTCAGGCTTTGTGCTGACAGCTCAGAGCCCGGAGCCTGCTTTGGATTCTGTGTCTCCCCCCGCCCCCCCGCCCCTGCCCTCCCCTGCTCATGCTCACTCTCTCTCTCTCTCTCTCAAAAATAAACATTAAAAAAAAAGAGAGATGTATCAACTAAATGCAATGTGTGAACTTTATCTGAATCCTGATCTGAACAAATTGTAAAAAAAAAAATACACATACATAAATACATACACTTAAATACATATTCATATATGTATACAGTGACCCTTAAACAACCTGGGCTGAAATGCACAGGTCCACTTATGTGCAGATGTTTTTTCAATAAATACAGTACAGTACAGTACTGTAAATGTATTTTCTCTCTCTTATAATTTTGTTAGTAACATTTTATTTTCTCTAGCTTACTTTATTATAAGAATACAGTATATAATACCTATATAAAACATGTGTTAATCGACTGTTTACGTTATCATTAAGGCTTCCAATCAATAATAGGCTATTAGTAGTTAAGTATTGGGGGAGTCAAAGTTATATGCATATACAAAAAGTTATTTTTGATTGTGCAGGGGTTGGCACTACTAACCTCCACATGGTGCACAAGAGTCAACTATATATGAGACAACTGGGGATATTTGAACACTAACTGAATATTTTGTAATATTCAGGACTGGCAATATTTTAGATGTGATATTTTATTATGTTAAAAATGGTCTTTAGGGCATCTGGGTGGCTCAGTGGGTTAAGCATCCTACTCTTGATTTTGGCTCAAGTCATAATCTCATGCTTCGTGGGTTCGAGCCCCGCATTGGGCTCTGTGCTGACAGTGCAGAGACTGCTTGAGATTCTCTCTCTCCCCCTCTCTCTGCCCCTCACGCTCTCTCTCTCTCTCTCAAAATAAATAAACATTTTTAAAAAATAAATAAAATAAAAAGGGTCTTTAAATTTTAGAGATATCATATATTGTTGTATTTACAAATGAAAGGTATGATGACTGGAATTTGCTTCAAAATAATCTGATGGGACAGGGAGAGTAGGCAGAGGGATAAATAAAACAGTATCTGTATGGGCTTATAAACGTTGAAGCTAAATGACAGAAAAATGGGAGTTCCTTAGTCCCTGTACTTCTGCATATGTTTGAAATTTTAGATGATAAAGGTTTTAAAAAAGGAGGGAGGGAGGCCTTGAATGCTACGCTTTAGAATTTGGCCTTATCACGTTTAACAAAGTCAATCACAACCAGTTCAAGGAGTTTATACCTGACAGGGTTTAAAATAAACTCTAAAGAGTTCATGGAAAGAAAATGAGGTGTACTCCTGAAAGACTGCTCTAGCTGCAAAATGAAATGCAGAGGAGAGAGATCAGAGTCTGGAAATGCTGATAAGGGGTTGCCAAGTAACCCTGGCATCCAGATTACAGTGCATACAGTAGGAGAGACTAACGGCTAAACAAGACAAAAGAGGACTCCGAGGTTTTAAGCCGGAGTCAACAGAACCTTGGTAATACTGTGAAAGAGAAATTAAAATGTCAGGTTGACTAAAGGAGAAGAAGGGAGAAGAAATTTACACCTGTACAACAAGTTGAAACTGGCGAGATAAACTAGTAAAGTATTTCTTTATGTCTTGGAGGTGAGAAATTCTCCTGAAGCCTTTTGACCAAATGGTAGAGGGCACCACAGTGAAGAGTACTGCACCACGAGCCAGAAAGCTAGGCTCTGTTAGTTAATCTGACACCAGCCAGATAAATAATTTTGGGCAAAATATAGTGATCCTCATAAGTGTCATCTATAAATTCAGGAGAGTGGACAGTAGAAAATATCCATAGTCCCTTCCAAATCCAACATTCCATAGTAAAAATTCTCACTCATAATATATACAAGGGTTTTTTTTTAATTCCTTTAACAAATATTTTAATTTTTTTTTATAAAATACTATACTAAGCACTGTTTGCCAAGGGAAATGTGAGATTAACACTTGGGCACAGGAAAAGAGAGGAAATACAGATTTTGAACTCACTAATACATGAACGACAGTTTGAGGTCATGACAATGAATGAGTTCATTGAAAAAGCATTGAGAAGAGCCCAAGAACAAGAAGTGAGCCTTGAAGAAAGCTCACAGCTGGCGATGTAGGGGAGAAAGGAACCAGGGAAGGAAAGACAATAATCAGTTAGAAAAATAGAAGAGAAACAAGTTAGCTAAGTGACATCAGGGCCAAAAAAAAGAAAAAAAAAAGAAAAAAGAGTGAATTTTAAGAAATAAAAGCTCAGGGGCACCTGGGTGGCTCAGTAGGTTGAGCATCCAACTTCGGCTCAGGTCATGATCTCACGGTCTGTGAGTTTGAGCCCCACATCGGGCTCTGTGCTGACAGCTCAGAGCCTGGAGCCTGCTTTGGATTCTGTGTCTCCCTCTCTCTCTGCCCCTCCCCTGCTCATGCTCTCTCTCTTTCAAAAATAAATAAACATTAAAAAAAAAAAGAAAGAAAGAAATAGAAGCCCAGGCCAAGAATAAGAGGTAAGAAAGGATTACCAGATATGCTAATAAAGAGATCTCAGACAATGTTAAAGAAATTAATTTAGGAGAATGATAGGAAAAAAAACAGGCAAAAAGCAATTTAGGAAGAAACATATATACATGTTCCCATACTCTCTTTAGGAGCATATAAACATAAACCCTATAGATACGACACAAAGTGTTACCTCACGGAGCTCACCCAGACTTGTCAACCCCACTGTTCAATACCCGGATCTTTTTGGTTCACAGCTGCATTTTGTAATGCTGCCTTTTCCTCTCACTCTCACAAAGACACAATCTTTCTGAATTGTTAGGAGGAGGAATACCTAATAAACATTTAAGAATAAAAACAAGAAGGAAAAACCAACTACTCACAATACTCCTTCACCTCTTTGTTCTCCAATCACTACTTGCACCACCATTTTATATCGGTCAAATCCCATTTCTAGAAAGAAAAATAAGAAGGTTATCTATAAGTAAAAGTGATAAAGGCATAAATAAAAGTGATAAAAGTGATAAATATGATGGTATATTTGCCTAGAAATGGATATAGGCATTCAGTCTATAAGCACTGACTGAGTGGGTTGATAAGTTGGGAGTCAGAGAGACTAGAGGGCAAATTTTACTTGGTGAGTAAGTCAGCTTACCAAGCGTGTAACCTTAGACAAGTTATTTACCTTCTTGGCTTAAGTCTTCCTCATCTGTTAAATGAAAAATATTATTACCTACCCTGGGGGTACACTGTGAGGTGAGATGAGATAAGATATAGTACACTGACCTTAAAAACAAAACTGTCAGTTATTTTACCAGCAAAAAAATGAGTCTATTCGTGAAGGGCACAGAATTACAATTCAGGACATGAAAGCTACAGCAAAACCATTTGCAAGTCCAGAGAACAAAAAAGTCAGTTCTTTTGTAGAGGAAAGGAGGTCATTGGGAGAGCTGTTATAAACAAAAAGTTCATTGGAGTAAATGGGAGTTGAAAGTATAGTGGCTTTTCATTGCCTGAATTTTAATGGTCTCTCATTGGCTGGTCTGTTGCTAGGCAAGCAGAAAATCTTTCTTTCTCCTGCTAGGGTAGTAAAGTATAGGCTGATAAGGAACCGTATGGTATTAGAGCTCCCCCTTCTGGCCTCCCAACTCCAACATTTTAGTGAGGTTTTGGTTTAGTAATTTTCACAATATGTAAAGCATCTACAACAGTATTGATACATACTAGTTTCTCAATAGATCGCAGCTCCCTTTGTTTCTCTCCTACTCTAAGACAGGTGCTGGTAGGTCCTCAAAACACTGAAATAAATAAGACACTCTTCTTGCCTTAAAGAACTCACAGTAGCTGGGAAGGCAAACATGAAGAATAAAATAAAAATGCAATGTATTAATAATTCCAGGAATGGCATGTCTTTTAGGAACACAGGGCTGGCAGCTCCTTCCTTTGTTTGGACAGTGGGGAAGGGATGACCAGAAAAGGCTTCTTGGAGGATGAGATACACAAGCTGAGTGTTGAAAGACGAGTGGGAATTTACCAGGCAGACAATGTCTCTCCATTTTATGGAGAGGGAATATCATGTGCAAAGGCATAAGCTATGGGATATTTATTTTATTTTAATGTTTATTTCTTTTTGAGAGAGAGAGAGACAAGTGGAGAGGCAGAGAGAGAGGGAGACACAGAATCCAAAGCAGACTCCAGGCTCTGAGCTGTCAGCACAGAGCCCGACTCAGTGCTTGAACTCACAAACTGAGAGATCATGACCTGAGCCAAAGTTGGACGCTTAACTGACTGAGCCACGCAGGCACCCCTAGAGTATGGGATATTTAGAAAACTGTAAGCTGTTCAGTAAGGGAGAAAAGAAAATAACAGTATAAGATTCTGAAGTATAATGGTGTGGCCTAGCACAACTCTGCTGCTTCCCCAAAAACTATACTGCTAAAGCAGCAAAATCCTGAAAATTCTCCCTAACACCAATGGAAAGAAGAAAACTGAATGGGCATCTTTATCTCCCTGCTCTTTTCTAACCAAAGACTAGTGGAAACAGTTGGGGGAAAAAAAAGGAAAAGAAATGGGCAAAGTTGAAACAGAGCCAACTCTGATGAAAGTCTCCAGGATTATATAGTAAATTAGGCAAACAATCTGAAGACCACAGGTCTCCTCCCATGTGAAACATGAACCCTAATTCAGGATACTTAACAAAATCTAGGAGACAGAGCCCAAAACACTGCAGACAGTTCCATGGAACTTCCTCTTTTCTCTACTCATTTCTCTTCCTCCTTTTCTGATACCCACACAGCTAGAATATTATATATACAGCCCTTAAATCATAGTTCTGAGGGAAAAATAAAATAATCTCAGATATAGTGGGAGAGTACAAAAAAAAAATCACCTATATTATGTCGAAGCAATTATGAAAAGAGCAAATGAAAAGATCTGAAAACCACACCACATCAGAGTAAAATGGAAAGAAGCCAACTGGCAATATGCAATGATGCAGCAGCAAAAACAAACAAAAGAATAACAAGAAAGAAACACACTGTTTAAAAGACAAAAAAGGGGGCACCTGGGTGGCTCATTCAGTCGGTTAGATGTCCAACTTCAGCTCAGGTCATGACCTCGCAGTCCGTGGGTTCAAGCCCTGAGTCGGGCTCTCTGCTGACAGCACAGAGCCTGGAGCCTGCTCCCAATTCTGTGTCTCTCTCTGCCCCTCCCCTGCTCGTGTTCTTCACAAATGATTCACAGTATAGAACAAAATTAGCTCATAAATTCAACAAAATAAGAACTTAATCAGATTATAAACAGCAGAAAAATGGAAAGGAAGATCACAGCCTGAAGAAACAAACTGAATCCTCACACAGTATCAGTGCAGGCCTAATAAATTAAAAGTGGCAAAGGACAGAACAGACACAAATGAAAATTGAATAACTGGCTTAAGATAATCACAAGTAAATATCAAAGGAAAGGCAAGAAAGTATGGCACAGAAAAGCTAATAGATATGGAAGATAAAGAAGATTCAACATATCAGTATTTATTTTCCTAAAGAAGAGAATCTAATAAATGCAACAGGAAATGTTTTCAGAGATAGAAGAAAATTTTCCTGACATGGAAAAAATAAAATCTGCAGATTTAAAGCTATAAAATTTTCACTACCAAGCCATATTCTAAAAAAGCTATTGAGCATCAAGGTTAAGGATGGGATTCTTTAAGCAGAGGACATCAGGTGGCCTTAGATTTCTCTTCGGTAATATCCAATGCCAGAAGATAATGAAAAACAAGTCTACAAGATTCTCAAAAAATAAGTTATTACCTCAAAATATTATATTCATCCAAAACTATTCTGGTTTAAAGGCAAAAGGCAGACATCGTCAGACATGAAAAAACCCAGAGAATGTAGCATTTCTGAGCCCTTCCCGAAAAAATTTACAACAAAATCTCATCAGGTAAGAATTGAACCAAAATAAAGAACTCAGCAATGGAAATGGCATGATAAAAGGACTAAATAGTGAGCAATCATTTCATTTAAATATAGAACAAATGCAAAAAGAGAGAGAGAGAGCGAAAATGAATACTATACCACTATGTGAAATAAGTCTAAGGTATCCTACTGCTGTTAAAGTATTTATTTATCTGTATATATACATAGAAAAGAGTGTGATATGTTCACCTGATATTAATGATTATCATTAAATATTGATATTTAATGTGGTGGTGGCATTTGGGATGATTTTCTAATTTTATGTATTTTTCTATACATTTAACTTTATTTATAATGGACATGTATCTTTTTTTATAATAATTTTAACAGTCAATTTTTATTAAAAAGTGAAAATAAAGGGGCACCTGGCTGGCTTAGTTGGTACAGCATGCAACTCTTGATTTTGAGGTCATGAGTTCAAGCTCCATGTTGGGAACAGAGATTACTTAAATGAATAAATAAATAACTTTTTTAAAAAGTGAAGGGGTGCCTGGGTGGTTCAGTCAGTTAAGAATCTGACTCTTGATTTTGGCTCAGGTCATGATCTTATGGTCGTGTGTTTAAGCCCTGAATCGAGCTCTGTGCTATTAGTGCAGAGCCTGCTTGGGATTCTCTGTTTCCCTCTCTCTCTCTGCCCCTCTCCCACCCATGCACACATGCTCACTCTCCCTCTCTCTCTCAAAAATAAATAAATAAAACTTTTTTTAAAAAGTGAAATAAAAATGCTAATATACAAACAGTAGTGATAGAAATCCACAGAATTTCTATTTTCTTCTTTGTACTTTTATATATTTTTTAATTTCTAAAAACTGAAAAAAATTAAGAAAAAGAAGAAAATACACCAAAATACTAAATAGTAGCTACCTTTGGGTAATGGAATTTTATATAATTTAAAAAAAAATTCATATGTGTATTTTTCTAGACTGTCTAGGTTAGTACAATGAAATATAACTGTTACATAGACATTTCCTTCCCTCCACAAAATGTTATATTTTTAAAAAGGTAGACAGAAAGGACTTTTCAGATGGTATAACATTATTAACAAAAAAAGACAGAGACAGAGACCAAGGGAACAGGGAGAAAAAGCACAAGGTGTGCTCTGTATACGTACAGCTTAAGCAGGAATGGAGAGTTGAGTAGAGCAACTAGTTAATGATTGAGCTGGAGAGATGGGCTGAGGTCAGACAGTGAGGGTATGAACGCCTGCCTAAGAGGCTTGCCTAAGGAACTGATATGTTGGTGAGAAAAACAATCAAGAATGATGGAAGAAAGGAGCCCTTGTAACTTCTGGTCTTTCCCATACTGGAATTTCTCAGACAGTGCTTGCCTACAATGTTTTATTTTACATCTTTACGCTCTCCCATTATCTGCAAAAACCCACATGCATAAAAGTTACCAAATAACTGAGAAGACTAGACACTGAAGAGAAATTTGTGTTTAAAAGAATGCACAGCGTATGACCCTTGTTTAAAGATGGGGAAGGAAACAAATAGGTAAA
Organism: Panthera leo; assembly: GCF_018350215.1. NCBI lineage: Eukaryota > Metazoa > Chordata > Mammalia > Carnivora > Felidae > Panthera > Panthera leo. Next base: position 71,643,853 of record NC_056687.1, read on the forward strand.
ATTGAATGTTTGAAGGGAACATATCATTTCCAATTACCATCACAATTACCTTTTAATTTATCTTTAACGGTTTCTGATAAACGTTTTGTGAGTTGAGGCATTTCTTCCGGAGAGTATTCAGCATTTGCCAGTTCCTCCTTAAGCACAGCATGGATACAGTCTTTAACCACAGAGGGTCTGAACCTAAATGAAACAGTTTGAACAACTAATTGGTAACTCCAAAACTCCAATTTACCTTCACAGTCCAACTGCCCCCAGCTCTTTGCCACTAAAACAATGTAATCTTCCATTTTCATATTTTTTATTAAAAAAGTGATACAAGCAAATTAAGAAAACAAGTCATATTCCTGATTTATACTTCCAGCCCGGACCTTTCCCCTGAACTTCAGACCACACATTCCAACACATATTCCATCTGGATGTCTAACAGACAACTCAAATTTAATATATCCAACATTAAGCGTTTTTTTTTTTTTTTTTATTTGTTTAATGTTTATTTCTGAGAGAGAGAGAGAGAGCATGAGCGGGGAAGGAGCAGAGAGAGAGAGAGAAGGGGAGACAGAATCGGAAGCAGGTTCCAGGCTCTGAGCTGTCAGCACAGAGCCCAATGTGGGGCTTGAACTCATAAACTGTGAAATCATGACCTGAGCGGAAGGAGGACACTCAACTGACTGAGCCACCCAGATGCCCCCGACATCAAGCTTCTGACCATCTCCCCTCCCCAGAATTGTATCAGTCAATGGTAACTCCATTCTTCCATTTGTTCAGGCCAAAAACCTTGATGTCAGTCTTGCCGTCTTTCTCTCTCACAAAACACATCCTGGTTCATAAGCAAATCTTGCTTAAATCATAAGCAAATCTGAAGCAGTTCTACATTCAGAATAATCTGAAATTCAATCACTCTCACCATCCACTGCCACCAGTTTGGTACCTTTACCTCCTGCCTGGATTACAATGGCTCCTAACAAGTCTCTCTGTCTCTGCGTTTGCTCCCAGATCCTGTTCTCAACATAGCAACTAGATCGGTCCTGTTAAAATATATGTCAGATCATGGCACTTCTCTATTCAAAGATACCCCAGATATTTCCCACCTCACTCAGAGTAAAAGCAGCATCCTAACTATGACTTGTACAGTCCCATATGTCTACCCTACCAAACTCTGACCTTGTTTTTTACTACCTTTCCCACTAGTTCTCTCCACTCTGGCCACACTGGCCTTCCCTATGTTCTTTGATCACACCAGGCATGCCAACCTCAGTGCTTCTGCACTTGCTGTGAACCTCTGCCTGAAGTGCAAGTCTCATTCTATATGCATAGCTACCTCCTCACTTCTTTCAAGTCTTTTTTTCAAAAGTCACCTTCTCTAAAACTTCAAATTGCCCTCCTATCACATCACTTCATAGCTCACTTCCCAGTACTGATTACTATCTCATACACTGTACAGTTCACTTCTGTGTTTATTTTGTTTGTTGTCCTTCTACCCAGCTAGAACGTAAACTCCATGCGAGCAGAAATTTCTATCTGCTTTGTTCACTGTTATATCCCTTTTTCAGAACGGCACCCAGCACATAGAAAATAAATACTTTTTGGAGTAATGGATTACTGAATAAATGAAGACAGAAAAAAAAAATCTCCCCTAATTTCACCACCGTAACAATACCATTAACATTTTTATTGTATTTATCATAGATTACAGCAGTAGGTTCATTTTCTGGGCTATATATTCTATCAGTTGATTTATCTATTACGTCCAAGTGACCAGAATGTTTTAGGTTTTGAGCTTATAATGTGGAATAATATTTGGTAGTATTGGTGGCCCCTTATTACTTCTTAACATTATTTTCTTTGCTCTCTTGCTGCTTATTCTCACAGATGAACTTTAGAATCACTGACAAACTTTCCAGGACTTGATCCGTTCAAAAAGGGGTCTCCCTGTTATTAATAAACATACCATATCTGGTTCTTTTCCTGAAGCCTTTTTCATTCTCAGTGAAATGTTAAAAGTTTTGTTGAAACAAGTCACAAATAATCTCATAGGATTATTCCCACACAATATATATTTGTTAATCTTGTTCTGCTTTTGTTCCGTTTTACAACAGAAATGCAGGCAAATGGCAATCGATGCATTTAGATACTTCTACCAAGATAACAACATACAGTTTTATATGTCCATTCGACCCACCATAAAAATGCTGCATGAAATTTTTTATCACATTATAACCAAAGTTCCTGGCTTTCAGTATTTGCCAAGCATTTGATCAGCAACCTGGGCTTTTTTTTTAACGTATATATATTTTCTCATCTTGTGAAAATGAAGCGAGTGATAGAGTCTACAGCCCTAGCAGACTCTCCCCTGCACTAGACTGCGTACTTCAACTCTGGGAAAGTATCGCGGTGGTGGGCCTAGAACATCCGGATACTATCTGGGTAAGGCTTTATATACATACAGGTCCCGTACCCTGCAAAGGAGTAAGCGTATTCTGGCACACGTTTGCACACAGGAAGCGTGTGGCTGAATGGTATTCTATGCAAGGCTCTTCTTTACTGCTCTTCTCTCTATTCCATCCATCTCCTTTCCTCTGCTCACGTCCCAGGTCTCCTAGAGCCAACCATTCCCACTGCGCTAGCCTCAGGCGCTTCCGACGCCCTAACACTGCAACCGGAGACCGGGTCTTCAGCTGCCAGTAGCAGCTGAAAGCTCAAGAAAAATAGCTTCCCGCCCTTCCTCCCCGCCCACTCCCCGGCTTGCCCGTGCGGCTCCAGACCCAGCCCCTCCCTCCTCTGTCGACTCATCTCTGTACTCCAACCTAACACCTTCTAAGTCCCAGCTCCGCCTCGCCCTCTCCAGCCCCGCCTCTCCTTCTCCAGCCCCGCCCCTCCCTCTCCAGCCCCGCCTCTCTGCCCCAGCCTGCCCCCCCCAGCCCCGCCCACTTTGCCGCTCCCCGCGCCCTTTACCGACGCTGAGGCTTCCAGGCGGGCTCTGCCTGCCTGACCTAGCAGTCTCGCAGGTCGCCCCCACCACAACCCGTCCGTTACCCGCCTTTGCTGGAAAACGGGCCGCAAAATATAGGTATTCTCGGACTCCCCTGCGTTCTTCTCGGTCTCAAACAACCCATCGGCCATGCCTATAGACAAGGACGCCGCGGTCTTCGAGGTCATGGCTAGGGCTTCTTGGCCCAGTGTGTCGAGATGAAGGCCTGGCTGGTGGCGGCGCGGGGCTGCGAAACCGTCGCCAGGGCGACAGCACCGCCCTTGGCCCTGACGTAACGCTGCTGCGTGCTCCCAGCGGAGAGGCCCTCCCTTCTCTGCGGGTCCGGCGGCCCTCCCCAGCGCCTGCGCACCAGCTGCTGGGCGGAAACTGGCTGAGCTAAGGCGACCCTAGCTTTGGTGCAGAGCTGTTGGAGCCTGTGGGGATCGCAAAGCTCTTCGAAGTTTGTCAGCGTTTATTCACCGCGCTACAATTTTAGGGAATTGACGCGGAACCTAAGGTTCATAGAGATCCAAGGATATAAGGCTATTGGGCGGCAGGGCTCTAAAAAAAGGGCATTCTCACTGTGGCCTGTGGGCAAGGCCAGCCTTCATTTCATTATGCAAGTCTTGTGAACGGGTTTTATATTTTTAAATGATCGAAAAAAAAATCAAAAAAATGTTTCGTGACGCGTGAAAACTACACGTGAATTTAACATTTCAGTATCTGTAAAGTTCTGTTGTAACGTAGCTATGCTCGCTTGCACATGTGTGGCCGCTTTTGCACTGTATTGATCGAATTGAGCAGTTGCAACAGAAACCATATGGCCCTTTACAGAAAAAGTTTGCAGTGCCCTGCTCTACTCCATAACTGCCAACTCACAGTTCCCCTAGCCTCACCCACACCATACTCTCCGTGCAAAATTCAGAAAGGAGTAGACATTAAGGTGTATTCCCCACTTACGAGCACCAGTTTCTGGTCCTATTGTAGAAGACTGTAGTATCTTGGCCTCTACCAGCCTTCAAAAACTAAGAAAAGAATTTCCCCCAGTATCCATTCAGGCTTCCTATTGGTTGGATTAACAAATTCCAGAACTTCCTTCTATAAGATGCAAAGGGAGTATTTCTATAAAAGTATACCTTTGCAAGCTCCAGTAGAGACTAATTTTACTATTCCAAGTTTTGGTTTACAATGTGTTTTCTTGATAGTATAGCCTAGATTGGTCTCCCCGAGTCCGGTAAACTCCCCTGAACTTCACCTTCCCAGTCCACCCTTCACAGTGCCCCCAGAATGGCTTTCCTTTGTCACTGCTCTGCTTGAAATCTTTCAGTGGTTCCTTAGGACCATCTCCCCAGCATTTGCTGCAAATAAGACCTTTCATGATTTGGCAGGGTTGCTGAACCTTCCTCCTGGCACTGACCAGCAGACTGGGGTCTGTGCAAGGGCCACAAGGCAGCTCAGTGCTGCCTCAACCATGCCCTCTTTAACTGCCCCTTGATTCAGCAGCGCTAGCCCCATCTTTGGCTGGGGTCATGCATCCACAGACTAGCCTTGCACAGAAATTCAATGTCTCCTAAGGGGCAGAGAGTGTTTTTCTCCTTACTATTTCACCAGCCTTAAGAAATCATACCCCTAGGAGCACCTGAGTGGCTTAGTAAGTTAAGCGTCTGACTTTGGCTTGGGTCATGATCTCACGGTTAGTGGGTTTGAGCCTTGCATCGGGCTCTGTGCTGACACTCAGAGCCTGAAGCCTGCTTCAGATTCTGTGTCTCCCTCTCTCTGCCCCTCCCCGGCTTGGGCTCCGTCTCAATCTCTCTCTCCCAAAATAATAAATAAACATTAATTTTTAAAGACATTTTTTAATGTGTTATTTATTTTTGAGACAGACAGAGACAGAGCATGAGCCGGGGAGGGGCAGAGAGAGAGGGAGACACAGAATCCAAAGCAGGCTCCAGGCTCTGAGCTGTCAGCACAGAGCCTGACTCGGGGCTCAAACTCACGGACCGTGAAATCATGTCCTGAGCTGGAGTCGGACGCTTAACCGACTGAGCCAGCCAGGTGCCCCAACATTATTTTTTTTTAAAAAGAAAGAAATCATACTCCTAGTACACCGACTTTTCCTCCCTTTTTATGATTTCTTCAGCTATATTTCTCTCACCCTACCTACTCCAGTCCAACTAAAAACACAGAAGATTAGGTGTGTAATTTAATTCAATAAACATTTTATTATTCCATCTGTGCTAGGGGCTGGAGATACAAAGGTGAATAAAACCCAGGCCTTGCCCTAAAGGGTGAACAGGAAAGCAATGGGCTAAACTTGTTACTTGTTACTACCTAGAGTGCCAGTTGCTACAACAGAAAGCTGAAGGCCAGCCAACTTATTCCCAAGATGGGCCCACTTTTCTCTGAGCAGGATCGTAAACAAGGCAACATCCTCTTCTTTCCAGGATGATATTCAAGAAGGCATTCACAAAGCAAGGGACCGACAACTTTTCTTCTTAACAAAATGTTAGCACTGTCCTGATGAACAGATTAACATAGGCCCTCCTGCCTAAAACCTGGTTGGAAGCCAAGCCAAGAGCCAGATGCAGCTTTCATTTGAGGAGAAAAACCCAGGGTGAAAGCCCATTCTGAGGGTGAGGTAGTCCTGGGATGGAGGGAGAAGGAAGGGGATGCAGGTGTCCTGTGGAATCCCACAGAGGGCAGCCAACAACCAGGTGTGGAGGGCTATGGAGCCCATGGTAGAATGAATGCAGAACTCCCTCTTCTCCCTTTCCCCTCCCCTCCCCTGTTTTCCTCTCCTTTCCCCTTCCCTCTCCTCCCTGGTGACAGAAGAATTCCTGTATCCTGGAGGCATCTGGTGCTTCAGTGGCTCCTCCCTGACGGGACAGAGCTGGGGCCCAGGGGACTGTGGAGGGGATACAGCAGCCCCTGGACCCACATACTCCCTTCCTGGCTTTGTCCACTCTGTGGCTCCAGAGCCTGGGGTTCTCAAACTCATTCCCTGGACCTGTCCACTTACCTCTTCTCTTGCCAGTACCCATCTTCTTCCCAGAATGCTTCTGCCTGCTTCATCTTGTTCCCTACCCATCAGGCTTTCCCATCCAGATCTCCTTTATCCCACTCCTGACTCTGCTCACCATCTGACACCACCTCCTGACCAAGATCCTGAGGTGGGAGGGAGGGGAGTCCTCTGCTTTCCTCATTCCGCATGAGAAACAGCCATGGCTCTGCAGTTCTCCACACGCTCTATCCTGTGTCTCCCCCCCCCCATGCCTTGGAGTGTGCTGTTTCCTCTGCTAGGGAATCCCTTTCTCCTGTCTTGCCGGGCTATTTCAAGAATCAGCTCAGACACAATGGAAGCCTTCCTTGATCTCTCACAGACCCTCTGCTTGGCGGTTTGCTGTTCCTCTGAGCTCTTTTCGTGTCCTGTTGACCTCTAACAGGGCCCTTACCATATGACATTTAAATTGCTGGGAGATGTGTTTGTTCCCTTAACCTGACCATGAGCTATTCAAGGACAAGGCAGGGTCCAAGGTCAAGGGCCGTGTCTCGGTCATCTTTGGATCCACTGCGTGCACAGCAGAGCCAGCCACACAGTGGACACTCAGTGTATACCACTTATTGAACTGCACTGAACACGAATGAAAAGAACACTGGTGGATTAATCAGCTCAGGCTGCCATAACAAAACACTAAAGATTGAGTGGTTCAAACAACAGACATTTATTTTCTGGAGGCTGGAAGTCCAATATTAAGGTACCAACAAGGTTGGTTTCTATTGAGGCCTCTCTCATTGGCTTGCAGACGGCCACCTTCTGGCTGTGTCCTCACGTGGCCTTTTCTTCTGTGCTTGTGTGGAGAGAGAGATTTGAAATCTCATCCTCCTCTTATAAAAAGATGCCAGTCCTGGGCGCCTCGGTGGCTCAGTCGGTTGAGCATATGACTTCGACTCAGGTCATGATCTCACGGTTCGTCGGTTTGAGCCCCACATCAGGCTCTGTGCTGACCGCTCAGAGCCTGGACCCTGTTTCGGATTCTGTGTCTTCCTCTCTCTGTCCCTCCCCCACTTGCGCTCTGTCTCTCTCCCTCTTTCAAAAATAAATAAGCATTTAGAAAAAAAAAGATGCTAGTCCTACTGGATTAGGGTCCTACCTTTATGGCCTCATTTAACCTTAATTAGCTTCTTAAAGGTTCTATCTACAAATATAGTCACATGTGGGGGTGAGGGCTTCAACCTATGAATTTTGGGGACACACAGTGCAGTGCATAACAACTGGTGAACTTGAATTTAGAAGATAAGAAAGAGCTCAAGTACTAACTTTACCTGAACCCAGGTGAGAGCTTTTAGGCATCAAGTCCGTTATGTTCTAGGAACTTCAACTGCTATATCTGTGACCTGTGACCAATTTTACAGGGTTGTTGAGAGGCTGAAATGAGGCCATGGATGGAAGACATTTTATGAACCATAAGTTCCTACACAATAATAATGACTTGCAGTTTACAATGTGATTCAAAATTCACCAATATCATTCAGCCTATGCTCAAGGAATCATTGTTACAGGCACACCTAAAAAGGAAGTTTGTTTACAATCCATACCCACTTCTTACAGAAGGGATTCAAGACAGTTTCTGAGGAAAACTCTCTCGCATGAAAGGGCATTTACCTATCACTTCTCACAGAGGCTGCAGAAAAGTCCCAAGAAGCTGTTGATGAAATGAATGACCACCAGGAGAATCTGGAGGAGGCTGATGCACAGAAGGGTGGAGAAGAAGGACACGTGCCAGATGACGGCTTTAGAAGGCTCCAGGCAGACAGAGTTCCAGAGTGAACGGTCATACAAATAATTCCTATCCCCAAAAATAAGGAGACCAGGGTTTGAGGAAAAAGAAATAAAAGCCAAATAAGCAACCTCGATAGAAACCTGGTGCCTCCCCCAGCCAAGGTCATAGGACTAGACTTTTGAGGGTAACTATTGTTGCTGCATCTGCAAAATTCTGAGCCTCTTCCCAGAGAAAGGAAATGCTAGAATGTGTGACCAAAAGGAGTTTGTGTGTCTTTCTGTCATCTTTCTCTGCCTCTGTGAAAAGACTCCATCCATTTACCTGTTATGCAAGTCTTTGAATGGGTAACCATATTTCCAAGCTTGCATCTGATTGAAGGATGAGGCATCAAACATGCATAAAGGGCCATCTTTCAGGGCTACACCAGAAGTGATAAAGCAAATCAAGGCTCCTAGAAAAGCCAGGCTACTGGACAGCAGAGCAGTGAGCATCTGTAGAGGGAGAGAAGAAGCCATAAGGTGAGATGGGGTCGTGACCAAGTGGTGGGGTGACGGGGACAAGTCTAACTTCTCTGGTGCTCAGGCTTCCCCCCATCATATCACATGGGGATAATTCTGCCCCTGGCACCTCCTTTAAAGGATAACCAAGGCAAAGGTGACTGATGTGGGGTCAGTGGTAGAGCCAGGAAGTGTGGGGGGTAGGGAGGGAGAGAAAGCACTGAGAAGGGGGAAGCAGTAGCACATGGACCTGGGTCTCCCTGACCCAGCAGGCTCTCCAGAGCTTCTCAGCAGGTTGGCATTAAAAGCTTTTATACTCAGACTGCAACCATTCAGCCTCTGGGTTGAAGGGTTTGATTGTCATCTTTCATATGCCCACTTCTGACTCTTCTAAGGGAAAGCTGTGTTCTCAAAGGTTCCATACTCCCATCCCTGATTCCTCACTTTCTCAAATCAAGCAAGAAAGGAAGCAGGGGAGGAAAGAGGGAAGGAGGGGAGGAAAGAAAGGAGGGAGGGAGACAGAGACAGAGAAAAATGACAGTCAACTCTGAAGTGACTCCAGTGCTGTCACTGCACTTTTCTAGTCTTTGTACCACTCACTTCCCTCCCAAAAGATAACAATGAGTTGGCAGGATTCTAGCTTACTTTTATTTTTTTTTTAATTTTTTTTTTTTAATGTTTATTTTTGAGACAGAGACAGAGCATGAACGGGGGAAGGGCAGAGAGAGGGAGACACAGAATCGGAAACAGGCTCCAGGCCGTCAGCCCAGAGCCCGACGCGGGGCTCGAACTCACAGACCACGAGATCGTGACCTGAGCTGAAGTCAGACGCTTAACCAACTGAGCCACCCAGGCGCCCCTCTAGCTTACTTTTAAATTGGCTTCTTTCTCAGGATACTAGGTCATTTTCTCCCTTGCAAAGAATACATATTTTAAAATTTTAAATAAAAAAAAAAATGTGTATATATATACACATGTATATACATATATATAGCTTTTATACAGAATCATGGAGTCATTTTATGTCAAGCCAGTTTGGAGCTTGGGAGGGGCCAGGGAAAGGCGCATGGTCAGTTTTGACTCTAAGTTAAAGATTCGAGGTGAACTAGTCTGATGGAAGCCTAGGACAGTGGTTCTCAAAATGTGATCCCTGTCCTGGCAGCATCACATCACCTGAAAACTTGTTAGAAATGCACAATTTCCCGCTTCACCCCACCTCTGAATCAGAAAATATGGGGGTGAGGCCCAACAATCTTTTTTTTTTAATTTTTTTAATGTTTACTTATTTTTGAGACAGAGAGAGACAGAGCATGAACGGGGGAGAGCAAGAGAGAGGGAGACACAGAATCTGAAACAGGCTCCAGGCTCTGAGCTATGAGCACGGAGCCCAACATGGGGCTCGAACTCACAAACCGTGAGATTATGACCTGAGCTGAAGTCGGATGCTTAACTGAGGCACCCAGGTGCCCCCCTGGTTTTGGTTTTAACAAACCCTTCAGGGATTCTGATGCAGGCTTAAGTCTGAGAACTACCCACTCGCCTAGGGGAAAACCAGGAGAGACTGAGAACAGATTGTGAATGAAATGCGTGGGTGTTGATATTTAATTCTTTAGCATATAATTCTGAATCAGAGGAATTCCCAGTACATGGGCTGCAGATAGCAAAGCAGGCTGTAGAGTTACTGCAAGGAGGCCACAAGTTCATGTGTCTGAGACTGAATAAGCAATATATCTTATACTATGTATGTACTGAGATTTTTCAGAAATGCCACTGTAATTAATAAGTGCAGATTTATTCTGGGCCTCAGTTTCATTACCTGTAAAATGGAGGGGTTAGACTAGAATCTAGTCATTAGATGATTTCTGGAAATTTTTCCAACTCTAAGAAAAGTTACACAAAATAGCCAGGAAATTTTCTATCAAAGACACATGATTGCAGTGCACTTAAATCGTGTCCATATTGTTCAATAGGCTAAAAATAATAGTAACAGTTCCTACATGTTTATAGACATTTCTGGCTCATTAAACACCTACTCTGTTGACTTGATCCTGTTCACTCCCATTTTACAGAGGAGGACCTGAGGCTCAGAAAGGTTAAGGAAGTTGCCCGATAGCTTAGGATTATTAAGGGATACAGTAAGCACCTGACTTCAAGCCCCAAGACTGACATTGTCTCTTTACCATTCTGTCTGTAGAGTGACAGAATGTAGGGATATTCTAGGTGTTAGAAGAGTAGAATCTGGTGCTTACACTTTGACAGGGCCCACTTTCACTGAAGCAGCCATATCTCCAGCCCGTCAAGGAGATGAGGGTAGCTGCAATGAGTACCTGGGAGAGGAGAGAAGAAAGGTAAAAAGAGATTGGGTAATTGACATTTCTAGCTGCCACCTGTGGCTGTTGAAATAGATTGGCTGGGCACCTCACATGGACTTGATTATCCTATCTTTCCCAGAGGGTTTGGCTTTGACTATCAGGACCCAGTTGGGTGACTAGCCTGATCTGCCTCTCTGGCCGGCAACGTTTACCCCTGGCCTGCTAGTCCCGAGCCAAAGTTCAGCCACAAGACTTGACAAGTCTTCCTAGAGTCTCCTATTCCTCGGAACTGATATACAACTGAGACCAGCTTGCTAGGTCAAGCATTCTTTTTTTTTTTCTTTAAGATTTTATTTATTTATTTTTTTTAATTTTTTTTTCAACATTTTTTATTTATTTTTGGGACAGAGAGAGACAGAGCATGAACGGGGGAGGGGCAGAGAGAGAGGGAGACACAGAATCGGAAACAGGCTCCAGGCTCCGAGCCATCAGCCCAGAGCCTGACTCGGGGCTCGAACTCACGGACCGCGAGATCGTGACCTGGCTGAAGTCGGACGCTTAACCGACTGCGCCACCCAGGCGCCCCATTTAAGATTTTATTTTTGAGTAAATCACCCAACATGGGTCTCAAACTCACCCTGAGATCAAGATGGCACATGCTGTACCCGTTGAGACAGCCAGGCGCCCCCAAGATCAAGCATTCTTGCAAGGAACCAAAACATGACTCCCCTACCACCTCCCTGTTCCACCCCGAGGGGTGTCTGGCAAAGTCACACCTGGGGAACTCAGAACACTTACCATGAGGCCTCCTCCCCAGAGCCCAGAGCCCAGCATGGCTTGCCTGCCAATGAGGCCTCTCAGCAGGTAGCTCACATCCCAGTTGGGAAAGAGGAGCACTGTATTGGCTCCAGCAGCAAACAGGGCAGTGGTCCCGAGGCTCAGCCCCAGGATGCGGGAGCAGGTCCGTGAGCATGCCATCACACCAGGAGAGGACAGCATCCTGGAACCAATGGACGGAGGGTCATGGTGGCTCTGCTGCTGGGAGCATCAGGAAGGAGAACACTCATAGCAAGGGTGGGGTGGGGGAGACAGACTACAGATACTATGACCTCCCGGGGCACAGATCAAGAAGAGCCAAGAAACCTGCTTTGAAACGCTGCCTTTTATAAATATGCCCCAATGGGTAGGATTTAATTGCTCCATTTTCTGCCAACCCCCACTCACATGCACACACTCCTCGTCCCCTCATGTTTTCCTGTACCTCTGTTACAGCTAGTGATTATTTCTATTTGGTACAGAAAAAAATGTTTAAAGATGTCACCCTCTCTCTTTAAAAAATGCCATTTTAAAGATGTCTACTCTTACCACTTCCATTCATTATTGTGCAGGAAGTGCTATCCAGTGCAATAAGAAAATAAAAAGAAGCAAAAGCCATACGGATAGGAAAGAAAAAAGTAAGGTAACATGATTATCTATGTAGAAAATCCAAAAGAATCGGGGAGCCTGGGTGGCTCAGTCAGTTGGGCATCCGACTTCGGCTCGGGTCATGATCTCATCGTCTGTGGGTTCGAGCCCTGCATCTCCGCATCAGACTCTGTGCTGACAGCTCGGAGCCTGGAGCCTGCTTCGGATTCTGTGTCTCCTCTCTCTCTCTCTGCCCCTCCCCCGTTCAAGCTCTGTCTCTGTCTCTCTCAAAAATAAATAAATATTTAAAAAAATAAAAAAATAAAAAAAAAGAAAATCCAAAAGAATCTATCAAAAAGTTACTAGAACTAGTAAGTGAGTTTAGCAAGTCACAGGATAAGAACTTAATACACAGGGGTGCCTGGGTGGCTCAGTCTGTTAACCATCTGACTTTGGCTCAGGTCATGATCTCATGGTTTGTGAGTTCGAGCCCCCATCAGGCTCTCTGCTGTCACCAAAGAGCCTGCTATGGAACCTCTGTCCCACTCTCTTCTGCCCCTCTCCCACTTGCACGGGCTGTCTCAAAAATAAACAAACATTAAAAAAATTTTTTTAATTGAAAAAATGAATATACAAAGATTTTGTTGTATTTCTATACACAAGCATTGACAAATTGAAAAAATTAAACAGTATCATTTAAATAGCATAAAATAGGGGCGCCTGGGTGGCTCAGTCGGTTAAGCATCCAACTTCAGCTCAGGTCATGATCTCACGGTCCGTGAGTTCGAGCCCCGCGTCGGGCTCTGGGCTGATGGCTCAGAGCCTGGAGCCTGCTTCCCATTCTGTGTCTCCCTCTCTCTCTGCCCCTCCCCCATTCATGCTCTGTCTCTCTCTGTCTCAAAAATAAATAAACGTTAAAAAAAAAATTAAAAAAATAAATAAATAAATAGCATAAAATAGGGGCACCTGGGGGCTCAGTCAGTTAAGCATCCAACTCGTGATTTTGGCTCAAGTCATGATCTCACGGTTTGTGAGTTCAAGCTCCACATCAGGCTCCATGCTGATAGTGCAGAGCCTGCTTGGGATTCTCTCTCTCCCTCTCTCTCTCTGCCCCTCCCTCCCTCACTCTCTCTGTCTCCTGTCTCTCTCTCAAAAATAAATAAATAACTTTAAAAGATTAAAAATAAATAATGGCATAACATAGAAAATACTTATGGATAAATTCAACAAAAGATGTGCAAGACCTGTGCACTAAAAAGAACAAAAGATTCCTGAGAAAAATTAAAGACCTAAATAAATGGAGAGATATACAACATCCATGGGTCAAAAGACTTACTCTCATTAACATGTCAATTATCTCTAAATTGATGTTTAGTAGAGGCATTTGGGTGGCTCAATCTGTTAAGCATTTGACTTCAGCTCATAATCTCGCAGTTCTTGGGGCTCTGTGCTGACAGCTCAGAGCCCGGAGCCTGCCTTGGATTCTGTGTCTCCGTCTCTCTCTGCTCCTCCCCTGCTCTCTCTCTCTCTCTCTCTTTCTCTCTCTCTGTCTTTGAAAAATAATGGATTTTTTAAATAAACATTAAAAAATTAAAAAAAAATTGATGTGTATATTCAATGCAATCTCAGCTAAAATTCTAGCAACATTTTGTTGTAGAAATTAACGAACTGAATCTAAATGTAGATAGAAATGCCAAGGTCCTAGATTAGCCAAAATAATTTTGAAAAAGAACAAAGTTGGAGGACTTACACCATGTGATTTCAAGACATTATAAAGTTACAGTAAAGGTACAGAAAGTAAAGTGCTGGTGCATAAAGACATACAGACCACGAGAACAGACTAGAGAATTCAGAAATAGACATACACAGATATGAGCAAATGATTTTTGAAAACGATATTATTTCAGTGGGAAAACGATAGTCTCAAACAGTGCTGTGACAATCTATGTGCAAAACAATATACATATTATATTATATCATATATATATGATATACATATATATATATACCATGACTATTACTGCAAACCATATTTAATAATTAGTTAGAAATGAACCATAGGCTTAAACTTACAAAAATTTTAGAAGAAAACAAAGGAGAAAACATTGGGACTTAAGTTAGAAAAAGATTTATTAGATAAAACACAAAAAGTACAACCCATAAAAATGAGAAGTTAAACTACTGCAAAATTAATTTGTTCTACAAAAGACACCATGAAGAAAATAAAGAAGCAAACCACGGACTGGCAGAAAATATTCACAACATAAATTTTGTAAATGTGTATGTGAATACGAGTGCATACACATCTGATAACACACTGTAACTAGATTATATGAAGAACTCTTACATCTCTATAATAATAAGACAGGTTGATTTAGAAAATGGTGAAAGGATTTAAACAGATATTTCATTCCATCTCACAGAAGAAGATATATGGATGATAGCTAAGAACAAGAAAAGATGCTGAACATCATTAACATAAGGAAACACAAATTAAAACTAAAATAAGATCCTATTGCAGACCCAGCAGAATTGTTGCAGTTAAAAGGTTGGACTACACCAAGTATTGGGGGGGATGTGGAGCAACCAGAACATTCATATGTAGCTGGTGAGAATGCAAATGGTACAAACCACTTTGTATTTTATTTTGTTTGTTTTTAAGCCTACTTATTTATATGAGAGAGAGAGAGAGAGAAAGAGAGAGAGAGAGAGAAAACACACAAGTGGGGGAGGGGCAGAGATAGAGGGAGACAGAGTACCACACAGGTTCCACACTGTCAGCATAGAGCCCGATGCAGGGCTCAAACTCAGAACCAAGAGATCATGACCTGAGCCAAAATCAAGAGTCAGTCACTTAACTGACTCAGCCACCCAGTGCCTTCCCCCCCCCCCCCGCACCCCCCCACCAGACCACTTTGTAAATTAGCTTGACAGTTTCTTATAAAGTTAAACATTTAACTTACCAAATGATCAAGTAATTCCACTTCTACATGTTTATCCAAGAGAAATGAAAGTACACATTCACACAAAGATTAGGACTTGAATGTCCATAGCAGCTTTATTCATAACAACTACAAGTTAGAAAAATGGGAACAACTTAAGTGTCCACCAACAGATGAATGGATAAACAAAATGTGGCATGTGCATACAATGGAATATTATACAGCCATGAAAAGGAAAGAAGTTCTGAAGCATGCTACAACATGGATGAAACTTGAAAACATTATGCTAAATGAAATAAGCCAGACACTGAAGGATAAATATTGTATTATTTCACTTACATGAAATATCCAGAGTAGGCAAATTCAGAGAGACAGAAGTAGATTAGGGGCTACCAGAGACTGAGGGTGGAGGAATGCGGAGTTATTGTTTAATGGTTACAGAGTTTCTGTTTGGGGTGATGAAAGAATTTTAGAAATAGATAGAGGTAATGGTTACACAATATTTTGAATGCAATAGATGCCACTGCATTGTGCACTTTAAAAATGTTTAAAGTAATAAATGTTATGATATATACATGTTACCATAATAAAAAAAAATTAACTGAAAATGAGAAATAACTCAAATGTTCATCAAT
This sequence comes from Panthera leo, assembly GCF_018350215.1. Taxonomy (NCBI): domain Eukaryota; kingdom Metazoa; phylum Chordata; class Mammalia; order Carnivora; family Felidae; genus Panthera; species Panthera leo. Next base: position 71,659,395 of record NC_056687.1, read on the forward strand.
AGGTGAATAAATAAATTGTGGTATATCCATGCAACTGAGTACCTCTACCAGGCAATAAAATACAAGGTTATTGTTTTTTAATTATGTAACAATGAACTTGAATATTACATGTCTCAACTAGATCAGGTGAAAAATGCCACCTCGGCACCTTTACTTATAGCCATTTCTCCTTTTTACATTTTCACTGATACATGCGCTTCTTGTTGTTTTTCTAAATGTGAATTAGAATAAGGCTGGTGAGATTTGGTAGACTCCTGTCAATACGGATCTGAAAAATATCAGTGCTTTGACATTCCGAAGAAGTTGCCTGTTGCTGCTTTGCAATTTAGCTGAGTCCATCTCACCGTGAGGCTCTTGACACTCCCCTCCTAACACATTACTCTGCACATAATCAGAAAATATGTGTGAATCAGAGACCCGCTTCTCTCTTTTACACACATACATACACATACATACATAATAAAATATCTCAGAGTTAAAAACATTAAACACAATGTATATACTTATAAGTTCTATGGAAAAACTAAGCAACATCCATATAAATACAACCAGCTTACAAAACAGGTCGCTACCACTAATATTATTGAAACCCTATGTGTGCCTATCGATCCTACACTTTTTCTAGATTCCTTCCTAGGAAAGACTATCCTACATTTTTTATCATACCTTTTTTTAAAAAAAAAATTTTTTTAAGTTTATTTTGAAAGAGAGAGAGCACACACGCAGGGTAGGGGCAGAGAGAGAGAGGGGAGAGAGAATCCCAAGCAGGCTCTGCACTGTCAGCACAGAGCCCAGCGTAGGGCTTGAACTCACAAACCATGAGATCGTGACCTGAGCCAAAACCAAGAGTCAGGCACTTAACCGACTGAGCGACCCAGGCACCCCTATCGTACCTTTTCAAAAACAGCTTTGTGAAGTGCCTGGGTCACTCAGTCGGTTAAGCATTTGGACTTTGGCTCAGGTCATGATCTCACGGTTCGTGGGTTCAAGCCCAGCTCTGCACTGACAGCCTGGAGCCTGCTTTGGATTCTGTGTCTCCCTCTCTCTCCGCCCCTCTCCCACTTGTACTCTCTCTCTCAAAAATAAACATTAAAAGAAAAAAGCAGTTTTACAACTTACAAAGTCAGTTCTTAAAAACAAAAACTTGATTGGCCCAGCATTTTGTATTTGTCCGGCTGCAGCTCATGGTAAAGAGTTTGGTGCCAGACACAACGCTGAGCAGGACTTTGCGTTGGGGGTTATGTTCCTGTGCCCTTCCCATCATTCCCCAACCCCTGCAGCCCCTAGGGACCTTTGCTTCCCCTAATCTCGTAGCCCAAGCTTGCCTCCTGCAACTCTTCCCAAGGGAGAACTTCCAGCTGCAGGGGCTAGTGTTTAGGGTGGAGAGTTGTCTCATTGTGTGCCCTTGCCCCAGGGTATTTGCTCCTGAAGCCATTTTTCTCACAGTGGATAAAAGAACTTGCCCCTGGATGAAAGTAAGTTCAGACCTCCAGGGAGAGGGAGTTGGAGGTAGGATATAGGAGAACAGTGACCCTTAGCCCAGGGATGGGAGGAAGCTGGAGGGAAGGGTGGGGACCAGGGATCAGGAGGGATGCTGTGGTTTCTTCCCACTGCCCTCTCCCAGCGGGCCCACTGCAGGAGGCCTTTAGGGTGATGAGCTGGCCCTGCTGTCGGGAGACAGGGCACCTGTAGGAAAACAGTTCTCCCCACAGTCTGCCCACCAACCTTCAGGATGTAAGTGCGTGTCTGGGCAGCCTCCCTCCCAGACTGTTCGGTCATTGAGTGCAGGGCTCTCAGTGCATCTCCGTGTCGTCTCGAATTAACTCCTCAGGGGTGTTAGCAAGTAACTTTAACCCGCACGCCCTCCCAGAGGACTGACATCTTGTCAAGGGCCCAAGTAAGGACCAGTGTGTGGTTGGACTTTCAAGCATGCGCTGTAGACCACGGGCTGGGAGGAGCTTTTGTTCAGGAATTCGTTGGGCCACCTTTGAATCCACCTGTGACTAAGGCCTGTCTAGACTTAGATAACCACCCCCCTCCCGCCCGGACGATCCCTTCTGTGGAAATATTTCTATCAGGAAAGAGGTTTATAAAGGAAACTAAAAAAATATAAACACGCAGAGGGAAAATTAAGAAGTTGAGCACAGCCTTTGGGATGAGTGGAATTCAGAGAATCCTGGCCGTCCACTAATCTAAAAAAGCATTTGCTGGGCTGCCTCAACTAATTCAGATTAGTTTGAATTTCACTCCTTCTCCCTGACTCTGTTCCCCAAGAAATCACAACATTCTGAGAAACATTTCCACAACTCTGAGCCAGAAATTAGCAAAGAGTTTGGCCAATTTGATCTCTGAAGAGAGAAGCAGGTTCATAAGGTGAAACCTTAAAACCAGGCTTTCAGGCAGGCCCTGTTTTATTTTTATTTATTTATTTATTTATTTATTTATTTTTTAACGTTTATTTATTTTTGAGACAGAGAGACACAGAGCATGAACGGGGGAGGGTCAGAGAGAGGGAGACACAGAATCTGAAACAGGCTCCGGGCTCTGAGCCGTCAGCCCAGAGCCCGACGCGGGGCTCGAACTCACGGACCACGAGATCATGACCTGAGCTGAAGTCGGACGCTTAACTGACTGAGCCACCCAGGCACCCCAGGCAGGCCCTGTTTTAACCTGTGATCCTGACTGGGTAAACAAATCACTGGCCAGATGTCTAGGCAACAACAGAAGTGATCCGCTAAGTCATATGAAGGAAAAGACTGCATATTCTCTGTGTGTCTATCTACCTCACTCATCACCCCGACAGCCTTTTCTTTCATTCCTTCAGCAGTCAATATTTATTAAGTGTAAGTGACTGCTTTCTGGCAGTCACGATGCTAGGAGCTGGAGATACCATGGCGAATCAGAGACGGTCTCTTCTCTTGAGGAGCTTAAAGCCGAATGGGGACAATGACAGGGCAATAAACAGGTGCTGAGCAGAGGCGTCCAACCAAAGGTGTAATGGAAGCACACCAGGGACCGCCTAATCTTGTCCTGCAGAAGTGAGGTAACACCTACTGGAGGAAGTGCTGACCAAGCTAAGACTTCACAGACAACGAGGTATTAGGCAGGCAAAGTTGGCAAGGAAAAGTATTCTAAGCATGTGGAGAAGCCCAAAGTTGACAAACCGAGGCAAAGAGAAGTGACGTGAATTGCCTGAAGCCACACAGCTGCTCTGTGGCACAGCCAGGTCTCATTCGAGTTGGAAGTTTGTGCCCTTAACTGTTAGGCCATACTGTTCCCTGCCTATCTCCTCACTGAGCCCTTTCATCTCTGCTTACCTGCATCCAGTGGCAAGAATCAGGATGGGAGACAAAGAAGCTGGAGAAGGGCTCTGTCTTCAACGTAGGCCTGTGCTCCCACAGCCCTGGCTGGGACTGCGACTCCTGCAGGGCAGGCCAGAAGCTCCCGTTTCAGAACCCTCCAAGAGGGCAGGGTGGCTCTGTATATATGGAGAGGTCACCCAGGCAAGCGAGCCTGTGAGTGTGCATGCGCCCCCACACCACTGCCCACAGGCCTCCATTGAAGGAGTTTTCTCTTCTTGGTGAGCCCTCTCCTGATGACCCACCCTCTGCTCATTCTCATGTGACCTTAAGGAAGGAACCAGGAGCCATGGCCTCGTGAGCTAAAGTGTCTCAATGAGTCAGACAAGAACCCGTGAGAAATACCTTATCCTCCCGTCTTGCTCAAGCAGCAATACTTTTTCACATACTAGCAGCCCGTATCTTTCACTCATTGCAGAATTGGGGCTCTTTGGAAAACCAGCACTGGACAGAGCAGCCACCATGTTTTCCTTATCACCCTCCTTACTTTGCTGACTGGATACGTTGCATGGTTCCTTTACTACCCTCCTAACTTTCTTGTTCAAGCCCCAGGCCACCATCATCTTGTAGCAGTCACAAGAGAGTGCTGAGCATTTTGTGGTGCTCTCTGCATGGGAGATCTCTCACCCCCTTCTGACAATCTCCTATTCAAGATTCAGTTCAATCATCCCCCGGAATTCTTCCCCGATTTCTTCGCTCAGAGTTAGGCACTTCTTTCTCTATGTTCTCACTGTACTTTATTATTTTTTAAACTGAGGTATTCTATACACACAATAAAATATGCCACACTTTTATTTTTTAAAAGATCTTTTTAAAATAATCTCTACACCCAATCTGGGGGCTCAGACTTACACCCCCAAGATCAAGAGTTACATGTTCCACCAACTGAGCCGGCCAGGCACTCCCACAAATCTCAATTATAAAACTTAATGAATTTGTATATGTGTACCCAGGGTAACTGGGTCATTACAAATCAAGATATGGGACATCGCCAAAATCTCCAGAAGATTCTAGTATGTCCCCTCTCTTCATTATCCCTATCCCCAGTGTATTTATTTTGGCTTTTATCACCAATTAGCTTTTGGCTATCTTTGAATTTCATATAAATGGAATCATATAGTGTGCACTTTTTTGTGTCTGGTTTTCTTCACACAATATTGTATATATAAGATTCATCTTTCATATAATTCATTCTTTTTTATTATTCCATTATATGGAATTATATTACAATTTATTCTACTTGTTGATGGACATTTAAATTATTTCCAACTTTTACCTATTATAGATAATGCCACTACAAATATTCTTATACATGTCTTTTGGAAAACCTATGCACTAATTTTTCTAGGGAATATACCTAGGAGTGGGATTGCTGGGTCATAGGGTAGGTGGATATTTAATTCTAGTAAATGATATTGTTAGTAGCCCAAAGTGGTCCTGCCAGTTTACACCTCCCAGCAACAGTGTGTGAGTTCCAGTTACTTCCCATTCTCACCAACATTTTTAATTTTAGGCATTCCAGTGGTTTAGTAGTTTCTCATTGTGGTTTTAATTTGAATTTTCTTGATGAGTAAGCACTTTTTATACACTTACCCGGCCATTTGGAATTCCTTTTTTGAGAAGTGCCTGCTCAAGTCATTTGCTCAGTTTTTATTGGTTCTTTCTTACTGATCTGTGGGAGTTCTTTATAACTCCAGACATGACACCTTTGTCAGATGTATGTATTATGAATGTTTCCTCTCGTCTGTGCTTTGCTTTTCTGCTAATGATGATACCTTTTGATGAAGAGAAGTTCTTGATTTTAATTAAGTCCCATTTATCAGTCTTTTCCTTTACGGTCACTGCTTTTTGTTGCCCACTTCCAACAGCATTTGATTTACCTGTGCTGTTTTTATGCCTCTTCTCCCACAACTGTGAGATCCCTGAGGGCAGAGGCTGTATCTTACTCTGTTCTGTATACCCAGAACCTACCATAGAGCCTAGAACTTGGTAGGAGTTCAGGAATCACTTGGTTAATGAATTAGTTCACCCACCAGACCAAGTAACATGCATAGTCTCTGTGCACAGATTTTACTTCTAATGATGAAAACAAATAATCCTGAGAAAACCGTTGATGCATGTATATGAGAAGGGATAATTATAACAGACTATTACATTTTTTTAAAACTACATACGAGCTGCTTTCTATGTATGCAGATGTACATGTGCCTGAAGACAAGCTGGTAAATAACTATTGAAAAGTTCATTAAATAGAACCAGTTTTCATTTTCACTGCAAAAGGGAACCATTTAGAACCTAAATGAATTCTTGTGTCTTTCCAGAGAACTGAATTTTGATAAAAGATACTAGGCTGAGTATTCACAAAGCTTTATAGTAAGAAGAAACATTTATTCACCTTATACAACACATGTACAAACTATCTCATTAGATCTTTACAACAGACTTACAGCAAGTAAAATACATGTTAGGTTAGCTTTATTATGCAGATGAAGAGATTCTAGAACAGAGGAATTTGACTTGCTCAGAGTTAACAGTGAATGAGATTGGGGAAATGATCCTGTTATCTGAGTGTACGCTCTACACAATTCCACACATTCATGCTTGAGCTTTTTTTTTTTTTTTTTTTTTTTTTTTTTGCCCCCAACCCAGATTCCAACCATCTTAAAGTATTTCTTCTTAGAGGCGGTACTGTGGTGCTTGGGCACCTAAGGGACCTGGGTCTCAATTCCTGTCACAAATACCTATTAGCTATGTGAACTTGAGTGGTTTACAGAGCCCCAGTAATAATCTGGGCCTCAGTTTTTCATTTATGAAACGATGCCTACCTTGTAAGTTTATTTTGAACATTAAATAAAATGTGAGATGCCTAGAATGAGTTAGTCCCCTCCCGCTGTTCTTGGATCTCAGCTTAGCAAAAGGATTTTATATGCATTAGCTGTTAGAAATCTGTTACTTGAGCCATTAGAGTGATCTGATGGCTAACTGCCAGATCTCGCTCAGATTTTTAGAAGGGGTCTCTGTTCCCAACTCAATGGCTTATCTAACAGCTGACACTCTCATATGGGTATCATTAAAATGGTGCTTGTGGAGCAAAGGGAAGTGATGGAATTTGGCTTTAACCCCTGAAAGAAAGTACCAGACTTCTTTGGGGCTTATGATAGCAGCTGTAGGTTTTTGTTCCTTAGGGTAAATGTGTCACATTTCAATGATCAGTCTTACCGATAAGATACTTCTTTTAGAAACAGCATACTTGCAACAGTTTTACTTAGTAAGGCCAGCTTTAGTTCAAATTCTTCACGTCCCTGTAGGAAGCCTCTATGGTAACGGAGGCCTGGACACGGCCACAAAAGAACTACAGCGTTACCTTTTTACCGATGTGTTAATAATCTTAGAATTTGGCTCCACTGGAGACACATCTACTAGTTACCACTTTGGTGGTGACATTTCTAGGGAGAAGCAGATGGGAGTCTAGGAAAGGCACACATTAAGAACGGGGCTTGGGTGGGAAAATAATTTGCCTAATGCCATAAACCAAGACTGAAAGGCTTAGGAGAACAGGAGAGACAGATGTTCCATTCTGAGGGATACTGGGGGGTCTGGAGGTGGGGTCTGAGCAAGGAATAGAGGAAGCTGAGAGCATGGAATTCACTGGCAGAGGGAAGGGGAAAAGATGACGACCATCAGGCCAGTCTTCCCCAAATAAAAGTGACAGACTGTCAGCTTCCTTGTGGGTGGGCTCCGACCTCAACTGACAGCTGACTAAACAGGAGAGCACATTCCCTTAATTGGAGGGAGAAAAAAAAGGAAGATAGATGTTGAAAGAATTGCCATTCATACCAGTCCACTGAAGAGGAAGTATTGTTTTTCTTTTTATTTCATTAGTATACAAATATTACAAACGTCAACCCACTCCAATTAGGCTTCTGTTTCCAACACCACACTGAGGTTGTTCTTGGTCTCCTCAGTGACTTTTTGCATCTAATAAACACTTCCCTGTCCTTTTTACTTGAGCCTGAGACAGAATTAGACTAGGTGGCCTCTAGAGCCTTTTTGAAATTCTCGCTCTTCACTCCCTTGACACCTCACTCTGGTGTTTCTCTTCTCTCATTGGCTGCATCCCCTCGACTGGGCCTCTTTCTGTTGGGTGATCTCCAGACCTGGATTCTGGACCCTCTGCTTCAACTTTGTCCCTAGGTGACCTCACTCTTTCTCATGGGACTAATAAACTCTGTAATGCTGATGGTTTTTCAGATCTCTAATTCCAGTCCACCTCTCCTCCAAGCTTCGCGTTCACATGTCCAACTTCCTGTACTACACCTACCCTTGGAAGTATCACAGTGAACACGTCCAAAATGATCTCTCCCCCGACCAAACCTGCCTGATCACATCTTCCTGCCTCAGTACCGACACCGCTACCTACTCCCTGCCGGAAACTCATGATTGATTTCGCTTTCCTTCGTTCCTCCACATCTGATCCGACAGTAAGTCTTTCCATGTCTACTTTGATGATGCATCTCTAATCTATACACTACTTCCCAGTTCCACTCTCACTCTTTGGTCCAGGAGACCTCTGTTTTGCTGTTTGATCACTGCGACAGTCTCTGTTCTTGCGCTCTTCCAACTCACTGTCCACATGATAATGTCTTCTCATTACACCTGGAACATGATCTGGGCTCCTTACCAGGGCCTACTAAGGCCTTATATGACCTGGCTCCTGCGCGTTTTAGGCCACTCCCTTTGCTCACTACATACCAGACCCATTTGCCTTCTCTCGATACCTCAAGTACATCCTGTTCCCCAGCTCTTGCAGTTGTTGTTCTGCTTGGAGGTTCCCCTCCTACTCTTGGCATGGCCACCTTCGCCGCATCCTTCAGGTGCCAGCCTAAATGTTAACTCTCCAACATCTTATTTAAAGCAGAATTCTCTATCTGCTTTTCTATTTTTTTCACAGTATTTGAATCAAACCTTTGTCTTTAAATTTGTGTATTGTCTGTATTCATTGAAAATACGTTCCTTGAGGACAGGGCTGTGCTTGTTGTGCTCATCCCCATACTTCTATTATTTGGCACATAGTGAGGTCAGTTAAGAATAAGTATCCTGTGGCTGGAGGAATGGGAGACACCCCCTCTCAGTCCAATTTACTATTTAGGTCCAACCCTTGGCTGACCCATGTGGCCAGGGAGACCTAGTCTTGGAAGAAGATGGCAAGTCCCATCAGGATAGGTTGCTGAAGTGTGGGGATGAGGAATAGTTCCTTAAGAGCAAGAGGCAGGGGCACCTGGGTGGCTCAGTTGGTTAAGCGACTAACTTCAGCTCAGGTCATGATCTTGCAGTTGGTGAGTTCGAGCCCCGCGTCAGGCTCTGTGCTGCCAGCTCAGAGCCTGGAGCCTACTTCAGATTCTGTGCCTCCCTCTCTCTCTGCCCTTCCCCTGCTCATGCTCTATGTCTGTCTGTCAATAATAAATGTTAAAGAAAAAAAAAAAAAAAAGAGCAAGAGGCATTGCACAAACTGGTTTCTGGGGTTACCATGAGCTAGGCAGTGACCTCAATTTCTATGATATAATACAATCATATCTCCTGGCTTTTCTCCCATTAATTTAGTAATTCTGTTTTTCCTTTACTTGTTTAAACTGAGTCCTTAATCACTATTCCTGGTCTGAAAGATTACATGCTTGAATTGCCCAAATATCGAGTTATAGGATCCTACTTTCCTAAAAGGCCAGCTCACCCAAAGATTTCATGACAATTTCACTAACATTTATACAGCACTTACCATAAAGTTTCGACATACTATTAAAAGAGAAGCTAGCAAACATTATCCTTGACAATGCGACTATGAACTAACCTCTGTCAATAAATACTTCAGGATCCTAAACATGAGCATATGAGGGCAAGCTTTTGAATCCTGAATGATATTAATTAAAAGTAATATCTAGAGAGAGTCTTCTCTCACAAAAACAGTAACAAAAAACTAATACTGAAAAGTTTTTGATTTTATTTCCAAGATCAAATATTACAACAGGACATTTACATGTATTTATAAAAAAATGCAGCAGTTGAATTTATAGATCAGAGGTTTCCTTGAGTTTGGTCCCTCTCTCAGCACAGTGAGCTGATGTCTTCAAAAGACTGATCGTCCCACTCCCCTCCCGCCCCCACCCCAAATGTCCCACCCCACCCGCCCCGTTCAAGTTGCAGTACCAATATAAAGCAACTGGGTACAACACAGCAATATTCACAATTTGGTACAGCCAAAACCAGAGGATCACCAACTGAAAGACCCCCATTTTGGAAATTATTTACCTATAGACTATGTGTATCTATAGATACATCACACCCAGTTATCTAAGATTTCCCTGGTTTTAGAGCAAGTGGAAGTTCCATGGAGTCTTAGCCAGCAGTCACAGCTCTGCTTTATCTAATGGCATGGTTTTTTCCTCCTCCAAGTTTAGATTTGCTATCGCCTCCATGTGTCTTCAAATTTAAGGCTTTCCCTAGCACCTTAATTATCACTTGCTAGATGTACAGGAGGGTCTCTAGTGTGTCGTGAACAAAACAATTTAGTGGATGATCCAGTTGCCCCCTTGCTCACTGGTCCCGAACCCTTCTTCCCACTTTTGAGAAGAGCTGCAGAAACAAATATCTCCTAGCACCATGGGATTAAAAACCCAGAACACAGAGAACTCTATGTGCCTTTTAAGGAGCACTTGCCAGAAACGCTACAATAGGAGCACTGTCTCTGTCCATTATCTTCTTGGATTCAATAACAAAGTTACACTACAGATTAAATTTAGAGCCTGTCCTGCATTAAAAATGCAAATCTCACTAAGACCACCACTTTGTCCAGAATAAGGATTCCCAGGGAATCTCTAAATACTCTTAGGAACTGCTTGAGAAACACTTTAAAGCAAACACCCCAAGCTGACCTCACTCAAGTCCCCAACCCACCCCCATCCCTATTCCCCAAACAAATTTCATTCCTTGATTAACCTCTCTGAATAAGATGGGAAGTGAGGTTTGGGAAATGATGTGAAAAATGTTTAAAAAACACAATTAGTGAAGACATGCCAGAATTGGGACATCCCAGATGATTCAAAACGCATTATTCAAACTGAACTCATACAAAGCATGCACAGAGCCTACAAACACTCCTGAGAGTATTCATGGAACAATCAATACCTACTCGAAAAAGGACTTTTCTTAAAGGGTTAAAAAAAAAAAAAAAAAAGAAAGAAAGAAAGAAAAGAAAGAAGACACCAGATGCTTAGAAGTTGTTAACAATCAAAAGGAAAACCATTCTAGAAAAGATTTTTAAAGGAGTGAAAAAACTGTATATAAAAGATTCATGCCAAAGCTTGGATGAAAGCCCCTCAAAGTCTAAGTATCATGTTAGCATCAACTGGTACTCATTTCTCTATATCTAAGACTAGAGGATTATATCATAGCTTTACCGTCTGTTTCCCAGCAAGAATTTTAAACAGGCTTTCCAAAATTGAAGGGATAAACGGAAAAAGTAACAAGGCCCAAGGCCCAAGTCCCAAAATGGGTAAGATAAACAGCCCCTACTACAAGCTTGCTACACTCCTTAACTAAAAAGTGGAGGTCACATACTACTTTCATTCTAATTAGCAGGTAAAAGGGGATTTTCTGGTGGCAATGGTAACTTCATGTGAGGTTTAATTTACAGGGCAATAAATCATCAAAAAGTTATTAAGAACATATGATTAGGGTAAAAAACCTATTTATATTTTGAATCACATAATTTATTGATATTTTCCATTATTAAGAACACAGAAGCTCCAAGAAAAGCATACTATAAAACCATTTTGTTGAAAACATTCAGATACCCAGTTGAGCATCAGCATTCCAAAGTCATTAACTTGAAATAGAACCTGGTAACATGTACTCTTCTAAAGCTAGCAAGCTTGACAAAAGGGAAAAAAAAGCAGAATGGCAGGGAACAGTTCCAGATCAAGAATCTATCCCTTATTAGTTAAGATGCTCATACTGAGTCTATGAAAAAAGCAAATAAAAGATTTTAAGAAGGGGAGAATTCAATTCCAGGTCAGAATTTATCCAATGATTTGAAAGGTCTCCCATTTTATTTATTTACATCTAATAAATGAATGATTCGTGGTAGCCCAGTTAGATTAATAACTTTTTTTGATGCAGATAAAATTTTTCACGTTCAGTCCAGCGTAGTTTGACTATTCTTCCTATTTGAAGACTCAAGTGACCCTGTAAAAGAGAAAATCTCAGGGCATTTTGGTCTGTATATAGGAAATACCAGACAACAAAAACTTGCTATTTGTTGCCACAGAATTAAGTATAAGAAGGCAACTTCTCGTATTAAGACATTAATGTGGGATTGTTTAGGCAAAACACTACCATTGGTATTTGTATCTCTAATCCAAGTAAATCTGGTCATCTCTTGAAAATACTTTTCAGAAATGCTAAATTGTTTTACTGAAGTAGTTCATATTGGATTGCCCACCTCTGCTTTTAGATCATATGGCAAATAAAGGCTTGAACCAAAAATTACCATGTTTATGAGAATGACTGAGATTCTAAGCAGTACAGAACATTCTGTAGCACAAAGAAGGGAGGAAGGGTATCATGGAGCTAGCCGTTCTATATACAGAATAAGAGAATTCTTAGGTGCAGAGAGAAAATGAGCTATAAAACCATTTGCTTCAAATTCTTCCCTTATATATTAATTTATGAAAAATTAAAAATGTTATACATTCAAACTTAGAAATGGAACTTCTTAAACATAGCTAATTTCATTAAAAGTCATGACTAATTTTCAGAAAATGGATATCCAAAAAATAGAGAATAGAGAATGGAAAAGTAAAAGAGAAGGTAGGATAAAAAGACTTTCTAATTCACGGCCTCATAGTCACATCCAATAATTTAGTCACAAGTTCACTTCATGGGAAAACGATCAAAGTCATCATAATCTCTATAAAAAAATATTCTTGATTCTAAACTGTCTCTCTAGCAGAACTGACACATGGTTGAGTCAAAGACCAAAATAACCAGCACCGAAATACCAAATTTCTACATAACAAGAGAAATCAAGATAGTGTCTTGGTATTCTCTGTTGGTTATTTTCTGTACTAAACATTCTTGCCACTAATCTAAACTGTGCACAATGCAATACTAAGTGTCAAGGCAAGACAATGATTGATATGCTATGCAAGGCAAATCAATGAAGTTGAATATTCATAGGACACAGCTGTCTTCAAGTAGCCTTTTCATCAAGGCTTGTATTACTGGGAAACTGCCATGTTCATCAGTAGGGTTGGTTCTTCCTATCTCATTTAATTTTACACAAGCCATCACTTATTCAGCAACCTGCATCCCATGATTTACTATTGAGTAGTTAAGTGAAAGAGGGCCAGACTGACAGAGAGAGAGAGAGAGAGAGAGAGAGAGAGAGAGAGAGAGAGAAAATATGAACAACATAACAGAGATGCACTCTTGTGGGATAAGAAATATTTTTAAAAGTTGGTCTAATTAGATCTTGAAAAAGTTGTTTCTGCTAAAACCAAGTGTAAATTTTACAACTTAGTCAAATCAATTTCCTAACAATTGCTCATCCAGTAAAGTGCTTTAAGCACACAGGTAAAATAAAATTTAATTCTGGTGTCAGTGAAATATTTGGTTCTCATTAATTACATTTTAGTCCTACTTAACACTGATTCAAAACACAGCATAAAGTTTTTAAAATTGATGAATTGTGTTTAAAAGATCATTACTAGGTCTAGAACTACGATAGTCTCCTTTTTGGAGATTTTGGTCACACAGTGAGGTTAGATGAAGTTACTGGGAAATCTGGACACAGAAAAAAAGCGAAAGAACTGATTAACAAGTAAACTTTTAATTAGCCTAGGGATAATATGTAATAAAGAGGAGAAACTAGAAGCATAAAGGTTTAGAGTGGAAAGGACTTCAGAGGTAATCTCATTCGGTGGTCTGCAATCTGTGGGTTCCTAGAGTTTTTGCAAAGGGTCTGCAATTTCATATGCACATTTTCTCCAGCTATGGTCTTAATGTTATTAATATGTAACCCCACAATTCCCCACCCCTGCCAAACTTGAATAAGTCCTTTAACGTGAAAAAACAGAACTACTGATCCAGTCCAATTCTCTATTAGTATAGCAGAGCTGTTACCCGAGTGCACTCATGCCTACATACAGTGCCCCTCTATATATTTCATTCGTACTTGGGTAGAGAAATTAAATCTTTCCTTCACTTTCCAGCTGCTAGTGGCTCCCTCTGGTATTTTCCTAAGTGTCCAAGTGAGATCCTTGCTAGCTAAAATCTTTAGTCCTAGGATCAATAATCCTTTCCTACTTGGGTGCTGGATATACACTACCAATAAACGTTGTGCCCTAAGTCTAGCAGTTACAAAAGGTGGAGCTAAAGAATACAGGTGAGTCAAAAACTCTGAGCTACAGAGTTTGCCACTTTTCAGTTTTAGTTTTCTGTGGCCTTTCCTAACGAAAGCCTACACAAGTCTTTCCCTTTTCTCAAGTTTTATTGTAATTATAGTTCAGCCCCAGAAAGGTAAACATTTACATGTTCTTCAATTATCTCATGTGTAGTGTGTCTTTCCAACTGGATAAAACAGGAAGAAACCAGGTATTAGACTTCAAGACATTTCCAACTTTGATTAAGGACTCAATAAATATTTGTTGACTTCTAGAGTCAAGGAAGTAGAATTTTATAGAAGATTTAAAAATATACACATAGCTCAATTTAGGTATGGATGGGACAAAGAAAACTGTATCTTTTCCAAAAAATGGTTTAAAAAAGATAAAATTATTTTTTAGCCTTTCCATCTATTCTTGGGAAATAATGCCACATATTTTCCTTTCACATTTTTATCAGTGCACCGTTTTAAAAAAGGAATAATCAGTCCCTCAAAACAGTGGTGTAAATAAGAATTTACAGGCATAGTGCAAATCCCACAAGCTTTAAAAGGAAACAAACCAAACGATAATTTACAGAGCCAAACACAGGAAGAGAACCTTTTGGGTAAATTGATTCCCCTGTTGTGGGCGACTACAGCAAGGGAGTAAAAAAAGCATGGATTCTGGATGCCTATTTTGATTTTGTCAATTACTAGCTGTGACATCCTGAGCGGGTTCTATGAACTTCACTTTCTTCCTGCCTACAAAATGGGGAAAGTGTGTATTTTGTAGAGTTCATAAGAAGATTAAAGGAGAAAATGCACATAAAGTACCTAGCACATGCTAGTTACTCAGAATTAGTTCCGCATTCTTCCCTCTGTTCTTTCTTTGGCTGTTCTTTCTCTTCTCTGGTTCCTTTCTAAATCAAATTCAAAAGATGTTTCCTGTCACTTTTTTCCCCCACTAATTTTCATTCCATCTCCCCATCTTTGTTTCTTGTCCTTCTCAAAGTCTATCTTGTCCTTTTCCTCCCCATCTTTTCTTTTGAGCTGTTTCCAATACCTGTAAGGAATGACTATTTTTAACTAATCTTACTAGCCTCATTTAATCTATTCAGTAAAATCTTTCCTCCAAAGAGCAAAGGAATTTGCAGAGCAAAGAAGAAGACAAACTGGAGGAAGCATACTCCTTTAATGAATTGAGTTCATGAGCGAAGCAGTACTCCTTTTTATACTTACTCTTCCCATGTATAATCCATAATCCCTCCCCCATGGGCTTCTATATCAAGCCCAGGATAATTACACTTCTGCCTCAAAATAAAATAAAATCCTCTACATCTTGTACTCTAAAAACACCAACTGTATCTAAGTTGGATCAGTATCTCATGCCCTAAGTCTTTGATATGCTTACTTAAATCACTTTATATTTACTCGGTCATCTCACAGTTATCCAAGTTGAAAAAGTCACTTTGGTTTCTCATAAATGGATATGCCACGGCTGACCTCATCAAAAAGAACTACATCCTATCATTAATGAGCATGTCTCGGATTCTTGAGATACGTTTTATAGAGAAGTTAGTAGGTAAAAGAATGAAACAGAGTCCCACAGGGAAAATTCTTGACTTCACATTTTTGACAGATTTGGACTTTAGCTGTGACTTTGCTGAGAGTGGAGATGGGTGCCAACACAGCACCAAAGCTGGGCATACCCTCAGTTCTTACCCTGTGCCTCCCTGAATTTTTAATTTCTGACTTTGTCTACTACCAACAATTTTTAAACCTTCTACTGCACCTTTGCTAGTATATAGCTCTATTCCTCAGATAGCAAGTATATTATCCAAGTTCAGAGATACAATTGAGGAATTAACATGAAAACCATGTTTCCTCAATAAATGAGAAGCTGCTAGTTAGCCTCGAGAGCCTATGAGAAAAACACCGAAATGGTATTACTCAGTCACCAATCTAAAGAGAGAACTTTGACTCAAGGTATAAATGAAATTGTAATTATATAAATATATTTATAAATATTTATACAATTATATACTTATACATAAGCACTTACACAGACTTAGAAAAAAATGTAAGAACATTAATTCAAAAGGACTCACTGAAGAATAAACAGAATTTTCCATGATTTCCTTGAGGAGATACATACTCATTCTTTAGGAAGGGTCCCTCAAAATCCAACCATTAGAAACCATATTCTCTAATTGTGTACTAGCAACACAATAAGCATCTTTTTTTTAATCCCCACGTTGCCGAAAGAGTGATCTTAAAGTAGATGGAAACCTAAAGGTCTCTGAGCAATAGCAATTTATGTTCCTCAAGTAGAAGAATCAATCAATCCAAATCCCCAACTGACAAAATAGGTCCATTCTATAGAACAAGTTAAAGTTCTGATTTTGCCACCAGAATCACTACTACCCCTTCAGAGGACTCTATTTAAAGCTCAAAGTAAGAATTGAGCATATGGTGAAGGTGATAAGTCAGACAGTATTACATAGATTCAAGATGGCCTCTTCTAAATAATACTGAAAAAAGCTTTCACCAGCTAAGTCTGAATGTGGCTTTTGTCGGCAGAAGAACCCCACATCTGAAGATTACCGGTAACCTTCTCCACCTCCCTTACTAAATGTTGTCTTATAAACTGAATTTAAAGGTCTTTGCCTTAGAGAGGCTTTCAGTTTTGATACCTTTTGCAAGAAAACGGTAGAGGAATTAAGCTCATTCAGTCACCAGAACCTTTTAGGAATTGTTCCAACCAGGGGTAAAAAAATGAATCATTCTTTCTAACCGTAGGAACATGGTTAGCAACTCTCAGCTGCATCTTTTTCTCCCCCCCCACCCCCCTGGGACATACATAAGTATGCCTTAAAGCACATAGGACAATCAATTACCATAGTGGTTACAACCACAAGCCACTGTACTGCATGATTAATTGAACAGTTGCTCTCCTACAGATCACTTGTGGACCCAAACAATGGAAGGGCCAAAGGAACTAATATGCTGTACTGGCAGAAACAGCAAGCACCTTCCTATCCCAGTCACCAAAATCGCCTCACTAAACGTCCGTTCCAGGACTAGCAGGATCAATACAATTTATAAAGTAATAATGAAGAAAGCTGTTTCAGGCTAGGATATTGAAAGCCACTCCATGCTACTCACCCTATATTTAACACTCAATCTGCCAATAACACATATCATGGAAAATAATTTTAGGTGGGAACATGGGAATCCTTTGAAAAAAATTTTTAAATATAATGAACAATAATTATAAGGGATGCTTTTTCCATGTAAACAAAAGCCTGAATATTTTGTTACGTGATATTTCTTACATGAACAACAAAGCGTTATAGAATTTCTTTTCTCTACAAAAAATGGGCCTTACAAAAAAAAGGAGGTTGTTCTTATTCTGAATCTAGCCATTCTTTTACCAAAGGAGCCTGAGGAGTAACATTATCACTTGATCCCAAAAAAGTGCTGTGCAAGAGACCACTTATTGGAACATGCATTTCCTGCAGCCAGTACTAGGAGGTCTAATTCTTTCACTTCCATTTGGTCACCAGATTAGGTAAGAAAGAAAGAATAGTAGGAAAAAGAAGAAAACAGAAGAGGAGTGAAAAAGGGGGTTGGGGGAAGAGACTGAATATAGGAGAGAGCAAGAAATAAAACAGAAGGCAGGTGACTTGCTTGCCCGACTTTGGCTCTATGGTCCTATGAGCCAAAATGCATACTTAGTGACATGGTATCTCACAGGAAAAGGGATAAAAGGGGTAAGCTGAGAGAGGTCAGGCCATGATGTTAATTTCTTTCCTGTACAAAGACAGTCTCTTGAGGACAAAGGCCTGCCTCTTGTAATGTAATGTCATAGTCCAGATGAGAGAGTTTCCTTCGAGGGAAGTTGGTGAGAAGTTCAAAACGTTCATTTGGATATCCTTTAGACTGGACATGCTTCACCAAAGCCTATGAAAAACAAGAGAAAAGACAAAAGCTGTTAGATGGAAATAAAAAGAAAGAATATATTAAGGTATTAAATAGCCTATGTTCATTTTTATCATGTCAGATGAGATATCTGAAGTTTAAGTTATTCTTTCACATAGCCAAAGCTTACCCTTGTGGAAGGGCCAATATAACTCTTTTGATGGGGAGATAATAAACCTGTATCCAATAATTTTGGACCATTAAGTGATACTGAAATATACAGGATTATGTTTGTTTCTCCAATAAACCCAATTTCTATTTGTAAAATTATTGTCCTCTTTTTAAACATTTTATCAATTTCTTTTCTTTTCATCAGAGAAGATATGTCCTTCAGTCTACCTACAGACAATCTTGCCTCCAGTGCACTGAATCCCTTCTTGCCTTCTTAGAAACTGTGCCACTACAGAATATTCCTTTGCAAGTATCTTCAACATCTCCCTCTCTACAGATGCTTCCCATCAGACTTACACATGTTCAGTCTTTCCTTCAATCATTTTTTTTCCTCTGGTTATTGCCCATTCTCCCACTAGCTTCAAAACCAAACCTCTCAAAACAGTGATCTATACTTGCTCTGTTCATTGTCTCGTCTCCCATTCCCTTCCAAATGCTAGACCAGGGAGATAGCTCTGGGTATCAGCACCAGTGGCCACAGCCTACTTGTACTCATAGTCTTGAAGAATCAGATTAACTACCTCCTGCCACAGCAAGCAGCTAGGTATGGACACTTGATCTAAGGGGGATTCACTCATACACTAGGCTAAGCCAGTCAGACCCATTCTCTTTTCCAGGGGTTAGAAAACACAGAGGAAAGGCCCATTAGCTGTGGACTTCAGAGGAAAAGGCCCTCAAGCATCACTAAGATGAACCATGTACAAGCTGAGAGGTAAATAAAAACCACCAGTATAGAGAGAAGAATGGTGTGAAGCAGAAAATCACAAGAGGGAAACAAAACAAGCCCCATGAGAGAGACATAGGAAAACAATCTTGGTTCTTAACCCCTTTGCAGTTTCAGCTACTAGGAAACCCAAGAGCCCCACTATAATGTTCAAAATAACCACCCCACTCCCCTTTGCTAGGTAATAACTTCAGCTGGGTTTCTATCCCATGCAGCCACGAACAGAAAATCCTTGACTGGACAGACCCTATGTAACTTGCCTAAGATAATTCAAGAAGGTAATAAAATACTTAGAATTAAGATTCACCACAGTAAGTTTTCAGTTAGGGGCCAGACTAAATACCATCTATTTCAAAGACTCATAAAGCCAATTGTGCCAATTAATTAGTTTCTCTGCTTCAAGTAAACACTTCCAATTAGATATACTTACCAGCAGTTTAGCTTGCTCTGGAAGAGTGATCTGTTCCCTTTTTCCATCTGGATACCGCAACATCAACTGTGCTTTTGGTCCTAAAGAAAGAGTTTAAAAAAAAAAAAAAAAAAAAAAAAGATACAACAGCTTAAGACAGAAGACTAATGTAAACAAATATATAAACCCCTCCAGTAACATTCAAGTTTTAAGTAAAGCAGGTCTAGAATGTAACTCACCATTTACATCTATGCCCTCCACTATTCCATCTGATTTTTCAGGTGACATCTCTAGTATTTCTGAATCCACGGCTGGCAATCCTTGGTGGTTTGTGGCTGTTCCAGGCTCAGTTCTGGCTGGGGGCTCAGTCAGTGGCCTTCTATTCTCCTCTTTTCTATGCCCCAAATCTTTATGGGGAGATTTTCTGGACTTGGCAAGATTCTCTATCTCCTCTTCTTCATCAGAGCCACAAACGGATATGAACTCCTCACTGCCAGAAAAAAGTTCAGATTCAGATTCTTCATCTGAGCGGCTATCCTGTTTTGTCTGTGTTGAATCAAAGTGTGTCTCTTGCAAGGAGGCTCTGATGGCAGCTTCTAGCTGGCTGTCTTCACTTGCATCTATAAGGCTCTCCTGCAAGTTGCAGTCATAAAACATGGGTGGAAAGAAAAAGAAAACAGTTAAACCCAAAAATAGATAAAGTCAAACAGGACATGAGAAATATAACAGCTTGCCAATATTATTTTCTGCTGAATGTTTCTCTTTACTAAATTTTAAGCTATTTAAGTGCAACAACTTTGTCTTACACAGCCAAGATGGAATGTATATTTTAAAAACAAAAATAAAACTGTGCTACGACCTGCCACAACGGTGCTGCAAGCACGTTTTCTTTACATCAAAATTAATAAAATCAAGAAAACGGTTTATTCCTGGCCCAGAAAAATACAAGAATTAAGATTTTAAATATAAAGCCAAACACTAGTTTTTAAAATACTCAATACAGAAAAGGATGTCTACCTTGCTCCTTATTATATTCTTCATCTAGCACTGCTCTGACACAGAGAGGATAACAACAACTCGGTAATCATCATTTTGCAAAAAATCTAACAGATCTGTAACATTCAAACCAAAATAAAACAGCACATAATAAATAGGGAAAAACAACAATTATATTTTCCCAAGCTTAATTACAATGAAGGTTTTCATTGTGATCATGAGAAAAGCAAATTCCAACAGTTTTCCACTAGGTAAAGTTCTGTCACAAGTATCGCTAAACTGATTAAGTTACAAAATATGGGTTTTTTTGAATGGAACTTATTTAGATCCTAACTCAAATCATTAAAAAAAATTTTAGGGGCGCCTGGGTGGCTTGGTCAGTTAAGCGTCCGACTTCGGCTCAGGTCATGATCTCACGGTCCGTGAGTTCGAGCCCCGCGTCGGGCTCTGTGCTGACCGCTCAGAGCCTGGAGCCTGTTTCAGATTCTGTGTCTTCCTCTCTCTCTGCCCCTCCCCTGTTCATGCTCTGTCTCTCTCTGTCTCAAAAATAAATTTAAAAAAACGTTAAAAAAAAAAATTTTATAAGTTAACAAAATTTTGTAAATTTTGTAAGCTGAACAGTAGACATGTCCTGATATTAAAGAATTGCTGTTAATTAGGGACGTGTTACTGGCATTGTGATTGTGTTTCAAAAAAATAAAGAGCCTTTATTTTTTTTGTTTTTTCTTTTTTTATTTCTTTTTTTTAAGAGTCTTTATCTTTTAAAGATACATGCCAAAGCATTAATGAATAAAAAGTGAATTCTTAAGATTTATTTCAAAATAATGTGAATAGGATGGAATATAAATGAAACAAGACTGGCCACATGCAATAATTACTGAAATTAGTTAATGGATACATACAGGCTCAATAAACTCCTACTTATGAATATGCTTAAAATTTTCCACAATAAAAAGGCAAAAAAATATATGGGTCAATAACAAAAAACTAAAGGAACCTCATTTTGGCTTTTGTATCATATAACAAAAAAAATTAAATCATATAGCAAAAAAAAATTAAGGAAAAAATGTTGAATAAACTTAAGGCTAAGCTACCACCAAAAAAAGGGTAAGTACGTGACCTGCAATGGCTTTTAAGTGGATTGCAGGTTCATAATAATGACGGTGCACAGCATGCAGTTTGATTTTAAAGACTGTCTAACATGGCAGACACTACAGACTTCCTATCCAATATCCATTCTCCTTTCTTTCTTTACTTACAGAATCCTAATCATGTCTATAAAAGAAAGCACACCCAGCTAAAAAATTCCATTTATCAATTTCCCTTTCATCTAGAAAAAAATTGTGATATGGAGCTAGAGAAGCACTTACAGAGAAATTACAGAACTCAACACACATAATAGAAAAGTCTGAAATTAATGACTAAGTTTCCATCTTAAATAAAAAAAGTACCCACACAGAAAAAGAAAATGAAATTAAATCCAAACGGCAGAGAAGGAAAGAGAAAGAACAAAAATCAACAACCTAGAAAACAAAAGAAAAATTATTAAAACCAAAAGCTGGTTGTTTAAAATCAGTAAAACTGATAAGCCTCTAATCAGATTGTCAGGAAAAAGAAACCACAAATTACCAGTAACAGGGGATTAATAATCACTATAGATGCTACAGGCATTAAAGAGAATAACAAGGAAATATAATGGACAGCTTTATGTCAATACATTCAACACCTCAGATAAAACGGACAAAGCCTTGGAAAGACAAAACCTACTAAAAAGCTCATTAAAGAAGTAGTAGATACTTGAGTAGTCCTATATCTATTAATAAGTTGAATCTGTAGTTTAAAACTTCCCACAAAGACTCCAGACCCAGGTGGCTTTATTGGTGAATGTCATCAAACAATAAGGAAGAAATAAAATCAATTTTACACAAATTCTTCCTGAAAACAGAAGCAGGAAAAAACACTTCCCAATTCATCAAAAGGCCAGCATTAACCTAATACCAAAACCAAAAGAAGGCATTACAAGGAAGACAAAACAAATGACAAAGAAACTATAAACCAATATTCCTTGTGAACATATAGACCCAAGAATTCTTGACAGAATTTTAGCAAATCAACTGTATCCATAAGGAACATATAGCTAACATCAAAGTTAATGGTAAAAGAGTGAATACTTTCACCCCTACACCAGAAGCAAGTTAAGGATGTCTAATCTCACTACTTCTATTTATCTTTGTATTGGAGGTCCTAGTTAAGAAAAAGAAAAGGCATAGAGATTGGAAAGGAGGAAGTAAAATAAGTCTTTATTTGTTGACGACATGACCATCTATATATATATAAAAAATTCTAGGGACGCCTGGGTGGCTCAGTCAGTTGAGTGTCCAACTTCGGCTCAGGTCACGATCTCGCAGTTCATGTCGGGCTCTGTGCTGACAGCTCAGAGCCTGGAACCTGCTTCAGATTCTGTGTCCTCCTCTCTCTCCGCCCCACCCCTGCTTGTGCTCTGTCTGTCTCTGTCTTTCAAAAACGAATAAACATTAAAAAAAAAATTCTAAGGGATCTACAAAAAAGCTACTAGAACTAGTAAGTAAATTTAGGAAGGCTGCAGCCCACAAGGTCAATATACAAAAACTGTAAAATATTGTTCAGAGAAATTTAAGACTTAAATAAATGGAGAGATACATGTTCATGGATCTGAATACTCAATATTGTCAAGATGTCAATTCTCTCCAATATGATCCATAAAGCAATGCAAATCCAATCAAAATCCCAGCAGCTTCCCTTGCTAAAAGGCAACCAATAGAATGGGAGAAGATATTGCAAATGACATACTGGATAAAGGGTATTCAAAGTCTATAAAGAACTTAACAAACTCAACACCCAAAAAACCAAATAATCTAGTGAAGAAATGGGCAGAGGACATGAAATAGACACTCTTCCAAAGACGATTTCTGGATGGCTAACAGACACATGAAAGATGCTCAATATCACTCATCATCAGGGAAATATAAATCAAAATCACAATGAGATACAACCTTGTACCTGTCAGAGTGGCTAAAATTAACAACTCAGGGAACAACAGAAATTGGTGAGGATGCGGAGAAAGGGGAACACTTTTACACTGTTGGTGGGAATGCAAACTGGTGCAGCCCACTCTGGAATAGTATGGAGGTTCCTCAAAAAATTTAAAAAAAGAAAGTGACAAACTGATTCTAAAACTTATGTGGGAACACAAAGGATCTGAAATAACGAAACAACTATAAAGAAGAATAAAGTTGGAGAACTTACACCATGCAATTTCGAGATTTACAAAGCTACTATCACTAAGAGAAAAGTGCTGTAGAGAAAGACATAACATAATCACTGGAAGGAAGAGTCCATAAACCCACACATATATATGATCATTTTTTGACAAAGGTGCAAAGGGCAATTCAATGGAGAAAGGATAATATTTTCAACAAATGGTGCTGGAACAAGTGTACAGCCATATGCAGACAGACAAAAAGCCCCAACTCAACCCTATCCCGACACCATATACAAAAATTCATTCAAAATGGATCACTGACTTAAGAGCTAAAAATAAAAAAAAAAATGGGATAAAATCTTGGGTTAGGCTAAGATTTCTCAGATAAGAGACAAAAAGCACAAAGTCTAAACGCTGATAAACTGGATTTCATGAAAAATTTAAAATTTGCTCTTCAAGGGGCGCCTGGGTGGCTCAGTCGGTTAAGCATCTGACTTCGGCTCAGGTTATGATGTCGCGGTTCATGGATTTGAGACCCACATTGGGCTCTGTGCTGACAGCTCAGAGCCTGGAGTCTGCTTCAGGTTCTGGGTCTCCCTCTCTCTCTGCCCCTCCCCCACTCATGCTCTGTCTCTCTCCCTCAAAAATAAATAAAAACATTAAAAAATTTTTTTAAAAAGCTGTAACTTTTTTTATACCTGGCTGGCTCAGTTGGTAGAGCATGTGACTCTTGATCTCAGGGCTGAGAGTTTGAGTCCCACATTTGGTATGGAGATTAAAAATAAAAATTTTTTTTTTTAAATAGCTATAACTTTTCAAAAATAAAATAAAGGCTAACTTATTACAAACATAAAAGCAAATAGATATGCCCACATGACATGCAATGGCTTTGACTGCAGATAATGACACTCTGTACCATGTATGTTGATTTTAAAGAATGGCACTATATCAGACACTACTAGTTTCCTATCTCATATACAGTCTTCTTTGCTTTCTTAACAGGACCTTAATTGTATTTGTGCAAGAAAATATGTCCAGCTAAAATAAGCAGAACTCTTATCTGTATCTGTTTACTTTTGTACAGAGGCACTACCCCCATCTTCCTTGTCCACGCTTGGATATAATGCCTGGGAGCAGAGCATCTATATTGTGATTGTGTGAACAAGCCAACAGTAAGGATGGGGGGATGGGAGGGAAGAAGAGGAGAAATCTGGTTTCTTGACATCCACAGAAGTCACATTCTAGACTGCCTGCCTCGACTTCTTGTTGAACAAAGTAGATGTCTTCTTTGTTTAAGTTGAACAAAGTAGATGTCTTCTTTGTTTAAGTCATTATCTGTTGGTGTTTCTCTTGCACACAGTTGATCAATATTTGTAACATTCATAGAATTGTATCAGAAGTGGGGTCTGAGGTACTGGTCACCCAAATCATCCCTATGTATTTGTCCAATGTTATGGTCCCATTCTTTCCCACTAAACGTCTTACTTTTCATAAGAGACCTGGTGAAGTTGTTAATTTATGTTGTTGTAATTCAGCAACTCACAAGCTCAAGCTCTGGTTTTTGAAAATATCAGCCTTAGGTATGACTGCAAAAGATAAGAAACTCTCTTAGGGCAATTATAAAGACTCTTTGGGGTTTTTTTGCCTTAAAAAAGAATTCTACCTTAGCCAAACTTCTCAGAATAATGAAAAAAACAAACAAAAAAAGTTGAATCAATGTTTTAGTTTTGTACTACTGTAACTACCTCAATAAAAATTCTCTACGGGGAAAAAAAGAATTCTATACCACTCCTTGGCAAGCATGCATACCATTCTGTGCCTGTGTACTTTATTCTAGGTGATAAACTTAAGGAACAGTTTCATAACTGCATTATATGGACTGCTAAAGTCATATCCTCTAAAACTAATTTTATTCTCACTGCCATCAAACCCAAATAGCTCCTACCACCAAATGAGAGTCCCATTATCTCTGAAGGTCTCTTACTCACCACCAATCTTGACTTTAATTATCAAACAGGTCTGCCCCATAATAGCATATTATAGAAATTAAGTACAGAAATAATCTCTGGGTGGGCCAGGGAGCCAGACCCCAAAGCTATATAACCAGTACTAATGTCCAGCTACACTATGAAAGCTGTCTAGGAAAAATACCATTTCTACTGCTGCTTAGACTTGGATACCAAATGCCTGACATGCTACCCCTGAAGAAGTGGATTCCTCTGTCACCAGGCTTGCCGTTATCAGTTCTCCTACCTACCGGTACACATTCACACTGTTTATTTCTAAATCCAGGTCTCCGGTCACATGCCCTTACCCTAACTGCAAAGGAGACTAGGAATATGAATCTTATAATCTCACTGAGAAGACAGAACACCTATGTGGGAAATTATCAAAATATAAGGAGGGTATCTAAGATGTGCAGCCACAAACTTTAAACTTTTACATTATTACCTTTACTCAAACATTTTTCACAAGATATTTATATGCAATTACACTTAACTGCCCATCACCACTTCTCAGTCATACTTACTGAACGGGCACATTTTTTGGGGGGACTGCTAGAAAGTCCATCCAGTTGCCCATGTTCACCCAGAAATCCTGTCACTTGGTCCAAGAAAGAAGATACATCTAACTGGTGCCACTCTACTAGCTTCTGACCTAAAAATTAAAAACCAGGGTATATAATAAAATCAATACTCTTTCCAAATATTCTCTCATTAAATATTTCTTTTGGTATATGCATAATTAAATTACTGGGAACACACTCCACCCCTCACCAGCCTAAGTTACATAGTATGTTCATAAACTAGAGGATACATTAATTATAATCAATCTAAGAGATTCCTGGCCATCATGACAGGGCAGCTACTTTACCTGCTGATATCATTAACTGCTATTTAGGAAGAGGTTCAGACAAAGCAGTATCTGTATGAAACTCAAATTAATAATAAAACTAACTCTACCCTCTGCTTCTCTGATGGGATTACAACAGCCACTGAACAATCTTAATATTTTAATGATAGAAAACCAAAGGAGATTCCTTATAAAATAACAAGAAAGAAAAAGTTATTCTTTCAAAGGACAAAACTATACAAAAATATAAAAATACTACCATCTCCCAAAGTTACCAGAAACAGACTCCTAAATATATACTTCATAGATATTTAAATATTTCTCAAGGACATGAACAAAAACCCTTCATCTAAAGTATTACAAATAATTTTCGGGATGCATGGGCGGCTCAGTCGGTTAAGCATAGACTCCTGATTTCGGCTCAGGCCATGATCTCACAGTCCAGGGATAGAGCTCTGTGTAGGGCTCTGCACTACAGTGCAGAGCCCACTTGGGATTCTCTCTCTCTCTGCCCCTCCCCTGCTCATGCTCTCTCTCTCTCTCTCTCAAAATAAATAAATAAACATAAAAAAAACCAAATAATTCTGAAACTGGATCCAAGTCAAATATTAAAGGTCAATTATTTAGATAAGTGAAAGAGAAATAAGTTAAAGGCTGTAAGCTGACATAAATCTTACCTGTCCGTGGATCCAAGATAGAAACATAGGGGAAATCCCCTAGCTTATAAAACTGTATGTATCTCTGACCTTCTTCACTGTCGTGATAAACCTGTTAAGTCATTGATATTAAAAAAAAGTGTCAACTATATCTTTGTTAAATATACCAACAGCAATTAATTATCCAAATACGCCTTTGTTAGATATATGGTTGGTATATGTTGGTATATGTTAGATTTTCACTCCTGTCTTAGATAATTAAAGTCATCTGATGTGAACTCCCTCAACTTCCTGCCTTCAATGCCTCTGGAAACTTGTATAAACATATCACTCTGTTCTTTCTCTCTTCCCAGTTCAGAAGAGGTATTGCCCTTCCTGTTGTTATCTGTCCATCCATGTCATTCCTGACTTTCAACCATATACATCTTAATAAATCACAATGTACTATATATTACATGGTTCAAGTGCCTGGCATAATGCTAGGCAAAGAGATAATCAACAAGTGCTGAATAAAAGGTTACCATTCAGAAAAATCATGTTGAATTTAGGGGCCTATAACACATGAGAACAGGCAAATCAATAGCATATCTTGCATTGGGAAAAGAATTAAGTTCATTCAGAAGTTTTTATTTTCAATTTATTTTTCATAAAATAAAAAACCAGAGCAAGATCATCTAACCTTAGCTTGGATCATTTATATAAAAAGAAACTAGAACCAGTAAGACCCTAAGTGATAAATGTAAGGACACACAGATGGGAGTATCAAACTCAAGCTAAAATCTAGGCCTTGGTCAAATGTTTTTCCATTACTTCAAGAACTTCTATATCAGTACTGTCAATTGTAGTAGCCACTAGAACATGTGGTATTGAAGCACTTGAAATGTGGCTAGTCAGATACCGGTTAAATATAAAATACACACCAGATCTTAAAGACTTAACACCAAAAAACAAACAAACAACACCACTTCATATTTTAATATTAGTTTTATATGAGAGAATGTGACTTTATAAAAATATATTAAAATTAATTCCACTTATTTCTTTTGACCTTTTTAAATGTGGCTACTGGAAAAATTACTTATGTAGCTCACATTATATTTCTGTTGAATAGTATAGTTGTACATTCTATTGAAATATATCAACTCTTCTGAGATATAAATACTACATGGCTTACATGGGTTGGTTCTTTTTCCTCCTTCCCTTAGGAGTTCTTCATTGCTGACCTTATTTTCACTTGTCCTTACTACTTCAGCCATTATGGGTAGTTTTACTTTTTCATATATCACAATTTAACTGTTAATTTTTTTCCCATTTTATAACCTACTGCCTCCTCCCCAACATCTCATACTACAATAGTAAAATACTACAAAAATTTTGATTAATTCTCCTCACCTGCCAGAAAATGAAATGTTCCCGGATAATATTCTTCACAGCTTCATTGCTCCACACGTCACGGTTGAGGCACTGGCATGCAAAGTCTTGTACATTTTGAATGTTTATCATTAGCCACTTATTTTGCATCTGGCCGCACTCTTTGGCCTGTAGAGTAAAGTTATATAACATTTGTCAGAAACACTTTCCATTTGGTAACTGATATGTTTCAGAATTCAGAAGCTGTCCTCATATAAATACAAAATTTTTTCTCAAATATGACATCTAGAGTTTTCAGTATCTATACATTAATTTGAGTATATGTATGTAATAATAAGGTTCATTTTCAAGCATTTTTCAAATTTAAATGAACTGCTTTTCATTTATACACTGTTATTATTCTAATGGCTAGATTTTTTTGTACATTAAACATCTTTACCTAAAAAAGATTCCACAAACTAGGTCAAAAAATCATGTAATTCTATCATACCATCTCTTCCAATCCCTATCCACAAATATCTCTCCTTTTAAACAAATGTAAGCAGTATGTGTCTATTGCTATTTTATAGAACTACCCTAGACATTTCAGTAAAAGCTGTTGAGGGTTTCTTCTCTTGGGGTTACTATTCCTAAGAATGGGTTTCAAAAATGAGATCACAGGATCACAGACTATTTCAGAATGATCTCCAAGACTCCCCAATGTATAATACAAATATCAATCTTGAGTATGTACTTTTTGCCTCACAGTTCCTCATTATCACAAAGACCTAAGAAATGTTGATGAACAGGAAAAGAATGGCACAAAAGCAAATGAGCAAATGCTACCTCAAACCTCTGCACAGGAAGTGAAATGAAAGCCATAGTTTTGAATAATTTTGTCCTGGAACAATATTCTTTTCCTAATCAATTTGACATGGGAAAATCTTAAGAATCAATTAACTCAGATTAATAACAATTGAAAAACATAACATTTTGAAAGTATCATAAAATGCAAAACTAAGAATATCTTCTGTTTTAAGGTTTATGCAATCTTGAAAATACTATTATCCTATTGTTTTGTATGAATCCCCCAGAGAAAATCATTTTCTAATATTCACTACTGATTCCACAAGTGAAAACCCAAGTTCTAAAAAGAATTATCCATGTATTTGAGTCAGGAAGCTGTATTCAAAGGCTTAAAGTATATAAATATAATAACTCCTTGCTCCTAGGACATAGTAGTGCCCCACTTACTTCCTTACCTATAGCATGCATACAGATTTCATAAATGAGTAGTAAGTAATTATACTGTTTTAATGGAAGAAAAACTATTTGAGAATAAAGAAAAAATTAACACACAAGGTAAATTTACATCTGCCTCGACTACAGCACTTGACAAGGAAAAAAATGTGTAACGTCAAAAATAATAAAAGTCCAGGGGAGCCTGGGTGGCTCAGTCGGTTAAGCATCTGATCTCAGGTCAGGTCATCACAGCATGGTTCATGGGTTTGAGCCCACGTCAGGCTCTCTGCTGTCAGTGCAGAGCCCGCTTTGGATCCTCTGCCTCCCTCTCTCTCTCTCTGTCCCTCCCCAGCTCGTGCGCTCTGTCTCAAAAATAAATTTTAAAAAGCTCAGAGTTTAAAAATGATGCATTCATTTGATTTCTATTTTTCAAAAATTCATTCATTCACATTCATGCTTTCATTAGTTCAGATTCATTCATTCACCAAGTATTTGAGTATCTACTATGTTTCAGGTACAGTTATGGATGGTGGGTATAGTAGTTACCAAAACACAAAAACCCCTGCCTTCTTGAAGCTTACATGGGGCAAAACCTTGTATCAGCCAAAACATCTGAAGATCTATTAAGAAACTACTGCTAGAAGGAAGGAACCACAGAAGATACAAATTTCATGCAAAGCAACATCTGGACTAACTATAAGAGAGTCTTAACACAATCTCACTTAGTATACAAATTATATGAGTCAAGGGCTAGAGGTGTAAGTGGACCATGGGACAATGATGATCTTCCCTCTTGGAATCTATTAGGCTGTTCTGAGTCAATATTTAAAAGCCATTACAGGGAGACAAAAGGGTAAATATGGCTACACCAAATAGGTATGTGATGGGATTTATCATGACAAGGCAGAAACAGTAAAGACTAACCTCTCTCTCAGTCCCAGACAGATCAGGAAAGTATGAAAAACAAAGATATAGAGGAAATTATATATATATATATATATATATATATATATATATATATAAAACACTAAGAAGGAATATACACAGTACTTTTTTATGGAAATGTTAATTATTTTTATTCACATTTATAGCAAGTACTTTTGAAATTACTCTTAGTAATTAGGACTAGGTGCACGTGTAACTGAATGGCAACTTTAACAAATATGCATTAAGGAATATCAGGGAAATTGTTCTGACTCTTTCTGTACGATGTACTCCAGATTATGCCATTCAATCATTTAACACAGATTTAATGAGGGCCAACCATGTACCAGAAACTCTCCCAGGCACTGTGGAACAGTAAATAAAACAAAGTCCCTGTGTTCATGGAACTTATGGGCTAGTGGAGAAATAAGAAAACCTAAGAAATGTTCTGTTGCCCAGGTCAGATCATTCATCCTAAGTGCTATGCTCACTCAGTTCCAGCTACACGGGTTTTCTTGGCTGTATCAGAAACAGGCCTAGATATTTCCAATATCAGTACCTTTACACTTAACTATTTTGTCTGCTCTTCCCTTGGACATTCCTATGATTCATAGTCCTTCACTCTATTCAGATTTCTATCAAATCTCATCCTTTCATAATCTTCCCTGATCTTACTATCTAAAATAGTTCTATCACAATTATAGACATATGTGAAATTTATGAAATCAATCTTGCTTTTAATTTCCATTAAGCACACTTGTACCTTTAAAAAAAAAAAAAAGTTTACTTATTTATTTGGGGGGAGAGAGAGAGAGAGAGAGAGAGAGAGAGAATCCCAAGCAGGCTCCGCATGCATGGTCAGAGCAGAGCCCAATGCAGGGCTTGATCCTGTGAATTGTCAGATCAGGGCCTGAGCCAAAATCAGGAGTTAAGACACTTAATCAATTGAGCCACCCAGGCACTGACAGTGCAGAGCCTGCTCGGGATTCTCTCTCCCTGCCCCTCTCTTGTGTGCACGCATGCACACGTACTCCCTCAAAAATAAACATTAAAAAAAAAAATAGCCCTCTCTCCTTCCCTTATTCTATTTTTCTTTCTCCCAGCAACTATTATAACCTGAAATTTTTCTTCCTCTCTCCCTCCCCTTCTGCCTCTCTCTCTATATATATACATACCAAACATACATATAAAATATATATATATACACTAAATATATGTTATATATTATGTTTTTTATTTGTTTATAGTCTGTTTCTCCCCCTAGATTATAAACTCTTTGATGGCAAGAACTCTGTAGAGCTTGTTTATCACTATCTCCCTATGGCAGAAACTGCGTATAGGTACCAAATACCCATTTTCCCCTTCTCCCTCTTAGTAACAGAGCCTCCAATTTTTGCTAAGCATCTGGATTTCCTAGTGTCTCTTACAGCTATGTGTGGCTATGTTGTTGAGTTCTGTTTAATGGGATGTGAACAGAAGTGAAATGTACAACTTTTAGGTTGTGCCTTTCAAGGGAAAAAGTGTGCCCCATCCCCCCCTTCATGCTGGCTGGAAAGCAAACAAGGTGGTGAGCTATCTTGAATCATATGAACAGAAGCAAGCAAGACCTAGGAAACAACAGTGAAATGCAGAAAAAAACTCCACTCCTAATAACTTTATATAGCAGAACCACTAACAATCTGGACTTCTATCTTGTTTTAAGCTGTTTTTTTTCTTCCTGGTCTCTCTCATATGCCGTCAAATCTTTATCCCAACAAATATAATCCCCATTACCTAGAACAAGACCTTGTAATAGAAGGCTTTGATAAATAGTTACTGAGTGAACAAGTGAATTAATCCGTTTCTCATTTGGTTAGCATGAACCAGAACACTTGAACATACTCTACCTCTAGTTACACTAAGGAAGTCCAGTTTCTAAACCTGTAAAACTGTAGCTCAAATCTACATCTAAAATGGTTCCCAAACCTATGGCTTTTGCCTGAGCAGCCAGTGTCCCTCTAATTTTTAACATTCACCTCCTTAATCTTCAGTGACTTAATTTTGTATATTACCTCCCTAATTTTTATAAAACTAATGGATTTACCACTAGCCATAATTAAATGCCTACCTTTTGTGGGAGTGTTTAGATCATTTAAAGACTTGTAAACAATAAAGCTTAATATTATCAATAAATAAAAGATAAGATTGCTGCGAATAATATAGGTCATGAAATACAAAGAAAAACAGGTCATATAATAACTTAAAAGTGAATCAAACTTCAGAGGACAAGATCAAACAAGATTCACATTTTCCCTCAACGAACAAGCATCAAAGTAACTGCTATTATGAGCCCAAAGTGATCAAACGAAATCAAACTCAGAGTTATTTCATTCAGCCCTGAGCAACTCAGAAGCTACTAAAAATGGGAAACATGGCAAAACAAACTCAAGTCCTTTTTGCCTTTTATATTGCTGCTATTCTCTCAATGGCTGAATTATCACCAGAACAGTAGAGAGGATACACAGCTACCATATTAAGATCACAAGGCAAAGAAAGAAAACATCTTTGAGCTGACTAATGAACACCAAAAACTCCCTCAATCAACTCTAGTCTTCTTTACACGACAAAAAGAAATGCTTGTTTGGTCAAATCACCATCATTTGGATTTTCTGTTACTTGCAGCCAAACACTCTGAGATTTTACAATTCAGAAATTTAAAACTGAAGAATGGGCTTACAGTTAAATTTTTAATCCTGAGTATTTCATTTAGGCCACTATACGAATATGTCAAAGTACAAAATCTTTTTAAAAAATCAAGCATAACTCACTTCCAAATATGTAGCTACAAACTTCATTTTTGTGATTATTGTTTGACCCACTTTATCCTAACAGATAAGACTTACCTAAAATTTAAGTGATTTACATCTATGGAAATGCTATTCTGATTCAAAAGAGCATTAACATGCTAGTCAACACACAAAAGCAGCTGTTTGAACACTTCAAGAGAAGGATATTTAAAATCCTAACTAAACTCATTTGTTTAACAAATACTATGTTTCTATAAAATACCATAAACTGGGTCTCAATGATTACCAAAATAAAAAGAAACATGTTACCCCTGCCCTCATTAAGCTTATAATTTACCAGACAATCAAATAAACCTGCTCTGGAAAGTTTTTCTTTGGCGTTAGCCAAATTAAAACCAAGAACTGAGGGAGAATATATTCTGCAACTACATAGATACTCTTTTAAAATATAATAAGATTCCCATAGAAATATGGGCAAAAGATACCTAAAATTCACAAATGGCCAATAAACACAGGCACACTAGTCTCAGTACTAATCAAAGATACACACAAACTAAAACACATTAAGATTTTTTTCAAAAGCTACCAAAATGGCAAAGATTCTAAAGTGATACCACACAAGGGTAATAAAAGGATTTTTATCAAATCATCTCATTTACTGCTGGCATAAATATAAATCATGTAAACTTTTAGGTATCTCACACTTGTGTCATACTTATTAAGATGCCGATTCTCTATATGCTGGAAACTTTTTTGTTCTTAGAAAGAAAAAAATGGCATTGAAAATGCAAAAGGATTCATACCGAAGGCTTAAAATTTCCAACAACTTACTGTTTCAAAGCTGCCTTTATGCATCAAATCAATGGGTGGCCGGAAAAGATCTGCAAGGGTAGTCAGTTTCTTATCTATTGCTCCTCCATTTCTTAATTCCTGTTCTTGCCGAACTGCAGCACAGGAGGATAAGGAAATTTCAGTTAGCCAGAAAATAAAAGCCGTGCATCTAGAAATATAAAAAACATGCATTAACTGCAAGAATTACTGAACAACATGCCTGACCCCAAATGCAAGTGCAAATATCTAATGCTGATTCTAAAAACAAACAAACCCCAAAACAAAGCAAGGTGGGGAGGGAGTCTTAAGACTTAGCTGGTGCTCTCAATCCAAATGTAAGGAAGGATAAAAGCTGAAAATTATAGTAGAGTCACACAATGAAAATATTTCCTTTTCATATTCCAAACCAAGTTTAGCAGAGGAGAAAACTCCATCTCCATTTATCCAGTTCAATGATCCTAATGTATCTGCCGTTTCTAGCTACATTCCCAATCTTCAAAGATTCTGACAGTAAGAGAACACCACCACCTGTTGTCACCTTCTGCTGGAAGTGCACGGGCTTCCCTGATGACCAGAGTTAGTCTGGGTTCCCCTTCAACTCTCTCCAAAGTTACAAGCCCTATCTGTGCTTCAGTGAGCTCATTATAAATCAACTACAAAATCAAGCATGGTCTAATAGTTTTTCACATATTCTCTAAACAACTTTCCTTTTAAGATTCCATTGCTAAATCAGTACTAAATCCTCTAAAAGAATAAGGCCAAGAATCTCATTCTGACTTAACTCCACAGAAAGATATAAACCTATTCCAAAAAATTATAGCCAAAATGTTAATAGTGGCTGCTTTGGGTGGTGTGGCTTTTTCCTGTTCTGTTTTTCAATACACTACAATAATCCATTTTCATTATGGTCATTCCTTTAAACTGACAGCTATCGGGATTTTTTTTTTTTTTTGGCCAATTATTCAATTATTGTTTTAAGTTGAAATATAGTTGACACATAATATTCTTTTACTTTAAGGTGTGTAACACTGATTCAACAATTATATACATTACAAAATGCTTATCACTGTAAGTGTAGTTACCTTTGTCACCATACAAATTATTACAGTATTAACTGACTATATTCTCAATGTTGTAGTTTTCATCACCGTGACTTTTCTGAGAGAGAGCGAACAAGTGAGAGAGCACACCCACATGCATGAATGCAAGCAGTGGGTTGGGGAGGAAGGGAGAAGAGGGAGATGGAGAATCTTAAGTAGGCTCCACGCCCAGCACAGCCTGACATGAAGCTTGATCTCACGACCCTGGGATCATGGCCTGAGCCGAAATCAAGAGTCAGACACTTAATGGACTAAGCCACCCAGGCGCCCCTGTATCTCTTAATCCTCTTCATTTATTTCACCTATCCTCCCATTCCCCTTTGGCAACTACCAATTTATTCTCTGCATGCAGGAGTCTCTTTTTGCTTGTTTGTTCATGTTTTTTTTTTTAGATTCCACACGTAAGTGAAATCATATGGTAGTTGTCTTTCTTTGACTTATTTCACTTAGCATAATATCCTCAAGGTCCATACATGTTGCTATGAATGGCAAGGTTTTTTTTTTTTTTTTTTTAACGTTCATTTATTTTTGAAGGAGAGAGACAGAGCATGAGTGGGGGAGGGGCAGAGAGAGAGGGAGACACAGAATCTGAAGCAGGCTCCAGGCTCTGAGCTGTCAGCACAGAGCCCACCACAGGGCTGGAACTCACAAACCGTGAGATCATGACCTGAGTTGAAGCTGGATGCCCAACTGAGCCACCCAGGTGCCCCAGTTTCATTCTTTTTTGTGCCTGAGTAATATTCCATTGGTAATACCGTATCTTCTCTACCCATTCATCTATAGATGGGCACTTACGTTGCTTCCATATCTTGGCTACTGAAAATAACGTTGCAATAAACGCAGGGGTGCATATTTCTTGTTTTCTTAGAATAAATACCAAGAATTAGAATTACTGAGTCAAATGGTATTGCTATTTTTAATTTTTTGAGAACCTCCATATTTTTTTCCATATGCTGCACCAATCTACAATCTCATCAACAGTGCACAAGGGTTCCCTATTCTCCACATCTTTGCCAACACTTCTTATTTCTTGCCTATTTGGTACTATCCATTATGACTGATGTGAGGTGAGATATCAAGACCTTGGGGGAAACCACCTTTTTCTTTTATTATAGTCAACATTTAAGTGCTCGTTCAAAAGCTGATTAACTTTGTAAATTACCAGATTTCTTACATTTCTCCATCACTCTTATTATTCTATCATCAGTTAGGTTAGCATTTGTAACAGTTCAGCTCAAGGGGAAGTTAGTAACAATCACAGACTGAATTCACAATTTCCTTTTAAAATAAGGTATTTCAGGGGCGCCTGGGTGGCTGAGTCAGTTGGGCGTCCAACTCCTGATTTTGTCTCAGGTCATGTTCTCACAGTTTGTGAGTTTAAGCCCCATGCTGCTAGCTGGCAGCACAGAGCCTGCTTGGAATTCTATCTCTTGCTTTCTCTGCCCCTCCCCTACTTGCTATCTCTCTCTCAAAATAAATAAAAAATAAACATAATAAATAAATATATAATAAATAAAACTGAAATGAAATAATAAAATAAGATAAGGTGATTCCTGGGATATCTGGGTGGCTTAGTCAGTTGAGCATCCAACTCTTGATTTCAGCTCAGGTCATGATCTCACAGTCATGAAATTGAGCCCCAAGTCAGGCTCTGTGCTCAATGCAAAACACGCTTGGGATGCTCTCGTTCTCTGCCCCTCCCATGCTCTCTCTCTAGAGATTATTCTATTATCTCTATTATATCTCTCTCTCTATTATATTATATCTCTATATATTATCTATAGATAATATCTATATTATATATATATAATATAGATATAGATACTATAGATATAGATATATCTCTAGGTCTATAGATATCTATATTATCTCTCTCTATATATATCTCTCTATTATCTCTATTATATCTCTATATATTATCTCTATTATATCTCTCTATTATCTCTATTATAATATTATTACTATTTTAGAAAATAGTAATAATAAAAAAATAAATAAATATAAATAAAATAAAATAGTAATAATAATAATAAGATAAAATAAAAATATTTTTTAAAAATTTAAGGTGATTCGTGGGGTGCCTGGGTGGCTCAGTCAGTTAAGTGTCCAGCTCTTGATTTTAGGTCATGATCCAGGATCGTGAGATCAAGGCCCATGTTAGGCTCTGTGCTAAGCATGGAGGCTGCTTAAGATATTCTCTCTCCCCCCCTCTCTCTCCCTTCCTCCCTCCCTTCTCTCTCTCTCTCTCTCTGCACCCCCCCGCCCCCTCCCCAATTCACACACACTCTCTCTAAAATAATTTAAAAAATAAATAATAAAATAAGGTGACTCCTTTGATTAATCATCTTTTTCCTTTAAAAAAAAAAAAAAAACACCTATATAAAACAAACCAGGATCTTGACTTGTAGCAGAGTGTATAGGTGCTTTTCCAACTTGTGGTTTTCTATGTGGGAGAGTGAGGGGAGAGGGCAGAAGAGAGAAGAAGGAGGAAGAGAGAGATAATAAACTGGCCCAAGATACCTACTAGTTTCAGTTTGAAAATCTCGGAAACCATCAAATATTGAACGTGCAGGCCGTCGTCTTTTAGGAGCTTTAGGGGAAAAAAATAGAGTTGATACAGAAATTTAAACCTTTATTTTGAAACAACTCTAAAAACTTCCTTATCTGTACATCTTGCTTTAAAACACTCATAGATTTATAAAGGTGTCCTCTTCAAAAAATAAAATATCTTAAAACCTTTAAGTCATTCATACACAAAAACTCAACCATCTTCAGCCCAACCATTTTGTTTTACAAATAAGAAAATTAAGGCCCAGTTAAGAGACTTAACCAAACTTATGTAAAAGACAGGAAGAAAGAAGATTTTGAGGAGGACTCCCCCTGGTGATGAAGCTATATACGTGCTGCAAATATCTAATTTAGGTTAGCCTAAGGAATCGGACTACCCTTTAGTTGACATTTAAGTACCTAACTTCTAATCCCTAATATTATATATTCTTAGTGAGTGGATTCACAGAATTATAAACACCAAAAACATTTTTAATTTTGGAAAAAAATTTTTTTTCCAGTTACACAGTGGTTTAATGAGAGGAAAGTGAACAGAACCAAGGTCTTCTGATACTCAGTCTAGTGTCTATTACCCAATCCTTAAGTATTTTATAGATGAAGTTTAGAAAGCAATAATAAAAATGTTATCTTCCTATATGCATATGTTCAAATAATTTGCCAGATCATGTATGTGCATTACAATAAACCAGATCATTTATATATAGTAAACAAGGACACTTAACAATTCTTAAAATATGGGTAACAATTATTAAATTGACTTATGGCATGCTTGGCCAGCATGTAAACAGAACAATGCTTTGCGTTAATAAATGATAAATTGAGCAGTGAGGTTAGATACAAAGTATAAAAGTCCTCCACCCATGTCAAAGCATCTTTCCCAAAAGTCTGTGTATGTCATTATATAATTCTTTCTAAGAGCAATGGAATAAAAAAGCAAAATGCAGAACCATATATTTTAAAAACTCGTTTTTGTTTAAAGTATTATTTGTCTGTATATAATTTATGTACTTTTGTGTATTTATGTTAAAAAATCACAATATTATTTCTAGGAAAAGAGATGTGATTAAGAAAAGGAGAAAGAGGGGCGCCTGGGTGGCGCAGTCGGTTAAGCGTCCGACTTCAGCCAGGTCACGATCTCGCGGTCCGTGAGTTCGAGCCCCGCGTCAGGCTCTGGGCTGATGGCTCGGAGCCTGGAGCCTGTTTCCGATTCTGTGTCTCCCTCTCTCTCTGCCCCTCCCCCGTTCATGCTCTGTCTCTCTCTGTCCCAAAAAATAAATAAAAAACGTTGAAAAAAAAAAAAAAAAAAAAAAGGAGAAAGAAACTTCCATGTTTTAGTTCTGTATTGGATTTTATTTATATCGAATTTGTTTTAACCAAAAATTTTAAAATTTAAATACTGCAGTATTTTCTCCTCCCTTCAAGCAGCAAGGAATGTTATTCAATCTTGGAACTATTTTTAATCAAGAGTTCCTATTTCAAATGTATGTTTCTGGCAAGAATAATATGGCCTGTCAAATAATGCCTTCTTAAAACTCATTATCAGATACTTTTTAACCATAACAATTAAGAAAGTAAGGGTATCAAAGGATAAGGCATAGAATGGCTGCCTAAAAAGAGCATATTCTGATTGGGGAGGTAGCATATAAAAGATAGTTTTCTTCTACTTTTAAAACTGCCAAAGGCAGGCCACTCAATATTCTACACTATTTCACACACACATACCCACTCTCTTCCCATTTTAGCCCGTTTCTGTTAGGCACCTGATGTCTCCTACTTCCTCTTTTGCTAGCCTTGAACCCAACCCCTTTGATTTCTTGCGCTCGATATCTGCTCCTATTTGTTTCCTCCTCATTTATGCTAAGTCTAACCTAGAATCTGTCCCCAGAAAAAAAAATAAAAGGGGCGCCTGGGTGGCTCAGTCAGTTAAGTGTCAAATTCTTGGTTTCGGCTCAGGTCATGATCTCAATGTTACGAGATTGAGCCCTGCATTGGGCTCTGCACTGAACGTGGTGTCTAGTTACGATTCTCTCTCTCCTCCCCCTCCTGCCCTCTCCTCTGGTCACCCTCTCTCTCTCTAAAAAACAAAAACAAAACCCAAAAACCGAAGAACCTCTCCTCAGTCCACACACAACACACCTCTAGTACTAGGATCATTATTATAGACATACCTCAGAGATAATGTAAGTTTGGTTTCAGACCACCACAATAAAGCAAATATCACATTAAAACGAGTCAAATGAATTTTTGAGTTTCCCAGTGCATACAAAATTTATGTTTACACTAAAGTGGACCATAGAATAATACAGAATTGAACTACAAGGCTCTTATATGCGGATATTTTTCAACAAATACAGAAAAATTTTTCTTATGATTTTTTAATAACATTTTTTCTCCAGCTTTTTTGTTAAGAAAACAGTATATGATATATATAACATACCAAATATGTGTTAATCAACTGTTTATGTTATTGGTAAGGCTTCTGGTCAACCGCAGGCTATTAGTGAAGTTTTGGGGAGAGTCAACAGTTATATGCATATTTTCAACTGCTTGGGAGTCTGCTCCCTTAACCCTTGAGCTGTTCAAGGAACAACTGTATACTGTAGTCCATTACGTGTGCAATAGCACTGTCTTTAAAAATGTACACATTAATTTAAAACATTTTTCTTGTTGGGGCACCTGGGTGACTCAGTCAGTTAGGTGTTCAACTCTTGATTTCAGCTCAGGTCACAGTCCCAGGGCCATGGGATCTAGCCCTACATTGGGCTCTGTGCTAGGCATGGAGCCTGCTTAGGATTCTCTTTCCCTCTGCCCCTCTACCCCAATGGCACCCTCTCTAAAATAAAATTTTAAAAAATGTATTGCTAAAAACTGTTAACCATTGTTGGAGCTTTCAGCAAGCTGTAATTTTTTTTTTGCTGGTGAAGGGTCTTTAATCTATGTTGATGGCTGTGAGTGATTACAGTGGTTGCTGAAGTTGGGGTGGCTGTGACAACTTCTTAAGATAATAAAGTCTGCTGCATAAATTGACTCTTATTTTCACAAATGATTTCTCTGCAGCATCCAATTTTGACAACATTTGAGATGAACTTCTTTCAAAATTGGGACTCAATCAAGGGGCGCCTGGCTGGCTCAGTCAGTGGAGTGTGCAACTCTTGATCCTGATTGAGGTTGTGCGTTTGAACCCCATATTGGGTGCAGAGATTCTTTAAATAAATAAATAAATTTTTAAGAACTGGAGTCAATCCTCTCAAACCCTGCTACTGCTTTATCAACTAAGTTTATGTAATATCCTAAATCCTTTGTTATCATCTCAACAATCTTCACAGCATCTTCACCAGGAGTAGCTTCCATCTCAAGAAACCATTTCCTTTGCTCATCCCTAAGAAGCAACTCCTCATCCATTCAAGTTTTATCAAGAGATTGCAGCAATTCATTTACATCTTCAGGCTCTACTTCTAATTCTAGTTCTCTTGCTATTTCTACCGCATCCGCAGTCACTTCCTCCACTCAAGTCTTGAAGTCCCAAAGTCGTCTATGAGGGGTTGGAATTAACTGCTTCCAAATTCTTGTTAATGTTATTGTGACCACTTTCTATGAATCATGAATGTTCTTAATGGCATCTAGAAAGGTAAATCCTTCCTACGAGGTTTTCAATTTACATTGCCCAGATCTATCAGAAGAATGACTGTCTATGGCCTTATGGGATTCATTTTTTTAATAG
This sequence comes from Panthera leo, assembly GCF_018350215.1. Lineage (NCBI taxonomy): Eukaryota > Metazoa > Chordata > Mammalia > Carnivora > Felidae > Panthera > Panthera leo. Next base: position 71,700,724 of record NC_056687.1, read on the forward strand.
TAAGACTTGAAAGTAAAAATCACTCCTTAATCCATGGGCTGCAGAATGGATGTGTGTTAGCAAGCAAGAAGACAACATTAATCTTATTGGACATTACCATCAGAGCTCTTAGATGACCAGGTGTGTTGTCACTGAGCAGTCATATTTTGAAAAGAATCTTTTTTTCTGAGGTCTCAACAGTGCGGTTAAATATTTGGTAAACCACGTTGCAAACAGATGTGCTGTCATCTAGGCTTTGTTGTTCCATTTACAGAGCTCAGGCAGAGCAGATTTAGCATAATGCTTAAGGGCCTTAGGATTTTCAGAATGGTAAAGGAGCATTGGTTGCAACAAGTCACCAGCTACAATAGCCCCAAACAACAGAGCCAGACTCTCCTTTGAAGATCTGAAGCACTGACTTCTCCTCTCTAGCTATGGAAGCCCTAGATAGCATCTTCTTCCAACAGAAGGCTGTTTTGTCAACACTGAAAACCTGTTGCTTAGTGTAGCCACCTTCACTAATTATCCAAACTAGATCTTCTGGATAACTTGCTATAGCTTCAACATCAGCACTTGCTGTTTCCCTTTGCATTTTTATGTTATGGGGATGGCTTTTTCCCTTAAACGTCATGAACCAACCTCCGCTAGCTTCATATTTTTCTTCTGTAGCTTCTTCACCTCTCGGCCTTCATAGAACTGTAGAGTTAGGGCTTGCTCTGGATTACACTTTGGCTTAAGGGAATGTTGTAGCTCGTTTGATCTTTGATCCTGACACTAAAACTTTCTCCATATCAGCAATAAGTTATTTCCCTTTTGTATAATTTGTGTGTTCAATGGAGTAGCACTTCTCATTTCTTTCAAAATTTTTTCCATTGCAGGGTGCCTGGGTGGCTCACTTGGTTAAGGTTCTGACTTGATTTCAGCTCAGGTCATGATCTGTTTGTAAGTTTGAGCCCTGCATCTGGCTCTGAATCGACAGCGTGGAGCCTCTTGGGATTCTCTCTCTCCCTCTCTCTCTCTGCCCCCTGCCCCACCACCCCCCACACACGCTCTCTCTCAAAAGAAATAAACAAACTTAAAAAAATTTTTTTTTCCTTTCCATTCGCAACTAGGCTAACTGGAATAGGAGGCCTAGCTTTCGGCCTATCTCAGCTTTCAATATGCCTTCCTCACACAGCTTAATCATTTCTGACTTCTGATTTAAAGTAAGAGATATATGACTTTTCCTTTCACTTGAACACTTAAAGGACATTGTAGGGTTATTAATTGGCCTAATTCCAATATTGCTGTGTTTCAGGGAATAGAAAGGCCCAAGAAGAGGGAGAGACAAGGGAATGGCTGGTTGGTGAATCACTGTATCAACCAAGTCCACCAACTCATAAGGGTATGGTTTGTGGTGCCCCAAAACAATTACAATAGTACAAAGATCACCATGACAAATATAACAATGAAAATGTTTGAAATATTGCAAGAATTACCAATATATAACACAGAGACACGAAGTGAGCAAATGCTATTGGTAAAATGGCACTGATAGACTTGTTCAACACAGGGTTACCACAAACCACTCATTTATTTAAAAAAAAAAAAAAAAAAAAAAAAGACAGTATCTGCAAAGCACAATAAAAAAGGCATGCCCATACTCCCACTTGCCTCTTCCATATGTGGTTTCCTGACTCTTCCAAACCATCTGCTATACAGCAAACATCAGTCCTTTGTATTCTCACTCTACTGCCCACATACCAGGAGTGCTGGTCACTGAGGTCAAAGAGGCTAAGCTATAAAAAGCTAATAAAAGATTCAAGAGGAGCTTCATAGAATAGGGGAGTGGGACAGGTAGAGAATAAATATTTAGTAAGAAGAGTGGCACTGCACACATTTCACAAATCCTTATTAACAACTGACTTAAGAGAAGATATCTGGATTTTCAGATCCACTTCTGCATTCTATCTGTTGTTATTCTCAAAGTTCAAATAAATGAAAAAAATTAAAATTCAACCTAACACAGATACATAGTTGTAAGGGGAGGAGTATTTTAATAGTGTTTTAAGATCATTGTGAATATTCTCCTTTGATACTCAACTAGTGGTAGCTTCTTAAAGGTTAGTTGCAGCATGGAATCTAAAATCTTATCAATGAACTTTTCATTATCTGTTGCAATAAAATCCACTGGTCTATGTGGTAAGCAGTCTCTAGGATGGCCTCCAATTATCCCAATCTTTGATATTCATAACCTGTGTGTGAATATCTTGAATATGGGCAGGATGAAATAGAATGTGGCAGAGGTGATGTGATGGGAGGTCACTTCTAAGATTAGATTACAAAAAGATGGTGGCTTCTATAATGGGCTGCCTTTTATTGCTCTCTCATTTGCTCTGTGGTAAGGAACTGATGTCTCCAGCCAACCAACAGCCACATGAGTAAGCTTAGGAGATCCTCCTCTATTCAAGCTCTGAGATGATTATAGCTCTGGCTGACACCTTGATTACACCCTGTGAGAAAGTCTAACCAAAGACACCCAGCTAAGTCACTTTTGGATTCCTGGACCATAGAAACTGTGAGATAACAAATGTTTGTTGTTTCAGGAAACTAAATTTTGGAGCAATTTGTTATACATCAATAGATAACTTTTATGCAATCCATCTTACTGTCTGAATAGATCTTTTACCCATGCACAATTTTGTAATATGGTATACTGGTCATTTGAATATATTCGTCACAGCTCTTTCTGCCCATGGGTCCTGTCCCTGTGCTTTATTAAAACCATCCTTTTTGCACCAAAAAAAGAAAAAGAAAAAGAAAACATTTGTTTACTGAGTTATGCAAACATTCCAAACACCAAGCATTTCATTATACAATAATAATTTAAAAATCACCATCTGTTAAGGCCACCACTACTCTTATCAGAAAGCTTTTAAGTATTGGGAAGCTATCAAGCTCATAATTATGGATATCAACTTGCTAAAATCCTAATTTCTGCCTGAAAGCTCTTTTTTTTTTTTTTTTAAATAACTGGTAACAAATAATGTCAGTTGTTTGTCTTAAAGCAGTAATAGGCTTTTATTCACATTCAAGAAAATGTCTGCCAAATGCTGAAGTCTAAATCACCATAGTTTGTCAGGAATTTTTCAAGTAAAAATAATGTTCCATGACAGAAGCAGCTAGTTTAGCTCACAACTCAAACAACTATACAAGTGCTTTTCCTTAAAGTAATCACAGTACTTTTCAGTATGCAGAAGTGCTTTATGCATACCCTATTTCATAAAACAGAGTGGTTTAAAAAATGTATACTCAGGGATCAAGATTTAATGAAATTAATTTATACTGCTTCATCAAGCAGTACTGCTTTATTTATTATTAAATAAAATAGGAGTTCTTTTTAATTTTTATTGTGAGTATATAGCAGTGAAGACTTTACAGTTTGGTGCCACTGTCCTGTTTCAATTAAGATGCAGCAGTTTGATTCATCATTGCTTTTGAACCATCAGTCCAAATGTCAATAATGTAAAAAAGACAAATAACTTATGAAAATAATTTTGACCTCACACACACCCAGACCACACTTGAAATCAATACTGTCATAAGAAGAAAACAGTACTCCAAAGACCTTTATCAAGTTAATAAGGTCTAATATGAAAGTTAGGACTAACTTCCTAACTATATAGTCATTCTCATCCCCTGTTTGCTGTGTATCAAACCTGAGGGAAAAGAAGGAAATGGTTCCAAATGGAACTCTTTGGCCTCTCTACAATGGTAAAACAGCACAGAAATTTATTTCCTGTAGTCTACCCCACTCAGAAATCCTGCCTTATTCCTTGCAATAAAGAAACGATAAAGCTTCCAAGGGCATCACCCCCTCAATTCCAAAATCCATTCATAACATTTATATGAAAAAAATCATGAACAATATTTTATTACTTCTGGTATATTAACAGCACAATGACTGGCTGAATCAAAGTCCAGAAAGCCCATATTATACTTCAATATTCAGTTCTTACAGTTTTCTTCCTCCCATCTTTATTTCTGAATCTAGACAGTACATTGTTATTTCTTACTACAGTAAACTCCAAAGCTGCCAAGTCAAAGATTGCTTTAAAAAAAACTCCAACTAAGGTGTTTTTTCAAATCAAAACATATGGTTTATATCATTTTGTTCATCCTTTTCTTATTTATTTCTTCTCCTTTATTCTAGTTTACCTACAAAACTTTATATAGGTCTATTTCTCTGCATCACTGTTCTCAATATGTACAATATACATTTCTATGACTTTGCCTGCCCAGATTATAACTTTGTTTTCTATTTTTTAATATACCTATTAATACCTAAAATATTTGGCATGCAAAAGTAAGTGTTTATTAATCTAAAACTATAAATTTTCTTTAATTCTAATTAAATGTACCATTTTCTATAGTCTCTATATGCACCCAGATTGATACCACAATTTTTTGCATGGATAAGGTATTACTTTCTCCTTTCAAAACAGGAAAAGCGCTTCTGGAAATTAAGAAAGAGTAAAGATGGATATGGCAGTCAAGTAAGTGCCCCCCAAAACAAAAAATACTCGGAGTCTTTAAATGATAGATTTGTTCCATTACAAGGTAGTAGTTCTTTTTGCTAATTTTCCTCTTTTTGGCCTTCCACAACAAATATCAACTTTTTAATCTGGTTCTCTCCTTGGAGACAACTATGCAATTTTGCTGGAGGGAGTACAGAATTATAAGATAAGAATTGACTCTACACTTGAAGTAATAATCTCTGAGCAAGCCTTCATATCTTTTGATAGCTTTATTAAAACTCTAAAGATAACAACAGAGTCCAACAAACTAAGGAAAAAAAGGTGAACTTACCACCAAACAAAGGTTCTGGTTCCACCAATATTTCCTGTTTTTGAGGAATTGGGGCACGAACTTCTTCTCTATCAAAAGAAGTAGGAAAATATCAAAAGGAAAACTGTTTTCTGCTACATGTTCTCTCTATAACTATTGTGAATGCATTCAAATTAACAAGTAACATGAACATCAAACTTAGTGACTTTTAGGAACCATGGTGTTAAATGACTGCTAGATGGTTTCCATACAGAGGTCAACTAGAATAAAGTACCTGGCATAGATGGCTCAAATGATTTCTAAAAAAAGAGAACAAGGGTGTCCGGGTGGCCCAGTCAGTTAAGTGTCTTGACTCTTGATTTTGGCTCAGGTCACGATCTCACGATTTGTGAGTTCGAGCCCCGCATCGGGCTCTGTGCTGGCAGCGCAGGGCCTACTCGGGATTCTCTCTCTCCCTCTCTCTCTGCCCCCTCTCTCGGTCATGCGCCCTCTCTCTCTCCCTCCGCCCCCTCAAAAATAAATAATAAACTTAAAAAATAAATGTAAAAATAAAAAAGAAAACAAACAGAAAAAAAAATTTTTTCCCCTTTCCTCCCAAGGTCTTTACCCTAGATTCTTTTCAGAAAAAAAAAAAAAAAAAAAGGGAGTTTACCAAAAACAAAACAGAAAATCAGACAAAAAAATTAATGGAGGGGCACCTGGGTGGCTGAGGTGATTAAGCATACAACTCTTGATTTTAGCTCAGGTAATGATCTCATGGTTCATGACACCAAGCCCACACTGGGCTCTGCACTGACAGTACAGAGCCTGCTTGGGATTCTTTCTCCCCTCCTCTCTCTGCCCTTCCCCTGCCCAATTGAACACACATGCTCTCAAAATAAATAAACATTTTTTTTAAACTAATGGAAAAATATAGGCGTAATAAAAGCAGTATTACATTACTACTGCATCAAACAATACATCACACAGATATATTAAAATAAGCTATATAAACAAGCAGTGAATTTTATGCTAGCTATAAAGATGGTTAACATAGGTATTACCTTGGATTATTTATTAAGTAGACTCTAATACATAGAGCACAGAAAAATTATTAATCTTTTAAAGGCCTATAAACTCTTCAACGTTTATCTCCAAAGAGTTTACTAATAACCTATCTCTTCCAGTAAAAACTACTCATTTAGAAACACTGTAAAAATGGTGTATACTCCTTTAAATATATTTAACTATTTTATAGTTCAAACTCAAGTTTTTTTAATTTTTTTTTAATGTTTATTTATTCTTGAGAGAGAGAGAGAGAGAGAGAGAGACAGAGACAGAGAGAGAGACAGAGAGCCAGCATGAATGGGTGAAGGGCAGAGAGAGAGGGAGACACAGAATCTGAAACAGGCTCCAGGCTCTGAGCTGTCAGCACAGAGCCCAACACGGGGCTCGAACTCACAGTGAGATCGTGACCTGAGCCGAAGTCGGATGCTCAACTGACTGAGCCACCCAGGCGCCCCTAAACTCAAATATTAATCTCTACTTATTATTTTCACAGCAAGGAAAAGTGAATTCCCAATTTATTATTGTCCTATTTACGATGTTAATTTAAGTTAGGCCTATGTTTTTCATTCAGGTGTTTCTAATAGAAGTAACTGAGCTTAAGGCCCTGCTTTTGATATCAAAGAACTGGAACTCTAAAACATACTTTATGAAATAAACTATGAATACTCATTTGTCAACAAAAACATCCAACAACAACAAAAAGAACAACTGGCTGGACAAATACAATAAGCCAAATGATGGATAAAGGGCAATTCAAAATTATGTTATGTGTATCAGTCACTGCTCACACAAAAAATTTAAATCATCTGAAGTAATAGACAATGCATCTGTAAGAGGAAGAGGAAGCTCTATTAACCCTCTTTCATCAAAGAGAATTAATCTATTATCTTAAGAAAATTAAGAATTTAGAAGACCTCTTTTACTTAAATAAATCTTTCCATGATTGCTATCATTTTACAGCATAAATAAAATTATCTCAATCTAAGAGAGAAAACAATTACTCAGAAAACAAACCTTAAATCTGATGAAATCCATCAATTAGGGGATGGATTAAGTAGTAGTCCCTATACAAGAAAACTTGGTTACTACATGTTTGAGGGTATCTGTTCCAAGATTGCTAGCTACCTAACAAAATGAAAGAATGGAACAGAAAAAGGTAAACTGTAAAGAGTGAAAATTATAGTTTAGGAATTAGAAGCCATTATCAAGTGTTAATCAATTAGCAATACAAATAATCTAAGTCAAATTATAATGTAATTCAGTAGGAAAAGACATTCATCTATCAAAACTAGTTTTATTTTTATTTTTAATTAATAAATTAATTTTTTTTAGGTAGGCTCCATGCCCACTGTGGGGCTTGAACTCATGGCCTTGAGATCAAGAGCTGCATGCTCTATTGACTGAGCCAGCCAAGCGCCCCATATCAAAACTATTTTTAAACACATTTAAGAAAACATGTTTTGTATAATGAGAAGTTATATTCCCCCAAATGAGCTGTGAATACCTGTTACTCAAGTTTCTGTAAACTAATCATGTTTTCATATTGATTTCCATGAAAAATCTGAGCTATGTTGGGGGAGAATGGGATATCAACATCTGAAATACATGGCCAACACTGCTAGGAAAAAACTTTATTAAGTATTAATAATGATCCCTAAAGTTCACTCTTCATGTGGAAACAATTATTAGTCTAGAATCTGGAGCTAGAGGCAACTCTGTCTTGAATGTTATTTAGATTTTTAAATCTATCTCTAATTTAAAAATAATATCCATCCATGTCTTTAGTCTATTCCCTTGGGAATTCCCTCTAGGAATCCCTAGAGGATTCCTCTTGTCTAGTATCTCATGTTGTAAACACCAAGAGTTATAAAGAAATCTAAGTATTAAAGTCTTATTTAAGGATCTGCATAATTTTGTTTCAAAAATCAATGGTTTTCCTCGAGTAGCATTCATCCCTAGTATCTTCCAAAGACTTGGAATTTTGCCTATAAGGTATTCATTTCAAATGCTCATTGGTATCAAATGTAAAGGGCAAAAAATATCCAAATCTGTTCACCATTAATTCTCAGTCTCTACAGACTACAGTTCCATATGTTAAAGATGCTTCTAATTTGGGGCGCCTGGGTGGCTCAGTCGGTTAAGCGTCCGACTTCGACACAGGTCACGATTTCGCGGTCCGTGAGTTCGAGCCCCGAGTCGCGCTCTGGGCTGATGGCTCAGAGCCTGCTTCCGATTCTGTGTCTCCCTCTCTCTCTGCCCCTCCCCCGTTCATGCTCTGTCTCTGTCTCAAAAATAAATAAACGTTAAAAAAAAAAAAAGGTGCTTCTAATGATTAACTACATGTAACTATCTTTAAGGTATAAAGGATTGTAATTATTTTTCAAAAAATTTTCATGGCAATGCAAAACTCTCCTGGAACAATGTAAGTAAATCTAGAATTGGGAAATCTGAGCTGTAGTGGGCTTTAGTTCCATCCATATCTGCGAAGTAATTACTGTGTAGCTTAGGAAATTGGCTATGCCTCTGCTTTCTCAACTGTAAAATGTGGATAATAATGTTATCCTATAGGGTTCTTTTGAAGATTACGGGGGTGCCTGGGTGGCTCAGCTGGTTGAGCGTCCAACTTCGGCTCAGGTCATCATCCCGCGGTCTGTGGGTTTGGGCCCTGCATCGGGCTCTGTACTGAGAGCTCAGATCCTGGAGCCTGCTTCAGATTCTGTGTCTGCCTCTCTCTCTCTGCCCCTCCCCCACTCACGCTCTGTCTCTCTCTGTCTCTCAAAGATGAATAAATGTTAAAAAAATAATAATAAAATAAATAATGACATCCTATAGGGTTATTTTGAAGATTAAATAATAGACATGACTGTGCTCTAGAGAATTTAAGGTATATAAGTATAAAAATTTCCACATGACACTTTTTCAGATGCTTTGAACTTTTAATTTTTTCAAAACCACAGAATTAACCTAACTGATAAAAATGCAACTGCGCAATTTAGGCAAGGGGTAGCTCCTAACAATAAATAATAAATTCATACTCTGTGTGAGGTCTGACTGTGGAGACACTTGCTGAACTGGTACTGGGCTCTTCAGCAATTCCTCCACCATCCAAAAACATAGTAACTGCCATCTCCAGATTATTGTTGCAGGCTTCGAGCATATGTTTCCCTACACTTTCACTTGCACCTGAAATAGCAAAAAGAGAGGGAAAAAGTTAAAAAAAGAAAGACACCTTCTTATTATATTCAGTTCATGTTAGAATACAGAATTCCCAAGCAAACTAACAGTACTTTTTCCCTTTTAGAATGAATGACTTAAAAAAAAAAAAACAAATAAACAAACAAAAAAACCCACCTTATTTACTTTTACAATGGTGGCTGATTAGTAAATATACAAAGCTAGAAAAGAAACTAACAGCATTAAAATAGTGGTCTTCCTTTACAATAAAACCACACTAAATAAAGCATGTCTTTAAATGGACCAACTACATATTTATTAATAAACTGAAAAAAAAAGAAAGAAAAATGAAAGACTACATTCTAGAAAATGAGAAATATTTTGTTAGAATGGATTTCAGTCAGTTAGCATTTCTGTTTCCATTAAAAAGAAAGCCTTTTTTTAGTAACAACGGAGAGAAGTGAGATGGGATATTTCTGTCAATAATATAACCAAGTCAAAATCTGGTAAGCAATGTCAATCTTCATCATTTAAAACTGGCCCTATCACACATTTATTTATTGGTAAAAGTAAAGCCAGCATAGTCTCTTAGATGCGATATAAACTGGTAAAGCCCTTTACAAAAATGTTTACACAATTTTACATGTATCAAAAAGTACTCCTTCTTTTTTGACCCAGTAATTTGGGCTTTCTAGTAAAAAAAAATACCTATTCTTTTATTTATTCCACATCAAATACTACATGTATAAACACGTCCATATACATGTCTAGTATTGTTTCAGTACTGAAAACTTGGAAACATAAATATACAATAGTACTAGAGTCTAAATTGTAGAATTTATTTGCTGGAACATTTCGTGACCATTAAAAAGCATCTCAGGGGGTAACTAGGTTTCTCAGTTGGTTAAGCGTCTGACTCTTGATTTTGGCTCAGGTTCCTTATCTCACAGTTCATGAGATCAAGCCCTGCATTGTGCCGTGGGCTGACGGCATGTTGCCTGCTTAGGATTCTCCCTCTCTGTCTCTCTCTGCACCTCCCCTGTTCTCTCTCTCTCTCTAATTAAATAAACATTAAAAAAAAAAAAAACGCATCTCACGTTTTCCATCTGGGATGACTTTCCTTCTACCAGAATCATGTCCCTTATAATTTCCTTCTGGGGGGTGTGTATGTGTGTGTTGGGTCTGAAAACATCTTTATTTTGCTGTCATTCCTAAAAGACGGTTCTATTTGGATATTCTATTTTCAGGCTGATAGCTATTTTCTCTCAGTAAAGACAGCATTCCAATGTCCTCCGGCTTCTGTTGTTGCTGCTGGGAAATCAGTTGCTAGACCAGAGAAAATCATTTTTATGGCAATCTGTTGTTCCTCTCTAGTTGCTTTTAAGATTTTTTTCTGTCTTTGGTCTTCTGCAGTTTCATTCTGGTCTGTCATGGCTGATTTTGTTTTTCTCCTTGGGATTCACTGCACTTCTACCATGTTAAGGAATGTTATCTTTGATCAATTCTGAAAAATTCTCAGCTATTTCTATTTAACAATTACCATACTCCTTCATTCACACTTATTTCTTTCTGAAACTCCAATAAGATATATGTTAGAACTCTTCACTCTATGGTGTGCGAGTCTGTTTTTTTTTTTTTTTTTAATTTCAGTTACTTTTTTATAATTAGAGTTCTGTTTTTGTTTTTTTCCTAATATGCCTTACCATGTTTCAGAGACCCTTCATATTCACATTTCAATCTTTTTATTTCTTCAAACATATTGACCAAACTTATTGGAATTACTAAGAAAAAACAAACTTTCTGCAGTCTATAGAGGTCATCATCTCATTTCGGCTGGTTCTTGTCTGTTTCTGGTGGTTCTTGTCTTGTGCCATGGTTTTTGTGCATTCTGTGGTTTTTTTCCCTGTGATCTCTTGTGCCTTGGATTTTTAAAGTAGTAGTTGAAGATAAATTCCTCCTAAGAGGATGTGATTTGATAGTGAGTTTTTTTGTTTTGTTTTGTTTTTTTATTGTCAAGTTAGCTAACATACAGTGTAGTCTTGGCTTCAGAAGTAGAGTCCCATGATTCATCACTTACATACACACCCAATGCTCATCCCAACAAGTGCGCTCCTCAATGCCCATCACCCATTTTCCCCACCCCCATCAACCCTCAGTTTGTTCTCTATATTTAAGAGCCTCTTAAGGTTTGCTTCCCTCTCTGTATCTTATTTTTCCTTCCCTTCCTCTATAGTCATCTGTTAAGTTTCTCAAATTCCACATGTGAGTGAAATCATGTAACTTTCTCTGACTGACTTATTTCACTTAGTGTAATACTCTCCAGTTTCATCCACGTTGCTACAAATGGCAAGATTTCATTCTTTTTCATTGTTGAGTAATATTCCATGGTGTGTGTGTGTGTGTGTGTGTGTGTGTGTGTGTGTGTGTGTATCACATCTTCTTTATCCATACATCAGTTGATGGACATTTGGGCTCTTTCCATACTTTGGCTATTGTTGATAGTGCTGCTATAAACATTGGGGTGCATTGCCTCTTTAACTACATTCTTTTTATTTTTTGTTAATGTTTATTATTTTTGAGAGCAAGACAGCATGAGCGGGGAGGGGCAGAGAAAGAGGGAGACACAGAAACAGAAGCAGGCTTCAGGTTCTGAGCTGTCAGCACAGAGCCCGACATGGGGCTTGAACCCACGAATGGTGAGATCATGACCTGAGCTGAAATCAGATGTTTGACTGAGCCACCCGGGTGCCCCTAAATATATTCTTAAGTTGGGTAAGACCACATGGAAAATGTGACCCTATAAAAGACCCTTATTATAAATTCTCAGTGACAATATCTCCTGCCACTCTCCAACTGCCAAGGTTGAAACAAAGTCTCAGCTTCATTAAGGGGAAGGGTCTCCTTTCAGACTCCTTTCCTTAGGAAGGTCACAGGCTTTGTTTCCCATTTCTTGTGGCCTATGAGGCTATCAAAAGAGAAGTTTAAAGCCATTCAATTTGGGCAGTTTCCACTAGGGTGAAGGCTTGCTTTAAATCTAGCTAACATCTGCATTCCCAATTTCATTTCATTTGTAGCCTCAGAGTATTCCTTATTTTCTCACCAACCCAATGACGTATTTTGAAAAAAAATTTTAAATACTCATTTCATTTAGGATTTTTCTCAGCAAGAGCGTTATTCATGTTATCTCTCTAGTTTACCCCTACTGCCCGGCAATGGAAGTACTGACTCTACTTCTTAATATCTTTCATTTGTTTTCTCTTCTCCACTCTTCTTTCTAAGGCTTTAAATCAAGCCTATAACATTTCTTACCTGGATTACTACAATAGACTCCTAATTGATCATCATCTTATCTTCCACCTTGCTGCTGAGGTTATGCTCCAAAATACAAGTCTGATTCTTATTCTTCCTCTCCCTCTCCCTCATCCCCCACCTCCCCTCTTTCTCTCTCACACACACCTATTTAAAACTCTTTAATGGCTCTCTGACACCACAGTATACAGTATAAATCCCAAAGCCCTCATGATCTGGAAAGTCCATTCTGATCAAACCTCAGCTCATCTCTCTGGTTTTGCCTCTCCTCTTCCCTATCCTACACAATTCAGTACAGTCATACTGAATTACATGCTTGGAATGTCCTTATCCTCCTCATCTCACCTTCATCTAGTTCATCCATGTTCAAGAATTACCCTAAATGTTACTTTGCCAATTTGTGTGCTACGCATTCTTTACACTACCTCCCCACTCCCATCTCTATGACACTCTTCTATTATGTATGTACATGAATATACTAAGCCTCAGAGTATTCCTATACTGGTTTACTTTCTGGCTCCTCAGAAGAGTAGAAGCTTCTTCCACACAGGGACTGGCTTCTCTCTTGGTATCCCCAGCACCTAGCATTGTGTTTGCTTCCATAAGATCAATGTCTAATATTAAACTGACTTTGAACTATCTCACAGTACTTCAGCTCACCAGTTAATACACCAGAGATAGAAAGGTCAGGCTTCAGCCAAAACAATGCTTCCATATCCTCTGAATTTTATACTGTGTGCATATGTTTATGCTTTAATTTTCATTTATAAAGCAATATGGTTACACTGTGCAAATCACAAAGAGCAAACGGGTACTTAAGATATGTGTTAAGATTAAATTTCCAGTGAGAGAATTACATACAAATTTTAAAAGTGCTCAACCTCAAACAATGTAAGGTGAAAATCACATGTTCCAAAAATCTGTCAGATGATACAGCAGATATAACTTTGTCAGATAGCTGACAAAGACATATACCTAGGATGCCAGTGAAAAATTATTTCATGAAGGGTTCATGGGTGGCTCAATAGGTAGAGCATGTGACTCTTGAACTCAGGGTCATGAGTTCAAGCCCCAGGATGGGGGTTGAGTTTACTTTAAAAAAAAAAAATAATAGTAAGACATGAAAAAAAAAATTTCATGAAATACAAGTGAAAAAAACATGAATACATAATATTAGGATTTAATGTTAAATCAGTAAAAAAAAAATTACAAAAAACATCTGATCATTTCACTTAGATCTCCAGAAATTTACATATTTATGTCAGCAACAAATCTCTCTTGAAATTAGACAAATAGAGGATAGCCTTTCATTTGGGGTTTGCCATATATCTGGGTATATATATATGGTCATTTTAGTTACACAGAGGCAGGGACGCTTTTTCCTTTAAAAAGGCTTCATATATTATTCAAACTTAAGAAACTTCCAACCCTTCTCTCTCCTTCAACTGCAAACATCCCATCAGTCAACCGAAAACCCCTACAGGTTCCATATAATTGACACCACTCCTAACCATCCTGTTCACTCTGTGTCTATTGCTATAATCTTAGTTCAAGCCTTCACCTCTTACGTGAACTAGTACATCTCTCTGCTCTTTGTCATGCTCCCTTTGATACACCTTCTACACTGCAAAATAATGTAAATTTGATTGTCTTCCTCTGTATCAACAGTTCTGCACTGCTGACTGGAAGTTTTCATCTCTCTCAAGCTGCCATTAAGATCTGGTCCTCGTTGGGATGCCTGGGTGGCTCAGTTGGTTAAGTGTCCGACTCCTGGTTTTGGCTCAGGTCATGATCTCATGGTTCATGATTTTCAGCCCTACATCAGGCTGTGCACTGACAACGTGCAGCCTGCTTGGGATTCTCTGTCTCCCTCTCTCTCTGCCTCTCCTCTGCTCATGCTCTCTCAAAATAAATAAACTGAAAAAAAAAAAAAAAGATTTGGCACTTATTTATTACTGCTTTCAAATGATACCCCTCCACTCTCTCTCTCACCCTATACTATTCCCTCCAGCCACACAGGTGGTATATCCTATCTAGCAGAGCCCTTGGTGGTACTTTTCTTTGCATAATATGGATAGTGATATCATCAAATGAGTCCCTTCATTTTTCTTAGAAACACACCAAATAATGACCTTTCTGATAAGTTTTGGACCCTCCCACCCCTCCTCACCCTGAAGTAGATACAAATAGACACTTTTCCATTCAGTCTCAATCTCTATCCTTGTCTCTGTTAGCTTTCCTACCTTGCAAACTTTAAAAACTCACTGAACTTGCCCAGTTCTCACTTTCTCATACCCGTTACCTCTCCCTAAGTTCCCAATCAAGCTGAACTAGAAATTCTCCAGTTCTAGTATGTACAAATTTACCTTCTCACCAATTAATAAGCACACTTTTAAAAAATGAAATTTCAAAACACAAACAAATGCAACTTTTTGAGGGGAAGGAGGAGTTCAAATATCCCAATAGCCAACCTTACATTAGCTAATCTCAGGGCAAACCCAGCACAAATCTGATGAACAATTTCAAGACTCATGTGCTTCCATATTTCTCATAAAACCCAAGGCTTTGTTTTAGTGCCTTCCTTATATTTTTCCATTATGTCCAGTTATAGTGTGTTGTATTAGTTATACTTCTTAAATGCTAGCCTATAAGTTCAGTATCTATTGTACTCCATTTTAATTTACTTACCTACGCAGGAACTTCTAAAAGTTAAAAGGTTCCTACAAGTAGACTCCTCTGGCTGCTTATTCTAGCAAAGAGATGCATGAACTGTTACATTATCTACTAATCTTTTCCTTTTCAGAGAACGAAATGGCTGAGTTCATATCATTTTTGGCTCCTGTCTTTCTAGGTGCTCACAACAAACTAAAGCACCATAAAAAGCACAAAGAACTTGTTGGTGGGGGAGTGAAACTCCCTCTACCATAACCCAACCAATGCTCGCTGCTTTCACCCCTTCTGAAATGTGTTCATAAGGAAATTCAACTTAAAAATGACCACTGCATACAAATAGTTGCCATCCTCTCCACCACCCTCCAGCTATCACAACTCCAACGCCAATGACATGGGAATCCTTTGGAGAATTTGTGGGCTGTGAAGTAAAATAAAAGATGCTGTTAAAATTGGGAACTTGTAAAGCCAATCCTCAAGTAAGCTAGCCTGTCAACAATATGGTCTGCCTATCCTAAAAGTCTTTTCATAGGTGCCTAAATTTTTCTTTTACTTTATTATGCTGCCTAAAATGCAACCACCTAAGTAAGAGATTACAAACATGCTTTTTAAAATGATAAACACCTACTCAACAATTAAGGATGTATCAATTATTTTACAATGTGAATTAATTCAATCATATTGCTTCTCCCTAAAATAAGAGATGAAGGTTAAGACACCTTCAGGAAGCTGGGTCAGGAAAAAAGAGATATAAGTAGCTTTAGCATCCCAGGTACCTTTTGGAGGAGAGCTAAGAAAGGTCTACATGAAGTGCCACATAGGGATGGGAATAAGATACTCGGTACCTGGAGACAGAGACACCAAACAGCTGTAATAAAGTTACCAAAATTTTTCCTCTGGCCAGTCCTAGAGAATAACATTTTTTTTTTTAAGTTTATTTGCTTATCTTGAGAGAGAGAGAGAGAGAGAGAGAGAGAGAGAGAGAGAGAGAGAGAAAACACGCACATACACATACCCAAACAGGGGAAGGGCAGAGAGAGAGAGAATCCTAAGCAGGCTCTGTGCTGCCAGCATGGAGCCCGATAAAGGGCTTGATCCCACAAACCATGAGATCGTGACCTGAGCCAAAATCAAGAGTTGGCCACCCAACCAACCGAGCCACCCAGGCACCCTGAGAATAACATTTTTCATATTCCCTTTAGTTCTCAGGCTAGGGAGTATAATATAGATATTAAGAGCCTAGATACTACTCAGATAAACCTGAATTTGACTTCTAGTTCTTTCATTCACTAGTTATAGGACTTTGATCCAGTTACTAATTTCTCTAGCTCTCAGTTTCCTCAGTTATAAAATGAAGATATTATCAACTTCATGAAATACTTGTGCAGATTAAGAAAATTCACAGAAGGGCACCTGGGTGGTTCAGTCGGTTGAGTATGTGATTTTACCTCAGGTCACGATCTCACGGTTCATGAGTTCGAACCCCAGGTGGGCTTGCTGCTGTCAGCCTGTCAGTGCAAAGCCTGGTTCACATCCTCTGTCCCCCTCTCTCTTTGCCCCTCCTCCGCTTCTGCTCTCTTTCTCTCTCAAAAAATAAATAAAAACATTAGAAAAAAAGAAAATTCACATTAAAGAACTTGGCACAGTTCTTTATTGGCAAACAGGCAGGCAGAGTAAGAAATCTCACAGTTTTCTTTCCCTCATTCATCTGATGTATGAACATGTACTTCACTCATGTTAAACACTCATTTTTTTTAAAGCAGGAGTAAAATAAGAACTATCACTCTAGAAAAAGTGAATGTTATAAAGAATGAAACAATACCAAAAGAGATCTGCTTTAAAGAAATTTATAACATGGGGCACCTGGATGGCTCAGTTGGTTAAGCGCCTGACTTTGGCTCAGGTCATGATCTCACGGCCCGTGGGTTCGAGCCTCACATTGGGCTCTATGCTGACAGCTTGGAGCCTGGAGTCTGCAGCCTGTTCGGAGTCTGTGTCTCCCTCTCTCTCTGCCCCTCCCTGCGCCCCCCCCACCCCACGCTCTCTTAAAAGTGAATAAAAACATTAAAAAAAAAAAAAGAAATTTATAACTATGCAGCATTCTAGTATGACTGAGAAGCATCAGGAGCTGATATAGAAACAACAGAAAACTTAATAAAAGTATAGGTAAGTATTCCAAAATCTCCTAGGTCCATAGGTTTATTGAACTTTATTAAAAGGGCTTCTAAAGGGAATTCTTTAAAGTCATTCTTAAAGGGAGTGACTTTAAAACACAAAAATAAAGCCCTAATAAAGGAAATATAACTGTGATATTTTAGGGGCAGATGGTATCAACACTTGAGGCCTAGAATTGCCATCCTATTTATAATCCTTACTTAACCATTTGATGTTAGAATCTAAGCTGTAGGCAGCATATCCCAGAGATGGCCCTATCATATCTCTGCTGACAATCTGACAGGACAACCTGCATCACTGGAGCTTGTCAGGATAGTGACCTGTAAGAGTGTTTCAAAAAAAAAAAAAAAAAAAGAGGGGCCTCTACCCATGAATATTTATTTTTTAAAGGAAGTACATGCTAAATCCTGGCAAGACTGAAGAAGGTAGTATTAGAGAGGGACCAAAGAAACAAAGTACACCATTCACTTTCTGAAATAAAGCCAAATTATCTGAGTCATCTTGCTCCTATAATCATTCTTGGTGTATCACTTGTATCATTTAGTGTATCATTTTAGAAACAGAAGACAACAGAGAGATAATTAAAGGTTCCAGTGGTTCTTTATGTTGGGAAGTAGTAGAGGTATTTAGTAATGTGAGAGACCATTTTTGGTGTTTCATGACTGGAGGCTGGGGGAGCACTACTGGCATTTAGTGGAGAGAAGCCAGGGATGTTATAGCATATTGAAAAATGCCTCCCCTTCCCCAAAGACTGCTCACACCTTCATTTCAGACTTACCACCTCCAGAACTATAAGAGAATAAATGTGTGTTAAACCATGCAGTTTGTGGTAATTTGTTATAGCAGCCACTGAAAACGAATACAAATGCCAAATCTTCTGCAACAGATGGAACAATCCTATACAATAAAAAATTGTCCCAGCCAAAATGCCAGTAACACTCCCACTGAATTAAACAGAAGAATACGAAGAAGTGAAGGTTAACTGAGAAGGCAGAGGAAAAGTATGGAGGACTAAATGATACATAGGGGAAAGAAACAGTAGTCAACAAGTTTAATAAAGTTGCAAGTTTTACCCATATATTCAGAGATAATAACTATTTTTGATGGGTCAGCTATAAAAAATGTGAAGCTTATTACATTCAGAATAAAAACATACCTTTTTTAAAGGGAAGGGGAACTAATAACGCAAGTTTGCAGATTTGTTTTTTTTTTTTTTTTAAGTTTATTGAGAGAGAGAGAGAGAGAGAGAGAGAGAGAGAGAGAGAATGAATCCCAAGCAGGCTCTGTGCTGTCAGCGCAGAGCCCAACACAGGGTTCAACTTCACAAACCATGAGATCATGACCTGAGCCAAAATCAAGAGTCAGACATTTAACTGACTGCACCACCCAGGCACCCCACAAGTTTGCAGATTTATATTATCTGTATAATTGTTTAAATAGGCTTATTTTGAAGTCTCAGTATTATAGATAGCAACAGGATAGCTTAATCTAACCTTGCATCTTAGTGTGTTTGGGTTGCTATAACAAAAATACCATTGACTGGGTGGCTTAAACAACATTTATGTCTCACAGTTCTGGAGGCTGGGAAGTCCAAGATGAAGGCCCCAGAAGATTTGGTGTGGGGTACAGGTCCGCTTCCTGGTTCAAAGACAGCTACCTTGGGGCGCCTGGGTGGCTCAGTCGGTTAAGCGGCCGACTTCGGCTCAGGTCACGATCTCGCGGTCCGTGAGTTCGAGACCCGCGTCGGGCTCTGTGCTGACAGCTCAGAGCCTGGAGCCTGTTTCGGATTCTGTGTCTCCCTCTCTCTGACCCTCCCCCGTTCATGCTCTGTCTCTCTCTGTCTCAAAAATAAATAAACTTAAAAAAAAAAAAAAAAAAAAAAAAGACAGCTACCTTGGGGTACCCAGCTGAGTTGGTAGAGCATGCAACTCTTGATCTGAGGGTTGTGAGTTTGAGCCCCATGCTGGGTGTAAAGATAACTTTAAAAAATAAAAGAAATTGGGGGCACTCGAGTGGCTTAGTTGGTTAAGCATCTGACTCCTGATTTCAGCTTGGGTCATGATCTCAGTTTGTGGAATTGAGCCCTGTGTCGGGCTCCGTGCTGATGGTACAGAGCTTGCTTGGGATCTCTCTCTCCCCCTCTCTTTGCCCCTCCCTGACTCACACACTCGCTTGCTCTCTCTCTCTCTCAAAATAAATAAACTCTAAAATACATAAATTTTTAGAAAACATATATAAAAAAACAAAAACAAAAACTGTTGTCTCCTTACTATGTCCTCACAGTAGGGGCAAGAAGGCTTCCTGAGGTCTCTTTTTTTTAAATGTTTATTTATTTTGAGAGAGAGAGACAGATCATAAGCGGGGGAGGGACAGAGAGAGAGGGAGACAGAGACTCTGAAGCAGGCTCCAGACTCTGAGCTGTCAGCACAGAGCCCGATGCAGAGGTTCAAACCCACGAACCGTGAGATCATGACCTGAGCCGAAGTCAGACACTTAACCAACTGAGCCACCCAGGCACCCCTCCTGGGGTATCTTTTTTAAGGATACTAGTCCTCCTCATGAGAGCTCCATCCTCATGACCTAATCACTTTCCAAAGGCCCCCACCTCCTGATACCATCACACTGGGGGTTTAGGATATCAACATATGAAATGTTGGGGGGCAGAGGGAACACAAAAATTCAATTTGTAATCAATGGCAGGAGCCCCACTCTATTGTTTCTCACTACATACACTCTTTTTATTATACCCCTATCTTTTCTTCCTTCTATCTATTTTAAGCTTACTAATGGCACCAAAGTACATTGTTTAACCCATCCTATGGTACACAATTTACCAGTCCCCATTTCTTTGCTGTGGCCTCTTAGTTCACACTCTCTCCATTACTGTTATGATATGGGAAATAGCCCTAACGCAGTCCACATCTCCACTACAGCTGGAAGAGTCAAGAGATTCTTCAAACTATAGTAGTCCCTTATGCCTCTTTTCTACATTACTTTCCAGTGCCAAAAAAATGACAGTCTCTCCACTACTATCAAGGAGCCAAAGTATAGCAGTCACAGAGATAGAGACAGATAAAAAGAAAGAAAAGAAAGAATCCCTCTATAGAGCCCTTCTTATCCCAGAAGGATAGAGAAGAGAAATGACAGAGACACAAAGAGACTCCTTTTTGGTTCTACAGTCCCCCAGAAATAATAACAAAATAAGCTAGACTGTCCACCTAGGAAACGGGAGTGGGTGATAGTTGCAAGAAATACGGTGTCTCATCAGTATCCCATCCTGAAGTTCTTAAGCATTCAGGAATAGAAAGCATTACAAAAACCTTTATACCCAGAAAACTAAATTTACT
Organism: Panthera leo; assembly: GCF_018350215.1. NCBI lineage: Eukaryota > Metazoa > Chordata > Mammalia > Carnivora > Felidae > Panthera > Panthera leo. The sequence continues at coordinate 71,721,252 of NC_056687.1, forward strand.
GAGTATAAGAGGAATGAAATGATTAGGTTCGGGACAGATAAACAAAGATAATTTTTGTTGGATCAACAAAAAGGAAAGTAGAGTGAGGTAGTAGTAGTGATATGGTGAAAAATGCATGGGCCTAGGAGTAAAGACACCAGAATTCTAGTCCTTGTTCTGCCATTATCTAAGACCAGTGCTACTCAAAGTGTGGGCTTCACACCAGCTATCTCTAGTCCATGACAAGATTAAAACAGAAATTCCAGTGCAAGCATTTAGAAATTTTTATGACAATTTGATAGAGTAATTTTATGTCTGTGGAATTAAAAGTTCAGGCTTGAAAAATTTATGGATGGCAAATTATCATATGAAAAAATGCCCAGTATCATTAGTCACTAGGGAAATTCAAATTAAAACCACAATACTATACTATTATACACCTATTAAAATGACTACAAAAAATTAAAACTACCAAATGGGTAACTGAACTCTCATATATTACTGATGGGAATGCAGAATTGTAATCATGACCTTGGAAAACTGGCAATTTCTTAAAGTTATACACCTATCACATAATCCAATAATCCCACTCTAGGTATTTATCCAAGAGAAACAAAAACTTACATTCACACATTGTACACTAATGTTTTTAGCAGCTTTATTTATAATCTCCCAAACTGGAAACAACACAATTACCCATTTACTTAATGAATGGATAAACAAATTGTAGTACATTCATTCAATGGTATACTATTCACCAAAAAAAAGGGGCAGGAACTACGCATACCACAATGATATGAATGAATTTCAAATGCTAAGTGAAAAGAAGCCAGACTCAAAAGGCTACATAATGTGATTCCATTTATATTACACTCTAGAAAAGAAAAACAACAGACAAAAAGATTAGGCTACAGGTGGGGGGAAGGGTTGACTACAAAGGGGCAGGAGAAATTTTCTGAGGATGACAGAATTGTTTTGCATCTTCACTGTGGTTACAGAATTGTACACACTTATCAAAACTTATAACCACACACTAAAAAGGGCAGATTGTACTGCATGCAAATTGTACCTTAATTTTGGAAAGAATTTGGGCTTATATTTTGTATGTGTTTTTATTTTTATTTCATTTTCGAAGCCATTAATTTTTATTATATTTTATAAAAGTGCTGGTACACAAAGATTGGAAATTTTTAAAAAAAGGTCCTTTCCTCCAAGTAAGTTTGAGGAGCACTGACCTAGACATATAACCCCAAGTCACTTTACTTTCATTTGATAAATTCAGAAATGGGTCAAGATGGTTTTTAATATATCTTCCAGCCCTGACCCCCCCCCAAAAAAAAACAACAAAAACAAAAACTATGAATGTTAAATGATTTTTGGTTTCCTCAAATGCCTATATAATACGAGTTACTTCCATACTCCTAATGTTGGAAGCACCATCACATTCTCCTGGTTTTCCTCCTATACCTTTGGTTTCTTTGGAGTCTTCTCTGTACTTTTTCCTTTGCAGTGCGTCAGAGTAAGTGTTCCTTCAACTTTGGGTCCTGGAGCCTACTGTTTCCTCACAGTACACTCTCCCCTGCAAGAAGCTATCTACTTTTAATAGCTTCAACCGCCATCACTATGACTCCTCAGATGTCTCTTCTCTTTCCAGACCAATATTCATTTGCTTATTGAACAGCTCTACTTGGAAGTCTATCTAAAACCGAACTAATCATCTTCTCCCCAAACCTTTCCTACTATCCCGTAACATTCACAAATAGCACCTTTATATACCTAGATGTCTGAAACAGAATCCTAAACTTCATTCTGACTCCTGTGACTTTTTCCCATCTTTCTTCCCTTATCTTCCACTTCTCTGCCACAACCTTATTTCAAGACACCAGTATCTTCCTTGGATTAATGCAACAGTCTTCTACTCATCTCTATGCCTACCCTTTCTCCACTATAGGCAAGTAGCTCTTTTTCCAAAAACAAAAACAAAAACAAAAAACCAAAATCTGGTTATGTCACTCCTCCAATTAAATTTTTCATGGACTCCCCCTACACTTGGAATACAGAGCCAAGATTTCTTAACATGGGTTACAGGCCTTTCCTAATCTGGCACCTGCCCTCTTATCTCTTCAGCTCAATTTACTGCATCTCCCACTAGCTATGCCCTATTCATTTGGAATTATCAATTCCCTAAACCCACTGTCTCTCCTTTCTTGTCTCTGTATATGTATATATCTGTCCCTCTCTCTTTCTGCCCTTCCTCCTTCAGGCCTTTGTACATGTTCCTCCTGCCAGAAACATCTCTCCTCTAGGTTTAGCTAAAAACTTATTTCTTCTAGGAAGCCTTTCTTTACCTCCATGTTTTGTGCTCCCATAATAGCTCCCTACCATGCTCCAACTGTATTGTAACACCTATTTGTGTCTGTATTCTCATTAACTTTTATGCTTTTTGAGCATAGACACCTTGTCTTGCTCACAGTAGTATCCCCCAGATCTGAACCATGCCTGGCACACAGCAGTCTATCATATTAAGTTTATTAGTAAGATTCCATTCACAACTCAAAATTTATTTTTTTTTATTTTCATCTAATGTTTTATTTATTTTTGAGAGACAGAGAAACAGAGTGTGAGCAGTGGAGGGGCAGGGGGAGAGGGACACAGAATCCAAAGCAAGCTCCAGGCACTGAGCTGTCAGCATGGAGCCTGACACGGGGCTCAAACTCCCGAACTGTGAGACCATGACCTGAGCCAAAGTCTGACGCTCAACCGACTGAGCCACCCAGGTGCCCAAAGACACTACTACTTCTTTTTTTTTTTTTTTTTTAATGTTTATTCATTTTTGAGAGAGAGAGAATGTGAGTGGGGAAGCAAAGAGAGAGAGGGAGACGCATAATCCAAAGCAGGCTCCAGGCTCTGAGCTGTCAGCACAGAGCCTTACATGGGACTTGAACTCACGAACCGCAAGATCATAACCTGAGCCAAAGTCAGACACTTAATCAACTGAGCCACCCAGGTGCCCCCACAACTCAAAATTTATTGCCTCTCTAACTTCTGCTCAAACATAATCACCTTCTGAAATAGTTTTTAAAATTCCAAGAGCTGTCTCTTGATATCTAGAACACTTACAACCACCGTTCCTGACAGAGAAACACATTTTAATATTAACCAAAGAGAAATAAATTGTAGAAAAGAGTATGTATAGAAATTAGCCAAAAGCCAAATACTACACACAACAGTTTTCTAATTTCTGTAACTAATATGCATTCATTCAACAATTTTAGAGAGAGATTAAACTAAGGTCTCTTCTATAACTGAGATTCTATAGTTTCATTAAGTGGAGCACAAGGGTGGCTCAGCCGGTTGAGCATCCAACTCTTGATTTCAGCTCAGGTCATGATCTCAGAGTCGTGAGATAGAGCCCCCCTCACCTCCCCCCCATGCCCCCTGTCAGTCTCTGTGCTGAGCATGGAGCCTGCTTAAGATTCTCTCCCTCTCTCTTTCTCTGCTCTTCTCCCCCACTTGTGCGCTCTCTCTCTCTCTCTAAAATAAAAAAGTATATAAATTTAATTAAGTATGTGAATGCCTACTATGCACAAAACTTTACAGAATTCTATCCTAACAACCTTTTGTACTCTCTCAGCCTCCACTTTCTACTCCCTCACAGTTTGTCCTTACCTTCTATTGCCTGTTTATTTCTTCACCAATTCTATAGCATCTACGTATCCTTCATCTAATGAAATTATTCTGATTACATCTGTGCATTTTGTCTATGTGTGCCTGAATGTTAGCCTAAGCTGGTGTTAATGGGATACTGCCATGGTTCAAAACATTTTTTTAATAATTATTTATTTATTTATTTAAATTTTAGTCCTTTTTAAAAAAAGTTTTTATTTATTCATTTAAGTAATTTCTATACCCAACATGGGGCTCGAACTCATGACCCTGAGATCAAGAGTCACACACACTTATGACTAAGCCAGCCAGGCGCCCCAGTTCAAAACATTTTTAAAAGTTGTTCTTTTGGAGGGCATGCGGGGGGGGGGGGGGGCGGGCCATGTTGGGTATAGAAATTACTTAAATAATTTTTTTATTGTTCTTTCAGATTTACCTTCAGATCTAGCAGCACATTCCTTCCTCATGTTTTGAGGACTAATGTGACTTTTGAAAGCAGTCAGCTGTCATTCAAACCCAACTATGATGAATATCAAGAGAGATCAAACTGAATAATACTGCAAAATGTAGTAGACTATAAAGTAACAGGACTGGTTTTCTATGCAGCTTCAAATGATTCCAACATCATCAATGGTAAAGGTATATAGTTTCTCAATGTTGATTATTTTCAAAGACTATCACTTCCCTTGGCTACTTGGTTATCAGAGTTTGATCACAGAAAAAATGTTTATGATGTAATATTAATTGAAAATCTTACAATTCTAAATTATGTATACTATGATCTACAATATAAAAATAAGAAAAAGTAAAAATAAAAGTATGCAAACAAGATTTGGAAGTTAATATGTAAATAAATAATAATGCTGCTGTGAGAGATTAGCTTTAACCTCTTTCAAAATCATTTCATGTTGTGATTTTTTGTGTGTGTGTGATTTTGAATTTTTTTAGTGTTTATTTTTGAGAGAGACAGAGCATTAGTGGGGGAGGGGCAGAGAGAGAGAGAGAGGAAGACACAGAATCTGAAGCAGGTTCCAGACTCCACGCTGTCAGCACAGAGCCCAATGTGGGGCTCGACCTGAGCTGAAGTCGGACACTTAACCAACTAAGCCACCCAGGCACCCTGTGTGTGTGATTTTTTTTAATATATTTTTTTTAAAAAGTCAGAGTCAGGGTGCCTGGCAGGCTCAGTTGGTAAAGCATGTGACCCTTAATCTCAGGGTCACGAGTTCAAGCCCCGAGTTGGGTATGGAGCCTATTTAAAAATAAATACAAATTTTAAAAATAAAACAAAATACTAAAAACAGAACAAACTGAGGGTTGATGGGGGGTGGGAGGGAGGGGAGGGTGGGTGATGGGTATTGAAGAGGGCTTCTTTTGGGATGAGCACTGGGTGTTGTATGGAAACCAATTTGACAATAAATTTCATATATTTAAAAAATAAAATAAAATAAAATAAAATAAAATAAAATAAAATAAAATAAAATAAAAACCAGTCATTACACCCGACGCTAATATAACGTGTGTCAACTAAACTCAGAGAAAAAAAAATTCAGAGTCATTATTTCATACCCATATATCATATACATTTGTTCTTCTTAGTAAGAAATAAGACTTAAAATTCTTTCAGTTTTCTATTTCTAAATGCCACAGGAAAGGTAAGGCTCACATTTTTGAAAATATATTGCTTTAACCAGAATGTTGAGCATCCAGATAAGTAAAATCTTTCTGAAATCAGAGCATAAGCTCTTAAGGTCAGTTTAATTCATTCAGCAATGAAAAAATATCAAATACCCTTTTGTCATAAATACTACAATTTAAAATATATGTGAACAGAACCCCAAACTATTTTTTTAAAATATATCGAAAAGGCGGCGCCTGGCTGGCTCAGTCAATAGAGCTTGATCTGAGGGTCATGAGTTTGAGCCCCACATTAAGGGCAGAGCCCACTAAAATAAAATAAAATAAAATAAAATAAAGTAAAATAGAAATGTGAAAAAGACTAAAGGGGTCAATCATGTGTTTCTAACAGTTAATTACTCTCTTGTAAAAAAAAAAAAAACCAAAATTATTAATAGAGATTCATAATACATCAAGGACAATCTAAGATATTTTCCCTTCTGCAGACTTCCAGATACTCTGTTTACTAAGGATCTCCAACATAATTCAGGAATAGAAAGGCCTGTGACCAAGAAATAAGCCATGTGGGCTAGCAAACAGAAACAGATTTAAAGCAAATAAGTGAGCCATTTTATCTCACCACACTTTGGGTTTTGTCCCAAAAAGTTCCATTAGAAGTAATAACATGAGGTTCTGAGTTCCTGAAGGGGTGGTTGTTACTATAAAAACAGTCTGAGTTCCCGAAGTGGTGGTAATTAGCATAAAAAACTGAAATTAAATAGGTGGCATCTTAAATCAACTCCATAAAAATCTAAAGATTAATAATAATTACTTCCATATCTGACTCACTACGAAGATTTTTCTATGAAAACATAATGCTGCAACATTAACTTATATACACAATAATTTTCTAATTTTCCCAATAACTGTGATCAGCTTAGACATTGGGAAGTGTATTACATCTTTAACAGTCCAATCACAAAAGTTTTAAAACATTAAGAAAAGATGATCATTCCATTCCTCATCCCAATTTTATTACAAATCTTACTTTACCAATTTTGATGTAACGTTTCATGCCCACCAGCTAGATAATGTATGAAACATCTAGTTGTCACTGCAGAGCAAAAGATAAAACTAGCTTTAAACTGTAAAACGGCAACCTGCATACAATCTGTCTGGTTAGAACCATATAAAATTTTACTTAACCAGATCTTATACGTCAAACTCTAGGTGCATTAACAGTAGAAACATTGTCTGCACCTAACAAATAACCAGATAAAGTATAGATCTGCTCAGGGAGGGAACTAACATTCTAACCTCCTTCCAAAATGACAAACTAGAACGGCAAAATTACACTCAGGCACATGGAGTACTCTTCTCTCAAATCACTCCACAGAGAACTTCATCATTTGCTCCGCCCTCTAATAACTCATGCAAAAAAAGTTCAGCACCATCAGAGGGAAACAAGGCATAGAGAATTCATAGAATGGCTTAGGGCCTTTCCTCCAGGCGGTAAGAGGATCTGCGTGTGCCCTTCGCAGGGGTCCAAAGAAAAAGAATAACTGGGGGCTTGGGGAATACTGACACCCAGAAACTGACTTTCTCTCCAAGAAGTTTCTGCCGCCATCCCTATTTTATCAGCAGGAGGATCCGGCGCCATCGTCCCAGTCTTTATGATTTTATTATGGGGAGGTGGGAAACGCCACCCAGGATTCCTCCAGGCCTTCCCTCTTAAGGTTGGAGGGGGAGGGGGGGCTCCCCCTCATTCTTTTTCTTTAAACCTCTGTCTTGAAGGTACTCCTCAGCACCCCTCTTTACAGCGGCCTATCCCCCAGGATCGGTAAAGGCGCTGTCGAAGCCACCATCCTCGCCGTTAAGGCGGGAGGGCCCGAGCACGCCAGGGCCACGGCGATGGCTCTGAGGGGCCCAGAAAGGGGAAGGGCAGGCCAGGGACTAAGGGAGAATGACCTGACCAAGGAAGAATGGAAAAAGGAGGTGAGAAGATGCACTGCACCCCAGGGCTGCACAGAGAAGAGAAGATGATGAAGAAGGAGGAGGGCGGTGGCCCGGGTGCGGCCCCCCACCTCTCCCGCCCCCAGGTCCCCGGACCGGCGGGGGCGGATGGGATCGGCCCATTCCCCGGGTCTTAGCTGACAAGGGGGGGTGGTAGGGGGGTGGGGGTGTCTCCCTCCACACTGCGAAGAGACCGAGAACAAGGCATGGGGTACGCGGGGGGGCTGTCTCCCGCCTGAACCCGGAGACCCGACGCCGTCGTCGCCTCTTCCTCAGAAGGGAGGACGGGAGCTATGGGTAAAGCCCGAGGGAGAAATGCATGAAGGTAAGGGGAAGCCCAGGGCGGAACGGCGGTCCGCTCCAGACCCCACTCTCCACCTTCCGGTAACCGCGTCTCTTACCGGTGATGGCGGTGAACTGCTGAATTAACCCCTTCAGCGCCGAGGACGCCGCGGAGCCCCCGTGGGCAGCCATCTTACCGCCGCCGCCGCTGCCGCCGAACAACAACACAGACACACACGGACCGCCCTCCCCCACCTCGCCGCGCGGTTTGCGCAGGCTCATTGACCGCCCCCAAACTCCGCCCCTCCCGCCCCGCCCCCCCGCGGCGGTCAGCGCAGGCGCACTTCCAGGCCCGTCCGGGAGCGCTCTCTGCTCTCCGGGTTGGCTGCCCGGTTGCTGCCTGCTGGCTGCATCCTTCCTTGCAACCTCTGGTGCCTTCCTCTCCAAGCTCTAAGGCCGGTGTCACAGATGCGATATCTGTTCCTGGTTTCCGAAATAAGCTGAGGGCTCGGCAGGTAGTAGGCTCTTCGCGTTTCAGTTTCACAAGGTTTATTGACAGACCCAACTGCCGTTGACAGTTTTTCCTTCTTTTTTTTGCAGCTCTACAGCCCTCTGCTAGGTTTCCTGCAGCTCCTGTCAAAATACAAATCCTACCTCATCGCATTGAAGCGACTTTCGCACCTGCTTACCAACCTTTAAACTAATTGTTTGGCTAACCTGGTGCGATGATCCATCCAACAGAAGTAAAATCCCAGAACCCTTCTGTGCCAATAAAGCACTGGACGCAACAGTCTGACATATAGTAGATTTAAATAAATGATTGTCCAGTCCACTTTCCTTCAATACATTCGTCAATCCATGCCTCCCCTCAAGATTTCACTTAGTTTCCTGGCCTATAAAACGAAGAGGTGTCATTTATGTAAAAAGAAAACGTGTATATGTATACACACTATATGTGTATATGTATAGAAAGGGCACTGGAAAGTTGTACACAAAACGTTACTGGTTACCCCTAGAGAAGGGAGCAATGGGGGGGGGGGATGGCAAAAAGAGACTTTGAGGGCTTTTTATCCTTTGTTTTCAAACAAAGATAATATTAGTATATTATATTTTTAAAACAATTATAGGGATGCCCGCAAATCTGATTATCCTTCCCTTTATTTATGAGAATAAAATTAAGGAAACTTATTTTTAGGGTCTAACCTCCCACCCACATACTTTGCAGCTACATAGGAAAATGGCCCTATAAAAGATGAGTCGTCTGGAGAATTGACCCACCCTGAGTCTAAATGTGCTATTGGGGTGAATTAAGAAATAACCACGTCTAGGGCGCCTGGGTTGGCTCGGTCGCTAAGTGTCTAACTCTTGATTTTGGCTCAGGTCACGCTCTCACCCTCATGAGAGTGAGCCCCATGTTGGGCTCGGCGCTGAGTATGGGGCCTACTTGGGATTCTCTCTCTACCCCTCTCCCACTCGTTCTCTCTCTCTCACAAATAAACATTTAGAAAAGGTTTTTTTAAAAAAAAGTTTTTTTTAAATGTTTATTTGTGAGAGAGAGACAGAAAACACGGGCGAGGGACAGAAAGAGAGAGGGAGACACAGAATCTGAAGCAGGCTCCAGGCTCTGAGCTGTCGGCACAGAGCCTGATGCAGGGCTCGAACCTACCATTGGTGAGATCATGACCTGAGCTTAAGTAAGATGCTTAACCAACTGAGCCACCCAGGTGCCCCAAGATAAATAAACATTAAAAAAAGAAATAAGTCAAATCAAGATAACTATAGAGTTATAGCTGCAGGAAATATGACTGATATGATTGAAGCTATGACTGCTGTGATATCAGGAAACAGGCTCCTGAAGTGCCTGGGTGGCTCAGTCAGTTAAACATCTGACTCTTGATTTTGTCTCAGGTCATTATCATCCGGTTCATGAGATCAAGCCCTGAATCAGGCTCTGTGTTGACAGTGGAGAGGCTACCAAGATCTGTAGATTTATTTTCAAGGTCTTAGAATTCAGTGATGTGATTTTTAGGTTAATCTTGAGAAAGTGGTAAAGATTATGCTATCCACAATTCTAGAAAATATTTTGTAGAGATTAAAAAAATAAAAGATAATGAGGCAGGAAGTTAATAATACAACTTTGAAAAGCCTTTTTCAGGGCACCTGGGTGGCTCAGTCAGTTAAGTGATTAAGCATCTGAATCTTGATTTTGGCTCAGGTCACCATCTCACAGTCGTTGTGTAATTGAGCCCCAAGTTGGGCTCTGACTGAGCATGAAGTCTGGTTGGGATACTGTCTCTCCCTCTCACACTGACCCTCCTGCACTTGCACTCTCTTTCTCAAAACAAATACACTATATTTAAAAAGCCATTTTGAACTAACATATGAAAGATCTTTAGAATCATAAGAAAATACCTTTAAATACATTCCTCAAATCATGAAAATACGTTTTAAAAAAATGGGCTATCCTCAGAAAATAAACTGCAAAAATATTATATATTGAATAATGAAAAACTAAAATTTTAGATAACAAAGTAAATATCCCAAAGCTAAACATCAGTTACTATTTGAATTATTTCACCAAATTACACTAGGATTTGTTTTTAATTTTAGGTCTAGGTTTAAGACTTCCTGTCCCAAAACAATTTGTAACATGTTACTGTAATTTAATGAAACTGGACAGAGTAAATGAGCTAGAAGGTACAGTCAAAATAATCTGATTCGACACTTGGCTTTTATCATGACCCTCCTGAGATTCAGAGTTTGAGTTGTTCAAGGTTATAAAATGGTAGGGTGGATCCTAGAATCCAAATCTCTTGAATCCTAGACAAATGTACTATACTTTGACTTTAAATGGCAATATTTCTTTTGTTTAAAAAACATAGAATTATAGGGGCATCTGGGTGGCTTAGTCAGTTCAGCATCCAACTTCAGCTCAGGTCATGATCTCACAGTCATGGGTTCGAGCCCTGCATTGGGCTCTGTGCTGACAGCTCAGAGCCTGGATCCTACTTTGGATTCTGTCTCCCTCTCTCTCTGCCCCCTAACCGCCCTCCCCCCCCCCCCCCCCCGCTGCGTGCTCTCTCTCTCTCTCTCACTAAACATTACAAAAAGTATATATTTTTAAACCAGATAATTATATTAGATAGCTTTTAAAAATTCAACTGTTGACACAAGGCATAGCTAAAACATAAGGATAAATGTTGAAGGGAAATGTAAAAAAGACATTCAGAAGTAGTATTAAGGAAATGAAAGCCAGAGTAGATTTTAAAGCAAAATGTATCATTAGAGATAAAGAGGATCACTACATAATGACAAAAAGAACAACCAGAAAGATAAAATAATTCTAAACCTGTATGCACCCAATGACATGATCTCAAGGGCGTACAAATAAAGTTAATGTTTAAAGAAGAAATTTGACAAATATGCAATTATACAACCCCTTTCTCTCAGGTAAAAGTAGTAAAGATACAGAAAATACTTTTTCTAGTCAAGCATATGTGGCACAAAATAAAAATTGACCACAAGAAAGTCTCAACAAATGTCAAAGAGCCATTATAATATAGAACATGCTCTTTAAATACATATCAATTAAAAAATAATAAATAAATGAATATCAGTTAAATTAGAAATTAGTTTTAAAAAGGGCACATGGCCAGCTCAGTCAGTAGAGCATGTGGCTCCTGATCTCAAGGTTGTGAGTTCGAGCCCCACATTGGGTGTAGAGACTACTTAAATAAATAAACTTAAAAAATTAGTTTTGAAAGAATAACTTAAGCTCATATACTTGGAAAGTTAAAAACAAACTTCTAAATAATTTGTGAACCAAAGACAAAATAAAAATGGTGTATCATCCAGAGTACCAACAGATAACAGATTAAAGGAACAAATTATGAAGGTGTGGGTGGGATATGCTGGAATCAAGGCACAGTGGAGGATCTGCAACTTGCAACAGCAGGATAGTCACAATCTCTGGGTCCAAAGGGATGAGAGAGGACTTCCTGGAATCCCAAAGGACAGAGAATCATATTTGTAAAGTAGGTCACCTTTTATGAAGCAGTGACCTGTCAAGGGTTGTAACCAGCTTGAGGCAATCTCATGGAAGAGACCAAGGGAATAAATACCCTGACCTTGCTCTCCTCCTTTCTCATCTGCCAGGAATACCGACTGGCAGAACCCAACAAGAAAGCAAGAGGGCACAGCAGCCCACTGATGTCTCTACAGACAGTCTGTGTGCCAGAGAGCAGGGTAGAGAAAGGAGGAAGTGGGTCTGGAGGGGCAAAAGGAAGTCGATAGGCACAAATAGAAAGTGGAAAATATTTAAAATGGAATGATCTTGGAAATATGTATCAAAATTTGTGGGATGCATTTTTCACAGTACCTTAAGGAAAAAAATGTAACCTTAAATGTTTACATTAGAGAAGATTAGAAAATAAGTAACTCAACATCCCTAAACCTAGGGAAATTTGAAGGGGGAAATGTAGGGGAGCTCAGTGGGTTAAGCGTCCGACTTCAGCTCAAGTTACGGTTTGTGAGTTCCAGCTCTGCATTGGGCCCTGTGCTGACAGCTTAGAGCCTGGAGCCTGCCTCGGATTCTGTGTCTCCCTCTCTCTCTGTCCCTCCCCCACTCACGCTCTGTCTCTCAAAAATGAGTAAACATTAAAAAAAATTTTGGAGCCTGGGTGGCTCAGTTGGTTAAGCATCCGAATTTGGCTCAAGTCATGATCTCATGGTTCATGGGTTCGAGCCCTGCATCAGGCTCTGTGCTGACAGCTCAGAGCCTGGAGTCTGCTTCCAATTCTGTCTCCCTCTCACTCTGCCTGTCCCCCACTTGCACTGTCTCTCTCTCTCTCTCTCTTGAAAATAAATAAAACATTATAAAAAAACAAATATAAAAAAATAAAATTAAAATTAAAAAATTTAAATAAAAGAATATTATGAGCAATTTTATGCCAATGAATTAGGAATAGATAAATGGCAGTTTCCTGGAAAGATATGATTTACCAAAACTGATTCAACTATGAGTAGACTTATGACAATTAATGAAATTGAATCCACCATACCAATAAACAATCAGGCCCAGATAATTTTACAGGTGATTTCTATCAAAAGAATTAAGAAACAGATAATCCCATATGTAATTATTATGCATATATAATATGCAAATTATTCCAGAAAGAGAAACAAATGGGACAAACAGCTCCTTCTCTGAAGCTAAGATAACCTTAATATCAAAACCAAACAAAACAGCAAATGAAAGCTCAGCCTCACTTAAGGTTACAAAAATAAAAATATTAAAACCAAAATTTAGGAAGCCAGTTATACATGCACATGTACATGCATATATGTATACATTTTTAAAAATATAATTTATTGTCAAATTGGCTAACCTACAGTGTGTAAAGTGTGCTCTTGGCTTTGGGGGTAGATTCCTGTGGTTCATCGCTTACATGCAACACCCAGTGCTCATCCCAACAAGTGCCCTCCTCAATGCTCATCACCCATTTTCCCCTCTCCCCCATCCCCCCTATTTTTTAATTGGATTTATCTCAGGAATGCAAGCATAATTTTACCGTAAAAAGGTCTTTCAATGTAATTCATGATGGTAGAACAAATAAGGGAAACTATTTGATCCATTTGATCAGATACAGGAAAATCAATGATATAAAACAATATCGCTTTGCAAACCAATAGCAAAAAATACATAATAATTTAGGTAGAGAAAGAAGCTTCTTCAACCTAATGAAGTGTATTTACCAAAAGCACAGAGTAAACAGCACTATACTTAATAATAAAATATTTATTTGAAGTATGCACTCTATCACTATTTTTATTCAACCAGTATGCTGGAAATTCTAGCCTTAGCAGTAAGATAAGAAGGAATATGTAAAAGAATTTTAAAAGAAATTAAAGAGTATTATTATAGACTATATGATTGCATAAAAAATCTAAGAGAACCAACAGACAATCTTTAGGACCAACAAAAGAGTTCAGGTATATTTCTGGATATGAAACCAATATACGCATTTTAAAACTATATTCCTAAACATGAGCAGCAAACAGTTTGAAGCTGCAATTTTAAAAAACCCACTCATGGGGTGCCTGGGTGGCTCAGTCAGTTAGGTGTCTGACTTCAGCTTAGGTCATGATCTCATGGTTCGTGAATTCGAGCCCCACATTAGGCTCTCTGCTGTCAGCACAGAGCCCCCTTCGGATCCTGGTCTCCCTCTCTCTCTGCCCCTTCTCTGCTAGCTCTCTCTCTCTCTCTCTCTGAAAAATAAATAAACATCAAAAATAAATAAAAATAAAATAAAAAACCCATTCATAATAGCAACAAAAAATGTTTACATGAGGTATATACCTAAGCATAGATTTAACAAAAATGCAAACTTTTATGAAGAAAATGATAAAAGTTTATTGATAGGCATTAAATAAATTCTATATTCATGTCTGAGAAGACTCAGCATTATAAAGTTGTCAATTTTGTATATATTAATCAATAAATTCAATGTAATTCCAATTAAAATCCCACAGAGTTTCTCAAGTATTTTAATAAGGTTATTTTAAAATTCAAGAACAGGGGCACCTGGGTAAACATCCAACTTTGGCTCAGATCATGATCTTGCGGTTCATGAGTTCGAGCCCTGTGTTCGGCTCTGTGCTGACAGCTCAGAGCCTGGAGCCTGCTTCAGATTCTGTGTCTTTCTCTCTCTATCCTTCCCATGCTCCTGCTCTGTCTGTCTCTCTCTCTCTCTCTCTCTCTCTCTGTCTCTCTCAAAGATAAACAAAAACATTAAAAAATATTTTTTTATTTCAAGAATAAAGGATTAACAATAGTCAGGACACTTTTGAAGTAGAACAAGAAGGAAGTTTTACTCTACTAGATACCAAGAATTATTATAAATGTATAGTAACTAAGTCTGCGAGGGATTGGTGGAAAAGACAAATAGAGTACAAACAGAGAGTTCAGAGGTAGACACAAACATATATGAACACTACAGAAGGGACTACAAATCAGTGAAGGAAAATATGGACTAAAGGATGGCCATCAGTGGCCATGGGACGAAATAAAATAGGTTCCCAGCTCCATGTAAGATACAAAACTAAACTATAGATTGATTAAATATTTAATTAAGAAGAGCAAAACTTGACAATTTCAGAAGAGAATACAGGGGCCTATCCTAATGATTTTAAGTAGGACTGCTTTGCACCAGTTAAGGAAGGGATGCCACGCACTTTGTACACCAGGGGGCGCCATTCACGTGAAACACAAGGTGATTGGAGGAAAGCCTTCAAGTGGATCATAAAAGTCCTGATCCAGGAAGGGAAAGATTTGTTAAAGAAGATATAAAAATCGCAAACCATAGAGGGAAAAAGTCATACATTTGACGACATTAAAATTATAAATGTCCGTAACACCAGGGGTAAGACTGGAATTTAGACCCAAACGAAAATGAACTGACAGAAATGCTAAGGAGTGGTGTGCACAGCAATTATAAAAAGAAAATCCAAAGAATGAAAATATTTCAGTTTTTTTTTCAGCGTCTTTCAGGTGAGCCCAGTATTACTGCCATGAACAAGGTATATTATTGTGACCCAGGCATTAAGTCATTTAGGATAATATGTATTATATCAGGAAACCCTAACTCAGCCTACTAAATAATAAGGAAAGTTAGGGCGGGGTCTATATCCCAGGACCATAGGGCTTCAGCTCTGCTTCTGTTTTGACTTCCCTTCATCTGTCTGAGCTTTGCCCTATGCTGGTAGCAAGATAGAAACAGCAGTTCCAAGCATCACATTCAGATACAATGACATCCAGGGGAAGAACTACTTGCCTTATGTCTCTTAACAGGTCTTTTTTTTTTTTTTTTTTTTTTTTTTTTTTTTTTTGTGAGAATTGTTTTCTAGAAGTCCCTTGGGAGACTTCCCTTCAAAATTTATCAGTCTGAATTGAGTCAGAATTTTGTTCCGAAAGCCATCCCTGCCAAGGGATGTGAGATAAACATAACTGGTTTAGTAAAGCATATGGTGTTGTGGAGGAAGGTGGATGCCTCCTTAAAGTCTGATGCTTTTACGGAGAGAGAAGGAGGGGAATAGAATCTGCTCCATTCATAAAGCTTCACCCTGAGCACGATGAAATATTCCTCCACTTCCCTTTTTTCTGATTCTACCTTTACCTAGAACCTTTCTTTTTTTTTTTTTTTAATTGATTTATTTATTTTGAGAGAGAAAGAGAGAGCAGGGGAAGGGGCAGAGAGAGAGCCAGAAGGAGAGACAATCCCACGCAGGCTTTGCACTGTCAGCACAGAACCTGACGTGGGGTTCAAACCCACAAACTGTGAGATCATGACCTGAGCTGAAACCGACTCGGATGTTCAACTGACTGAGCCACCCAGGCGCCCCTCACAGCTATTTTTAAATCCATGTCTGATAATTCCAGTATGTATTCATTCTGTCTATTGTTTACACTGTTTTTTATACGTAGTGCCTAGGTTTCTGTGGGTGTGCTTAGTTTTTTATTGTTTTTACATGACGTGATTAGTTTTTGCAAAAGTATTTATGGCAATTCTTCGAGGTCTTAGGTGGAGGCACATTTCTCTAGAGGGGATTTACCTTTGTTCCTGCCAACCATTTAGGGGCACTACCATACTGGGACCAATCTAAACTAGATATAATTTTGATGCTTTCTGAACCATACAAGTGATATGAATTTGGACTACAAATTGACATGTGGGAGCTGGTCTGGGGCTACATGTTCTCACAGACAACCCCCACTCTCCATGACCCATCTCCAAGGCAAGTTTCCATACAGCCCCACGGTGACAGGAGGTAGAAGGGTTATTTACTTCTGGTTCTCTCTCTTAGCAGAGGGGTCTTAGTGTTACAGGGAATGTTTCATATTGTACTCTTTTTATGGGCTGAATTGTGTCCACCTTCCTGCTAAATTCCTATGTTGAAGTTCTGACCCTTAGTACCTCAGAAAGTGACTGCATTTGGAGATAGGGCCTTTAAAGGGGTGATTAAATTAATTGAGGCTGTTAGCATGGGTTATAATCCAATCTGACTGCTTTTCTATATGAAGAGGAAACGTGGAAACAAAAGGAGAGACCAGGGATGACTATGCACAGAGGAAGGGCCATGTGAAGGCACAGGGAAAAGGCAACCATTTGCAAGCCAAGGAGAGAGGGCTCACAATTAAACCAAACCTGCCAACAGCTTGACCTTTGATTTCCAGGTTCCAGGGACTGTGAGGCAATAAGTAAATGGTTTAAGCCACCAAGTCCGGGGTATTTTGTCATGGTAGTCCTGGCAAACTAATAGAACTCCCCACTTTGCATGGCCCTGGCCTTTGACTTCTTTATTCTACACCCCAAGTCACTGTGAAAATCATGGTTCAAATGTGCCAGATTTGGTATATGCCCTCAAAGAAAGGAGACTTCAGTGTTCCTTTTCCTTTCTGAGATTCTACACTCTCTTTGACTTTGGCCCAACAATTCCTTATTACCTTTTGTCAGTTCTTCAGTGGTTTTAAGAAGTTGTGTTTTAAAATAGAATCCAGGATTTTTAGTTGTTTTCTCTAACACAGCGTATCCAAATACCTCTCTACTCGGATCAGCTCTGCTGGAGCTACAGCTCCATCATGGTGAGGAGTTAATGTAGTTAATGTAAAGACACCCACAGTCCCAATACTGGAAGACTTCAAGAAGGGAAGAGGAAGGGAGGTGGAGGGGAAAGGGAGGAAGGGATAGAGGCAGGCAGGTGTAGAAAGAAGAAGGGTAGAGAGTAGGAAAAAGGGAGAAGGAGAGGGAGAGAGAGAGCGCGAGGAAAGAAAGAAAAAAGAAGAGTCAAGAAATAGCACATCAGACATAAGATATAAATAAAAGAGAAAAGTGAAGGACAACCTCAAATCTTCAAGCAGAGGAGAAGAAAATGATGGTTTCCATCAAGAAAGTTAGAAGAAAAATGACTTTTCAGAGAAAATGACCACGAGTACTGTTTAGAGTGATAGTAAGACATCAAAGGATAAAACAGGAATAACATCTTCAGTCAAATGAGAGCTACCATATAGTAAGTATAAATCTTAGTGCACTAACTCATGTAACAAAAAATGTAATTTTATTTTTCCATAACCCCATTTACTTTTTATTACTTCCAGACCAGGGGGTCTTCAGGTATTCCAGAGGTAGAGTAATCTGGTTACTAATCGTCAGTTAATCTCCTAGATCTATACTCCATGCTGTGCGGGTTTTCTTGTTTTTGTTTTTGTTTGCCACCCTGAGGCCTAGGTTTTAAGATTCAGAAGCCAAGGACGGACTCAATTTCCTTTTCCTGCTTTCTACCATGTCACTGGCATTAATTAGGAATGGTTTTGGCTGTCCGTAACAGAAAACTTGAATACCATTGGCTTGAGTAATAGAGTGCTGTTTTCCTTACATAACAAGATATCCAGAAACAGGCAGGCTGGTACTGATTCAGTAGAGACAGGGCTGATAACATTTGGCCTTTTTCTCATACTTGGGAGATAGCTTTTGTAGCTCCAGACATCACACCTATGTGTGGGCAGGAGGAAAAGGAAAGGCAAAGCAAAAACTTGCCCAGGAACCTCCAGCAGATTCTTGTATTTTTCTCATTGGCCATGATTGTGTTATAAGGCATAATCACTAAAAAAAAAAAAAAAAAAAAAAAAAAAAAAAAAGACTTCTTATCCAAAAGTCCCTGACCTTCATGATGAGGGGACTTGGGTGTTTATCCCAAATTAAATTCCACAACATAGAAACTCCCTCGTACAAAGTAGCTCAGGGCTGTGTTCGTGATACTACCTGTGGTGATTGTTAAAAATATCTAAAAACTCTTTGACATACCTCCCTTCAGAAAATGGCAACTAATTACTCTCCTCTTTAGTGTGGGCCAGATTAATTAATTAATTAATTTGTTTATTTATGTAGTGTGGGCCAGATTTAATGACTTGTTTCTAATGACGGCAGTGGCACTACAAGATTTCCAAACCAAAGTCATAAAAGATACTGCAGCCTCTACCTGGCTCCCTCTTGGATCACTTGCTTGGGGAAAACTAGCCGCCACATCATGAGAACACTCAAAACAGCTCTGTGGAGAGACTCATGTGGCAAAGAACTGAGGCCTCCTGCCAGCAGCCAGCACCGATGTGCCAGCCTCAGTCAAGTCTTCAGATGATCGCAGCCTCAGATCTTGACTATAACTATAGCATTGAGCCCTAGACAGAACCACCCAGCTAAGTCACTCCAGAATTTCTGACCCACAGAAACTAGGTGGGATGATAAATGCTTATTGTCATTTTAAGTCACTAAGTTTCAGAGTAATTTGTTATTGGTTGCTAGTGTTTCAGCTATGCCTTCTGCCATCTTCCTTCTCACACTACGTAGGCCAACATCAGGGCCTAGGCTATCTACCTAAGAGCAAAAATGGGCCCTAACCAAATTAAGTATCGTGGAGACTCTCGGATTATTTTCTAGCTTCTGAGACAGTGTCTTCCCCAAGGCATGATTTAGCTTCTGCATTCATAGCTGAGTTCTGCTTGTGAATTGTCCATTTTAACAATTCCTAAAATGTTAGTAGTAGAAGTAGAGGGAAAGAGAGAGAGGTGTTTGCACTTCCCTAAACTCTTAACAGCAATCTTTTTTTAAAAATATTTTTTAATGTTTATTTATTCTTGAGAGAGAGAGAGCGACAGAGCATGAACAGGGGAGGGGCAGAGAGAGAGGGAGACACAGAATCCAACACAGGCTCCAGGCTCTGAGCTGTCAGCACAGAGCCTGATGCGGAGCCCAAACCCACGAATGGTGAGATCATGACCTGAGCTGAAGTCGGACACCCAACTGACTGAGCCACCCAGGTGCCCCTTAGAAGCAATCTTAAGGTTCTAAATAATTCCTCATAAGTCCACTCCTGGGTGCTGGGAGCTAGACAGTGCTGTAGAGACTAGCCTCATCCTCCAAAACTCAGGCCACCATTTTTACAGCAGATTAAGAGGTGTGCCAGTTTTGAAAGGTTTCTTTTGGGGTGGGGTCTTCTCTACTTTGGCAGCTGGGGTAGATGCCATTGAAATTACTCTTACTTTCTTAACAAAAGGTTCCGTATTTTAGAAATTTATCCTGAGACAAGGGTTGCATAGTGACTGTATTAGATTCCTAGAGGTGCTGCAACAAAATACCACAAGCTGGGTAGCTTTAAACACAGAAGTTTATTCTCTCACAGTTCTGGAGAATGAGTAGTCCAAAATTAAAGCGTCAGCAGGATTATACTTTCTTAAAGTTTCCAGGGAAGAATGTATGCCATGTCTTGCTCTTAGCTTCTAGTGTTTACTGCCAGTCGTTGGCATTTCTTGGCTTACAGCTATGTAACTCCAATCTCTACCTCTGTCATTACATGGCATTCCTGATGGGTGTCTCTGTGTATTCACATGGCCATCTTCTTATAAAGACATCAATCATATTAGATTAGGGGCCCATCATAATCCAATCTGACCTCATATTAACTAATTACATCTGCAACGACCCAATTTCCACATATGGTCACATTCTCAGGTACTGGGGGGTTAAAACTTGAACATATCCTTTTGTAAGGGAGATTCAGTTCAATCGATAATAATGACCTTACTCATTTATGATTTAGGAAATTTAATCGTGAGCCCAAACTCTAACATGGGTGCCTTCACCCTCCTTTATCAATCATCTTATGTACATCTAGGGAATCTAATCATTCTGTAGGACTCTTCATGCTTGTTCTTTATTTATTTTATTTTACTTTGTTTTATTTTATTGTATTTTATTTCATTTATTTTATTTTATTGATTTATTTTGAGAGAGAGCGAACAGGGGAGGGGCAGAGAGGAGAGAGAGAATCCCAAGAGGACCATGCTGTCAGTGCAGAGCCCAGTGCAGGGCTTGAACCTACAAACCTCATAACTTGAGGTGAAATCAAGAGTCGGACACTTAATCCACTGAAACACCCAGGCGCCACATTTCATGTTTGTTCTTATCACTCTCCACTGGTATTTCTGAATCAGCAAAGATTGCTGAAGGGTCACATTAGCTCTACACAACACATTTCCAACCAGATCACAGACTTTGTCTCAAAATGACTTAGCTTTGATCCTGATCTAGGGTTAGTATTCAGTCTTCAAGCAGATATAGGCTACCCCAGAATTCTGACACCTGGATGAGCCCCACAAATAGCCAATACTTAGCATGAACAAGAGGTAGTTGTGCTATAGTTTTGCTCTTCTATAGTTCAATTTAATTCCTATTGTGAGCCCCTGTCATTTGGGGCGGCAAAATTTATTTTCACCTAAGTTGTTAAGTTGGTTTCCTCACGCTCTACCTAAATTGTGCCTAAGTCTTGCATTAAGCCCCCTGGGGGATGTATATGGTCCTTGCTTGTCATCTCTCTACACCAGCATCTCTGAGATATTGGCACAGCCTTGCTTAGTGTTCCCTCAGGCACCATGGGGTTCTCCCTTGTTCCCACTTGCAGGATTTCTTTGGGCCCAAAGACCATCTGGGCTGCATGTCTGCGTCACTTTTGAAAACACAGGAAATGTTTTACTGCTCCCATCCCACAAAGGGGGCAAAGGAAGCTCTAAGGTTGTCTTTTATGTTTCCATGTTGTTTTGAAACATGTTTCTAAGGGGCGCCTGGGTGGCTCAGTCGGTTAAGCGGCCGACTTCAGCTCAGGTCACGATCTCGTGGTCCGTGAGTTCGGGCCCCGCGTCGGGCTCTGGGCTGATGGCTCAGAGCCTGGAGCCTGTTTCCCATTCTGTGTCTCCCTCTCTCTCTGCCCCTCCCCCGTTCATGCTCTGTCTCTGTCTCAAAAATAAATAAAACGTTAAAAAAAAATTAAAAAAAAAAAAAAAGAAACATGTTTCTAAGACATGTAGGGGTCTGGGGTATCTCTCTTCCTAAGGACACATATTATGCCTGCACTTGTAATACTTCTTCTCCCTCTCTACCAGCCCAGAGATTCTTTAATCTGAGAACAGCGAATCCTGTCTTACACATGTAGGGGAAGAAAGAAATTTTTTCCTCTATCCTCTTAGTTCATATACTTGGGCCATGTAAAGTAAACTAAGATGGCTGCCTGGGTGGCTCAGTCAGTTGAGTGTCCAACTCTTGATTTCAGCGCAGGTCATGATCTCATGGTTCCTGAGTTTGAGACCTGTAAGATTCTCTTTCTGTCTCTCTCTCTGCCCCTCCCCCCGAAAATAAATAAACATTTAGACAAAAATAAACTAAACTGACAAAAGACAGATTAATGAGACAAAAAAAGAGCTTATTTACACGGGTAACACACATACATGCTAGAGAATTCAGTGATGAGTAACAACTCTTAGGAGGGGTTAGAATTTAGGGCTTCTATACCATCTTTTTTTTTTTGTAATTTTTAATGTTTATTTGTTATTTTTGAGAGACAGAGACAGAGTGTGAACAGGGGAGGGACAGAGAGAGACACACACAGAATCCAAAGCAGGCTCCAGGCTCTGAGCTGTCAGCCCGGAGCCCGACACAGGGCTCGAACCCACAAACTGTGAGAACATGACCTGAGCCGAAGTCAGACGCTTAACTGACTGAGCCACCCAGACGCCCCTATACCATCTTAATAGGTAAAGAAGACTGGGAAGAGAAGCACTTACAGGAAGATAAATGACTTTTTAGAAACATAAAAAATGTTTGGGTTTTCAGGAGATGAGAAAGTTGTAATAATGCTTGTCTATACACTTACGAGTGGTCTTTCTGTCTTTTTCAGAGCCATAAAATTTCCCTGGAGAAGGAATTTGGGATAAACTTTATTCTTGTTCTCTCTTCTGGGAGTAGATCTTCCCTGAAGAGGTATTTATGGCAGCCTTATTTCCTAGATGTTGTTGCTTTTAGTCACATAAGGGCTTTCTTATGTGAAGACTATTTTTCTGCATCTGTTGAATCTCAAATGTCTTCAGCTTAAAATAATCTTTATACTAAGTGGTATATTTTAGGGTGGCATATTCTGATCTCTCTCACTCAGCATTAGGTATTCTTACAAACCTATTGTTCTTGTGTTGAGTTCTCTGTGGCGGCTAGGTTTTAAGACTCAAAAGCATACAACTAACTTCTTTTTTCCTGTTTTTCTTCCTACGCAAACTTTCCCAGAAGAAATAAATGTCAAATAGCCTCAATGACTAAATGTGACCAAAAAAATGCAAGGACAGAGTAAAATATTCGTTAATATTTTAAAACCCGGTCCTGCCATATAAAATCAATGCACAGAAATTGTTTGCGTTTCTATACACCAACAACGAAGCAGCAGAAAGAAAAATCAAGAATCGATCCTATTTACAATTGCACCAAAAACAATAAAATACCTAGGAATAAGCCTACCAAAGCGGTGAAAAATCTATACACTGTAAACTAGGAAGCTTGTGAAAGAAATTGAAGACATAAAAAAATGGAAAAATATTCCATGCTCCTGGATTGGAAGAACAAATATTGTTAAAATGTCGATACTACCCAAAGCAATCTGCATATTCAGTGAAATCCCCATCAGAATAACACCGGCATTCTTCACAGAGCTAGAACAAACAATTCTAAAATTTGTATGGAACCAGAAAAGACCCCGAATAGTCAAAGCAATCCTGAAAAAGAAAACCAAAGCTGGAGGCATCACAATTCCAGACTTCAAGCTGTATTACAAAGCTGTAATCACCAAGACAAAATGGTATTGGCACAAAAATAGGCACATAGATTAATGGAACAGAAAAGAGAATCCAGAAATGGACCCACAAACGTATGGCCAACCAATCTTCGAAAGAGCAGCAAAGAATATTCGATGGAAAAAAGACAGTCTCTTCAGCAAATGGGGTTGGGAAACTGGACAGCAACCTGCAGGAAAATGAACCTGGACCACTTTCTTACACCATCCACGAAAATAAATTCACAGTGGATGAAAGACCTAAATGTAAGACAGAAAGCCATGAAATCCTAGAGGAGAAAACAGGCAACAACCTTTTTGACCTCTGCCACAGCAACTTCTTACTTGACATGTTTCTAGAGGCAAAGGAAACAAAAGCAAAAATGAACTACTGGGACCTCATCAAGATAAAAAGCTTCTGCACAGTGAAGGAAACAATCAGCAAAACTAAAAGGCAACTGACAGAATGGGAGAAGATATTTGCAAGTGACATATCAGATAAAGGGTTAGTATCCAAAACCTATAAAGAACTTATCAAACTCAACACCCAAACAACAAATAATCCAGTGAAGAAATGGGCATGAATAGACACTTCTTTTCCAAAGAAGACATCCAGATGGCCAAAAGACACATGAAAAGATGTTCAACATCACTCATCATCAGGGAAATATAAATCAAAACCACAATAAGATACCACCTCACACCAGTAGGAATGGCTAAAATGAACAACTCAGGCAACGACAGATGTTGGTGAGGATGTGGAGAAAGAGGAACCTGTTTGCACTATTGGCGGGAGTGCAAACTGGTGCAGCCACTCAGGAAAACAATATGGAGGTTCCTCAAAAAATTGAAAATAGAACTACCCTATGACCCAGCAATTACACTACTAGGTATTTATTCAAAGGATACAAAAATGCTGACTCGAAGAGGTACGTGCATCCCAATGTTTATAGCAGCACTATTGACAATAGCCAAAGTATGGAAAGAGCCCAAATGTCCACTGATGGATGAATGGATGAAGAAGATGTGGTGTATATACACAATGGAATATTACTCAGCCATCAAAAAGAATGAAATCTTACCATTTGCAACAATGTGGATGGGACTAGAGTGTATTGTGCTAAGTGAAATAAGTCAGTCAGAGGAACACATATATATTGCTTCACTCATATGGGGAATTTAAGAAACAAAAGAGAGGAACATAGGAGAAGGGAAACAAAAATAAGATAAAAACAGAGAGGGAGACAAATCATAAGAGGCTCTTAAATACAGAGAACACACTGAGGGTTGCTGGTGGGGTGTTGGGTGGGAGATGGGCTAAAGGGGCGATGGGCATTAGGAGGACACTTGTTGGGATGAGCAGTGGGTGTTGTAAGTGACGAATCACTAAATTCTATTCCTGAAACCATTCTTACACTCTACGTTAACTAACTTGGCTCAAAAAAAAAAACTTATCCTGCCTACGTATGCCATATCATTGCACCTTTTCAGCAATTCTGTGAGGAAGAGTTTGTTGTCTGTTTTTTTACAGTTGTGGAAACACTCAGAGAGATTAGGACTTCACAGCCAGAAGGCAAATTTGAATCCACATCTATCTGATTCTAGAACCCTAACCTTGTCATCTCACCATACACTACGGATAGGCATTCGGAAGTGTAACCTAGAGGCTCCGGGCCTTATCAGACTGTGGGTTCAAACGAGGTCACCTTAGCATTTACTCAAAATTTTGCTGCCAGGTCACCCTTCACACAGGATCTCAGCCTGCTCAAAGTGTGTCCCAGGAAGATTCTTCTCAAAGATGTTCAAGAATATGTTTACTTTGCTAAGTACTGCTGCTATCTTGTCTCTTCTCCTTGGCAAGGAGAACTGAGAAACTTGATGCTCATACTGCCTGCTGTGCCGTGAATAATGAGGTCCTTTTTCTCTGACCCAGCAATCTCAGGGCTTCTGCCAGCATCAGTGAAGCAGTAATGGGCTAACTTCTTAGCTTGTAAGTAGGGTAAAATCAAATCGCAGACCAGACACGTGGCACAGGCCATGTGTCCAGGACTATGTGGCAGCAGTCACACAGCAGCTCAGAGCCAAGGCAGAAATGGTTGCTGTAGCAGTGGCTGGAATAAGAGGCAGGTAAAACCCAGGGAATCTGAAGAGATGATGACGTGTCCCCTACTATGGCTCTCTCTCCCCAGATCTTGTAAGCCACCCTCCCTGCTCACTCTCAGCTGAGAACGTGAAAACTGGAGCCATCGGGCAAGAACTCCATTGACCTGTAGCCACTACACCCACACATGTACATGCAACTTCACTCACCCTGTCCTCTCTCATGACAGAAAAGCCGTCTCTCCTCTTGCCCAAGACTTATCCCTTCTTTTGCCTACCTGTGTAGAGGAAAATGTTCCCTCTTGACTGGACCTTCTCTACTGGCACTAAAATGTGTCCAGGTGTGCTTCCCCCGCCCCCCCATACCTACACCCTAATCACTCCTACCTCCTTTCAAAGCAGACTTCCCTACATCACTGTCTACACGACCATCTCCATTTTTTCCCCTCCTACTGAATCAGAAACTGCTCTGTTCAGATTTCTTCTCACACTCCACACAATCCGCTTTTACTAGGGCCCCTAAGACCTCAAAGTTGCTCTTCTTATAGATGTTTATCAGTCTTTAGGTTGACCGAATTTTTGGTAGAATTTGGCATTTGCTTACTCCTCCTTCTCAGAAGTCTCACTCTTGGCCTCCAAAACACCATCGCTGTGGTTTCCCTGCTGTCTTTCTGGTCCTCCTTCTCCTCTGCAGTGTGTTCTTCTCTGGCAGCCTTTTACTGTCCTCGGGACTGCTCAGGGCTATCCCCGTTTTCCTTTGCAGGACAGGAAGTCTTCCTCAGCTTTAACACCAGAAATAAATGTGACTTACATACCTCAGGTGTTATAGAATACATTAAGTCCTTATATTTATTTTATATAATTTATAACTTAACAAGGCGGCACATTTTGCTTAAGAGAAATGGGCTTTAGAATCTGATCTGGATACAAATTTTGCCTTTTTCCACTTACTGTCAGAATCCCTTTGGGAAGAGTTAACTGCCCGGGTCTCAGGTTCTTCCTGGGGCATACCATCCCCTTATTAGGTGTCTGGAACAGCACACAATCCCTTGCTTTTTTCCTTCTAAATTAGATCCTCACTTATTTCCTTTCTGAGTAGAATAGAATCAGAGAGTCCAGTCTCTGAAGTCAAGTAGTCCTACATTCAAATCCTTACTCTGCCTCATTCTTTCTATCTGATCTTGGGCAAATTACTTAATCTCTTTAAGTTTCAGTTTCCTTCATCTGTACAATAGGCATAATGATAGTATCCACATCATAGAATTGTTGAAATTATTAAATGAAATGTTAAGCACATAGCACCACACCCTAGCCCATAGTTAATTTTCAATAAATGTTAACTCTTAGAAATATTATAATCTCATACACTTAGGCAGTCATATTTCAGTTTTGATTACTTGAAACTCTAGAATCATCCCCAAACAAGATGTAGTTTAGAGGTGATTAATGAAACTGGATACCTTGAAAAAGTTGGCACACCTTTTACCAAGGGTAACACCAGAATAAGTTAGGCTCCTGAGTGTGACCCAGCAGTATCTTAATCCAAAACTCAGACAATTGATGCCTGTAACTGGGACTTTTTTTACATATAATGATAAATTAATCTTTAAAATTAATTAATTAATCAATTTTTTTTTTTTTTGAGAGAGAGAGAGAGAAAGAGAGGCAGAGAAAGAGAGTCTCGAGCCCGACGTGGGGCTTGATTCAATGACCCTGAGCTGAAATCAAGAGTCGGATGCTTAACCGACTGAGCCATCCAGGCACCGCTGTTTTATTTATTTAAGTAAGCTCTATGCCCATTGCAGGGCTCGAACCCATAACCCCAGGATCAAGAGTCAAATGCTCTACCAACTAAGCCAGCCAGCCACCCCAGTAAGTTAACTTTTTTAGAGTGAGGGTGGAGGAAGCGAATAGCTTCTGAATGTAACATCTTTGTACCCCAAAGCGTGTGCTATTAGCAGTGGTGTCCTTGGCTAATGTCCTTGACTAATGTCCAAGTTATAATAAAGACCGACACATACAAAGATCACATGATGTCTTTCTTCCTTGATGCCGCTCCTGTGCCCCTCCTAGAGCCCCATTACCACAGGAAAACTTTCTAGACGTTTACAAGAACCTGGGGAGGCACAAATGGGAAGCTGTTTTGAAAAGCAGAGAAAATTCTGGAAAAAGTGACTTGAGAGTGAGAATGGATGGTATCATCCCAGGCAATGTCTCTCTTCAACAGCATTTTCAGAAATGCTCTTTTAATTTGTCTTCAAATTCCTTGTCATTGAAATGAATGAAAAATATTTTGGACACAATAGGTAGTCACATAATAGTACCTGTGAATATGTTTCCTTTCCTCTTCACTACTGTTTTAAAATAGCTAAAATGAGGGAAGGTGGAGAGAGAGTAGACAATAGTCTCCAAATTTAAAGTAAGACTGTCATTTACTAAGATCTGTATACAGGAAGGAGAAATAGAGAAGCACACATACAGGTAAGGTTCAACTGTCTTATCACCTTAACACTATAAGCTTTAAACAAATGTGCCTTTATTCAGAACAAATATGTGGAACTACTATAATAACTTGAGGAAGCCATGAAGATTTTTTTCTTCCCTGTTAACTATTTTCCTATGTGGTTCAGGGATCTCTTGAGATACAGGGGAGCATGTAGGCAGGGGTCCCTTGTGATATGGGAACTATCCAAAGGATCATTGTGCGACCCACAGAAACCAACATGCTTGGGTTAACAGATTTCACGGACTAATTAAAACAAATTTTTTTAAATGTTTATTTTTGAGAGCGAGAGAGACAGAGCATGAGCAGGGGAGGGGCAGAGAGAGGGTGACACAGAATCCAAAGCAAGCTCCATGCTGTGAGCTGTTAGCACAGAGCCTGACCCAGGGCTCCAACTCACGAACTGTGAGATCATGACCTGAGCCGAAGTCAGATGTTTGACTGAGCCACCAAGGTGCCCTCATGGACTAATTTTTTTTTTTTTTAATTGAGATATAACTTACATGGGATAAAATGCATACATTTTTAAGTGTCTTGTTCGATGAGTTTTTAAGAGATGGAACATCTCCATGATTTTCAGTAACTGGTATGCTTCCTAGTCTAGCTAACAGTACCACTTAGGGGCCTGGCAAGAGATAGATGGCTCAGTTAAAACAAGATAATTTGAGAAGAGGGATTATTTATAAAGGCGTGGGCATGGTGTGGGGAAAGCACAAGATGGTTCCCTGTAGCAATGCCAGAGAGCTGTTACCACTCCTAGATCAGAAGGGTGGAGAGGAGGAAGCAGTTACCAGACCTACGAAAGGCAGGCTGTGTGGTTGGTACTTCCTTCCAGGAGCTATGACTCAGTTGAGAGGCACTGCCGGCCAGACTGGGGTGATCCTGCAGAGGGGTGAGGGTGAGAAGTGCTCCAATCATACTCTCCCCTCTCTCTGGTTTCCTGCTAAATATAATTCAACTAGAAGTCAGGGGGTAAGCAAGGCTCCTTACTGGTTATCTTCTTGGGGCATTCCTAGGATAAGAGTGAAAAGTGGCATCTGGAGGGGCGATCAGACACTATGTGTTATACTGATAAATGAGTTTAAGGAAGAAGTAGCAAGACCTCTTATGGGAAGGTTTGGAGGGGGGGCAGGGGTGGTGAATGGGGAGGAAAGTCCATTTCAAACTCAGCAGTTTCTCAGGCCCTATGACCTATATCGGTTAACTATTGATGCATAACAATGTAACCATGGTGTCTTGAAACAACAGCACGTATATTACATAGTGGGAACTCTGGGCACCGCTTAGCTACATTTTCTGCTTAAGGTCTTAGAAGGCTGCTGTTGGAAGCGTTGGCCAGGGCTGGGTTCTCATTTGGAGGCTCCACTGGAGGCAGGATCTACTTCCCTGATGGTGTGGTTGTGGACAGCTGTAGCACAGAGAACTTTGATTTTTTGCTGACTGTCATTTGGAGGCTATCCTCAGCTCCTAGAGGCCACTCACACTTCCTTGCTACATGAGTTTCCCCAGTAGGGTTCCAAACACTCTTCGCGAGAACAACCAACCAGGAAAGCCAAAAATGTGCGGCGGATCTCGAGAGTGCAATTGGGCAAGAAGGGGGAGGTGCCAAGGGGTCCGAGAGGTGGCACATCTCAGAAAAACATCAGCAAACATTCATCTTGAGAAGGCAAGCTTCCCTGTGTGCAGAAGAACTTCTGTGTGCAGATCTGGGAATAAACAGGGCCAGGCACAGGCATTGCATGGGGAGGCCGGGGAGGCAGGTGGAGAGGCAAGATGCAAAAATGTGAACTAGTGATGGCGAATTTGAGTGGGAATCTTTAGAAAGCAGAGGCAGTCTCCCTCAGTAGCAGCCACTGTGATTGAAAGAAAGGGAGTGGTTAGAGGTGAGAGACCACCAGAAACAGAATGGGATCCTAAGTTGATATGGGAAAAGAAGAAGAATAGGCAGGATACTTGCTCTATCATAAAATTTCAGTTAACTAAAACAGTGTGCTATCAACACATCAACGGATAGCATGGCAATGAAACACAATAGGAAATCCGGACATAGACCCTAAAGCGTTCAGCATATGATAAGTAGGCATCTCAGATTAATGGCAATAATGGGCTTTTTACAAAAATGGTGATGGTCAGGGGGGCGGGGGAGAGGCAGCTGGCTGGCTCAGTTGGAAGAGCATGTGACTCTTGATCTCAGGTTTGTAAGTTCTAGTTCTAAACACTTAAACAGGGGCGCCTGGGTGGCTCAGTCGTTTGAGTGTCCAACTCTTGATTTTGGCTCAGGTCATGATATCAGGGTTTGTGGGTTTGAGCCCCTCATTGGGTTCTGTGCTGACAGTGCAGAGCCTACTTGGGATCCTCTCTCTCCCTCTCTCTCTGTCTCTCCCCTGCTCTCTCTCTCAAAATAAATAAATAATCTTAGTAAATAAATACATAAACTTCAAAAATGGTGATGGGAAACCTGGATAAACAATGGGGAAAAAAAAAGTTGGACCATACTTACTCCCCTACACCAGGTTAAATATCAAATGAGTCAAACATTGAAATGTAAAACATACACGCATATTTAGGAGGGGGGGAGGAACGTTAACACCTTTATACCTGTGGAGAAAATCCTTTTAACAAAAACTTCAAAATTTGTGGGGTTTTTTAATGATTGAAAAATTAATAAAGATAAAAAATTTAAGCATGGCCAAAAAAAAAAAAAAAAGCCAATTTGTCTAGGATAAATTGGTGTCAAAATATAAGATCAACATTAAATAACTAAGACCCCAAATCTGAGTTTATTACTTATGAAAGGGGCAGCTATGCAGGTAGGTGATCAGTGATCAGCATTTCACAAAGCAAACTGCCAATCTCATATGGGGAAGTGTGATAGTATTGACTGTGTTGGAAAGTGTTTACTGGCATTAGACCACCAATGATCAGCTGACTTTCAAAGCATGAGGCTGTCACTGATTGGTTGGTTCTCAGAGGTGTGTTCAATGAACCAAGTTGTCATTGATTGATTAGACAGGCTTATAACCTGTTCTGGTAAGGTTCTTTGTTACCATGGCTATAGAACAATCAATCTTTTTTCTCAGAGTGCGGGGACTTTTTTATTCCCATTGGGAATTTTTTTTGTAACTTATTACAAAGAAAGGGTCGGTCTTCCCAATACATAAAAAGCCCCTAGAAATGGAGAAGTCCAACAACTCAATAGAAAAATAAGAAAGCAAACAAAAATAAATACTGTTCTTAGAACATTAATAAAAAAAAAACAAAAACACCTCAACCTTATTCAAAAAAGTATTTTCTATAGTAATTGCTCTTAAGACCCTGGAGAAAAACACAAACTACATTCCATAAAATTAAGGTGAAATGTCAAAATAACTCTTTGACATTTTAAAGACAATTTAATGCAAAAGCCACCAAACTTAGAATAAATGTTTCAGAAAAATACAAGATAGATACATCAAAGATTTTTTTTTTAAGCCAAAGAAAAGAGGTATAGTTTGGTTCAGGTCTCATTTTTTTGGTTTCTTTCACTATTATGCAACATTAAAATTGCTACTTTTCTCCCTCCCCCCAAAGACTTGGGTAATTAGGCCTCTTATCTATTTTTTGTTTTGTGACCTGCTCTTATCAGCACACCTCCAAAATTCTCTGCTTTAAAAAATAAACCAATTAAATTAATGTCATTTTAGTTTATACAAATAAAGGCTTTAAATAAAAGTTTGCTAAGCATTTGCCAGTAGAAGGAATCAAGTAGATTTTTTTTTTGTTTACAAGATGCTTTTTTTTTCTAAATAGTAAATCATTCTTGAAATCCTGAGAGTTTTGAACACTGTTTTCAATTCAATAAATTTAAAATACAGTTGTATAAACTACAGCACTTCTAGTTCTTTGGAAGTGGAAAAATTCTGTCACACGTTAGAACCAAAATTGATCTAGTATTGTCTTAGTGTCTCTTGCTAAAATTATATAATTCCTCTGTCATCTTACTTTTTTTGCAATCTAGGTTTACCCCGGAGAGTTACTTCATCATGATCTACTTCAGTTACTCAAATGCCCTCCTTATAAATTTTATCCAGGTGTTCTAACTCTATTATCTCTGAGATGTACCCAGAAATACACTCCTAGGAGCTCTGGGAATTTAGTGATGATGCCTGAGGCCTCAATTTTCTATATAAGAAATGTCAGAGAGGGGTTCTTGGCATCCGGATAGGTGAGGAACTGGAAAGCTTGTAGGGAGTCAGGACAATGGTGGCTTTAGGTGAGGTTAGTCTGTGTGGAGTGGCACACACAAAATTTTGAATTATCAACTCTGATCAACATGGGGGACATTCAGATATCATCAGGGTGATAGAAACTGAATAATTGGGAGGGCTTTCCTCAGGTACTTGGGAAGGTTGTCCATAGTTGTCTTCCATAGATCCTTAACGAAGTTTTACTTCTGCACATTTGCATGTAAGCATCATTTTCCCACACAGTTTACTCCATCTTGTCAGGATAAGAACTTTCCACAATTTTGCCTTAGAAAATTCAAAATATCAAGGCTGGCTCAGTCGGTTAAGCAACCGAATTTGGCTCAGGTCAGGATCTCATGGTTCCTGGGTTTGAGCCAGGCATCGGGCTCTGGGCTGACAGCTCAGAGCCTGGAGCTTGCTTCAGATTCTGTGTCTCCCTTTCTCTCTGCCCCTTACCCCACTCATGCTCTCTCTCTCTCTCTCTCTCTCAAAAATAAACATTAAAAGAATAATAATAAATAGGGGCACCCGGGTGGCTCAGTTCGTGAAGCCTCCAACTTCTGCTCGGGTCATGATTTCACGGCTCATGAGTTCAAGCCCCGTATCAGGCTCTGTGCTGACAGCTCAGAGCCTGGAACCTGCTTCAGATTCTGTGTCTCCCTCTCTCTCTGCCCCTCCCCTGCTTGCACTCTGTCTCTCTCAAAAATAATAAACATTTTTTAAAAATCAAAAAATAATAAGTAAACATAAAAAAAGTTTAAAAATTTCAAGACGTCCTAGACCCAGAATCTATTGAAGGAAATCATCTCTGGTGTGGTTCCCCTCCCCCACCTTCTCTTTCAGTTCCTAAGCCTGCCGTTCCAAACTCAGTTGTGATATAAAAGACACTTTCCCAGACTCTCCCACACTCCTCCATCAGCAAGCTCCCTGCTCAGTTCTATTAACAAGTGACAAAAGGGAAAAAGGGGGCGTCTTGCTTTTTGCTGTTCCTCTCAATGTTACCCCAGCAGTGGCAGTTGACTCCAGCTACCAAATTCCTTTAACTTTTCTAGAACTAGATTCACTGGACCCTTTCACAGCACTAGAACCTGAGAAGGGTCTTTCTCAGAGCTCTAAACACCAACTCCGTACCATCGGCCCTCCTCTAACTCTTAAGCGCCTCATTCTAGTAACTGAAACCCTTTCTTTTTGTTTTCCAGCTTTGAGGGCGGTAGCCACTTCCTGCAGTTATCATCTCTGAGTTATCTCAGTGTTCTCTTTTGCGCGAGCACCTGTCTAACCAATTCCCTATACTGTGTACCCTCTGTTGAAGTATTGATTGTGGTTTTTCTTAACTGGACCCCGATCAATACACTAAATATATCTAGTACAAACTGAATAGGGAGTGGGGTGGGTTCTCATCCTCAAGAAAAGTCCATGGTAAGTCAGTCTAAGATGGAGCGGAAGGATACAAAAAATGGACACTCAGTGTATGACCTCCAACTGAAAGCCTTCTGAACTGAACTAGTTCCAGGGGACAAGAGCCTAACAGTGGATAGCCTGGAGCTACAAAGGACATGTTGAAGAGAAATGTAAAGTCAGTAAAATGTAGAGTCCCCTCAGTTGAACTCAAGGTTCAAGTTGCCTCAAGTCCTGCCAACATCAAGGTAACATTTGGAAAAAACAAATCAAACTCAAAATTCAAAGTCGTAATTGTTTATTAAGATGTCTATGCAAGGAATAAGAAATGGGTAAACATACAGTAGTGGCTCAACTCCCATCTTTTTAATCTCAAAATGGTTAGTGTTTCTCACACCTTTATGCACACCAACTATGAATTAGTATCGGCATCTGCGGAAGCCACTTAGGATTTCTGGGAATTCGTTATCTCTGGGGCCAAGGTCTCTTGTGACCTGGGAGCTGTCACACATGCCTGGCAGAGGAGAGGTGAGTGGAGTCTTCCTCAGTAGACAGAAGATGATTGCAATTTATTGGATGCCACGTTTGGAGACTGATGGGAGCACAAAGTCACTGCATGAAGTGAGACCCTTCCAGGAAATGGGCAGAGAACAGCCAGGGGGGAAGGGACCATCACTTATTCTGGTTCTTTTTTGAGTTAAGGCCTGTGCTAGTTGCTTACCACTTGATAGCAACTGGGTTAGTTACATTATGATTCCCATATAGAAATTAAGAAAGTGAGATAATGAAAGGCAAGTAGTTCACCTAAGTCATACAGGTAGTGACCAAATTAAGAAGGGAATTCTTTTCTTCTTTCCTGCACTATATACGTCCTTGTTTTTGCAGTCCAAAACATGTCCAAATTACTAGCCCCATAGTTAAATTCCTTATGGATTAAATATTTGTGAACTAAGCTAAATTAAAACCATTCTTAGCCCACAGGCCCTAAAAAACAAAGAGTATGCAGATTTGGCCCCTGGGATGTACTTTACCAGACTCCTGTGCCAGGGCTTCCAATTGAACTCCTGGTGTGTTTAATAGGCTTCTTTCCCCCTGGTAGGTCATGAATGCTTTTCTTTGGTCTCATCAGCAGTGTGAGCCTGATGACAATTCTCTCTGCTTTTCAGCCATTTTCAGCCTTTTAGCCTCTGCCCCAAGCAGTTTCAAAATTCTGCAATTACACCTTGATGGGAAAACTGGCATTGTGTTTTAGGACTTTCAAGTCTCCACTATCTTCATTCCAGCTTCATCAGAAAGCCAAGAGCTCTGTTAGTTTCTGTTCACCAGCACCAGCCCTGATTCTTGTCCTGCATTCAAAACAGGCACCTGCGACCAGCAAAACCACTTTTTGGTTGCAAACATCAGTTCACTTTTCTGACGTCTCCCTTCTCTAGAATCTTAGCCCCCAATTTAGTCCTCATTGTTTCAGTAGCTGTCTGATGCTTTTCAAAAAGTAGGCAATTTTACACTTTTAACTTTTTTTCATGTTTATTTATTTTGAGAGAGCTCATGCACAAGTGAACAGGGGAGGGGCAGAGAGAGAGGGAGCTCTAGAGAGAATCCCAAGCAGGCACCATGCTGTCAGTGCAAAGCCTGACTCGGGGCTTGATCTCACACTGAGATCGTGACCTGAGCCAAAGTCAAGAGTCAGACGCTTAACTGATGCTTAAACAACTGAGCCACCCAGTTACCCCTTTACATTTTTACCTGGCTTTTCTCATTGCTCTCAGCAGGATTATAGGTTTGCTGTAATGTTACCTGGAAAGCATAAGTCTTGCTTTTTTATTTTATTTTTTAATGTTTTTATTTATTTTTGAGACAGAGAGAAACCGAGCATGATCAGGGGAGAGGCAGAGAGAGAGGGAGACACAGAATCTGAAGCAGGCTCCAGGCTCTGAGCTGTCAGCACAGAGCCCGACATGGGGCTCGAACTCATAGACTGCAAGATCATGACCTGAGCTGAAGTCGGACGCTTAATGGACTGAGCCATGCAGGTGCCCCAAGTCTTGCTTTTCAAATGATTTTAAAATAGTACCTTAAAGCTAAATACGTGCAAATTCACTCACAATGCTGTATTTTTTTCACACTGAAATAATCTTCCGGAATTACGATTTTTAAAATTTAAAGGCAAAAAAGACCATTTAGAGTGGTGCAGGCTGAGATGAATAAACTTCCTTTATCTTGCAATGTTTTTTAAGTTTACTTATTTTTTTAGTAATCTCTATATCCAACGTAAGGCTCAAACTGACAACCCTGAGATCAAGAGTCACATGCTCTTCCAAATGTGACTGCCAGATGCCCCCATCTTGCAATATTTTAATAACATTAAAATTCTGACTAGATGATATATTCAATATGATTGATCAAAAAAAGTTATTCTTCCCCCCCTTTCCCCCAGCCACCCAGTTTCTCTTCCTGCTGGCAACATTTACCGAGTCTCTTTCTAGACATTGTATGCAAATACATGTAGATATCTTTTCACATCAGTAAAGTGATTCTGTTGTTGCTGTTGATTGCTATATAGTATTTCATCGTACCATCATTTATTTAGTATCATTGATGTGACATTAAGTCTGTTTCTAAGCTTATTATTATAAACAATGCCATACAAAAATGTTTTGTACAGGTCGTTCTACATACATGTGAAGAGTTTTAGGAAATTCCTAGAGGTTGAATTGCTAAGTTCAGAATTGGGATTTTAAATTTTCTATTGATACCAAGCAACAGGATAAGAGTGCCTACTTTCCCACACTCTTGACAAGATTAAAAAAACACACATACAGGGGCGCCTGGGTGGCTCAGTTGGTTAAGCGTCCGACTTCAGCTCAGGTCATGATCTCACAGTCCATGAGTTTGAGCCCCACGTCAGGCTCTGTGCTGACAGCTCAGAGCCTGGAGCCTGCTTCAGATTCTGTGTCTCCCACTCTCTCTGTCCCTCCCCTGTTCATGCTCTGTCTCTCTCTGTCTCAAAAATAAATAAAAACATTTTTAAAAATTAATAAAAAAATAAAAAATAAAAAAAACCCAAAATACACATACAGACACAAATACAAAACAAGAAACACCTTTATCTTAATTAATTTGAAGGGTAGAAAAATAAAAATGTATGCACATTAGTGTAAGTGATATTATGAATTTCACATATTTAAGAGTCATTTGTATTTCCTTTCCTGGGAAGGATGTTTCTTGGGATTATTTCTAATTTTCCCTTTGAGTTATTAGTCACTTTCATAATGTATTGGCAGACACTTCATATAAAGGAAATGACCTCTTTGTGATGCATTGTATCTATTTCTTCCCCAGTTTGCCATGTTTTCCAGTTTTCATTATGCTAATAGTTTTAGTTATGCAGAACTTTGAATTTTTATGTAGTTAATTTTTATTTTTTTAATTGTGGTAAAATACATGTAATAGTCCATTTTTAATTATTTTATTTTCAGATTCTCCACTTCTGCGGTCCTAGGTGCTCTCTGAGAAGTTAATAACTCTCACATCCCTTCCACAAAAAGGAGAGAAGTAGCGATACACTCTAATGACTGACATAACATTTAGTAGTTTCTAACAAAAAGACATATAAGGTCAGATTATCCAAAAAACTAAGAGAGAAATTAAAACTTATCTTAAGGTCAGGAAGACTTCTTCACTGACAATTAAGTGGTTAAATGTATAAATCCTAAAGATGTCACACTATTTCCCTTTTTGGTCATGGACTATTCCAGGAAAATTTAATTATACAATTTTTGAGGAGTTCCAAGAGTATTCAACCTAAAATGTAAAGTGAAATTGCTCTTAGAAAAATACTGGTTTCATGAAAATAGATTTTAGCTTATTTTAGAGAAATCTGGTTAGCTTCTGACTAGACTTCATTTCAGCACGATCATTACTCAGAGGGCAATCATTCTTTTGTTGAGAAAGGGCAAACTAAATTTTAAATTAACATCAGAATTCTACCCATAATTACCCAATCAATACTGAAGTAGATGCCACCAAATATGCAAAGATCAACAGAATTTCAGTTACAAAATTTGGAGGGAAAAATAGTAAGGGTATAAAAATACTGACAAATTTAAGCTAGAATTAGCTCCAGGACATTTTATTATACTTTTATTTTAAAAGGATGAATAACTAGAGATCAGCAGAAATGCTGTTAAAACTGTTATTTGCTTAAAGCTGTTCATATTAATGAACAAGAGATTACATCTCTAAGTTAAATTTCACAAAATGAAATCACTGCCTTCTGATTTAACTTTCAGGGTAAGATGGCAAAACTCAAGCATCAGACTTTTTCTGTCCATAAACACAAATAAAAGTCAGCATCAATATAAATGATAATATAAGGAAATAAACACATGGTTATGTCTCAAGTCCCATAATATGAGATGATATTAATTCCCATTTATTCCCCTAGAATACCAGAATAATAGAAATGTGAATTCCCCAAATTTCAGGCAATTTAGTAACTGATTTTTATTTTGACACCAGATACTGTGGTGTGAAAAGCCTAAACCCAAATGTTTTCCATGTCATTAAGCAGAGAAAGGAGGAGGGGGAATCCTCTGCCAAACCTCACCTGCTACTCCATCCTAGACCTTGTTTCTTTTTTTTTTTTTTTTTTTTTTTTTTTTTTTTTCAACGTTTTTTATTTATTTTTGGGACAGAGAGAGACAGAGCATGAACGGGGGAGGGGCAGAGAGAGAGGGAGACACAGAATCGGAAACAGGCTCCAGGCTCCGAGCCATCAGCCCAGAGCCTGACGCGGGGCTCGAACTCACGGACCGCGAGATCGTGACCTGGCTGAAGTCGGACGCTTAACCGACTGCGCCACCCAGGCGCCCCTAGACCTTGTTTCTAATTATTCACTCAGTTCTAGTGTTTCCAAATTGTCAATCCACCCCACTGAGCCTCACCCCAACTCTTAACTCCTTTTGCAACAAGAGTCTAGTTTCCTTTGTCAACTAATTCCTAATTTTCCAAGAAACTCTGATTTTTCTGATTTCACAATGATCATAAACCATTTTAAATGGAAGAAAATGCTATAATGCTTAAAATAATTAAAGTGGAGATGAAAACTAGATTACTTTAGTGTTATGGAAGATGCATGTCATGTGCTCTGCAAATATATGGGAAAGTTGTAAGAAAACTCCTAACTACCTGGTATAGTATAATCTTACTTTGATTACTAGTTAGGACAAAAAGGGAAGGAGGCAAAGGCCATAAAACATGCATTTTTTGGAAAGAGAATGGCACTTGAAAATTTCTTGGGAGTTCACCAAGGCATTCTTATATCCATAAGGATTGTCCAACAGTATATCACAGTTATTAAAAAAGGAAAGGATTGGGACTCCTGCTTACCACTGAGTTTGGCAGAAACATATTTATATATTTCTCTCTCGTAATCACCAGTCCTTTAATTAAGGACAATGAGTGTGACCACAGAGCAAAATTAACGAAAAAATTTATAAAGATTCTATGATAGAAGAGAGCTTCACAATCCAGCTTTGCTAGATTATGAAACACTCCCTTTACCCACACATTACTTCGTATACCTCTGAAACATCTGAAAAATACTTTTCTGTGACTTACTAGGCTGTAGGGAATGAGCACTTTTAGATACATTACAATCATCTCTAGAAGAATTTGGCATCTTTCTCCCATTAACATTAACTGAATGTTTCAACTGGATCTTAAAAGATGGCTGCCAGTTTTCATTTTTTGAGCCTCTCCGAGATTCTGAATGCTCTATATCAGTCTGTCTTTTGCAGTTCCTGTGTTTGGAATTTTTCCTCTGTCCATTTAGCAACTTGTCTGGTGGTGAAGATGTAGGACGTAACTGATACTCATCTGGGGATCCTTTTTGCCGGTTTGGCTTCATTTGTTCTTTATCTACTTGTTTCTGAAGCTGTAATGCTAACAACCTGTCCTGTTCTTCCTGTTTATGTCTCTCAAAAAGTAAGCGTTCCAAATCTATCAGTTTTTGGGTAAAATTGATTTCTGTTTCCTCTTGGTCTGAGGAAGCTCTGGGGAACATTTTCCTTCTTTTTGCAGAAATGCAGGGATCCCTGACTGCTTCGAATGAAGATTCCTGGTTTTTTCTTTTGGAAGTATCTTCACTGGTCAGGAGGCAAGAGTCTTCATTTTCTGTCTCAACTGTGTTACTTTCAATTATCTGTGTCATACCTGATATAGAGCATGCG
The DNA here is from genome assembly GCF_018350215.1 of Panthera leo. NCBI lineage: Eukaryota > Metazoa > Chordata > Mammalia > Carnivora > Felidae > Panthera > Panthera leo. Next base: position 71,760,965 of record NC_056687.1, read on the forward strand.
CTCTCTGTTTCTCCAGAGCATGGAACTCTGGCTTCAGGTCCCTCATGATTTAGGACACATAACTCTTTATCATGATTGCTTGGTCTCATTTTGACTTCTGCTTCAAGGCACCACTCTCTACCACTGGCATATAACTGAGGCATAGGTGACTCTACTGAAGACTTTGCACCTTGTTCTTGAACGTCCATGCCTATTTGCGGAGAAAGTGTTGGCATATCTTCTTCAATTTCTGTATCTTGCCTTGTTGGGCTATTTACAATAGTACCGTTAGTTTCCTGTAGAAAACAGAAAAAGACTGAGTGAACCAGGGGAAAACATCTAGTCATAATATAGAAGTCTAATTATACTGATACTCTAGCTTAATTGTAACTATAAGATAGTTAGCATTAAGGGTGCCTGGGTGGCTCAGTCAGTGGATTGTTCAATTCTTGATTTCAGCTCAAGTCATGATCCCAGGGTTGTGGAATTGAGCCCCGTGTCAGGATCTCTGAGCGTGGAGCCTGCTTAAGATTCCCTTTCTTGGCGCATCTGCGTGGCTCAGTCGGTTAAGCACCTGACTGTTTCCACTCAGGTCATGATCTCGTGGTTCGTGGGTTCAAGCCCACATCAGGCTCCGTGTTGATGGTGCAGAGTCTGCTTGGGATTCTCTCTCCCTCTCTCTGCCCCTCCCCTGCTCACTCACTCTCTCAAAATAAACAAACTTAAAAAAAAGAAAAAGATTCTCTCCTTCTCTCTGCCCTTCTCCTCTGCTTGTACTCTCTTTAAAAAAAAAAAAATTTTTTTTTAACGTTTATTTATTTTTGAGACAGAGAGAGACAGAGCATGAACGGGGGAGGGGCAGAGAGAGAGGGAGACACAGCCCATCAGCCCAGAGCCCGACGCGGGGCTCGAACTCACAGACCGTGAGATCGTGACCTGAGCTGAAGTCGGACGCTTAACCGACTGAGCCACCCAGGCGCCCCATGCTTGTACTCTCTCTTAAAAAGAAAAAAAAAAACAAAAACAACAAAAACATAGCGTTACTACTAATGATATACATTAATTGTTAATAGTGTTTTTATTCTGGGGGTGCCTGGGTGGCTCAGTCAGTTAAACGTCTGAGTCTTGACTTTGGCTCAGGTCTTGATCTCACAGTTTCTGAGACTGAGCCCTGCATGAGGCTCTGCACTGACAGCACAGGGCCCACCTGGCATTCTCTCTCTCCCTATCTGCCTCTCCCCTGCTTGTGCGCATGAGTTCCCTCTCTCAAAATAAATAAAAACTTCAAAAAAATTTTTGAAATAGTATTTTTATTCTGTGTGCCAGTTTAGATTAAGGCATTCCCTCATTTTCACTCCCATGAATACCTACAGATTAAAACGTACAAACTGGATTCTATATATGGCCAATAAACTGGCACTAGGACCTGACCTCTCTTTCACCTTACAAACTTCCTCTAGCCCAGAGGTTTTTAGCCCCTTTTTGTGCTATGGACTCTCTACCTTTCAGCATTTTGGTAAAGTTTACAGATGTCTACTGAATATTTTTCAATATAAAAATAAACACCTAGGATTACAAAGGGAACAACCTGTATTGCAACACAATTATTAAAAATGTTTTACTTTCTGATGTAATAATGTGTACCCATCAATACACTAAATATTATGACCTAGGGGCGCCTGGGTGGCTCAGTCGGTTAAGCGGCCGACTTCGGCTCAGGTCATGATCTCGCGGTCCGTGAGTTCGAGCCCCGCGTCGGGCTCTGTGCTGACAGCTCAGAGCCTGGAGCCTGTTTCAGATTCTGTGTCTCCCTCTCTCTCTCTGACCCTCCCCCGTTCATGCTCTGTCTCTCTCTGTCTCAAAAATAAATAAACGTTAAAAAAAAAAAAATATTACGACCTAGTGGCAAGTCTAATAACTTGTAATATTGAAGTAGGGATGAATAACAATATTTCAAGAAACCTGCTATAAATGTAAAGTGATAAAAACCTGTGCTTTCCACTGATGATCAAAGGTACAGCTTTTGCTAATAGTATTATGGTTTCCAGTCTACATTCATAATTAAAGGAATGACAGGTTAGGTGAAAGTAAAGATAAACCTTTTCTTCCATTGAGGTTCGTATGTACTCCCCGGATTCTAACTGTAGACCTTTTCAGGTTAAGAAACTTTGTTTTTGCCAGTATATTTCTTCTCACCTACAGGTCTGAGGTAAGTAAAGACCTAGGATTAGTTTTGACCTTAAATTTTTTACCTACTCTGCTTTGCATTCCTTATAGCATTTCGTATGAACCAATGTGGTTGGACTGGACAAATTCCAGGTTGCTTACCTGGTTTTGCTGTGGGCATGAACAGGAAAAATATCCCACCCTACAGTGCTTATTCCATCCTCAGTTCCATTATGAGCCAGACCATGTGGACCTGAATCCTCCCTCTATCATCTCTACTTAAGGGACTCGGTACAAGTCTCATATCTCTGTGTGCCTTGGTTTTCTTAACTGTAAGATGGAACAAGAATGAATACCTACCTTACAGAGCTGGTGCTTGTGATGGAGACTGAAGAAAATAATACATACATTATCTGGCACATGGTAAATGACAATTAAATGACAGGTGAGTTTAAAAAATTTTAGGAACCTCTTAATAAAGTGTTAACAAAACTTCTCTGTAGGAAATCAACCTTGGTGTCAGTTCACTTTTTTTTTTTCCTGGTTCTATTTTCCTAGAAACCTGATAAAAGTGAAATGTCACCTGTGTTACTAGGCTACAGAGCTTATGGTAAAAATGAACTTACTTGTGAACTGCATCTATACTGGAAGAACTGTGAATGATCTATAAGCACTTAGCGGGAAGCCAAATCTTAGGGCTTCTGTAAGTGACTTACAACTCTTTTGGTGTATTCCTTACCAGGACCCCTGGAAGCTACACCCATGGGCTGTTACAACAAACGGGCACACAGCTTCTAAGCCGGGGTGGTTTCCAAACTCATTTGCATTGTCTCATTTGTAGGCTGTCCCTTAGGAGCTCTGCAGTGAAGACTTTTGCTGCACAGATATGGCTGATGCTGCCCTACCAGCATGCTTTGTTTCCCATCCTGTAATCTTCACTGAAAGTGAAGTTAGTACCAGGCACAGGCTGTTTAATTTTGTGAGTTTGATTGTCTAAGTCAGGGATCCATAAACCATGGCCCATGGACCATACAGGCCACAAAGATATTTACTATCTTGCCCTTTAGAGAAGTTTGCAGACTCCTAGTGTAGGTAAGCCTAAAATGACTAAGAAAGGGGGTTCCATATACAACAGTGATTTAAAAAAAAAAATGAGGAAACTACAAGTATTAGCAATCTATAGCGTTAGTAAACTTGCCAAACTAAGAACGTCTTTAGTACCGACATACCTTGGACATGGAGTTTTTCTTGCTTTCTTGTACAACTTCACACTGCGATGCTGATCCAAATTGAGATTTAGGTGACAAATACCTTAACAAAAAAAAAAAAAAAAAAGCTTTACCAAAGTTTGAATGCTTTGACAGACAAGTGGATGTAACCAATATATCACATTAGCTATTTATGTGAAGGTGAAGGTTGTCTGTTTGCTGCTTGGCTGATTTATCAGAAAGAGTATAGTCCATCTCCCTGTCTCAGGTATTTTGGCCTAATTCCAGAGCAAAACTTAAAAGGCCGAATATTAATACTTTAGTGAAAAACAGAAAAGGAAGTAAAATCTAAACATTTCTTAATTCTCAACAGAAATTCAAAAGGTACATAGCATCAAAACAACTCAAGACTATATAGTCTTCCCAAAAGTAATGGAAATTAAATTTTAAATCAGGAGAAAGGATATGTTAGTTTCTTTTTAATGCCAGAAATTATGGCTGTTTACTACATTAAAAAGCAGTTTTTTAAATGTTTACTTCTCTTAGAGAGAGGCAGAATATGAGCAGGGGAGGGGCAGAGAGAGAGGGAAGACATAGAAACTGAAGCAGACTCCGAAGCTGAGATGTCAGCACAGAGCTTGACACGGGGCTCGAACTTGTGGACCATGAGATCATGACCTGAGCTGAAGCTGGACGTTTAACCGACTGAGCCACCCAGGTGCCCCTGTTTACTACATTTTGAATTGTTACTATCGAGAAAGTATCCATGATTAGATTCTTTACTATTCTGGCATAGAGATTTTGTTAGATACACATTTTATATAAACTATCTGCCTACAAAAATACATATCTATCAATTTATCAGTATAAGAGCATTTCTCTAAATTTCTAAGCACCTTTAATAGGCTGTTTGTCACTGAAAACATGAAGTTTCTAATATGATGAAAAATGCTGTAAAAGAAATGGGAATAAAAGGACAGGTTATGAGATGGTTAAGCATATTTTTAAAACTGGAAAAAATCCAAATACATACACAACTATGCTTAAAATCTCCTAAAATGCTGGCTGTCTTCAAGCAACGGTAACATCGGGTGATTTTCAAAGAGTAGCTAGCTATTGTTTTTAGAGTTAAAGAAAACAATGGAAAAACATCTGATTGCAAATAATATGTAAGTTCCATTGTGTCTAAAACACCATAAATAGTGTGTGAAACAATAAGATAAAATCTAGTCCAAGATCTCATATAAAGAACAAATAACATCCCTTATAAACTAGAATATATAAACCACGTATTTAGTTGAATCATTTCTAAACACTCTGCAAACTTATAAGTACAAGAACTACCTTTTCAACTGATAAGAGAAAACAGGAGCCCAGTTTAGTCTCATTTAAATTTTTTTTTCATAGCTGAAGAAACTCTTCTGCTAATGCTGGATATTAGTTACCAAGATAGAATTATTATAGCATAACAGTTTTTTTTTAAATCCACATGTAGAGAACAAAATGTGACCAGATACTTACTCAACATCATCAGGAAAGATTTATGAGCTTGTCTTGAGTATTCTTTTTTTTTTTTTTAATGTTTTTATTTTTGAGAAAGAGAGAGACAGAGCATGAGCAGGGGAGGGGCAGAGCAAGAGGGAGACACAGAATCTGAAGCAGGCTCCAGGCTCTGAGCTGTCAGCACAGAGCCCGACGCGGGGCTCGAACTCACAGACGGTGAGATCATGACCTGAGCTGAAGTCAGATGCTCAACCGACTGAGCCACCCAGGCGCCCCAGTGAGTATTCTTTATAATAACCAGGTAATGTATGAATATGTGCTCATTGTAAAAAAGTAAACAGAGGGGCACCTGGGCGGCTCAGTCAGTTGAACACCCGACTCAGCTCAGGTCATGATCTCACAGTTCATGAGTTCAAGCCCCACATCGGGCTCGCTGCTCTTAGTGCAGAGCCTGCTTCAGATCCTCTGTATCCGCCCTGCTGCTCCTCCACTGTCTCTCTCTCAAAAATAAAAAATAAACATTAAAAAAAAAAAAGTAAATAGAAATGTTAGACATATACCCTTTTCCATTCCTCTTTGTTTCCTCCCATGTAACCAATTTTTTTAAAAAGCATGATTTCGATACAGTGCTTTTTTAAAACAATCACATCCTTCTGATTTCCTTTTTTCACTTATGTCTTAAAGATCTAAGAGAGTGTATGTGCGTGTGCCTATTTCATAAAAAACAAATAGTTTACAAGAGAACAGTTACAAATATATGAAAGAATCCTAAGAATCACAACACACTGTGGTTCAGGGAGAGAAATACTGAGGGAAAGGGCAACAGTGAAGATTTTGGAAATATTCTGTAGCTAAACCTGGAAAGTAGTTTATCCATATGTAAAAATTCACCAAAAGTACACTTAAGATTAGTGCACTTTAATATATGTATGTTACAATTTTTAAAGTCTTAAACCACATTTTTTTTATTTTATTATTTTTTTTAATATATGAAATTTGTCAAATTGGTTTCCATACAACACCCAGTGCTCATCCCAAAAGATGCCCTCTTCAATACCCATCACCTACCCACCTCTCCCTCCCACCCCCCATCAACCCTCAGTTTGTTCTCAGTTTTAAGAGTCTCTTATGCTTTGGCTGTCTCCCACTCTAATCTTTTTTTTTTTTTTTTTCCCTCCCCTCCCCCATGGGTTTCTGTTAAGTTTCTCAGGATCCACATAAGAGTGAAAACATATGGTATGTGTCTTTCTCTGTATGGCTTATTTCACTTAACATCACACTCTCCAGTTCTATCCACGTTGCTACAAAGGGCCATACTTCATTCTTTCTCATTGCCACGTAGTACTCCATTGTGTATATAAACCACAATTTCTTTATCCATTCATCAGTTGATGGACATTTAGGCTCTTTCCACAATTTGGCTATTGTTGAGAGTGCTGCTATAAACATTGGGGTACAAGTGCCCCTATGCATCAGTACTCCTGTATCCCTTGGGTAAATTCCTAGCAGTGCTACTGCTGGGTCATAGGGTAGGTCTATTTTTAATTTTTTGAGGAACCTCCACACTGTTTTCCAGAGTGGCTGCACCAGTTTGCATTCCCACCAACAGTGCAAGAAGGTTCCCGTTTCTCCACATCCTCTCCAGCATCTATAGTCTCCTGATGTGTTCATTTTGGCCACTCTGACTGGCGTGAGGTGATATCTGAGTGTGGTTTTGATTTGTAGTTCCCTGAGGAGGAGCGACGTTGAGCATCTTTTCATGTGTCTGTTGGCCATCTGGATTTCTTCTTTAGAGAAGTGTCTTCATGTTTTCTGCCCATTTCTTCACTGGATTATTTGTTTTTCGGGTGTGGAGTTTGGTGAGCTCTTTATAGACTTTGGATACCAGCCCTCTGTCTGGTATGTCATTTGCAAATATCTTTTCCCATTCCGTTGGTTGCCTTTTAGTTTTGTTGATTGTTTCCTTTGCAGTGCAGAAGCTTTTTATCTTCATGAGGTCCCAATAGTTCATTTTTGCTTTTAATTCCCTTGCCTTTGGGGATGTGTAAAGTAAGAAATTGCTACGGCTGAGGTCAGAGAGGTCTTTTCCTGCTTTCTCCTCTAGGGTTTTGATGGTTTTCTGTCTCACATTCAGGTCCTTTATCCATTTTGAGTTTATTTTTGTGAATGGTGTAAGAAAAGTGGTCTAGTTTCATTCTTCTGCATGTTGCTGTCCAGTTCTCCCAGCACCATTTGTTAAAGAGACTGTCTTTTTTCCATTGGATGTTCTTTCCTGCTTTGTCAAAGATGAGTTGGCCATACGTTTGTGGGTCTAGTTCTGGGGTTTCTATTCTATTCCATTGGTCTATGTGTCTGTTTTTGTGCCAATACCATGCTGTCTTGATGATTACAGCTTTGTAGTAGAGGCTAAAGTCTGGGATTGTGATGCCTCCTGCTTTGGTCTTCTTCTTCAAAATTACTTTGGCCACTTGGGGCCTTTTGTGGTTGGTTCCATATGAATTTTAGGATTGCTTGTTCTAGCTTCGAGAAGAATGCTGGTGCAATTTTGATTGGGATTGCATTGAATGTGTAGATAGCTTTGGGTAGTATTGACATTTTAACAATATTTATTCTTCCAATCCATGAGCAGGGAATGTCTTTCCATTTCTTTATATCTTCTTCAATTACCTGCATAAGCTTTCTATAGTTTTCAGCATACAGATCTTTTACATCTTTGGTTAGATTTATTCCTAGGTATTTTATGCTTCTTGGTGCAATTGTGAATGGGATCAGTTTCTTTGTCTTTCTGTTGCTTCATTATTAGTGTATAAGAATGCAACTGATTTCTGTACATTGATTTTGTATCCTGCAACTTTGCTGAATTCATGTATCAGTTCTAGCAGACTTTTGGTGGAGTCTATCAGATTTTCCATGTATAATATCATGTCATCTGCAAAAAGTGAAAGCTTGACTTCATCTTTGCCAATTTTGATGCCTTTGATTTCCTTCTGTTGTCGGATTGCTGATGCTAGCACTTCCAACACTATGTTAAACAACAGCGGTGAGAGCGGACATCCCTGTTGTGTTCCTTATCTCAGGGTCTTAAACCACATTTAAATAAACAAAGAAATAAATAAAATCCTTTATGTAGCCTCCTCTTTGTCCTCCACCTCAGAGTGTTTCTTATCTCTTGCTTTTAAAAATAGTTTTACCACACATTTGTATCCTTAACATGTATTGCTTAGCGCTGCGTGATTTTGAATGGAATCGTACTACATGCATTCTACAGTTTTTTTCTTCACCCATTTTCCTGACTCATGCCTGTTGTCCTCAGCTAGATTCATTTTGACTGTTGGACAGTATTCAGTTCTACTTTTGGACATCTGGGTGCTTTTGCTTTTTGCTGTTACAAATAGTACTGCTGGGAACGTTTTTGTACATGTCTTCTAGGGTTTCTTTTTTTTTTTAACATTTTTTTTAAAGTTCATTTATTTTGAGAGAGAGAGAGAGGGAGGGAGAGAATGAGTGGGGGGAGGGGCAGAGACAGAGGGGAGGGGATCTGAAGCAGGCTCTATGCTGACAGCACAGAGCCCGATGCAGGGCCCAAAGTCATTAATTATGAGATCGTGACCTGAGCAGCAAGTTGGACACTTAACTAACTGAGCCACCCATGTGCCCCTCTTCTGGGGTTCTTCAGTGTTTGTATCCCAGAGTCCTAGAGTATCAACCTTTTACATTCACACTAAACACATAAGTGTTTCTTATCATCTACAACATTTTATATTACCGGAAACCTTAATTTTTCCAATAGGATGAGTATGAAATGCTACCTCACTGTGACTTTGTGTTTCCTTCTTTTCAAATATATATTAACTTTCAGGGTTTCATTTTCTGTAAAGTCAAAATTTTTTGCCTCTTTTTCTACTGATCTTTTCTTCCTCATAGGTGGGTATTTTTTTAACAGCACACATTTTTTTTTTTTTCAGTTAAATACCTTAAAATATCTTCTTAAAAGACAGAAGATTATCATTTTATTCTCTAAAGGTATTTTGATAAAGGCATTCTTAATCTTATAATCTAATCATGTTTTGCTCTCTACAATATCCTTCCCCAAAGATAATCTCCTTCATTATCTTCTTAAAGTTTTATTGGTTGTCTTTTTAATGGACCTTTAATCCACCTTAATTTTTAAAAAAATTTTTTAACATTTATTTATTTTTGAGAGACAGAGAGAGACAGAGCATGAGCAGGGTAGGGGCAGAGAGAGAGGAGACAGAATCTGAAGCAGGCTGTAGGCTCTGAGCAAGCTGTCAGCACAGAGCCTGATGCAGGGCTCAAACCCACAAACTGTGAGATCATGACCTGAGCCGAAGTCAGATGCTCAACTGACTGAGCCACCCAGGCGCCCTAATCCACCTTAAGTTTTATATATGGTATGAGTAGAGGTCCAAGCTCATTTTTTCCTCATATAATCAACTGTCACTGTGGCACTTATGGACAAGTTCATCCTTTTCCCACTGATTAAAATGACTACTACTGTATTACCCAAAGTACCCCAAAACTTAGTGGCTTAAAACAACAAACATTATCTCACAGTTTCTGAGGGTCAGGAATCCAAGAGCAGCTCAGCTAGGTGGTTCGAGCTCAGGATCTCTCATTAGGGTCTAGGGAAGATGTTAGTCATCTGAAGTCTTGACTGGGCTTAGAGGATCACCTTCCACGAAGGCTCACTTATGTAAAAGGCTATTCTGGAAGTCCCATGTCGTTATTGGCTGCTGGCAGAAGGCCTTAGTTCCTTACCATGTGGGCCTCTCCACAGGGCTGCTCACAACAGAGCAGCTAAACTTCCCAGAGCAGGTAACCCAAAAAAGAGAAAAGTCACAGTGCCTCTCAGGACTTAATCTCCCAAGTACACAACATCCCTTTGGGTAATTCTATTTGTATACTTAAGTCCAGCCTACATTCAAGGGGAAGGGAATTGGGCTCTGTCTTTTTAAGGGATGAATATCAAAGAATTTGTGGACATATTTTAAAAATACCAAAGCCATCATGAAGGCACCATAAACTTATTTCTAAGCGATTACACTGCCTTAATCATTTTATCTATCTTTGTGCAAAAATATCACATATATTTACTTATAAATTAAAAGCACCCAACTCTCCACCACACATTTTATTTCTCTTTGGTGGTATCTGAAAGTTCTTTCTCTTCCATATAAATTTTTTTTTTAATGTTTTTATTTATTTTTGAGACAGAGAGAGACACAGCATGAGCCAGGGAGGGGCAGAGAGAGAGGGAGACACAGAATCCGAAGCAGGCTCCAGGCTCTGAGCTGTCAGCACAGAGCCTGATGTGGGGCTCAAACTCACAGACTGTGAGATCATGACCTGAGCCGAAGTCGGATGCTTAACCGACTGAGCCACCCAGGCGCCCCACTTCCATACAAATTTTTAGAGTCAGATGGTTAACCAACTGAGCCACCCAGGCGCCCCAAACTCTTATTAATTTAAAAAATGTATCTCTGAACTCTTGGATTTTTCAATGTATTTTCTACATTCCACCTCTAATAACAATGGCTTCTTCTTCTTCTTTTTTTAAATCCACAATGGTAATTTACTTATTTTTTAAATGTTTGTTTATTTTTTGAGAGAGAGAGAGCAAGCATGAGTGGGGATGGGACAGAGGATCCAAAGCAGGCTCTGTGCAAGCAACAGAGAGCCGGCCGTGGGGCTTGAACTCACAAACCGTGAGATCATGACCTGAGCCGAAGTCGGACGCTCAACCGACTGAGCTACCCAAACTCTCCTAATTAACAATGGCTTCTTTTTCAAGCTCTTATCTTTTGTTTCATTTTATCATCTCACTGTGCAGACTGAAATCTCTAACACACACTGAACAGAAGTGGTAAACAGCAGGCCACCCTTGTGTTTTCCCAGTCTTAACAGGATATGATTTCAATTTTCTACCATGAAGTATGATATCTGATATAAATTTTCTAGTAGATATCCTGTAACAGGTTAAGTTTCTTCCTATTCCTACTTAAGAATTATCATTCCCTTTCTCTCTAAAAAATAAACATTAAAAAAATGATCATTCCCATGCTTTTCATATTTAAAGTTAATAGCTTAACATTAATTCATTTTCTTTTTCTTGGTATTAAATATGTTTAATATCTTTAATAATTCTATTACTTCTAAATCTTCCACAAAAGGGCATTGTAGTTCTTCAGTTTATTGCAAATGTACCTTAAAAAAAAAAGCCAACCTTAATGTTGAAGCTGTAATACAAATTTTTAATTACTGGCACTATACTACAAAGCATAGTAAAGAACATCTTATTTAAATAAAACAAGGATAATATTTCACTGGGGAATATATCCAACACATTTTTTCTCTATATATCTACATCCAATAGTGGTATTTTATAGGCTAATTTAAAAACAAATGCAAATTTTAAAAAGATAAATGAGAGCCATGTTTTTCTCAGGAATACTATTACACACATACCACATAGGTTGTTTTTACAGCAAATACTAGTTTGCCAAACTTCAATGGCAAAACTCTTAAGTCATGAGTTTGGTAGTGTCCACCTAGTTGTTTCTTACTGCCCTGGAGACTCTGTTGGTGGGTAATGTTAAGAAATCATCTTGTTGCTACAATTTCCCTTCTTACAGGTGACTCCACTGTGATAGAATATTCATCTCCTTAAGATGCAAGGCCTAGCAAAAAAGCCTCCCACAATCCACTGGATGTCACAATGTTCTGTTTGAAAAATTCTGTTGCTTCCAGGTGCTGCCGTATTTGCTCATTTCTTGATCTTTTCACTTTGTTTACATCTTTTTCAACTCTCTTCCAGTCAATCTGCACATAGCCACTGTGACCGGCAATCTGAAGAAGAAGGCTACCACGTATTACAGCTGCTGCAAGCTTTCCAACTTTCTGGAACAAAAGTCTTGCACACCTTGGGAATGGGGGTTCTGGGTCGCCATGGTACTGCCAGCGGCCAGCTACGAAGGTGGTCCCTGCCCATCCCCATTAATTCATGTTCTAATGTTAGGCCAGCAATGTATTCCTGGAGTTATCATTTTGAGTATATTTTCAGCCTTTCTTATTTTCTGATATGGCATTTAAAGTTTTCTAAATATTACTTTAGCCACCTCCCAAAAGTTTTGATGTATATAATACTTTCAGTCCTATTATTTCCACCAAGATTTATTCTTTTTTTCTAAGTAGGCTTCATACCTTGTGCAGAGCCTAGCACAGGGCTTGAACTCACAACCCTGAGATCAAGACTTGGATGCTTAACCAACCAAGCCACCCAGGCACCTCCCATCAAAATTTATTCTTTAACTAAAACGAGTTACTTAGCAGTTTTTCTTAATTTTCACACTTGTGTAGCCTTTTTGCTAATCATTTGACATCTGAGATGAAATCCGTATAACATAAAATTAACCATTTATTTCCTTTAAAAAAATGTTTTTTAGTGTTCATTTATTTTTGGTGAGAGAGAGGGAGAGAGGGAGGGATCAGGAGAGGGGCAGAGAGAGGAGACACAGAATCTGAAGCAGGCTCCAGGCTCCAAACTGTTAGCACAGAGCCCGATGTGGGGCTCTAACCCACAAACTGCGAGATCATGACCTGAGTCAAAGTCAGACACTTAACCAACTGAGCCACCCAGGTGCCCCTAAAATCAATCATTTTGAAGTATACAATTCAGTGGCGTTTTAGTATGTTCACAAAGTTGTACAACCATCACCTCTATTTAGTTCCAAAACATTTTCATCATCCCCAAAGGAAATCATATATATGTTAAGCAGTAACTCCCCATTCCCAGCTTTCCCCAGGCCCTGGCAACTTTTAACCTGCGGTCTCTACAGATTTACCTACTTTAGCTATTTCATATAAATAAAGTCATATAACAGGCAGCCCTTTTTGTCTGGCTTCTTTCATGTAGCATGTTTCTGAGGTTTATTCATGTCACAGCATGTATCAGTAGGTCACTCCTTTTTAGGGCTGAATAATATTCCACTGCATGGATTATACCACATTTTGTTTATCCATTCATCCCTCAGTGGACATTTGTGTTGTTTCCATCCTTTGGCTGTTTGAAGTACTGACTCAAACATTTGTGTATAAGTATTTGTTTGAATTCCTGTTTTCAATTCTTTTGAGTACATGGGTAGGAGTGGAACCGCTGGGTCATATGGTAATTCTGTTTAATTTTCTGAGCAACTGCCAAATCGCACCATTTTATATTCCCACCAATAATGTGCAAGATTCCAATTTCTCTAATCCTTGCCAACACTTACTATTTTCATTTTTTTGGTTTACAGACATCCTAGTGAATGTGAGATGGTATTTCACTGTGGTTTGATTTGCATGACTTACGATCTTGGGCATCTTTTCATATGCTTATTGGCCATATGCACATCACTGGAGTAATGTCCATTCATGTCCTTTGCTCATTTTGAAACGGGAATGTTTGTCTTTTGTTAAGTTATATTAAGAATTCTTTACATATTCTAGGGGTGCCTGTGTGGCTCAGTGGGTTAAGCGTCTGACTTCGGCTCGGTTTATGATCCCACAGTTCGTGAGTTCGAGCCCTATGTCGGGCTCTGTGCTGACAGTTCAGAGCCTGGAGCCTGCTTCAGATTCTATGTCTCCCTCTCTCTCTGCCCCTCCCCTGCTCACTCTCTGTCTGTCTGTCTCTCTGTCTCAAAAATAAATAAATACTAAAAACAAACAAAGAATTGCATGCTCTACTAACTGAGCCAGCCAGGTGCCCCTATTTTTAAAGTCTAGATTGCGGTTCTTTAACTCTTCCAATTGTTAATTACTATGGGAAAGCTTATATCCTCATAAAATCATCAACTCTACCTGCTGCTGGAGGGGCACTGTGAGGAGACTAAATCACTCTACTACTGACTACCTGACTCATGCTTTTTGTATAATAGGGAAGAAATATAATGCATAGACTGGGGAAAAGAGGGCAGGGGAATGACCTAGATGCCAAGTTACAACCTCCTTCAGTAAGGATGACCTTATGTAAGACTAGCTTTTTCTTATCTGAATCTAGACCAGGAGAAAAGGGAATCCAACTGGTTAATTTTGAGAAAATGGGAACATGAAAATCCTGAAGAATCAAGATAAAAAAGACTTCGTACCTCTCTTCGTGCTAGCCAGGTGTCTAAGCTATGTGAGTAGCAGCCTTATTTTCACTTTACATCAATCTCAGACCATCTCAGACCATCTGGAGAGTTTTCACAGATTTCATGGACTGAATTTTATTTATCAGTGGACTATATGAACAAAAACACCAGCATACAGTAAGTGATCAATAAGTAGTTGATAAATAGTCATGTTCACTTACTTCTGAATATCTCCAGTGTTTGTTTGTTTGTTCTTACTTTTCTTTTGAGACTTGGTTGTGACTGTATCAGATTTTCTGGAATTCAAGGGAGAAGCCAAGACATTTCCGTCACAGAAATTGTTCTTCAACAAGAGAAAAAGCATAACAGACATTATTTTTAAAATTATAATAAAATAAGCTATTATTTTGACTACTTCAGACTCCACAACAAAATTTTTCAGGAATTATGCACACATTTAAATTCTACATATCCTTCGAATAATAGTGACCATGCAAAAATTAGTATAAATAAGATTCAATCCATCCAAATTGGTCTACATTAATTGCATTTTTACTCTACATTAAAAGCACAAAGGGCATGATATTACTAATATCCATTTTTCTAATGAATGGCTTCATATAATTATAGCTACCTTAATCTATAGGGGAAAATTGTGGCTATGCCTGGAATATAAGCTAATTTTATGTAAAGATAATTTCATTGGGGATTTAAGAACATACCAATATCATAAATATTTACTTGCTGTTACCAGTCTCATAATATTCTTACTACACTACTGGAAAAATTAATATAATTGGTGGTGGTAGACATTTGGTTTTGGACCACAAACTTTTCCAAGTAAACCCAAGAATTTTTAAATTTTTTTTAATGTTATTTTTGAGACAGAGAGACAGGGCGTGAGCAGGGAAAGGATACAGAGGGAGACACAGAATCTGAAGCAGGTTCCAGGCTCTGAGCTATCAGCACAGAGCCTGATGTGGGGCTTGAACCCCCAAACCATGAGATCATGACCTGAGCCAAAGTCAGATTCTTTTTTTTTTTTTTTTTACATTTTATTTATTTTTTTGATAGACAGAGAGAGAGAGAGAGAGTGCACAAGTAGGGGAGGGGCAGAGAGAGACAGAGACACAGAATCTGAAGCAGGCTCTGAGCTGTCAGCACAGAGCCCGACGCGGGGCTCAAACTCACGAACTGTGACATCATGACCTGAGCCGAAGTCAGACGCTTAACAGAATAAGCCACCCAGGTGCCCCCAAAGTCAGATTCTTAACTGACAGAGCCACTCAGGCACCCCAAGAATTCTTCTAAAATATCAACAGTTCTACTCTTACAATCCCTGTTAAAAACAAGAGGGATCAGAACAAGATTCTTAAAAGACAGGTAAAGATAACCCCAGATTCTCCTCTTCGATGTATTTTCTTACTGATCTCATTTGTTATTCTCCTGGTCAATGTCTTTTATTTAATTTCCTAATTATGTACGTTTTTAAAACTATTCTACTATAATTTTAAAAGAAAAAATATATTAAAAAGAGTATATAATCTAAAACTTGGATACACTAATAATAGGGCACCTGGGTGGCTCAGTCCAGTAAGTATCTGACTTCGGCTGAGTTTGAGCCCCACATCAGGCTTTCTGCTGTCCCAGCAGAGCCTGCTTCAGATCCTCTGTCCCCCACCCTCTGCCCCTCCTCCACTCACGCTCTCTCTCTCAAAAATTAATAAACATTTTAAAAAATAAAATAAAATAAAACTTGGGTACACTATTATGAACAGTGGTCCTCTCAAAAAAAAAAAAA
The DNA here is from genome assembly GCF_018350215.1 of Panthera leo. Classification (NCBI taxonomy): domain Eukaryota; kingdom Metazoa; phylum Chordata; class Mammalia; order Carnivora; family Felidae; genus Panthera; species Panthera leo. The sequence continues at coordinate 71,776,750 of NC_056687.1, forward strand.
TCGCAGTTCTGGATATACTTCTTATTGGTAATTATATTTTAGGATATTTGTTGTTTGAAAGCAGAGGAATTGTTTTTAGAGGCTCTCAAACCCAAAGGCACATCCGACTTCCGTAGATGCCTCTGGGAATGGTACTCCCTAAATCCTATCCCCAGAAATTCTGATTCAGTAGATTTAGAAACGGTATGGGAATTTGTATTTTAAAAGAACCCCAAATGAATTCTGCCACGTTCTTTCAAATCACTAGATCTCACTGTACCCTCAGGTCTTACAAGTATGGCTTTATCATCTTTTCTTCTATTCATTTTTCCTAAGGCAATAATTTAACTACAGCAAGGTAATAAAATTCATGTCTACTGTAGTATTTAAAGCTTTAATGTGCTTCACTCCCAAAAAGTGATTTACATCCATAGAGTGGAATATTATGCCACTCTTAAAAAAAAAATTACATAAGACTGTGTAGTTACACTGGGGTGCCTCGGTGCCCAGTGTCAGTTGGTTAAGTGTCTGACTTCAGGTCATGATCTCACAGTTCATGAGTTTGAGCCCCACATCGGGCTCTGTGCTGACAGCTCAGAGCCTGGAGCCTACTTCAGATTCTGTTTCCCTCTCTCTTTGCCCCTCCCTCACTTGCACTCTGTGTGTCTCTTTCTCAAAAATAAACATTAAAAAAATTAAAAATAAAAAGACTGTGTAGTTACATAAAATCTCTAAGACATATCAAGTGAAAAAAGACAAAAAGAACAGTGTGCTTGATACATCCTTTTTAGGTGAATAAGAAAGAATAATAAACTGTTAATAGTGCTAACCTCTGGGGAAAGAGACTGATGGAACAGGAATGGGAATATAGATGTGGAAGGGGAGAGAGGAAGCTTTCCTATATATTCTGAATTTACTAACATACCAGGAAGAATACTTCAATCAGAGCAAATATATAACAACATGCAAAAAAACAAAAACAAAAACGTGTTTTGCTTTTAAGTAGAGCAAATGTCAGAAAAACTTCCTCAGATCTTTGAAAACCATGCAAAGCAAGAGGAACGTACTTCCAAGTACTCTCCTAAAACTTACAATATTAATGCTTAGCTTTCTTGCTAGTTCTTCATCATTTTTCAGTTGTTCTTCCATCTCTCTTCGCCTCTTTTCTGCCTGTTGTTTTTCCTCCTCTTCTTCCTCTGCCAATAATCTCTGTATGTATGCTTCGCTGGCTTTGTTTTCTTCTTCCTCACTGGCTCGTCGCTCTGCTTCCACCTTAAAAAAATAATAAAGAACACTTCTCTGAACTTTTGATTATACTTGCAATATTTCTCTTTTCTTAAAAGCAATTCTTTTTCTTTTCTTTTCGAGAGAGAGAGAGTATGAGCTGGGGAGAGGGGCAGAGAGAGGGAGAGAATCTTGAGCAAGCTCCAGTCTCAGAGCACGGCAAAAGACAAGAACAGACATTTCACCCCCCAAAAATTATAAAAATGTCCCTTAATTATATGAAAAGATAATCTTTCTCATAATAAGAGAAATAACAATTAAATCTACACTGAGATAGGACTTCCAGCTTCCAGTAATGATAGAGCAAAACACTGGTAGAAGATATCTTCCAACAAAAACCGACTTTAAAACCTGGACATTATACTGGGGCACCTGGGTGGCTCAGCTGGTTAAGTGTCAGCTTCAGCTCAGGTCATGATCTCACAGTTGGTGGGCTCAAGCCCTGGGTTGGGCTCTGTGCTGAAAGCTCAGAGCCTGGAGCCTGCTTTGGATTCTGTGTCTCCCCTCTCTCTCTGGCCCTTCCCCTCTTGTGCTTTGTCTCCCTTCCTCTCTCAAAAATAAATAAACATTAAAAACAAAAAACAAAAAACCTGGGCATGATAAGCAATTACCGAAGGAACTGGAGAGTGAACATAATCAGACAAACTGCTCCTCCTGCCTTTAAGCCTAGAGCTAACATAATCTGACACTGGTGGAAACTGACCCCACACTTAGAGTCACTTGATATTCTAAAAGGTTCAGAGAGAATTTACTGGGGAAAAGATGCTCACTATAATACATGGGGGTAGAATATACAATATCTGTATGAGTAAAAAATGAATCTCAACTCTACCTCATGTCATACTCAAAAACTAATTGAATTGATTATATATCAAAACATAAGAACTAAAATTCCAGAAATTTTTGTGACCTTGGGTTAAGCAAAGTTATCGAGCTATATACCTAAAATAAGTAAATTTTCCTATACTGAAATTTACCATAGATAAATTCTACCTCAACAAAGCTTTTTTTTTAAAGAAACACTATGCCAATACCATTCTCATACATCAGATTAGCAAAAATTCAAAAGCCTGAAGTACTGTATTTTTTTTTTCAAAATTTTTAACGTTTATTTATTTTTGAGAGAGAGAGAGCCCACACGAGAGCAGGGGAGGGGCAGAAAGAGAGGGAGACACAGAATCTGAAGCAGGCTACAGGCTCTGAGCTCTCAGCACAGAGCCCAATGCAGGTCTCAAACTCATGAACTGTGAGATCATGACCTGAGCCAAAGAAAGCCTGATAGTAGTCTGTTGACAAGTGTGTTTCTAAACAGGTGCTCTCCTTGGGAATACAAAATGTACCCCAATCAAAGAGAATTTGACAGTTCTAACAAATCTATATATCATTTACCTTTTAACCTGGCAATCTCATATCTAGAAATCTGCCCTGAAGATATACTTCTAATAATATTAAAATATACATGCACAGTATTGCAGTACTATATGTAATTAGAAAATATATAGTATGCAATATGTAATAAATGAGCAGTTATATATATGTTCACTCTTATAAAAGATACCAAAGGAAGGATAAACTACCCAGTGATAAAATTAGTTATCTACAAGGTGGGTGGACACAGGGTGGATAAGATACAGGAGGGAGTTATTCTGAGAGTAACTTTTATGTAATTTTTATGTTTGGGTGCATGTTAATATTCTACACATTCAGGGGCACCTGGGTGGCTCAGTCAGTTAAGCATCTGACTTCGGTTCAGGTCAGGATCTTGCAGTTCATGGGTTCAAGCCCCGTGTCAGGCTCTGTGCTGACAGCTCAGAGCCTGGAGCCTGCTTCAGATTCTGTGTCTCTCTCTTTCTCTGCCCCCTCCTGCTCATGCGCACGTGCTCTCTCTCTCACAAAAATAAATATTAAAAAAACATTTTTTTTTTAAGGAAGGGAAAATGAAAAAAAAATCACTATCACATAAGAGTACCAATTATATATAAATAAATTAAAGCTACTTTCTACATTTTGAACATGTAAAAAATAAAGCTTTTAAAGTACACTAAAATTAATTTTATTACAATATATATTATTTACATAGGCACATAAAACTGTATGTAAAACCTAAACTTGAAAACACAGCAGAGAATTTTTCCAAAAAAGAATAACCATTTAGGGCACCTGGGTGGCTCAGTTGGTTAAATGCCCGACCCTTGGTTTGGGCTCAGGTCATGATCTCATGGTTTGTAAGATCGAGCCACATGTTGGGCTCCACGCTGACAGCCTAGAGCCTGCGTGGGATATTCTCTCTCTCTGCTCCTCCCTCTCTCTCAAAGTAAATAAATAAACTTAAAAACAAAAAAAGTAACTATTTAGCACCTACCTTGCTTATCTCCTCTTCATATTCTCTTCTCAATTCCCCAGGTTTACTTAATAAGCGAACTGGCTGATAGTCATCAACTGTTAGAGATCAAGGAAGAAAACAATATTATAGGCAACAAAGAATTTTATGGCTAGCTTTGGTCTTTCACTGAACCTATATTAACCTGAACATGTGATATTAAATGTACAATTATTAACAGTTATAGCAGTATCTTCTCTACAGAATTCCATTTTAAAAGAAAAGTCCATAGATTTTCTGGTTCAAAATGGCACATAAGTACATATACTTAACTCCTGTTCTAGAATCTGTTAAAATAACAGTGAAAGCAGTTTTAAAAAGTAATCCTACAACATCAAAGAGATTAGGGGAAGGGTCCATGAGTAAAAAAGAAACTTTAATAAATTTCTACAAAATGAGAGGCCGATATAAAAGAGGTGACTTATATAGCAGAATGAAGAAAAATGCAACCCTTGGAAGTGCGAGACCTGCCCCATATACCTGAAAGGCAGCTCAGGCAGGCTCAAAACCACAACGCATAATAGAGACCAGAATGAATGAGTGTAGGACAGGAAATTCAAAGTTCATAATCTGTTAAATCAGAATACTTGGTTGGTAGGCATTTCTTCCTAGATATTAAGTGTACATATCACAAACAAAAGTTATTTTTTAAAGAAACTAAATTGTCTGGACAGAGCCAGTGCAGCTAATATGAGAGGTGATGACCCAGAGCAAAGCCCTCTAAAATTTGGCACTCAGGGACAGCAAAGCATAATGGCCAGGTTTAACCTCAAACATTATCTGCCAGTCACCAATGCCAATGTATGCACAAGGAGTTTTATTCTAGGGCCTCATTTTTAAATATGAAAGCAAAACCAAGAATCATCAGACATTTCAAACAAATCTACAAGACTACAGAAACACTAAGATGCAAAGAAGGAAAAAATAATCCTGAGTTGAATCCAGAAAAAGAGAACACAACTGCTTATTTACAGGGGCAGCTGTTACTCAACTCCAGCTGACTACTGCCACCAGGAAACTTAGGTCTGTCTTTGTTATATTTTCTGATTTTTTCAAGACAATCCAGAAATCTATATGTTAGTGTAAAATCTCTAAATTTTAAATGTTGGCACTGAATGGGTAACAGAAAGCATGTCTGTAGCCTTTACATGGCTTGCAGGCCAGTTGTTTGCAAATTCTGCAACAGAGGAACTAAAAACAGTAATGCAACTCCATTACCAGTAGCAAAGAAGTATACTAAATTCTTATTTTAGCTGCTGACGAGGATTCATCTGAGACAATACAGTGGGAAGTACAGGAGAGAGAAGTGTAAGGCTCCTGAAAAATTGGTAGGGGTTATAAACAAAGCGCAAGAAGCCAGGAGGGACAGCACTTTAATTATAGCATTTCTAATAAAGGAGGACACGGTATGTGTAGAGAGGTAGTGTAATATCAGATGTGACAGCTTAGGTGGTGGGCACACTTTTTCTGTAAAGGGCAAGATAATAAATATTTTATGCTTTGTGGGCAATGCAGCCTTTGTTGCAGTAATTCAACTCTTGCCACTGTAAGCGCAAAAGGAATCATTGACATAGATGAGTACAGTGCCTCTGTTCTAAAAACACTTCATTTACAAAAAGAGATGTGGGCCAAATTTGGCCTGTGGATGACAAAAGTTCTCAGAAATTGTGTGTGTGTGTGTGCTCGCGCACATAAGCGCACATGTGCGGTGGTGTGGTGAACATTAAACAATTGTAGGCAACTGGAAAAGGAAAACTGTTTCCTTTTATCATTAAAGGAGTTCACTTAATAAAGAATAAAAATAGCCAGAATATTATGAAAATTAAAAGACAACCCATAGAATGGAGAAAAATATTTGCAAATCATAGATCTGATAAGGCATTAATATCGAGAATATACAAAGAACTCCAACGACTGAACAACACAAAACAAGCTCAGTTAAAAACATGGGCAAAGGACTTCAACAGATTTTTTTTTTTCCAAAAAATATGCAAATGGCCAACAAGCACATTAAAAGATGCTCAATATCACTAGTCATTAAGGAAATTTAAATCAAAACCACAAAGAGATACCACTTCATACCCAGTAGGGTGGCTATTATAAAACAAAATAGTAAGTGTTGACAAGCAGATGGGGAAACTGAAATCCTGGTGCACTGCTGGTGGAAATGTAAAATGGTACAGCCCCTATGGAAAACAATATGGTGGTTGCTCAAAAGAATTAAACAGAATTACCATAGGACCCAGGAATTCCTTTCTGCGTACACAGTCAAAAGAGTTGAAAGCAGGAACTCAGATACCTGTACACCAATGTTCACGGCAGCATTATTCACAACAGCCAAAAGTGGAAGTAATCCAAGCATTTATCAACAGATAAATGGATAAATAAAATGTGGTAAATACATACAGTGGAATATGATTGTCATAAAATGGAAGCCAATTCTGATACATGCTATAACAAGGATGAACCATGAAGATACTATGCTAAGTGAAATAAGTCAGACACAATAGGACAAACACCCACTATAATGTTACTTACACAAGATACCTGGAGTACTCAAATCTGACATAAGTAGAATGGTGGATGCCAGGGGTTAGAGGAAGGGGGAATTGGGGAATTATTGTTTAATGGGTACAGTTTCAATTGGAGAAGATGAAAAAGTTCTAGAGATGGATGGTGGTGATGGGTGCACACCAATGTGACTGTACTCAATGCTGCTGAACTGTACGCTTAAAAATAATTAAAACGGTAAATTTTCTGTTATCTGTATTTTACCACAAAAAAAAAAAAACCCCAATAACAAGAAGAAGCAAAACTTCTGTTAAAAAGAAAACCACGGAATGATGGCTTGTTTCCTTCCACTTAGAGAGTTGCATGCTCTTTGTGGTCATTTTGTAGAATAAAGACCATCTTGGATAATCACCCATTGTTAATCTTGTGTGGCAACACTGGATTTTTACTTAAAGATTTAAAATGGCTTTTCAGGGAGCACCTGGACGGCTCAGTCGGTAGAGTGTGCAACTCGACTTTGGCTCAGGTCATAATCCCAGGGTGGTGGGATCAAGACCCATGTGGGGCTCTGCGCTGAGTGTGGAGCCTGCTTGAGATTCTCTTTCTCTCTCCCTCTTGCCCCTCTTCCCTGCTTGTGTGCTCTCTCTCTCCTCTAAAATAAAATAATAAATAAATAATAAATAAATAAATAATAGTAAAATGGCTTTAGAATAAACACAGAATAAATAAAAAAAGAAAAGAAAAAAGAAAAACACAGAGGAGCCATAATGGGGCCACTAAAGGCCCCACATCAGTAAATCAAGATTTAATATCTAACCTAACTTCAACTTCAACCCCCTCAAACGTAACCTTTAACTACCCAAACTGTAATTTCCTGTAAGCAGTATCCTGAGAGAGCCCTTCCTTCTTAGGAGGACAACTTTGCCTAAACACTGCAGTCCTTGCTAATAAATTATGGTGTTCTTTAAAATTTTTTTAATGTTTATTTTTTATTGAGAGAGAGAGTGCACATGCGTGAGAACACGCAGGGGAGGGGCAGAGAGAGAGAGGGAGAACAGAATCTGAAGCAGGCTCCAGGCTCTGAGCTGTCAGCATAGAGCCCAATACAGGGCTTGAACTCATAGACGGTGAAATCATGACCTAAGCAGATTTCAGACGCTTAACCGACTGAGCCACCCAGGCACCCCTGGTTTTTCTGTTTGTTTGTTTAATGCCTCTTCTCTGCCTTTCCTTTCCTGTAGCTCAGTGGAGCTCTCCACTGTTGGTTAGATGAGATGCTTCCTGATTCATGAATCATTTAATAAAGTCAATTAGATCTTCAAATTTACTTGGTTTAATTTTTTTAAATGCTTCTGTATGATGACAAACATCACAAAATTAAAAACAAACCACAAACTGGGAGAAGTTATTTGCAAATACATAAATCAATAGAGATTTAATGTCCAGAATATAACAAGAACTTTTACAGATTAAGAAAAACACACTACATTAATGGGCAAAGAAACATACAATTTACAAAAGATGCTTAACTACAGTAAGCAGAGAGAACTGTAATTTAAAAAACAAAACAAAACAGAGGCTAGAATATCCAAACATGAAAAATAATTATAAAGTTGGAGAATTATCACTACGTGACTTCAAGACTTTCTATATAGCCACAGTAATCAACAGTGTGAGATTCTTTTTCTTATAAAGTCTTTTCTAAAACTTTTTTAATGTTTATTTATTTTTGAGAGAGAGAAAGCAAGAGGGAGAGAGATAGAGAGGGAGAGGGGCAGAGAGAGAGGGAGACACAGGATCCGAAGCAGGCTCTGCGCTGACAGCAGAGTCCAATCCAGGGCTTGAACTCACGAATCGTGAGATCATGACCTGGTGCTGAAGTTGGACCCTTAACTGACTGAGCACCCAGGTGCCCCTCAACAGTGTAATTTTAACATTAAAATCAACAAATCAACCAAACAGGCTTGTAAGAAAAGTCTTTTCAACAAAGGTACAGGAGGAAGTGAAATCCACACAGGAAAAAATTAACCTCAACCCCTATCGCACACAATATTCACAACATTTAGAATGGTCCATAGACATAAACAGAAAAGCTAAAACTATAAAGCTTTTATTAATTAATTAATTAATTAATTAATTAACGTTTATTTATTTTTGAGAGACAGAGAGAAACAGAGCAGGAGCGGTGGAGGGGCAGAGAGAGGGAGATACAGAATCCAAAGTAGGCTCTAGGCTCTGAGCTGTCAGCACAGAGTCCTATGTGGGGTTTGAAGCCACGAACTGTGAGATCACGACCTGAGCCAAAGCTGGACACTTAACCAACTGAGCCACCCAGGTGTCCCTAAAACTATAAAGCTTTTAGAAAAAACATAGAAATATTTTTATATTACTACAGAAGATAAAGTTTTTCAGAACACAGAAAGTAATAATCATAAAAGGAAAAGTTTATTAACTAGACATCATGAAAATTAAAAATTTTAGCTCAACAGGGCACCTAGCTGGTTGATTCAGTAGAGTATGCAACTCTTGATCTCAAAGCTGTGAGTGGAGCCCCACATTAGGTGTAGAGTTTACCTTAAAAACTAGATAAATAAAATCTTTAAAAAATTTTTTTCAGCTCATCAAGAAGACACCATTAAGAAAATGAATAAGCAAGACACAGCCTGTAAGAAAATATTCACAAAACAACTTGCAAAGTACCGGTATCCAAAATATATAAAGAACTCTTACAACTTAATAATACAAAGATAAACCTGAGGCAAAAAATTCAGACAGACACTTAATAATGGAAGATATATAAATCATCAATAAACAATGAAGATTCAACATCATTAGTCACCAGGAAAATGCTAATTAAAACTACAATGAGATACGACTACAAATCTATCAGTACGGTTAGATAGGTAACACCAAATATTGATGAGCATGTTGTAAATGAACTAAACGTATCACCTCCTAAATTCTATGTTGAAACTTTAATCCAACTGGATAGTATTTGGAGGTAGAAACTTTGGGAAGTAATTAGGTCAGAAGGGTAGACCCCTCCTGACTGGGATTAGTGCCCTTACAGGAGGCTAATAAGCTTAGCTAGCTTTCCACCAGGTAAAGCCATAACCAGGAAGAGGGCTCCCACAAAGAACTAACTCAGACAGTAACTTGATCTTAGACTTCCTAGCTTCCAGAACTGTAAAAAAATAGATTTCTGTTTAAGCCACCTCGTCTATATACTTCGTTATAGCAGCCCAAACTAAGACAGATGTGCAGAAACCAGAATTTGCAAACATTGTTGCTGGTATTAGATAATAATACAACCATTCTGGAAAATGATAGTTTTTTATATAACTAAGCATATACCTACTCTAAGCAATTCTACTTGTATTTACCCAAGAAAAAATGAAAACATATGACCACAAAAAAAAAAAAAAAACCAACTATTATAAGAATCTTCACAGCAACTTTTTTTTTAAAATTTTAAAAAATATTTATTCATTTTTGGAAGACAGAGAGAGACACAGCACAAGCAGGGGTGGGCGGAGAGAGAGGCAGACACAGAATCCAAAGCAGGTTCTAGGCTCCAAGCTATCAGCACAGAGCCTGACATGGGGCTCCAACTCATGAACCGCAAGATCATGACCTGAGCCGATGTCGGACGTTCAACTGACTGAGCCAAGCAGGCGCCCCTTTTTTTTTTCTTTTTAATTTTTTTTTTAATAACAGCAACTTTATTCATAAGAGCCAAAACCTGGAAATAGCTGGGACACCATAAACTGGAGAACCACCAACAAAGTATAATACAGTCAAATGGTAGAATGATATTTAAAAATAAAAAGAAATTGGGGTGCCTGGGTGGCTCAGTTGGTTAAACGTCTGACTTTAGCTCAGGTTGTGATCTCATAGCTCGTGAGTTCGAGCCCCACATCAGGCTCTGTGCTGGCAGCTCAGAGCCTGGAGCCTGCTTTGGATTCTGTGTCTCCCTCTCTCTTTGCCCCAGTCCCGCTCACACACTGTCTCTGTCTCTCTCAAAAATAAGCAAACATTAAAAAAAATTTTTTTTTAAATAAAAAGAAATAAATTACTAGTACCCACAACAAAGATGAATCTCAAACATTGTTATACTAAGTAAAAGAATCTTACACTAAAGAATATACATGGCATGATTACTACTGTGGGTTGAATTGTATCCCCCAAAAAGATACATTGAAATTCTAATCCCTGTACTCAGAATGGGACCTTATTGGGAAATACTTGTAAACATAATTGAGTTCATACTGGAGTAGGGTGGGCCCTTAATAAAGGAGAGGGACACAGAGAAGAGACAGCAATGTGAAGACAGACACAGCAGGAGAATGCCATATGGCTATGGAGGCAGAGATTGGAGTTGTGCAGCAGTAAGCCAAGGAATACCATGGACTGTCAACAACACCCAGAAACTAAAAGAAAGGCATGTAACAGATTCCCCTCTAGAGCCTTCAAGAGAACACGTTCCTGTTGACATCTTGATTTTGGGCCTTTTAGCCTCCAGAACTGTGGGAAAATAAATTTCTGTTAAGCCACCCAGTTTGTGGTACTTTGTTATGTCAACTCTTGTACATTAACAGAATTCCATTTATATGAAGTTCTGGAAAAGGCAAAATTCATCTATGGTGGGGAAAAATAAAAACACTGGTTGACTTGAGGGTAGGGAAAAGATTAACTGGAAAGGATATGACAGTACTTTCAAGGGTAATGGTAATATTCTGTATTTTTATAAGAGTTCATGTTACAAAAGGTTATACCTATGTGAACACTCAATGAAGGCACGATTAAGATTTGCACATTACAAGGGCACCTGGGTGGCTCAGTCGGTTAAGGATCCCGCTCTTGGTTTCAGCTCAGGTCATGATCTCACGGTTCATGAGTTTGAGCCCTACATCAGGCTCTGTGCTGACAGTGCAGAGCCTGCTTGGGATTCTCTCTTTCCCTCTCTCTCTCTCTCTCTCTGCCTCTCCCCTGCTCTCTCTCTCTCAAAATAAATAAATGAACTTTAAAAAAAAAAAAAAAGACTTGCATATTATATGTAAATTAATATTAAAAGAAAAGTTATAAGCTAACATTGATCTTCAAAATATGTATGCTTACATATTTAAGAGAAAGTGAACTAAATGAAAAAAATAAAAAAGACTGACATGAATAGATGAAAGAGCTGTGACACAGTAAAATATTCTCATATCTGGTTACGGGTACATGAAAGTTCACTATAAAATGCTTTCAACTTTTCTATATGTTTAAAATCTTTCATAATAAAATGCTGAAAATAGTAAGTATACTACCAAAATTTCTTTGAGAAAAAATAAAAGGAAGAAAGACCAAATGTTGGCAAGAATGTGGTGCAACTACAACTCTCATACACTACTGGCAGGAGTATAAATTGGTAAAAGCCACTTTGGAAAACTGGCAATATCTCCTAAGGCTTACCCTACCTGTAACACCCACCAAGGGGTAGTCTTAGGCTTTACTAAACATTCAGACTCCAAAAATGACCACAGGACCACATTTGGCATCAATCTAACAACATGAGAGCAAGGAAGCCAGATATCCTTTCTCCACAGCAGCAAACATTTCTTATGGCAACAATACAGGCACAGGCTCCCCACAAGGAACATGCTCAGTTACAATGGTCACTATGCTAGTGTGTGCTAGAGCACAAAGCACAATATCCCAATCAGTATTTATAATTCCCTCCAACAGGGAAGCAATTTGTCAACTGGGGATAATTTTTCTCAGTAAGCAACGTTGCCTAGTAAACATTAACATTCTTATCCTCAGGTTTAGGGGAAACAAAACTAGAAATTTAATCAAAGGATGGATTCTCATCTAGCACGGAAAGGATTTATTTTCACTCATACTCTGTGGCTCCCGAATTCCATTCTTTTGCACTCTCCCAAAAATAAATATTAAAAAAATATGTAAGTATAAAAATATTCATGGTAGCACTATTCATAACAGCCTAAAATGCCTAATGTCAATGGACATAAAATTTTTCATTGCTTTTACTATTTAATATCTACACAACATAGTACCATACAGCAAAGAAAATAAAGAAACCCCAATCACATGGACCAATATCACCAATATAATGGTGAGCTAAAGATACAAGATTCCTTTTTGTAAAAAAATTTTTTTTAACATTTATTTATTTTTGAGAGACAGAGAGAGCATGAGCGGGGGACACAGAATTCAAAGCAGGCTCCTGGCTCTGAGCTGTTGGCACAGAGCCCGATGCAGGGCTGTAACTCACGAACACGAGATCATGACCTGAGCCAAAGTCGGATGCTTAACTGACTGAGCCACCCAGGCACCCCACAAGATACCATTTTTTAAAAGGTTCAGAAATAGGTAAAAGCAATCTACGGTGTTACACATCACAATAGTATTTACAGCAATGGTGAGCGAACAGAGACTGCAAGGGGGCCACAAGGAGGACTTAGGAGTTTTGGGAAAGTTCTAGGTCTTGACCGGAATGCTGGTTACATACACATTTTCACTTTGAAAATTCACTGAACTGCAAATTTATGATTTATATACTTTTGTATATACGTTACATTTCAAAAAAATTTACATGAAAAACAAAGAAGGATCAGCTTCCAGAACAGTAAAGTGAGGAGATCTGCAGACCTGTTTTTCAATCGGAGAAAGGTATAAATCTCTGGTCATATAAAATGCCTTGAAATTGCCCTACGAGCATACAGCAAAGAAATACTTCCAAAATTTTTACTATATCTCAGTAAGAAAAGTGAGAATCTGTGGCACTTGAGCCATATAAGAGGGAGGCTGTGCCAAGGCAGGGCTCCCAGTCTCCCCAGCTCCTGGTGAAGAGCCACAGCAACCCTCCAGGAGGAACAAACTGCCAGCATTTATCCTTTCCAGCTCACTGTTGCAGAGACTGAATTCCAGGTGAGTGGACCTGAGGGACTGTGGGCTACCTTCCTCTATCCACTTCCCACTCACAGAAGGGAAACATGACCCCAGGCACGGCAGGTAGAGAATACTAGGGTCCCATCACCCTCATCACAACTCACTCATAGGGCAAAGGTTCTAGGGCAGGCAAGCCAAGACTGGAGGCTACTATGTCTGCCTACTAGCCTATTCACAAAGAGAGAAGTAAGCCATCGTCTCTGCTTCCTGCTCTAGAGCAGTGACTCAGATTTTTGCCCAGGGAAAGAGGCAGGCCGTAAGAACCGAGAGCTCCAAAGATCTCCCTCAAAGAAAATGACTTTATATAGAAGAGAATGTGGAGAATTTCAAGCATAAGGGCATTCTTGAAAATCAAGTCAGTTTTAGTGGTAAAGCACTTAAGGCTGATGGAGTGCTGCCAACAAAATGGCAGAACAGGCAGTTCCAAGCTCTCATCCCTCCACAAAAACATTAAAAAACAAGCAGAAACTATCAGCGCCAATATTGTCAGAACTCTGGAAAACAATCAAAGGTTAACAGCAGCCAAGAAAATGATGAACCAAGAAAAAGGCAACTTCAAAATAGTAGGAAAGTTTTGTGGCAGTTTTACTCTCTCCCCACCTCCTCCTCAGTACAGTGGCAGTCTTGAAGAAGGAAACCCACATTCCCAGAATGGGACACTGGTCCCTGGTTCTGGAGGGGGTGCAGCAGACCCAAGGCAAGACACATGTTTGGAAGACATGTGAGAAGACTCCAAACTTTCACCTTGGGCTGATCCCTAGGCTCAGTGTAAGCCTGGCTAAGTGTTGAAGGTCCAAACTTCATCTTGGTCTGATCCCTAGGCTCAGTGTAAGCCTGGCTAAGTGCTGAAGGACCATCTTGGCACTGAGCCCATGTTCCAAGACAAAAAGGCACTTTTTTGTTTCATTTCTTTTTGTTGTTGTTGTTTAGCTCCTGAAATTCAAGGAAATCTGTCAAAACACTAACTGAGCACAAGTTAAGGCACAGAGACTTAGGTGACCACACACAAGGAGGTATAGTCCTTGCAAAAATAGTTTGGGAAAATTAGCAAACCAATGAACTGTTACAGCTTTCAACAATCAAAAAAAAAAAAAAAGGTAAACTCTGGGGAAAGGGAAGAATCTGACTTTCAGGGTCACCATACTGTAATATTCAAATGTCCAATTTTCTAAAACAAATAAACAAACAAAAAACGCAAGGCATACAAGGAAACAAGAAAGAGTATGGACGATTCACAGGAACAAAATAAATTAACAGAAACCATTCTTGGGGAAGTCCAGACATCAGACTTACTAGTTAAAAACTTTAAAACAGCCATCTTATCAACAAATGGCACTAGGAATGCTGGGTATCCACATGTAAAAAAAAATGAAATTAAACCCTTACCCTGTATCATATAAAAAAACTTAACTCAAAGCAAATTGAAGACCTAAAACTATAAAGTTCCTAGAAGAAAACAGGGAAAAAGCTCCATGATATTGAAACTTAGCAATGATTGGTTGGATATGACACCAAACCACAAACAACAAAAGCAAAAATAGACAAATAGGACTATATCAAACTACATAATCAGAGTGAAATGGCAACCTATGTAAAGGGAGAAATTTTTGCAAATCATACCTGATAAGGAGTTAACATCCAGAATAAATAAAGAACACCATCAACTCAACAACAAAAAATAAATAAACCAATTAAAAATAAACAAAGGACTAGAATAAACATCTCTCCACAGAACATATACAAATGGCCAATAAACACATGAAAAGATGTTCAACATCATCAGTCATTAGGGAAATGAAAATCAAAACCACAATGAGATAGCATCTCATACTCATTAGGATGGCTTTATCTTAAAAAAAAAAAAACAACAACAAACAAACAGAAAGTTAAGAGTAATGAAGTGTTGACAAGAAGGTGGAAAAACGAGGGGAGGGATTAAAAAAAAAAAAAAAAAAGAATGTGGAAAAACGAAAAGAGTCCTTGCATACTGCTGGTGGGAATGTAAAACAGTGCAGTTGCTATGGAAAAGAGTATGGCAGTTCCTCAAAAAAATCCATATAGTTAGCATATGACCCAGCAATTCCTTTCTGGGTACATACTCAAAGGAGTTGAAAGCAAGAACTTAAAAAATATTTGTATCCAATGTTCACAGCAGCATTACTCACAACAGCCAAAAGGTAGAAGTAACCCAAGTGTCCACTGATGAATAAACAAAATGTGGTAAATACATTCAATGGAATATTATTTAGCCATAGAAAGGACTGAAATTCTAACACATGCTACAACATGGATGAACCTTGAAGACATTTAAGTGAAATAAACCAGATACAAAAGGACAAATACTTACTATGATATCTAAAATGGTCAAATTCAGAGACAGAAAGTAGAATTATGGTTAAAAGGACTGGAAGGAAAAGGAACTGGGGAGTTATTGTTTAATGGGTATGGAGTTTCAGTTTGGGAAGATGAAACTGGTCTGGAGATGGATGGTGGTGATGGTTGTAAACCAGTGTGACCGTACTTAACGGCACTGAAGTGTACACTTAAGAACAACAGGAATCGGGAGCACTTGGGTGGCTCAGCTGGTTGGGTGTCTGACTTTGGCTCAGGTCATGATCTCACAGTTGGTGAGTTTGAGCCCCACATCAGGCTTACTGCTGTCAGCCTGTCAGCGCAGAGCCCACTTCAGATCCTGTTCCCCTCTCTTGGCCCCTCCCCTGCTTGTGTTCCCTCAAAAATAAATCTTAAAAAAAAAAAAAAAAAGTGGGAATTGTAAATTTTGTTATGCATACTTTACCACAATTAAAAAGACACAGATACTAAGATACCACTTCACACCTACTAGGATGGCTATTTAAAAAAACAACCAAAAAACCAGAAAATAAGTGTTGGTGAGGATGTGGAGAAATTGGAACCATTATACATTGCAGGTGGGAATGCAAAATGGCACAGCACCAGGGAAAAGTTTAGCAGTTCGTCAAAAAGCTAAACCTAGAATTAGTATATGATCCAGCACTTCCACTCCTAGGTACGTACACAAAAGAACTAGAAAGACATTCAAATACTTATACATGAATATTCATATCAGCACTACTTCAAATAGACAAAAAGTGAAAACAACTCAAATGTCCATCAGTGGATGAAGGGATAAACAAAATATAATCCATAAAATGAAAAATTATCCAGATCTAAAAAGGAATGAAATACTGATATATGTCACAACTGTGAATAACCTTGGAAACATTTAACTGAAAGAAGCCAGACACAACAGATCATATATTGTATGAATGCATTTATATGAAATATCTAGAACAAGCAAATTCATAGAGACAGAGTAAATAAAAACTGGGGGTGGAGGGGTGGGGAAGGAGAAGAATGTAGGGTTTTTGCTTAATGGTTAAAGAATCTGGGTGATGACAATGTTTATAGCAGCACTATCAACAACAGCCAAAGTATAGAAAGAGCCCAAACGTCCATTGATGGATGAATGGATAAAGAAGATGTGGTATATATACACAGTGGAGTATTACTCAGCAATCAAAAAGAATGAAATCTTGTCATTTGCAACTATGTGGATGGAACTAGAGGGTATTATGCTAAGTGAAATTAGCCAGTCAGAGAAAGACAAATATCATATGACTTCACTCATATGAGGAATTTAAGATACAAAACAGATGAACATAAGAGAAGGGAAACAAAAATAATATAAAAACAGGGAGGGGGACAAAATAGAAGAGACTCATAAATATGGAGAACAAACTGAGGGTTACTGGAGGGGTTGTGGGAGGGGGGATGGGCTAAACGGGTAAGGGGCATTAAGGAATCTAGTCCTGAAATCATTGTTGCACTAGATGCTAACTCGAATGTAAATTAAACAATAAATAAATTAGAAGAAAAAAGAATCTGGGTGATGAAAAACTGGAAACATAGTGGTGATGGTTATACACTGTGAAGACAATTTATGCCATTGACCTGTAACTTAAAATGGTTAAAATGGCAAATTTTATGCTATATATATTTTACCACAACTTTGAAAAAACTGATAATAAAATACCAAAACCACTTCACTGTACACTTTCTTTTATTAAGTGTTTATTGTCTGGGTTTTTTTGTTTTTTGTTTTGTAATCTCTACACCCAACAAGGGGCTCGAACTCATGACCTCAAGAGTTGAGAGTCACAGCCGCAATCTCTATACCCAACAAGGGGCTTGAACTCACAACCTCGAGAGTCGCACCCTCTTCCCACTGAGCCAGCCAGATGCCCCAGAACTGTACAATGTAAATGTATCAATTCTATGTGAATATCTCAATAAAGCTGTTTTAATAAAGTGTAACTACTGTTGAAAACATCATTAAAATGGCAAATTTGTTATACATATTTACCACAATAAAGGTTAACTCCCCCCAAACAAGGCAAGTACACCAGAGCACAGGCACCTTATTCAAAGCCTAGACAAGAAACTGCATGGCTTATTGATCACCTAAGTGTGCTAGAGTCAAATGTTCAGCTTGGGGCACACAGCTGCTGAGTCTACAGGGTGGAGAGCTTTAAATAAAAATGACTGATCTAGATGGAACTGGTCACTGAAAGCTATTTTATTAGGTTGCATGCTTAAGAGAGGAATTAAATAAATGGAGCTGTACAGTCAAGCAGGCTAAAGAAAATACATGAAAGTAAAAGAATCAGTACTACAGCAATCCAGTACCTTCTATACTTCTCATGTTGCTGTACTGACTACTGCTGATCTGTGGATATTTATGTAACTTTCACATGACTGAAGGCTCTATGTGGGCCATTCTTGTGGGTTTGTTTGTTTCTTTGTTTTCATTTTTAACACCAATTGAACGCAGCCTGGGCATTATTACAATGAACACAATCTTGCTATCGACTTCAATCAACATTTTGGGGCCCATGAAACCCAAACCGGGGAGAAAAAAATTAGACAAATATTAGTCGGTTTCTTTTTAATCCTTTTCTCAAATGGATTAGTGGTAATTCACTTAAAGAATTTTGATGTTTCACACAACAAACACGCTGGGTTTTACTCACCGATCTCCTCTGATTCCTGCCCAGAGACTCTAAGCTTGCATTCCTTTGGATAGTGTTTTTGGATTATCTCCCACAGTTCCATGTTGACAAGAGAATTTCTTCGGGTGTGATACCGGGTCCACGAAGAGACCCGGCGGCGACAGAAAGGACAGCATAAACTTGCCTTTTCGACAGTCGATTGGAAGCAGGGATTACAGAGCGTGTGGTTACAAGGCAGTGTTATGGGCTCAATTAGGATTTCCACACAGATGCGGCACTGACATTCCGACAAGGAAGGGATGGCGTTTTGAGTCACAGCCATTTTAATATGCTAACAAGGCATATTCAGCATCAGTACCTGAAAGAGAAAGAGTCTCATTTCCGTCCCAACTACGGAGAAAGAGAATTAACAGTTTTGTGTTTAAATATTATGCCCAGCTGCGTATCAGAATTCAGAGACTGGGAACACCACACAGCGTCCCGAAATAAAAAGGCACGCTGTGATCCAGGTAAACAGTACTACCCTGGAAGGCGGCGTATTTGTCCATGTTTCAGACAAACGTCGGGTAAGGAAAGGAACGTTTTCGTCGGGAGACCTAGACATTAACCCCACCTTTGTGAGGGCTGACTGTGGGCTCCAGCTCTCCCGCGCGGCGGGAGGTGCGCCCAATTGCCCTCCTCCCTCTTACCAGCTGAGGATGCTCCCTTAGCTCAGGACAGCCAAGCCCGAGACCGCCCAGGCGCGAAGGTACGGGGCCTCAACTCCGAGGAACGCCGTTTCCGCCCAGACGCCGCGCTGCGCGGGAGTAGGACTTCCGTTTTGCCGTTGCTGTGGGGGTAACACGCGAGACCCCACGTTCCAGCTTTCGTGCACCGGGAGCGTTTTCCCAGCGCTCTGAACCCACACTCCCCTTTCCTCGGTCAGCCAAAAAGCCTAATCTTTGCGGTCGTGCTGTAGCAACCCGACGAGGGCTGGTGACGTCACAACTGCTCACCCAAACGGGCCCTCCCACCCAGACAACAGCCCTAGAGCGGGCACATCTGACGTTCGGCTGGGTGGGACTTCCGGGTCCTGTGCGCGCCTCCCGCCCAGTCCCGCTCCCTTCGGCCCCGCAGAGGGTCCGCCCCTTGCGTTGCAGTCCCTTTCGCTCCAGCTGGAGCGACGACCTACCATCCCCTTGAGCTATGTGCGCCCGGAGGCTGCGGAAACCGGGAGGGTCGCGAGGTTGGTCTCTGGCAGAAAAAGGGAAACCTCAAGACAAATGAAAGACCCAACAGTAATTTTAAAAATTCTTCCATCTTCTTTTTAAAATTTTCTCAGACTACTTGTCTGTTTCTACCTTGTACCAAGCCTCTTAGGTCGCTTTCTAGAGTTTTGAGGAAGGCATCTCGGAGGTTGATCTCCTAGAAAGATTGTGGTCAGAGAATCCGCAGATTTGCTCCAATTTAACACGCACTGACACTTCCTTCTCTAACCCACCCCTTCTTCAGTCTGAGGCCCAGAGATAGGTTGTTTTAAGATTGCCTTCCCTTCTAAGTATTGTCCAAAACCGACTTCTGTGCTCTGGGGCCAAATTATGTTTGTATATGATTACTTTGCCTAGGAAAGGAGGCAGCAGGCTAATGCCTCCAGGACTGCAAGCCTGCCCAGGGCAAGAGGCTGAGAGGGTTCGACAAGAAAATACAGAATCTAAGCAGTAGCTAAAGGAATCTGATCCGTGCTGCCCGCCACGTTCCACAGGTGTTCAAGGTCGTCTCATAACTAGTGCTGCCATCGGCCATCCAAGGCTCCTTACTAAGTGTCAACACATCGATATACACTTCTTGGAACAAAAGATTCTACAGAAAAACAAGTGAAGTGGGGGGGGGGGGGGTCTTCAAGAATGAGGAAGAGAAAAATGTGTTCCGTTTAAAGTCAAGTCTTGCATTAGCGTGTCCATCTTCACTTCCATCCACTTTGACATTTCTATAGCGGTTTCATAAGGGCTTGGAAAACACTTCAGGGCGGCCTCGATCCTGGGGCTTAGCTGTCATGTGCATCATTTATGATATATTCCCGTATTATTAAATTTCAATCTAGAACAATCAAAATTACAAAGGAGGTAAAAAATATTTTATGCATTTTAAAATAAGTTTTTCCACTTTGGTATTAAGTTCTTGTGCTTATTGTATTGAATCCTACTGTATTGAATTCTATGCAAAAAGTAAATTTTGGCTAGGAAAATGAAGGGGATTAAATAGACTGATACCTGTTATCTAAGAACCAAGTCTAGAGACAGAAAATATGATGGTTGCCAAGGGCTGGGAGAGTTCTTGTTTAATGGGTACAGAGTTTGTTTTCAGATGGATGGTGGTGATGGTCGCACAAAATTATGAATGTGTATGATACACTGAACTGTACACTTAAAAACGGTTCAGATGGTAAATTCTATGTGTTTTACCACAATAAGAAAAATTTTGAAAACCAACCAAAACAAGGTCTGAGTTTTTTGAGGAAATGTTACATAGATGTGGAGAAAGAGAAAAAAAAAAATCACTGTGCATGAATATAGTCTTTAAGGTCTTTTGGGTTTGCTGAGGTCATTCAGGTGGCGACATGGTTTCTGGATGGAGCCAAAGCAAGGAGGTTGTAGGTCCTTGGTAGAGAGCCTTGGGAGCTTTTGTTTTGTTTTATTGAGAATTCAGAAACTTTTGTTTGTCATCCAGTTGTCCATGGTATCAACACCTTAGCCTGCAATTCCAGGCTCTCTGATAGGTCCTGTGGAATCTCCCATTATTCTCTTAAACATTAAACCATGATCTATATTCCCTGTCATCCAAATCTTGTGCTTTCAGGCCATTGTTTGAAATCATAATTCATCCTAATGAGTTACTTTGTTGCTTTGCCTACTTGAAGGATCACTTCAATGTACTTCCTTCAGGAAATACCCATAGTATTTCTCAATCACATAGTGATAACCCTCCCAAACTCACCCAATCATATATTGCCTAGTAATAGTGGTTTTTATTGTAGTCTTATTATTTAACTCTTGCACTTTGATTTTTTTGGTTATTTTTATTTTTTTAATTTTTTTTTAAACATTTATTTATTTTTGAGACAGAGAGAGACAGAGCATGAACGGGGGAGGGGCAGAGAGAGAGGGAGACACAGAATGGGAAGCAGGCTCCAGGCTCTGAGCCATAAGCCCAGAGCCCGACGCGGGGCTCGAACCCATGGCGAGATGGTGACCTGAGCTGACGTTGGACGCTTAACTGACTGAGCCACCCAGGCGCCCCTTTTTGGTTATTTTTAGAGCGAGAGTGAGCAGGGGAGCGGGCAGAGAGAGAGGGAGCGGGCAGAGAGAGAGAGAGAGAGGGAGGGAAAATCTCAAGCATCCTCCATGATCGATCCCACAACTCCAGGATCATGACCTGAGCCAAAATCAAAAGTCAGATGCCCAACCAACTGGACTGAGCCACCCAGGCACCCCTGCATTTTGATTTCTATGTTCAGGTACTTATGTCAAGTATAATGGATATATTTTATGTGCTTCTTCAGATTTCCTTGTTCTTGTCTACTTTCTGGGCCCACAGTCACAGTCCCTTGCTCTGTCTGGAGCTGAGCAGTTACATTTCTAGAGTCTTTGGCTCTTCCTATCACTTCTGGACTCCAGTGAAACACTGCACTGAACAATGCAGGCACCGGCTTCCAAATGCCTGCTGGGAGGGGGCTTAGATGGTGCATCCTGGAAGTATGGGCAGCGGGGGGGGCGGGGGGGGGGGGAGGTCATTCCCCATGGAACAAACTTTGACCAGCTGAAAGCAATAGACTAAGTGACCATGACAGAGAAATTCCCTTTTCCATCTTTCTTCCAAGGCATGGTTTCTCCAAACAATGTGTCTGGAGAAGCACAAGACTGAGGGCATTTTTTAAAAGACTTTAAGTAATCTCTACACCCAACGTGGGGCTCAAACTTACAACCTTGAGATCAAGAGTCTCATGCTCTACCAACTAAGCCAGCCAGGCACCCCAACACTGAGTGCATTTATCTACCTAGGAAGCTTCTGTGTCTCATGGCCCATTTTCAAGGAGGGGTCAGCAAGATAACATCATTTTGTATTATTTCGAATCCTCTGCCTAATTTGTATCTCCCAGGGTGCCTGGGTGGCTCAGTCCATTAGGCGTCTGACTTCAGCTTAGGTCATAATCTCACAGTTCATGGGTTCGAGCCCCGTGTCAGGCTCTGTGCTGACAGCTCAGAGCCTGGAGCCTGCTTCAGATTCTGTGTCTTCTCTCTCTGCCCCTGCTCGCATGCTGTCCCTGTCTCTCAAAAATAAAATAAATATGGGGCACCTAGGTGGCTCGGTTGGTTAAGCATTCGACTTCGGCTCAGGTCATGATCTCACGGTTTGTGAGTTCAAGCCCTATGTCGGTCTGTGTGCTGACAGCTCAGAGCCTGGAGTCTGCTTCAGACTCTGTCTTATTCTCTCTCTGCCCTTCCCCAACTTGTGCTCTATCTCTGTCTCTCAAAAATAAATAAGTGTAGGGGTGCCTGGGTGGCTCCGTCGATTGAGTGTCCGACTCTGGCTCAGGTCATGATCTCGCGGTCCGTGAGTTCGAGCCCCGCCTGTTCAGAGCCTGGAGCCTGTTTCAGATTCTGTATCTCCCTCTCTCTGACCCTCCCCTGTTCATGCTCTGTCTCTCCCTGTCTCAAAAATAAATAAAACGTTAAAAATTTTTTTTAAATAAATAAGTGTAAAAAAAATTAAACACTAGAAAAAAAAAGTTTGAATTTGTACCTTCCAAATAAAGCATAAGCACTCAACCTTTACCTGGAAGACAGACTCCACATTTTTAAATGTTTCTGTTAATTCACAGCACCTAGCACATGGCATTTGATGTTCAATAAATATTTTAATATATAGTCAATGTATTAGAGTTCCCTTTCTAGTGTAAAATAACTGTGGTTCTGTACCAGAGAGAAAATGTACAACATATAATATATATTAGGTGTTTGTATTGGTTTGTCTTTTAATATACTGTGCATTCATATGGTTCAAAATTCAAAATGTACAAAACAGTACATTCTTTAACAGTGAAAAGAATTCCTCCTACCTTTGATCCCTAGCCTCTTTGTTTTTTCCCTGAGACAGCCAAAGTTACCACTTTCTATCTCTCCAGAAGAAGCTTATGAAGTTTTTGGGTATATTAGCTTGTATATGTGTGTGTGTGGATATTCATTTTTGCCCTTTTTTTCCTCCATTTAACAATATATAGGAAATATTTTAAAACAACACATCTTGGTGATAGCTCTGTATCATTGTACAGTTACACAAAGAGCTTCTTCATTCTCTTACACAGAAAGTATCCATTGTATCAATTTATCATATTTTGTTTAAGGCTCCCCTCACTTTTGCTATAAAAATAGGTGTATAACAAATTGTACATACGTTTCCTACCCCTCCCCCCCCCATTTTTGTGAAATAAACTACTAGAAGTAGAATCCCTTGGTCATAGAGTAAAGTTAGTTTCTGGCTAATGGTATCAACTCTTTTAGGGGGGACTTTTGGTTTTCAGGGGCCTTCACTGCTTTTCCCTTCTCAATGACCTGCACAGCCCTGAGCAAACCATCCTGCAAAGCCTGGTTCTTTACCATGTTAGTGATCAGGAAAGTGACATCCTTGATATACATCTGCCTCACTTTAGCAACATAGTATTCTGCCTTGTTACCATATGCAATAAAGAAGGTACAAAGTGCTGTGATATCTCCTTCTTCCAGCCCACTTTCCTCCAGGACAGACTCCCAAACACCTCTAATACGCTGGTTCTTGACTTTTCGTCTTAGGACAGAGGCTAAGGTGGGAAGACCTCTCACCAGGTCTGGCAGCTTCTCAAGCACACGAGTGTGCAAGCAGATGAGTACTTCCATGACGTAGCTATATAAAATACTCAGTTCCATTGAAGTGAGTCTACAAAAAATGTGGAGAGCTTTGTGAGCAGTGGAACTCTACGTACGAACATAAAATGAATTCTATTAGAATACAAACCCACTAGAAGAACAAGCTGCTGTATTTTAGAAAATACTTACTTTAGAAATAGGGCCTGCACTATACTGGATAGCTTAGTTCTCAGGCCACTCATACTACACATTTCTCAATGGCAGGGGAGTTATGTCAGCCATCTCTGTATTAGTAAGACATTGGCAAGCAAGAGACTCTGTGATGAGATGTATATGGCAGTGCTGGCATATCAACAGGTGCTCAAATTAATCTCTTTTGAATCAATTAACCTAAGATAATACGATTTCTTCACAAGCCATGTTAGAACCATATTAAATTCAAGTTTAGAATGTCCCCTGCAAGCTCTCACAAAGCCATGAAATTCCACTGATTTCTCATTGGATACTCACTTGAGTGCCAGCACTGCTGTCCACAGTTCATCGTGGGCTGCCTGGTTTGCCAAAGCCTTGCTATGATGTTCAAATTTCTGTGTCAGGCTATCCTTGGTGAAGTCCAGTTCTTTAAACTGTGCTTCTAAAACTTGGAGTTTGTGGTCTACTCTACAGGATAAAAGAATCAAGGGGCACTTTAGGTCGAGAGACAGTACTAAGGTTTTGTCTTAAGATAGGGCTCTATTACATTGTTTATAACCACTATTAATTTGGGTACCTATCTACATTTAAGCTTACGAACAGATGTTTCCATTTGCTAATTCTCTCTAGCCATCATCCCAGTTCTTCCTTATATTGCCAAACTTCTGAATTGTCTAATTACTTGGATTATCTAACATATCATGTTTTTGTATTGAACTTTATACTTTAAATAAAGTATTTTAGGGGTGCCTGGCTGCCTGAGTCAGTGGAGCATGCGACTCTCAGTTTCAGGGCTGTGAGTTCAAGCTGCACATTGGGTATGGAGCCTACTTAAAAAAAAAAAAAGTTTTTATTTTTAATTTTTTTAAGTTTATTTATTTTGAGAGAGAGCACGTGTTCGCGAGAGAGTGGGGATGGGGCAGAGAGAAAGAAGAGGGAGAAAATCCTAAGCAGGCTCCATGTTGCCAGCTCAGAGCCCGACACAGGGCTTGAACTCCGTACCATGAGATCATGACCTGAGCCAAAATCAAGAGTCAGACATTTAACCAACTGAGCCACCCAGGTGCCTGCCCCCAAAAGTATTTTAAACACAAGCATTACTTTGATTCTCACAACAACCATAAGAAGCGAAGCAGTCATTTTTATTATTTTACAGATAAATCGAGTCTCACAAAGATTGAGATCTAATGTCATAGCTACTCAGTGCTGGGACCACTATTTAAAAAGGTGCCTTTCTCTATTCTGACTACCCAAATTGTATCCTACCTCACTTATATCCCCTAGCCTTTCTGCCTGGAGATCGCCCTGCCTACTTCATTTTCACAGGGACTGCCTCTATTACCTGTCACTCCTCACCTCCTGCTTTATTTTTAGAGTTAGGATTTCATGAACAAAATTGTAAACTGTTGGAGAGGGGGAATCAGAGACTATTTCTTGGACATCTTTATGCCTGTCCCCCAATACCTAGCAAAGAAAGGCCTTACACAGAAGAAAATATGTCTCATATTATCGACATCAATAATGTGAATGAGACACTGAGCCGTGTAACCCAACAAGGGCATTTGAGTAGCTCTGAACAAACTTAATCATCAGAGGGCACTGTGGCACCAGAATTATGTCAAACTGAATCACACAGAACTGGAACCACACAAATCACTTGCCTGAAGGCACCCACATTTTCATGAAAGAAGTGATACACGAATTCAGGTACCACTTCTATGTCCTCAGTGACCTGAATACTTTGTGGTTGCCCAGGTTCCGTCCTTGATCATGTTCTCTTCTTAGCGCTCAGTTTATCTCAAGGCTAATTCAGCTTCAGGTACCACCTCCTAAGCTCTAGAGCTGTATCTTTTTTTTTTTCAACGTTTATTTATTTTTGAGACAGAGAGAGACAGAGCATGAACAGGGGAGGGGCAGAGAGAGAGGGAGACACAGAATCTGAAACAGGCTGCAGGCTCTGAGCGGTCAGCACAGAGCCCGACACAGGGCTCGAACCCATGGGCCGTGAGATCATGACCTGAGCCGAAGTCAGACGCTTAACCGACCAAGCCACCCAGGCGCCCCTCTAGAGCTGCATCTTTATGTTTTGTGCGTCTCCAAACCCAACCGTTCTAAACTGAACCTACTCACTATCCCTCTCCCTCATCTTCGGAAATTACTATGGTTAGAATTTTCTCACTGCTTTGGATATTTTACTTACATATAGATAAGGCCCACTACGAAATGTGTTTCATAGGAGTGTAAGCCTGCGTGACCTAATATGCCAGCAATCTCTGTCTACATATGAAAACAATGTCATCTGGTGTACTGTCTGTAGCAACTTTGACACCTTTGAGACTATATTGCTTATAGGTCCTCTCTAGCTTGAACTCTAGCTTGTCAGTCAGTATAAAAGTTCACAGTTGTTAATAGCTTTTTGGAAGCCTCTCACAAAAAGGCATTCCCACACCATTTGAAATAAATGCTGAACAACATGTCTGCAAATCCAAGTCTGTTTTTTACTATAATTCCCCAGCTCAGTTAGTGACATCACCATCTATTCAAGTGCTTAAACTAGAAATTTCAGAATAATTCTTACCTTTTTTTTCTTCCTCTCCACTAATGCCTCTAAACTATACCCTCCTCTCCATCACCACTAAACCAGTTAATAACTGTCTTTCACTTTGACTTAGGATTACAGTAGCCTAACTGGATCCCTGCTTTCGATTTCTGCCACCTTGAATCCATCCTTCCAGAAATGTGATTCTAAAATACAATTCTGATCATGTGACTCAACTGATTATGTATGCTTTGTGCTGCCCTGACTTGTCCAAAGACACAGTTATAGCCAAATTGGCTATTCTCAGGAGGAAACATAAAGCCCTTAACCCTTTGCTCCCATCTTCTGCCAATCCTCTCATACCCTAGTCGGTAATTACACGAGACATCTAGAAGCTGACGGAACACAGTATGTGATTCCAGGCTTCTGCGGCCTCCATGTTCCATTATGTGTTCCATGTACTGTTTCCTCAGCCTAGAATTCCTTCCCATATTTTTTTTTCTCATAGCCTTTTACTCACACTTTAAGATCCAGTTTAAATGTCCCTCTATGAGGGGCGCCTGGGTGGCTCAGTGGGTGAAGCGGCTAACTTCAGCTCAGGTCATGATCTTGCGGTCTGTGAATTCTAGTCCTGCATCGGGCTCTGTGCTGACAGCTCGAAGCCTGGAGCCTGTTTCGGATTCTGTGTCTCCCTCTCTCTGACCCTCCCCTGTTCATGCTCTGTCTCTCCCTGTCTCAAAAATAAATAAACGTTAAAAAAAAAATTAAAAAAAATAATAAACGTCCCTCTGTGAAGGGTTCCTTTTTCTGGTGTCAAAGGCAAACAAATTGATCCTCTCTTCTGTCCTCATAGCCCTTTATGAACATCACCATTACAAGGTCAATCACATTAAATTCTAAGTATTTTTGAATAATTCTCTCTATAGGCTTTGAGATCCTTGAGGATAGAAACCACATTTTACTTATTTTGTATACCTAGAATATAGCACATACATTAATTGAATGGAATTCACCTGGGAGTGTATTTTTCTTTATTGTTTACACATATATATGGAAGTTAAATATATATTTAATATATATGTTAAATGTATGTGTTTAAATATATATGTTAAATATATATAGTAAATATATATATTTTAACCTGGAAGACTTAAACCACTTTAAACAGAGACAGAATTTTAATTAGCATGTCTATACTTCTTTGCCTATTTTTATTCCTTATTCTTCTCTTACCCATCTTCCCAGAAAAGCAGACCTATGTTTGTTCCCGCCCTGTAGCCCTTAGCAACCTTTTCATTGCCTCCTTCAAGGATATCAGGGTTGTGGTTTCATTGTTCATCTTCTTAAGGCAAAATGAAAGGAAACAAAACAAGGAAAATAAAAACCTAATGGAGGGTTTTCTGCTGTCTTCCACTCAGCAACAAGCAGCAGCTTGTGTGACTATTTGATCTAAATTCTGCCTCAAAGGTCACTCAGTACAAGAAGCTTTTAATAGCTTGTACATCCAAATATAGTTTCAGAGAACTGATCTTGTGAACACAGGTGTCCTAGAACCCACTATAATGTTTGTCTTTGTAAAGTGAGCTGTAGTACATCAACAACCATCAGATGTAATTGTGGCTCTATGTATATTCTGATAAATGTATATATCGGTATACAAATATGTACATATACTAGGATTAAATTTTATGGAAATATTACTCTCAAATTTTAACAGCTTAATTATTTAGTTATAATCTAAATGAGGTTTAAAGGGAGCCCCAGACCTTTTATGATATATCAATGCTAAAAATCTAATCGTCCTTAGAAACTAATAAATATTCATTGAGAGCTTCTAGTATTAGATTAAGTGTTGAAAATGGAAACAGACATCAAACAGGATTCCTGAATTCAACATGTTTACATTCTAATTGGGAATAAAGGACATATACTTAAAAAGAAAATGTATATAAAATGTTGTGCACTTAATAGGTACAGACCATAAAAATCACAGATGAGAGACTAAGTCACTGAAGTCTTGGATAATTGAGAAATGCTCACACTGAAGGTAGGATTTGGGCTTAGCCTTAAAGGAAATGTAGGTGTCTGATTATCAGAGAAGAGAGAAAGGGTATTTTAAAACGAGAAATTACATGAGCAAAATCAGAGAGGCAAGGTACATGATGTGGTCAGGAAATAATGAATGGATATGCCTTAAGCAAAAGTCATGTGAGGAAAAGAAAAACAACAATTAAAAAAAAAACCATAACATTTAAACTAATAAGATCCAGGTCATGGATTTACTTATTCGATGAATAATTTGTTCACTTATCTCAACAGAATTCAAATATTGTTCAAGTATTGGGCAGCCATGTGCTTTCGGGGAGGCTGGACCCCTCCCCAGTCACAAGGGGGGTGAATCTTGATTAGATTAAGTCAATCATAGTAATTTCACTATTGTTGCCGTTATCATTAGTTTAGGAATAGACAGGTGGCAGAATTCTGGCCTATGAAATATGAGAGAAAGTCTACTATGGGACTTCTGAGAAAAGCTTATTTTTACTTGTTATAAAACATATAACAAAATTTACCATTTTGGGTGGGGATGGACAAATTGGGTGAAGGTAGTATACCCCCTTTTTGTACAAAAAGGTACAAACTTCTAGCTGTAAAATAAATAAGTCCTGGGGATGTAATAAGCAGCATACAGACTATAGTTAACAATATTGTATTGTATATGTGAATGTTGCTAAGAAAATAGATCTTAAAAGTTCTCTATCAAGAAGAAAGTTTGGGGTGCCTGGTTGGCTCAGTTGGAAGAGCATGTGACTCGATCTTGGGGTCGTGGGTTTGAGCCCCACGTTGGGTGTAGAGATTACTTAAATAAACAAAACTTTTTAAAAACAAAAAGAAAGAAAGAAAGAAAGAAAGAAAGAAAGAAAGAAAAAGAAAGGAAAAGTTTGTAACTATGTGTGGTGATGGATGTTAACTAGACTTATTGTGGTGATTATTTCACAATATATATTTATATTGAATCATTAGGCTGTACACTTGAAACTAATGTTGTATGTCAATTAAATCTTAATTTTTAAAATGTAACCATTTTTTAACCTTTTTTAAGTGTACATCTCTGTGGCATTAAGCACATTTATACTGTTGCCCAGTCATCACCACCATCCACCTCCAGAACATTTTCATCTTCCCCAACTGAAACCATGTATCCATTGAAACCCTGTATTGTACATTCTCCCCTCTCCTCCACCCTGAAACCACCATCCTGCTTTTTGTCTCTATGAATTTAACTCCTCTAAGTCCTTACTTCCTGTAAGTGGAATTGTACAATATTTGTCCTTTCGTGACTGGAAGGAAAGTTTTTCAAATGATAAAACACACACACAGTAGAAATAGTTTCTCTTCATCCCTCATATTACTGAGTCTTCCTGTAATGCCTGATACTGCAGCGCTCACCCTTTTATGACATGAGGGGAACCGGCCACAGAGAGCAAGCCAGGACAACAGAGCAGACAGATGAAAAGAACCTGTCACGATGGAAAATAGCATGAAAGATCCTCAAAAAACTAGAACCGGAACTATCCTGTGGTCCAGCAATCCCAGTTCAGGGGATATGTTCAAAGAAAATAAAAAGACGGTGTTGAGGGATCTGCACTCCCATGCTCACTGCATCATTGAATCACAATAGCCAAATGATGGAAACAACCTAATTGTCCAGAAAGAAGGAAATCTTGCTTTTTATGACAACATGGATGGACCTTGAGGGCGTTATGCTAAATGAAATCATCCCAACAAAGAAAAACAAATATTGCAGGGTATCACTTACATGTGGAATCTAAATAAAAAGCCAAACTCAGAAACAAGAGAGTAGAAAAGTGGTTTGCCAGGGTGGTGAGTGGGGCAAATAGGGAGAGGTTGGTAAAAGGGTAAGAAAACAAACAAAAAACTTGTCACTGAATTAACCTCCCCTAGGATAATTCCATTGCTAATGTGCTTACTGTAAGGAGTAACTTTGCTTTATCAGTTAAGCCTTTTATAGTTGGGCTTCTGTTCTTAAGGAGTGAACAGTTCAGTGAAGGATACTTTATCAGGTTCCTTTTTGCTGAGGCTTCCTCTGAAGCCCTTCATTTTTCTGGAACTAATACTAGTTTTCTTATAGTAGATCAGTGGCCAGAACCTTGACAAGGAAATAAAACAGAGAAGGAAGGAGAGAATAGTGGAGACTCTGATTTAACCTGGTATCTCTCTGTCTTCTCACTCAGAATAAGCCATTATGGAACCCTGTCCCCCAGAAGAATGTTTAGAACAGGGCAAAGAGTAGAGTTCTGCTCTGGGATCAGAGCCTACCAATTCCACTCGCCGGTACTGTTTCCTCTAATATGCTGCCTATCCAGACCCAGTATTTGTTTTTTTTCTCCCCACTTTCATCGACTGCCTCTTGTCTGTGTAGACCTGAACAGTACCCGCTGATCACTCTGTCCTTGATTGCCTCTCTATATTGCCTTTTGTCTGTCCAAACTTTTATGATTTCCTCATCTCTTCTGCCAGGCTCATCTCTCAGACCCGCCTGGTCCCCTGTCATATTGCTTAACTAAGAGCAATTTTAGGTTCCCAGCCAAAAGAACAGAAAGTATAGCAGAAAGTATACCCCTACCTTTATACAGGCATGACTTCCCCCTGCTATAGACACCCTGCACCACAGTGGTTACATTAATTACTTCTGATGAACCTACATTGACTCATCATGATCGCCTATAGTGTACAGGTTACATTAGGGGTTCACTCTTGGTGTCGTCCATTCTATGGGTTTTGACAAATATATAATACCGTGTATCCATCATTGCAGTACCATACAGAATAGTTTCACTGTCCTAAAAACCCTCTGTGCTCTGCCTACTTGCCTGTCCTTCCCTCCCACCCCCAAAACTCTGGTAGCCATTGATCGTTTTACTGCCTCCATAGTTTTGCCTTTTCCAGAATGTCATATAGCTGGAATCATACAGTATGTAGCCTTTTCACATTGGCTTCTCTCACATGTACTATGCATTTAAGTTTCCTCCATGTCTTTTCATGGCTTGATAGATCAGTTCTTTTTAGTGCTGAATAATATTTAATGTCTGGATGTGCCATAGTTTCTTTATTCACTCACCTACTGGAGGATGAGTCTTTTCAAGTCATGGCAATCATTAATGAAACTGCTATGAACCTGTGTGCAAGTTTTTGTGTGGGCATAAGTTTTCAGTTTATGTGAGTAAATTCCCAGGAGCATGATTGCTGGGTTGCACAGTAAGAGTATGTTTAGTTTTGTAAGAAACTGCCAAATTGGGGGCACCTGGGTGTCTCAGTCGATTAAGTGTCTAACTCTTGATTTTAGCTCAGAGCATGATCTCACAATTGATGGGTTCAAGCCCCAAGTTGTGCTCTGCACTGACAGTGCGGAGCCTGCTTGAATTCTCTGTCTTCCTCTCTGTCCCTCCCCGGCTGGCATTCTTTCTCTCTCAAAATAAATAAACTTTAAAAAAGAAAAGAAAAGAAACTGTCAAACTGGGCGCACCTGGGGGGCTCAGTCGGTTAAGCATCTGACTCTTGATTTCAACTCAGGTCATGATCTCTCAACAGTTCATGGGTTGGAGGCTCTGCGCTGACAGTGCAGAGCCTGCTTGGGATTCCCTCTCACCTCTCCCTGCCCCTCCCTGACTCATGCTCTATCACTAAACAAACAAACAAACAAACATAAAAATAAAAAAGAAATTGCCAAACTGTCTTCCAAGGTGGCTGTACTACTTTGCATTTCCACCAGCAGTGAATGATAGTTTTTGTTGCTCTACATCCTTGTCAGCATTTGGTATTGTCACTGTTTGTATTTTGGCCATTTGAATAGGTGTGTAGTTGTGTCTTATAATTTTAATTTGCATTTCCTTGATGACAAATGATGTTGAACATCATGGCTTACTTGCCATTTGTATATCTTTGGTGAAGTGGCTGTCCAGGTGCTTTGCCCTTTTTAAAATCAGCTTGTTTTTTACTGTTGAGTTTTAAGCGTTCTTGGCATATTTATCACTTGTATCTTTATCAAATATTTTCTCTCACAAGCTTTTTTATAACAAAGCTGCAGCCAGGATTCCTTCCTGCTTTTTGTCACAGGGTATAGATCTTTGGAAGAATGCTGTATTCAAAAGCTAAGCAGCAGTGCTGAGAGATAAACAGTACTTTGCTCTGCTAAAACAAAGCATCTAAAGCTGCAGCAGGTTTCTGCTGTTTGTTGTAGAGCTGAATCAAGTACTAACAATTGAATACTTTGAGTCCTATGCTTTGAGTGCTAAACTCAAAGTGCTGAACTCCAAGCACAGATACTAATAGAGTAATGTTACTTGCAAAGGCTTCCAACTCAGGGGAAAAGATCTAGGAGTTTTTGCCATTAGTAAATTTGCTAATGGTCACCTTGCCCCAAGAGTTTTGTAACAGTAGCACATGTGGATAGAAAGAGAATTTGTTAAAATGATACTTTGTCAGCAAGCTGCCAACCTGTTTTTTTCCACTTAGCACTTTGCTCTTAGTGCAATCTTCCGGAAGATGCATTCAGCCCAGATACTTACCTACACCAATACATCAGAGAAAGGAGTCCCTCAATTTGTGAATTTATACAGACTACAGAAGGATTCATCTACAATGTCTGAGCTTTCTTTCTAGAACGAGAATTCCATACATTTTATCAGTTCCATCACCAGACTCAAACCGCACCCGGCCCAGTCACCATATAAAAACAAGATCCAGACAGCAGTGCTGATTCTAGGCACTCACTCTATTTGCTTGCAACCTGCTTGTGTTTGCTTCCTTCTCCCCCGTTTCTAGATTCCAGTTTCTAAAACCTGGTTTAGTCTCCTGCAGACTAAATTATTCTTGGCTCTGATCAGATTGATACAAATTCTTGTTCCACCACTTCTTAGCTCTGTGTGCCTCTGAAGAGTACTTTAATATCTCTCAGTCCCTATTTCTAGATTTATAAAATGTGGATCATAGCAGTAGCAAAAAACCTTTGGAGGGGTTGAGCCTCAGTTACTCACAGGGGGAATTTACAATTCATGTACTTCTCTGTGTTGAGTTCCTTCCCTTCTCTGTCTCATTCTTCTCTGTACGACGTGCTTCCTGGAATCGCCTCAGTTCTCATTTATGTGAATTTGTGCAATTCTCTTCTTAGGTCTTGCTCTAAACCAGATTAAGACTACATCCCTACTGACTGTGTGATGTTTTTTGTTCAAGCATTAATCTCAAAGAACCTTGGCAGACCCTATTAATTAGATCAACTATTAACTTTAAAATGTGTGTTAGTTTCAATTTTATTTTACAAATGTAGGCATATTTGTAGATAGTAGGGTTCTTATGGAAGCTTCCATTAAGGAACTGATTAAAAAAACATACAAATTATTTACCTGAATATTTTAAAATTAATAAGATATTTTATTTTATTTTATTTTTATTTTATTTTATATTTTTGAGAGAGAAGATCCTGTACATGAGAAGGGCAGAGGGAGAGAGAGAATCTTAAGCAGGGGCTTAATCCCACAACTCTGGTATCATGACCTGAGCTGAAATCAAGAGTCTGACACTCAACCATCTGAGCCACCCAGGCACCCTAATAAGACATTTTAAAAATTGAAGTACAACATATACACAGAAAACTGTTATGTCATAAGCTTGATGACTATGATGTGATATAATAAGAAATTTATATTTGGTCTTTGTCCCAGCTCTGGGCACAGAGATAATCAAACTCTTGTAACTTCCTAAGTGGTAAGAACCATAGGAACATCTTCTGTTATATATATTTTTTGTCCCCAGCTCCTAAAACAGGTGAAAGGAGCATCTTTCACTATAATATTTGGTTTTTCCCCCTTGTTACTGAAATAGCCCTAGAATGGTAAAAGTGAAGGAGTGCCTTTTGTTGTTTATAACAAGCCCCTTTCAACCACACCTCAGTTTATGGTAATGAGGCAATTTTTAGAAAGCTTCTAAAGATGAGGCCTGGTAGCTAGTGAACTGACCATGTGATTGGAGAGTTGGAATTTTCAGCCCCACTCCTCAACCTCTGGAGAGGGAAGAGAGCTGGAGTTTAAATTTTTTTTTTTTTTTTTTTTAGTTTATTTATTTTTTGAGAGAGAGAGAGTGAGCAGGGGAGGGTCAGAGAGAGAGGGAGAGAGAGAATCCCAAGCAGGTTCTGCACTGTCAGCACAAAGCCCAATATGGGGCTCAAACTCACAAACCGTGAGATTATGACCTGAGCCGAAATCAAGAGTCAGGGGCTTAACTGACTGAGCCACCCAGGCGCCCCTGAAGTTTAAGTTAATCACTAATAGCCAACAATTTAATCAATCATGCCTACTCTAATGAAACCTCCATAAAAATCCTAACCAAAAGCATTTGGAGAGCTTCTGGGTTGGTGGACAAGAACACAGCCATATGTCAAGAGAGTGGTGTAGCCCAAACTCCACAGAGACAGAAGCTCCCATACTCGGGACCCTTCTGGACCTCACCTTAGGTATCTCTCACCTGGCTATTCATTTATATTCTTTAATATATCTTTTGTAATTAATCAGTAATGAGTAAACTGTTGCCCTGGATTCTGTGAGCCATGCTAATAAATTATCAAATTTGAGGAGGCGGTAATGGGAACCCCTGATTTATAATCAGTCAGAAGTACACACGACAACTTGGGACTTATGACTGGATTCTGAAGTGGGGGCAGTCTTGTCGGACTGAGCTCTTAACCTCTGGGATCTGTGCTAACTCTGGGGAGTTACTTTTAGAATTATATTAAATTGTAGGACACGTCAGTATCACCAAGGACTGGAGAACTGCTTGGTGTGGAAAACCCCACACATATGGTGCCACAGTATTAAGCTTGGGTGTTTTTCCTTTGAATGATTGATTACAAAGTGAACACTCTCATGTAACTTTAACCAAAGTTGAGAAATAAAATATTACCTACATGCCAGAATAGGCACGGACCTACTATTGCTACGGCCCCTCCCTACTATTGCTCTCCTTTTCTTCCCAAAAGATAACTACCATGTCTCATTATACATTAGTTTTGCCTATTTTTGACCTTTTTGTAAATGGAATCATATGGTACATATTTTAATAGCTTTATGAATATATAATTCATATATCATACAACTGACTCATTTTAAATGTGAATTCAAGAGTGTTTAGCATACTCACAGAATTGTGCAATCATCACCACCATCAATTTTGAACATTTACATCACCACAAAAAGAAACCCTGTACTCATCAGCACTCTCCCTTCTTCCTAATCCCCCCATCCCTGCCCCAGCACCAACAACCATTTATCTACATTTTGTCTCTGTAGATTTGTTTATTCTAGACATTTCATGTAAGTGAAATCATACAATGTAGTCTTTTGTGACTGCTTCTTTTACTTAGCATAATGTTTCCAAGGTTCATCCATACTATAGCATATATCTACTTCGTTCCTTTTTATTGCTGAATAATATCCCATTATGTGGTGATGGACTAAATTGTATCCTTCAAAATTCATATGTTAAGACCTTTACCCCCAATGTGACTATATTTGGAAATAGGGACTTCTAAGAGGTAATTAAGGTTATATGAAGTCATAAGGGTAGCGGCCTAATCCAATAAGGCTAGTGTCCTTATAAGAAAAAGAGACACCAGGGATGTGCATGCACAAGAGAAAAAGCCATATGAGGACACAATGAGGAGGCAGCCACCTGTAAGCCAAGGACTGAAGTCTTGGGAGAAACAAACCTACAAACCCTTTGATATTAGACTTCCAGCCTCCAGAAATGTGACACATAAATTTGTGTTTTTTAAGCCATCTAGTCTCTGGTATTCTGTTATGGCAGCTCTAGGAGGTTAATACAAGAACAAATGGAAATTCTCGAGCTGAAATGTGCCACATCTGAAATTAAAAAGGCACTGGATAAATTAGGAGCTAGAGATGAAAAAGAAAGGATCCATGAATCTGAAGACAGGTCAATAACAACTCTTTAAACTGAAGCACAGAGAAGTAAGGCTGAAAAATAATTAACAGAGTCTCAGTGATGTGTGAGACAATATCAAGAGTTCTCACATTTCTATATTAGAGTTCTAGCAAGAGAGGGAGGGAGGTAGAAAAAAGATTTGATGAAAGAAATATTTCCAAATTTGATGACATAGGTAATTTCAAGAAGTTCAAAGAAGCCCAGGCATCATATATATAAGGAAAAGCATACCAAAGGTGACTATAGTCGATGACACTGTTGTGCAATTGAAATTTGCTAAGAGAGTAGAAATTAAATGTTTTCATTGGGAAAAAAAATTAAATACATAAGGTCATGGACGTGATAATGAACTACATGGAGAGAATCCTTTGACAATGTGTGCGTATATCAAATCATCATATTGTGCACTTTAAATATCTTACAATTTTATTTGTCAATAACACTGAAAAAAAAAAAAAAGAAAGAAAACCATATCAAAGCACATCAAAATCAAATAGTTGAAAGATAGTGATTGAGAGAACATTGTAAAAGCACCAAAGAGGGGCATCTGGGTGGTTCAGTTAAGTGTCCAACTTCGGCTCAGGTCATGATCTCACAGCTCGTGAATTTGAGCCCCGTGTCAGGCTCTGTGCTGACAGCTCGGAGCCTGGAGCCTGCTTCAAATTCTGTCTTCATCTCTCTCTGCCCCTCCCCTGCTCACGCACTGTCTCTCTCTGTCTCTCAAATATAAATAAACATTAAAAAAAAAAAGCACCAAAGAAAAAAGATGCATTACATACAGAGAAACAAAAATAAACATTTCTGCTGATTTCGCATAAGGGACAATACAAATCAGGGGGAATTGGATTGACATTTGAAAACAATAAAACAAAACAAAAGCAAAGGGAAAAAGCCTACCAACCTACAATTCTCTATCCAGCAAAAATAACCTTAAAAACTGAAGGTGAAATAAAAAGACATTCACAAACAAAACAGATGAGATTGGACTAGGGTGGGACTTTAATCCAGTAAGACTAGTATTGTCTTAGTCCTGTCAGACTGCTATTAAAAAAATGCCATAGATGGGCTAGCTTATAAACATAGAAATTTATTTCTCACAGTTCTGGAGGTTGTAGAGTCAAAGATCAAGGCACCAGCATGGTTGCCTTCTGGTGAGGGCCCTCTTCCTGTTTATAGCTGGTGCCTTCTTGTGTCTTCATATGGTGGAAGAGGCTAGGGATTTCTCTGGAGTCTCTTTTATAAGGTATTAATCCCATTTATAAGGCCTCCACCCTCATGACCTAAGCACATTCCCAAGACCTCACCTCTTAATACCTTTGGGGTTAGGTTTCAACATGTAAATTTTAGGGGGACACATTCAGACCATAGTAAGCATCTTTATAAGAAAAGAAGAGATAAACACACAGACAACACATAAGGGCAGACTCTTATGTGATAACAAAGGCAGATTGTAATCCTATAGCTATAAGCCATGGAATGCCAAGGATTGCTAAACTAGCAAAATGCAAGGAAGGATTCTCCCCTACAGGCTTCAGATCCTGATGACACCTTGTTTGTAGACTTCTAGCCTCCAGAAAATTCTTAAGACATACTCAGTTTATGGTACTTCATTATGGCAGTCCTAAGAAATTAACATGCCATGTGTCCCTTGAACAATTAAAATGTATATCTACAAATATACATGAATGTTTACAGCAGCTTTATTCATAATAGCTTGAACTAGAAACAAGTCTAAGTTTCCACCAATCGGTGGATAGCTTGACAAAATGTGGTATATTCATACAATGGAATATTACTCACCATTAAAATTGAATATCCCATTGGGAATGCAAGCTGGTGCAGCCACTCTGGAAAACACTATGGAGGTTCCTCAAAAAACTAAAAATAGAACTACCCTACCACTCAGCAATTACACTACTAGGCATTTATCCACTGGAAAGAAGTGTGCTGTTTCGAAGGGACACATACACCCCCATGTTTATAGCAGGACTATCAACAACAGCCAAAGTATGGAAAGAGCCCAAATGTCCATCGATGGATGAATGGATAAAGAAGATGTGGTATATATGTACAATGGAGTATTACTTGGCAATCAAAAAGAATGAAATCTTGCCATTTGCAACTATGTGGATGGAACTGGAGGGTATTATGCTAAGTGAAATTTGTCAGTCAGAGAAAGACAAAAATCATATGACTTCACTCATATGAAGACTTTAAGAGACAAAACAGATGAACATAAAGAAAGGGAAACAAAAATAATATAAAAACAGGGAGGGGGACAAAACATAAGAGACTCATAAATATGGAGAACAAACAGAGGGTTACTGGAGGGGTTGTGGGAGGGAGGATGGGCTAAATGGGTAAGAGGCACTAAGGAATCTACTCCTGAAATCATTGTTGCACTATATGCTAACTAATTTAGATGTAAATTTAAAGAAATAAAAAATAATATTAAAAAAATTGAATATCCTATGGATAAATATAACAAAATATGAAAATCTCAAGATCATTATACCAAGGGCAAAAACGGGGCTATACTGTATGATTCCATTTTCCTGAAGTTTAAGAATAGACAAAACTAATCTATCATGAGAGATAGTGGTTCTATGATAGTAATGCAGATAAATGGTTGTAAACATTTGTCAAAACTCACTGAGCTATATACTTAAATTTTTACTTATGTAAATTATACTCAACATGGTTGATCAAAAATATATACCATAAAAACTTGTAATGAATATTCATAGCAGCATTATTCACAATAACCAAAAAGTGGAAACAACCCAGATGTTGTCCATCAGTTGACGAATAGGTAAAATGTGGTTTAGCCATATGTGTTAGTCTTCTGTGGCTACCATGACAGAATACACATAGGCTGAATGGCATTTCATCTTCTCATAGTTTTGGTGGCTGGAGGTCTGAAATTAAGGTTTTGCAGGTTTGATTTGAAATTAAAGTTTTACAGGTTTGATTTCTCCTGAAATCCTCCATGGCTTGCAGACATCTATCTGCCTTCCTGCTGTGTCCTCACCTAGCCTTTTCTCTTGTATATTCATCTTTCTGGTGTCTCTTCTTCTTATAAGGACAGTAATCATATTGGACTAGGGTCCCACTCTTATGACTTCATTTAACCTTAATTACCTCTTTAAAAGCCCTACTTTGAGGGATGCCTGGGTAGCTCAGTTGGTTAAGCGTCCAACTATTGATTTCAGCTCAGGTTATGATCTCACGGTTTGTGGGACAGAGCCCCATGCTGTCAGCCTCAGCACAAGCCTGCTTAGGATTCTCTTTCTCCCTCTCTCTGCCCCTCCCCTGCTCATGCTCTCTCTCTCTCTCAAAATAAATAAAACTTAATAAATAAAATCCCTATTTCCAAATACTGTCACATTTGGAATTAAGGGTTCACCACGTGAATTTGTGAATATTGAGGGGAACAATTCAGTTCATAACAGTTTTTTTTATAGTTTTCATTTCTGTCCTTATTTGTTCATCTTTTCCTTAAATCCTTGACAACATTTATTTATTAAAATTTTTTTTAATGTTTATTTATTTTTGAGAAAGAGACAGAGAGACAGAGCATGAGTGGGGGCGGGACAGAGAGAGAGGGAGACACAGAATCCAAAGCAGGCTCCAGGCTCTGAGCTGTCAGCACAGAGACTGACATAAGGCTGGAACGCACGAACCACGAGATCATGACTGGAGCTGAAATCCGTCCACAAGATCATGACCTGAGCGGATGTCAGACGCTTAACTGACTGAGCTACCAGGAGCCCCTCCTTACATTTATTTATTTACATTATTTACATTATATACATATTTACATTATATTACATTATTTATTACAACATTTATAATAGCTCTTTTAAAAAAAGATTTTAGGGGCCCCTGGCTGGCTCAGTCAGTAGAACATGTGACTCTTGATCTTGGGGTCATGGGTTTGAGCCCCACATTGAGGGTAGAGATTACTTAAAACAAAAAAAAAGATAAAAATATTTAAATAAATAAATATAAAAACAGACACTAAATGTCATTTAATTCTATCATATATTTCATATAAACTTCTGTTTTTCCTGACTAATTTTTCTCCTAAATATAGGTCATTTTCTTGATTCTTCAAAATCTAGAGGATTTTTTTAAAATGTCACCCATTTGAAGTGACAATTCAATAGAT
Source organism: Panthera leo (assembly GCF_018350215.1). Taxonomy (NCBI): domain Eukaryota; kingdom Metazoa; phylum Chordata; class Mammalia; order Carnivora; family Felidae; genus Panthera; species Panthera leo. The sequence continues at coordinate 71,817,683 of NC_056687.1, forward strand.
TTTAGTATATTCACAAAGTTTTGCAACCATCACCAAATCTAATTTTAGAACATTTTCATTCACCCAGAAGGAAATACCATGCCATTAGCAGTCACTCTCCAATCCTTTCACCCCCAGCCCTAGGCAACCACAAATCTACTTCCTATCTCTATAAATTTGCCTATTCTTGCCATTATCTAGTGATTTTGATTGGATTCTGGTCATTATGTCTGTTACATTGTTGAATTTATGGATTTTGTTGTGTTCCTTTTAAAATGCTGAGTTTTAGGGGCGCCTGAGTGGCTCAGTTGGTTACGCGTCCAACTTCAGTTCAGATTATGAACTATGGTTCATGAGTTCAAGCCCCAAGTCAGGCTCTGTGCTGACGGCTCAGAGCCTGGAAACTGCCTTGGATTCTGTGTCTCACTCTCTCTGTCCCACCCCCACTCACACTCTGTATGAGTCTCTCTCTAAAATAAATAAACATTAAAAAATTTTTTTTTAAATATTGAATTTTATTTTGGTAGGCTATTTAGTATAAATCAGAGCGGTCCTTTCAAGGCTTGTTTTTAACCTTTCTGGGTTTTGTTGTTTGTTTCGTCTTTTTCTTTTATTTAGTTGTTTATTTATTTATTTAGACAGATGGCACGAGTAGGGGAGGGGCAGAGAGAGAGAGGGAGAGAGAATTCCAAGCAGGCTCCACACTGTCAGTACATAGCGCTGATGTGGGCCTCAAATTCACGAAATGTGAGAGCATGACCTGAGCTGAAACCAAAAGCCGGTCACTTAACTGAGCCACCCAGGCACCCCTATTTTTAAGCTTTGTGATGATAGCTCTAGAGTAGCCTTTTCTATAGGTCTAACTTAGTCCTACTGAATGCATCAGGTCATCAAAGTCTCTCAACACCAGTCTCCCAACAAGATCTCTTAATACCAAGGTCTCTCTGATGGCTGTTCAGCTTGCAGTTCTCCAGTAGGTTTTCTTTGCTCAGCCTCATAGGGTCCCATTCTACTCTTGTACAGCTTTGTATTTGACCAAAGACAGGGAAACTCCCGTGCAGATTTCTGAATCTCATTCTCTGTATAGTTCCCATCTCTCTGGTATTCTGCTTTATAACTTTTAGCTGTCTCAGTCTCTACAGGCTCTTTTTTCTCCTCAGATCATCAAGTCTGCCATGCCTTGCTTGGGATCCTCCTTCCTATGCTGATATTTGGTAAACGACATCAGGAAGACAGCTAAGGAAACCGTAGGACTCACTTCATTTTGTTCCCCCTTCTCTCAGTAATGACTGTCCTGTGCTGCCTTGGTCCAATGACTGAGAATAACTATTTCACATTATGGTACAGTTATCCAGTTGTGTATGACAGGAGAGTTAGTCTGGTACCAGTTACTTTGTCATGGCTAGATGTGTGTGTTATTTTTTGACTGGCTCCCTTTTTGCTCAATATTATGTTTGCGGATTCATGCTTATTGTTGAGTGAAATATTTAGCTCACTTCTTATTTCTATATGGTATTATATAACTGAATATATCACAATTTACTTATATATTCTATTGTTGGACATTTGAGTAGTTTCCATTTTGGAGCTATTGTAAATAATGCTGTTATAAACACTCTTATACGTGTCCTTTGGTATATGAACTCCTGTTGGGCATATGTCTAGAAATGGAATTGCTGGATAGATTATGCATATAGTCAGGTTTATACATATTGCCAATTAATTTGCGAAATAGTTGTACCAACTTTCATGCTCATGTACAGTTGTATGTGAGTCCCAGTTACTCCATGCTTCATTAACACTAGGTACTGTCAACTTTTTATTATTATTACATTTATTTATTTTTGAGAGACAGAGAGAGACAGAGCACGAGCAGGGGAGGGGCAGAGAGAGAAGGAGACACAGAATCTGAAGCAGGCTTCAGGCTCCGAGCTGTAGGAACAGAGCCCGATGTGGGGCTCGAACTCACAATCTGTGAGATCGTGACCTGAGCCGAAGTCAGATGCTCAACCAACTGAGCCACTCAGGTGCCCCTGTATATTTATCTTTTTATTCAACAACCTTACTAAATCCATTTTTAATTTTAGCAATCCATCTCTAGATTCTTTTGATTTTATTCATACAGAATCATGTCTATAAATAACTGTTTTACTTCTTACTTTCTAATCTTATGGCTTTAATTTCTTTTTCTTATCATATTGTACTTTCTAGGACCTCCAGTAGAATGTCAAATAGAAATAATGGTGAACATATCCTTCATCTCTTGTGCCCAATATCAGGGAGAAATGTGTCAATATTTGCCATGTTTCCAAATAATCCATGTATCAAAGAATAAATCACAATGAAAATTTAAAATGTTACATTGAAAAAAATGTTATATTGGAAGTTAATGAGTATGGCATATGAAACTAGAAGGATATAGCTAAAGCCATACTTAGAAGAAATTTTATAGCCTTAAATGCATATACACCAAAAAGGAGGAGGGCTAAAAAATCAATGAACTAAGCATCCATCTCAAAGTGTTAGAAAAAGAGCAAATTAAACCTAAAGATAGCAGAATGGAGGAAATACAATTAGGGCGGGAATTAAACAAAAAACAAATAAACAGAAAACAAAGGATTATCAAAGACAAATATTGGTTCTTTGAAAGGGCTATAAATATTAAAAAACTCCTGACAAGAACAGTAAAAGAGGATATTATAAACAAATTCATGACAATAAGCTTGAAAATACACATGAAATCCAGTTTGCTACATGCATCAATAGTTTGTTCCTTTTTATTCTCAGTAGTATTCCACAGTATGGATATGCCGCAGATTGTGTAACCATTTATCTGTGTAAGGAATCTGGGCTAATTCGAGTTTGGGGCTATCATGAATAAAGTTGCTATAAATTGTTCGTACACAGGTTTTTACGTGAACGTATGTTTCAATGCCCAGGAGAACAACTGCTGGCTCATATGGTTCTGGCATATTTTGTTTATAGGAAAATGCAAACTGTTTTCCAGAGTATCTGTACCATTTTACATTCCCACCAACAGATGAGAGGTTAATTTCTTCACATCCTTACCAGCATTTGGTGTTGTCACCAAATTTTTTATTTTAGCCATTCTTACAGGCATGCAAATCAATTAAAAATATTTCATTCAGATTATTTAGTATATTTTTAATGATATTTTTTTAAGTAATCTCTTCACCAAACATGGGGTCAGACTCACAACCCTGAGATCAAGAGTCACATGCTCCACTGACTGAGCCAGCCTGGTGTCCCCAAATTATTTGGTAATTTTGGAGGGTGAGTTGACCTGCAACATATTTAACCTTTATAATCAGTGCTGAATTGGGTTTTGTGGGATAGGACCCAGACATCTGGATATTTTAAAAATCTGCATTGGTGAATCTGATTTGCAGTTAAGATTATGAAGACACCTTCATCTCAGAGGACACAAGCTTTGAAGAAAAAGTCATCCTTTGAAGAAACAGCCATATCTAATGATGGGAATATCATAGACAATGAAAATATGTGGTAGCATAGTAGAGCTGAATGACATTTCAGAAATAATAACCAAGGATTCCATAACCATGGAAAATAATGTTTTTTGGAAAATAATTTTTTAAACTTTTGAAAGTTCAAAATATAATTTTAAAGGGGTCTAAGTAGACCAAAAAATAATTTTAAATTTTAAATTGATATCTAAATTTAAATAATGGTTACTTAGAGCCATGAAGAATTTGTTATTACCAAGAAAGTTCAGGTAGGGATGAATCAAGTTATTTGACTAATTTGAGGCTATCAAAATCTCTGACAACCAGGAAAATTGTGGATTATGTCTCTAGAGGGCGCTGAACCTCTACAGAGCAATGCAGGAAAGGAAAATCTTGAAAATTCTAAGAACCAAACAAAAGTAATGCTTCATGAATAGCAGTAACATCAATTAGAAAATTAGAGTATATTATTAAGAAAGGAGCAAGTCTAAGAGTAAAAGGTTTAAGGGAAACAAAGAGAAAATGTCTGCCTAGTTCCCACTCTGGCTTAAGGAGTCCAGTAAGATTCCAAATCACCCCGACCTCTCCAGTGCAACCAGACTCCTAACTAATAACAACACCTATATGCCATTTTGGAGATGATGGTCATGACACCAGAATGGCAAGGGCCAGTCAGGGCAGATTAGGTAGGTCTAAGTAGTCAAACCTGCCCATCCTCTTGTGCTCACTACCTGAAATTACGGCCGTAGGATCCACCCAGTCACTGAAACCAAAAACTTGGGCTTCATTCTTGACTCTAATACTCTAATACTTTCCACTGATAATATCACTAGTTTTCCTACGTGACTACTTTAGAATTTATTCTGAACAATCTATGCTTCTCCAAAATATCCTCTCCCACAGCAAACTATGGGTTCCACCCTTGCTATTTCCCCACATTCCCCAGCAACATCACTTAGTCCTAGTCTCATATGAAGATGCTAAAGGTCACTCAAGAAGATTTTCAGGATTCTGTCTACAAGTCGATTCTTTTAAGCTTGAGTACTGTAAGGTTTTAAAAGAAAAAATTATGAGACTTCTAGGATTGATTAGTAATTACTTGTTATACGGAAATGACGTTTTAGTATAATGTTGCTTAAATATGTCCAAATCCAACATTAGGTATAGACTTCTTATAACTCTTATGTGACCATAAAATCAAAAGAAACCTACATATTGGGTGCCTGGGTGGCTCAGTCAGTTAAGCATCCTACTCTTGGTTTGGGCTCAGGTCATGAACTCACAGTTTGTGAGTTCAAGCCCTGCATCGGGCTCCACGTGGACAGTGCAGAGCCTGCTTGGGATTCTCTCTCTTTCTCTCTCCCCCTCCCCTGCTCTTGGGCATACACTCTCACTCACTTGCTCTCTCTCTCTTTCAAAATAAATAAACTCAAAAAAACCCTACATATTAAATACAAACCAAATTATAGCTAATAAAATAAACTGTCAACATTATTTTATTATAATGGCTGATGCTGTTTTGCTGAAACTAAATTACCTCTCACATGAATTTGGCACTAATTGCTTTAGAGGAGGTTCTTTGTATTTGGCAAGTTGATGCTACCTTGGGCAGAGCAGTGACTCAATTATAAGACATTTCTCTAATTGAATTACATGCATCACTTGGTTCATGCATTCTCAGTTTATCAATTTTAGATTTACAGAATTAAAAAAATTTTTTAATGTTTATTTATTTAAAACTTTTTTTAACGTTTATTTATTTTTGAGACAGAGAGAGACAGAGCATGAATGGGGGAGGGGCAGAGAGAGAGAGGGAGACACAGAATCCGAAGCAGGCTCCAGTCTCCGAGCCATCAGCCCAGAGCCCAATGCGGGGCTCGAACTCATGGACCGCGAGATTGTGACCTGAGCCAAAGTCGGATACTTAACCGACTGAGCCACCCAGGCACCCCGTTTTTTTTTTTAAATTTTTTTTAACGTTTATTTATTTTGGAGACAGAGAGAGACAGAGTATGAATGGGGGAGGGGCAGAGAGACAGAGGGAATGTTTATTTTTGAGAGAGAGAGACAGAGCATGAGTGGGGGAGGGGCAGGGACAGAGAGAGAGACATAGAATCTAAAACAGGCTCCAGGCTCTGAGCTGTCAGCACAGAGCCTGACGCAGGGCTCAAACCTGGGAACAGTGAGATCATGACATGAGCTGAAGTTGGACGACTGAGCCACCCAGGAGCCCCCGAGTTCTTTTTTTTAAATATACCTACTTTAAAAGACTTTTAATTAGTTTTTTTAAGCCAAAAATACCCTATGACATGATACATTCATCTGTTAACTTCTATTAAACAACATCTGTACCATTCCCCTACTCCACCAACCCCTCATAACCATTTCACTTTCCGCTTTTACAATTTTTTTTAATTCCACATATAAGAGATAACATACAGAATTTGTCTTCCTCTATTTGACTTATCACATTTAGCATGTTTTCAAGGTCCACCCATGTCATAGCAAATGGCAGAATTTCTTTTCTCATGGCTGCATAGTATTACATTATATGTGTATGTATATAAATGTGTGTGTGTGCACGTGTGTGTACACACACACATATGCCACCACATCTTTATCCATTCATCCTTTGCTGGACACCCAGGTTGTTTCTGTATCTTGACTATTGTGAATGATGCTACAATAAAAATGGGAGTACATATGTCTCTTCAATAATGTGTTTTCATTTCCTTTGGATACATATCCAGAAGTGGGATAACAAGATCATATGGTAGTTCTACTTTTTTTAAAAGTTTTTTTGTTTGTTTTAGTGTTTATTTTTGAAAGAGAGAGGGAGACCATGAGCAGGGGAAGAGCAGAGAGAGAGGGAGACACAGAATTTGAAGCAGACTGTAGGCTCTGAGCTGTCAGCACAGACGTGGGGCTCAAACTCACAGACTGTGAGATCATGACCTAAGCTGAAGTCAGACACTTAACCGACTAAGCCACCCAGGCGCCCCTAGGTCTACCTTTAATTTCGGAGGAATCTCCATGCTGTTCTTCATAGTGGCTGAACCAGTTTACTTACTATTATAATTTGTAATAAAATAATGTTTGCACTTATCCAGCCACACATTGGCTTATAACAAAATTAACAATGTTGTACCTCCCAGATGTAATACTTAATGAATCTAATAATTGAACTCCTGACAGTACAACATATGGTTATTTATGAGTAAATTCAGGTTTGAGAAGTAGATGCAGATTTTGTTTAGTCTATGGACTCAGAAGACATAACAATTCTTACAAACTCTTTCATTGTATTTCATAATTACATATTTGATGGTATACTTTGTAGAAATCCTAAGATTAAACCAATTAACTAAATAAACTTTCAAAGATCCACTCAATTTTCAGGCCTACCTGTGACCTGTTGCGTCAATATTTATAAGTCATTGTTTTTACTTGACCACTCCATGCTCTGGATGCTTCTTCAATCATTGCCTAGAATGATTACAGAAAAATTATGCCCAAGTGGGGAATCACTTCCCCCAAATGTATTTTATGGCTATAGAGGAGGACCTTAAGGAGGTTCTATTAAATATCAGCCCAGACTTTTCCTTCACCAAGAGTACCAGGGTATGACAGGCTCTCCTGGTGTTGGGGAGGTGTTCTGAATTTCTTCCACATTCTCTCTTGGGCCTAGATTAAATCCCACTCCTCTGGCTGGCATATGGTCCTAATGGTGGTGGCCATAGCAGAGTACTTTGTTCACTCCAGCAGACTCCTATCTTCACTCTCCCAGTATCCTCTGGTCTGACAGTCTAGTCTCTAAAATGAACTTTAGCCCAGTGGAAGGGGCAATCTTCTTCACTAGAGGCACACCACAGGAAGATGGTTGTATACAAAGGAGACGCCTTTCTGCTCAGACACCAGACTGTACCACAAGGATCCTCTTGTTCCCAGGGCTGAGGGGCCCATCTTTTGCACTTCTGGCTGCCACCCTCTCCTACCACCAGACTTTGGCACAGTAAGAATGGTATTAGTCAAAATTGACTGGCCAAGAGCAAGAATGAAATTGTTACTAAATTTCTTAGATATATTAGGATTATGGTTTTATTGGAAAGTGTCTTTTTTAGGAGACGTGTGCTGATGTATTTTGAGATAAGTGTTATGGTTATCTCACTTTCAAATAGTTCAGAGGGAGCCTGGGTGGCATCTGACTTTGGCCTAGGTCATGATTTCCCCAGTCCCAAGTTCAAGCCCTGCGTCAGGTTCTGTGCTGATAGCTCAGAGTCTGGAGCCTGTTTCATATTCTGTGTCTCCCTCTCTCTCTCTCTGCTTCTCCCCCATTCACACTCTATCTAAAAGTAAATAAACATTAAAAAAATTTTTTAAATCAAATAGTTCAGAAAACCAAACACACACACACACACACACACAGCACTCGTGCAGTATATTAATCTGTTTCCACTAATTATCTGCTTATAAATAGAAAAACTGAGGTCAAGGGAGATCTGTTCATAGGTTAAGGCACCAGGATTATACATGATACTGCCAAAGGGTGATTGATTAATCCTAAAGGTATTTTTGCTCTTGGCGGGGAGAAGCAACTGGGTGCCACTGCCATCAGCCTCAGCATGGTCTATCCTGGACCACAAAATGATTGTAATATGGAGAAGGAACATCAAATATGAAATGAGCATGTCTGGGTGTCTGTAAATTGAGTACTGGTCGGGAGAACCATGTGTAGCCCTGACAGCTGGTCTTAAAAATAACGTGAAACACAAGCAAAGGGTTCAGTCTGGTTGCCAGGCAACCCTGCCACCAGCTCCCGTTCGGTTGACCTTTTTTGTTTTCTATATACTTAATATTTATACTTTCTGGACCTCCTTTGATTCATTTAAGATTTAATGAGTACTGTTTGTATAAGTTGAAGGGATCCAGGATAGACCAGACTGTAAGTTCTGAAACTAACAGGGCAGAATTCTTGCCTTCAAGCATCTTACAGTCTAATAAGGGGTCCTGGGTGGCTCAGTCAGTTAAGCATAGCACTCTTGATTTCGGCTCAGGTTATGATCTCATGGTTTAGGAGATCGAGCCCTGTGTAGGGCTCCCTGCTGACAGCACAGAGCTTGTTTGGGATTCTCTCTGCCCCTTAGCTGCTTCCACTTGCTCTCTCAAAATAAACTTAAAAAAAAAAAAAAAGCAGGTACACAATTACTATGATTATGTTTAACATAATCCTTTACTACTTGCAACATAATTACATCTGCAAAGATCCTTTTACCAAAGTAACATTTGTAAGTTCCAGGGATTAGAACCCGTTACCTTCAGGGGACATTTTCAGCCTACTACAGATGGGGGACTTTGGAAAGCCTACTTTTGGGGCAGGGGGCAGAGGGAGAGAGAATCCCAAGCAGGTTATACACCCAGTGTGGAGACTGACACAGGGCTCGACCTCACAACTGTGAGATCATGACTTGAACTGACATGAAAAGTTGGATGCTTAATTGACTGAGCCATCCAGGTGCCCCTGGAAAGCCCACTTCTAAGGGGTGACTACTGAAGTTCGTTTGTCATCTGAATAGCTGACTGGCAACTAGAGCTAAGCCATATTCAAAATGGTATCCTGATTCTCTGTAAGCCCAGACGGAGGTGCCTTCCTTTGCTTACTTTACCATTATGTTTCCTCAAACTTTCATTAACTAAAGTAACCTGGGTAGATCTCTTGCTTGCCAATTGAAAGGGTCAAACTGTAACAAAATAGCTGACCTAAGAAGGGTTTGTTTTATACATAATTTTCATACAAATATCAATAGTTAGTTGTAGATCTTTGGACTATTAGTTTAGTCTGTACTCCCCTTCTCTGAGAACTACCTCCCCAACTATGGGAGGGGGCCTTTTGGATATGTGGATACTAAATTACTATGTCATTTAGTAATGACAGTAGCCCCCTAGCCAGAGCTGACTGGATCAAAGGCAGGTGCTTAACTAAGTTGGATCAATCATATTCTCTTCAGGAGCTTAGGACACTGCTCACTTGGTTTCTGGAATTGAAATGAATCGTTGATATAGCCCTGAAAGGCTATACTTTTTGCAAGTAAAAACCATCATGTAGAGAGAAGCAGAAACAAGTGACCGTGAGAACTCAAGAAAATGCAGCTGCCTTGATTCCTTTTTTAAATTTAAACTTTAAAAAAAATTGGGGCACCTGAGTGGCTCAGTTGGTTGGGCATCCGACTTCAGCTACGTCATGATCTGACAGTCCGAGTTTGGGCCCCGCGTCGGGCTCTGTGCTGACAGCTCAGAGCCTGGAGCCTGCTTCGGATTCTGTGTCTCCCTCTCTCTGCTCCTCTCCCACTTGTGCTCTGTCTCTCTCTTTCTCAAAAATAAATAAAACATTAAAAAAAAAATAAACTTAAAAAAAATCTTTTAATGTTAACTTATTCTTTTGAGAGACAAAGCATGAGCAGGGGAGGGGCAGAGAGAGAGAGAGACACAGAACCCAAAGCAGGCACCAGGCTCTGAGCTGTCAACACAGAGCTGATGCGGGGCTTGAACTCCCTGACTGCAAGATCAGGACCTGAGCTGAAGTCAGGCAGATGTCAGTCAGTCAGTCAGTTGGTACAAATGCTTAACTGACTGAGCCACCCAAACGCCCTAAACTTTCTTTTAAAGCTTATTTGAGAGAGTGCGTGCGCATGTATGCATGTGATCTGGGGGTGAAGTGAGAGAGAGACAAAGGGAGAGAATCCCAAGCAGGCTCCGTCCTGTTAGCACAGAGCCTGAGGTGGGGCTCTATCTCACAAACCTCCAGATCATGACCTGAGCCGAAATCAAGAGTCGGACACTCAACAATCGACTGAGCTACCCAAGCGCTCCTTTTTTAAAAATTTTTTTTTTAATTTTATTTTTTTAAGACATAGAGACAGGGAGAGAGAGCAAGTGGGGGAGAGGGGCAGAGAGAGAATCTCAGGCAGGCTCCACACTCAGCTCAGAGCCTGAAGCCTACTTTAGATTCCATCCTCCTCTGTCTGCCCCTTCCCCACTTGTGCTCTCTCAGGAAAAAAAAAAATTAAAAAAACAAAACAAAACAAAACATGCAGAGAAGACAGTGATCCGGCCATGATGAAAAGGAACTTACTCTTGACATACTATCTTGGTTTCTATTCTCTACTTCTCTCTCGTCTCTACTTTTATCTTCTGCTTAGTCAGAATTTCTGCTTATTCGTAACTTTGGCTTATCTTGGTTGTATCAGCACCACAGCCCGGATTACTGCATAATATCCTAAACTGATCTGACCCTGAAGCCCTTTTCTTAGAAACAACAGAGAGTGACTGTCAGCAAAGTCTTCTGGGCTTTATAGAGAACAAGTAAGAACAGGTTTCTTCTTCCAACTTGGTAAGGTTCCTCAAGACATCCTAGGATCGGAATTAACCAATGTCATTTGGTTACACTACACTTGGATTAGATCATATGTGGGCTTCCCTGAGGCAGGAGGCTTGACAAGACAACCAAGATCCTTTCCAGGTAAGTAATCATGTCTGCAATTTTCCTAGTTCTTTGTTATTTAATAACTCTGAGTCCGATTACTTCTCCTCCTCCAAATTTTAATGTCACTTACTACATAAAGTATTACCCAATTATCTTTTGCTCAATGTCTTATAATTTATACACTGGAAGGGTATTATTCAAAATATGACAATGGGCGTTGAGGCAGGCACTTGTTGGGATGAGCACCGGGTGTTGTATGTAAGCCAATTTAACAATAAATTATATTAAAAAATATGACAAACATTAAGAATGACAAAAATGAAGAAACAGGATTTTTTTCAACCTATAAAAAGTTCTGCTGCAGTTTTTCAAATTTTTTATTGGATTTAAAATGCTTTTAAGGGATATACAGATACACAACTAGTTTGATCAGCTACTAATATATTTTGGTATCCCTTTATTTTTGTACTCAACAGCCAGTTCACCTTTTCTCCATGTTCAACACTTAGTTTTGGTAAAATTTTGCCATGTTCTTCTTCATCTGTTACTAGAGCATGAGTATTTCTACCCTGCTTTGTATAAGCTGCTTTTTTAGTTTTCTTCCTGTGGGTATGTTTTGTAGGGCTCTTCTGTTTTTTTTCAACTTCACTGCTTACATCCCACAACATTATCTTCCCATCATTCCCTCCAGTAAGCAGCATATAGGATTCTGGCAGAAAGCAGACCTGGGATACTCCCAAAGTGTGGCCCTTAAATCCCAGTTCTTGTTCACACTTAACTCCCACCACCCTAAAGATTCGAACCTTACCATCTTCTGCACCACAGCTAAAAATATTGCCACATGATGCTACAGACACAGAGTGGGCTAAAGCAGGGTTTAAAAGCTGACCAGGTGATTGTGGGCTTTCCATCTCTTCTGTTTCATCTTCCTGCAAATTTGTAATCCAGAGTGGCCGTGCTTTCTGAAGGTTCCACAGCATCACCTTTAAATAAGAGGAAGTTATGTAGTCAAACAGAGGCCTAGCCATTTTGCTCAACTATCATGCTTATTCCACTTGTAATAAAGTCATCAAAGTAGTCTGATAATAATTAGTATGATACATTTCTAGCAATATTAAATTTTTAAAAATTCAGCTGGCACCACAATGTGCCAGTGGAAAAACTCAGACGCCAATGTAGAAAACAAGATCCTGAATAACTTGGGATTAACAAACCCATCAAACTGTAATCCACATTCTTGAGCAGTTGCATTTCTTTAAGTCACTGTACCCTCATCTCTACAAGTAAAATAGAACATTATAAAACTTATTAATTTTAGTCTATGCTGGCTGCAAGTCAGAAAGCCTGTCAGCTAAATAAATGAAATCTGGATCATCACTGAAATGATTTGTATCTGGGATGCTTTCTCTTTCCTTTCATACAACCCAAAGTACCCATTTTAGAGGCTTACCTCAAGTTCCTGTCCCTCTCGGAAGGCTTTCCTAAATATTCCAGCCCACTTCTCTCTTGCCTGTATTTAGTTTCTATGCTATTAATTAACATATACTATTAGCTTGTCAGTTTCTTGAGATTTAATTCACCTTAAACATTTTTTCGTAAATTTTAAGTAGGCTCCACGCCCAACATGGGGATTGGACTCACAACTCTGAGATCAAGAATCATGTGCTCTACCAACTAAACCAGCCAGGCATCCTGAGATTTAATTAATCTTTGCTTAATACCTGGAAAGAGCAAAAATTCCATATCCATCTGTTGATTAATTTGACATCTTGGCATATGTGGGTTTTTTTGTTGTTCCCTACCATGATTTTGGACCTACTAAATTGATTTAAATGAAATGCTAATTAAAACCTGTTTAAAACAAAAAACTTTGTGAATTGATTTTACTCTATAATCTAGTGATTCATTTTCTTCCCACAGCAACCAATTTGAAAAGGAAAATATTCTTCATACTTTCAGAGAATAGACAGCTTTATTTTACCATCTAGTATTATCCCTTAATTATTACTCACAATTTAAAATAGACCTAGAATAAGCATGGTTCAGTCAAAAGCACAGATCTGAACTGACAAGATCACTACTGCTGATGAATATTAAGGATTTGGTTTTCTATTGAAGGTAACTGCCCTCAACTCAGCCTCTGAAAGAAGTGACCTCTAATAACACATTCTGCTTCTATCAAGAAAAGCACTGAAAACTCTTTTAGATTGGATTTATAACATTTTACTAAGTGGCCAGCAGTTGCTACTTGGCTGAAGCTAAAATATTAACAAATTAAAATAAATTAAAGTAAAATAAAGAAATACCAGAAAATATAACAAAGATGTGATATGGACATGATATGGAAACAAATCCCTAAAAAAAAAAAATCTGAACACAAGGCAAATGGCACATTCCCGAATCTGCTAACTTAACTGTCTTGGCAGGTATCCCCAAGTCTTTCTTGCACTACCGTGCATGATGCCTAGATTATATTTTCTGCCCTCTTAAGACATTAACTATACTCAAAGTATTTTCAGCAGCTTAAACATTTTTGTATTTACTGAAATCTAAATGTGTTAACAGCCATCCCAGATTCTACCAATCCAAGAATAATTTTCAAGTATTGAAGATTTCCAGACTGTTCCTTTCTGGACATTCTCTATACTACTTTACTCTTCCTAACCGCCAAAGATTCCAAGGTGTTTTACAATTTCTCAACCACCTGGTTCAAGTGGTGTCACTCAAAGCAGGAAAGCAAGAGATACTAAAAGAAAAGAACACAAGAGTCTGGGGGTTATGGTCCTACAAAATGTCAGTGGGGGGAGAAAGTGGACAACTGGCAAATGTTCAGAAGTGAATGCAATCACATCAAAGTGACCCTGCTCACAAATTCCTCCCCCTACAAAAACATTTCTTTCCACAGAAAAGATTAATTTTTAAGGGAAAAAAAAAGCCTTCCTGCCATCCTGATCCTTAAGTATTTGTACTAGTGATCCTTCAAACTCCAGAAAAAACAATAAACCTTTTGAACCATTTATTTTCAGATGTGGAAATGAGGGGCAAAAAATCAATGTGTATGCCACAGAAATATATGATGGTCTCAAATTTCCAAAGGTCTTTACAAGAGAAAACTGTATCTGAGTGGTGGCTACACATGTATTTAATGTTCTTCTTATACTTTACACATATATTATAAATATTTTGTAGTTATTTATTAAAAAATTAAGCAGTCTAGGAGCTCCTGGGTGGCTCAGTCGGTTGAGTTTCCGACACTTGATTTTGGCTTAGGTCATGATCCCAGGGTCTTGGGATCCGTGCTGTTTGCGTGGAGCCTGCTTAAGATTCTCTCTTTCCCCCTCTGCCACTCTCCTGCATTTGCACTCTCTCTAAAAAAAAATAAAAAAATAAAAAAAAAAAGAAAGAAAAAAAAATTAAGCAGTCTCAAATGTCTTAATAAATCAATTTGTTAAGTTCCCTGCCACTCTAAGTGTGCTTTGCCTAATTATTTAAACTGATGTAAATCAAAGGGTATAATTTTTATGATTTCTGTAATAACAAAGATAGGTACATTGAATATATCTCCTGTGTGTGGCAATAATTCAATTCCTGCCTTGAGGTAAAATGTGTTTGTTCAGAGAGAAAGAGCTCTCAAAATTAACCTTATAACAACTCCATTCCACTTTTATGCCTACAGTCTTGGACTCCTTCAGATTAGCTATTCTTAAAGTTTAGAATAACATCAGATAACCAGGTTTTAAGAAGTAAACTGTTAGATACACACCTTGAGTGGAAGTCAAATGCTTAACTGACTGAGCCACTCAGGCACTCCAAGGAAAGTAATTTCTTAAAAGTTCTGTGTGCTTACCACTGTTAAATCACAACCCAATGCAGAAATTAATCTACGGTGAATATTTAGGTCTTGGCAGTCAAATCAAATAAGCAATTACCTAAGCCTCCTTTTCACAAAATATTTAGGTTGTTCTATATTGCTCTCTAGCAGTTGCCTGCCACTAGAACTTCTCTCCCAGAACTGACGGCAAAATAAATTCTAGATGCCCATTTCTTATCTAATCTGAGAAGTATATAGGTCATTTTTGCACACCTAATTGTTTACTGCCATGCCTAGTATATTAATGAACCAGAGATTGGAAACTGGTACAGCCTAAGGTTGAAAGAATGACTAGTCAAAGAGACACTGTACAATCTGCCTACTCAACACAGATATCCACCTGGATGTGTAGGTCTTTTGTGTGTGTGTGGGGGGGGGGGGGGGTGCGCACGCGCGCACGTGTGTGTGTGTAGGTCTTTCTGTATAACAAAAATAGGCAGATTATCACCATGAGGGTAGAAAATGTAGGTTTGTAAGGGCTTGGTCAAGACCTAGGTGTGGATAAAGAGTTTATAGGTTGTAGGGTCACTGTGCCCCTCAAATGCAGAATGATTCCCAACAGAGGAACTATAAACATTTTTGGTAAGACAATTCTTTATTGTTTAGGGACTGTCCCAGTGCTGCTGGCCATCGACTGATCCTGCCTACTAACTACCAGTAGCTTGGGGGAGGGTAATGGCAGTCATTGGGGAAAAAACAAAACCCAGCCTCGTTTATTTCTAACTTATGAGGGGGTGTAGTGGGTAGAGAAGGGAGTGGTAAAGACTGCTGGCCAAATAGGTAGAAAGATAAAGCCTTTGATGATATTAATGGAATCACAAAGTCTTGAAAGATACTGTACACAGTAAAGAATATAGACTGGGGCACATGGGTGGCTCAGTTGATTAAGTATCCACCTCTTGATCTCAGCTTACGTCACAATCTAATGGTTCGTGGGGTCGAGCTGTGGATAGGGCTCTGTGCAGACACCGTGGAGCCTGCTTGGGATTCTCTTTCTCCCTCCCTCTCTGACCCTCCTCCACATACTTTCTTTCGCAAAATAAATAAATAAACATTAAAAAAAAGAATAAACACTTATAACTGTGCAGGACACACGTCATTAATAAACAATGATTCTTTTTCTAGAAGTCGCCTGTTTGCAAACCAAGAACCTTTTCTAACACATTGCTGATGATCTCCTGCTTGAGATCTCCTGTTTGTGATACCTCTGGTGTCACAGAAAAAAAATACAGCCTTTGGAGCCAGAGAGACTCAAGTCCGAATCTCAATTCAGGCAGCTATATGGATACTTAATTTGAACCTCAGTCTCATTTCTAAAAAAGTAACAGTAATTATCAGGGTATGAGTTGAATGAAAACTAATATGTAAAGCACTGGCAAGTAGTAAGTGCTTACCAAAGAGAAACCATGATTATTCTCACTCCAGTGATACATTTATTTTTAACTAGGCTTCATGCCCAGCATGGAGGCCAACGTGGGGCTTAAACTCACAACCCTGATATCAAGACCTGAGCTGAGATCAAGAGTTGAATTGGACACTTACCTGACTGAGCCACCCAGGCACCCCTACAAGATTTACTTTTAAGAGGAAGTACATCTGGGGCATCTGGGTGGCTCAGTTGGTTGAGCATCCGACTTCAGCTCAGGTCATGATCTCACAGTTTGTGAGTTCGAGCCCCCCGCTGGGCTCTGTGCTGACAGCTCAGAGCCTGGAGCCTCTTCAGATTCTGTGTCTCCTTCTCTCTATGCCCCTTCCCTACTCATGCTCTGTCTCTCTCTGTCTCTCAAAAATGAATAAACGTTAAAAAAAAAAAAAAAAAATTAAGAGGAAGTACATCTGCTATGGGAAAGTTCAAGCTATCTGAAAGCTTTCTTTTATTAAACCAAACCAAAGTCTGCTTCCCCATGACTTCTATTACCACTAGCACATTCTACTTTTCCCCCTCATGAAAACTAAGAATTAAACAGTTCCATTTCCAGGGCGCATGGATGGCTGAGTCAGTTAAGTATCTGACTCTTGGTTTCAGCTCAGGTCATGATCTCACAGTTCATGGGTTAGAGCCCTGCACTGGGCTCCGTGCTGACAGTGTGGAGCCTGCTCAGGATTCTCTCCCCCCTGCCCCAGTTCATGCTCTTTCTAATAAATAGATAAATAAAAAAAATAAACAAACACTTCCATTTTACCCACATAACGGGGTTTCTTGCTATATCCACTCTTCTGACAGACTTCCTCTGAATTTGGTCTAATTTGTGATGTGATGTTCCTTTTAAAACTTACTCAAGGCAATGCTCTGATCTTGGTCACCAATATACAATAATTCAATTAATACACCACAGAATTTTAAAGTAAGAACAACAAGAGATTCTCTCTCTCTTTTCTTTTAGAAAAAATAATAGAATTTGTAGAGAGTGGGCGATAGTCTTCCTTCAGCATGCTCCTGTTTAAAAAGATGTTTAGAATCAAATATTTCAATTCTCAGGTTTTATGACTGTCTTAAGCACAGAGAAAGGAAGGCTAAAGGATAAATGATTACTTTATGAATAAAATCTACTTGGCTTTGTCAAGTTAGCATTAAACATGCAGAAATAAAGCTCATGCTTCATACACAGATAAGACACGTTAGAGAACAGAAAATGCAAAGATATATTTAGCCTGGTCAGTAATTTGATCGTTACCAAACCCATTAAAAATTACCCAAGTACTCTCTGCAAAATATTCATTACCTGCATATCCAGTCCACATGACACCAGGCTCTGAGGTCTTTGAGGCCGAAAAGCTACCGAAGAACAGATATTGGAATGTCTCTTCAGTGATCTGCTAACTTTCTTATTTTCCAAATCTAGGATTTTGATTGCTCCGGAGTCATCGGCAGAAGCCAGCAGGTTTTCAGTTTCATTCAATGAGAGACAATTGATCTCTTCTTCATTCACATGAAAATGGTCCAAAGAACCTTTGAGTGACCGGACATCCAGTAAGCTAATGGTTTCTCCATGTGAAGCATAGAGCTTAGTGGGGCAGGAGGGAGAGAATAAGACACTGGTAACATCATCAGCCCCTTGGAAGCGTTTATGTCCTAATGGAGTCCCATCTTCACCCCAAACCATAAGATCACCACCCTCTGCTCCAGAAGCGACTAGGCCTTCTTGACTTGCATTCAGGCAGAGAATAGGTGAAGAATGTCCACCAGTCCACTTGACGGCCATTATGGCCCAGAAGACACTGTGGAGAGGGGGAAAAAAACTATAATCTCTTATTTAAGAACTTGATGGGAGGAGACAAATACAATATGCAGTATTTCACTTAAATATTTAAAAAGACATCTAAAAAACCTTAATTTAAAAAAAGGACATTTGAAGATCAAGTCTACAAAAGTTTAGTTGAACACAGGATTGTGGTACACCTGGCTGGCACATGCGTAAATGGACTTTCTATGCTATCAGGGACCCAGGCAAACCTTGTCCTCTAGCATCTGATATGAGGTTCACATTAGAATAAACATCATATATTTAAATTAGTAAAAATTATTTTTAAAAGAGAGATGCTTGGGGCACCTGGATGGCTCGGTCGGTTAAGCATCCGATTCTTGATTTCAGTTTAGGTCATGATCTCATGGTTTGTGAGTTTGAGCCCCACATCCGGCTCTGTGCTGAAAGTGTGGAGCCTGCTTGGGATTCTCTCTCTCCCCTCCCCCATCTCTGCCCCTCCCCCCTCAAAACAAACAAACAAACAAACAAACAAACAAACAAACATTTAGGGGCAACTGGGTGGCTCGGTTGAGTGTCCGACTTCAGCTCAAGTCATGATCTCAGTTTGTGGGTTCAAGGCCCGCATCAGGCTCTGTACCGACAGCTCAGAGCCTTAAGCCTGCTTCAGATTTTGTGTCTCCCTCTCTCTCTCTCCCCCTCCCCCACTCTTTCTCTCTCTCTCTCAAAATAAACGTTAAAAATAATTAAAAATAAACTTAAAAAAATAAAAAATAAAAGAGAGCTGTTCAATTATCAAGTTATATCTTTTATATGAATAATGTTTTAGAGAATGAGCTCTGGAGCTAGATTCTCTGAGTTTGAATAGCTCTACTACCTATTATTAGCTGGGTGACTTTGGTCAAGTTACTGAACCTCTCTGTGATTCATTTTCCTTCTCTATAAAATGGGGGTAATAAAAATAATAGCACCATTTCACAGGATCATAGCAAAATAATATGTGTAAAGCACATATAACAGTGTCTGGTACATAATGAGGGCTCAACAAATACTACCATGATCACTTTTCCTATTTAAAAAAAAAATATTTTAATGCAATCTCTACACCCAACATGGGGCTCTAACTCATAAACCCAAGATCAAGAGTCACATGCGCCACTGACTGAACCAGCCAGGCACCCCTCACTTCTCCTATTTTTATTAGGCTGGTCAAAGTGGTATCATGTATCTACATCAATGGTCCTCAAAGTATGGCCTCCAGACCAGCAGCATCAGCATAAACTAGGAACTTAGAAATATAAATTGCCCAATACTACCCTAGAGAATCAGAAATGCTGGGGTTGGGGCCTAGCCATTTGACAATAGTTTAAAAAAAATTTTTTTTAACATTTATTCATTTTTTGAGAGACAGAGTGTGAACAGGGGAGGGACAGAGAGGGAGACACAGAATCCAAAGCAGGTTCCAGGCTCTGAGCTATCAGTACAGACCGGAAACGGGGCTTGAACTCAAGAACTGTGAGATCATGACCTAAGCCGAAGTGGGCTTAGGTCACCCAACATGGGGCTCAAACTCACAACCCTGAGATCAAGAGTCACATGTTCTATTGACTGAGCCAGCCAGATGCCCTGTACTCATGTATTTTTAATTACTTTATCACCCACTTAACACTTAACAGCAGTACTTATGTGCGAAATTGAGATTCTTGATACACTAGGCATCCCAGATTTATATAATGAAACTGTCATATAATACCACCCTGCCTTAACTGCCTGTTGGATAAAGCAAAAAAAGGAAATCAGGGCAATTTATATAACTCTAAATGGTTAGAGAAAAGAAAGCAAACAAACCTACCGGGAGAATTTATCTAGTGAGAAATTGCCATTGCTGCTTTCATATTTTCAGATATGAAACCTGAATTTAGTCCAATAGCACAGAGATAAATTTCCTAATATTGTTCTGAAAAATGATTTAAAATAATCTGGCAATCTGCCCGAAGTTTCTATTCCTGACACAAAGCTTATTTCCTCCCATTTTTAGACACTCGCACATATACAAAATCACTAACTAGACTGCAAAAAAATCACTAATCTTTTAGTAATCAAAGTAACAGGGGAGGGGGGGGAAGTAACAGAAACATGGTCACATAAACAGATATAGCAATTCTCATAAAGATGACAAAATAGGAAAGACAAAAAGATTATTTAAAAAAACATTTATTTCAGCAGAAGCACTGAATTAGTATACAGACGAAACTAAAGACTGAAGTAAATAAGTTTTAAAGGAGAGGTTTGGAGAGGAAATGACTCAGAAAGAGGTAAAGACAGGGAACTCGGGTAGTTTGATTTTTGCTGACAAGTAATGAAATAGTAGTTAAATAATTTTCTACCATAAAAAAGGCTTTTGCCACATGTTCCAGATAAACGAAGAAAAAAGTACTCTTAGCACAATTTGAAATAAATGTTATTAACGTTATTTAGGCTTAGGGACTGTCATCTGTGGTGACTGACTTATCACGTTAACATAGATAAAATGCTACCTTAAAATATGAAGTTTGTATTAACCATTGAAAAGACCAGTAGAGTTACAAATAATTTTAACTTTTTTCTTTAGAGAATTGATCGATTATTTCCTATGTTAGTTTTAATTTTTCTACAGTGAATCCACTTTAAAGTCCAGGGAAGTCTGCCCTCTACAGCTTTAGGATTTTGTGTGCATGTATGTTTTTGAATTCCTACTGGGATTTTAAGTTTTCTCTAAGGCAAGAATGAGGCAAGGTTTCTAGTACTTCTGTTTTCCCATCACATATCTACCCACAGGTGACCTAAGTAAATGCCGACTGGTGAAGTTTTAGCAGGTTTTCTGCTTAATATAATTTTTTTCTGGAAAAGACTAACTCATTAAAGACACACGTGGTTAAGCTCACCCCAAAGTGTGAGAAATTAGGCAATAAATGGATTTTGAGCTTAAAGGAACTATTACAGACAACACAGCTCCTGTAAATTTTTCCATAATGGAACCAGTAAGTGTCTATTAATCTCACAAAACCAAGGTCAGCCCTACCTTAACCTCTACGCACCAGTGTAAAATACAAATTAAACTTCTAATCTCTACATCACATGAATAATATTTACTGATCACCAAGCTAGTCAGAAATATAAAAATAAAGACCTATTATGGAGAATGTTAAGAAAAATAGTTGAAGGGCTCCTGGGTGGCTCAGTCAGCTAAGCATCCAAGTTTGGGTCAGGTCATGATCTCAGAGTCATGAGTTCAAGCCCCACATTGGGCTCTCTGTTATCAGCACAGATCCTCTGTCCCTCTCCTCTCTCTGCCCTTCCCCCGCTTCTGTGCTCTCTTTCTCTCAAAAATAAACAAACATTAAAAAAATAAAATTAAAGCAAGAAAAACTGTTGGGAAAGTCCCAGAAATGTACTATACATTGAAGCATTTCAGCTTATGCAGGGTATTGATCACGGGAGTCAACCAGAACCCCTGGGATCACTTGTTTAGTCTACAAAATTAAAATTATTTGTTCTTATTTGAAACATACCCAAAGGCCACTATCAAAAAGTATTAAACAACAGGGGTGCCTGGGTGATGCAGATGGTTGAGCACCTGACTTTTGATTTCAGCTCAGGTTATGCTATCATGGTTTGTGAATTTGAGCCCTGCATTGGGCTCTGTGCTCTCGGTGCGGGGCCTGCTTGGGATTCTCTCTCCTTCTCTCTTTGCTCCTCCCCAACTTGTGCACTCTCTCTCTCTCTCTCTCAAAATAAATAAATAAACTTAAAAAAAAAAGTATTAAACAACAGATTGCTGTGGTATAAGGCAGTGGCAAAAAAATGTAATTAAATCTGAGTTAAATCAAAACAATCTTTCAGAAATGAGCTGTCAAGCCACTGTTTCTTGTTTTTCCTTACTGGGACAGCAAAGCCTACAAGAAATAGGTAGGAGCCATTACCTCCTTGTTCAGGTATCAGGTCAACAAGCTTCTCTTCTCATAGGTAATGTCTAAAGCAATTTATCATAGCCTATTGTGCATTACTCTAATTAGATAATAGTTTCCTTTAACACCTAATGAAATCATGGAGTGGGCAAGGAAAGGTGGGGTATCTTGAGAACATTTTTAGAAAGGGTGGAAGGCGAAGACGGAAGTTCTGAACAGTCAGAAGGCAGGAGGGTACTAAATATGGGGGAGGGGCAAGGTCAGGAGGATGATTTGTAGAAAGAAAAGGACCCAGTCATAAAATCTTTTCCTACTTTGAAATTCTGCCTGGGGCACTTGCAGGGGTACTTGCCACAAAGTCAGCTCACTGACTGGGCTATATTAGCACCAGAATTATCTCATAGATCCTTCAAAGGCTCCACCTCACCTACACTGTGACAGACAGAATAAATGTCAAAGTCTTTAATAACTGAATATCTAAATACTGCTCCAGTTATATTTCCATGTGCCCACACGTCCTTTTCAAGTGTCTGTGCCTTCAAAGCTGTTGATTCTGCCTGGTTCTTTGTCCCCTTCTCAGATGGACCAAACTCTACTTATCTTTGAAGAATAAAAAAAAAAAAAAAAAAAAAAAAAAATTAAAGTGCCTTCCCTAACAAAACTCTGACCTCCTTGGGAGGGGACATCTTGTATGTCCCATAGATGAAAGTTGAAAAATGAATAATGAATAAAACTCCCTAGTCTGAGATTACACTACCATTCAAACAATATGAGGTAGTCACTATCAGTATAATAAGTATAGGTCAATTTTTTTTTCACGTTTGGGTTTTCCAAAGTTGGTCCTGATGTGGAGAAGCTGGATAGCAACCAAAATGATTGAAAGGCTGTGGCATTAGCACTAGTTAGTAAAGAATCTGGGATATTAAACTGGGAGGAAAAAAACATCTGGGAAGAAGGGACTAGCAAATAATAAACACTATTTACCAGAGAGTAGAGAAGGTAGTTGCTGTTCGTTTTTAATGGAGAATTAGAAATGTATTATACAGAGGGAACTACTGAAAAGATTTCTTACCACATAAAGGCAAGACAGTGGAGTTGACTACTAAGGGAATCTGTGAGTCCTATAATAATTACCCCAGAGTTGTTTTGATAATTATATAAAACTCGAATCAAAGACCTGGCACAATGCCTTGTTCACATGATGTTTATTATTTTCTCTCACTAAGCATTCTTTAAAGGCTGTCAGAAAACTTTTGGCCACCTAGGAAAATGCAATATAACCAAATAATGCTTAAATTCTTTCTCTTCCAAGAAGCCATCTATAATTACAGCCTCCACATCATTCTCCCTATTGGAATGTCTAATTATATAAAAACACGCTGCCTGGATCCGCCTACTAATCGGGTTAGCAGGAAAAACTGGGAAAGGCTACATTTTGTCCAAAGAAGGGAGGACTTAATCAGCAATTACTCGGCACTTTCAGGCTATCGAAACATTTGGGCGGGGGTGGGGGGAGGTGGTGCGGGGATTCAAATATGATGACCTTATTTTCCAAATACACGCTAGGACTCAGGTTCTGATAAGTGCCAGTACCAACAAAGAACAACAGGGCTTGACCAGGAGAAGACGACCTCAGACGCCGAAGGTAAAGAAAGAAGATCCAACTTAAGTAGAAGGTGGCGGAGCTAGGACTTGGCTAGCAAGGAACTGGAAATTTCATGCGTTAGAGTGGAGTCTGAAACAGGGACCTGACACAGGAAAACCTCACAGGGAAAGGGGCCCAGGAAAGCAGACGCGAGACCACTAGACCAAAAAAAGGAAAAGACACCGAAGAACAGCCACAAAGCCACAGATGCCAGCCTCATACCTGCGCTTCCCGCTTTCCTCCTCGGCGCCTCGTGATGACCTCACCTGTGGGCGCCCAATCCCATCTAGCGCTGGGCGCGGGGCGCCTCAGCCAAACAGTCACATCCGGGGCCGAGAGGAACCGCGAGCGAGCTGGGCGTGCGCCCTTGCTTCGTGCCCTCAACCAGTATGGCGGAGCCACGGGCGCGCCGCGGGGAGGCCGTGCGAGTCGGGCGGTTCCGACGCCCGCGCTGAGCCGGGGAGGAGGGGCGGGGGACGCCCGTGCGGCCGGTGCGTCTGCCCTCAGTGAGGCGGGGCGCTCGGCGGACGCCCCCGGGCAGGGGCGGGAGCGGTGGAGGGCCGGTGGTTGGCTGTGAAAGGGGCGGTGAGCGAGGTGCTTCGGTCTCAAGGCGAGGCTTGGCCTCCCCAGCAGAGACGGGGGGAAGAGGCGGCGGCAGCGGCGGCCCTTGGGCCGGCTGGTGAGGCGATGGCGGCACCAGCCCCGGGGCCTGGCGGAGCCTCTGGTGGCGCTGGCTGTAGCGGCGGCGGCGGCGCGGTTGGCGGCTCGGGATCCGGGTCCGCGGGCGCAGGGGGCCGGCTGCCCAGCCGGGTGCTGGAGTTGGTGTTTTCCTACCTGGAGCTGTCCGAGCTGCGGAGCTGCGCCCTGGTGTGCAAGCACTGGTACCGCTGCCTGCACGGTGATGAGAACAGCGAGGTGTGGCGGAGCCTTTGCGCCCGCCGCCTGGCAGAAGAGGCTCTGCGCACGGACATCCTCTGCAACCTGCCCAGCTACAAGGCCAAGGTGAGGGAGCCCCGGGCCACGCCGCTGCCCCCAGTCCCGCTTCTCTGCGCCGCTCTCAATCTCAGTGCTTCTCATCTGAGCTCTGACTCAGACGCCTCGCCTCACCATCCCGCCTTTGCACGGCTGCAGTCTGTACCTTACTTCACGTCCCCCTCCATGAAGATCCTCTCTTCTCTTTGAAGTTCTGCTCCTTAAACCTACCCCCCTCACTTCCGTGATGCACTTTTTAAAGGACCAGATAGTTTCCAGTTACTGGTTTCCATCACTCATTCCACTTTCCACAGACTTCCCCCATAAAGACAGACCACCCCCATTGTTGTGCCATTCAATACTTTGCTATTTTTTATTAGATCATCTTAGCTGCCTTAACACCGGCTGAATTTCTAAGATCTTTGCTTTCACCACACATTCACCTCACTCTTTTCAAGCTGTGATTTATAACTATTTTATTCTATTTTCGCCTAAGTTCTCTTTCATTCCCTCGATTATGTTTCAGACTTGTAAGTGAGTGTAGTCCTAGACATCCTGCTAACTTTCAAACTACAGGTTTGAATAGAACATCCTCTCCCCTTCCCCGTCAGCACCACTTAACCATCCTAATACTGCCTTGTTCCACTATTGGCTAACTTCCCTGCCAACTTTTTCATACTTCCACCTTGATGGTGTGCCTCTTCTATTCTGTGTGTCATCTTAAGTGCTGATTCTGGTTTTGATGCCTTTTCCCCCTAGATTCTTGTGCACATTCCTGCCTTTTTCATATACAAATAAAAATTCCAACTAACAGGTTATGGTAGGGCTGAGAAGATTCTTCAGGCAATATAAACAAAGACCTTGAGCTTGAATTCAGTTGGATGGATAACAGCTATTAAGTATAGCAGTCACCAAGAGGATATGTGAGAGAGGATGAAGTCTCTCCTAGAATGTGGTAAACATAAAAAATACATTAATAACTACAAAAAGGAGATACCCTTTTTAAAGCTAGACTGCCAAAGGGGGAGTCAGAGTAAAGTAAAATTTTTTTCCCTGTGTGAAATAGATGTAAAATTTATTCTGTAATAAAGCAGGTTTTAGTTTAATAAGATAAGGAATGTTGCAATTAAGTATGTCAACTATCAAATTAGTTTTTTTCTATTAAGTGAAATAGCACATTAATTTTTTTTAAGTTTATTTATTTTGAGAGAGAGCACGTGCACAAGTGAGTGGGAGGGGGGCAGAGAAAGAGGAAAAGAGAATCCCAAGCAGGCTCTGGGCTATCAGTGCAAAGCTGGACGTGGAGCTCGACCTCACAAAATGAAATGTGAAATGTGAAATCATGACATGAGCTGAAATCAGGAGTCAGTACTTAACCGACTGAGCCACCCAGGTGCCCCAACACATTAATTTACTAGGACAATATTTGTACATGGTGGATGCTCAGTGGATACTAGTTGTAATTTATGTAGTAGAATGCAGAACATTGCAGTTTTATCAGGCAAAGTAGGCTTTAAGACATTTTTGTAATTGGTCTGTAAAAGATACATGAATCAGGATTCATATGACAGTATGTGTTAGTGTGTTCATGTAAGTCAACATGCAAAAGAAGCAATATAGTATAAGCAAAATGTCTTGTCTTGCCTTTTGCTCTTGTCTGCCAGCCACCCAGTTTGCCTTCTTGGAGGCAACCTGTGTTACCTGTATCCTTCCAGAGATATTTTAGGTTTCTTAGGTTTTTAATGCTTTATATTGTCTTTCTACCACACCCATGGTAGGTATTGTAGATTTCCACTAATCATATGTTCGTTCAGATGTTGCAGGACATAAGAAAAATGTCTTGAGGATAAAAATATTAATTCAAAAGAAGTCAGAGACCCTAGTAAGGAAGTTCTCAGTCAAGTAGAGAAGAAAAATGTATA
Organism: Panthera leo; assembly: GCF_018350215.1. Classification (NCBI taxonomy): domain Eukaryota; kingdom Metazoa; phylum Chordata; class Mammalia; order Carnivora; family Felidae; genus Panthera; species Panthera leo. Next base: position 71,844,187 of record NC_056687.1, read on the forward strand.
GAAATAATTAATACATGATAGAAATTGCTCCTGTGACATATGTATATGTATATGTGTGTATATATATATATATATATATATATATATACACACACATATATATATAAAACATATACTCCCAGTATATATACACACACACACACACACACACACACACACACACACACTAGAATTAGAATTTCAGTGAAAGGAGAGATTTACAAGTTGAGTGGAGGCTTGGAGAGGGTTTGAGGTTAGGATTATATTTGATCTGAATTTTAAAGATAGGGAGGATTTGAACATTTTACTAAGAAGAAATTCTCTGAAAAAAGTAGGACAAGAGGAAAGCAAAGGCTTTGCACAGCATATATGTTTACTTTAAAAAGGGTGATCTCCAGGCACTATGCTCACTTTTGCAGATGCAATGATGAATAAAAACAGACACAAAACTCTTAATGGATGCCTTGCTTATGGAGCTTAGAGTCTCGTGGGGGGAAATAGATATTAATCAAATACACAGTTGTAAAATTGCATCTGTGGTAGGTGCTATGAAGGAGAGAGAGGTGCACAGTGCTCTGAATGTCAGAGATGGAGGATTTGACCTAGGTATGGAGGTCAAGAAAGGCTTTCCTCTGAGGAAATAATGCATGTCCTGAGACCTGAACAATAAAGCCAAGGGGAGAGAGAAGACTTCCAGGACAGAACTTGATGATTATGAGGGACAGAGAATACATCCGTGTGGCTGAATCAGAGCAAAGGTGAGACAGGTTTGAGAGAAGATGGAAGAGGTGGAGTGAGGCCAAACTACAGGGAAGCCATTTTGGATTATAAGCAAGAGGGGGTTAGGAGTGTGGGGATTGGTGATGTGATTTTTTTTTTTTTTTTTTTTTCATTTTTAAGAGGTTATTTCTGACTTTGGTATGGAGAACAGATTGGAGGGGGACCTTAGAAATATGGATAGATCCGCTAGGAAGTGGGTAGTGGAGGAGATGGGGAGAAACAAGAAAGATTTAGGAAGTAAAACCTACAGGATTTGGTAATAGATTTGAAATAGGGGTGAGAAAGAGGGAGGTGTTAAGAATGACTCCTAGATATCTAGCTTACATAATATGAGAATCACCTGGGCTAGATTTAGGAAAAATAGCAGTGAGTTCAATTTTGGTAGAGTAGAATTTACAGTGTTTTTGAGACATCCGAGAGATTTCAGATAGGCAGCTGTTACAGTTTGGAGCTTAGAGGAAAGGCTAAAGATTTCTATCTTTATATAGGGTCTAGTGAGATTGAGTTGAAGTAGTGGAAAATACAATTATAAAGGTAAGCTGAAACTCATCATGGATGTCCTTGGCATGTAGCCTTCAGTGTATAGTTTGGGCTTTGTTCTACTATTATAAACCATAGAAGTTTGAACAGACCAGTGACAGATAAGTACTGTGCTTTAGAAAAACTAGGCCATAAGATGAATTGGACAGAACGGGAGTTAGTACCTATACCAGAGGTACCTAAGACCTGAACAAGTGTGTAGAGGAGAGAAGAGGATGGCTGGGAGAGCTACTGCAGAGAACAAATCCGTATAGGACAGCTAACTGAGAGTGGGTGAGATGAGGAAGAAGAATCAGATAGGATTTCCAGGGAGCCTGGGTAACTGGGAGGAGGATGCGGACAGGTGTGGGATAGCATAAACCTGGAAAGTATTTGGAATTGCCGGTCTATTTAGGATTTGTCTTCTTTTTGAAAGTTCATATTTTTCATGTTACCAAGGAACATCAATAATTCCAGTCATACTTAGCATCTAAGTATAATATATTCTCAGATTTTTAGACCTAGATCCTAAAGTAGGTCTTAAAGGTGTTTGTTACAATGTAAAATTTAGGTTGTACATGAGACTGTGGGAAAGAAACTATGGATTGTTTTTATTTATTAGTTTGTATATTTTTTCATTTCATCTCAATTTTTCAGTATCCAAATCTAAAAGATAAGCACACTTATTATAATCACAATATCATCACACCTAAAGTGTAAAGAAATTAACAATAATTCCTTAATATAAACAATGCAGTGTTCAAATTTCCAATTGTTTTATAAATGTCAAATGTTATATTTAAAATTTTCAGTTTATTTAATCAATATCTGTATAAGGTTCTCATGGCAAACTGCTGATATATATCTCTTAAGGCTATTTTAGCCAGCAGATTCACCTACTAACTCCCATTCCTGAAACTTATCTGTTGAAAAAACCAGGTTGTTTACCCTGTAGAGTTTCCCTCAGTCTGGATTTTGCAGATTTCATTCCAATAGTGTTCCTTATCCTATTCTGTTTTAGACTCAGAGAGGTTTGCTCAATTTAGGTGAGATTAGTATTGCTATTGTTTTTGTTCTTGTTGTTTTTCAATGTATTTTCTGTTAGAATCAAAGTGGTTGGGTTGGATGCAGACTTAAATGTATGGTTCCAACTGTGGTGGAAAAGAACTTAGGAGAGCAAAATCAGGGAGATTCGGTAGTCGTGGTTAGAATAACTTCATACAAGTGGCAAGACTGATTCAGGTTTTAGAAGATACAGTTTATGTTGGAGGAGGAAAGTAGCTATGATGCTACAGATAGGGAGAACAACGTGAAGTTAGAAAGGGAAATAGGAGGAACCAGACCTGGAGAGCTTTGAAAACCAGGAAGAATAGTAGTTAGTATGGAACCATCAAAGGTTATTGAACTGAGGTGAAATGTGATAAAGGTGCTGTTTTAGAAAAATAGGTCTGGAAATAATTTAGGTAGAGAGTTAATTATTGAGTGTAGGAGAGTTTTAGGGGGCAGAGGTATGGTGGTCACCAGAAAAGGGTACAGTGAAGAAAGATTAGCCCAGAGTAATAGGAAGAAGTCATAGCAGTTTGGAGAAGAGGCTGGCAACAGTGTCATTGTGACAATGAAGGATAGAGAAAAAGCAATTGATATTTGTAAGAATTAGGGAATAGGCATAGGTAATTATCAGTTAAATATTTTATAATGATTTTATAAAATATTTTATATTTTCTTGTCTTGATAATAATCTGTTGAATTTTTAAATAATATTTGGGGGACATTTTACTCACCCGTTTAATCTTATGTTCTGATATTTTATGTGCTTAAAAGTGTGTTATAATAGAACAGATAGGAAAATATTTAGAATACTTCAGTATTGGGGTGCCTGGGTGTCTCAGTCGTTTAAGTGTCCGACTTCAGCTCAGGTCATGATCTCACGGTTCGTGGGTTCAAGCCCCGTCTTGGGCTCTGTGCTGACAGCTCAAAGCTTGGAGCCTGCTTCCGATTCTGCCTCCCTCTCTCTCTCTGCCCCTCCCCTGCTCCTGCTGTGTCTCTCTTTGTCTCTCAAAAATAAATAAAAGTTAAAAAAAAATTTTTTTTAAATACTTCAGTATTACAGCCTCCTGAATCAAGCAGAGTGTTTGTTTTTTAATGTCTCTGCCCTACAGTGTAATAATGAAGCAGTGAGGTACTGGCAAATAGGAACTGAACACTGGATGAAGGGGCTAGATACCAGACTTGTCTTTGGGACTCTTGCTCTAACTACCTGTTGACTTTTAGGTCTGTGCCCTCATCCCTGTGTTGCAGTAGGTCCCTTTAAAGCCCTTCCTAATGCTGAAATTCTGTGATTCTGGAGTTGGTGGCTCAGATTAACTAAAGCAGTAGATCCCAGCCTTTGGATGCTTTGGGGTCATTTGAATAAGGGATTTTCTTTTAAAAAAAAAAAAAAAAAATTTTTTTTTTTTTTTTTAAATTTTTTTTTTTTTTTCAACGTTTTTTATTTATTTTTGGGACAGAGAGAGACAGAGCATGAACGGGGGAGGGGCAGAGAGAGAGGGAGACACACAGAATTGGAAACAGGCTCCAGGCTCCGAGCCATCAGCCCAGAGCCTGACGCGGGGCTCGAACTCACAGACCGCGAGATCGTGACCTGGCTGAAGTCGGACGCTTAACCGACTGCGCCACCCAGGCGCCCCTAAAAAAAAAAAAAAAAAAAAAAAAAAAAAAAAAAAAAAAAAAAAAAAAATTTTAATGTTTATTTATTTTTGAGACAGAGAGAGACAGAGCATGAACGGGGGAGGGTCAGAGAGAGGGAGACACAGAATCGGAAACAGGCTCCAGGCTCTGAGCTGTCAGTGCAGAGCCCGACGCGGGGCTCGAACTCACGGACCGTGAGATCATGGCCTGAGCCGAAGTCGGCCGCTTAACCGACTGAGCCACCCAGGCGCCCCAAGGGATTTTCAAAAAAACATACAAATCAAAAACTTTAAATTACTAAAGCATGAGAAATGTTTACTATTTAGACAGAGTAGAAATTTCCATACTACCCTTATTTTGGAAGCTTTACAAAACTGATTAGTGAAGATCAACTAATCTGTCCTATCTATGGTAGCTGCTCGTAATGACTATCTCTTTATAAATTCTAGTGCTTGAAATTAGATGCCGTCTAAAGGGTTATTTGATTTGGTAAAATGAGAGTGGTGCTGTCTCCATGTATGAGTAATAACTAGCAAGGAGGCTGAGGATCTAACATAGTTTGTGGTTATTAAAATTTTTCATAAACTTTAGAACTGCTATGACTACGTTCTCTATTAAAATATTTTGGGGAGGTAGGGGCGCCTGGGTGGCTCAGTCGGTTAAGTGGCCGACTTCGGCTTAGGTCATGATCTCGCGGTCCATGAGTTCGGGCCCCGCGTCGGGCTCTGTGCTGACAGCTCAGAGCCTGGAGCCTGTTTCAGATTCTGTGTCTCCTTCTCTCTGACCCTCCCCCGTTCATGCTCTGTCTCTCCCTGTCTCAAAAATAAATAAACGTTAAAAAAAAAATTAAAAAAAATATTTTGGGGAGGTACCTGGGTGGCTCAGTTGGCTAAGCGTCTGACTTTAGCTCAGGTAATGATCTCGTGGTATGTAGGTTCGAGCCCTATGCCAGGCTCTGTGCTGACAGCATAGAGCCTGGGGCCTGCTTTGGATTCTGTGTCTCCCTCTCTCTCTGCCCCTCCCCTGCATGCTCAAGTGCGCACGCGTTCTCCTGCTCTCTAGCAAAATAAACATTAAAAAAATTCTTTTCAGTAAAAGTATTTTTTGATGACAGTATTGCCAGCATGAAAACTGTATATCCCTTAACTTTTTGATATAAAAATACTAAATATAAACTAGAGTAGAGGAAATAGTTTAATGAACCTCCCAAACCTATCACCAAGCTTTACCAATGATTAAATACAGATAATCTAGTTTTGTGTTTACCCTACCCATTCTCTCACTCCAGCCCTGGATATTTCAGAGCAATTCTGAGATATCCTAATGTCATCCATAAACATTTCAGTATTATCTCTAAAATATAAGGATTCTTGTGTATATCTTTTGATATTTTAAGAAGTCTATTTGGAGAAATGATACCATAGTTTAGAATTTTGATCAATAATAAAGCAGTTGGCAGTCATTTTATTTTTTATTTTCTAATGTTTATTTATTTTTGAAAGAGAGAGAGACAGAGTACGAGCAAGGGAGGGGCAGAGAGAGAGGGAGACACAGAATCCAAAGCAGGCTCCAGGCTCTGAACTGTCAGCACAGAGCCCGATGTGGGGTTCAAAACCACAGACTGCCATATGACCTGAGCTGTTGCTGGAGGCTTAACCAACTAAGCCTCCGGCCACCCAGGCACCCCAGCAGTTATTTTAAATGTTGCATGCATATTTTGTTAGTATTCCATCCTGAAATTAGCCATTTTTTGGAAATACATACTGTATTATTTAAAAATATATAACTTTATTTTCTAAAAACATGTAGCCTAAAACCATGGATACTTTTTAATGTTTAAGAAAAATCAAATTTCTATTTCTTTGGTCTGCTTTTCGTCTTTTCAGGTGCGTGCTTTCCAACATGCCTTCAGCACTAATGACTGCTCCAGGAATGTCTACATTAAGAAAAATGGTTTTACTTTACATCGAAACCCCATTGCTCAGAGTACTGATGGTGCAAGGACCAAGATTGGTTTCAGTGAGGGCCGCCATGCATGGGAAGTGTGGTGGGAAGGCCCTCTGGGCACTGTGGCAGTGATTGGAATTGCTACAAAACGAGCCCCCATGCAATGCCAAGGGTATGTGGCATTACTGGGCAGTGATGACCAGAGCTGGGGCTGGAATCTGGTGGACAATAATCTACTACATAACGGAGAAGTCAATGGCAGTTTTCCACAGTGCAACAATGCACCAAAATATCAGGTGAGAAACTAGGTATTTTCTCAGTTGTGGTCCTTTGTCAAATCATAAATCATTAATTTGTTTTAAGTTCACAAAATTTTATATAGCAGCTTTGTGTGTCTTTTTGGTAATTTAAAAGTAAATAGTGTAACTGGCCTTTCTTTGCTACTTTAATAATCTTTTAGTATTTCCGTATTTGTTTCCTAATACATATTGACCTTGAGCTATCTGTCTTTGCTCTAAATCAGGGGTTGGCAAACTTTTTTCTATATAGGGCAGGTAATAAATATTTCAAGCCTTGTGGTCCCTATGGTCTCTGTCACAACTATTCAACTCTGTTGTTGTAGTACAAAAGCAACCATAGATAATATGTAAATGAGTGTTCATAGCTGTGTTCCAGTAAAACCTTGTTTATGGGCTGCAAGCAAGATTGGTCCAATGACCATAGTTTGCCAACTCATGCAAGATTGTCCTTTTTCCTGTATCATGTCACATCCGAACCTACTTTTTTCTAGACTTCTCACTCCCAGAAATGTACCTGTGCACATGCACACACATATTCACCCTCTGCTATTCATTAATCTGTTTGTGGATTCAGAGCCTCTGCAGATGTCAGTGATTTCTATAAGACAGGCAAATTTAGGCAAACTACTGAGTTTTTTTTTTTACTCTCTTCATCTTATCTTAATGCCATACTCATTTGATTCTAGGGTCAAAATTATAGTTCCTATTTGTAAATGCCATATGATTAGCATAGAGTCAACAGAGTCTAAAACAATAATCTGATAAGAAATTGGAAATTTTAGGGGTGCCTGGGTGGCTCAGTCAGTTAAGCATCTGACTTTGGCTCAGGTTGTAATCTCGCGGTTCCTGAGTTCAAGTCCGCATCAGGCTCTATGCTGACAACTCAGAACCTGGAGCCTGCTTCAGATTCTGTGTCTCTCTTTCTCTGCCCCTCCCCTACTTGCTCTCTCTCTCTCTCTCTCTCTCAAAAAATGAATAAACATTAAAAAAATTTAAAAAGAAATTGGAAATTTTAAAGAATTATAGACTTAAGAATAAGAGATATTAGGAGCACCTGGGTGGCTTAGTTGGTGAGCATCTGACTTAAGCCCAGGTCATGATCTTATGATTCACGATTTCAAGCCCCACATCAGGCTCTATGCCAGAGCCTGGAGCCTGCTTTGGATGCTGTGTCTCCTCTCTCTGCCCCTCCCCTGCTCATGCTCTGTCTCTCTGTTTCTCTCTCTCTCAAAAGTAAAAAATAATAATAAAAAAGAATAAGGTTATTATTAGAGTCATTTCATAATGATAAAGGAGTTAATCAGATAGAGAGATATAACAATTGTAAATGTATATGCACCTGATAAAACAGCTCTAAAACACATGAGGCAAAAACTTAAAGAACTGAAAGAAGAAATAGGTAAATTAGCAAGTATAGCTGGAGATTTCAGTACTGTCTTTAAGTCTATTTTGTCTGATGTTAATATAGCAACTTCAACCTTCTTATGCTTACTATTGCAAGGTACCTCTTTTTCCCTATTCTTTTACTTTCAGTCTGTCTTTGTTTAAAATGGGTCTCCTAGCTGGCATATAATTGGGTCTCTTAATCTAACCCAATCTGACAATCTCTGCCTTTTGATTTGAGTGTTTAATCCATTTACATTTAATGTAGTTGTTAGACTACAGTTGATATTGTCCTGATCTCTCTGCCTCTGAAGTTGTGTTCTTTTTTAAAAATCTTTTTTCTCTTTGTTTTTTGGATCAGGTAATTTCTATTGCTCTATCTTCAAGTTCATAGATTCTATGGCTATTAGGCCAGGGTAGTGAATTTTGTTTATTGTATTTTTCAACTCTGGAATTTTCATTTGGCTCCTTTTTATAGTTTCCATTTTTCCATTGAGATTGTCTGTCCATTCATTAATATTAGATTTTTCTTTAATTCTTTGCACATATTTATCATAACTGCTTTTAAGTCTTTGTCCACCAAATCCAACGTGTAGACCTACTTGGAATTGGTTTCTATTGACTGCTTTTTCCCCCCAGAGTATGAGTTGTACTTTCCTGTTTCTTTTCATATCCAGTCATTTTTAAATTGAAAATTGGAAATTATAGATAATATACTAGTAATACTGGAATGTTTTGTTTTTAGGAATCACTTTGTTTTTTCTGAAATGTGTGGGTTTTATTTTAGTAGGCAGTTAACTTGCCTAGATTCTTCAAATTGTGAACTCTGTCTCCCCCATGGTATATAGCAGCTAATGTCTTTGTTGGTTTTTGTTTTGTTTTGTTTTTGCAGCGGGGGAGGTTTGGCTTCTAGCTGCTATCTTACCAGCCTGGTTTTATTGGGGTTTCCCGTGTGTCTGTGTAAGACAGTGATTATACAGTGATTTGGGCAGAGTTAATTCTTGGATTTAGGGCTCATCCGCTTTATGGTTCCATTACTTCTGGAGTTCCTCCTCTAAATTTCCAGTTGCTCTGCCATCTCCCAAGTTTTGCTCTCTGACACCTAAAGCTAGTAAGACTTTTGCTTTCTGTTCTCTGTGCTGTGTACATGCTGTATGCTCAGTCAAAGGTAAAACAGATATGCAAATTTCACCAGGAGTGGTTCTGTCATCTTAGTTTCCATCTTCTGTAAAATAGGGAGAATCCTAGGATAGATGTGAGGATTAAATGAGATAATACAAATAAACCACAAAATGAATACCCAACAAAATATTAACTTTTCATTTCTGTTTGCTGTTGTTTGTTTTGTTGGTGGCAATAGTGGTGATGATAATTAGGATGTTCGTAGGCCCATAAAATGGGGTGTTAGTTAATCTATGAGTTGGGCAAAGAGAAGAAAAAAGTAAATGTTTGTAGTTGTCTGTGACAGGAAATACAATGAAGGAAAGTAACAACAGCAGGAGTTATCATAATTGGGAAGTATTAAATTCTGACTTTTGATTGCTAATGTTAGGACTTTCTGCCTCCAAGTATGTAAATAAAACAACCTTTTATAGATGCAAATTATAAAAGTAAAATATCCTTCTGTCCTTGTTTGTCTGCACTTTTCCATGTAGGAAAATAACTGGATGTATTGTGCTTCTGCTTTAGTTTGCTGTTTTTATAACAAACAGGTGTTTCAGAGCAGTGGCCCATAAAATGACTAATAAGCCTATTCTGCATCTTTAGAACCTATGGTCAGATTTGGCTCTTCATGATTATATAAGTTCCACACTGTTTGAAGAACTGTTTTGTAAACTTTAAAGGTTATATGAGTGTTTTTATTATGGTAATTTTTATTGTGATAAAACATACAACTTTATTATTTTAACCATTTGTAAGTATACAGTGCAGTGGCATTAATACATTCACAATATGTTTATCCATCACCACTATCTATACCTAAGACTTTTTCATCATCCGCAGCACAAACTCTATGCTCATTAAGCAATAACTTCTCATCTCTCCTTTCCCCCATCCTCTGGTAACCTCTATTCTATTTTCTGACTCTACGATTTGAATATTGTAGGTGCTTTATATAAGTAGAATCATGCAAATATATATTTTTGTGTCTGGCTTATTTCACATAACATAACATTTTCAAGGATCATCTGTGTTATAGCATATATCAAAATTGCATTTCTTTTTATGGCTGAATAATATTCCGTTGTATATACATATTGTAATAATTTGAAAAGGTTTAGATAGACATTTTTGGTAAAATATACCAAGTTACAGATTTTAGTGGTAAACTTCTAAGAAAAGCCTTTAAACAAAGAGTAAATAAAATCTGGGAACTGTTCAGTAGGAACATTTAAATTTTTGGTATTAAATGCAGATCCCATCTTAAAAAAAAAAAAAAAAAACTATTGGGCACCTGGATGGGTCAGTCAGTTAAGCGTTGGACTCTTGATTTTGGCTCAGGTCATGATCTTGTGGTCATGAGACCGAGCCCCACCTAGGGCTCCCGGCTGGGCATGGATCCTGCTTAAGATTTTTCTTTCTCCCTCCCCCTCTGCCCCTCCCCAGCTCACTCACTTGCATGCACACGCGCACTCTCACTCTCTCTAAAAAGAAAAAAAAGAAAAAGAAATTGGGGCACATGGGTGGCTCAGTCAGTTGAGTGTCCAACTTCGGCTTAGGTCATAATCTCGCGGGTCACGAGTTTGAGCCCCTTGTTAGACTATATATTCTTAATATTTTAACTTATTGATTTGTATCTTATTTTTTCTAGCTATGCCCTTGGTGAGTTTTCTTCTAACCTTCTTTTGGTGTCTATTTTCAGATAGGAGAAAGAATTCGAGTCATTTTGGACATGGAAGATAAGACTTTAGCTTTTGAACGTGGATATGAGTTCCTGGGGGTTGCCTTTAGAGGACTTCCAAAGGCCTGCTTATATCCAGCAGTTTCTGCTGTATATGGCAACACAGAAGTGACTTTGGTTTACCTTGGAAAACCTTTGGATGGATGACAGTGGCTTTCTTGGGATGAAAAACTGAATGGAGAAGATACCTGCTTGTGGAAAGTAGAATCATGAAGTGACAGTGTCATACATGCATGCCCAAGAAACATCCTGAAAAACACATGAAATTGTTAACTGGAGAAGCAACTCTACAGCAGAGATTATCTTAGTGTTTCCTCTTTCTACTGGGCCAGAAAAATCCTCAGGGTTGCAGTTGGTTGAGTGGGCAGTTGACATATGCATGTTGCAACAGATTTTGTCTCTAAGTTAGCAATGTGTTATTTCCAACTTTTAAGGTGAGATTTTAGAGATGCTATAAAAGGGATAAGATAAGGAAATAGCAAGATTTTTAAGTAGTGTGTTTGTGAAGAAAGACTGATCCTGTTTTACAACTGCCTGTTTTTTCTCCAGACCCTTTTTTCCAGCCAGCTTGACTATTAGAAAAGTATGAAACTGGTTGGGTTTTATTTAATATTTTTAATATATTGAGAAGCATGGTCTGCCTGGACTGCACTTCTCTAACAGTGAGATGTAAAATTGTGCAGCTATTTTAAAAGTTGTATATATAATAAGTGTGTAAAAAAACCTGTAAAAACAAAAACAGGACAAAGGGGTTGCTTTGTTCTAGTTCAATTTCTTAAAAACCACTACATGGTACAAAATTAGAATAACATTTAGGGAAAATTAGGTAACTACAAAGAAGAGGATTAAGAGGAGATGTGCTGTATTGGCTCATTTTTAAATTAATTTGGTTTACAGTTTCCATAACTATTACAGTCTGGTTATTTTTATTTTAATGATCAAAATTATTGTAAAGATCCCTCAGTCTCTTGAGTTTAAGATTGAGGGAAGGCAAATCTATTTCTAATCATACATGTATCAGTAGTAATAAGAATAATGTGCATCTTATAGTATCTGGTTTTATTTTTTGGCCTTCTGAGAAAGTATCTCATAACAACACAGAACATTGCCATTTGCTCTTACAGGCCTCAAATATGAAAGCTGTTAGTCACAGACCTAACGAAGAGAATTAATGGTCCTTTTATTTTGTAATTTCATAATGCTATAGATATTATAATTTTTTTTTAATTTTATATTGTTTACATCATGGCAACAAATCTAAGCCTCAGACTCTTCATTGGGGTTATCAAGAAAATGTTTACTCACCCACCTGAAACAGTGCCAGCCTGAACCCAGGTTAAGAATGTTCTTAATCTCATCATAGATAATTGCCCCCATGGGACTTGAAATAAAATACCTTGTGCTGAAAACTTCAGGTTGGCAATATTTTGAAGGTTTCATTGTAGAAGAGCTTGACATTAGTTTTTGACTAATAAATCTGATTTCACTAATATTCTTGAGTTAATCTAACATACATGAGCAGAGATTTTCTTTTGTTATAAGAGAAACAAACATCCTTCCGTATGAAAGTATAAATGTATGGTTTCAGGTGCATCTTTGTGATAAGAATTGACTACGGCAGATGAAATCTTTGCCTTTTAGGTTATTGCTGTGCGTAATTTTGTTTTAAATCTAATCAAATTAGAGATACCAAGCAGCTGGCTGGGGTTCTTGCGTTGCTCCTTGAGAGTTAAGCTTATCAGTACTCTCATGAAGCAGGGGATTTCAGTCATGAACAAAGATTTATTTTTGCCACCTGACAGGTTTACAAATATTTATTGTGTATTTGGTATGTTGCTTAAAGGTGAAATCCGTTAAAAGTCCTTTTCAATATCCATGTCAAGAAGAAACCTCCTGAAAAACCATATTTAATAGTACAGAGTAAGACTATATGTTAAATGTATTAGAGAATATAGCTGCTACAGAAATTGATTTTTCTTGGTGTAGAACAACTCAATTTAATTGGCAAAGTTTAAAATTTAAAGAAAACTGGTTCAGGATGAAGATTGATAAATGATAAAACAATAAAGTCCCTTATGTGCTTGGTCTTTTTTCAGGATATGATATAGCCAATTCCAAGAGAGTTTGCAAGAGTTTTGTTTATAAATTCTGTTTTGTCTTATTAGTAAACATTCATTTGTAACAAAGTTTTGAAGGTGCTGAATGGAAAACAGAAACATGGGGTTATTGCACATTGAACCTAGAATCAAGTAATTGCCTAAATATTTAACAAAAAGCCATCCTTATCTCAAAACTGAAATTCTCTAATATGCTATTTGCAATTTTATAGAATGGAGGTTCATATTTAGAATGAGCATCAGGGGAATGAAGAACCTTCATTTGTAACTTGGTAAAGTATTTTATTACTGGAGACCAATAGCTGTACAGAGAATATTAAACCAAACTATTACAATGTTCAAGGAAAAGGAATCTCTTTTTCATTGGTGCTGAGAGAGCATTCAGGTAGAAGATGTTGCACCTGAAAGTTGAGTGTCAGTCATCTAAACCAGTGGTTCTCAAACTTAGCTGTACTTTGGAGTCATCTACATTTTGAAAAATCTTGATGCTTTTAGGGTCTCATACCCTAAAATTCTGATGTTGTTCTGATGTTGGACATGGTCATAAGGATTTTTTTAAGCTTCCTAGGTGATTTCAATATGCTGCTAAGGTTGAGTTTTAAATTCACCTTAAGTTTTCTCATCTGCAAAATTTAAAAAAAAAAAAAAAAAAAAAAATCCCTGCTCCCTTCACTACCTCACAAGTATATTGAGGGTAAAGGAGAAAATAATGGGAAAGTACTTGTGTGATGGATAAAAAGTACTATTGAAAGGCAAAGTAGTATTTGTTGTATTTCAACTGAAACTATGATCAGGAAAGAAAAATATGTAATTGAATTTACTTTGTTGACTTGGGAAACCGGGAGCGTTCTCTTTGGTTCTTAACTTTAGTGAAGCATGCAGATGTGCAAACACTCAATACTATTACTCTTATTCATACTATGGTCTTCTGTCATACTTGAGATAGGCTGTTTTAATTATCTGGTTCTACATAGGAAAGAAACATTAAGGCTTAAATTCTGTAATGGCCAATGGCTCACAATTCATTAAAACTTTTCATACAAGGAGTTCTGTGGTTAATATATGTAATCATTTCATAGTTGTCATTTTTTTTTCATTATCTGACTTGATTATTAAGCCATTTATTTCATCTCCTTCATTCTTACTCATGTAAATTTAGGTATAGATTTTATAAAGCACATAGAGCAAGTAGGTTTTGCCCAGTTGACTAAAGTCATGGCTAAATGATTAGGCATCATCTGCCTTTTAGATATGATTTAACTTGGGAAAGAGAGTTACAAAAATAACAGCCCAAAACCATACAGTAGGTATTATAATTAACTTATAATTTAAGTCCCCAAACTGCTGTTTATATAAACTATAATATTAATATTTTTTGATCTTTAAAAAAAAATGAACAGTTTTGAAGAGATAGAAATGTAAAGATTACTTTCTGGAAATCAAGACCATCTCAATTAGGACCACTCTGAAGTCTTTCTGGAAGGAACAGTCCATACCCAATCCAAATACTATCCTCATAAAGCATTCCTAATTTCTCTAGCTGAATGTAATCTCTCCTTCCTTCAAATTTCCCTATTTTTATATTTATCTATACTTAACTCATGCTATATTACTTTATACCTTGTATAAATTTATTTGTATTTATTATTTGTTGGTGTCTTATCTCCTCTAAACATCTTAGGACAGGATCTCTGATGGACTCATCTTTATGCCCACATCATCTAAGCCCAATAGGCAGGTGCTCACACATTTCCTGAAGGAACAGAGAAAGAATTATGTAGGGACACTAAAGCTGCTCTGAAGTTACAGACTATATTAACAAAAGATAGATGAGAAAGAAATTCTGTATCCTATTTTAAGTGAAGCACGAAGGAAAGGGACGTAAATCTGAGGTTAATAAGGAAGAAATAATGACTGTGAATGCATTTTAGCCATTCCCCTTTATGCTTAAATATTGATAAACTGATTTTTAGTTTCGGGTGTAAATTTCATATTTGTTTAGAATTAAAATTAGAATTCTGTATTTTAATTTTTTTGAAATTCTGTCGTTTTGCTTTAGTTTCTTAATAAAAAGTTAAAACAAACATTAACCACCTGTGATTGCTTACATTTAGAACAACTTATATATATATATTGGTCGGAAAGGAAAACTGAGGTAGCTTAATAGCCAAATGTGATGGAATTTATGTATAAGTTGCATGTCTTTTAATAATGGAATCCATATTTCCCATGTTTAGCATGGAAGGCGAACAGGAAATAGTAATTCATGAGGAACCTGTTCCCCCATTACATCTACCCCAGCTAACAGTTGTTTGATAATGTTTGCCAAGAGTTACAAGAGGCAAGCATGGCTGAACTAATTGCTCCTGTGATCCAAAAGCTTAAAAGAGAATTTAGTTGATCATGTTGCCAAAAGTTGCTTGATGTATTTGTTCAAATTTTACAAAGGGTTTTAATTTCCTAAGAAGAAAGGTAGGTGTAAAATTTCTGGATCTTTTGTTTAGGGAGAGCTTTACTAATCTGTTGTCCTAATTTCTTTTCTTGGATCCTCCCCCGAACCATTTGCTTTTTATTTAATGTATTCATTAAAATATTATTGAGGGCAAATTCTATCCTCTTCAGTATATGGTTCATTAAAAGAAATAGCCTCTCAGAATTTAAAATTGTTGTCAATCAGCTTGTGTATATAGGACTTCATGATAAGTGACTTAGGAAGTAATCGTTTAGGGAGTTTTCTTTAGGTTACCCTGTTGACAGTCCTTAATTTCTGTTTCTTTTTAGACAAGAAAACAAGAGTTCAGGGAAATCAAGTCCTGTCTGTTGTATGATATTTAGCAAGTCATAGTATTTCTGCTACCTTTTCTCCTCTATAAATAAATGGGTGGGGGGGTGAAATTGAGTATTGGGGATAGGTTTTGTGGTCCTGTCTCCCTTGAAACCAGCTCCTTGCAGTCATTTATTAAAATGCTAATATCCAAAGTTAGGTTAATTAAAGGCATATTGTAGTGGAAATAGCCAGATATCTTTGTTTATTTTAGTGTAGCTAACCTGTTGACATTTTCCAACCAGTGTTTAAAAGGTCTTTCAAAAATAAATAAATAGGGGCTCCTGGGTGGCTCAGTCGGTTAAGCGTCCGACTTCAGCTCAGGTCACGATCTCGTGGTCTGTGAGTTCTAGCACCGCGTCGGGCTCTGGGCTGATGGCTCAGAGCCTGGAGCCTGCTTCCGATTCTGTGTCTCCCTCTCTCTCTGCCCCTCCCCCGTTCATGCTCTCTCTCTCTCTGTCTCAAAAATAAATAAACATTAAAAAAAATTTTTTTTTAATAAATAAATAAATAAATAAAAGGCCTTTCAGAGGCACTTAGGTGGCTCAGTCGGTTAAGCATCTGACTCTTGATTTCAGCTCACGTCATGGTCTCATGGTTCATGAGTTCAAACCCCGCATTGGACCTTGGGATTCTGTCTCTCTTTCTCTCTCTGCCCTTTCCACACACAGTCTCTCTCTCCCTCTCAAAATAAATAAACTTAAAAAAGAAAAAACTGAGTCTTAGAAGATGAATACGAGTTAGGTTAGATCCACTATTGTAGGTGCACGGAGTAGCATGTATGTGATACAGACGCATAAGTGGATCCAGTATGTATGGAAACTGTGCACACTGGAAGAGTAGTGGGAGAGGATATGGAGCCAGGGGTTTGGGGCCAGACCATAATTGCCATGCTAAGGAGTTTGGGTTTCATCCTATTTTTCATGGGGAAGCCATTCAGAGGCTTTCGAGCAGAGGCATGGCATGATCTGTGCGCTTTAACAATTACTCTTGCTGCAAAAGGCAGTGATAGAAAAATGGCAGATGAATTAGGAAGTCTAGGCAGGAAGTGACTGTAAAGATGTAGAGGAAAGATGTATTTAAGAGACATTCAGGAAGATAAATGGAGACCATTTGTGGGTAGAGGATGAGGCACTTTTTTGGTGCGGATGTTTGGGACAATCATGGTACTCTATTAGGATAAGGAATTGAAAAGGAGGAATAGATTGGAGCAGGAGGTGATGCATTCAGTCTTGAACATGTTGAATCTGAGGTAGAAATACACAAAAAGCAGTTAAAACTACTGTCTGGATTAGGGAGAGAGCCAACAGGCTGCTGAATAGGGAGTGAGAGGTGCTGGCACGTTGCTTTCCTCACTGGTTCTGCCAGCCTTGCTGGGCCCCACAACCCCGTGGGTAGAGTGAGGGGCGGGGATGCCTGGAGTACCTGAAAAGACAACTACCTGCCCCTCCGCCATGGTGGGTTGTTTTTTGTTTTAGCTCTTGTGTGCCCTACTCCTGTAACAATCCCAGCACTTCAAATGTTTTAATGCCTCTTTTTAAATTTTTAAATTTCCTATCATTTTGGTTTTCAGGCAAGAACACTGGAGTCATAGGTTCTAGGTCCTAAGCAGATTTCTTCCCTTACTAGGGCCGTTTCTTTATCTGAGGTTGACCCAGCTTGATGGTTTTCATTTTGGGATGCCCACTAGAATCACCTGGGGCTCTTTTAATGTTTTAAACAGCTTGAGTGTAACTGGCATACAATAAGTTATACACATTAAACTGTGCAATTTGGTAAGTTTTGATATCTGTATACATCCATCACAGTCAGGAGACTATACATCTGGAAAGTTTTTAAAAGGTAAGATGCCCAGGCAGATTAAATTAGCATGGGGGATGGACTCAGGCATCAGGGTCACGGTTTTTTTGTTTTTTTGTGTTTTATTTGTTTTTATTTTTTTTAAAGTTCCCAGATAATTCTTGTTCAAACTAGGGGATCACCATCCAGGACTGACTTTTGAGGAGCCTGAGAGTAGAAGCAAAATCTCTTGTTTTATGACCAGGAAAAGCAGAAAACAAAACAAAAACAAACAAAAAAGCAACTGGCCATACACTAAGAACAAGTCAATGTCAGAGCCAGAGCTAGTACTGAAGGCATCTAATATGTCTTCTATTGGTCCTTCTATGACCCTTAGTGAGCTAGATGTATGTAGTCATTTAAAAGAGGTCAGTGTCCTTATCAGGATTCTTTCAGGGACGGTGGATTTGGTATCCTTCCTGAATAAGGGTAGCAATGAAATTTCAGTGTTAAACCAAAGCTGAGAAGCTGTACCTGTGGTTTGTCACATCTTAGAATCAAACTTTTTACCGCTCTAAAAAAATAGAGATCTAATCATTCAAAATTGCAGCAGGAAAAAAATAATAAAACCTTGTGTTATGGGTTGGATTGTGGCTCCCCAAAATTCATATGTTGAAGTCCTAATCCCCAGTACCTCAAAGTATGACCTTATTTGGAAATAGAGTAATTGCTTGTAATTAGTTGAGGTCATACCAGAGTAGGGTGGACCTCTAAACCAATGTGATTGGTGTCCTTATGAAAAGTGGATATTTGGTTTTTAAAACTTTTTGTTAATGTGTATTTATTCTTTGAGAAAGAAAACGCAAGCAGGGAGGGGCAGAGAGAGGGAGACACAGAATCTGAAGCAGGCTCCAGGCTCTGAGCTGTCAGCATCGAGCCCCATGCAGGCTTCCAACTTATGAACCACAAGATCATGACCTGAGTGGAAGTTGGATGCTTAACTGACTGAGCCACTGAGGCACCCCCTTTTGTTTTGTTTT
The DNA here is from genome assembly GCF_018350215.1 of Panthera leo. Lineage (NCBI taxonomy): Eukaryota > Metazoa > Chordata > Mammalia > Carnivora > Felidae > Panthera > Panthera leo. Next base: position 71,862,444 of record NC_056687.1, read on the forward strand.
GTTTTGTTTTTTAAGAGAGAGAGAGCACGAGACGGGGAAAGGGGCAGAGGGAGAGAGAGAGGGTGGGGGGGTTAGAGAGAGAGAGAGAGAGAGAGAATCTTAAGCAGGCTCCATAGCTCAGTGCAGAGCCCAACATAGGGCTCAATTCCACAAACCTGGGATCATGATCTGAGCTGAAATCAAGAGTCGGATGCTCAACTGACTGAGCCACCCAGGCACCCCATAAAGTGGATATTTGGATACAGACATGCACACAGGGAGAACACCATGTAATGATGAAAGCAGAGATTGGTATAATGAAGCAGAAGCCAAGGAACGCCAAAGATTGTGAGCAAACCCCCAGATGCTAGGAAAGTGGCAAGGAACAGATTCCTCCCTCGCGGCTCTCAGAAGGAACCCACTCTGTCCACACTTTGGTCTCAGGCTTCTAGCCTCCAGAACAGTGAGATGATACATTTTTGCTGTGTAAGCCACCCAGTGTGTGGTATTTTGCCCCAGGAAACGAATACACCTGGTAAGTTTTCTCTCCACCAATTCTGCTATTGCTCTCTGGAGACAACTTCAATGCTTTGTTTGGTGATTTGTTGGAATAAGGGCCAGGAACAATTTGAGGGGTGTGACAGATTTGTTGGAAGGTTTTTTGCCAGGTTGCATTGGTAACCTAGGATTTGTAAAATACATAGGATAGGGATTAAAAGCATCCTGAAGTCAACACTGCCTGGATTCGAACCCAGTTCTACCACTTATTAGTTCTGTTACTTTGGGGAGGATATTTGATTTTTCCGTGCCTCAGTTCCCTTTTCTGTAAAATGGGTGGAATAGTACTACCTCCTTTAAAGGATGTTGTGAGGATGAAATGAAAGGCACATTGAGCTGCTTAGAATAGTACCAGAAACCTAGTAAGTATTCAATACATTTCTTCTTCTTATTATTATTCAACTGTTCTATAATAGGTAAATGTCATTAAGAACCAAGAGAAAAGCAATTATTTCTTGTAGGGTGTGTATGTGTGTGTGTGTGTGAGAGAGAGAGAGAGAGAGAGAAACAACTTTTAACTCATTTGGTCCTAAAATTGGGAATAGGAAACACTTTTAAAATATTTGAAGCAACAGAAACTTGAGGTAGTTTAAGCAAAATGAGTTAATTCTAGAGATACAGGGGTATCTCACAGAGGTCAATGACAAGAATGGACTTTATGAGAGACTCGGACAAGACAATGGAAATTCATTGGGAGTCTGGAGTATCACCTCTTCCTTGTCCCTGAGACAGCTCTTCATTCTTTTCCTGAACGTTCTCTTCTACACAGTCCACACTGTGGAAAACAGTTGCCAATACCTCTCCTCCTTTCAAGAGATCAAGCCAGGACAAGATTGGACTCTTAGTCTTAATACTGACAGGGATTCCACTTCCCATGCTAGTCCCTCAGCTGCGGTCATGGGGTGGGGAGGAGGTTCACACAGCACCTAGGTAGCTGCTAGAATCCCAGTTCTGAGACCCTAAGGCTGGCAGAGGTAAGGGTGGTCAGTGGGAGGCAGTCTCAGGGAAGAGAGGCTGGGTACTCCACACACACTCACAAACGTGCTTTTATTTCAAAGTTTGGCCACGTAAAGAATAGCATTCTTAGGGATGCCAAGAGCAAAAAGGACAAAGGGGCTGAGAGGGAGGGAGAGGACCCGCTTCTTGCTGCCAGACTCAGCTCTGAGAAGCCACAGACTGGGCAGCAGGGGCTGCGTCTTAGCAGGAACGGGTCTGTTGAGTCAAGGGCGAGAATAAAAAGCTCAAGCCTTTTGGCTCTTTCAAAAAGAAACTGTTTCTTGCTTCAAGCTGCTGTTCCCTGCTTTAAGAGTGAGAGTAAAGGCCTGTGAGGTTGGAAGTTCAAAGGAAAGCCAGTTCGGTGGTTTGCTCTTTGTTTGGCTGATCTTGGGTCATTAGCAGGCCGCTGCTCATTTTGAGTATTAAAAATGAGGGTAATTGCATCGTTAATAAGTTGCTTCCTCTCTTATGGACATTATGCTTACATACTTCACTGGATTCCTTTCCGAAGAACCCAGAGCCTAACTTTAGTTGTTTTAGGGGTTGTGTAGTAAATCGAGGGTCACAGTCTGGAGGGGAGTTTGGTGGTGCAGTGAACTGAAGAAATATTTTAGGGAAAGGACAGTGTCTTAGATAGGGCTATGATATCAAAATATCATGAACAGTGTAGCTTATGAATGACAGAAGTTTCTTTCTCACAGTTCTGGAGACTCGAAGTCTGAGATCAGGGCACCAGCACGATAGGTTTCTGGTGAGAGCCTCTCTTCAGATTGCAGACTTCAGACTTGTATCCTCCCACGCGGCAGAGAGCAGGGAGAGGAGGCAAGCTCTCTCCTGACTCTTTGAAAGGCACTAATCACATCGTGAAGGCCCCACCCTTGTGTGACATCATCTAATCCTAATCACCTCCCAAAGGCCCCACCTCCTAATACCATCATATGGGGAGGAGCTGTAACATGTTGAGGTTACAACACGTGAATTTTGGTGGAAAACATTCAGTCCAAAACAGACAGCAATGGGATTATATCCAAGCCCTCTAATGCTACAACCAAGTGAAATACTGACACTTCTCATCCAGTGGAACTTAGATCTACAGGTTTTGAGGTAGAAAAGGAGCTCTTGTAGGAAGATGGAGTCAGGCATCTGCCCAGAGGGGTTCAAGAAGATGTCCCGCACCCTCAGGACTCTCCTCCCTGCCCAAACCTGGATGTGTTCCTTGATTGCATGACCTATTGTGGCCTGGCATCCTTTGGGACCCCATGAGGAGTTCAAGGCTCTTCCCTGCAGGGGCCCCTCTCCTGAGGAAGCACAGGATATGGTAAGTGATAACAGCACCACAAGGCCCTGCTCTGTGTGCATCTCTTGTTAAGTGCTTCATCAGAAGTAGCTGGTGGAGAATTATGATTGAGGTTTTCTTATCTCTTTTTCCATCAGATCATGACTAACAGTAAGAATAAAATTTAAGAGTCTCTAGTGTAGATAATTAATAAAGAGCCCACCCCCCTCACTTGGATTGTTCATTTATCTCCCCCCCATCTGTTGAGCACCTCTTGCATAGCACATACAGTGCTGTGTTAGAACTAGGACCCTGCACTCGGGTCCTCAGAGATGTGCTTAATATTTCTGAGCACCTACTATGTGCTTAACTTACATTATCTCATGTATTTATCACAATGTCTTGATGGCTTTTATTTATTTTTTAATGTTTATTCATTTTTGAAAAACAGAGAGAGACAGAACACAAGCAGGGGTGGGGCAGAGAGGGGGACACAGAATCGGAAGCAGGCCCCAGGCTCTGAGCTGTCAGCACAGAGCCCAACGTGGGGCTCGAACTCACAAACCACAAGATTGTGACCTGAGCGGAAGTTGGATGGTTTTCATTTTTTACAAGAGAGAAAATGATGTGCTCAGCGGGTAAGTGACCCGCTAATGTCACACGGCTTTAAGTTTCAGAAACTGGATTTGAACCCAGATCTCTGACTCAAAAGCATGGTCCCTATCCATTCAAGGGGGAAGCAGACATTTCAGCAGATAACAAGGTGAGTGCTCTTAAAGAGGCAGACATGAGCAGTGGCAGTGGCTGGCTGCCTGGAGAGACTGGAGACACTGGCAGATGATTTATTCTTCAGGACTGGAAGGCCTATGGGAACAACACCTATTCCGTTCCCTGAAGGCACATTCAGGGTCTGGACTAGCTCCTCTCTGTTTCCCTCCTCACCTCTGTGACCTAGTCCCTCTTAGTCTGCCTATTAATTATAATCAGCAATAACTACATAATCCCTGGCCTATGTCTGGCTTGCCAGATAAAATACAGGATGCCCAATGAAATCCGAGTTTCAGATAAATGAATAATTTTTTACTTTAAGTATGCCCCCAAAGTTGCACGAGATAACAATTATGCTAAACAATTATTCAGTGCTTATCTGAAATTCAAATTTCACTGGGTGCCCTGTATTTTTATTTGCTAAATCTGGTGACTCTAAAAGCCATCTAGAGGCCTCTTATCTCATCCTGACTGTCAGCAGCCTTGTTAACCCTTGACTTTTCTGCACGTTGCATCCTGATAGCAGCCTGGCTGGGCTCCTGGTTCCCATCTAAGCACTCTTCATCTGTTGCCATACACGTCCCAGCATGACAGCTGGGTCTACTGCTGCGGCAGAGGAAAGTTCTCATCATATTTTCTTGCTTTGCTTCCTCGGAGAGCACCTCGTTGGCACCACCAGTCAGGCTGGCACCACAGGCTGAGCCTGAAGGTAGAAATCGGCAGAAGTTCATCTCAAAGGAAATGGCCCAAGAGGACAAAGTGTTGAAACAGCAGAATTTTGTGGCTTAAACTCAAAACATGGCCGGTTGTAAACATCCGTCACTTTGCACGTTGGAAAGAAACAGATGTTTTTAGTTACTTGATTCTTTCCTCACTTAGAGTTCTTGGCTTCTCTCCTCTCCCCTGTCCAGATACTTATTAAGGACCTACCATGGGCACCACATTATCAGGCAGGCAGAGAGACAAGTAAAACTTTGCCCTTAGGGATCTCATGGCCCTGAAAGGAAGCCAAGACCTGTCTAAACACCTGTAACATGTGTTAGAAAATAAGGCCCAAGGAAAATGCAGAGAAAATGCTGTGGGACTTCAGAGAAAGAAGAGGGCATTTTGGGGGAAGGGAGGGGTTCAATCCAGGCAGCCTCAAGGAGGAAGTGTCATTTGAGCAAAAGATATTTATCTTTTGTTTTCTTTTTTCTTTTGTTTTAAAGTAGGCTCCACACCCAGCATGGACACCAACATGGTGCTTAAACTCACAACCCTGAGGTCAAGACCTGAGCTGAGATACAGAGTTGGCCACTTAACCCACTGAGCCACTCAGACGCCCTGCAAAGGACATTTACCAAAGGATAAATAGTGTTTAAACATCTCTGAATTTGCTAAATATCAAATTGTTGAACACTGGCTCATTAATAGTAACTTATCAATTTGTCAAATGATGAGCTCACTAAAACCTCGTTTCTTTTAAGTATTTGTAGAATCTATAGCAATTTGGTTTTTTTCACCAAGGCTTCCAAATAATGAATTTAGTCTTTTTTTTTTTTTTAAATCTCAGGCCATGTTCACATCAAAAATATTATACAGTTGATTTCTCTCTTCCATCCAATCTAAACTCCATCCTGCTACCTCCCTGGGTTTGTGTGACTGCACGGACTTCATTCTCATTGGTAGCCCCTGCTACTGACACATGCTGGAAACTTTCTCTATCCTGTGACTATTCCTTTGTAATTGTGGTATCTTTGAAATAAACACAAGTAAAGAGAATAACGATAAACTTGTGCCCGCTGTTCAGAGGTAACAAATCTTAACATTGTCCCATATTTGCTCCAGGTCATTTTTTCCCCAGAAACAAAAACTACAGATACAATTGAAGCCCCTATGGGCCCTTGCTTGTGATTTGATTCCTTTCCTTTCCCTTCCTCTCCAGAATCTGACAGTTCTCATTCCCATGTTTGTTCTTATTCTTTTCTACATATGCATGATTCCATAAAGAACGTTTATTGTTTTGCATCTTTACAAACTATACGTATATAATACTGTTTATATCCTTCTATAACATTATATCCTTGTGATTTATCCATTCTTAAACATAGAACTGTTAATTTATTGTAAGTTACTGAATAGTATTCCATTTTACAAATATACTACAATATATTTATTCTTCTGTTGATGACCATTTCGGTTATTTCTCACTTTGTATTATTTAAAATATTTTCTTTGTTAATGTTTATTTATTTTTGAGAGAGAGAGACAGAGCACAAGCAGGGGCAGGCAGAGAGAGAGGGAGACACAGAGTCCAAAGCAGTCTCCAGGCTCTGAGCTGTCAGCACATAGTGCAATGCAGGGCTCGAACCCACAAGCAGAATATATTTCTAGAAATGGCACTCTTGGGTTATAGGTTATGTTCAGCTTCACCTTTGTTAGATATTGCCTAACTGTTTATCAAATATTTGAAGCAATTACTCTCATGAGCAATATTTCTGTTTATCAAGCCAGGGGCAAGGGCAACTCCCACAGATAATACCCAATAAAAGCATGTGCCAACTTGCAGGTATAAGGGGATATATATAGTACCCCAAATTCTGACCATTTCATTGGCAAGTGCACTCAGGCCAGGCACAGCTGGATACACCATGTACTATTGCCTCACATGTTTATAAAGGAGTATGGAGGAAATCAGGATCATCTGACCAAGCTGGCTGTGTGATTAAGGGGTCAGCCTTCCTGGCATAAGAAATGTGTTAGAAACAGGGGCGCCTGGGTGGTTCAGTCAGTTAAGTGTCCGACTTTGGCTCAGGTCATGATCTCGTGGTTTGTGAGTTCGAGCCTTGCATCGGGCTCTGTGCTGACAGCTCAGAGCCTGGAGCCTGCTTCTGATCCTGTGTTTCCCTCTCTCTCTGCCCCTCCCATGCTCATGCTCTGTCTCCCTCTGTCTCTCAATAATGAATAAACTTAAAAAAAATTTTTTTTTAAAAGAAAAGAAATGTATTAGAAACAGCCCAAATAATTCAGAGAATTTATAGGCCAGAGGCTTTGCAGCCCACCGCAAAGAGCCAGCTTATTGCTAGGCTGTCTGAGAGAGGCTCACAATGGTTATCCAGTTGAAAACCTGGTTTATCTCTCTGCATTATGCCTCAGCCCTGGGAACTTGTTAAATAGAGGCCTTCCAACCCAAGGTGTTTACTAGTTGATAACATTGTGATGTGTTTGCATCATGGGCTGTGAGAGGTATTTTTATAAAAAGGTATTTTGAAGGTTTGTCCTTTCTGTAATACAAAGGGAGAGTGTTTAAACATTTTTCAACATAGGTCTTCAATCTATCTAGAACTTACTTGTATTAGGAAGAAAGTAGAAGTTTCATTATTTAAAACAGTGAGATTAACTTTTTATCCTGTTTATTGAATGATTTATGCTTTGCTTTATCGACTTGCAATGCCTTCTCTGTCGCTTACCAATTTTCCATATATGCATGGGTCAGTTTCTGGACGCCTCGTTCTATTCTTCTGGTCTATTTATCTACACATAGGCTAACACCATCCATTCTTAGTTATTCTTACTTTATAAATCAGTCCTACAATCATTTTTGAAATAGCAACTCCCTCAAACTTGTAATTAAAAAAAACTGTTTTGATTAGGGGTAACTGGCTGGCTTAGTCAGTAGAGCTTGTTGTGAGTTCAAGCTCCATATTGGTTGTGGAGATTACTTAAAAATAAAATCTTTAAAAAAATGTTTTGATTATTCTTTTTTAATTTTTTATTTATTTTTTATTTTTTTTAACGTTTATTTATTTTTGAGACAGAGAGAGACAGAGCATGAACAGGGGAGGGTCAGAGAGAGGGAGACACAGAATCTGAAACAAGCTCCAGGCTCTGAGCTGTCAGCACAGAGCCCGACGCGGGGCTCGAACTCACCGACCGTGAGATCATGACCTGAGCCGAAGTCGGACGCTTAACCGACCTAGCCACCCAGGCGCCCCTGATTATTCTTTTTTTAAATGTTTATTGATTTATTTAGAGAGAGAAAGCCTGCGTGCACGTGTGGGGGAGGGGCAGAGAGAATCCCAAGCAGGCTCTGTGCTGTTAGCACACAGCCAACACAGGACCCCATCCCACAAATGGTGAGATCATGACCTGAGCTGAAATCAAGAGTTGATTGCTTAACCAGCTGAGCCACCCAGGCACCCCGGTTTTGATTATTCTTGGCCCTTTTGCTCTTCCCATTTGATCGTTAGATGTAGCTTGCCAAGTTATCCGAAAATTCTGTTACGATTTGTATTGAAAGTAGAAAATATAAATCAATATACATATTAAATTAATAACCTTGGGAAGAACTGATATCTTTATGATAAAGAGTATTCTCATCCATTATCATGGTACATCCCACCATCTTTTATCTCTTTCAGTATTACCTTTGAGTGTACAATAATTAAATAGGATTCCCCACTTAGGTTTGGAACAAATTGAGGAAAAAAAAGGAATAGTACCTGGGAGGCCAGAATTTTACCTTTACTGCTGATAGAGACCATGTTGGAGGATGTGGCTTTAGGTTAGATAACCAAGTGATTGGTAGTTCAAGCCAACAAATATTAGTAAGCATTCAAAAGATTTATGCAAACAATATAATAGACTTAGCTATATATAGGACACTGTCAGCAGTTGCTCCCCAAGAAGAAGAAAAACAGAACTGAGCCTGGCATGCCCAGATTATTCTCCCTAAATGTACTATTTAATGTCACCCTGTCCTCCAAGGAGCAGAATGAGTAAAGGGGCAGAGAGACAGAGTGCAACACCAGTAGAATTCCTTTCAAATGTATGAAAATCTTACAGGTAGGGAAGAAGTATTCTTCCTGACAGGCACCTAGGGTGCTTGGTTTCATTAAATTAAGAATGGAATTTGTTTCCCATTACATTTTCTCATTGGTTACTATCAGCACATAGAAATTCTACTGGTTTATCTATGATGACCTCATTTTCAGTAACCTTAGAACAATTTTATGAGATAATACACCTTTATCATTCCTCTTCTATATGAGGAAGCTGAGGCGTTGAAGAGTTTAGGTAGCTTGATCAAGGTCACAAGCCTAGAAAGTGGTAGAGACTGGCTCTGGTGTAGGCAGTCTGATTTCAGACTCATCACACTAAATCCCCAAAGATCCATTGGATGACCCAATGCTTATTTACCCAGTCCCTGCTGGTGGGCATTTAGCTCATTCTGTTTTTCCTTATTACAGATACACTGCAATAAATAACCTTGTACATGTGTCATTTTAAACACATGTGGGATAGATTTTTGGCACATAGATTTGCCCTCATTCTTGAATATGTTTGACTAGTGAAACAAATTCTGAGTTAACAGTTCCTTTTCCTTAGCACTTTGAAAATATTACCTTATTATTTTCTGGCATGAATAGCTGGTAATAAGAAGTCTGCTGTCAGTCTAATTATTATTTCTCTGTAGTTAATCTTTTTTTCTCTGATAGCTATTAAGATATTTTCTTTATCCTAATTATTCCACAATTCCACTTCAGTGTGCCCAGATACAAATTTGTTTTCATTTGTCTTACCTGGTACTCAGCATGTGCTTTTTAAAAAAATTGAATATAGTTCACACACAATATTACATTAGTTCAGGTATACAACATAGTGATTTGAAGTTTATTTCACTATAAGTGTAGTTACCATCTGTCCCCATATTACAATGTCACTGGCTATGGGGTGCCTGGATGGCTCAGTCTGTTAAGCATCTGACTTTGGCTCAGGTTGTGATCTCACACTTTGTGAGTTTGAGCCCCGCATCCTGCTCAAAATAAATAAATACACATTTAAAAAAAAGAATTAAAAAATACTTATAAAAAAACCAATACCACTGACAATATTCCTTATGCTGTGCATTTTATTCCCATGACTTATTTATTCCATAATTAGAAGCCTGTATCTCCCACTCCACTGCACCCATTTTGCCCAACCTCCCTCCCCACACCTTCTGGCCACCATCAGTTTGTTCTGTGTATTTATAGGTCTGATTCCTCAGCATGGACTTTTTATACGAGACCTTATGTTTTTCTTCAATTCTAGACAATTTTCAACTATTTTTTTAACTTTTTTGAGATATAATTCATATACCGTAAAATTCACCATTGTAAAACACACAATTGATACTTGATTCCTTTTTATGTTGTATAATATTTCGTTGTATGTACATACCACATTTGTTTATCCATTCATCAGTTGATAGACATTTGGGTTTCCACTTTTTGTTTTGGTTATGAACACTTGTGTACATTTTTTTAAATGTTTTTTTCATTTTTTAGGGAGAGAGTCAGAGCATGAGCATGAGAAGGGCAGAGAAAGAAGGAGACACAGAATCCAAGGCAGGCTCCAGGCTTCAAGTTGTCAGCACAGAGCCTGATGCAGGGCTCAAACTCATGAGCCATGAGATCATGACCTGAGCCGAAGTCGGACGCCTAACCGACTTAGCCACCCAGGTGCTCCTTGGGTACTCGTTTTTATGTGAATATATGCACAAACCTATGCTTTCAATTCCCTTGGTTGGAATTCTCTAGAAGTAGAATTGCTGGGCCGTCTGGTAACTCTATGTTTAAATTTTAAGGAATGGCCAGACTATTTTCCATAGTGGCTGCACCATTTTACATTTCCAAGAGCAGTGTATCATGAGGATTCCAATTGCTCCACATCCTTGTCAACATTTGCTTTTTTAATTTTTAAATTCTAGTCATTCTGGTGGGTATGGAGTGGTATCTTGTGGTTTTACATGATGTTGAACATCTTTTTATGCACTTATTGGCATTTGTATATGTTCTTTTTTGAGAAATGTTTATTCAACTCCTTTGTCCATTTTTAAATTGTAAAATTTGTCTTTTTAATTGTTGAATTGTAGGAGTTCATTACATACCCTAGAATGATGGTGTCTTTTTGAAGTACAAAAAATTTTAATTTGGTGAAGTCCAATTATCTGTTTCTTTTTTTATCAGTTGGACATTTGGTGTCATATCTAAGAAACATTTACCTAATCCAAGATCACAAAGATTTACTCCTTTGTTTTTTTGTTTTTTTTTTTTAAGGGCTTTATAGTTTTAGCTATTACGTTTAGGTAATAAACGTAATTTACGTTTAGGGAATAACGTAATAAACGTAATAACGTAAATAACGTAATAAACGTTTAGGGAATTTGGAGTTAATTTTTTGTTTATGGTATGAAGTGGGGGTCCAACTTCATTCTTTTACATTCAGATGTACGTGTGAACTATTAATTTAAAAAATTCTTCTTGGGGTGCCTGGGTGGCTTCGTCGATTAAATGTTGAACTTTACCTCAGGTCATGGTCTCAGCGTTCATGAGTTTGAGCCCTGCAATGGGGCTTTTTGCTGTCAGTGCAGAGCCTGCTTCAGATTCTCTGTCCCCCCCCCCTCAAAAATAAATTAATATTAGGGGCGCCTGGGTGGCTCAGTCGGTTGGGCTGCCGCCTTCGGCTCAGGTCATGATCTCACAGTCCATGAGTTCAAGCCCCACGTTGGTCTCTGTGCTGACAGCTCAGAGCTTGGAGCCTACTTTGGGTTATGTGTCTCCCTCCCTCTCTGCACTTCCCCCATTCGCACTCTGTCTCTCTCTCTCTCAAAAATAAATAAACATTAAAAACATTAAAAAAATTAATATTAAAAAATATTTTTAAAAAGGATATATTTAAAAATAAATAAATAATAAAAAATTCTTCACCGTTCTTTCCATTCTTTTCTTCTGAGACTTCTAAAAGAGATTACATTAGACAATCTATTCTTCATGTTACTTTGCTGTTATATGTTTTTACTTAAATCATTATTACTCCTCTGCTATTTTTGTTTAAGTTTTTTTTTAATGTTTATTTAACTTAGAGACAGAGACAGAGCGTGAGCAGGGGAGGGGCAGAGAGCAAGAAGGAGACAGAATCCAAAGCAGGCTCCAGGCTCTGAGCTACCAGCACAGAGCCCGACACGGGGCTTGAACTCACAAACTGTGAGATTATGACCTGAGCCGAAGTCGGACCCTTAACTGACTGAGCCACACAGGAGCTCCTATTTAAGTTTTTTTTTTTTTTTTTTTTTTTTTACATTTATTTATTTATTTTGAGAGAGAGAGAGAGAGAGTACACAAGCGGGAGAGGGGCAGAGAGAGCAGGAGAAACAGAGAATCCTAAGCAGGCTCCACACTGTCAGGACAGAGCCCAATGTGGGGATCAAACTCAGGAACCATGAGATCATGACCTGAGCCAAAATCTAGTCAGATGGTTAACCCACTGAGCTACTCACGTGCCCTCCTTTGTTATGTTTCAATTAGTATATTTTCTTTTTGTGCTTCTGTCTGCTGTATTTTTTAAAACATCAAATAAATATTATGTTCCCAAGATTTCTAATCCAATTTTTTCTGATTAAGAAATAAAACATTTAGGGGTGCCTGGGTGGCCCAGTTGGTTGAGCGTCCAACTTCGGCTCGGGTCATGGTCTCGCAGTTCATGGGTTCCAGCCCCGCTTCAGGCTTTGTGTTAACAAACAGCTCAGAGTCTGGATCCTGCTTTGGATTCTGTGTCTCCCTCTCCCTCTCCCCCTCCCTTGCTCATGCTCTGCCTCTCTCTGTCTCTCAAAAATAAATAAATGTTAAAACAATTTAAAAACAAAGAAATCAAACATTTAATTAATTTATTATTATGCAATATAAGCTTATACAAAATTCAAAAGATACAAAATATAACTAAGAGGTTATTGGGTTTTTAAGATATCTATCTACCTGTTCTTGTTTCATTTTTGTCAATTTTTGTTTCATAATTTTGTATCCATATAATGCACAAAAGTCATTGGGCTGTTGGGAGGAAGGAGGAGAGAAGCATTGACTCTGAAATGACAGTGGGAAGGAAAGGAGGGGCAGGGAGAGTTTGAGAACCACGAAGGGTTCAGTTAGATAGGAACACAGCCTGTGGAAAGAAGACCAGTGGGAGGCAGTGGCTGAAAAGGTAGGTGTCGGGGTCAGTCTGTGGACTTTGGAATAAAAAGTGAGAAAAGCATAGGTGAAGATTTTCAACACTATTTTCCTAGCCATGTATGCAGTCTATGAAGATTTTTTCCCCACACAATAAACACTATGCTTTAGGAAAAGTAATATGTTTCAGATATGCCAAAGGGAGAAAATGGGTATTCTAGGCCTCATTAAAAGCCTTCGTCTTGGGGGATCTCTCCTCCTTGCTCTGTCTTGATCTCTTTTAATAGGCCTATGTACTTATCATAAGCCAGATGTTTCAGACACTTTACCCATTCAAGTGTTTCTGTATTTAAAATACTGTGTTTTTTTGTCTACTCCTTGGAGTATTTTAAATGCCCCTGATGTGGAAAGACATTTCCTCCTAAAGCATTCTTCTTCCCTGGGTCCCGCAGGGTTCTCCCAGCAGGGGGCGGCAGTGGCACACTTCAGGTGCTAGGGGAAGGGTGGGGTGTTGTGAGGTGCCCTGTGGGGAGGAACTTGTAGGAGGAAACCCATAGAGTGGAAAAAGTTAACTACTCAGTCCCACCTCAGAGCCAAACCCACACCCTGTGGTGGGTGACGCCACAAACACCATGTTTTCTGTAAAGCTGACAGTCTTTTCCTCTGGAGGGAAGAGAATGCTCTCAAAGGTTTTGGGTATGTAAGCAATGAATCACAGGAATCTACCCCCAAAACCAAGAACACACTGTATACACTGTGTGTTAGCCAACTTGACAATAAATTATGTTAAAATAAATATATAAAAGAAGAAAGAAAAAAAATAGGTTTGAGAACCTGACTTTTCGTTCTTTGCTTTTTCCTAACACTTTATCTTCTGCTTTTGCTCATGAAAGTTCTAGTTCCTCCAGCTTTCTTTCTCCCATTCTTTCATTTCCTCTATTTTCCCACTGCCATGATCATTAACCAATCTACATAATCACCTTACTGACACCCAGTCATTCTGGGAATGGAGATGCAGTGAGAGGGAGGGGCAAAGCCGGCTGCTCCCCTAGCTCTTTACCGCCCCCAGAAGTATCACATTTCTCTTCAAAACTCTAATCACCTCTATCAAAGGCCTTGGACAATCTCTAACACGTCTTCACTCACTTGCTGGATGCTCCACCTAGACGGGATGAGAATGTGGGGACCCACTTGCAATGTGGCCTGTAGCTTGGTGTACACATGCCGTGTGGGGAAGGAATCCGGGGGAGCAGCGCATGTGGGAATCCTGGGGATCAGAGCACAGTAGTGAGGGGTGGTTTTGCAGGGATCCCAAAAGAATGTGACCCTCGGACCTTCTCACTGCTTTCCCGCCAAATCCACATTGCCCTTCTACATTATCTCTGTCCTGTCATATTGAAATAGAGGCAGTGTGGGGGATAGAAGTAAACACATGGGAGTTTGTCACCTGGGGGGTGTGGTAGGACTCAGCCACAAGCCATACACTGATTTTACTGCTGTTGGTTTGGGCAAATCACTTACCGGCAAGCCTCAGTTTTCTCATCTGCAAATGGAGGTTAACAATGCCCTCCATAACTACCTCACAGAATTGAGACAAGCATGTAAGATAATGATATGAAAAGGTTTTATAAACAATAGGATGCTTCCAAAACAACATATATTATGACTATTTGTTTTTCAAGTATTCTTTGGCTCCTGTTTCATGGGCACAGAGTCAGGTATTGGGACAAATTGGATTCTTGAAGGTTCCAGGGCTATTGAGAGGCAAGACAGGACAGAACAGAGTGGGAGTATTTCCAGGGACTTGGCTCCTAGCCTTCTGTGAGAGGAACGGATTTCTTTTCTTCTTTTTCTTTTTCTTTTTTTTTCCTGTGGCCAAGGAAATCTAATAGGGAGATCTACTTCTAGAATTCTGGTGTGGACAAGACCACCAGAGAGTCATCAGTCTTAGACCATTTCCCTGTCCCTCACTTAAGCCTGCATCTAAATTACACCAGATATGGGGCACCTTCGTGGTTCAGTCAGTTAAGCCTCTGACTCTTGATTTCAGCTCAGGCCATGATCTCACAGTTTGTGAGTTCAAGCCCTTCATCGGGCTCCATTCTGACAGCACCAGGGCCTGCTTGGGATTCTCGCTCTTTCTCCCTCTTTTTCTCTCTCTCTCAAAATAAGTAAATAAACTTAAAAAAAAAACAAATAATAAATAAATAAACTTAAGAAACAACAACAACAACAACTATACCAGATGGATAAGAAAGAATATGGCAGGTAGTCTGTTTGTTAGGTGTTTCCAGGGAAATTCCATAACCTCTCCTGGTAACTCAGAACAAAGTATATTTTACAGTGAGTCTGTATATTTTATTTTTGCCCTTTGGCTGCAGTTGAAGGTTTGGAAGGCTCTGAGGGAAGGAAAGCCTCTATTGATTTTCAGGTCCCATCTAATCCCAGCACAAAATGGCCCTGATGTTGACCTGATCTGTATTGTTCTGACCTCACCAGAGCTAGAAAATATACTGCTCTCCATTCTTGAAATATAGTATTTGCAAAGTTCAAAACAACCTTTGCAATAATTTGGCTTGCTACTTCTCTCCTAACTCTCCCTCCTTTGGGGACCAAGTGAGATACGAGTAGGAACTGGCAGGACTGAACTCCCATTTGTGATCAAGGACAGGCCCCATTATGGCTTGGCTTGGACTCTCCTCCCTTTCCTTATCGCATGAAATCAGCCATTGCAGGAAATTGGCTTCTCCAGATTGTGAGCGACAGGAAGCAACGCTAAGAAGCAGGGTCCAAGAGGGAAGCCGGAGATTTAGCACACGGTCCAGCCCCGTCATTGCCTGGCCCTGTCCCCACTCCTCCTTTCTTGCAGTTCTGTCTTGTTCTTCACCACCTCTGGCCTCACACACCCTTTCCCTGGGGCCTGGCGTGGGAGGCTGAAAAGGACTGTATAAGTCAAGGCCCACGCTCTCAAGTCTTCCAACATGTGCTGGACTCTTCCAGAGATGGGAGTTGTGCTCTTTCCCCAAGAAATCAGCTTCATTTTGCTTTTTATCCAGCTGACAGCTGCCTTTGTAGTCCTTACTGCCCTCTCTTCTCATGGGACAGCTCTTCAGGTGCCTTAGTCTCCAGGCTGACCATCCCCCACCTCAGGGAGATCCTGATAAAAGCTTGAGTTTCTCAGAAACTTAAAAACCCAAAGGGAGTCAGAACAGGAACCTAAGTGGGAAGGAAATGCTGAGAACAATGCCCTTAGTGAGCTCTTTCCTTGCTGAGGAGACCTGGGGTTTACGCTGATGTTTACTACAACTTTGACATACTGCCTTTTCCTCTTCCTGTGAGCCCAGTGTCTTCTGGGAAGATATTTTCCCCCCATTCAGCTCACTTCATTAATGTTTGCTAAAATATTTAAAAGTATTTTTAAAGACATCATGGCATTTTGCTCCTAAGTACTGCAGTATATGTCTTTAAAACATAAAAGGGGCGCCTGGGTGGCTCAGTCGGTTGAGCGTCCGACTTCGGCTCAGGTCATGATCTCACAGTTCGTGGGTTCGAGCCCCGCATCGGGCTCTGTGCTGATAGCTCAGAGCCTGGAGCCTGCTTCTGCTTCTGTGTCTCCCTCTCTCTCTGCCCCTAACCCACTTGCATTCTGTCTCTGTCTCTGTCAAAAATAAATAAACATTAAAAAAAAAAATTTTTTTTTAAAAAACATAAGAATATTTTCTCGGCAGAGCTGAAACCAAAATATAATACGTAGCAAAATTATTTACAATGATCTAATACTTAATCTATATTCATTTATTTATTTTTAAATGTTTATTTCTATATTTGGGGGGGAGGCAGAGAAAGAGGGAGAGAGAGAATACCAAGAAGGCTCCCCGCTGTCGGTGCAGAGCCCAACATGGGTCTCGATCTTCACAAACTGTGAGATTGTGACCTGAGCCAAAATCAAGAGTCGGAGGCTTAATCGACAGAGCAACCCAGGTGCCCCAATCTATATTTAAAATCAGACCAATGCTTGGATGTCTTCATCTTTGCCTTGCTCTTGAGAGGCTACACAGCCCTCAGCCAGCAAACTTGGCCAGTCATTGCTTTTTCCCTCTGCATGCTATCCCTTCGTGACCCAGACTGGTGTCCCTGAGACTTTGGGTCCCTCAGCTGGTTGCTTCCAGTCACGTGGCCCAGGAGCCAAAGCTCCTGCCAAGCTGAGCACCACGCCATACAGTTGTGCTGGGTCACTGCAAAGAGCACCGAGCAGAGGGGAGGAGCGAAGGCTCAAATCTGCCCACTCTTTTACCCGTGGGCTGTGTCTGGCTGGAGGGCATTCCTTGTAACTCACACAGAGACACTGTATGGCAGAAGCCCTGCCCCTGGAGATGTTGGTGGTACTGCCAACCTAGTAGTTAATCCTTTCGCCAGTACTTCATTGTGCAATTTAACCTTCATAGAATCATAGTCTCAGGGCTGAGGGGTTCCGAAGTTCTGAGCACTTAGTCTATCCCCAACACCAATAAGGTGTCCAAATCCCTTCTGAATGAGGCATGGTATTTTGAATTCCCCAACCTCCCCCTCCCTTCAAGCACTTAGATTCTTACATTATGCCTGCAGCAATTCCCCCCCATCTCTCTCTCTCTCTCTCTCTCTCTCTCCTTCTGACTCATTGCTTACAATAGCCTCATGAATTCTCAACAAAATATAAATTACCTTGAATCTTTTATCCGGTTCATAATGACTATCACTGACAGACACAATCAACAGAACATGAAACTGACAATTGCTTATAATGAGACATTTAAAAAGTTGTAACTAAATACTGGAAATAAAAATTTTAACAAAATTTGGGCCTGCAAAATTTGAATCAGAAAATTTGGACTTCATAGGGGCGCCTGGCTGGCTCAGTCAGAAGAGCGTCCAACTCTTGACCTTGGGGTGGTGAGTTCAAGCTCCATGCTGGGTGCAGGGATTATTAAAAAAAAATAATAAATGAATAAATAAATAAACTTTAAAAAAAGAAAATTTGGACGTTGTATACATAATGGCCATGTAAACAACTCACAGTGGTCATTAAGGTAATTTCAGTTGCAAGGAATAAAGAGTTCAACTGAACGGGCTTAAAAGGGGGGAGCAGAGAGGGGATTTAATGACTGTACAATAACCATAAAATCCATAAAATAGCTCTTTTAGATGTAGTTTGATCACTTTTGTTTCCATGGAGGCCCCTACGTCCTGCCCCTCTCTGTGTGCTGGTTTAGTCCTCAGCCGGTATTTCCTCATGGCAACAAAATGGCTGCAGTGATTCTAGGCTTCACATCTTCACACAACCCTAGGCAGAGGAAGAGAAGGGACCTGCTTTTCTAGAAGCCCCCACCAAAAGTCTTTTTCCAACCTCATTGGTCTGAATTAAGTCATGTCCTACGTCCTGCCATAATAACATTCCAGTGCATCAGCCAGGAATGAAGTTAGCTTTCCTCAAAGTTCCTGGATTGCCTGGTGAAGATATTGTTCCTGGACAAAAGCTGGGGTTGTCACTAGGAATAAGGAAATAGATGTAGGGGTGGGGGGGCAGGGAGTACAGTCACAATGTCACCTAATATGACAGAAACTGTGGTAAAATTTGATGTAGATCTGATACAGATAAAGAAACTGAGCAATGAGACAAAACTTAACTTAAAATTTTAAATGGAGAAGAATTGATCCTGGTGAAAATGTCTCAGCTGACTAAAAATAAAAACAGATAAAATGGAAATGTGTCAGTATCATAGAAAGATGAACAAAGAATTAAAGTGGCTTAGTGTTTGTTCCAGAAAACACAATCCTGATGAAAATTAATCAATGTTGGTAAAATTCATTTGAAGTGTTTGCATTGAAAAGCTCCTTGGGGACAAGATGGAAAGGATCAAAATGTTCTCTAGCTTCCTACACCAGCTCCTAGTGACCACTGCCCCTTTGAGGTGCCCACGAACCATCTCATTAATAATCCATTTTGGTTCTGGGGATGGAAATAAACACAATGGTTTGTGGTGTGTAGAATTGAATTTCCTCACTGTTTTGAAAATTGTAATGTGTCTGCCTCTACAGGTCTGTCCCTTAGACAATGCTACAAGGGTAATTCATTTACAAGTCTTCCCAGACTCTGAAAGATAATTTGTTCTGGTCAGATTCCTGGAATTCATATAAAGTCACTGGGTTTGTCTCTTGCAACTTTTTCTCCCACCTTGGGTTAACTTTTCCTCTGGGTGTTTCTATTCTAAGAACATTCCCTTTGACAGAGAAAACAGAAGCAAAACACAAATTGAAGAGTTCTGCTTTCTCTTTGTCACCCACTAACATGACAACATTGACCACAAACAGTGTATCCCCTTTTTGCTTTGAATATGACTTTATGAAGCCCTTTATGGGTCTCTATTCATGTGAGGCTTTCACTTTCTCACAAGTCCATTGGGCATCCGTTCCATGTTTTTGTGTTTATCAGTGGATATGCACCTCTCTGTTCATCTTGGGCTTACTTTCTCATACAATCAAATAAACAAACATACATGCAACTGTTTGGTTTCTTTAAGCTCCTTTCCCTTTTTCACTGACGTGGGATTTTACAGGTAAAGTGAATGTTCCTAAGAAGTACTGAATTCAGGGTACCTGGGTGGCTCAGTCGTTTAACCGTCTGACTCTTGGTATCGACTCAGGTCATGATCTCACAGTGATGGGACTGAGCCCTGAGTCGGGTTCTGTGCTGAAAGCGAGGGGCCTTCTTGGGAGTCTCTCTCTCTCCCTCTCTCTCTGCCTCTCCCCTGAGCATGTGTGTGCTCTCTTTCTCTCTCAAAAATGAATAAGCAAACTTAAAAAATAAAATAAAATCGAGGGAACACATCTCAGTGTGTGCTGTCATTTTTCTCACCACCACGAACTGCAAGAAGACACAGTTTCTTTCTTCCAAAGGTTCCTGTCACTTCCACTCTGCCAACCAATTCCTCCTTTTGGCCAAATTTAGGCTCAGAGTGGCAGTTCCCCTTATCACTTCCTCTGTGCTCTGGAAGATGAAATTGTCAGCAAGCAATAATAATAGCTAAGGTCTATTGAGTGCTTGCTGGTTAAGGGGCACCATTCCTATGGGGAAGCTGAGGCCCAAAGAAGATAGGTGTCTGCTCAAGTTCATCCTCTTTGGCAGGTGCTAGAGCCTGGACATTAGAGCCAGAGTCTGACTCTAGAGCCCAAGTTCTGTCTCTGGTTAAAAAGCTTATCACACTCACACTTGGTCTTAGTTGGACAGACTTTTAGCCAGACTGACGATGTAAAGATCTCTTCATCAGCATCTCCCTACTTCTGGGCCATTTTTATGATGTGGAAAGGCTAGCGGTCAGCTTTCTGGATCTCTCCTCTCGTCCTACTCTCAGTCTTCGATCCTTGTGGCCTATAATCTGATAGCCTTTCCACTCCTGACATGGGTTCCTTGGTTACTTCCCAGGATGCCTTCATCTCTTCCCCCAACAAGTCAGGCAGAGAGGTTTCTTTAATTTTATTTATTCTTTAAATGTTTATTCATTTTTTGAGAGAGAGAGAGAGAGAGAGAGAGAGAGAGAGAATGAGCGGGGGAGGGGAAGAGAGAGAGGGAGACACAGAATCTGCAGCTGGCTCCAGGCTCTCTACTGTCAGCACAGAGCTGGACACGGGGCTCAAACTCATGAACCCTGAGATCATGACCTGAGCCAAAGTCAGACGCTTAACCCACTGAGCCACCCAGGCCCCCGTAGAGAGAAGCTTTTTTAAATGCCTTTGCTTCCTCCTGCTGACAGATCATCTTGCACTCCTCATAGACGTGGCAGGGGAAAGATAACAGGGCACACCTCTGGGGGCCACTTGAGGTTGTGATTCCAAGTACTATGGCTATTCCTGTGACTCCTCCTTCTGCTCTTTTGTTTTTGTTTCTAAAGTTAGGTAGGTTGGAGAGTGTTGCACCTTTTCGGTTTCTTAAGTAACCCTGTTTCAGTTAAACTGCTGCCCAAGCCTGTTTCCGTTTCCAGTCATCAGGAGTACATCTGACTTTACCCCAAGTAATAAAAAGCCTAATAATCACAATCTGTATGATTGAAGAGATAAGATTGAAAGGAACATTTCATTGAAATGATCTCAGGGGCGCCTGGGTGGCTCAGTCAGTTGGGTGTCCGACTTCGGCTCAGGTCATGATCTCAACGGTTCATGAGTTCGAGCCCCACGTCTGGCTCTGTGCTGACACCTCAGAGCCTGGAGCCTGCTTTGCATTCTGTGTGTGTGTGTGTGTGTGTGTGTGTGTGTGTGTGTGTGTTTGTGTCTGCCGCTCCCCTGCTCACACTCTGTTTCTCTCTCTCTCAAAAAAAAAAAAAAAGAAAAAGAAAAAAAAAGAAATGATCTTAATTCAGTATTGCCAAATTTAACCTATAAATCACTATAAACTTAGAATTATTTTCTTGTTGATAATTCCAATTGTAATAACTGTGATCACAATTACATAGAATTCTAATTTCAGAATAGTTTAAATAGTAATTATATAATAGTATATATTATATGTTATATATATTAATATATAATAATAACCCAAATCACAAGAATTTCTATCACATAATCATAAGCCAATCTTCTCAATTCTTAATTTGAGCTGATATTATTTCACCTGTAAAAATTTATTGGTTAGGAGTGCCTGGGTGGCTCAGGCAGTTAAGTGTCCAACTTCAGCTCAGGTCATGATCTCACGGTTTGAGCCCCCCTTGTCTCCCTCTCTCTTTGCCCCTCCCCTGCTCACACTCTATCTCTCTCTGTCTCTCTCTCAAAAATAAATAAATATTAAAAAATTTTAAAAAATATTGTTTATTAATGTTTCCACTAATATCTTCGGCATGTTTTATTTATGCATTTATTTATTTTTCTCCATATCATTCCAATTTTAGCATATGTGCTACCGAAACGAGCACTGGCATGTTTTAAATATGTCAGGTTTCCTGTATTATTATCAAGTTTTGGCTAACATTTAACTCTTGTTCTTGTATGTGTTTCCAGGCCTAACTCACCCAGAAGTATACCCCAAGACACTATTTCAGGCTATCAGACACAACTCTCTCTGAAGACAGCTCTATCACTCACGTAACTCATTTCCTTCTAGGGTGGGGGACTCTAATTTTTGACTGGTGCCAGTTGGATTACAGTTCATATTTCCTTGGGGTCCAGCAGCTTTGCTCACAGCTGCACATCATGTGGTCCTATTCTTTTTTTTTAATTTAAAAAAAAATTTTTTTGGGGGGGCGCCTGGGTGGCTCAGTCGGTTAAGCGGCCGACTTGGGCTCAGGTCATGATCTCGCGGTCCGTGAGTTCAAGCCCCGCGTCGGGCTCTGTGCTGACAGCCCAGAGCCTGGAGCCTGTTTCAGATTCTGTGTCTCCCTCTCTCTGACCCTCCCCCATTCATGCTGTCTCTTTCTGTCTCAAAAATAAAATAAATGTTAAAAAAATAAATAAATAAATAAATTTTTTTTAACGTTTATTTATTTTTGAGACAGAGAGAGACAGAGCATGAACGGAGGAGGGGCAGAGAGAGAGAGGGAGACACAGAATCAGAAGCAGGCTCCAGGCTCTGAGCCACCAGCCCAGAGCCCAACGCGGGGCTTGAACTCACGGACCGCGAGATCGTGACCTGAGCTGAAGTCGGAGGCTTAACTGACTGAGCCACGCAGGTGCCCCTCATGTGGTCCTATTCTAACAGGAGTTGTTGCCGTCATTGCTTTCTGCTAATTCCAGGAAAATCCTTATTTTTACCTTTCCAAATCCCAATACCTCCTTCTCGCCACTGCCTCTCCTCTTTCCCCCATCAACTCTTCCAACTTACAGAGGTTTTTTTTTATTCCCCCTCCCCCCCACCATTTGGAGGGGTTCTTGAATGCAAGTGTTTCTGACTTCAACCAACAGAAACTGTGCATCCTTTGGGCAGGAAAGGAATTCTTGGAAGGACAGTAGGTAGGTGTCAATGTGAGGCTGAAGATCTTGGTGAGCAAATGAACAGCACCAAGGGGAGGTGGGCAGCTGTAAGCACAGCCGTGGTCATGCCATGGGGACAGCCTGCTTGGAAAGCTGTGTCACTGTGGCTGCTGAGCACTGCCCCTTGCACTGCTGCCATCATTGCCTCAGACATCAGAGGCTGCCGCTGTCACCTCTGGAGCAGTCAGCTTCTTTGCATCGCTTCCTCCAGACCCATGGTTTTAAGCACAGACTCAGATGGTTGAGCCTGGATCATGCAATCATACGCTAATTTCCAAGGCATGGGGCTCTGTTTCCTACCACGGCCGTGCAAAGAAAGACTACATAGTAAGGGGGTTTGGATGCTGACCACTTCTCAAAAACAACCCAGCAAATACTATTATAGATCCAAGTCTTTGGTAAATGGTGTTCTTTTCCCCAAACAGAAGAAGGGAGTCATTTCTGCTCTCAAAGGGATGAGTGTCCCTTTCTCTTTCACAAGGAATACCAGCTGCCTGGAGTTTTCTGATATATACTGACATATAATTAATTTTTATAGTTAAACGATATGAATTTGTAAATATTTATATGTTTATTATCTTTATATTACACTTAAAATAACTGGATAATATATTATATTAATATAGTATAATTAATCTATGTTAATGGTCTCCTTAGCAACCATCTCCAACATAGGATTAGGATAATTGTATTTTAAATAAGAAATGTACGGTACTCGCTCCAGCATCCCGTATGCTAAGATTGGAATGATAAATAAGAAATCTATAACTTCAAAATTTCTAAAACGTAACATTTAAAAACATTTAAACAGGGGTGCCTTGGTGGCTCAGCCGGTTAAGTGTCTGACTTTGGCTCAGGGCATGATCTCTCCGTCCGTGAGTTCAAGCCCTGCTTCAGGCTCTGTGCTAACAGCTCAGAGCCTGGAGCCTGCTTCAGATTCTCTCTGCCCCTCCCCCACTAGTGGTCTGTCAATCTCTCAAAAATAAATATGCATTTAAAAAAATGTTTTAAACCACATTTAAACAGATGTTAAAGGGAGTGTTCAATAGTAGGGAAATATTTTTGCTTTGGAAGGCTAAATGTATGTACTTGCAATACTCCACAGCTACAAAGAGAAACTCTGCACACTTTCAAGGATAGTGTGGTCAAATACTATATCAGTCTGTCACTTAGCATAAGGTTTTTGAGCATTAAGATGTTGACAGTCGCTCTAATATCTCATCTGCTTTAGAGTGCAATAGTTAGGAAACAAGATGTTTTTTCATAAATGTATTTTCCAGGTAACTGGGTATCAACCTCAGCACTGATTTTTTTCATTCTGATTGTTTAAAATTCTTTTTTTATGTTTATTTATTTGTTTTGAGAGAGAAAGTGTGTGCAGGCATGCTCACACATACAAGCAAGGGAGGGGCACAGGGAGAGGGAAAGAGAGAATACCAAGCAGGCTCCCCACTCAGAGCCGAGCCCACGCAAGACTCAATCTCACAACCACGAAATCATGACCTGAGCTGAAATTAAGAGTTGGTCGCTTAACCCACTGAGCCACTCAGACAGAGGGTTCACAGAGTTGTACACCCATCACCACAATCAATTTTAGAACATTTTCGTCACTTCAGAAAGAAACTCCATACCCATTAACGCTCTCTCCCCAACACTCTTCAAGCCCCAGACCTACGTAACTGCTAATCTTTCCATTTCTATAGATTTGCCTATTCTGGACATGTCATATAATCAATCATGTATGTGGCCTTTTGTGACTGACTTCTTTCACTTAGTATGTTTTCAAGGTTCATCTGTGTTGTAGCATGTATCAGAACTTTATTCTTTTTATGGTCAGATAATATTCCATTGTACAGATATACATTATCTTTCTACGTATCCTTCAATTTTGTCTTTCTACGTATCCTTCAATGGTTGTTTTGCTGTTTCTACTTTTTGGCTATCGCAAATACTGCTGTTATGAACATTTGTGCATATATTTTTATATGGCCCTATATTTTCATTTCTTTTGGGTACCTACAAATGGAATGGCTGGGTCATGTGATAACTCCATGTTTAACCCTTTGAGAAACTGCCAGACAATTTTCCAAAGTTTCTGCACCGCTTCACATGCCTGACAGAGACGTGTGTGAGGGTCCCAGTCTCTCCCCATCTTCGCCAGTACTTGTTATCCGTCTTTTTATTTTAACCATCCTGGTGGGTGTGAAGTGATATCTCATTGTGGTTTCGAGTTGCATTTTCCTGGTGACAAATGATGTTGAGCGTCTCTTCATGTGCTTATTGGTCATTTGCATATCTTCTGGAGAAATGTATGTTCACATTCTTTGCCCATTTTTTAATTGGTTTATTTGTGTTTTTGTTATTGAGCTGTAAGAATTATGTAAGTTAGTCTGTTCTTGATGACCTAGAGCCCTGTTACGAGCATCGATGACTGAGGGTCACTGCGCATGGGTTATGGACCCCTGCAAGGCTGTCTGCCCTATTTTAAAGGGCAACATGGCATGGTCAGGAGGAACTAAAAGCAGTTACAAGAGCATGCCCTCGTATATTTATGTTTCTTTTTTTCTTACTCTCTGCCATCACCTCTTATTCTCAAAGGGGATAAATAAAGAAATATTTATTATTACTCTAGGTAGAGGCTGAGGATGACTCAGTTTATCCCATGTATGAGGTGCCCATCTTTGAGACAGCATTCTGCTGTGTTTTGGTTAATGATAGTTGCCAGAAATTTGATTTCTGGAAGAATTAGGTGGCATTTTACATAGGCAGAGGTAAGAAATTGAATACGATGGGATTAATTAGGGCAGGGTTTGGGGGAGGTGAGTCTTCAGTGAAATCACTAAGGTAGTGATAATAACCTGGTAGAGAAGAGGAGATCCCTGCAGGAGGGACTTTGCAAGATGTGTATGGGAAATGCATCATGGGTGCAACAGATCTTGGTAACTATGGTGAGAAGCAATGAAGAGGAAGAATGTCCTTCAGAGTGGTGAAATTTGCCCGAATTCAGCCTTTGCACTCAGTAGTAATAATCGGTTCTGACAGGTCAATCATCCTCTTCTGCTAGTGTGAGGAAAAAAAAAAAAGATCACTCCTCCCTGTTTCCGCTCACCAGCTTCCCCTCCTCTGCGGACCCCACCCTGCCCCCAGCTTGTGGCTAAACTGCCCAACTGCCAATTAAAACCCACACTTCCCAGCATGCCTTGCACAACCCAGAAGCCCCCATCCCCACCATTCATTCTGTTCATCAGCTGAAAGCAGCTGTAGCAAATCAGCTTCCAGATTCAGGGCGCCTACCACAGGGCCTTTCGCTCTCTGGGGGCCTCTCCTCACTACCTCCCCTGACTGTGGCTGAACCTGCTACCACTTGATAGCAAACCACACTTGACACAGGAACAGGGAGGAGAATGGGGCCCATTGCTCTGCGCCTCTACAAAATCAACAAAGTTGTGCTTCTTCTCCTCCCACAACAGGCTGCTTCTGAGCCTTCCGCCCTTCCTTCCTCTCTCCCAGGGTCTCAGGAGGCCTGGCAGGGCCCCCAGTGGTAGTCTTCTTTTTGATGTGTAGAGCTTCTGGGGGTGGGTGCGTGTAAAATGAATTTGAGAGCTTTTGACTGGTGCTCTGTAGCAGTTTGTATGTGCTTTGCCCCACGCCAAGGCCTCTTGGGTCTCCAGAACCAGCACTTTCTTCTCTCTCTGGTGCTCCCTCCCTTCTAAGGAACCCGCTTCTTATCCTACAGCTGACCTCCAGACCTGAACCCTCCCTGTTTGAGGAATCCCACCACCAATTTTTTTTTTTTTTTTTTTGGATTCTTTTGCTTTCCTGAGCAGCCAGGACCTTGTCTCATGCTTAGGCCTTTCCTTCTCCTGGCATGCTAGAATGCCCTAGCTGTTGGGAAACACGGGCAGACTGTGGAGCAAGCCAGGCTTCAAATCCTGACATGAGTCCACCATTCTGAAATCTCTGAAAATCAAAGGTGTTTTTGTTTGTTTTGCTTTGTTTGTTTGTTTTTGGTGTCTTTTGTTTTGTTTTGTCTTGTTTTGGTGAGTTTGGCACAAACTTACTGGGTTGCAAAACCTGACCTGAACTGACAAAACCCTATTTTGCTCACTTTATCGTTTGCCCACTTAGCATAAATATTCCTGTTTGTTGAAAAAATATTAATTTGTTGATTTCGGGGTGTGGTTCTAGACCCTGTTGAAAGAATTAGCTAGCATATGCACTGTGTTACCCTTGTAAATCATGAAAGAGCATGATTTTTTGAGACACTTTTGGCCCCAGAATTTTAGGATGGGTTATTTTGGACCTGTACTATAATGCCACACAGAAGAGGACTGGATAATTGTAGACATCCAAGTGAGAGAACACCACAGAGCTGATCAAAATCACAGCCATGAAAACTTAAGGGTATAGGAAAATAATTGCAATGCATTGTTATAAATTATTTATGTAAATTTTTAAAAGAACACATGGAATCTGAACTTTATATTTATTTCTGAGAGAGAGAGAGAGAGAGAGAGAGAGAAGAGAGTGTACACAAGCGGGGGAGGGGCAGAGAGAGAGGGAGACAAGGAATCCAAAGCAGGCTCCAGGCTATCAGTATAGAGCCCCATGCAGAGCTCAAACCCATGAATTGGGAGATCATGACCTGAGCTGAAGTCAGTTGCTTAACTGAATGAGCCACCAGGTGCCCCTAAACTTTATATTTAAAAAAACATATTACTTATGCATAGAAGAAGCTTGGAATGCAACATACCATAATGTTAATAGAGAGTTGTCTCTGTATTGTGCCTCCATGGTTGATTTTCTTCTTTTTAGCCTTTCCAGTGTCTATGTAATGCTGTTATAGTCAGCAATTTTTTTAAAAAAACCACTAACTTACTAAAAACAAGTTGGTACTAACACTTTTTACTTTGTGGCCTTGGGCAAGACATGTGACCAACCATATGACCCCAATTTTCTCTTCTGTAATTTAAGACTATTAGTACCTACTTCACAGAGTTGTTGAGGGACAATGTATGTACCTAGGCAGGTGGCCATGATTTTTGGACCTCATGTCAAGGTCTGCTTTATCCTCCACCAGGCGTGGGCTGCCCATTGTTTTCTTACAATAGCACAGGGCAAGTTCCCCACACCTTGCCTGCTATGACTCCTTGTAAGCAGGGATGATCAATCAACAGTCCATTCAGGTCTGTCTGTCAGTTGCCTTGCCGTTGTTGTAGTCTTCTTCTTCTTCTCCTTTTTCTTCTTCTTCTTCTTCTTCCTCTTCTTCTTCTTCAAGTTTATTTATTTATTTTGAGTGAAAAAAAGAGAGCAGGAGAGGGACAGAGAGGGGCCGAGAGAGAGGGAGATGGAATCCCAAGCAGGCCCCATGCTGTCAGCACAGAGCCCAATATGGGGCTTGAACTCACAAACTGTGAGATCATGACCTGAGCTGAACTTGGCTGCTTAACCGACTGAGCCACCCAGGTGCCCCACGTTGCCTTGACTTCTGCCACACGCAGAGGGTTTTCCACTCTGCCAAGTCTTATGCCAGTTGTGGACTCGATCCCATCTCTGTTCATCTCGACCTGATCCCTCTGCCAGGGAAAATAGATATATTTATATGACAACGCATGCTTTGCGAGAGATATTCAGCACTGACCCTTCCTTTCTTTCATTACCTTATTTCTTGAAAGAGCAGTTGTCCCTCCCTGTGTTTATTTTCATATGCCTAGGCACTAATTAACCAGCACCCTGGCTCCTGACCCCACCCCTCTACTTAAAAACTGCTGCTTTGAAGATCATTCATTCGCTAGTCCACGTACACATACAAGCACCTGATGTGTGTCAGCAGTGAATAAAAGTTCTTTCCTTCAGGGGCACCCAATCTAGTTGGAGAGGCAGACAAGTAGTGAGTACATTTATAAGATGTTAGCCAGTGACATGAATTTAAAAATGTTATGAAGAAAAATTAAAGTAAGGGAAAAGAAAGTGATGCAGGGGTGCCCTTTTAGATGCTATGTTCAAGGAAAGCCTCCTTGAGGAGGTGACATTTGAGCAGAGGCCTAAAGGAAATTAGGGAGTGTGGTGTTTGGCTATCTGGCGGAGGGAGAGGGCATTCCAGGCCTAGGAAAGAGCAAATGGCAAAAGCCCTGAGACAGAAGCCTGCTTGGCTCAAATGAGGAGCTATCAGGAGGACAATATGCTCTGCGTGGAGCAAATGAGGAGGAAAGTGTTAGGGTATGAAATCAGAAGGACAGAGAGGGGACCTGTAGGTTCACAGCCCTCCCAGGAGGGTAATCTGAAAGCCCTCCCTCGTGTAATCTGAAACTGGCCCCTGTACTCAGAGGGCAGGGAGAGACCTAAGAAAGGGCAGGCTGCTCAAGGTTGGTAGGTGGCAATGTTAATAATAGGTACGGGAACTTACATACAAGTCCTGTCCTGAGCAGCAGCAGCAAGATGAATGGATCCCTGCACCCGCCCTCCAATCTGAAAAGTTTATAAGGAGGACCCGACTGGGCACATAGATACCATGCAGGTGTTTTCAACATCACATCACCATCTCAAGGCTCTGTCCTTGGAGGAGACTCTGGGAGTGGGAAAGGAAAGTGGAACCCATATTCCAAAGGACAGGGGAGGGAAAGAGGAGCCTGTGAGTGCCTAGGTCCAGCTCATGGGTCTGTCAGTGATCATGTCTTTTTTGATCACATTCCCCAACAGAACCAGATCACGCAAGGTGTTGAGCCCATGATAAAGACTGAGATTTATTTTATTTTATTTTATTTTATTTTATTTTATTTTATTTTATTTTTTATTATTTATTTTGAGAGAGAGAGAGGGAGAGAGAGAATCCCAAGCAGGCTCCACCCTGTCAGCACAGAGCCCAACGTGGAACTCGATCACGACCCAAGCCAAAATCAAGAGATGCTTAACCAACTGAACCACCCAGTTCCCCTGTAAGGACTCAGATTTATATTCATCAATTGTGAAAAAGGATTTCTCAATGACCAATAAGTGACTTTTCTTAAATCTTCAACCTCTCCAACTGCTCTAGAGCAAATGACACTTCAACCTTCATTCATTTAAGAAATTTTCTGTTGCTAGAGGCACCTGGGTGGCTCAGTAGGTTGAGCTTCTGACTTCGGCTCAGCTCGTGATCTCACAGTTCTTGAGTTCAAGCCCCATAATGGGCTTGCTGCTGTCACACTGTCAGCACAGAGCCCACATTGGATCCTCTGTCCCCTTCTCTCTGCCCCTCCCCCACTTGTGCTCTTTCCAAAAATAATAATAATAAACATTAAAAAAAATTCTGTTGCTAAAAAACAAAACAAAGAAACAAAGGTTCCCTGGATGGTTCAGCCCATTGGGCATCAGACTCAATTGGGCTGGGGTCATGATCTCACAGTTCATGGGATCGAGCCCTGCATTGGGCTCCATGATGGCAGCGCAGAGCCTGCTTGGAATTCTCTCTCTCTCTCTCTCTCTCTCTCTCCCCCCACCTCTCTCTATGCCCCTCCCCTGCTCTCTCTGTCCCTCTGAAAATAAATAAGCATTCAAACAAACAAACGGAAACAGACTCATGCAGAAAACAATCTGGTGGTTGTGAGAGGGAAGGGGTGGGGCGATGGGAAAAATAGGAGACGGGATTTAAAAGGTATAAGATACATCAAGGAGATGTAGTGCACAGCATTAGGGAATATAGCTAACAATATTGTAACAACTTCGTATGGTGACAGGTGGTAGCTAGTCTTCTCACAGTGATCACTTCTTAATGTATGTAGATATTGAATCACTATATCGTACCCCTGAAACTAATACAATATTGTATGTATTGTTCGCCAACAACACTTCAATAAAAAGAAAGAAAGAGAGAAAAACCTTTGCTGGGCACCCACTAGGTGCTAGACCAGGTATTGCTAGGGATGCATACCAATGTGAACAAACCATAGTCCCTGCCTGCCAGGACCCCTACCCCCGGAAAGGCAGAAGTGGAACAAGAACTGCCCGTGTGCAGCACTGGACAGAAGAACCTTGATCAGACTCCTGCAGACGTGCAGAGAGATGCCATCACCTCTCCTACAGTCTCTCCTTGGCATGACTTTATCTCATGCATCACCTTCCTGATCTCTCCTTCGGTCTTTGACCCCACACCCAGTCCCATCTTGTAAGCATGCAGTTCAGACGCTGCCTTTTCCACAAAGCTTCCTTTGGAGTCACCCAGTAGTCATGCACCTTTCTCCCATGACTCTCCCAGCACCTGTCTTTGCATGATTCATTCCCTCCCAACTCTGCCCTGAACTGAACCATGCCTATTGTGTGTGTCCCTCCCCATCAATGTCACAGTGCTAGCTGCACCTTGGCACTGACAGGATACTTCTGCAGGAATCTTGTCATCTTTGCACCACACGAAATCTTTGATCATATGTTGATACTGTCAGTATTTCTAGAAAAGGAAGAGGCAGGGGCAGGGTCCACACGGAGGTCAGTTACTGGAATTAGTGGCTGAGTGAGGCCATGGGCTCATTATCCTAGGAGAGCTTTGTGAGTTGTGTAAGTCCCCACCTCGTGGGCAACAAGGAGCAAGAGGAGCTGACCTGAGGATTTGAGACCCACCCCCTCGCCCAACGGTTACAGCAGAGGAGTAAACAAGCCAAGAAGGACCTTCAGCCAAGCCACCCTCCCTCACCCTCAGTCGTTGCATTGAACCCTAAGCTTTTCCAGGACTGGCATCATGAGGGGTTGAGTGGTTCCACCGTGGGCGGTGGCCTCTCCTCTTTCCGTTTTTGACTTTTGGTTCTTAAAAACTACATTCCAAACGAGGGAAATGAAACTACTGAAGACTCTCCCCCAGCAGCCGGCTGATGTGGGGCAAGAGAACAATTCCCAGTTAAGGCCCCAAAGGAAATCCCCTCCCTGTCATGTGCCGAGGCCAGGAGAAGTGGGGGAGGCACCAGCTCATTGCTTGGCCAGGCCCAGCTACCAAGGTATAGGGCCAGATGGAAGGGCTGCCCTGTCTGTGGTTGGGGCAGAGAACCCAAGGTGGACTAGAAAACACCACAGGGAGATCTCGGTGGGGAGGCTTTGCAGAGGAGGGGAACCCAAGCAATGCCTTGGGGATGGGGAGGGTTGGGGTAGGCGGAGGAGAGGCCATTGCAAATAAGGGAAGCCTCTGACAGAGGGAATACAGAGTGAGGAACATTTGTTCTGTGTTTAGGGAAATTGTGAGCAGACCAGATTGGATGAACCCACTCTCTTCACTGAAAGGAAAGAAGGCTAAGAGGAAGAAGGTAGTCCCAGCCCCTGCTGTCGTCAAAACTCAGGAGGCCAAGAAGGTGGTCAATCTCCTGTTTGAGAAAAGGCCCACAAGTTTTGGCATCAGATAGGACATCCAGCCCAAAAGCGACCTCACCTGCTTCTTCAAATGGCCCCACTACATCTGGCTGCAGAGGCAAAGGCCTTTTCTCTAGAAACGTCTAAAAGTGCCTCTCATGGGGGTGCCTGGGTGGTTCAGTAGGTGGAGTGTCTGACTTTGGCTCAGGTCATGATGTCTCGGTTTGTGAGTTCAAGCCCCGCATTGGGCTCTGTGCTGACAGCTCGGAGCCTGGAGCCTGCTTTGGATTTTGTGTCTCCCTCTCTCTCTGCCCCTCCCCCACTTGTGCTCTGTCTGTCTATCAAAAATAAATAAAATGTAACAAAAAAAATTTTTTTAAGTGCCTCTCATGATTAACCAGGTCACCCAGGCCTTGGACCGCCAAACAGCTATTCAACTGCTTAAGCTGGCCCACAAATACAGACCAGAGACAAAGCAAGAGAAGAAGCAGATATTGTTGGCCTGGGATGAGAAGAAAGCTGCCAGCAAAGGGCATGCCCCCCCTCGGTGGCCACCTGTCCTTCAAGCTGGGGTTAAAACTGTCACCACCTTAAGGGAAAATAAGTCTCTGCTGGTAGTGATTGCATATGATGTGGATCCCATTGAGTTGGTTGTCTTCCTGCCTGCCCTATGTCATAAGATGAGGGTCCCCCACTGCATTATCAAGGTGAAGGCCAGACTAGGGCATCTTGTCTACAGGAAGACCTGCACCAATGTTGCCTTCACACAGGATAACTTGGAAGACAAAGGTGCTCTGGCTAAGCTGATGGAAACCATTAGGACCAATTACAATGACAGAAATGATGACATTCACTGTCACTGAGGAGGTAACGTCCTGGGTCCAAAGTCGATGGCTCACATCGCCAAATTGGAAAAACCAAAGGCTAAAGAACTGGCCACCAAACCGGGCTGAGTGTGTGCTGTTGAATGTTCTGTACATCAAAGTCATAAAGAGTTCTCTTTCAAAAAAAAAAAAAAAAGACTGGTTGAAACCCACTTGTAGACACATGTTGAAGTGTGGGAGGTAACAATGACGAGAGGCTGGAGGCAAGATCAGGCTACAGGAGGCACCTGGACTTTCTCCCCCAGTTGACAAGTGTCCAGCTTCTTGCTTTCACCTCACATCTCCTCGGAAACCCTGGTGTCCTGCTTGACACTAAATTTGGCTTTGTTACAGTTGAGCAGGAGATGGGTACAAACTCACATATGGAGCAGGCTCAAAGAAAAAGGCTCAGAGTCCCCCAGACTGTCACCATCCCAAGGAGGGATGTGCTTGGCTAGGGCAGGGCTGGATGCACGGTTGAACTCCAGAGGAAGTACCCTGATCCCCTCTGCCTCGACCAGCCTGCTTGGGAAGGGGTCTAATCCTGGGCTCTGCAGCCAGGGCTACAGCCTTGCTGGCATGAAAAGTGATCTGTCTTCAGCTGCAAAGCAACATTGGTTTCAAATGGAAGTCTTAGGTCCTTCCAGCTCGCTCTAGAGCTGTTGGTGCAATTTGCCAACAGACTGGCCTGTCTCCACACATCCATGAAGACCACTGGTTTTGTAACCGTTTTTGTTTTTGTTTTTTGAGGGGGTGGCCACTGCCTTTCTTAAGAGAAATTCTGTGAAGAATCTCAAAGCATAAAACATTTAAAAGTGGAATTGTTTGGGATGAGGAGGTAATGAAATGCCCGGAGTCCCACCAAGCAGTCCTTAGGCGCCTCTGAGGAACCCCTAAACTCACTGAACCTAGTTTTAAGGTAAGAAAGGCAATGGCAAGCCGTGAAAGTGCTTTAAGCAGGAAGTGAGATGATCGGATACACATTTTAGAAAGACGCCTGTGGCAACTGGGTGGAATCTACATCGGAGACAGAGAGCCCTGACAGAGAGACAGGAAGCTACTGAAATGATCCAGACAGGAATTGATGAATCTAGACCCAGGACAGTGGCAGAAAGGATGAAGAGTAAGTTTGGATTCCGCGTTAGAATCAGTACGAATGGGTGGCCAATTGGCTGTGAGGGGTAAAGTCTTCCCATGAACAGTGACAGCCAAACAGGGAGAGAAACTGGCTGGGACAAAGGATAAAAATTCAGTTTAGGATATATTGCGTTGCAGCCACTATGGGAGGAGTTGACTGACCAGCAGACAGTTAAAAACAAAAGTCTGGATCCTATTGGGAAGATCTTGGGAGAGAACGTTGGAGCTGGAGATTGTAATTCAGGAGTTATCAACATACAGGTTGACACAAAAGACACGAGTAGAAAATGCATCCCACAAGAAGAAAAAGGCCTGGAAGAGAAACTTCGTTCTCTTCCATTTGACTTTTATTGAGTTTTTTCATTAATGTCATCATTATTACCATTATGAATGAATATTTTACGGAGCAAAGACAATTTTCTGGGTATTTGGAGAAGGAACGACTTACTCTTGTTCTCTTAGGATGGACATTCCAAGAATAATAATGCCATACAGAATCACAAATCAACAGGCTACAAGAGATGAGAGCCAACCCTCCAGGACACTTTAACCCTCTAGCTCTGATGGGAAAGAACAGAACTGAAGATCCCTTCCCTGACTCCTACTGTGGTTGCCTGCATTTCTCACTTGGGATGCAGCAGACACTATAAATATTTTGCCTTCTCCACTAGATTCAAGTTCCTCGAGAACAGGAGCAATGAGGTAATGCACAGAAAGCTCTCAGCGTAGTAGTGCCTGACAGCCGATGGTGGCTATTATTAGCTCAATTATTCTTTTGACCTCTTGGCAAGAGCTAGCAGGGAAATTTGTACATATAAGGAAAAAAAAAACTTAATCCATGCAACCTATGATCAAGAAGTTCATGGCACTTGATGGGGAACCTGGTGGCTCAGTCTTTGGCTCAGGTCATGATCTCACAGTTTATGAGTTTGAGTCTTTGGCTCAGGTCGTGATCTCGTGGTTCATGAGTTTGAGTCTCATGCTGGGCTCTGTGCTGAGAGCCTGCTTAGAAGTCTGTGTCTCCTTCTCTTTCTCTCTGCCCCTCCCCCTCTCACATTCTGTCTCTATCTCTCACAAAGTAAATAAACATTAAAAAAAAATTTTTTTTAAGTTCATGGTACTCAAAAGTTCACCACAAAACAATTTCTGTGTCTTTTTCTTTTTTTGATATGTGGGACACATAAAAGGAGATTATTAATAAACTATCTGAGTGGATGACTCTTCCAAAGGTGGACTCTCTCCTGATCGGAAAAAAATGCATATCCTACCCATATCCCAAGTCTGCTCCTGCTTGACCCTGGGCTATAACCATGGGGAAGAGTTTCTGGGTCAGCAGAGCTCATAGGAATTGGTTCACCACCCCTCAAAATCTCTAAGGCAAGAGAGTCAAAATGGATTAAAGACCTAAATGTGAGACCTGAAACCATAAAAATCATAGAAGAGAGCACAGGCAGTAGTTTCTCTGACACTGGCCATTGCAACGTTTTTCTAGATAGGTCCTTTGACGCAAGGGAAACAAAAGCAAAAATAAACTATTAGGACTATTTCAAAATAAAAAGCTTCTGCCCAGCAAAGGAAACAAGCAACAAAACTAAAAGACAGCCTACTGAATGGGAGAAGATATTTGCAAATGACATCTGAAAAAAGGTTAATATCCAAAATATATAAAGAACTTACACACCTCAACCACCCAAATAATCCAATTAAAAATGGGCAGAAGACATGAACAGACATGTTCATCATTACTTATCAGGGAAATGCAAATCAAAATTACAATGAGATATCACTCATATCTGTCTGAATGGCTAAAATGAAAAACATACGAAACAACAAGTGCTGGCGAGGATGTGGAGAAAAAGGTACCTTTGTGCACTGTTCGTGGGAATGCAAACTGGTGCAGCCACTGTGGAAAATAGTACGGAGTTTCCTCAAGAAGTTAAAAATAGAACTACCCTATGAGCCAGCAAAATACTGGGTATTTACGCAAAGAATCCAAAAATACTAATTCAAAGGGATATATGCTTCCTAATGTTTATAGACGCATTATTTACAATAGCCAAACTATGGATGCAGCCCAAGTGTCCATCAATTGATGAATGAATAAAGATGTGGTATATATACCTAATGGACTATTACTCAGCCATAAAAAAGAGTGAAATCTTGCCATTTGCAACCACATGGATTAAGCTACAAAGTATAATGCTAAGCAAAATAAGTCAGAGAAAGATAAATACAATATGACTTCGCTCATATGTTAATTTAAGAAACAAAACAAATGAGCAAAGGGGAAAAAAAAGAGGGAGAGGCAAACCAAGAAAAACACTAACTATAGAGAACAAACTGATGGTTACCAGAGGGGAGGTGGGTGGGGGAATGGGTGAAAATAGGCAATGCGGATTAAGGAGTGCACTTGTGATCACAAGGGTGATTAAAATAAAACTAAAAAAAAAAAAAAAAAAAAAAAAAAAAAAGGCTTTAAGGCAAGAAAGCCTGGGTAACCTTGGTTAGCAGTCCTGGGAGACCCCCCAAAATAACCAGACTCGTGGCTAACGTGCAGGCGGCCTGCGCGGGATGGGGGGCCCTGCGCAGCCGCCCTCTCCCATCCCCCTGTCAGCACCGCAGGGCAGTTCCCTCTAAGATGCCTGCTCTTGCGAGTGCTGAGTCGCTGAGCAGCTTGCTCTCCATGTGACTTCAGTTTCCGTCCGTTCCTTCCGCAAGTGCTAAAATAATCTGATGCCCCAGGGAGAGGAGGCAGCCCAGCCCCGCGTTCGGCTGCTCTCGAGGAGTCCGAAGCCCCGGGAGAGGATGCACCCCGCGGAGCCGCCTGGGCCTGCGGGAGCCGTGAGTATTTCCTGCGGGACGGCCCTGCTGGGGTGGGCGAGCTGGCGCACGGCTGGGTGGTAGGAGGTCAGCGTCCGTGGCTCGCAGCTCGGGACTGACCGGGAAGTTGTGGCTTGCTGCATCCAAACGCCACCGCTTTTGTGCTCGGTTTGGGGGCCACAGCTCCGGGTAGGTGGAGAAACCTCCCTCTGGGAGCACTTACAGCCGAAAAAGGTGGTGTGGTGCAGTGAAAGGAATGAAGGCTTCGGATTCCTCCTTTGGGGGTTTGAGTCCTGGCCCTCTGGGGAGAACACTTGAGCCTCAGTTTCTTCATCTGTGAAATGGGAACACTAATGCTCCCTTCCTGGGCTGAGTGACTGGAGGAGGTGATAAGACTCTACTGTGAACACTCAACATGCTGAGTGCTTGGACGGATCTCCTTTCCTGTCCCACGACGTGGATTGAGAATCACCATTTCATAGATGAAGGCACTGAGACTCATTTACAGCGACACATATTTATGGATGTCTTACATGTGTCGGTGCCTTCAAGGTATTGGGGATAGAACTTGAATAAGACAGGCAAAGCCCATTCCCCAGAGTTTTTGTCCTTGGGAAATTCTGTAGGGTGTTGTTACTCGGACCCACAGCTAGTAAGTATCAGAGGGAACCTAGATCCCAGGCTTTTCTGGCCTCTTGTCCAGTGCTCTTCTGTAGTAGCCCTGGTGGCCTATCC
Organism: Panthera leo; assembly: GCF_018350215.1. Classification (NCBI taxonomy): domain Eukaryota; kingdom Metazoa; phylum Chordata; class Mammalia; order Carnivora; family Felidae; genus Panthera; species Panthera leo. Next base: position 71,899,841 of record NC_056687.1, read on the forward strand.
ATGTGGGCCAGATTATAGAGGTTCAGTTTGTATCCCTGTGCACTTAGGAGCTGTCATAAGTAAGGAGCCACTGACCAGGCTTTACCCCAGAGAGAAGGTGGCCACGTGCCCAGCTATGGCTGGAACTATAGGAGGCTGAGCAGGATCTTAAGAATGGAGCCCCTGGAGAGGGCTAGTCCTGAGTGGTGCACTTCCAGGGGACCCCACTGGAGGTTTCTTCCCTGATGGGTGCAGCTTATTGGAGTCTGATGGGAGAAACATTCAGTACACAGAGCCGGCCCTGCGAGCCCCCATGTTGTGCCCCCTTCACCTACTGGCTGTGCTGCAGTAGACGCTGATGGTTTGCTGGGTTTTATAGCCCTGAGACTTATTTATTTTTCTTACACGCCCCATAGGTTTGTATATGTATGTCTGAGAGTTCCTAGGGTGATTAGAAAATCATGGGCCAAGAAAAAAAAAATAGAACAAAACAAAACCTTGATTATTGCCTTTAGGTTAAAAGAAAACAAAACAAAAGTCTGTTTCACAAAGAGGGTGCTTCATCTAGTGGGCGCCCTTATAGGAACTTCATGAAAACCCATATAAACCTGATCCCACGTAGTGCTTAAACCATTCATTCAAGAGCAGGGACTTCCCAAACAGAAGGCAGGGCCTGGGGTCTTTGGCCTGAGGCCTTTTTAGGAATGCACTGGCCTCTGTCGCTGTATTGTTTCTTCCTCACAGAAGAGTGATGCCAGTACCCGTTACAATTTTCATTCTGACTGCAGTGTGCATCCACACCACAAAGTGTAAACTAGACTCTTGGATGGACAACTAGATGTACCTCACGCTATCCTCAGACCCACATTATAACCACAGAAATTAGGGGACGGTGGGCTTTCAACCATGACTGAAAAACCTTATCTTGCTCAGGACATGCTATATGCTCAGTGATGCTTACTGACATGCCTGGATATTAGTGACGAATCTTTTTTGCCTTTGATAGAACTTCTTTATTATACTCATTTCCCACCCCTCAAACTATTCTTCGCAACATCACTGATAAAATGTCATGTGCTCAATGTGTAGGGGCTTCTGGGCTAGGTGAGGGGATGATCTCTGAAAGCTCAGAGAGGAGAGGAGAGGGAAAAAGGACACTGGCACTTGGATCTTGTCAAGCTTCACAAGCAACTGTAAACCTGAGTTCAGCGGTCTTTTAGTTAGAAATGACAAAAACCTAACTCAGCCTGGCTTCAGGGGAAAAAAAAAATATTGTTTCAAATAAACAAAAAGCCTGTGTGAAATAGCTTCAGGCATGGCTGGGTCCAGGTGCTCAAACACTGCCAGCTTTGCCTTTTCCTGTTATTAGGCAGGTCCTGAAGTTGGTGGCAAAGATGATCCCATTCCTCCATGAATTCAAAGAACTGCAGCTCCAAGCTTAGTTCCCACAAGTTTGGCATCTGAAGGCAAGAACAGAAAGCCTCTTTCCCAATAGTTCTAACAACAGTCCTTCTCTTGATTGTCATGGGCTTGTCATCTGTGATGTACCCAATGTAAACCCATCACTGTGGTTAGGGAAATAGGGGGCTCTGATGGGCCTGGTCTGAGGCCTCGTGCATAGGCCCCTCCTTGGAGCCAGGGATTGAGGTCAAACCCAAACAAATGTGGGCTTCTTAAGAAAGGAAGGGGGTTTGTTGCATGACAATGGAAATGTACTTAACACTATTGAGTTTTACGTTTAAAAATGGTTAATGGGGCGCCTGGGTGGCTCAGTCAGTTGAGCGTCCAACTTCAGCTCAGGTCATAATCTCCCAGTTCATGGGTTCGAGCCCCGCATTGGGCTCTGTGCTGATAGCTCAAAGCCTGGAGCCTGCTTCAGATTCTGTGCCTCCCTCTCTCTGTCCCTCCCCACCCGATGAATAAACATTAAAAAAAATAATAAATAAAAATAAAAATGGTTAAGATGGTAAATTTTAGGCTATGAGTATTTTACAATTAAAAAGCAACAAAATAAAAAAGGAAGAAAAAGGAAGAGGTGGTTTCCTCAAAGGGGAATTGAGGAGATGTTACCAGAAGGAGAAATGAGTGTGGGTAGGAAAAACCAACTGATTTCCAGAGCAAATGGAGTCAGGTGCTGACACCAAAGCACATGTATCTTCTTGCTCTAATGCATGAGTGATTTCAGACCAACAAAGGGAATAAAGGAGGAAGTAGAACCCTGTCGTGTTCTCACCAGCGAGGTAGGCATAAGGAGCAGAGCTAGCGCCTATGATGGGCTGAATGTGGCCACAAAGCCCTGTGAGGACACAGGGATGCCCCACATCCAGCCCCGACCCAGAAGGTCGCTGTAGTCAGGTGCTAGCTGTGTGCCCCAAGAAACTTTCTGCTGCCACCTCCAAGAAAAAAAAAGAATCAGGAGGGGATTTCTCCACAGAAGATAGCACTCGGGGCTCTGTCTTTTTCCCTTGACTCTGTCCTTTTACCTTTTTACCTTGGGGCTCTGTCTTCTCAAGCAGGACCTAAATGTCTGAGGCAGCCCAGCACCCACAGTGCTGGCAGGGGCTCATCTTGATGTGCACATCATGTTCTCCAGTAACTTCATGTCACTCCTTTCTGGATGTCAGGCTGGACACTGGTTCCTTCTGGTCCTTCCTGTTGTTACTCCTCGTCTAGACCAGCTATGGTCCCTTGGGTCTCTCCTGCCTTTCCAATGTCTCCTTGGGGGGTCCTACCAGATGCCAAGGCTGAGCTCTCTCTCTCAGGTCTTTCCTGGGTTGGCCCTGGGTCACCTCCTTCAGCTTTCAGACACGCTAATGGTCTCCTTATCACTGTCTAGGCTGACAGCTGTAGACCTCCTCGTGGGACTCTCCTGATGGCCTTTCTCTTGTTCTAGGTTCTCCAGACTTTCCCCAATCCCTGAACTGAAGCTTCCATTATATTTAGTAATACTGGCTTCTTGTTTCCTTCTAAATTCCCAGGTTTTTCCCAGGCTTTGTAGCTCCTTTTGCAAACCTGTAAAGGCCTTCACCTTTGTCATAGTTACACTTCATGGCATTGACAGGTTACCCACAGAAGACCATGGCCCCATGAACACTCAGGGGTACTTACTATTCAGAATATCAAACACTGTATGGCACAGGCACTGACCAATCGGAATGGACATTGTCATTAGAAGCAGAATCCTGGGGCCCATGTTGGGTCAGGTGTTAACCTCCCTGGCTGCTCGATCATGGTGGGGCCTGGAAGTTCCAAGAGAGGGGCCAGGCTCATGGGATACCTATTTGCCAACAAATAACAAACCTGTGCAACCCAGCTGAACATTCACTCGACATATATTCGTCCCAGGCAGGTGCACATCCAGCACCTCCTACCTGGGCCAGAACTTGGGTTTTGGCTTGTTGAACAATTGATTTGGGTCTTTCTGAGCCTTGGACTTCTTATCTATAAAATGGAGATAATAAGCAGGGACTTGAACATAGATTTTCATTCCAGTATTCATAGCAGTCTTATTCACAGTGGCCAAAAGGTGGAAATAACCCAAATGTCCATTGATGGGTGAATGGATAAACAAAATGTGATCTATACATACAATGGAATATTATTCAGCTATAAAAAGGAATGACATTCTCATACATGCTATGACATGGAGGGACTAGAAACCTGATGCTAAATGAAATAAGCCAGGCACAAAAGGGCAGATATTACATGATTCCACTTACACAAGGTACCTAGGGTAGGCAAATGTATAGATAAAGAAAGGACTGTGGGAGTACCTGCGTGGCTCAGTTGGTTAAGCATCCGACTTCGGCTCAGGTCATGATCTCACGGTTTGTGAGTTCAAGCCCCGTGTCTGGTTCTGTGTTGACAGCTCAGAGCCTAGAGCCTCCTTCAGGTTCTGTATCTCCCTCTCTCTCTGCCCCTCCTCCACTCATGCTGTCTCTGTCTCTCATAAATAAATAAACTTTAAAAAATTTTTAAAAAAGAAAAAGAAAAAAGAAAGAACTGTGGTTACTGGGAACTGAGGGGAGGGGGAATAGAGAGTTCCTGTTAAGTGGGTACCGAGTTTCCATTTGGGATGCTGGATAGGTCTGGAGAAGGATTATGGTGAGATCGCAGGGCAAAGTGAATGTATTTAATGCTACTGAGTTGTACACTCAAAAAGGTTTAAAATGGTAGCTTCTATGGGTATTTTACCACAGTGAAAATGGAGACAGCAATGCCTATTTTATAGAACTGTTGTGAAGTACTAAACGAGATCCAAGGTCGGTAAGAAGACTTTGCAACTTCATGCTGTTATTGCTATTATTATTCAATAGTGTTAAGTTATAATCCAATTGTTTTGGCTTTATCCAAGAATCCCCTAAGAATCATTGGTATTGGGCACCTGGGTTGTTTATTCAGTGAAGGTCTTGGTTTCGGCTCAGGTCATGATCTCACCGTCCGTGAGTTTGAGCCCTGCATGGGGCTCCACGCTGACATTATGGAGCCTGCTTGGGATTCCCTCTCCCTCTCTTTTTGCTCCTCCCCCGCTTGCGGATGCGCTCTTTCTCTCTCAAAATAGATAAACTTGAGAAGAATATTATTTTAAAAATCATTGTTATTTTTGGCGGAGGGGATTTCTTCTCTTAAAATCACATTATTCCCATTCCTCTGTGAATTCAAATAAGTTGTAGTGAAAAAAAAATCAGCCTTAGAACAGGCAGCCACCTTGTCAGTGCAATTTGGGGGATTTTGAGAAAGACAAAAATCATCTCCCCTACCGTCCTGAACCTACACCATGAAAACTTTATTATATTTCATCATAACTGATATAAAAGAGCCTTGTATTAAAGAGCATATCCGTGTAAAGAGCTGTGAAGTGTAAGATATCCATTAAAGAGCAGTGTATTAAAGGGATATCAGTCACTTACACTGCAGTGTAGACAGCTTTCCTCCTAATTTTGAGGACTCTAAAGCAGTGATTGTCAAATCTTTTTTTTTTTTTTAACAAGACAAACTTTTCTCCAAGTAGCTGACTTTGCAATCTCGATTAAATTAATTGGATTGATCTAGAAGGTTGAACAAGTAGTAGCTTCATTTTTTGTTAAATCGCTTGATATGCATTCTAAAGTTTTTAGGGGGAAGTATACTGATGACTGCAATCTATATCTTTTTTAAAAGTTTGTTTATTTATTTATTTACTTATTGAGAGAGCACAGGGGAGGGACAGAGAGAGGAAGAGAGAGGATCCCAAGCAGGCTCTGCACTGTCAGCACAGAGCCCAATGCAGGGCTCGAACTCACAAACCATGACATCATGACCTGAGCCGCAATCAAGAGTCCGACGCTTAACCCCAGTGAGCCACCTAGGCGCCCTGACTGCAGTCCATTTATAAATGCATCAAAAAATGAGACGACTTGAGCTCCTAGGTGGCTCAGTCAGTTAAGCATATGATTCTTGGTTTCAGCTCGGGTCATGATCTCACAACTCGTGAGTGCCAGGGCCATGTCGGGTTCTGTGCTGGCAGTGGGGAGCCTGTTTGGGATTCTCTGTCTCCCTTTCTCTTTGCCTCTGTCTCGCTTGTGCTCTCTCCATCTCTCTCTCTCTCTCTGTCTCTCTCTCAAAAGTAAAAAAACAAAAGATCTTAAAAAAAATAAGATGGATTGAAGGCTGGATAGAAGGATAGGTAGATCGATAGCTATGTGATAAAAACAAATATAGTAAAATGTTAATAGCACAATCTGTGTGATGGGTATACCAGCAATCACTGTCAAATTCTTTCAACTTTGCTGTGTGTTAAAAATTTTCACAATAAAATATTGGGGAAATGTCAAATTACTCACAATACCTGGTAACTGCTCATTTTGCTTTTCATAAACATAAAAATCAAATAACAAAAATATCAAAAAACTTCACTAAGAGCTGTAACTCTATGATATATTATTATGTTATATGGATTATTGGATCATTGCTCAACTGAACTATTAGAATGAGATGAGGAGGTGATATATGCATGGGCCTTGAAGGATGAATAGGAGTTTGGCAGCTGGAGAAGACCAGAAAAAGGACCTTTCCCACAAAGGAAACAGTGTGTGAAAATATACAATTTAGTCATGGATAGCAAGTATCCCGGGTGGCTGGGGCTTGTGGCATTGGGTTGAATTTTGCTGGATTCACAGACTAGGTTTGAATCGCAGCTCTGACATTCTCTAACTATATGGCCTGAACCTTTGTGAGCCTCAGTTTACCATGTGTAAAATGAAGATGATAGCATTTATCTGCTAGGATTTTGTGAGGATTATTATATGTAAAGCACCTGGCATAGCGCTTATCCCAAGGTGAACCCTCAATAAACATTAGCTATCGCAATTGAGAGCCTGGGAAGCAATTTGACAGCTTGAATACCACCCCATTGAGCTGGTCCGTTGTCTGGAATCTACATCATTTCTTTCCTCAGTTGGGCTCTTTTTCAAGGGAACCAAGGTTGGAGGGGCGGAGGCAATATAGTTCCACTCTGGGCCATAAGCCTTGGTTCTCACCTATAACCCCTTCCCTGCCTATAGTCTCCCACAGACTTTGGGTGGTCTCTCCTCTTCCGAACATCTCCAGATCCACACTCCACAGCTCAGACGGATGGGAGAAGGTTCTGCCACTCTTCTGTTTTATTTATATCAGTATGAGCTCCCTGTTTGCACAGAGGAATTCTGCGTTTAATTCTGACATGACCTTCTCTTGCTAATGAAGTCTGCAACATTTCCTTATATTGACAAAGTTCTTCACACACATTCTCTCATTCGGTCCTGAAATAACCCTGTGAGGTCAGCAAGGCAGGTATTATTGTCACCTATGACCACATTGGAGTGTGAGAGAGAAACCTGTGATATTGAAAGGAAATGACAAGTTTGAAACTAATGCGTTGTTGGTAGGGTTCCTGTCCACAGAGATTACGTGGGTCTCTCCTAAACGAAGGTGACAACACATGCCCAGTACCACTAGCCATGTAAGAGCAAGGTGTTATGGCCCCAGTGGGAGCATATTTGCATTTTTTAAAACCTGTGGTCATGGAACAGGACAGAGCGAACTGACCTCCATTGGTTCTAAAGGGCTGACCCTGACCACATAGGGAAGCCGGCTGACTCATTTGTAGCCCTGAGGCCACAAAATCGGGCAGGATAGTGTTTAAGCAGCATTCCCTCCACACCGGCTGCCAGGAATTGGTTATAGGTAGAGCCCAAGAGAAGAAAAGCTGCTGTGGCCTCCAGCCTCCCTCCAGGCAGAGACAGAACCTAAGCCATTCCCAGATGAAGACCCTTCCCCCAAGAGTGGGTAAAGCTTGGCTGATCACGTGTGCTAGGCTGTGGTACAAACAAGAGATCTATCTGTATTTTAAACCAGTGCTTGGAAACCACTGCACGGTGTTCCCTGTGGCACCTTGTCCATATCATCCCATCTCTCTGGCCTGAGTGTTCTCATCTCTAAAATACTGGCGGGTAGTTCCTTCAGAAATGCTACAATTCTCCTGAAGAAAAAAAAAAAAAGTCAGTTACTAGATTTGAACGAACATGCACGTGACAGAAGAGTCATGTGCAACAGAACTGTCCTTTCTCATAAATTCTTGGGGCCACACATCCAAGGAGCATTCTAACAAATTCAAATGATACTCCTCGCTTATTTGTGCAGGGGATCACGAGTTCTAGAAGTGGGATCCGAGTTCTGGAAGCAAATGCAAGCGGAATTTGCACAACCAGCTGCTTACAAAGCAGTGAGCTCCCACCTTGGGTGTGTTTAATGCCACAGGCAGGTTGATTACCTGCCAAGGATGACACTTTAAAGATGACAAAGACTATTTTTGAACCTTCTTTTAAAACTTACCTTAATATAGTAGCAACCCTACCACACAGGCATTATGATTCCCATTTTACTGGGGAGGAAATCGAGGCCAAGAAATTGAGTGATGTACTGAAGGTCAGAGCCAGGCTTTGAACCTGTTCCATTTGTCCCCTTAGCCTGGATTCTTTCTTCACCCTTACAGTCACCTTTTTAGAAGCTGGACTAAGAACACGCAGCCCAAAATCTAAATCCCTGAGGCCCTCAAAAAGAAAAAGAATTTCTATAAAACAACTTAGTTATTTTAGTTATTAGTCAATGATATTTTTCCTCCATTAACTCCAAATATCCCTTTAAGCACACTTACAATAATTTCAATTTTAAGCACCTATAAGAAATTCTCTATTTTTGTGATATTTGTTAGGCTCTGATTATAACATATATTTGAATTTCAATTAATAGTATATCGATTCTATTCTTTTAAAACTTGTCTTGGGGCACCTGGGTGGCTCAGTTGGTTAAGTGTCCGACTTTGGCTTACGTCATGATCTTGCGGCTTGTGAGTTCGAGCCCTGCATTGGGCTCCATGCTGCTTGGGGATTCTCTCTCTCTGCCCCTCCCCTGCTGTCTCTCTCTCTCTCAAAATAAATAAATAAACTTAAAAAAAACTTGTCTGGATATAGTAATTGAAGTTGATTGTTGGAGAATTAGAAAACACTAAGAAACAAAAATACAGATGTGGAAAAAGTAAATATTAGGTGCAGTTCTCTCCACTGTTGAGATTCAGCTGTGTACCCTTTCAAGTATTTTCCATGCACATGCACATGAGTGCAGATTCCTTTAGCACACTTGGGATTATACCATACATTCTGTTTTGCATCTTCCTTTTTTTCTTAATATTTTATTATGACCATCTTTCCATGTCGCTAAATATATTGCCACTGAAACATTTTTTATTGTATCATATAGTTGTATCATAATGTATTTAGCCAATCCTTTCATTGTTGGACTTATAGATGGTTTCTGCTTTTTAAAATATTATCACTAATATCTCACTGAATATCTCAGTAAAAATATCTTTGCATACATTATAATTCCTTAGGATAAACCTCTAAGAGGGGAATGATTGAATCAAAAATAATCTACATTTTCAACGTCTTTGATAAATTTTGTAAAATTGTCCTTCAGAAAAAGTGTGCCAATTTTCCCTCCCACCTTCAGGGTCTAAGACGATGCTGGGGGTGATGGGGACTCAAAAGCTATTGTGTTGCCTATGTTTTAACAAGTTCATTACTAAGAGAGAAAGCCAGAGAAGCAAATTGTGAGGTCTGAATTCACACATCACAGTTCTAAATGCCATGTTGCCCCAATCCTCAGTATGCAAGTTCTTTTTTAGATGTGTTCACCATCTGAACATTGATTCTATGCAAAATATAGGAATGTACTAATTCAACCAAAGATTACAGCTGGTTCTTCACTTTTATGACTCTTCTTTATTTTCTTTCACATATAATACCGAAACCAAATTTTAAAAAATTTTTGGATTTGAAAGTCCACTGTTTGGACATTTATCCAAAGATATAGAAATAAGTCAATAAAGGCATGTGACTGTTCAACATTATTAGCCATTGGGGAAATGCAAGTTAAAATCACAAAGAAGCCACCTCACACCTACTAGGATGGCCGGAATACAAACGACAGAAAATAACCAGTGTTGATGAGCATGAGAAGGAAATGGAACACTCCTGCCCTGCTGGTGGGAATATAAAGTGTGCAGAAACTGGAAAACATTCTGGCAGTTCTTCAACGTCAAACAGAATTACAAAGTGACCCAGCAATTTCATTCCCAGTATGTATAGGCAAGAAAATTGAAAACATGGCCACACAAAGACTTGTACATGAATGTTCACAGATGCATTATTCATAATAGCCAAACGGTGGTAACAATTCAAATGTTCATCAGCTAATGAATTCATAAATGAATATGGCAAGTTTGTCCGGACAATGAATATTATTCAGCCATAAAAAGGAAGGAAATACCGATTAATATGTGTTGCAACATGGATGAACTTCGAAAGCATTATTCTAAGTGAGAGAAGACAGACACACATTGTATGATTCAATATACATAAAACATCCAGAATGTACAAATGCATAGAAATGGAAAGTAGACTAGTGTTTGCCAAGGGAGGGAGGAAGTGACTGCTAATGAGTAAAGGGTCTCATTTTGGGGTGTTGCAAATGTTCTGGAATTAAACAATGGTGATGGTTGCACAACGCTGCGAATATACTAAAAACCATTGGTGAATTACATAGTATGTGAATTATGTATCAATTTTTAAAGTATATCTGTGGCTTATTTGCAGGAAAAGAGAGCACAGAGTATCTTTAAACGTTTTTTAGACATGTTTAGTTTGATAGCTAGTTATCAAAGTAATCCAAACTCACTGTTCAAAAGTTGAATAGTTTTTATCTTGAATTTATGTGTTTGTTTGCTTATTTATTTATTTATTTATTTATTCATTCATTCATTAACTTACTTACTTATTGCCTCAATCAGAAGGACTCCCCCCCCCCCCCTTGCCTTCTCATCTTGAATTTAAAGTTTGAATCAATGGGGCACCTGGCTGGCTTAGTCAGTTAGAGCATGTGACTCTTAATCTTGAGGTTGTGAGTTTGAGCCCCACATTGGATGTAGAGATTACTTGAAAATAAAATCTCAAACAAATCAAAACAACAACAACAAAAAACCAACATAAAGTTTGAGCCAAAATGTCATTCTTGCTTTTCTTTTTTTTTCCTTCCTTCCCTTTCTTCTTTCCTTTTCCAGACTACATTTTAAGCAATAAATATATCTTGCTAAACCATTTGCTTGGTGTCAGTACAATTTCTCCAAGCAAAAGTCTTGCAAATCAAGTTAGTTTTATGTGCAGATTCTTATAAAACAGAAATAATGTCTACAGTCATCTAACATGATGATTTGTCAGTACTCAAAATAAGTCAGTTTTCCTGTAACAAGAATCTAATTAGTTTTGGAGTGCACTTTTTAAAAAATGTCTTTTGAAAGAGAGTGGGGGAGGGACAGAGAGAAAGAGAGAGAATCCCAAGTCAACTCCATGCTGTCAGTGCAGAACCCAACTGGAGGCTGGATCCCATTAACTGTGAGATCATGACCTGAGCAGAAATCAAGAGTTGGTCACTCAACTGACTGAGCCACCCAGGTGCCCCTAGAGTGCACTTTTAAAAACCATTTGTGTTTTTATGTGTTAATTTTTCATAACTTTTAGCTTTAAGTTTATTTATTTATTTTGAGAGAGACAAAGAGAGCGCACGTGCATGCAGGAGCATGCAAGTGGGGGAGGGGCAGAGAGAGACTCCCAAGCAGGCTCCACACTGTCAGCCGAACTCAATAGTCAGACGCTTAACCGACCAAGCCACCCAGGTGCCCCCATAACTTTTATCTTTGAAGCCGTTTCTAACTTACAGAAAAATTGCAACACAACTAAAAGAATGCCCATAAATTCTTCACCTCTGTTCACCAATTGTTAAACATTTTGTCATATTTGTTTTCTTTCCCTCTCTCTCTCTATTTATTAAATATATATATATATTTCTGAATGATTTGAGAATAATGTTGCAGACATTATGCCCCTTTACTTCTAAATAATATAGTGGGGTTTTTTTCTAAGTATAAGGATAGTCTCTTACATAAATGTAATCAAAATCCAGACATTTAACTGGATCTCCACCATAAAACTGTTATTTTCACCTTTGCAAAATTAGTAACTAATCTGTAGAGAGATAGTTTAAGACTACTGTCTTGTTTCCCAACAAATTTTTGCTCTTCAGTTTTCCTTTTCCTTGATAAGTCTTGCCTATGGATTGCACTTGGAAAAATACATTGCTAGCTTTCAGATTTCAGCCACTGTCTCTAATTTTCAGGTAGCATCATGAACCTTGCATGCATCTATTGTCCAGTTTTATCCTTTGGGTTTAAAACTTATTAAAGAGCAAGTCCTATTTTAGTTGGCTCCTTTTTGTTGGCAAGATGCAATAGTAGGGCCAGCCTTTGAGGGGTGTTGTGGGGTACTATCATGAGAAAACATGGAGGTTGGAAATGGATCTGACCCTGCAGAGAACCATCAGGAACCCTAGAGGCAGCCTCAGAGCCCATTCTCACCACCCAGCCTGGAGGGCCCATCCTCCTGTCATTCTTCCTATCCTCCCTTCTCTGATCTCTGTTGAGATGAATGTTGACTGTTTTCATTCTTTTCTGTTAACACACCTTGTCATCTGACTCATAGCTTCTGCTTCCTCACAGCAAGATCCCTCAAAAATTCAATTCTACCTTCTCTCTGTGGCTTTTAGTTCCAATTTCCACTGCCAATGACCTAATTGTCTCCCTTGTCTCTGCATTGGGATCACACATAGGGTGCTGGCTGCATGTAAGGATTGACCTCGTCTGGTCAGGTGCTTCCCCAAGATTCTATTAGCTTGTTGGAGGTGGAGGTGGAGGGATAGGTAGAGATGGAGGTGAGGTCATGTGTCTCCCTTGAGGGCTGCCTCGCCAGAGGGACTGTAGGTGTGGTGGACAGAGCTATCGACCTGGACAGTGGAAGTTATATTAGTACATCAGGTCAGAACACGTGATCTACCACTCTAGGGCTCTTTTCAGATAGGAGAGAAGCAGCCTGAAAGCTCTCGTTTGAATGTCAAATGTTCCAGTTTTTAGGATATCTTTAAGGTTGATGTGTATGTGCATTTTTAACTTAACAAATGTTTACTGAACACCTTTCTGAGAAGAATATTTGAAAAATATATGTTCCAGAAAATGCTGGGACAGAAAATTACCATAATTCTCCCTCTCCCTTTAGAAACCCCAACATTTATTTCATTTTCCCTATTAATTTTTATTCTGAAAAATTTCAAACTCACTGGAAGGTTAAAAGAAAGTATCATGCTAAATTTATCAGTTGGTAATATTTTCTTTAATTTTCTTCCTTCCTCTCTCCCTCCCTTTCTCTCTCTTTCTCTCTCAGGCCATTTGAAAGTAGGTTATATAAGTTGTAGACATCATGAAACTTCACCCCTAAATACTTCAGCGTGCATTTCCCAAGAATAAGAGCACTTTCCTACATGACCAAAAAATCATCACCGCACCTAAGAAAATCAGCAATAATTCGATAGTATCATTTGTACATAATACCATCTGAAAGCACATTATTCAGTACACATATTACCTCAGTTGTCTCAAATTTTTCTTTTAGAGATTTTTAAAAATCCAAAATCCACTCAAGGTACATGCATTACACTTGGTTATTATGCTCCTTTTTTTTTTTATGTTTATTTATTTATTTTGAGAGACTGAGAGAGCGTGAGAGGGGGAAGGCAGAGAGAGAGGGAAAGAGAATCCCAAGCAGGTTCCACACTGCCAGCGCAGACCCCGATGTGGGGCTCAGCCTCACGAACTGCAAGATCATGACCTGAGCCGAAATCACGAATGGATGCTTAACCGACTGAGCCACCCAGAAGCCCATTAAGCTTCTTACTCACTTGTAATCAAACCTCCCCCTTTTCTCCTCCACTGCCTTTTTTTTTTTAATTAAAAAAGTTTTTTTAATGTTTATTTATTTTTGAGAGAGAGAGAGAGAGAGACAGACAGACAGATCACAAGCAGGGGGAGGGGTAGAGAGAGACAGAGACACAGAATCTGAAGCAGGCTCCAGGCTCTGAGCTGTCAGCACAGAGCCCAGTGCGGGGCTTGAACTCACCCACTATGAGATCATGATCTGAGCTGAAGTCGGATGCCACCCAGGCGCCACACCTCCACTGCCTTTCTTTCTGTTTCAAGACTTTGACTTCTTTGAAGGGCCCAAGCCAGTTGTCTTATAGGATGATGTATAGCCTGGATCTGTCTGATTGTCCCCTCATGACTGGGTCCAGGGCAAACATTTTTGGCAAGCGTACTGCCAAGATGGGGCTCTGTGTTTCCCAGCGTGCCACATCTGGAGGCTCAGAGTTTCAGGTATTCTCACTATGGGAGATGCTAAGTTTGAACATTTGGTGAGGGCTCAAGTCACTTCAATTTTTTGCTACGATCAAAGAGACCAAAGCTGTTTGCCTGGGGCTTTCAAATACTTCTTGGTAGTAGGAATGATTTGAAGTGTTCACAGACTGGTGTTTCTGTTTTTTATTATCTATTCTCTGTGGTGTGTGACCAGCTGCCCTTCCCTCTCTCCCAGGACCCCAGGTGGGATTTGCTCTTTTCTTTTTAAACAAAGGCAGACTCCCTTCCTGTGGAACCCTCTAGCTAGCAACTGTACCTTTCTTCAAGGGTCTCAACGTCACACATTCACACCCACGCTCTGCCTCTAGAGATTTCCTCCCCTCAGGCCAGTCCATAAATATTTGTTTCTGAGACCGGTACCTCTGAGAGTTACTATCTTTCTCCAAAGTCCTCTTTCTTTAAAGCATTTTCAGCTATTTGATTACTTTGAGGAGGAAATTCTTAATGACATGCTAATGTATGTATCACATTCTTAACACTGATTGCGCCTTTAGCAAAGAGCGTGCAGTGTGCAGTGGCAGCTCTAGGGGCAGCGGCTAGAGTAGCAGCGGTGACAGGAGGTGGGGAGGTGAGAGTGTGGGAGTGAGGTGATATTTGGGGTGCCCCTGAATGTTAGAAATCCAGCATCCTTGCCTGAAAATGAAGCGGAGCTCTCCCACATTCATGTCAGGGTTACTACTTAGCATTCCCAAACTTTTCGTACGAGGAGATCTTTTTACGGACAAAAATACCTGTAGATTAGCCTTTACTTGTGGTTGTGTTTCACTCCCAGCTGGTTAAGACGTTACATCATGACAGAAAGCTACTTGAAATTAATAACACTTAAAAAAAAAAGTTTTATTTTTTTTTGATTAATACAGGAAAATCGACATGCATTTGGAAAACAAGCAGTGTACATATATGTTTAAGTGTTAGGGGGGTCTAATAATACTAAGTGTGCTGCTGCACCCCTGGATGATTTTGATTTTTGTGAGGACAGGGACATGGAAATTTCAGGACTTCCAGAAGCAGAGACCAGTCAAAAGATTTCACTCACCCTCTCCTTCTGTCCTTCGTAAAAGCAAGCAATCTCCCACACGTCCCCTTGCTGAAGCCATTCTTTGGCCTGCATGCCGCCACCTTCTTCCACTAAAGCCGTCCTGAGCCCAGAACTGATGTGGTCACGGGGATGGATATGGAAAGCGCTCACCCAGCATACAGTCAAGCTGCTGCTGGCAGGATCGGGACACCCTGTCCAAAAGGAGTAAATGTTCCCACCCCTTTCAGCCCACAGGGCCACCTACTCAGTCTTCTTTGACCTTACTTGGCTCATTGAAACAGGACCTTTTCCCTCCTACCTTGTGGAAATAGAAAAAGCAAACAAGCACACTTTCTAAAACAAGGAGGAACTTTTACAGCTGATGTGCATTCTTCTTCCTCACTGTTCGTGTTCTCTTGCTGTAGAATACAGTCTCGATTCATGTTGTTTTTGTGAAGTGGATCGGTTTTCACCACTTATTTATATTCATACTAGGTATGAACAGAGAAAAAATAGACAAAAAGCCATATTGTATTTCTGCCTGAAAAGGAACACTGTGTAGGGTAGCCTGGCTGGCTCAGTCAGAAGAGCACGAGACTCTTGATCTCAGGGTCGTAAGTTTGAGCCCCACATTTGGCACAGAGATTACTTAAAATAAATAAATAAACTTGTTTTTTTTAAAAAAAGGAACACTGTATGCACATGGGATTGATGTGGGTTGAGTCACAGTTTTCCATGATAGCCGATTAGAATGCATAGTCTCAAGACCATTGGTTGCATAGGGGATGCCATTAAGCATCGGAGGTCCTGATATTTCAAGGACTTCTAAGAGAGGTTTGTGATGACTGGACACAAACAGAATAGTTAGAAGATAAAGAAGAAATGTAAATTCAATACTACGAGGACTTCACTCTAACAGAAGGGTAGGATTTATAATCTCAATATCTCCAACTCAAATGTGTTACAGACACAGTACAGTACTTACGTCCTGCTAGCACCCGAGTCAATAGTGCCTTGTCTTTGAAAGCTTTTCACTGATTAGAAGCTGACAATCTCTGGCATTAGCCATGATCAGGAAAACCATGACTGGATAAGACATAGAGAGACCTTATAGAAATTATTAACTGAATAAAAGAATGTAGGATTGTAGATTCTATATAGAAGAGAACCGGACTTACCATTTGCTGCCTCTACACTTAGAAGGAACTCTTCAATTTTGTTACCTGGCTTAAGAAGATACGAGCTGAGTCTGTTAATGCCATCTGCCTCTCATGTCAGGATCTCAGCTTTCATATAGGGGAGTTTCCCAGTGGTTACCCGGACCAGGAGACGTCATACTTATTCAGACCCTACTTAGGGAATGATATGCAGTTTCTTATGGCTCCATTTCCTCTGTGGCTCCTCAGTGGTCATAGTCCATGAAATGGAAACCATGAATCCAGGACCTTTTAATTATAGTGAGGGGAGGTTCCAGGTTACCTCATTTAAATTATTAATTTCAAACGGCGCCTGGGTAGCTCAGTCGGTTAAGCTTCTGACTTTGGCTCAGGTTATCATCTCACAGTTTGCGAGTTGGAGCCCCGTTTCGGCCTCTATGCTGACAGCTCAGAGCCTGGAGCCTACTTTGGATTCTGTGTCTCCCTCTCTCTCTGCCCTCCCTCACTTGCGCTCTGTCTCTCTCTCTCTCTCTCTCAAAAATAAACATTAAAAAATTTTTTAAAGTATTAATGCCACACTCATGTGTCCTCCATTATAATTATTTTCCTTTCACTTCCCTTTCTCTACCCAAAGTGTAGTTGAGGTGATTTGGCTTAAAAAATGGATGTATTTTCTAGAAGATGCCAGAGAGATTGGAGTGAAGTGGGACAGTTACTTATTTGCCACAAGCTTAGATGCTCTCTTATAGCTCACCCAACTAAGGTTAATTGTGAGGAGGGGAAGCAGTCCTGTGCACACAGCAGAGGGTTCATGCGATTTCCAGTGAGATTTGCCATCCAAACTCATCTTGTACTCTTTGCAGCTCCATGGCTCTGAGGAATCCTTCTGCATACTCTTGGAATAGCGTTTCTCAACCTGACTGGTTAAGAGAGAATAAAAAGCCTTTTATTCTTTTCAGGGTCACTATATACCTTTTTTGTTCAGGACTGATCCAAAGCCATTCTCACTTACATCATTGTATCTGCCAGGGTCCAACCAAGAAACAGAAACACCCAGATTATTTGTTACAGAGAAGATTTAGTGCAGGAAATTGGCTACACATGAAGAGGCTAAGAAGCTAACCAGCAAATAGACAATCAACCCAGAGGTTAGCAATTTCAGGAAGCTATGATCTTCACTAGTAGGGGAAGGATAAAGTAGGGAAAGGATGGTGTTACTAGAGTCTAGGAGTCACCAATAGAAGCTCAAGGACTTCTCAGTCCAAGGCAGGGAGAGATGGAAAGATTCAGTCCTCCTTCTGCTGTCTAACTTCCCATAGTTCCTCCCATTGACCAAACCAGCTGGAGGCCAGCTGACACCCAGAGCTTGGGAAATAGGCTTCAGAAGTCAGTTCCCTATGATACAGAGCAGGGTAAGGCATCTATCTGAGGACAAACAGCTCTCAACCAGCATAGTCTTCTGTTACTGGGAATTAACCTTGTTCTGGAATTTATTAACATAGAATTTTTAATGCAATCTTCCTGCATACCTTTCACACACCAGTTGGTATAATGATATATTCATTCTTACATCCAGATTTTTCATTCTTTTCCCTTCTTTGTGTAACTTGAATTACCTTGGAGATGACACGTAACAGCCACTCAACCAGCTCAATGGTGTTTGAAACTCATAAATAATAATTATGTCATTAACTACCTTCACAGTTAATGAAGCACTTTCACATATACTGGTTGATCTCATAAAAACTCTGAATAGTTATTATCCCCATTTTATGGATATCGGAGTCTTGGAGACTTTATATGAATTGCTTGGAGGCTTTATATGAATTGAAAAACAAATCCTGGAGCCAGAATTCAAACCCTGGTCTGTCTGGCTCTAAATCTGATAATTTTTACACGCTGCCTCATGAAAGAAGGAGTTGCCCAGAGGGAACAACAGTAGTTTTTCTGGGCTGGTTGGCTGATTTTAGGAGGAAGGAGAAAATATATTTTAAATTTGCAAAAATTTTCTCATTGACCCAGAAATTAAAATTATGCTCAGGGCATGACTTCGGGCCTATCTAACATTCCAGTCTAAAGAATTATATTCTCCCTGAAGAAATCACAATCTTTCCCTATACATATCTAGATTTGGCATTTCAGTATAAATTGAAATGGCTGTTCTAGAAGGGTCATTGTCACAGCAGCATGTACCATCCCAAGCCTGACAGAGGAGGTGAGGGAGGAAGGCAGTGGGGAAAGTCCTTGGTTTCCATTTTCCTGTCTGTTTTCAATAAAATATAGGACACCCAGTGAAATTTGAATGTCAGGTAAACAATGAATTTCTTTAGTGTAATTATGTCCCAAATATTGCATGGGACATATTTGCACTAAAAAGTTATTTATTGTTTATCTCACATTCAAATGGCATCTCGTAATTTGCTAAGTCTGGCAGCCTTATTTCCAGTTGGGCAGTGATCCCAAGGTTGTTTTGTGTGTGTGTGTGTGTGTGTGTGTGTGTGTGTCCTGTGCAGATCCTAAGGACAAAGCCCATATGGCTCTGCTTCTGCCATCTGTGCCCTGTACATGCCATGAGGTAGTACTTCCTGCACAGGTGCAGAAATGGAAGGAGGGCCGGGAAGGGGATTCCCAGTGTCCAGCAAATACCGATGAATTCTCAATTGGAGGTTCCCTTTGTGGTAAGGAGCGCTGACCTGACCTGAAGTGAAGGTTAAAGTTAATTTACCTGGTTTCGCTTTGCTTTTCTGTTAGTCTGTTTTCACTGGTGAGTATTAAAATCTGACCATGAAGTTAAAGTTAGCCTCAGAGATGTGTAAACTTATTCAAAGAAAGAGGAAGAGGAAGGGGCCCAAGATGGCCTGGGTGTGTGAGGCAGAAAGGTCTGTGGGTCCCATGGAATGGGCGAGGAGGTTCATTTCAGTGCTGGTGCTGCTGGCCTAGGAGAAGCCTAGGGAGCAGGCCCTGTGGTCCCTTCTGGGGAGATGTCAAGGAGAGGATGGAGCAGAAGAAATGCTGGGGCCAGGCACTTGCATCTGTTTGTGAGGAAGCAGAGCTGAGAAAGGAATGTCACTGGGCTCTAAGCCCTCCCAATAGGAGGGCAGTCAGTTCAACAGCACCCTCAGGGAGAGAAATTATGCTGGTTACTCATCCTGGAGCTCAGGGAAGGGGACCTCGGTGGGGGCTGCTCTCAGCCCTGCTACTAAGTTGATCTGGAACCTTAAATAAGCCCTTAGTGTCTCTGGGCCTTTGAATGTTCTCCTGTAAAAATGCAATGGCAGAGAATATAATATATTTCCATTATGGTTTTGCTTAGTTCTAAAATTACATTGGTATATGTATAATTTTAAGCCTTCTCATGGTTCCTGTTCTGTGTTCACTGGCCAGGTAAGAGGGCTGGCAACCACACCTCATCAATAATCCTTATTATACCTGAAGATTACTTTTCATTTGCCCCTTAGTTTTTTTCTCTTATTCAGGCAAACTATCAAAGTCCTTTTTTGCAAAAGGTTATATTCAAATGAGTCAAAACCAATGAGACCTACCCTCCGAAAAGCCTCATGTCAACACAGCAATTAGTAACTCTACAGGACCAGAAGCTACAATTAGTATTTCAATCCCGGTTCACCATTCTTTTGTTCATTCATTCATTCATTCATGCAGCAAATATTTACTGAGTTCAGGCAATGCATCAGGCAGATTTGAGCTTTGGGAGGAAAACTTCAACAGAACTACAAAATGTGGCAAACTCTGGGTGACCTGAGATCCGGTTCCTCAAGTCCTTTGCCTCTCTCTTCTGTTGGTGGGCTCTTAGAAGTTTCAGTATTCAGCCACCTGTCCATCAAGTGGTAGAGGCAAAACAAAAATAAGTTCTTGTCAACAGTTGTAGTGAAAGGTTGAAAGTGTTGGCTAACTTGAGGTATTTGAATGATCTGTGGGTTTCCACCTCCTGATAGCTGTGGGCCTCTAAGACCAGACATAGCTGGGAACTGGCTCCTTCTACCAAGAGTGCAAAGCAGCCCTCTGGGATGTCCTTCTCTTACTCACTTCTTCCTTGCCCTCTGTTCACAGTGCTGCACTTGAGATGGAGTTACTGCCCCTCTGGCTGTGCCTGGGTTTTCACTTCTTGACAGTGGAATGGAGGAATCAAAGTGGAATGGCCACAGCAGCTTCCCAAGGGGGCTGCGAGTTGGTGAGTTTTCCAGGAAACTCTGTCTGTTGGTTTTGTTCTGACAAGGTCTGGTCTATTGGAAGACTGATGTATTGTCAGTCAAAGAGGGCAGGGAATGAAAGAGTCTGAATCACTCTGTAGCTGCCTAGCATGAGGCCATGTGCAAGCTGCTCCTTAACCAAAGGTTCAGATGACACCTGAGAAAGACCAGGCAGTCCCTGCCTATCTTCCTCATACCTGCTGAAGCCAGGAGGCCCCAGAGACAGGCACAGGTTAGTCACCTGAAACAAGAGCACCCTGTTAAAAATCTGGATGATTGATCTCTACTAATGGTATCAGAATCCCCGAGTAGGGCGTAGTAAAATTGGATAAGCCCTGACTCAGAGCTTGTATATGAGCCAATAGCAAATGCTCAAACAGCTGTACTGCAGAGCAACATTCTTGATCACATTCAGGCTGAAGACGATCAAGGGAGTGGATATCTGAGCTTTTACAGTTTACCCTCTCCAGGGCTTTCAGCCTCTATCTGGAAACAGACCTGGCTCATAACAACTGGGCACATTTCTGGAAAATTTCCCCCTTGCCTATAAGTCAAAAGTCTGCTTGAGAAACATATATTTCATAAACATTCCTTGAGTCCTATTATATACTAGGTACTAGAAAGACAAATTGGATGTCGGGGTTAATACCTACAATCAGAATTGTATTCTTAAAGCTGATAAATTTTAAAAACCCAGTTGGTCATGGTTCTTAACCACCTTTAGTAACCTCTGACCACTATGCTGTAGTATACTCTAGTACAGAGTGGGGGTTATGAGCCAGACCAGGTTTAAATCCCAGCTTGGGGCACCTGGGTGGCTAAGTCGGTTAAGCGTCTGACTTCAGTTCAGGTGGTGATCTCACAGTTTGTGGGTTCGAGCCCTGTGATGGGCTCTGCGCTAACAGCTCAGAGCCTGGAGCCTGCTTCAGATTCTGTGTCTCCCTCTCTCTCTGCCCCTCCCCTGCTCGTGCTCTGTCTCTCTGTGTCTCTCTCAAAAGTAAATAAACATTAAAAAAAATTGAAATCCCGGTTACTAGCTGGTGACATGGGTGGGGGGGGGGCACTCTGTGTCTCAGTTTCCTCATCTGTAAAATATAGAATAGTGGCACCAACCACTAATACCATAACACTGCATTGCTATGATGATTAAATGAGCTAGTGTATATAAAGCACTCAGAACAGGGCCTTGTTTGTACTAAGAGCTATGTGTTTTATCTGTCATTATTGTTGTTAGTCTCTGTTACTACAGACTTCCATTAATTCCTTACAGAGGCTATTAAAAATTAACTTCAGGGCCGCCTGGGTGGCTCAGCTGGTGAAGCATCTAAATCTTGATTTTTGGCTCAGGTCATGATCTCATGGTTCATGGGATTGAGCCCCACATCGGGCTCTGTGCTGACAGCTCTCTCTCTCTCTCAAAATAAATAAATAAATATTTAAAAACAACATTTAAAGGTTAACTTCACAGTAGCTAAATCAAGAGGGAATCAGAAAGTATGAGTTCTTTGATAGCCTTTCAGGGTTCAGGCTAGACTGCCTGTCTGACCCTCTCCAGCCTGGTGGGCAAGAGCAGGGGTCAGCTGCCAGGGGGTTCAAAGAGTGGATCACCCATGGCTCTTGGAAGGCTGAGAGTTTGAGGGTCCAGGTATCTCCGGTGCCCCGCCTTGCCTAAGCCACATGTTATCATAAAGTGGACATGGTGAGATTTTCTTGGGCTCTGACAGCCACCTGGTCCTTTTGCAGCTCTTTGGTGGGGCCACAGGGAATTGCAGAGGTTGACCCCATGCTTACAGCAGCTGTGGTGAGACAGGCTCTCATGGCTTGAGGAAAGCCCCTCACCACAACATTCTCCAGAGAGTCCCTGTCAGGGGCAGACCAACACTTACACAAATAAAGAAATGCACCTTGTTTCTGCATGGAGGGATTCAATTTTGTAAAGATGTCAGTTATCCCCCAATTAACCCATAATTGTAATGTAATCCCTGTCAAAATTCCAAAGATTTTTGAGGGGAGGGGAAGTGTGAAAGGAAGTTGGCAAATTCACTCTGACGTTCATCTAGAAATTAAAAACAACTCAAACGTGCAACAACAGAGATTAATTAATCAGATCTTGCTAATCATTATAGCTAACATTTATTAAGCACTTATGTGCCGGGTTGTGTATTAAGTGTTTTTACGTAAACAATCACAAGGAAAAAAAAAAACCCTTATGAGAAAATTACAAGTATAATTTCCATGTTACAGGTGGAGTAATGAAGGTCCTGACTAGTCAGGTAACCAGCCCAAAGTCACCCATTTGATAAAAAGCAGAACCAAACTGGACTGACCCTAGAACTCTTGCCTTTGACCACCGTGCTATTCATGCAACAAACTGATATAGAGTTATATAACAGGATGTGATCAAATGTATTTTTATTGCCAAGACGCTATGTCTATACATATTATCAAAGGTGGTAAAAGTAGATCACTGGACAGTTTGCGGAGTATGGTCTCATTAAAAAACTTTTTTTTCAACAATCATTGACTTTGTCCTACTGACCAATCCTGGGAAAGGAATGTCATTATTCTTCTATCTGATCACTTAAAACTTTTTTCCTGGACACCTGACACCCTGTGACTGATTGTTTTTGCCAGTCTTGTAGAACATTGCGGTGCGTTAAAGCATCCTAAGGCCTGTGTGACCTCTGCTATGAGAACAGGGTCGTCCCATCCATCCTGCCTCCTTATGTTGCACAGTTGTGGTAGAACACATCCAGGAAGAGCACTGACTTGGGCATTAGAAGTTCTGGACTCCTGTCCCTGCAATGCCACTGGCTCTTCGCTTCTCTCCAGACCCCACTTCTCTGTACAATTCAGGGTGATGTTGAGGACTAAAGTCCTTCTAAGCTGTAATATTTATCAACCCAGAATGTAGAGGAGCGTCCCAGGCAAAACTCCTTTGGGTGACATGAAGATGCCACAGCATGTTGGCTGTTTTGTGCTAACCCTGTTGGACACACAGGTGTTAGGGTAATAGCGATAACAATACAATAGCGACCGTTTACATTAACGGTGTTTGCTGTGTGTCAGGCTCTGTGCAGCCTCTCACCTAATCTCACTGCAATCCTCTGGGCTAGCTACTCTCTATCTTCATCTCCGTTTTTTCAGAGGCAATAACAGACTTAGGTTAAGTTACTTGCCCAAGGTCACGTAGGAAACAAATGGCAGAGGTGGGATTCAAACCCTGATTCAAACCGGCAGACAGCCCTGGTCCTCAGTCCTTCTCACAGTTGAAACCAAACTGCAAGCACAGTTGTCACCACGCAGAACCCACGACACAGGTGCTCAGATTTTCTCTGACGTGAGGTGTGTTTTAAGTGAGGCCTGGAACTCAGCTCCTAGCTGACTATTTCAATGTGAAGGTAAAGAACCAAGAAAAGTTCCCTTTTGTTCCACATTTTCCTAGCCTTTTTTTTTTTTTTAATTATGATCTCTAGAGTCACTCTCAGAAGCTGCGGTAAAAGTCAAGTGAATGAGTCACATTTCTGTACATAAACTTGTCTGCCTCGGAGGCCCTCCTCCCTGCTGACCAGTGTCTGTCTGATCCTAGGTTGATGGAGTAGCCAATTGCCGAGGGCAGAACCTTGCATCAGTGCCCAGCGATCTCCCTCCCTACTCCCAGATGCTCATCCTGGATGCCAACCCGCTTAAGATCCTGTGGAACCATTCCCTCCAGCACTACCCTCTCCTGGAGAGCCTCAGTCTGCACAGGTGCCACCTGGAGTGCATCGGCCGCGGCGCCTTCCAAGGGCAGGCCCGTCTGCGCAGCCTGGAGCTGCCCGACAACTCCCTCTCAGAGAACTACAAGGAGACAGCGGCTGCCTTCCACCACCTGCAGGCCCTGCAGAGGCTGGACTTGTCAGGGAACTCCCTGACAGAAGACATGGTGGCCCTCATGCTCCAGAACCTCTCTTCGCTGGAGGCTGTGTCCCTGGCAAGGAACACCATCATGAGGCTCGACGACTCTGTCTTTGAGGGCCTGGGGCACCTCAGGGAGCTGGATTTGCAGAGAAACTACATCTTTGAGATTGAGGGTGGCGCTTTCGATGGCTTGACTGAGCTGAGACACCTCAACCTGGCCTATAACAACCTCCCTTGCATCGTGGACTTCAGCCTCACACAGCTACGGTTCCTCAACGTCAGCTACAACGTCCTGGAATGGTTCCTGGCGTCAGGGGGAGAGGCTGCCTTTGAGCTGGAGACGCTGGACCTCTCCCACAATCAGCTGCTCTTTTTCCCACTCTTGCCCCAGTGCAGCAAGTTGCACACGCTCCTGCTGCGGGACAACAACATGGGCTTCTATGGGGACCTGTACAACACCTCTTCGCCGCGGGAGATGGTGGCCCAGTTCCTCCTTGTGGATGGCAATGTGACCAACATCACCACTGTCAACCTCTGGGAAGAGTTTGCGTCCAGCGACCTTGCGGACCTACACTTCCTGGATATGAGCCAGAACCAGTTCCAATACCTGCCTGATGGCTTCCTAAAGAAAATGCCTTCCCTCTCCCACCTGAACCTCAACCAGAATTGCCTGATGACGCTCCACATCCGAGAGCACGAGCCCCCAGGGGCGCTCACTGAGCTGGACCTGAGCCAGAACCAGCTGTCAGAGCTGCACTTGGCCCCGGGGCTCCCCGGCTGCCTGAGGAGCCTCCGGTCATTCAACTTGAGCTCCAATCAGCTCATGGGTATCCCCACTGGCCTTTTTGCTGATGCCAGTAACCTCACTACAATTGACATGAGCCACAATCAGATCTCACTTTGTCCCCAGCCGGCTGGCTTGGACCTCCCGGCCCCCCCAAGCTGTGTGGATTTTAGGAACGTGGCGTCTTTGAGGAGCCTCTCTCTCAAGGGCTGCGGGCTGGGGGCATTACAAGACTGCTCGTTCCAGGGGACTGCCCTCACCCACTTAGACCTGTCTGGCAACTGGGGGGTTCTGAATGGGACCGTCGCCCCTCTCCGGGGTATCGCCCCCACGTTACAGGTCCTGTCTCTGAGGAATGTGGGCCTCAGTTCTAGCTTCAGGGAGTTGGACTTCTCTGGGTTTGGGAATCTGAGAGACTTGGATCTGTCAGGGAATTCTTTGACCAGTTTCCCACGGTTCAGGGGCAGCCTGGCCCTGCAGACCCTGGATCTCCGCCGAAACTCGCTCACAGCCCTTCCCCAGGGGGCCGTGTCTGAGCAGCTCACGAGAAGTCTGCGGACCATCTACCTCAGTCAGAATCCGTATGACTGCTGTGGGGTGGAGGGCTGGGGGTCCCTGCAGCGCCTGCACGCCATTGCCGATTCGGCCATGGTCACTTGCAACCTCTCCTCCAAGGTCATTCGCCTGATTGAGCTGCCCGGAGGCGTGCCTCAGGACTGCAAATGGGAGCGGGTGGACATGGGCCTGCTGTACCTCGTGCTCATTCTTCCCAGCTGCCTCACCCTGCTGGTGGCCTGCACCGTCATCTTCCTCACTTTCAAGAAGCCCCTGCTTCAGGTCATCAAGAGCCGCTGCCACTGGTCTTCCATATACTGACCTGGCCACGTGCCATGGTTAGAAATGGGGTCTGTGCGTGGAAGAACCCTTTCTCTGCCAGATTTCCGGATCTGACGCAGAGAACAAATCCAGTGAATTGAGGTTTAGGTGAAAGTTTAAAATGTTTCCAGCCCTTAGTTGCCCCACGTTCTTCTTCCATCGTTGTGAATCATCCTCATCATCCTGGTAAAATATTTATTAAGTGATGTTCTGTGAAAATAAAACACGTGTCTCATAAATATTTTTTAAATCAAACTCGCCTTGTGTTTTTTCTTTCTTTAATGTTTTTTGGTAGTTTCACTTAGATTACTTTGCACTGTCCTTCCCTTGGTGACATCCATGGAGCTGGCTAGAAAGGGTGCCAGTTCAGGCAAAAACAACCCCAAGAGCATGTCCTGTGGGTGGTGAGAGACAGTGCCCTGGGGGTTCACCAGTTCACCAAGAACAAGAATTTCAGAGCAGAGCCGGGAGTCTGAGGTGAGAATTCTCACCTCTTGTCTTGGCTTGCATTGTCGCTGCAGCCAGAGCGGTCCTGTCTGAGTGCCCTGGGTTCACACCTGTGGTCTCTGCAGGCAGGCATGACCCTTTCTTGGAAAAAAGAGAACACCTGGGCCCTGAGTTCATTCGTGTAGTGAACTGAACACTAGGCGCAGCTCTTGTTTGAGCGAAAGTGAAGAGAAATGTAGAAAGGAGCGACTTCTGCTAACTTGTAGGCAGCCCCCACTCTTCACAAAAACCACAGACAACCACTCAGCCGACTTTGAGTATATGTGCACTCACTACATTCCTAGTTTCCTTCGCCTCCTTCCCTCAGTGAACAGGGAATGATTTCTGTGCTCCTCTGTGGGGAAAAGACAATGAAGACACAGGTCTTGCCCTTTAGGTAGTTTAGAATTTATGCTGCCCTTGCACTTTTTATCCCTGTTTATCAAATCATAAAGGGGCTACATGCAGGGGTGGGGGGGGTGGGGGGAGGAGGTGGGGAGAGGATGGAAATCCCACAAGTTGATTACTATTACCGTGAAGACTACATGTCAGCAGAAATGTTTAGGCAAATCAGAGAGATAAAAACAGTGGTCTTAATTTGACAAACCAGAAACTTCCCTTGGCCGCTCTACAAGGGCAGAAAAGGCCATCCCAGTCAGGCTCCGCACCCAAGCACTGTGTCAGCCTGCGTTAGATGTTGCCGGTACTGCCCCTCCATCTCTCCTGCCAGTGTGCCTCTCTCCAGCCGGCACTGTCCCAGCCTCGAGCCTCGTATGTCCCTCAGGTCTCCTTGAAGCCTCCGTCCGGCGCTGTCCTGGGCGAGCCCCGTCACCCCACGTCCATAAGACCAGCCGCCCCTAATTTCTTCCCGCATCAACACAAACACTTTTTCCCCGGGGTTCTGCTGTTTCCCAGGGTGACAACTAGCTAATTAGACAAATGAGTCTATCTGCGGCTTGTACATTTACGGTTTCTCTTGAGCTAATGTGTCACCCCTCCTATCAGTTCATGATCTTAGTTTCTTGCAACTGAAGATGACTCTGTCTGATTTAAGCAGCATGGGGGTTCAGTAAAGGGATACTGGGAAGCTCCGGACTCTCTGGGAAGGCTGAGGGACAGAGCTGGGAAATGGGCAGAGACCCGGATGCTACACAGCCGTTCTGACTGCAGCCCAAATCATGCCACAGACAATAAATGTGAAGACATGACTGCGGCCACCCCTTTACTGCTGGGCACCACAGTTTGCCCTGCCACCACTGACCGCTCTGGACAGGGCCACTGCCACAGCTGCCACCCACTGCCCAAATACGTGGCCTCCCAAATTCTGCTCTCTTGTATCACTAGCTCCTGATGCACGGTCTGGAGCAAGTGGATCTGGTCGGTTGACCAGTCCCGGCATGCCCCTGCCCTGGTGGTAGAAAATGGGTTCTGCTTCCTATAAGTACTATACAGGGTGGAGTTCTCAAAACAGGAAGGGAAGTTCAATGTTGAGAAGACGGAAAAAAAAAAAAAAGACAAATGTGCACCACACCCTCAAGCAGCATGTACATTTTAGCAGAGGACTTCTTGAAGCAAATTCTTAGCATAAAGGAATGACTCAAGTAATGGAAACTTCACGGAGTCGTTCAGGCCAGCAAGGGAGATAGTCTGGGGTCTGGCAGGCCCTTTGAAGCCACTCAAGTCACACCGTGTAGCTCACTACCCACTTTACCTGTCCTTAGGGCCTAGTCTTGGAGAATGGCAAATTGCAAGGACATTAGGACAGAGCTCTACTCCTGCCTGTGGTAGTAACTTCAGAAGGCTGTGGCCTTTTCTAAGTTGATTGGTCCATCGCTAGGGTCCAAAGGTGATTTCCTAGGTTTCTTTCAGTAGGGTGAGAAGAATGACAACAGCAGGTGGATTTCCGCAGCCAGTCCTGAGCTATGATTCACCAGCAGATTCTGTATCTTTATCCTCCTTTGCCCACCTCTCCCTCCACCTGCAGAGAAGAGTATACTCTACTGTCCACTCTGGGTGGGTGATAGGCACGAGGACCCACAGATCCTGTTCTGAGTTCCCTGTTGGGACCAGAATGGTGTCTGCCTAAGGCCTCCCAGACAGCCAGATTGAGCACCAAGTGGTTCTTCCTCAGTGGATGGGAAGGGGGGGCCACCTCCAGCTGCTACATGCCAGAATAGACAGAATCAAAGATACATAATGTCAGAGATTGGACTATTAACATGAGTGATAGTAATTTGGACTTTGAAAACTCAGTCATAAAAAAAAAAAGCTTAAGATTTTTCTAGAGGCACAAAATGTTACTAGGAGAGGTCAACTGATTTTTTTTTTTTTTTTTTGAGGACCCTCATTGCAAAAAATTGGGTAAACTATAACCTTGTTTCATATCACTGGTCATCTTTGGTCATCGTTGATCCATACAGAGCCCACTTTTGTTTGTTTAATGTGCCAGTTATCTTGCGTTTGCCCTTCCAGATCCACTCTCCACCCTTCTCTGTCCTGCCCCAGGAGGTGAACCTAATGGGCTTCCTTGCTCTCTGGTTTCCGGTTGTACTTGGCTAAGAAGGAGCCTTGGCAGATCAGAGAGAAGGAAGATAGTGAGGTCAGGGTGTTCACTCTCTTGTCCATTCCCTATGGATTTGTCTCGAACTGGCTGCACTCAAAACCAAAGTTCATACTCCTCTGAAGGTGGTCCTTTCTACACAAACCTCTGCCTTGAGGTTCTAGGAGCCACCAGGGACGGGTAACCGGTTTGTTATTACCAGCCCCGTGTCATTGCATTATGTCTCAGGTTTGCCTTTCCCTCCCTGTCCCTTTGTCTTATTTTTTAATTTTTTAAATGTTTATTTATTTTTGAGAGAGAGAGAGAGAGAGAGACAAAATGTGAGTGGGGGAGGGGCAGAGAGAGAGGGAGACACAATGCTAAGCAGGCTCAAGTTGAGCCTGATGTGGGGCTCAAACTCATGAACCACAAGATCATGACCTGAGCTGAAGTCAGACACTTAACCAACTGAACCACCCAGGAGCCCCTCTGACGGAAATCCACTGTCCCTTTGTAAGCAGTCTCCTTATAAATCCTCCTTCAGTTACCCTTGTTTGAATATGGTTCCCACATTTACCCATCTGGTTTCTGTTGGAACCCTGAGCAATGCAGTTTGTTATTTTATTTAGCAATACTGAAGTAAAGAAGTCTCAGTACTTGTGTCAGAAACCCACAGAAGGCTAAGGATGCAGCCTGTGGGTATAGAGGCCAATCCTTTGGAGACAGCTGTCCTTGTGATCTGTTGTGATTGGACATGAGGAAGAAGCTGGACATGAGGAAGATGGCATACCTCATCATTTTACAAATAAATTCAGATGTGCCCCAGATTGGAGATGAAGTTTCCAGCCTTGGAGACCTTCTTTCAAAAGTATGAGTAAGAATGCCTGGGTAGTTCAGTTGGTTAAGTGTCCGACTTCAGCTCAGGTCATGATCTCACGGTTCATGAGTTCAAGCCCTGAGTTGGGCTCTGTGCTGACAGCTCGGAGCCTGGAGCCTGCTTTGGATTCTGTGTCTCCCTCTCTCTCTGTCCCTCCCTTGTTTGCACTCTCTCTCTCTCTTTCAAAAATAAATAAACATTAAAAAAATAAATAAATAGGGGCGCCTGGGTGGCTCAGTTGGTTGTGTCCAATTTCAGCTCCGGTCATGATCTCACGGTTCATGAGTTCAAGCCCTGAGTTGGGCTCTGTGCTGACGGCTCAGAGCCTGGAGCCTGCCTCAGATTCTGTGTCTCCCTCTCTCTGTTCCTCCCCTGCCCGCTCTCTCTCCCTCCCTCCCTCTCTCCCTCTCAAAAAAAAATAAATAAATAAATAAATAAAAAATAAAAAAATTTTAATAAATAAGATAAAATAAAATAAAAAGTATGAGTATTGTGATGGCATGGAGCCAAAGAAAACAGACAATGGGACTAGGAAATAAGTGTTATAAAGAAAAGAAAACGGAAAATACTCCTCGCTAACTAGTCATCTTCTATTCCGTCGTTACCCACAATTACTAAGTGCTTATTTTGTGCTAAGCTTTTGTAAGGATAATTTCTCTTCATTTGGGAAAACCTCAGACTGAGAGCAGTTGAAGTTTTCCCAAGGTCACACTGAACTGTGGAAAGACATTATTAGCATTAAGTTGAAGAAGAGAAAAGAGCTTCGGCAACTTTGTCTTTATCAAGTTCACCGAACTAAGGACAGCACCCCACAGGTGGCTGGTGGCTACTGACCAGCACAGGTTGGCTGATTAAATGGCGGATGTGGGAGGTTCATATGGGGCATAGATGAGGAAGTCCACAGTGCTTGAAGACCTCCGAGTGCTCAGGCAGCTCTTGGTGTCAGCGTTCCCATGTGTGGTAGACAAGGGCCCCTGAACCCCAGAAAAGACAAACAGAGGAGAATTGCCACACTCAGGCCTCGACATTCCACATGGAGTCTCTCTCACATGATACTTATCAAGGGCTCTTAAAACATTTAGTGACTATTCCCAAGAGCTGCTTGTGTATTTTACACTTTTAACTGTCCCATCGTCATGTCAGTGCAATGACCGTCCTCAGCAGCCTTTTGGGCTGTTCTTGGTCCTGTGGACATTCCTCAGGTGCTCAGTCCTACACTCCTGCCACCTTCAGATCCCTTAATATGCCATATATGGAGGACTAGATTCCAAACTTCTATCCTATTTAAAACTCTTATCCCTGGACAAAACAGTCCCTCCCTTTGCTTATTTCAAGAATGTTTAGCTTATAAAGGGCAGCACATATCATTTTATGTATAAGAACATGCACAGCAATACTGATACCAATTGGGTCTGTATCACAATGATTAATCCCTAGTTACTTTAAGCAACAGTACCTCACATGTTGCTGAAACTGAGAGAAGTTTCTTCCATAATCTCACCATTTTAGGGGAGGTGGCATTAGCAGATCACAGTTTGAAAACAACCTTCCCCACAGATGTCCAAAAAACATTACCTAAGAGGAGGGTTTCGGGAAGGTATACAGCCAGACCAAATTGAAATGGGGATAAAATTGGCTTGAACACTGGACTGGCCTGAAAAGTGCAACCCCAAAGGGGCCTCTAAGCCTCCAAGGGAGAAGGGGGGCCAACGTGGGGAGGGTGCAGAGGAGCAGGAGGGTCATGCATTCTGGAGGGTGGGTGTGTTTCTTTCTTTTCCGGCTACTGTTATCGATGCGGTAAGCACATCCCTTCAGCTGAATGCCCTGGAGAGGAAGCCCCGAGCTTCCTGTTGTCTTACCAGTGCTGCAAAATGCAATGTAGAAATAAAGAAAAATGGGGAAAAGAGGAAGAAATGGGAAGCTCCTCTGGCTAGGTCAGGAATTTCCAGGAGGAAACCTAGCTCCTCTTTTCCTGGAAGGGTAGAGGAAAAGGCACATCCTAGACGTCAGCTGCTTCTCACATCAGTCGGGATCCAGCAAATAATCTCTCTATATAAAAAGGAACTTTATGAGGAACAACAGAATAGACAACAAAGTTGAAGATCTTGAAGGGAAGAATAAAGAAATGTGTATAGGGAGATACTGCCAGAAAAATATAGCCATCCCCTGCGTTAATGCCCTTAAAATCCCTCTGTTTGTGAGACTCTACTTCCAAAGTTTTACAGTGTTGGAAAGAATAGTTTTAATATCAGATTCCGTTTTGTTTTGCTGCAACAAGAACCTTAGCTATCTAGGACATACTTTGCGAGATTTAGCTGAAATAACACCCAGGCCTCCAGGGTGGATTAAACAGGTGGGGACAACAGGTTGTCATACACCTATCTATCTATCCATCTATCTATCATCTATTTGCTTATTTATATCATTAAATAACGTATCACTTAGCAAAATAGTCAACCCTTGCCAGTTTTATCCCCATGAAAATCTTTAGCCATGTACCTTCCCCAAGCCCTGCTCTTGGATAATGTTTTTTGGAGATCTGTGGGAAAGGCTGTTTTCAAACTGCGATTGGCTAATGCCACCTCCTCTAAGACTGGGATGATGCGAGGAACTTCTCTTAAACTTTTCAAGCCAACCCTGACTTTCCTGAACTAGATTTCTTTAACAATATTATCTTCCTCTATTGCCTGTGTTTCACATCACAGAACATCCTTCCTCTTAAAGAGATTAAAAACAACAAAAATTCCACTTTGATCAGAACAGTCGATTAGAAAAGGAAACTCCCTCCAGCTTTCTAACTTTTCAAAAATGTCATACTTTCCCCTTGAAATAGGAATAAGTTTTGCATCCCCAACTGCAAGTCCTACAGTTTTCCTAGCAGGCAAGTTAGGTGACACGTGGTGACAGAGGCAAAGGGGCACAGACATCTGCGTTGCTAACATCACATTACTTTCTTTTTTTGTTACATCCAGTTTTGTTTCTAAAGACAAAGTTTTCCTACTTCTCTCTACTCTCTTTGACTAGAAGCTCCAACGGTATTTAAATGATCTTCTGGACTGACAGTTCTGAAAGATTATCAGATATTCTGCAATATGAATCACATCCCAGAGAAAAGACCTGATATATACATGTCAAGGGACAACCTGAAGTGCAGAGGGAGGTGCCCAGCTCTCTCAGCTGGTTCTCCTTGGGAGTGGGGAGCATTGCAACAAAGACTAAGTTAATTTTTCCTTTCTTTTTCACTGTTGACACAAAAAACTGTCACGAATTGCAAAAATGGCTACAAATTCTGCTAAAGCATTAATTGAAACAAATACAATGCAAGTGGTTCCTTAAGAAAGGAAAGACTGTACGGATACAGGGATTGAAAGCTTCCATGATCATGATGTAGAAAAAAAAAAAAGGTGGAGCATCTGGGTGGCTCAGTGGGTTATGCATCTAACTCTTGATATTGGCTCAGGCTGTGGTCTCATGGTTGTGAGACTGAACGCCGCCTTGGGCTCTGCGCTGAGTGTGGAGCCTGATTGGAATTCTCTCTCTTCCTCTCTCTGCCCCTCTCCTGCTCGCACGTGTGCTCTCTCTCTCTCTCAAAATATATAAATAAACATTAAAAAAAAAAGTTTCACATTACGTGGATTGGGTAGTAATGAAAACACAGTGCAACCCATGAGCATGACAAATTTTGAGCAAAATCAGTCTATTTAATGCATCTAGAGAAAGTAGTTGCCCAAGATAAGGCAAAGTCACACAGGCCTTTACCTAAGTTCCGGTTTCACGTGGATTTCAATGCCATTTGGATATGTGTATGAGGATAGACAGATGAAGAAATTGCACGTGAAGACAAAATAAAAGGGGTGGGAAATGGGCTAGATGGGCATTGAGGAAGGCACTTGTTGTGATGAGCACTGGGTGTTGTACGTAAGTGATGAATCACTGAATTCTATTCCTGAAACCAATATTATACTGTATGTTAACTAACTAGAATTTAAGTTAAAGGATAAAATAATTAAAAAAACAAACATAAAACAAAAACAAAACAAAAAACAAAAAATAGGAAGGTCCACAAATAGAAAAAGTGCGAGATCCCCATTTTATCAATATTAAAGGACAAAAGCTTAACAGAACAGTAGAAATTCAAAGTGTACAAAAAATATGAATAGTTCAGTGAAGATATTATCAATGGGACAAATTAATAACAAAAAAAGATGAAAAAGAGGGAAGAAAGTAAAAATATTCGATTTCATAAAGACAGTTTCATTCAGAAATGAAGGACGGTTTGCAAAAAGAATGTGTTCACAGGGGTGCCTGACTGGCTCAGTCGAAGGAGCATGGGACTCTTGATCTTGGGGTTGTGAGTTCAAGTCCCACATAGGATGTAGATTATTTAAATAAATAAATATTTTTTTTTAATCCTTAAAAAAAAAAAAAAAAGACCGTGTTCACAAACAAGAAGCTGGTATTTGTGAAGTCACTCCCTGAATAGAATCCTGGAGAAAGGCATTCCTGCCACTATTCAGCTTTCTCTACGTTTGAGGGGCCCCAACGCCCTACCCACTTCCCGTAGGAGGTAGAACAACTTTGTACTTGAGTTTATTCAGACAAATGGTGAAATCTTTTGACAGCT
Organism: Panthera leo; assembly: GCF_018350215.1. NCBI lineage: Eukaryota > Metazoa > Chordata > Mammalia > Carnivora > Felidae > Panthera > Panthera leo. Next base: position 71,934,162 of record NC_056687.1, read on the forward strand.
GGATTTTATTTTCTTCTGATAGCTATTAACTTGAGTACTCCCCCTTTTTAGCATTTAAGATCTTGTATTATAGATACAATTCATTTCTCAGTCCTCAAAGGAAGAATATTGCTGATACTTGAATTATTTGAGAAGCTCAGCCTCTAGTCGCTGGCACTGAATTCCGTTGGGTCATCACTGAATTTATCATCTTTTCTCTTCCTGATTTATTTAATCTTCCCCCCCCCCGCGCCCCCCCCAAGTTTGTACCTCCTCACTTCCCTTCTTTCACTGTTAGGTGCTCTTCTTGGGTGTATTTTTGTGACTTCATGACCAAATTTTGCTTCTTTTGGGGGTACTTAACTTACCAGTGTTGATTTTTTTGTCCCATAATTGTAAGTATCTGAACCCTGGCAAAATGTTGGGCTTACTGTTTATTTTTGTATTTTGTTTGTAGCTTTAATCACTGAGTCATTTAGGGAAATGTATTTCTGTTGCATGGTTACCAAGATAGTGACTGTCATGGCTCGTTTGTTAAGACTTAACTGATGCCTGAACTTTCATGTCCGTAAAGTTTGTTCATTTTTAGAGGACAATTGAAGTTTGAGTTGGTAGATGAAACTACTAGTTCTCATATTACTGGGTTTCAATATTAAATTCTAGGTCCTGCTTAATTTCTGGTGGCGGATGACAGTGCTTGCTCATCACCTCCTTTGAGATGACTGAGTATAGTCTCTTTTGGGGGCTTATAACAAATGAGGGAGGGTTGCTGTTTGAATGATCCTGCTCCTTTGAGTCCTCGATGACTAACAATTTCTACCTTTTATGGGACGTGGTCTTCTTCCCAATCCCAACCTATTCTCTTCTACATAAATGATTTTTAAACTAATCATTTGATGATAAATTTTTCCACTGTCAGTTCCTGAGCTCTGATAGTAGGAAGGCAGGACAGTCTCAGGTCTGGCTGTTGAATCTACTTTGAAGTTATTCATGATAGAGGAGCAGTACTAGGATAACAGAGGAGTTTTAAACTCGGAGTTATAGCTGAGGTTATAGTCCCAGCGTGGCTTCTAACTCCACGTGTCCCCTTAAATCACATATTTCTCTCCCAGACTTCACCTTCACCACCTACAAAATAAGGAGGTTGAACTAGATTGTCTCTATAGTGCCTTGCAAATCTAACATTCCATGGTTCTTAAGGAGCTTTCTGTTGGACTACGTGAATGAATCCTGCAACTATTATATTTGTAGATAAAATATTAATTTTTACAATAAAATTAGCAACAGTGGGGGTCAGCTTAGGTAAGAAATGGAGTGATACAAAGGTGCCTGGTTTGCTAATGGCCCAAAGATGATAATGAAGCAGCCTTAGCTTCTGCTACACACTTTTATCTAATGGCATGTAACTGTGAGCTTCCAGAATTTTGAGAACACATGGATTTTTTTTTTCTTGTTGTCTATGAGCCTTTTGGCCAATTTTGATCCAGTAACCCTTTGAGGCTGGTGTGTCTCAGGTCTACCTTTCTCCTCAGGGTTCCAGGATCCACCTAAGGGATACTGACCAGAAACTTCCTGCTTAATGCCCCTAAAATGGGCCGGAATTCCCCTCTGCACACAAACCAACTGACAGCAACTGAGGAGAACAGGGCAAGAGGAAGGTTAGAAGTTACCAAGCATGACAAGGGGTGCTCTGCTAGAGAACTGCCCACAGGTTTCTTGGTATCAGTCAACTGGAGTTTAAAAAAAAAAACAACAAAAAACAAAAAAACCCCAGCTTCATCACCCCACTACCACATCCTTAAATTCCTAATTCCTAATAATTCCGAATCAGGGAATTATAGCTCAGTGTCTTCCCTATGATTTCAACATCATGGACCTTTTAGTTTTGCTAACTTTTAAGAATAGTCATTCATTTGCTTGGGGCTTACTTCAAGTTCAAATGCCCAGAGGAAATACCTCACTCCTTGTTCCATGCCCCTCAGTGTTCTACAGTGAAAGAATGGGCACAGATCCCCACGGCATTCATTTATTCAGCAAATATTTAGGGAGCCTCTGCTCTGTGCCAGGCATTACTTACTTCTTGGGATATATACAAAGCTATTTTTCTTCTCATTGGTTGTCATTTATAAATAATTTTCTTTGGGTGCCTGGGTGGCTCAGTCGGTTGGGCGGCCGGATTGGGCTCAGGTCCTGATCTCGCGGTCCGTGAGTTCCAGCCCCACGTTGGGCTCTGTGTTGACAACTCAGAGCCTGGAACCTGCTTCGGATTCTGTGCCCGCCCCCCTCTTCCCCTTCCCCATTCGTGCTCTGTCTCTCTCTGTCTCTCAAAAATAAATGTGAAAAAAATAAATAAATACTTTTCTTCACTTCCCTCTCTTCAGCCCTCCACTGTTCTTGACTCTCATCAGAATCCATGAGAGCTGAGTCCTGAACTATTCTGGTGACTACAGGGCTGAGGTACTCCTTGCTATATTTGGGCAGTTACAAAAAGAGAGTATCACAAGTGTAGTATACAGTCTTTTCTGTGTCTTCAGTTTTCTTAATTTAATGTGCTCCTGAAAGATGAAAGAGTTTCTGTTCCTGTGCCAGCCATTTATTTGCCACATAATACAAATCTGCACAGTGGCCACTTCTTTACTCTTGATTCTAAAGCTGGGGGACATAGACATTAACCCATCACAGATCCAGTCATCCAAAAGATACTTTAGCCCAGGCTCTGAGACTCAGAATCTCAAAGAAACTAGGAAACAAGTAATATTGGCTTGAGCCCTGGTGCCAGCCAACTGCTTATTTATAGTAGTTTCATATCCATTCTTAACCCTTCCTGTTTTGCTCTGGATCTATTTGCACTAATATAAAGAAATGATTGAATACATGAATGAAGAAGAGGAGATAAGTATTCCCCACAGAAGAATTCTAAATAATGCATGTAGATATACACCACTCCAAAAGGCAAAACTCAGCCCCCTCTCATCCCCCTTGCTTTTGAGTGTGGGCTAGCATTAGTGACTGGCTTCTAAAGAAGATGGATAGAGAAAAATAACAACTTTACAGTGGAGAGATGTGGTAGATATTACTTGAACCTGAGATGTGGTAGATATTACTTGAAGGGATCAAGGTTAACATCACCAGGCATGTCGTGTGGATATTATGCCTCCTCTGACATGATGTGATGCAATCGGCACTTCATCTCTGTGGCATTATTTCCAAAACCCATAACCTCAGTCTAAACATGAGAAAAACAGAAGACAAACCCAGTTTGAAGAACGTTCTACAAATATCTGACCAGTAGTCTTCAAAACGTCAAGGTCACGAAAAATAAGTAAAAACTAAGAAACTGATAACTAAACACAATGTATTATCCTGGGTTGGATCCTGGAACAGACAAAGGTCATTAATGAAAAAGTCTGGTGAAATATGAGTCTGGAGTTTAGCTAAGAGTAACATAGCAATGTTGGTTTCTTAGTTTTGACAAGGGGAAACAAATTTGAAGGGATATGGGAACTTTCTGTGCTATCTTCACAACTTTTCTTGCAAATCTAAAATTATTCCAAAACAAAAAGTTTACTCAAAGAGTTTTCTAGAAAGACTGATTAAGAGGAAAAAAGCACAAATTAGCAATATTGGGAATGTAAAAAAAAATACTGCTACAGATACTACAGCATTCAAAAGATAGTAAGATGAGAAAACGATCTTTGTGCAAAAAATGTAATGATTTAGGTGAAATCAGCAGTCCTTGAAAAATACAAGTAAATAAAATTGTTACAGAAGAAAGAAAAAATCTGAATAGTCCTATCAATTAAATCTGTAATTAAAATATTCCCACAAAGAAAATTCCATGTCTAGATGATTTCACCAGTGAGTTACTCAAAATGTTTATGAAAGATACAATGTAAATATTGTTTAAATACTTTCAGGGGCACCTAGGTGGCTGAGTGCAGGTTCAGCTTATCATGTTGGGGTCACCAATTGTGGGTTTGGCTTTCGGCTTTGTCCAGCAAAGCCCAGGACAACAGAAGGGATTACTCAAGACTCCATGCAAGTCAAGAGAGGTGAGAAGGAGGCTAAGGGAAGTCTCCCTGAGCTGCTCTCAAGCTCCCGTATTTATTAGGCATACATTATAGGGAAAACATTGCACAATGTTTTTGGTGACTACGTGCCAGTATGAATGTATAGAAAGTGTGCAAAACAACAACAACAACAAAAACCGAACAAGGTGTTCCCAAGACTACAAAAGAGCAGATACCAAAAGCAGGGTGGAGAGCAAGATAAGATATTCCATAGATAACATGGTCTAAGGAATTCTTGAGCACAGGCAGGACTCAGTCCCTAAATATGCATTAACTAGATACCGGTGAGCTGTTTTCAGCAGGGTCAGAAAGCAGTGTAATAGGCTCCTTATCTCCTTAACAAGGATATAGCTATTTGATTTCCCACAGTTCAGTCAGACTCTTGATTTCGACTCAGGCTATGATCTCATGATTCATGAGATGGAGCCCTGCATCTGGCTTTGGGCTGACAGTGCAGAACTTGCTTGGGATCTTCTCTCCCCCTCTTTTTCTGCCCCTCACGCACACTCTCGTGCATGTGCTCTCTCAAAATAAATAAACAAACTTAAAAAAATACTTTCAAAGAGTAAAAGAAAAGGGAATACTTCCCAATCTGTTTTATGATGCTAAGATAATCATGATAGCAAAAAAGGAAAATTACATTACATTACATAAAAGGAAATTTTTAAACAATAAATATATTTCATGAACCTAGATATAAATAGGCAAACCAAAATATTCACAAATAAAATCCAGCAATATACAAATAAATTATATCACATCTTAATCAGTAATGCCATGTTTATTTCAGTAATGCAAGATTAGTATAAAAGTTGCAATCAATTGATGTAAATTTTACATTAAAGATTAAAGGAGAATAACCATGTAACCATCTCAATATGCAAAAAAGTATTTGACAGTTAATGATAAAACACTCAGCAAGCCATTAATTGGAAAAAAAAACTTTTAATCTAATAAATGGTATCTATCTACACAAAGCCTATGAGTATCATCACTCTTAATGCTGAAATATTGAACACTTTCCCCCGACATCAGAGACATGAATGATTCAATATTGTATTGGAGGTTCTAGCAATTACCATAAAACAAAATAACAAAGGCATACAAATGAGAAATAAAGAAATAAAACTGTGATTATTCACAGTTGACATGATAATATACGTAGAAAATCTAAAAGAATCTGCAAATAAACTATTAGAATTCAAAAATGAATTAAGTAAAATTGCTAGATAGAAAAACAATCTGCAAAAACAGTTGTAGTTTTTTGTCTTATTATTTTTTTCTTATTATTTTAGAGACAGCACTGAAGAGGGGAGAGAGAGAGAGAGAGAGAGAGAGAGAGAGAGAGAAACTTAAGCAGGCTTCAGGTTCAGCTCAGAGCCTGATGCAGGGCTCAATCAGACAACTGTGAGATCATGATCTGAACTGAAACCAAAAGTTGGATGCTCAACTGACTGAACCACCCAGGCACCCCCCAGCTGTATTCTTATATGCTTCTACAATCAATTAGAAAGTGAAAATCTTAAAGATGAAACTTATAATAACATAAAAACACCAAACACCTAGAAATAAATATAATGAAGGATGTGCAAAAGCCCTATACTAAAACCTACAAAACATTGTTAAGAGAAATTAAAGACAACATAGCAACGGAGAAATATACCATGTTCATGGATTGGAAGACTCATATTGTGAAGATGCTGCATCTCACCAAATTGATCTATAGATTTAGTGCTATCCCAATCAAAATCCCAGCAAGATTTTTTTGTAGAAATTGATGGAAAGATTCCAAAATTTATACAGAAATGCAAAAGACCTAGAAGGGTCAATATATATTCAAAAAGAACGAAGTTGGATGAGTTATACTACCATATTTCAAGAGTTAGTATAAATTACAATTAATCAAGACTGCATTGTATGGGGGTGAAGACAAACAAATTCATTCATAAGAGAGAATAGAGAATTCAGAAATAAACTTAACACATATACTCTCACTTGATGTATAACAAAGGCACCACTAAAATTTAATGGGGGAAAGATGATCTTGTCAATAAATGGGACTAGAGCAACTGGTCATTCTCACAGGAAAAAAAAAAAAAAAAGATCCTCTAACTCACATCATCTATAACATTTCATTTGAAATAGATCATAGACCTGAGTATTAAAACTAAAACAATAAAATTTCTAAAAGAAATGAAAGCATATCATTATGACCTTGGGGTAGGCAACTATTTTTTTAGGCAGAACACACAAGGCAATAAACAAAAGAAAAAAATTGATGCTTTAGATTGATTAAAATTAAGACTGTTTATCAAAGAAATGCAATTGAATGAAAATCTACTCTTATACTAGAGAGATTTTCACAATATGTATAGCCAACAAAAGACTCTTTATCAGAATCTAAAAAGAACTTCTACAAATCAACAAGGAAAAAACCCAACAATCTAATTTTTTTAATGCGCAAAAGACACAAAATTTTACAAAAGAGGATATCCAAATGAACAATGAACACATAAAAAAGTTGCTCAGATAAGGAAAGTGCAATTAAGTCCACAATAATTTACTAATTGTCATTCACTACAATGGCTCAAATTTTTAAGAGATTGATAATACCAACTATTGATGAGTATATGAAACAACTGAACTCTATCCTAGTGGGAATATAGGATAACTTTAGGAAATTGTAGAGTAGTATGTACTTATGTTAATTGTATGCCTATCCTACAACCCAGCTATTCCATTCTTAGTATACATCCAAGGAACATCTCCACCAAAAGACATGTGCAAGAACATTTCTAGCAGTTTTGCTTATAAGGGCTGAATACTGGCAACAAGCTAAAAGTGTATCCATAAAGGGCTCGATAAGCCAATTGTGATATATGCATGCAGTGGAATACCACACAGCAATATAAAAGAAGAATTACATACCACAGTGGATTATTCTCACCACCCAATTTTGAACAAAGAAACCAGATGCTGAAGAGTGCATACTGTCTAATTCAATTATATTTAAGAAAAGATGAAAACCATCTATGGTGGTAGTGGTCAGAGTAGTTGTAATCTTTGAGGGGATTGGGTATTGACAAGGAAGGGGCATAAGGGAGTTTCCTGGGGTTCTGGAGATGTGCTACACCTCCATATTGGTGGTATTACATATGTGTATATATGAAAATATTCACTGAACTGCACATTTAAAATTGATGCACCGTGCTAAACTTCAATAAAATAAAAAGAACTATGGAACAACGATAGTAACCAATCTAGACAATAACAACAATATGGACAAGAGATAATAAAAGTCAGGACCAATGCAGTAGATGTGGTGGATGTTTAGGTGGGTGGGGGGCAAGTGTCGTACTTTCTGAGTTGACGCTTCGGGATTTAGTAGTATCAACAGTAGCAGCAACTCCTTAGAAAGAAAGAACAGTGTGGAAATAGCCATCTTATAATGAGCAAATATATTTATTTCCTTTTCCATCGTATCTTGTATTTTAAGGGAGAATATTGCTTTAAATAGTTTATTTTTTTTCAAAAAATGAATTGCCAAGTGTTACAACCCAGCTTAGGAAAACTTGCCAAAGGGGGCATGTTAATTACCTAACACACATGCAACTCCCTGTGTGAGAAAACAAAAACAAAAAAGGAGGTGTGGGGATCAGGCCTCTGTATAACAGAGGAGAGAAAGATGTTTCCTCTGGCAAGTGGTGAAAGCATGGCGTTAAGTATGTAGGTGACTGCACTTTTCCCTCTTGCAAAAAGGAAAGAGATGCAGATATATTTGTGGAGGGGATTTTTTTTTTTTTTTCCAAAGCAGGGTGTAAACAAGAATATTGTGAACCAACCTAAGGCAATTGGGCTGTTTATCATTATTAGGGTCGCTTTGGTAGATAAGAGATGAGGTTCCTACAATGAAAACAAGTCTCAACCCACAATTGGCCACACACACATAATGTTCATTATCAAGCAGGTATAAAAGCAGTCTTAAAATTTGTTTCATGGACTTGATGAAGCCGCGGAGCTGTTCCTTTAAGTACCCCATTTCACTTGAAACATGTTAAATATTATTCTCCTGTGAGGATTCAGCTACCATCTTGTCAAACTCAAAGGGCCAGAACTCTTCTGAATCAGCAGCTGGATCACAGGACCACTTAGCAGACAAGCCCAGAGTGCCATTCTATGGAGTCTGGGCCACCAGCCTGTGACCCTGAGCTTGCAATGACAGAGACGCTCTTCAGTATTTCCAGAGAACCCACATCTACTTGGGACACGGCTAATTTCAGCAGTGAAACATTTCTTTCTATTTTTTTTTTTTTAAGTAGGCTTCACACCCAGCATGGAGCCCAGCGTGGGGCTTGAACCCACGACCCTGAGGTCAAGACCTGAGCTGAGATTAAGAGTCGGACACATAACCGACTGAGCCACCTAGGTGCCCCAGCAGTGAAATGTTTCTAACATCCATTATGCTAGTTGACAAAACCTCTGGTGTGGTCTGGACACAGAACTATTGGAAGCCTTTGATGACAGGCTTTGCTCACCACCCCCACCAGGGTATGTGTTCTTGTACAGGACATCCAGCCATTCCTAGCATGTAGTTCAGTTCTAATCCACACATTTATACCATTCTGCTGAAGTCTCTAAAGTAAATCATAGACAACAGAACAGAAAGGATTTCTTAACTGAGAACAGAAAGGCAAGTTTAGTGGAAGAGAACAAGGCACTCTCCGACATTGGGCACAGGGATGAAAGAATTATGAATGACAAAAATTAGGAATAAGTGAGAGAAAACAGGACACAAGAAGCAGGTATAGAAACATTGTTTAAAGTTTTCTTAATTTACTGCCTTTAATAAAAAGGGGTTGTAAACACTGGGGAAAAAATGTAGAAAACATAGCTACAAACTCAAGTGAATTCTAAAAGAGCCTCCTGGATGAATTACTGAAACTAGTGTTCAAATCCTACCTCTGCCACTCACACGATGCTAGGTTGCCTACTATTTACTTTGCTCTGCCTTAGTTCCTTAATCTGGATAATCCAAACAGAAATCCTTCCGGGAGGAAATTCTCTGAAAGTAAATCCAAACCCAGCAGAGTCAAACGTCTGATATTGGCACACTCCTGCCCCCTGGTGGTGATTTTTAAAACTATGTGGCTTGTGGTAAGGGCACAAATAAAACGCAAAAACAAAAATCATAAGATGTCTTCCTTGTAGTGCACACTAGCTTTTTGATTGTTAATTTTCTTGCTCCTTAGTGCTGTTTCCCTCCTAATACTGGTAGTCCAAACACACACTGCAGGAAATTTCCGGAGTCATCCAATTAGCCCAGAGGAATTGTGGTATATTTGTTTTCATTTGTATATTTGCTTCTCCTCCAGATCACATGGATTTGTGAAGCACAGCCATGTCTTTGTGCCATTAGCATGGCCTTTTTAGGAGGTGTGACCACAGAATTAAACAAAACCATGGGAGATATACAGAATCCACCTGGAGATCATTTAAATATGTAAAATGGTTGTGGCCCTAGCAGGTAGAGAGAATATGAAAAAAATTCAAGATTTAATGAATCAATAAATTGATGAATTGAATTTAATTAAGAAGTGAAACAATTGAGTTATGGAACTTCACCCATCCTACTTTGGTGACAAAGTGAAAAGAAGTTCAAAAAATTACCAAGGCTTTTTTTTTTTTTTTTTTAATGTTTATTTATTTTGAGAGAGAGCATGAGAGAATGAGTGGGGGAGGGGCAGAGAGAGAGAATCCCAAGCAGGCTTCGCACTGTCAGCGAGGAGCCCTACACAGGGCTCAAAACAGGGCTCAACGTGGGGCTTGACACAGGGCTCCATCTCAAGAACGATGAGATCATGACCTGAGCCGAAATCAAGAGTCAGACGCTTAACTGACTGAGCCACCCAAGCGCCCCGAATTATCAGGGCTTTTATTGTACTTAAGGGAATGGGATTATAAATCTGACCCCAATGGTAGAGCATATTTCTTTTTATTTATTTATTTTTTTTAACATATTTCTTCTTTTTTTTTTAAGTGTATTTATTTATTTTGAGAGAGAGAGAGAGAGAGAGAACTAGCAGGGGAAGGGCAGAGAGAGAGAGAGAGAGAAAGAGAGAGAATCCCAAGCAGGTTCCACACTGTCAGTGCAGAGCCTGACTCCGGGCTCAAACTCAAAAACTGCGAGATCGTGACCTGGGCTGAAATCAAGAATTGGATGCTTAACCACTGAGCCACCCAGGTGCCCCGCAAATTTCTTTTTAAAAATATGTCGGGGCACCTGGGTGGCTCAGTCGGTTAAGCGTCCGACTTCAGCTCAGGTCACGATCTCACGGTCCGTGAGTTCGAGCCCTGCGTCGGGCTCTGGGCTGATGGCTCAGAGCCTGGAGCCTGCTTCCGATTCTGTGTCTCCCTCTCTCTCTGCCCCTCCCCCGTTCATGCTCTGTCTCTCTCTGTCTCAAAAATAAATAAACGTTAAAAAACTTTTTTAAATATGTATTTTCCTGCTTTACATGACTGTGAATGTGAGTTTGGAGTAAGAGGGGATGCAAAGACAGAAGGGAAAGGAGTAGGAGGAAGGTCTCAGAAATGGGGGTAGGGTGCTGGAAGGGGTGGGAGCAAAGACCTTGGCACTCTGGCCTTCTGGTTGACCAGTACTCCTGTCATCTCACCTGGATATCCCATCTTGGTCAGGACCTCATTGCTACCCTGAACATCTAGAGCTTTTATTGGCTAGACTTTCTTCCACCAGTGCTGATTCAGGCCTCGCCCTGGATAAGATTGTGATGTGGCTGAGGTATCTGGGTGTGATTCAAGAGTCCTGGAAGGAGAATTGAGAGTTTTGGCCTCCAGCTCCAACTTGATGATTTGCCAAACCATAACCTCCTGAAGACTTGATTTCCTTATCTGTAAAATGGGTATATCTTTTTTTCTCTAGCTCATAAGAAGTTGTAAAGATCAAATGTGTAAAATACGTGGGCAAGTACTTATAAAAGGCAAGGCTCTTATCACTGTAAAGCAGCGGCATTAATAGCTAGTATGTGATAACCTGCTACCTCCAGCCTCCCCATATCAATTTTATGATATTCTCAGATTTTCCTTCCTGCCTGTCTTCCCCCTACCCCTCACACAGCCTGCTCTTTGTACATAATTGCCATCCATACCTAAATAGTATTAAATCAGAGATTTATACAATTAAATCTGAAGTAGTTACATCTTGTCCAGAAATATTTGGATATTAAACCTTATCTTTATTTGAGCAGTAAAAACATTTAGCCCTTGTCCAAGAAATGTTAATCAACAGTTTGTGGTAAGGAAGAGAAACAAGGTTTTCCTGTGCTCTGAAATCGCTTATTTTATGCCTGAATTATCCTATCTAAGCTGGAATTCAGAGCGAACCTTTGGATCAGTATTTTAAAAGGACAGCTTTAGAGAACCTAAATTCCATTTTTTTCTATGCATATAGTTTGTTTTTTAGTTAGGATATTATTACACATACAGTTAACATGGTCCACTGAGAGATGTCCTGGTAAGAGGGCTTAGTGCACAAATTCTGGAGCCAGGTGACCTCAGTTCATATCCCAGCTCTTCCATTTATTACCTGTGTGGCCTTGGGTAGGCCATTTATTTTTTATTTTATTTTTTAACACTTGTCAGTGTTTTACTTTTATTTTCGGGGGGTAGAGGTGCAGAGAGAGAGGGAGCCGGCAGAGAGCCCGATGCAGGGCTTGACTCACAAACCGTGAGATCATGACCTGAACTGAAGTCGAACGCTTAACTGACTAAGACATTGGGTAGGTCATTTAAATGCTGTGTCTCAGGGGCACCTGGTGGCTCAGTTGGTTGGGCACCTGACTCTTAATTTTGGCTCAGGTCATGATCTGACAGTTTGTGGGATCAAGCCCCACGTTAGGCTCTGCACTGACAGTGCCCAGCCTGTTTGGAATTCTCTCTCTCTGCCCCTGCCCTGCTCTCTCTCTGTCAAAATAAATAAAATAAACATTAAAAACCCCCATAAATTTGTGTCTCAGTTTACTTATCAGTAAAATGGAGGAAATTGATAATACCTACCTCCATAGATTTATTGGGAAGATTACAGAAATCAATAGGTCTAAAATAGTTTCTGACCCTTCATAAGCATTCGCTAGTATTTATTCTAAGTACATGTAAAATAATTCAAACTATTCAGAAATTCAGTTTCAAAAATTAAAAATCGCACTTAGGCTTTCAAGCTCCCCACCTCCGGTGTTAACGTCGCTCCCCTTTACAGGAAACTGTTAACAGTTACCTTATGATCTTCTCTCAAGAGTTTTTACTGATACATTTTTTCAAATCATGGGATTATAATACACTCACTTTGGCAACTTGTTTTTCTCATTTCACTGTATAACCAGGAGATTTTTCCAGGTAACTATGTCCAACTCGACCTCCTTTTTCCTATGTGCTTCACACCATGCCACAGCATGGACTCTAAATTTATTTAACTAGTGTTATGTTACGTGATGCTATGTTATGATTTTTCGGTGCCTGCACAGGGACTTAAATAACCAATGTCTTGTTGAGGGGTGCTTATGGTGTTTCCACTTTTCCACTCTCAGGTTCACTTTTCATATATTCTTTACTTTTTGTAATTCAAAAACATCCAGCCGAAGCCCACGAGGCCTTCCTCATTTCACCATAGTAGCTCATTTCCTATTGAGCAAAACTTCTTCCTCAGGTCAGCTCTTGCCACACCCTGCAGGGGTGGGGGCTTTTCCACCGAAAGGAGAAGTGGAATCATCTATCCCGGGCTTTAGGAGTAAACACCCTCATTCCCTTAGTGGTGATGCCTGGGCCACACAGCAGCCCTGCCCCGGGGTGGGGGCTGCTGAACAGCTTAGCGGCCTGATAACAAAGTCAACGTCACTTCACCTCCAGTGCAGTTGGCTGCACTTAGTAAGTGATAACAGTCCTGGCCATAGACAGGATGCCTTCCCATAACAATGCTGCACCTCTTTGTAGAAGAGATGTGTGTGCCAGGGTGAGCCTGTTTCCTTAGTGTCATCCCAACACATGTTCCTGTTTTCAGGGGTCATTGGCTATTGGTTTCTTGTCAGAAAGGCTCCTTCCTTTCCATTCTAAACAGACAAATCTCCCTCTGAGGATGAACTGAAATCGGACCCCTTTTTTGAACATTTCCCAGTTTCTGCAGACTACACTAATCCTTCCCTTCTCTGAATTTCTTCAGCAGGAAGACCTTCTTGGGCACCTGCATACCTCAGTTGGTTGAGCGTCCTCTGACTCTTGATTTTCGGTCATAATTCATGAGGTGGAGCCCCACATTGGGCTCTGAGCTGGCAGTGAGGAGCCTGCTTGAGATCCTCTCTCTTTCTCTCTGCCCCTCCTCCACTCATGCTTCTGCACGTGTACACTCTCTCTCACTCTCTCTCAAAATAAATAAATAAACTTAAAAAAAGCAACATGAAAACAACTTATCCAGTTAACCTCCCAACCAGTGTCCTTAGACTACTTTTAGGGACAGCTAGATCGTTACTTAACAAAGTCATCCTTCCTATTGCTGGAAGTTTTGATCCTCAGAAAATTCTTCCTTTCATTAAGGTGAGACTTGCTTCTTAAACTTGCACCACAGTGCCTAGATTTTCCCTCTGGAAACACTGCTACATTTTTCTGTACAAAAATTCTTCAAATAATATGCATTAAGGGGTGCCTGGGTGGCTCAGTAGGTTAAGCCTCCGACTTGGGCTCAGGTCATGATCTCATGGCTCTTGAGTTTGAGCCCCGCATCAGGCTCAATGCTAACAGCTCAAAGCCTGCAGCCTTGCTTCCAGTTCTGTGTCTCCCTCCTTTTCTCTCTACCCCTCCCCTGCTCATTCTCTCTCTCTCTCAAAAATAAACATTAAAATAAATAAATAAATAAATAAATAAACTACATTAAAAACAATCTTCTCTTTTGTAGGCAAAAACCCCATCACATCTCCCCATAGATTCTCATGTGACATGGTCCAGTTTGTCAATGTCCCTTTTAAAATGAGGCTCCTGGGGGCGCCTGGGTGGCTCAGTTGGTTAAGCGTCCGACTTGGGCTCAGGTCATGATTTCGCGGTCCGTGAGTTCGAGCCCCGCGTCGGGCTCTGTGCTGACAGCTCAGAGCCTGGAGCCTGTTTCAGATTCTGTGTCTCCCTCTCTCTTACCCTCCCCTGTTTATGCTCTGTCTCTCCCTGTCTCAAAAATAAATAAAACGTTAAAAAAATTAAAAAAAAAATAAAATGAGGCTCCTGGGGGCACCTGGGTGGCTCAGTCTGTACTTTGGTTCAAGTCATGATCTCACAGTTGGTGAGATCGGCTTCTGTGCTCAGACCCTGGAGAGCCTGCTTCAGATTCTGTGTGTCTCTCTCTCTCTGCCCCTTCCCCCCTCACACTCTGTCTCTCTGTCTCTCTCTCAAAAATTAATAAACATTAAAAAAGTAAAAATAAAATAAAATGAGGCTCCTGAAAGAGAACGTGGCTCCAGACAGGATTTGGCCAGACGGCATACAACAGTCCATTCCTTTCCTTGATCTGGACATTGAACCTCAATTAGTGCCGCATGGGATTACATTAGCTGCCTTGGCGCCCGCTGCAGTCTGTTCAGACTGAATCCACTGTCAATTAACCCCCCTCTGTTTCATGTTAATTGCTGTTAAGTGAATTCCATCCCAGCCTGTGCTCCTGCAGTTTATTTTTCTTAATGTAAGCTCTGGGCTCTACTTTGATCTCCATAATATTTCATCCTACTGGTATTAGTCCAGTCACTCAAAATATTATAAAATCATGATTCTGTTGCTCAGTGAGTTATTACTGCCCAGCCTCAGTTGCCTTGAATTTTAGTGTCACTTCTGTACATCTGGAAGACCACCCACATGTATCCACAGCTTAGGAGAGCAGCGGTAGAAGCAAGAGCCTTTTTTTTTTTCAGTTAAAAAAATTTTTTTTAATTGAGGTATAGTTGACACACAAAGTTACATTAGTTTCAGGTGTACAACATAGATATGACACGTTCGTATGTTATGCTGTGCTCACCACAAGTGTGGCTGTCATCTGTCACCACATCCGCTATTACAATAGCGTTGACTCTATTCCCTAGGCTGTACCTTTTCTTCCTGTGACTTATTCATTCCATTAACTGGAAGCCTGCGTCTCTCACTCCCCTTCAGTCATTTTGCCCAACTCTCCACACCCCTCAGCTCTGGCAACCGTCAGTTTGTCTTCTGTATTTATGCGTCTGTTTCCGCTTTTAGTTTATTTTTTGTTTGTTCCTTTTGTTTCTTAGATTCCACATATAAGTGAAATCATATGATATTTGTTTTTGTCTGCCTTACTTATTTCACTTAGCATAATACCCTCTAGGTCTATCCATGCTGTCGCAAATGGCAAGATCATTCTTTTTTGTAGCTAATACTCCATTGTATATCATGGCTAATATTCCACATCTTCTTTGTCCATTCATCTATTGGTGGACACTTGGGTTGCTTCCATATCTTGGCTATTGTAAACAATGCTGCAATTAACAGAGGGGTGCATGTATCTTTTCAAATTAATGTTTTTGTTTTCTTTGGGTAAATACCTGGTAGTGGAATTACTGGACCATACGGTATTCCTATTTTTAATTTTTTGAGGAAACTCCACACCGTTTTCCATAGTGGCTGCACCAGTTTACATTCCCACGAGCAGTGCATGAGGGCAAGAGACATTTTTTTAAACTTCCATTTATTGAATTCTTACTCCTTGCTATATTCTGTACTATGCACACACTATCTTATTTAATCCTCACACTCGTCCAGTGAAAACAGGAATTAACATCTCATTTTACAAATGAGGAAATGGAGGGGAAGGGACAAAGATGAAAGTATTCTATTCTCTGACGGGTCTTTCTCACCCGTCATCAGTCTGAGAGACAACTAGGCACACAGGTGCTCCAACTTGCCCACACACCACGTCAGCCTCCCTACAAAAGGAGGCTTGGGTTCAGCCGTGGTTGAAAAGTTTTGGCCACAGAGAGGGAGGGCAGAAAAACGAACTCCTGGCTCCTTTTCCTTAGGGTGATATCTCAATAGCTTTTTGAAGAAGATGAAGTTGCACATAGGAATGGACAAAAATTAGAAACAACTAGGAAAAGACAAAATTGGATTTTAAAAAAAAATTTTTTTAATGTTTATTTATTTTTGACAGGGGGAGAGAGACAAAGCATGAGGGGGGGAGGGGCAGAGAGAGAAGGAGACACAATCTGAAGCAGGCTCCAGGCTCTGAGCAGTCAGCACAGAGCCAGACACGGGGCTCGAACCCACAGACCGTGAGACCATGACCTGAGCCGAAGTCACACACTCAACCGACTGAGCCACCCAGGTGCTCCCAAAGTTGGATTTTAAAAACAAAGTCTATTGGGCATATAATGCTATAAAATGTGACGTGATCTTGGAAATTGTATTCATGGCTTCATCAGGCTGACAGAATTTTTTCCCCCTTGTTTTCCTTTCTACACTCTGTAACAGTGAATGATGGTTAAGGGAAGGATCAACCCCATACAGCCCTACTTTAATTTACTTGCACAGCATTTATGGTCTTTTTAAATTTTTTTTTTTTTACAGCATTTTGGTCTTAAGATATGTTTCTTATTATCTCTCCCCACTGAAATGTGAGCTCAATGAATGCAGGGTTCTATCTGCCTTGTTCTCCTCTGTATCACTATTACCTAGAATCTAAGTATGACATAGAAATCCTACCACTTAAAAAAAGATTATTTGGGGCACCTGGGTGTCTCAGTTGGTTAAGTGTCTACTCTTGATTTTGGCTCAGGTCATGATCTCATGGTTTGTGAGTTCGAGCCCCGCATCGGGCTAGGCACTGACAATGCAGAGCCTGCCTGGGATTCTCTCTCTCTCTGTCTCTCTCTTTCTCTTTTTCTCAAAATAAATTAATAAACTAAAAAAAAAAATAAAAAAGATTATTTAAAAACAATGTAAAGGCTGAGCAAGTTTCACCCCAGCATTCACTCTACATGTGGGTGTAGGCAAAGTGCTTAAATTTTAAGAAAACATTACTGACATCCTTCCAGCGCTAAGCCAAGCTGCCTTTTGATAGGTAACACACACACACACACACACACACACACACACACACACACACACACACACATACTGCCCTCTAATGGTGGTGGGTTTTTTTGTTTTTAATTTTAGCAGCAATAGTTGAATATTCTAGTTCCCTTAAGATGGAAGTATGGCTGTGGGTAATGGCAGAGCCAAAGAGTGGCCTGGGAGGGACTTTAAGATGCACAATGCACTTGCTATATATGTTCAAGACAATTCTCCTGTCTACTACCCTTTTCCCAACCTTTCCAACCAGATTGCTTCCCCCAGCAGTCTTATTCTGGAGTCCGACAGGTTAACTTGGCAGTGCTCGGGTAGGCCTACCCAGAGGTCGAGTCAGGAAGACAGTGACACAGCTTGCTTGCTAGGGCCAGCTGGGACACAAAGTGGGGTGACACTTCATATGGCAGTTGTCCTTTATTTGTTTGACTTCTCAGTTTGGCCTCTTCATCTTTTGCCTGTTTCCTATTCCCAGCTCCTCTCATAGGTGGAAATGTCAAAAGTTGAAAGTTTAAAATATGTCAGCCCATGATACCAAAAGTTTGTCCCCCAAAGAATACAAAGATGTTAATCTTCTTATCACATGGGGTACCAGGTGTCAAAGTATGATTAAACAAATTTTTAAAAAGGGGGTGCAGTTGGTTAAGTGGCCGACTTCAGCTCAGGTCATGATCTTGCAGTTCGTGAGCTCAAGACCCACGTCAGGCTCTGTGCTGACAGCTCAGAGCCTAGAGCCTGCTTCAGGTTCTGCGTCTCCCTCACTCTCTGCCCCTCCCCGCTCACTCTCTGTCTCTCAAAAAATGAATAAATGTTAAAAAACATTAAAAAAAATTTTTTTAATGGAGGTGCATGGCTGGCTGTCAGCGGAGCATGCACATCTCAGTCTTGGGGTTGTGAGTTTGAGCCCCACATTGGGTGTAGATATTACCTAAAAATTAAAAAAAATTATAAATAAATAAATACATAAATAAATATTAAAAAAATTAAAAACATAATCCTCATAGCAATATAAAATGAACACATGTTGGGGTGCCTGGGTGGCTCAGTCAGTTAAGTGTCCGACTTCAGCTCAGGTCATGATCTCACAGCATGTGAGTTTGAGCCCCGTGTCAGGCTCTGTGCTAACAGCTCAGAGCCTGGAGCCTGCTTGGGATTCTGTGTCTCCCTCTCTCTCTGCCCCTCCCCTGCTTGGCTCGGTCTCTCTCTTTCTCAAAAATAAATAAACATTTTTAAAAATTTGTTAAATAAAATAAAATGAAATAAACACATGTCTAAGATTTATTAACTTATTGATGAAGGGGACCAATAAGATGGTAAATTAATTCAAAAAGTATTTTGAAGAACTAAGAATTTATAGGCTTCTACAAATTAATGTTAGAATAAGATTGCTAGGTTAACATCCTATAGGCAAATAAACCTATTGATTACCTTCTCTACTGGATGGAATTTTTTCATTTTTCATTTTTATTTTTTAATTTAATTTTAGAGAGAGAGCACAAGCAGGAGAGAGGGGCAGATGGAGAGAGAGAGAGAGAGAGAGAGAGAGAGAGAGGGAGAAACCCAAGCAGGCTCCATGATCAACTCAGAGCCGGATGCTAGATTCAAGGACAAGACCCTGGGATCATGACCTGAGCTGAAATCAAGAGTCAGATGTTCAACTGACTGAGCCACCCAGGCACCCCAGAAATTTTTAATTAACATGTAAGTGTACCATATCTGGGCTTTAATCAAACAGTAAACAGCCAAGTCAAACACAAATACATTATCTTAGAAAATTAAGAATCTTTGGGAAAGCTTTTAAACAAGGCTGGCAGTATAATATCGAAAAAGATGAGTGGCCCTGTCCTTTCCCTTATTGTAAGTTTTAGATAATTTTTAATGCAAGTTTTTATATTTTTCATATACATATGTGTGTATTTTTAATATAAATTTTACATTTTTTATATAAAGTTCTTATATATTTCTCCTGCTTGTCTTTTCCCTGTTTTGGAGTGTGCTAGGACTTCTCATATAGTAAATAGTGGATATGAGAAGGAGAAAACATAAATCTCTCCAAACTTCTCTTGCTGTAAGTTGATAACTCATTTTAGGGAGAGAGTGTTTGTTGTTGAGTGGCAGAGATCAAGTGAGGGAAGAGATGAAAAGTTTTGGGTAAAATGAACTTTGAGGATTACAATAGATTTTAATGTATCCATTCTATTTTGTAGTTCATGATCAGAAATAATGAATACCTTCGAGCTTCTTGTCAGTGGAGAATGCATTAAATCAAAAATGTGAAAATTATGTAGTATTCAGTATTTAATAACAGGGAAGAAGGACAATGGGATTAACAAATATTCAACAGTGTGATGACAGATGCTTGACTCTGGTTAAAATTTCCTTTTAAGTATCAAAGCATGTGGTTAAGGTCAAGAAGGCAGCCCTAATGGAACTTGCTAACCTAAGAGTTCTTACCAGAAACTCAAAGGCTCCTGCACCCATAATCATACATTAGGGTGTCCATATTTAGGTTAGGAACAAGGAGCATTCATTCAAAGAATATCCTGCCTGTGTTGAACATGCACTGTCAATTTTTTGTTTGTTTGCTTCCAGTGGAACAAGCATAAGAACTTTCTGGCTTAAAACAACAACAACAACAACAACAACAACAACAACACCTAATCTTTTATCACCTTTTTCCTCTGTACTTTTTCTCTCCCTCTTTCTATACATCTACTATTCACTCTGTCCTTTTACATTTTCTTCTTTAAATTATTGATGTTGTTGCCCTGAACCATAGTAAGCATTTTATACCTAACCAATGATTTTAGGATCTGCCTAATTTTCTTCTGCCCTCTGCCCCTCATCAGTCTTCCCAGGACCTTTCAACATGTGAGCTATGGCCCCTCCAACTCTGTAATTTCACAAAAGTCCATAACTCTTTTGATTTTATGGACTTCCTTCTCTACCTGTTTTGGTCTGGAAAGTTCAAACGCTGGATCTCATCACTGCCAGCACTTGCTAAACTTCTGAGATCTCTTAACTCAGTACTTCACTTCTCTGACCCCATTGCTCTGTTTTCTCCCAAGCTCACCTGTCACTACTTGCCAAACCTGCCCTCTGATGCCACCCATTGTAGTACTTTTCATTCCTCAGCTCCTTTCCATTTGACTCAGTTTCCTTCTGCCTCCACAGGATTTCATCCAGCCTTAGATTCCAAGGTCCATGCTTTGTGTTCCCTTTGCCAGGTTCCTGGCCATAGTCAATCCTTTATGCTTTGCTGTCTGTTGTAGCAATCTCTTCCCAGAGATCTCTGGGCCTATCCTTGAAGCACAGGTGGTCCATATTGGGTCCAGAAATGAAAAAGTCTTGTTCCTTGTTAATGGGAGTTTTTTCTTACTGCAAAACCAGAAAAAATCAATTTAAATTGACTCTTTTTTTTAAGTTTATTTATTTACTTAGATTGAGAGAGAGAGAGAGAGAGAGAGAGAGAGAGAGAGAGAACGTGAGCAGAGGAGGGGCAGAGGGGGAGGGGGAGAGAAAATCCCAAGCAAGCTCTGCACTCTCAGCACAGAGCCTGATGCGGGGCTCAAACTCACAAACCATGAGATCATGACCTGAGCTGAAATCAAGAGTTGGACGCTTAATCGACTGAGTCACCCAGGTGCCCCAATTTAAATTGACTTAAAAAAATTATCATTTCATATAATAAAATGTCCAAAGGCAGGGCAGGCTCCAGGTGTAGTATGCCAGGGCTCTGACCCCCATCTTTCTGTGATTCCCTTTGTTTTGCTCTCATTAAATGGCTAGTGTTATCCTCAGGCTGGCCACAAAAGGACTGCAGTATTTCCAGCTGTCACATCCAGATATAATCATGTCCAGGGAAACAGAGAGGACTTTTCTTTTCTCCAACAGAGAACACCTTTTTCCAAGTCCTCTGGATCCTCTACACATGTTATTGCTATTACTGAGTAACATGCCCATCTCTAAACCAATCACAGACAAAGAAATGGGACCACTGGGATTTATTGAGACCAATCAAAATTTGCTTCTGGATCTGTGACTTATGTGGGAGGAATTATACCTGAACAAATAATATTGGGCCTCCACAGGCAATGAAGAAGGGGAAAAGGATAATGGGTAGGTAATCCACAATATCTGCTATAGTGCAAAATGGTGAACCACTGACAGAAGGACTTTATGGCCATAAAAGCTAAAGTTTTTGAGCTTGAAGATTGATTGTCAATTTAGCCATCAACACACTCATGGTGCACGTGGGTAGCTCAGTCGGTTAAGCATCCGACTCTTGATCTCAGCTCAGGTCATAACCTCAGCATTCTGAGTTCAAGCCCCGCATTGGGCTGTGCACTGGGCATGAAGCCTACTTAAAAAAATAAATAAAAATAAAAACACTTTTGTAAATTTGACCACCAGAAGTAATTTTGTTTGTTCTTAGAAGAGAGGAAGTGAGGATGGGGAACATCATTTTGTAACTCCTAGATCGCAGATTTTTGTTCAACCTCCACATTCTACTTTCTCTATGTTTAACACAACCAACATTACCCTTCCATATGAACAAAAGTTCTTCTGCTCATTTTCACCCCATCTCCTCAATCTCTCCTCTAGCTCCTCCTCACTATAATCGGATGGCTCTGCCAGGTTCATTTTTTTTTTTTAAATATATGAAATTTATTGTCAAATTGGTTTCCATACAACACGCAGTGCTCATCCCAAAAGATGCCCTCTTCAATACCCATCACCCACCTTCCCTTCCCTCCCACCCCCCATCAGTCCTCAGTTTCTTCCAGGTTCATTAAAGAGAAGACCAAAATCATAAACCGTAGTCTGCTCCATATCAGTCTTCTGGACTTCAGATCTTCTGTCTCTCTCTCTCTCTTTTTTAAGTTTATTTATTTATTTTGAGAGAGACTGAGAACAGGCAGAGAGAGAGGGAGACAGAAAGAGTCCCAAGCAGGCTCCGCATTATCAGCGCACAGCCGCATGCAGGGCTTGAACTCACAAACTGTCAAATCATGACCCGAGCTGAAATCAAGAATCAGGCTCCACATTATCAGCACACAGCCCCACGCAGGGCTTGAACTCACAAACTGTGAAATCATGACCCGAGCTGAAATCAAGAATCAGATGCTTACCTGACTGAGCTACCTGGGTGTCCCTACATGCCTACATCTTTAACTCTCTTACTCATTCTTAGAACAAATGATCTGTTGACATTGATTCTACTCTAGTTCCTATTTTTTAAGAGCTTTATTGAGGTAAAACTTACATACCTAAATATATATACACCATAAAATTCACCTGTTTCTAAGAGCACAAATCTGGGGCGCCTGGGTGGCTCAGTCGGTTAAGCGTCCGACTTCGGCTCAGGTCATGATCTCGCGGTTGGTGAGTTCAAGCCCTGCGTCGGGCTCTGTGCTGACAGCTCAGAGCCTGGAGC
Source organism: Panthera leo (assembly GCF_018350215.1). Lineage (NCBI taxonomy): Eukaryota > Metazoa > Chordata > Mammalia > Carnivora > Felidae > Panthera > Panthera leo. The sequence goes on from NC_056687.1 coordinate 71,956,770, forward strand.
CTGTTTCAGATTCTGTGTCTCCCTCTCTCTCTCTGACCCTCCCCCGTTCATGCTCTGTCTCTTTCTGTCTCAAAAATAATTAAACGTTAAAAAAAATTTTTTTAAAAAGAGCACAAATCAATTATTTTTAGTGAATTTTTAGAATTGTGCAAACATCACAAAATCCAGTTTTAGAGCGTTTCCATCACTCCTATCATCCATCCACTGACCCACGTGCCATCAGTTCCCATTCCTCAGCTCTATCCCCAAGCAGCCACTAATCTGCTTTCTGTCTCTATAGATTGCCTTCTTAGCTATTTCATGTAAATGGATCATATGATATGTAGTCTTTTGTGTCTGGCTTCTTTCATTTAGCATAATGTTTTATTGCTGGACAATATTCTATTGTGTAGATATTACATTTTTGTGTCCCCACTTGCCAAGTGATGGATATTTGGAGTGTTTCCCTTTTTTGGCTGTTCTGAACATTCGAGAACAATCTTTGGGTAAATATATGTCTTTATTTCTCTTACGTAGATACCAGGGGTGGAACTTCTGAGTAGTATAGTAAGTTTTTGTGTAGCTTTTTAAGAAACTGCCAAACTGTTTTCCAAAATGGTTGTACCATTTTACATTCCTGCCAACAATGTTCTAGTTTTTCTGTATCCTTACTAATGCCTGTAATTATTTGTCTTTTTTGATTATAGACATTCTGGTGGGTATGAAGTAGTATCTCATTAGTTTTAATTTTCATTTCTTTGATGGTTGATGATGTTGAACATCACTTCAAGTGCTTATTAATCATATACATATCTTCTTTGGTAAAATGTCTATGCAGGTCTTTTGTTCATTTTTAAATTGGGTTCTTTCTTTTATTATTGAGTTGTAAGAGTTCTTTTTATATGCTGGATACAAGTCCTTTTTCAGATTGTGATCTGCAGATATTTTCTCTCAGTTTGTGGATTCTTTTTTCATGTTCTCAATTTTTTTTTGAGTATAGTTGAAAATGTTCTCAATATTGTCTTTAGAATACAAAATTTTAAAATGTTGATGAAGTCCAGTGTATCAATTTTTCCCTTTTATAAATCAGGCTTTTGGTGTCAAGTATAAGACCTCTTTGCCAAAACCTAGTGTCATGCACTAAATATTTATGTTCTCCCAAAATTCACATATTGAAGCCCCAACCCCCAAAGTGATGGTGTTACAAGGTAGGGCCTTTGGGAAGTAATTACAATTAGATGAAATCATAAGGGTGGAGCCCTTATGAACAGGATTAGTGCTCTTAAAATGAGTCCCAAGAGAGCTATGCTCTGCTCTCCACCATGAAAAGATACTACAAGAAGTGGATAGCTTACAACACAGAGGAGGATTCTTACCAAGAAACAAACCAGGCTGGCACCTGATCTTGGACTTCTAGTCACCAGAACTATGAGAAATAAATTTCTGTTGTTTAGAAGCCACCTGGTTTATGGTATTTTGTTATAATAGCCTAAAGTGAGACAACAAGGTCATAAAGATTCTCTCCTTTGTTTTCTTCTAAAAGCTGTAGTTTTAGCTTTTTCATTTAGGTTTATGATCTTGTGTTTCCTTCATGATATCCTGCAATTTCTATCCTATTCACTCCCTTAAAGTTTCATTCTTTTAAGTTTTATTTATTTATTTTGAGAGAGAGAGAGAGAGAGAGAGAGAGCGAGCAGGGGAGGGCAGAGAGATGGAGAGAGAGAAAATCCTAAGCAGGCTCTGCACCAGTGAGGATTGATCTCACCAACCATGAGATCATGACCTGAGCTGAAATCAAGAGTCAGACACTTAACTGACTGAGCCACCCAGGTGCTCCCCCCGCCGCCCCCCGCCTTTTTGTAAGTGGGCTCCACGGCCAGCATGGAGCCCAATGTGGGGCTTGAACTCATGACCCTGAAATCAACAGCTGAGCTGAGATCAAGAGTCAGAAGGGTAACCACTGAGCCACCCAGGCACCCCTCAAGATTCATTCTTGAATATTAAGAGACCTAGCTACCAAATCCAATGGCCTTTCTTCAATTTTCATCTACTACTTTTGTCAAAATATTCTATAGGTGATGAAATAATTACAAAAAAACTTACGAGTAAAATAATTGCAAAAGTGCAAGGGAGACAGATCTGGTGAGACTCTCAGGACATGAGGTTTAAGGTGACCACTCACAGTACCTTGACATACAGGGTGCTTGATAACTCCTTGTTTAATTGGTATATAGAAAAAAACCCTTCAGCTTAATTCTTGTGCTGACCCAGGGATCTATATGCAATTTTGGGTTAAGACTACAGTACACTAGGGGCACCTGGGTGGCTCAATCAGTTGAGCATCTGACTTCAGCTCAGGTCATGATCTCATGGCTCGTGGGATCGAGCCCCAAGCCAGGCTCTGTGCTGACAGCTCAGAGCCTGGAGCCTGCTTCAGATTCTGTGTTTCCCTCTCTCTCTGCCCCTCCCCTGCTCATGCTCTGTCTCTCTCTTTCTTAAAATAAATAAACATTAATCAACAACAACAAAAAACTACGGTAGATTAAGAGGTCCAAACTGAATTGTATTTCCAGGCTCACATGTGAACAAACCTACACCTGTGAATGAACCAGAGCTTCTTAGAATAACCCAGGGCCAAAATGAACTATAAGGGCAGCTCTCAAAGTATGGAGTTTCATAGGCTAAGCATGCATCTCTAGTCTAGTCTAGAATTAGACTACAGCCAGATTTGCTCTAAAGGGTGTGGCGGTGGGGGAAGGGTTCAATTTATCTAACTAGATAAGCTATAATTTGGTTAGAAATGGTATTAGGTAAATAAAGACAAGGTGATGCGTTTTCTTGTTTTAATATGGCAGGGTCTTGTGCATGTTAACAGACTGCCGAGAATGAACCAGCAGAGAATGAAACTGAAAATGGGAAAGACAGGGGTAGAGAGTGAGAGAAAGAATATTGGTGAAACAAGGTCACAGAAGATGGGCTCTGGAGCCCTCTAGGGAAGCCAGATTCTCTGCAGAGTGGGAATTGAGTGAAGTTGAGGGGAGAATTTTCCCATTTTACTTTTACACTCTGGTATTTGTCTATATTTTTAAATAATGGGTGTTGATTATATATTCATTTTATAATGAGAAAAAAATTTAAGAGCTCAACAGAATTAACTCTGGATAAGATACATAAAGAAAAAAACCCCACAACTGCTCAGCTCACATGATCTCCACCCCCTCCTGCTTTAGATAGGGTCTCTCTAGCTCATATATGCTAGTTTTGTTGCTTTGGCTAAACTATGTTAGTATCTCAAAGACAAAAGTTATGGCCCATTTTGCATCTTACTATAGCTCTTAATTTGGTGAATATGAGATGTGCTCAATAAACACCAAAAAACATGGATTGGGAAAGTGTGCTACAGATGACAGTAACATAATCAAAAGAGAAGTGTTTTGATACATATGGGAACTTGCACTTCAAATCACTGGGGTTGGGGTGCCTGGGTGGCTCAGTTGGTTGGGCGTCCAACTTCAGCTTGGGTCATGAGCTCACAGTTCGTGAGTTCAAGCCCCATGTCAGACTCTGTGCTGACAGCTCAGAGCCTGGAGCCTGCTTCGGATTCTGTGTCTCCCTCTCTCTCTGTTCCTCCCCTGCTCACACACTCTCTCTCTCTCAAAAATAAAGATTTAAAAAAATTTTTTTAAATCATTGGGGGAAAGACAGGTAATTCAAAATATAGTAGTGTTGGGACAGTTGGATGGGCATCTGGGAAGAAATAAAGTTGGGATTCACATCTTGTGTCTTATATCAAAATAAATTCCTGAGTAGAAAAAATCATGGGATTAAAAAAAAAAAACAAAAACAAAAAACCTGGGAGTGAGAAATGCCCGTGTATATAAGACAAAAATGCAGAAGCACAGAGAAAAATATTGATTGATTTGACTAGAAAAAATCTGCCTGGAAAAAATAGCATAAACAAAGTCAAAAAACAAATGACAAAGGTGAAAATATCTACAATTCATATCACAAACCAAGGACTATTTTCCTTAATAAAGAACTTTTTTTACAAATCAGTAAAAAGACCAGCATCACAGTAGAAAAATGAGCAAATGACATGTTAGTTATTTCATTAAAAATCTCCCTCCAGTGTATGAAGATGCTCAGTCTCCCTCGTAATAAAAGAAATGCAAATTAAAACTCCAAGCTACAAAACAAAAACAAAAAAACCCGTAAGGCTATGAGACACCATTTTTAAATTATAAAATTGGCAAAGATCAATGAGTTTGATAACACTATCTGTTGAGAACAGATATTCTCACGTACTGCTGACAATTTAAGTTGGGATGACCTTCATGTAAGTACTGTGCATTGGTAAAATACACTCCAACCTCTCATCTCTTACCATTTTTCTCTTGTTCAATCCAAATTAGCCACAATTGTGTCCTTGCTCCTCTTCAAGTAAGCCAAGCACACTCCAGCCCTAGGTGTCTATGCACCTACCTTTCCCTACTACCCATGAAATGCACATCAATTTTTCCTTACCTCCTTCAGGTCTTTACTCAAATGTCACTTCTACAGGGAGGCATTCTCTGATCATTGTCAAAAAAAGTGGCTCTCAACCTCTCCATCATTCTCTTTTTACCCGGTTTTTAATTCCAGGCACTTAATATATGACATTATTCTACGTGTTTATTATTGCTCCTCTCCCATTAGACTGTAAACCTTGTAAAGGCAAGGACTTTGTTGTGCATACTGCTGTGTACCTAGACTCTAGAATAGTACAGGCTCAGCATGTAATAGGTGTTCATTAAGTACACACACCGAATGAATGAATGAATGAGCAAACTTCTTTGAAGGACAACTTAGCAATATCTACTAAAATTTAGAATAGAAAAAAAATTTAGAGTAGACATACCTAGCATTTCCCCTCTAGGCATTACATGTAGTTTTACAAAGGCACAAAGTAGAGAATGTACAAGGTTATTTGCTGTGGCATTATTTCTAATAGTGAAAGGATAAACAACCTAAGGTCAACTTTTAAAATAGATCATCTACATCTATACAATGGAATACTATGTAGACATAGAAGAATCTCCGATTCTGAAAATTCTCTTGCTACCTTTGGCAAATATTATACAGATATCACATGACCATCTTAACTCCCTGGTGATATCATTAAGAATGCTACCTGAAGGGCATCTGGGTGGCTCAGTTGGTTAAGTGTCTGACTCTTGGTTTCGGCTCAGGTCATGATTTCATGGTTCATGAGTTCGAGCCCCCTATCAGGCTCTGTACTGACAGTGTGGAGCCTGCTTGGGTTCTCTCCCTCCCTCCCTCCCTCTCTCTCTCTGCTCCTCCCACATGCACACTCCCTCTCAAAATAAATAAACTTAAAAAAAAAAAAAAGGAATGATCCCTTTAATGGAGTTTTTAATGGTAAAGAGGGTAGGGATAGACAGGTAGAAAGAGTGAATTTTTTAGTTTTATTTAATATTAATTTCCTTGCAGGAAACATAGAATATCTGCCAGTTAAACAATATTCTAAAAGAAGAAAGATGTAACTGTACACATATAACCTAGTTCAACAAAGATCTTCTCTTTGTAGATCCAAACTCATAAATAAGCCTAAACTGGCAATGCCTATTGTTCATTTTAGTATGGGTAGATTTCCCATATTACAAACAAACTTCTGTAGTTACGGGAAGAGCTTCAGGTTTTCAGAATGTCTTTAGAATGTATTTCCTGATCCTGGAGGGGCAGAATTCCCCAGCCATCCATCAGAAGACCTCAACGTGTGGCAGCCGGCGTCCTGCAGGGCTGCTCTTCTCCTCCACGGTTATACATAAAGACATAATGCCTCTGGAATAATCCCGTTAACCATTTATCCCCTCCAATCTTAGCAAACTATAATTTGCTTTCTGCTCCTCAAATAAAATATTCTCATCCTTATCTCTTTATCATTAACCTCCTCTTCTTTTTCTTTCTTCCAGTTTCTCTCATCTGGAATTCTATATAAACTTCTATCCAAATACTACCATTTCAAGGGCAGGCAAAGTCCCATCTCTCCACTAAAGGGCAGTCTTTCCTGACTATTCTACCCTATGGTAACCTAGGCTCTGGCCCTCTAACCTTTCTCAAGCATTTGGCTCTAATCTGTTTGCTGCCTAATTCTGTTAATTAGCTTTTCACAAGTTTTTGACTTATCTTCCAATTAGATTGTAAGCTCCTTAAAGGCATATTTCTATATTCTGTTTCTCCTATATTCCTCATGCATCTACATAGTAGATAATCTAAAAGTCTCAGTTTTGAAAAGTAACATGGTCAATCCAAACATGACCCAACATGTACGTTTAGTGCTCTTTACAGATTTTTCTAGAGCCATGTTTATACATTCTTTGTATAATTGTATAAGTGTATGATATTGTATTATAAAATTATACAAAGAATGTATAAACATGGTTCTTCTACTAGCTCCATAAATTCTTTGAGTTTCTGGTATCAGAACTCGTCAGCTGACTCTGTGTCCCAGCCACAAGACTGAAGTTGTTCATCCTGTGGGAACTCAACCTCGAGGTCATAAACAAAATTTGGATCATCCTTCTTCTTCTGATTTTTCTCAAAAAGTTCATCCATGATGCTCTTTCTTTTGGCAAGTTCCTTGTCATCTAGTTTGTTCAGGTCTTCCTCAGGATCAATCGTTGTTTCCCGCTGAATTTGTTCCATCGTTTCTGCCAAACTTTGCCCCCACAAATAACCTCGTAAAAAACTGAATAACTTCTCTAGCTGCCTCAGGGACACTTGTTCCAGGTAATTCTTGTGTCGTGGATTATTCTTTAACTGTTCAGCAGCTCTGCTGCAATCTAGGAGGAAGAAACAAAACTATATACCACACATAACACATACACCAAAAACTACTGATGTACCACAAACTACTGAAAGCATTACCTGCTGTTACAGCCAAGAAGCGAAGTGGCTTTTTCAGAATGAATTATTTTGCAGAACTATTCCTTTATATTGGGATATGTGGGGGGGGGGGGGGGGGGAGGAGGGATGTATTTTTTATTTCCTCAATCACTTTGAGGAGATTTTAAATATTTGCAACTGGAGAAAACATCTGAAATGAAAAGGTAGTATTATAGTTTTAGATATTAGTTCTGGTACTAATATCAACACTGCACATAAAAAACACATTTGGAGGGAGAGAAAAAAGTTAATATTACTGAATAATGCTTCTCTTTAACCCATATCCAATTCTGAATGGGTGGGATTATCAATTTCCTCTTACAGATCAGGAAACTGGAGCTCACTGAGAACAAGTAATTTAACTGGGTTCACACATCTACCCTGATAGTCAGGATTTGAACCTAAGACTGTGTAACTCTGAAGACCATGTCACTTCATTATGAGACTCAAATCATTCTTATTAAGTGACTTAGAGGAGATTTAAGATAGGCAAGATAAAACATGAGGTACCTGAAAACTTTGAAAAGTTTCGGATTGGCATGATGCGTTGGCGACTTTTCCCCTTCATTTCATTCTCATAGATTAAGATAATAGCTGGAGGCTGGAACCTAATTCCACATTTTTTGGCAATGCACATCATTTTCACATACACTTCAGGGTAAATCAGAGGAAGTCTGATGACAATGTGTTAGTCACATAATGACTTCCTGCTAAAGGGGAAAAAAACGTAAGTGTTGGATAAACCACACTCCCTAGTACCCCACCTCCCTAGCAGATCTGGCTCTAGTCCACTTCTAGGAATGCATTCTTGGCCTATCAAGCCCAATACTTTGAGAGCTACTGTGAAAGTTCAGTTTGGCCCTCAGTTATCAGTAGTCTGTTGGGTCCCTGGTTCACTGAGGTGTGTGGGTTTGTTCACACACGAGCCTGGATATGCAGTTCAGTCCGGACCTCTTGGTGTACTGCACTCTTAATCAAAGATTGTAAATGAACCCCTGCATCAGCCCAAGAATCAACTTATAGGACCTTTTTTTTTTTTTTAATTTTTTTTTTTTTTTAACATTTATTTATTTTTGAGACAGAGAGAGAGCATGAACAGGGGAGGGTCAGAGAAAGAGGGAGACACAGAATCTGAAACAGGCTCCAGGCTCTGAGCTGTCAGCACAGAGCCCGATGCGGGGCTCGAACCCACGGACCGCGAGATCGTGACCTGAGCTGAAGTCAGGACGCTTAACTGACTGAGCCACCCAGGTGCCCCTAGGATCTTTTTTATTTACCAGTTAAACAAGTATGCATAAGTACCCTCTATGGCAAGATAGTAAGATTTTTTAACCTTAAACATTATGTCCTGAGAGGTTCACCCAACCAGATCTGTCTCCTCTGTACTTTCCTAATCATTTTACTCATCAAGCTTTTTATGATTACTTAATCATTTACCTACCCGTCTTTCTTTTTTTCTTTTAAGATTTTATTTTTAAGTAATCTCTATAGCCAACGTGGGGCTCAAACTCACAACTCCAAGATCAAGAGTCACATGCTTGGGGTGCCCAGGTGGCTCAGTCAGGTAAGCGTCTGACTTCCGCTCAGGTCATGATCTCACGGTTCGTGAGTTCAAGCCTCACATCAAGTTCTGTGCTGACAGCTCAGAACCTGGAGCCTGCTTCAGATTCTGTGTCCTTTTCTCCCTCTGCCCCTCCCCCTCTGTGCTCTCTGTCTCTCAAAACTAAAAATAAACGTTAAAAAAAAAAAAAAAAAGAGGCACATGCTCTACTGACTGAGCCAGTTAGACATCCCTCTTCCCCCTTCTATTCTACATGCTACATGAGGTAAGCAATGTATCGATTATTCACCAGAACATCCCAGTATAATACCTGGAATGTAGTAGGCATTCCATACATACTTGTTTGATTTAATGTACTAATACAAGACACAGCCTCTGTACATCCTCTAAGTGTTCACAGTCTAGAAGTCTGATAAAAAATGCAGACTTGATGCAGATTTAACCTCTACATATACAAGCAATAAAGTTTTACATGGTTTTTATTTCAACTCATTTGTCTCACTGTATGTTTTTTCAGTCACAAGAAGCACAGCTATTTTGCAGTTAATACTTTCTATCCCCTCTTCCTGGTGCCCAGTGCCAAAATACACTTAATGATAGGGACTGCCTTAGATAGGACTATGACATTCTCAAGAAGACTTCAAAATGTCAAGGAACCTAGAGGTAAAGCAGCACAGGGTGATGATATCTCCATAAACTTAGTTCTGTTAGAGAATCACTTTAGGAAAATAGTACATTGTAGAAAACTGGGGGTTAGGTGGAAGAGGAGGAGGAGGAAACATATATAAAATAATTACCATTGATTCTTTCCAGTTTTTTTTCTACACATAGTTTTTTTAAATATAGTATTTTTTATATTAAGCATCTGTCTTCTGCCTTTTAAAGAAGGCTCCATACGGGATAGGCTCAAACTCACGACTCTGAGATCAAGAGTCTCATGCTCTACAAATTGAGCCAGCCAAGAGCCCCTATGTCTTGCCTTTTAAGTTTAACCACCTATGTGACTTTGTCATTAGATGTTTTACTAAAATGCAAATTTTTATATGATAGCCAAGTGTTTTATCCTATGGACATACCATAATCTATAACATTCACCCCTTACTGTTGGACATCAGAATATTTACTCTTAAGAAATTGATCATAGGGGCGCGTGGGTGGCTCAGTCGGTTAAGCGTCCGACTTCGGCTCAGGTCATGATCTCACGGTCGGGAGTTTGAGTCCTGCGTTGGGCTCTGTGCTGACAGCTCAGAGCCTGGAGCCTGCTTTGGATTCTGTGTCTTCCTCTCTCTCTGACCCTACCCCATTCATGCTCTGTCTCTCTCTGTCTCAAAAATAAATAAACATTAAAAAAAATTTTTTTAAAAAAGAAATGAATCATAAAGAACTGCTTTTTCAAATTACTGTGCTCTGCCTCTGACCTGATGTAATAATTTCACCCATCCCCTTCTTAACAAATACTACTCCCAGTTCATCTCACTAAAATCTAGCCTGTTAGTAAGCTTTCTAGGAGATCCCACTGAGCACAATATAAATCCCACACACTCAAGCAAATGCCCGTACTCATGAATGACATACGCAATTGATAATAATGTAGGTTTTTTTTTTTTATTTACTACAGAGTCTTTTCTTTTTAAAATTTAACTTTTATTTGTACTAAAGTAATGTCTCTTTTCTGTTTAAAATGTAAAATAGTGATCCCTATCAAAATGACACGAACAGTCTTCACAGAGTTAGAACAAACAATCCTAAAATTTGTATGGAACCAGAAAAGACCCTGAATAGCCAAAGCAATCCTGAAAAAGAACACAAAGCTGGAGGCATCACAATTCCAGACTTTAAGCTGTGTTACAAAGCTGTAATCATCAAGACAGTGTGGTACTGGCACAATATTACTGGGTGATTAAAAAGAATGAAATCTTGCCATTTGCAACAACGTGGATGGAACTAGAGTGCATTTTGCTACGTGAAGTAAGTCAGAGAAAGATAAATATCATATGATTTCACTCACAAGTGGAATTTAAGATACGAAACAGATGAATATAAGGGAAGGCAAGCAAAAATAATATAAAAACAGTGAGGGGGACAAACCATAAGAGACTCTTAAATACAGAGAAGAAACTGAGGGTTGCTGAAGGGGTTTTGGGTGGAGTCTAAATGGGCAAGGGACATTAAGGAGGACACTTGTTGGGATGAGCACTGGGTGTTATATGTAAGTGATGAATCACTAAATTCTATTCTTGAAATCATTATTGCACTATATGTTAACTAACTTAACTAACTTTACATTTTTAATGTAAATTAAAAATAATAAGAAATAAAAGAGTGGTCAGAGAGAAGAGTAAGATTATGTCAGGACAAACATATTCCTGCTACAGAAACAGAAACAACCCCCTCCAAGTATGTATCAAGTTCAGAACTCTGCTTTGAAGAATAAACAGGAGTTAAACATAGGAGGTGGAAGGAATTCCAGTAAAGGGAATAGCATTGGTTATGCCAAATGCATAATTCTATGGCATTCATTATTGTCGTAACTGAAACATGGATAGGCTTGAGATAATAGGTCAGAATCAGGCAGTAGTAGTCACACCATTCAGAGCTTTATGGTTTGATCTTACTTGGAAGTTCGAGCTTTACCCTAAAAGTTCTGGGGAACTCTCAAAGGACTGGAATCAGAGCAGTAGTAGTGTGGTTCCAGATTGGAGGAGGATTACACAGAGAGCTGGGTATTGGGAGGGATAGTAGTGACCCCAAGTGAGAAGGCTCTGCACTGAGACTGGCAGGGGGGGTTAAAGATTCAATTCCAAAGGTGCTAAGGGGGTAGCGTCTGCTGTCTTGGTGATGTGATTGATTGATTGACTGGATATGGGGATTGAGAGAGAGAAAAGTATAAAAAAATTCAAAGGTTAAAAAAAATAAATCAATCAGGAGCCTGGGTGGCTCAGTTGGTTAAGCAGCCGACTGGCTCAGGTCATGATCTCACAGTTTGTGGGTTGGAGCCAGGCGTCGGGCTCTGTGCTGACAGCCCAGAGCCTGGAGCCAGCTTCAGATTCAGCATCTCTCTCTCTCTTCCCCTCCCCCTGATGCTCTATCTCTCTCTTCCTCAAAAATAAGTAAACATTAAAAAATAAATAAATAGGGGCACTTGGATGGCTCAGTCGGTTAAGAAGTCGACTTTGGCTCAGGTCATGATTTCATGGTTCATGGGTTAGAGCCCCGCATTGGGCTGTCTAGTGTCAGTGCAGAGCCTACTTGGGATCCTCTGTCTCCCTCTCTGTCTCTGCCCCTCCCCCACTGGTGCTTTGTCTCTGTCTCTCAAAGATAAATAAACTTTAAAAAAATTAAAAACAATTAATAAATAAAAGAAATAAAATGTAAGATAATTCTCTGGGGATTACGACAAATAACTGCTGTCCTCTGCCCTTCCTCTCTTTACAGGCAACCAGTTTCAATTCTTTTAAGTGTTTCTTCCAAAATGTATCTCCATATTTCTTTTTTTTCAAAAAATTTTTAATGTTTATTTTTGACAGAGAGAGAGAGAGAGAGAGAGAGAGAGCATGAGCAGAGGAGGGGCAGAGAGAGAGGGAGACACAAAATCTGAAGCAGGCTCCAGACTCTGAGCTGTCAGCACAGAGCCTGACGTGGGGCTCGAACTCACACACTGCGAGATCATGACCTGAGCCGAAGTCAGACGCTCAACTGACTGAGCCACCCAGGAGCCCCTGTATCTCCATATTTCTTTAAAAATTTTTCTTTTAATGTTTATTTTTTATTTTTTAGAGAGAAAGAGAGCATGAACATGGGAGGGGCAGAGAGAGAGGGATACACACAATCCCAAGGAGGCTCCAGGCTCTGAGTTGCCAGCACAGAGCCCTACCGGGAGGGGGCGGGGCTCGAACTCACCAACACGAGATCATGACCTGAGCGGAAGTCCGATGCTTAACCAACTGACCACCCAGGCGCCCCTCCATATTTCTTAGTAGCATGCTTATACTGCTGTTTTCAGTATTTGACAGAACATTCTGGCATCTTTCCTCTTGCAGACACCTGTCCTAGAAATGTCTGTTCTGCTCCAATCTGCATCTAGGCCTACTTGCAGATTCAACTTAATTCATGAAGACAGACGACACATTTACCTAAGTCTTCCACTTAGGCATTAACACTTTTCTCCCCGGGGATCAGTGACTGCCATGACCTTGCTAAACATCCCCTACAGCACCTAAAAGTGTACGGATTCTGCCAACAAGTACACGATCCTCTCCCTACTCACGTCCCCACCAGGGCAAGGCTGACTTTCTTACCCTTAGAGAAGTACAGAAAGTGCATCTTCTGCAGGGGAAGATCTAAAACCGCCGTGAGGGGGCTGTTTCCACCCAACCGCTGTGCACAGAGGAGCACTTACCTCGACTTTGAGGCCGGGCGCTGCAGGAAGAGTCGACAGCCACAGCCCCGCAGACGTGAATTTCCCTGCAGGAGGCCCGAATCCGCAAGTACCTGTCAGTGCCGGTGGAGATAGGGAGCTCCCGGATCCTGCTGGAAGGAACGCGTCCGGGGTTCGGGGTCTGGATGCAGGCCCAGGCAGGCGTTTCAAAGCAATAAGACCTGGCACACGTCACGGCGCCTGCGCCGCTCTTCGCCCCGCCCCCGACCAGACGGCGAGGGGCGGGGCGGCGACGGAGTGAACCAGGCGGACTGTGCTGCAGCCTTCCGCGACGCCGGAACTTTCGGGGGTCCACTGCTGCGGGAAGCCGGGGAACGGCAGGACCGCAGGCGCGCGTCACTGAGTCTTCCGTCCCGGTCACCAACTCCGTGGCAGCACTCTCTAGGAGCGGCGTGAGGCGTGCGCAGGCTCCTCCGTCCGCTCGCTCCTCTGTCTTCACACGGTCCGCACGCGCTCCTTTGGGGAGCGCGTTCTCCAGCGTCCTGGCTGCCAGGGCCGTGGGCGTCCGGGCGGTGGCCTGGCTGCTTCTCTGGGAGGTGGCTGGATTCACTAGCATACCAGCCACGGCCTTCTCTGCCGCTCCCACCGACACTGGTAAAGGGAGGGGCGGGGCTGCGGGAGTGGGGAAGTACAGCCATCAGGTGTCTTGGGATGCATGAAGCTTGTGACCACCAAGGCCACAGTGCCCTGTGGGGTGTGAGAATCCCAGTCCAGAATACAGAGCCTGCCGGGGGTGGGGGCGTGGGAAGGGGAGGACAACTAGTTTTGTTTTACAAATATTTTTTGTAATAGACTGGATTGGGCTGCGGTTTTTCTTATGACTCCGGGCTGGGCAGACGAGTTGATTTCATTTCTTTGGGCCCGAGTTGGGGGCCGCAGTGCTGTGCTAGGTGCTGTGCAAGGTGCTGTGCAATAGTCATGAGAGGGAAAGTCAGTACAAATCAGGTTAGTTTCTCCATCTGTAAAATGAGGATATTAGACTAGTGTCAGTCACTGCTTTTGTGTCTTCACATATTAGGTTTCCAAGTTTATTTGAAGTATTATGAAGCTAAAATGAAGTTTTAAACAACTGGTCTTGGTGATCTCTAAAGACTCTTCCACCACTGATATTTTATAATTAAAAAGAGGTCAATTTCCAGAGCCAGTTCAGGCAACAATAACCAAATAAAGTAATATTTAAGAGGAAAACTCTTGAAGGTGAATTCACATGCAACAACTTCATTTTGAAAATGGTATTTTTGCCTTAAAAATCACAAATAATAATAATATACTATCAGTAAATCAGCCTTTCTTCCAACCCAGGTGAATATGATTTACTATTCTCTAGTGTATATCCCAGTAGAATTTAAGCCAATTAGTATGAACTTTTTTTCCTAATTTAATCTATAGGTAGATATAAACACCTACTCCCCACCCCTATTAAAATTAAACATAATGAAGAAACATCTGAATTTGTACAAGAGATACCTAAAGTTATTTGTGTGAAACAAACAACGGAATAATTTGTTCCCAGAGCAAATACAGATTTCTTTAAATAGCTAGGAGGGTGGAAATATCTTAGGCTTTAAAAGTCAGGCACATCTTGCTTCTAATCAGTCACTTACTTAGTGGTATGGCCTAGAGTCAGAACTGTTTATTTTTTATTTATTAAGTTTTATTTATTTAAATAATCTCTACACTCACTGTGGGGCTGGAACATATGACCCCGAGATCAAGAATCTCATGCTCTTCAGACTAAGCCAGCCAGGCACCCCAGAATCAGTTTCCTTCTATGTGCAAATGGCAATAATTTTGCCTGCATATTTTGCTGGGTTGTGAAAATTAAAGCACGCGAAAGCCCCAAGTAGATCTATGATATGGATATTATTATTATTTTTTAAATCTATTTTTGAGAGAGAGGGAAAAAGTGAGCACGAGCTGGGCAGGGGCAGAGAGAGAGGGAGACAGAGGATCTGAAGCGGGTTCTATGCTGAAAGCCTGATGTGGGGCTTGAACTCAGGAACCGTGAGATCATGATCTGGGCGGAAGTCGGAAGCTTAACCAACTGAGCCACCCAGGCACCCCTGGATATTATGTAATAAATATTAACCTATACTTTTTTTCAGTCTTTTAATTTTCATAAAATTTTTTCATGTGTCTTTTCAGGAATACATCTAATGGATTTAGCAACACATGATGTTTTGTGGTTTTCTTTGTGTTTGTTTTAATGTTCTTCCTACACACTCCCATCTTTTGAAAATGGAGTAAAATTCCATAGCAAGGTGCCTGGCAGAGTTGATGATCATTAGTTAACTGAATTTTTAATTTTATGATGTTAACACCAAGTAATAGTTTTAATATCTAAATTCTGCATGATGTCAGTACAGTGAGATTTCTGGTTATTCTAGGTTTATAAAGGAACCCTTTGAATCTTTGAAAAGCCTCTGCTTTTTGTTTCTCTGTTTTAAACATTCCCAACATCTTCACAGGGCATGAAAGTACCATCTTCTCAGTTTTCCAGGTGCGGATGGTGTACAGAAGTTAGCAGTATGTATCAGACACACAGTTTCAGTGAGCTAGGATTAAAACTGAGATCTCCTGGCTCTTTAGCCATTCTGTTCCTTTTGGTGTCCTGGGATCATCTGAATAAAGTAGTATTAATAATAAATGCCTAGGGGCGCCTGGGTGGCTCAGTCGGTTGAGCGTCCGACTTCTGCTCAGGTCATGATCTCACAGTTTGTGAGTTCAAGCCCCGCGTCGGGCTCTGCTGATGGCTCAGACCCCGGAGCCTGCTTCAGATTCTATGTCTCCCTCACTCTATGCCCTTCTGCCGCTCACACTCTGACTCTCTCTCTCTCAAGAATAAATAAACATTAAAAAAAAATAAAAAAAAAAATAAGTACCTACAGTGAGCTCTGTTGTGGTAAGCCCTGTTGCAATTTATGACGTTTTCATGACAACTAGCAGAGAGAGAAACTATCTTGTCGAAAGTCACATAGCTATTAAGTGACAGACTGGGATTTAAAAGTAAGCTATCTAACTCCAAAATCAATGTTCTTAACCCCTGTGCTGTACTAGAAGTAGCTTTTTTAGGTAGTTTAAATTGCTTAAGTTTTAAAAGCTTTTGTTTATAGGTTGGTTAGATTTTGCAGGCAAGTGAAACCTATTCGAACAATTACTTTCTAATTATTTAAATTTTCTTTCATAGTATGCTTATTTAAAAAAAAATCTTCTGGTTCTTATAGGCATAAGGGCCACTTGTTCTGAAATTATTTTGAGGCAAGAAGTTTTGAAAGATGGTTTCCATAGGTAAGTTGCCCATTGACTTCTACTTACATCAAAATACTGTTTTCATATAATTTAGAGCAAAATCAGTAACTGGAAAATGGATAAACCAAAAATCACTTGCTTTCTTATATTATAAATGACAGGTTTGTCATATGTGGTTCACAGTTTGAAATAGTTAAAATAACAGAGACGAAAACAAATGTTTATTTTTTTACCATACATGTATATTTTATATATATATATATATATGTATATAATATATAGCTAGAAACTATGTACATAGTATTCATATAACATTCACAATGGTTGTGAGATAGATGATACCTTTCTTGCTTTTCAGATGAGAGAACTAGGGCTCAGAGAATTTAATTTAGTAGAAGTTAGGTTGGTAGAGCTCTGACTCAAATTTATGACTGTCATACTCCAAAGCCATGCTATCAAGTACTAAGATGTTATGTCAACCTAAGTCACTGTTTTTGATTTATAATACTTGGTTCCAAATGACCAAGCTGTTTCCAAAATAGAAATTATTCTCAAAAATGAATATTTGCCAGGATTGAAGATATTTAAAAAATGGTTAAAAAGTTGTAGAAGCTGTTCTTTAAGAAAACTTCCCAAACTTTAAAAGCTTTTCAAGGTAATTAATTTGAAATGATTCTCAAACACTTGATTTACAAGTGCTGATACATTTTTGTATATACATTCAGAACCACTGAATTTTATGTCACCTTAAAATGAAACATCTCAGTTTCCACTGTCTTCAAAGTTAGCCTACATATGACTGGCTGGGAGGCATAATGGAAAAAACTTGTTTTTTTGTTTTGTTTTGTTTTTTTGTTTTTTGTTATTTTTTATTTTTTCTATTTTCGATGAGCAGGGGAGAAGGGCAGAGAGAGAGAGAGAGAGAGAGAGAGAGAGAGAGAGAGAGAGAACCTTAAGCAGCCTCCATGCTGAGCACAGAGCCCAACACGGGACTCAACGCGGGGCTTGATCCCATGACCCTGGGATCATGACCCGAGCCAAAATCAAGAGTTGGATGCTCAACCAGCTGAGCTACCCAGGCACCCCTTGTTTTTTTTTTTTTAACTCAGACAAATTTAGGCTCAGAGTGTAGCTCTATTATTTAGTAACTGTGTGGCCTTAGTCAAGTTTATTGAAATCTTTGCTACCTTACCAGTAAAATTGGATAATGATAGTATTTCCTCATTAGGGTTGTGAGGATTAAATCTGAGAATATATGGAAAGCCTCTTAATGTAGTGCTTGTCACATAGTACATCCCCAGGAAATGTTAGCTTTGATTATTAATAATGAGATAGGTGGGGGCACCTGGATGGCTCAGTTGGTTAGGATCTGACTCTTGGTTTTGGCTCAGGTCATGATCTCACAATTTGT
Organism: Panthera leo; assembly: GCF_018350215.1. Classification (NCBI taxonomy): domain Eukaryota; kingdom Metazoa; phylum Chordata; class Mammalia; order Carnivora; family Felidae; genus Panthera; species Panthera leo. The sequence continues at coordinate 71,974,353 of NC_056687.1, forward strand.
GAGTTCGAGCCCCACATCAGGCATGCTGCTTTTAGCACAGAGCCTGCTTTGAATATTCTCTCCCCTTCTCTCTGTTCCTCCACGGCTCGTGCTGTCTCTCAAAAATAAACATTTAAAATTAAATAAATAAATAAATAAATAAATAAATAATGAGATAAGTGACCAAGGTAGGCAATACAGTTTCTGTAAAAGAAGAGATGTGACTATAAAGTAGTAAAACTGATTTTGGGAGGGAACTCACTCCTAAAAGGCATTTTTGGCCAAGTTTCAGATATATTTTAGGCAATGTCAGGGTAATTATGCCAAGTAATTAGGAGGGTGCCTGGGTGGTTCAGTCAATTAAGCCTCTGACTTTGGCTCAGGTTATAATCTCGTGATTTTTGAATTTGAGCCCTGCATCGGGCTCTGTGCTGATGGCTCAGAGCCTGGAGCCTGCTTCAGATTCTGTGTCTCCCTCTCTCTCTCTGCCCCTCCCCCACTCATGCTCTGTCTCTCTCTGTCTCTCTTTCTCAAAAATAAATAAAAATTTTAAAAAATTTAAAGTAATTGCGATATATTCTCAAAAGGAATGGGAAATACTAAATAACACTTGACAGTGCAATCATAAATGATTCCAATGAGGAATAAAGAAGTACCTGAAGAGGCTGTTGTGACAGCAAAAGTAACTGTCCAATTAGAAGTGCTGAAAATAAAAACTGGGACATAAAACTAAGGGTGAAGAGTGATAGAACCCACAAGAATAACTTCAGAAACTAGAAATCTCAGAGTTATTTGAGACCTTCAGAAAATTCCATAGATCTTTTTTTTTTTTTTTTTTTTTTAATACTTACTTATTTTGAGGGAGAGGGGACAGAGAGAGAGAATCCCAAGCAGGGTTCAAGCTCAGCCAGGAATCCGATGGGGGGTTCAATCTCATGACCTGAGCTGAAATCAAGAGTCAGATGCTTAACAAACTGAGCCACCCAGGTGCCCCACCAGTAATCATTTTTTTAAAAAGGCTTTTTAGTTATTAGAGCAGGTGTAGTCTTGCTGTTAGGGTGGAGGAAGAAACATTAATAGATTATAGAAAGTAAAATTATTTCTGTCCTCTTGTTCAAGAAGTAGTAATTCTGGAGAGGTCCAAGCAAATATTGTTAGTAGGAAACAAGTGCAAAATATGGAAGGGAATTATATAAAAGGACCTTACTATTATAAATGAGTTTAGGGTCTCGTGTGATGAACTATATCTTAGCGCCATACAAGAATTTTCTTAAATGATTGCTGAACTTCTGTTTGTAATCCTTGGATAATCTGGGACTTAGTTGATGTAGATTCTGGGCAAAATTCTAGCTCTGATTATTAAAAGTATGGTTTGTGAACCCAAAAGAGGAAGTGGTGGTCTCTGGGAACCAGCATGAATTTATTACAAATTTATGTCCTTTATAGAGATCACTAGATAGGTAGATCAGAGAGTCTTTTCTGCAAGACTTTTGATGAAGTTTTACATGTTGTATTTGTGAACAAGATAACGTGAACTCGAAAATAGAACAGATAAATGACTTCATAAAGATTAACAAAATAAAAAAAAAAAAATAACAGATTCATCCAGCATGTTCTGATTAATGGATTGAATGTCATCTTGGAGGGAAGTCCTGAAGAGTCTGTCTTTTTTTTTTTTTTTTTAATTTTTTTTTTTTTAACGTTTATTTATTTTTGAGACAGAGAGAGACACAGCATGAACGGGGGAGGGGCAGAGAGAGAGGGAAACACAGAATCGGAAGCAGGCCCCAGGCTCTGAGCCATCAGCCCAGAGCCCGACGCGGGGCTCGAACTCGCGGACCGCGAGATAGTGACCTGAGCTGAAGTCAGACGCCTAACCGACTGAGCCACCCAGGCGCCCCGAGTCTCTGTCTTTTTAAATACATATATATTTTTCTAATTATAAAATAGTACATATATTCATAATTACATATACATTATCTGGAAGAAAAATTATAAGTATGTTCTACTTTTATAGAGGTGAAGTGATATAGTGCTAAGAATGTAGGGATTAGAGTATAACTACTGGGGTTTGAATCTTGACTCTTGGATAAATTAGTTTCTTAGTGCTTTGGTTTTCTTTGCTTTTTTTTTTCTTTTCTTTTTCTTTTTTTTTTTTGAAGAGGGAAAGTATTTTTGTTTCTTCCCATGTAAATACAGGACTTTGGGATTTAATTGATTTGCATATTTTATCCTTAGATTTTATATTACTAGAAATGATATTTTTTAATGAAAATAGAATATAACAATACCACAAATATTATTCAGAATTCTTTTAGTGAATACAAATTATTAGGAAAATAAAATGCTATATGTAAAATTACCTCAGGCTATTTGGAAGAATATAAGCAAAGAAACAAAAATCTCTGTATATTTAGCTGCTGTTGATAATCAGTTCTTTATATGCATTCTTTTTTTTTTTTTTAATGTTTATTTATTTTTGAGAGAGAGAAACAGAGTGCAAGCAGGGAAGGGGCAGAGGGAGAGGGAGACACAGAATCCAAAGCAGGCTTCAGGCTCTGAGCTGTCAGCACAGAGCCTGACGCTGTGAGATCATGACCTGAGCTGAAGTTGGATGCTTGACCGACTGAACCACCCAGGTGCCCCTTCTTGTCCATGTTTAAACTGAATGGCTGGTTTGTCATCTTATTATTGGGTTGTAAGAATTCTAATTTTGATGGAGTCCAGTTTATCATTTTTTTTTTCTCTTGTAGTTCATCGTTTTTGTGTCCTAAGTAAGAAATCCATGCCTATTCCAAGATCATTGAATTTTTGTGTATACTATTAGGTTTTTTTCCTTATGGATATCCAGTTGACCCAGCATCATTTGGTGAAAGGATTATTCTTTCCTCATCAAATTACTTTGACACATTTGTTGAAAATTAATTACCTTATGTGTGAGGATCTATCTGTGCACTCTATGACGCACAAACATTTGGCAAACTGGCTCAAGGCCAAATCCTGCACATGGCTTATTTTGTACTGCCCTTGAGCTAAAAATGATTTTTATGTTTTTGAAGGTTGTTGTTTTTTTTTAAAGGCAAAGAAAAATATGTAACAAATTTTGTAAGGCTCACAAAGCCTGAAATATTTACTGTTAGGGTCTTTACAGAAAAAGTTTGCCAACCCCTGGATGTCCATCCATATGCCACTAATGCACCACCTTGATAACTATAGCTTGATAATATTATGGCTTCAAATCAGAACGTCGGAGTTCTTCAACTTTTTTTTCAAAGTTGTTAACTTTTGGAATTAATTTGTAGATCTCTTCAAAAAAGCTTCATGAACTTTTCATTAGGATTCTGTCGAAACTCTAGATCAATTTGTAGAGAAGTGATATGTTACCATTCATGAGTATTCCGGTGCATGAATATGGCATCTTCATTTATTTAGGCTTTATCAGTTATCTTAACAACACTGTAACTTGCAGAGTATAAGTCTTGCATATGTTTTGTTAAATATATCCCTAAGTTTTTTTTAATGTAAAAAATGTTGTTTTAAAGTTTTTATTTCTGGTTGGTTTTTGCTGGTAATAAAATACAGTTGACTTTTGTATGTTTACGTTGTACCCTAACTCCTTATTGAAATCATTTATCAATGCCTGTGGCTTTTTCATGGATTCCTTAGGATATTCTACATAGGTGATCATGGGTTTGCAAAAGAAAGGCAATCTGTATGATTTTTTTTTAATGTTTATTTATTTTTGAGAGAGTGAGAATGTGCGTGAGCGTGAGTGGAGGAGGGGCAGAGACAGAGGGAGATGGAGAATCCCAAGCAGGCTCCGCGCTGTCAGAGCCTGTCGTGGGGCTCAAATTCATGAACCGTGAGATCATGACCTGAGCTGAAATCAAGAGTTGGACATTTAACCAACGGAGCCCCCCAGGTGCCCCTGTATGGTTTTTATATCCTTACCTTTTTGAACTGGCTAGAAACTCTAATACAATGTTGTTGTTGTTGTTGTTTTAATTTTTGTACTTTTTAATTTATTTTTTCCTAATACAGTATTGAATAAAACATCCTTCCCTTTCCATCCATCCTTGTTTCTCATCTTAAATGGAAGGTATCCAGCCTTTCACCATTAAATATGGTATTTATGTTAGATATTTTTGTAGGTGGCTTTTATCAGTTGAGGATGTTCTTTTATGTTCCTAGTTTCCTGAAACTTTTTTTCATGATTAATGTTAAGAATTATTAACAGCTTTTTCTGCATCTATTATAAGAGAATCATATGATTTTTCTAATTTATTCTGTCAATATGGTACAGTACAAATGTTGATAATTGGAATAATAAACTTCCCCCTTGGTCGTGATGTATTATTATCTTTTTGAAATATTACTGGATTTGATATGCTAGTATCTTGTTAAAGATTTTTTACTTCTGGGGCACCTAGGTGGATCAGTCAGGTGGGCGTCCAACTTTGGCTCAGGTCATGATCTCACAGCTCATGAGTTCGAGCCCCGTGTCGGGCTCTGTGCTAACAGTTCAGAGCCTGGAGCCTGCTTCAGATTCTGTGTCTCCCTCTCTGCCCCTCCCCCACTTGTGCTGTCTCTCTCTCTCTCTCTCACTCTCAGAAGTAAATAAACATTTTTGAAAAAGGTTAAAAAAATTTAATTTAATTTAAAAAATAAAAAATAACAAAACAAAATAAATAATAATTAAAAGATTAAAAAAATAAAAATAAATTTTAAAAAAGGGATTTTTTACTTCTCTGTTCATGAGGAATATTGGTCTATACTTGTCTTTTGTTGTGATGCTTTTTTCGGGCTTTGGTGTCAGGCCAGTGCTGTCCTTGTAAAATAAATTGGGAAATATTTCCTTCTACTTTATTTTCTGATTGTGCAGCATTGGTATTATTTCTTTTTAAAATATTTAATAGAATTAAACAATAAAGCCATCTAGGGTTGAGGTTTTTCATGCGGGAAGGCTTTAAACTTTTTCTTTTAATTACAAATTCAAGATACAGAGATATTTAGATATTCTATTTTTTCTTTTGTCAGTTCTTGTAATTTTTTCTTTCCAGGAATTTAGCTATTTTAAGTTGTTTAATTGGAGTAAAATTATTCAAGTATTCCCTTATTGTCCTCTTCATGTGTAGAGATTGTATAGTAATGTTTCCTCTTTTATTCCTGATATTGGTGATCTGTGCTTTTTCTCTTTCATGATCAATCTAGAGATTTGTCAATGTTACTGATTTTTAGAAAGAAAAGGTTTCATTGATGTTTCTCTGTTGTCTACTTTCTGTTTCATTGATTTCTGCTCTTTATTATTTCTTTCCTTTTTGCTTTAAGTTTAATTTCCTTCTTAGTTTTTTTTTTCTTAAATTTTTTTTTTAACGTTTTATTTATTTTTGAGACAGAGAGAGACAGAGCATGAACGGGGGGAGGGGTTAGAGAGGGAGACACAGAATCGGAAGCAGGCTCCAGGCTCTGAGCCATCGGCCCAGAGCCCGACGTGGGGCTCGAACTCACGGACTGCAAGATCGTGACCTGAGCCGAAGTCGGACGCCCAACCGACCGAGCCACCCAGGCGCCCCTCCTTCTTAGTTTTTTAATGTGGTGGCTTAGGTCATTGATTTTAGAGTTTTTTCCTTATTAAAGTATCTTTGCATTTAAGGCTATGTTTCCTTCTATGCAGGACTTTAGCTGTATCCTGTAAGTTTTGACGTGTTTGTTTTCATTTTCATTTAGGTCAGTATATTTTCTAATATCCTTTTTGATTTCTTTTCTTACATCAGTTATTTAGACATATGTTGTTTGATTTTAAGGTTTTGGGGGATTTTCCAGAATTTTTTTTACTGATTTTTTGTTTGTTTTTTTATAGTAACTATTTATTCTAACCTGAGCACCTCAAAATAAACTGAACACTAGTGAAATGTTTTCTTTACCAATTTGGAATTATTATAAATGTACAAGTTCTGCTAGCTGTTCAGCACTCAAATAGGTTAGATCATCCTTGACACATAATGGAAATACCTAAAATGATTAGTGCAATATACTGAAGTGGTCAAAATAAAATGAATTCGGAAAATAAGGCTGCAAGATTATTACCAACATATTGCAGCACTCATATTATAGATTACAGGTATGTTGTTTACGATGGTTCTAGCCATACAGGAACAACTGAAGCCCTCTTCCTTGCAAAGAAGGAGAGAGGAAATAATTAGCTGTTTTAGTAACTGTACAGTTTACATACTTTCAAACAACTCTTAATATTGTAGAAAAGTAAACATAATATGGACACTACAGTCCAGTACCTTACTTCCAATACAGTTGAAGATTGAATTTAAAATAAGTTTGGGGTGTCTGGGTGGCCCAGTCGGTTAAGCGTCGGACTTTGGCTCAGGTCATTATCTCATAGGTCATGAGTTTGAGCCCCGTGTCGGGCTCTGTGCTAACAGCTCAGAGCCTGGAGCCTGCTTCGGATTCTTTTCTCTCTGTGTCCCTCCCCTGCTCACAGTTTGTCTCTCTCTCTCTCTCTCTCAAACATAAAGAAACATTAAAAAAATTAAAAAAAAATAAAATAAGTTTGAATGTACATATTGTTAGTGCATCGACTATATTACATCCAAAGGGAACAAAAGCTCCTTTTAGCCCCTAAATGACAAAGCTAGTAGTAATTAAACAGATTCACAGACATCTGGTTTGTTTCATTTTTGTTGAAGAGCCCACATGTTTGCAGGGAGTGCTGTTCATTAAGATGCATTTATCAGTTTCATATTCCTAAATTTAGATGTGGTTGCACTTGAGTTTTTTAAGTCTATTTAAAAAATAACAGGACTGGCTATAGTTTAGATGTCATTGATGTTTATTTTTTTCCCCTGAAGATATAGGACTGTTTTCTCATGGCTAATTTGTTAAAATGTGGAATATACACTTTAAATGTAGATACTAGGAGAAATTATCGTTTGTCTGAATTACTGTAGCAAAGTAGAAGTATCTTTAGATCATCCTTTTTAAAAAAGAATGTTTTGGGGTGTGTGGGTGGTTCAGTTTGTTGAATATCTGACTTTTGATCTCGCAGTTCTTGAGATGGAGCCTTGTGGGCTCCGTGCTGATAGCACAGAACCTGCTTGGGATCCTGTCCCTTTCTCTCTGCCCCTTCCCTGCACACACGGCCTCTCTCTCAAAATAAATAAATAAACTTAAAAAAAATAGAAATAAATAAAAAAGAATGTTTTTGCAAAGCCTAAGTTAATGAGTTACATGCCTTTTTCATAGAACTGTGGTTAACTATGGGTCCAAATAGTATTTTGTTATATCTCTGGTGATAAGAAATGATTTCCTCTAACCTTCCAATAAAGCAGTGGACAAATCTAGAGATTTGTCAATGTTACTGATCTTTGGAAAGAAGGTATTTCATTGATGTTTCTCTATTATTTGTCTAGTTTCTATTTCATTGATTTCTGCTCTTTATTATTTCATTTTCTTCTATTGCTGAACAGAGGGACACGTGTGTTATTAAAAATTAAGTTCAAAACACTTAAAATAATTCTGTATTAGAAACTTGACTCTATCATAAATCTCTTTTTGGAAATCACATTGGACCAGTTAAGTGTACCAGTTTCAGTGTTATTAACATTTAAGGAAAAAAAAACATTTTAAGAAGCAGAAGAATATTCCAGCTAGCTCAAACTGGAGGTTTAGTAACTACAACACTGACTCCTGGTTGGCTGTGTGAGTTCAATAAATTCTGCTGCTCTTCCTCTGGCAGAATTTGCTCCTGGATTTTGTGCTCCATTATTTGGCAGATTTTTTGCTATTACTGTAAATATTTCATTTACATTCATTGATGTTTTAGCTGATGTCTCCATGAATAATAATTTTGTCATCTGCATAGGACTGTGCTTCCTGGAAATCTACAGCTCATTTATTCTAGGTCAGCTTTGTTTCCTGGTAAAGCTATGACAGTGTCAGGACTTGCTTGCCTCTGAAGTTCTTTAACCCAGTTTTTTGCTCTTGCAAAGAACTCCTCATTTGAGATCTCATATTCAGGTCTGGCTACCTGTGCTTCTCTGTGGTACATTGGTGCTAGGCTATAGTATGATTCTTGACCAGCTGTGTCCCCTACTTCAGACTTCACAGTTGTATTATCAAGCTAGCCAATTTGGGTTACAGAAGCAGCCACAGCAGTATTCTCTTGAAATTCATGAAACTGGCCCTTCACAAAACAAAGAACTAGGCTTGATTTGCCAAGGGCAGACTCTTCCAGAAGTACTAGTTTGAACTGGCATATTGTATCTACAGTATTTGGCCTGTTGGGTCTTGTTGCTCCTCCTTTAGCCATGTCCACATTTGAAAGAGGCCCTAATTTCAATCTCCTAAATGAATTTCCAGGATGCAGGGTGTCCATTTTTTTCTTTCTGGTGGTAAAGAAACCTGAGACTACACATGTAACTGTGAAGCCAAAGCTTCCTGGCAGCAGATCTCAGGCAGAGGCAAAGGAGGAGACTGAGCCTGAGGCTGTGGCTTTGGTGAAGGCGGTTTCTCCTCCTCTTGTGATTTCTAACTCAATTCCCTGTGGTTAGAGACTATACTCAACAAGATTTCAGTCCTATGAAAACTTCTAGAGACTTCTTTTATTGCCCAGCATATAGATTTTTCTAGTGCAGTGTGCTCTTGTTTGGTAGAACAGTCTATTAATGTCAGATAAACTTGATTGAAGATTGTGAATGCCTTCTATATCCTTACTGATTTTCTACTTATTCTATCCATTATTGAGAGAGGGGTATTAAAATCTCTGGCTGTAATTGCAGATTTGTCTATTTATCCTTGAAGCTTTACCAGTTTTTGCTGTGAAGTAAAATACATGAACATTTTGAAGCACTGTTTTTAGATGTTTTATAGCACATTTAGGATTATTATGTGTTCTGATGAATTGATCCTTTTATCTTTTTGTAATGTCCTTCTTTATCCCTGACAATATTCCTTGTCCTGAAATCTGCATTTTTGATGTTAATATAGCAATATTTTTATTATTATTATTTCACTATTTTTATTATTAATGTGTGTCTTATAGATAGCATATAATTAATTGTTGCTATTTTATCCAGTCTGTCAATCTCTACATTCTAATTGGAATGATTAGACCATTTACTTTTTTTTTTTTTTTTAATGTTTATTCACTTAGAGACAGAGTGTGAGTGGGGGAGGGGCAGAGAGAGAGGGAGACACAGAATCTGAAGCAGGCTCCAGGCTCTGAGCTGTCATCCCAGAGCCCAACACGGGGCTGGAACTCATGAACTGTGAAATCATGACCTGAGCTGAAGTTGAACACTTAACCAACTGAGCCACTGAGGAGCCCCTAGACCATTTACTTTAAAAAAAAAAAAATTCTTAAGTTTATTTTGAGAGGGAGACAGAGAGAGAGTGAGCACACATGTGTGCTTATGTGAGCAGGGGAGGGACAGAGAGGGAGGGAGAGAGAGAATTCCAAACCGGCTCTGCGCTGACAGCATAGAGCCCAACATGGGACTCAATCCCACAAACCATGAGATCGTGACTTGAGCTGAGGTCAAGAGTCAGAAGCTTAACTGACTGAGCTACCCAGGTGCCCCTGGACCATTTACTTTAATATAAATATTTATTTGTTTGGTTTGGTTTAACCCTATCCATTTTGTTACTGTTTTTATATTTGTCCTAGCTAATCTTTTCTCTCTTTCCTTGCCTTATTTTAGATAAATTGAATATTTTTTAAGCATTCCATTTTATCTCCATTTTTGGCTTACTAGCTATACCTCTTTCTTTTTCTAATTGGTTGCTTTAGACTTTATAGTGTACAATTTCAGCTTATCATAGCCTACCTTCAAATATTATTCCACACTAAGAATAATGTCTGAATCTTAGAATCATTCATTTCTTTCTCCTCTTTCTCTTCCTTTTTTTTTTTTTTAATGTTTATTTACTTTTGAGAGAGAGTGCGCACGCTCAAGCAGGGGAGGGGCAGAGAGAGAGGGAGAGACACAGAGTCTGAAGCAGGCTCCAGGCTCCAAGCTGTCAGCACAGAGCCTGACATGGGGCTGGAACTCATGAACCACTAGATCAAGACCTGAGTCAAAGTCAGACACTTAACTGACTCAGCCACCTAGGCATCCTGATATGAGCATTTTTGAGTGTGTGGATTTTATCTTCCTTTGAAGGGCATTGGGCTTATTTTTTCTATTAGCAGTTAAATTAACTTGTGTATTAGCTTGATCCTCTTAACCTTTTTTTGTATAGGTCTAAAATTAAAGTGGCCTTTACTGCAAGGCTAATTTAGCTGCAAAGGCCTTGCCGTATTGGTATCTTTACCAAAAGCTATGGTCTCTGTACTTTGGTTGGTTGGAAATGCAGATTTCTCCCAACTTGTGTGAAATTTTAGCATTTCTTATTTTTCAGTTCCCTGGTTATTCTTTGCCCAGTCTCGTGGAATTACACTTTACTCATGCTTTACTTAGTATTCAGAAAAAACTCAAAGGGAGACCAATTCAGATTTATAGAACTCCTACGTAGTACTGTCCTCTCTGGAATTTAGCACCTTATCTTCCAGCTACTTCAGTCTCCCTTAACTTGTTGTTGTTGTTTTTTAAGTTTATTTATTTTGAGAGAGAGAGAGAGAGAAAGAGAGAATTCCAAGTAGGCTATGCACTGGCAGCACAAAGTCCAACATGGGGCTCAAACTCACAAACCTTGAGATCATGACCTGAACAGAGATCAAGAGGTGGACGCTTAACGGACTTAGCCATCCAGGCGCCCCTCCCTTTACTTCTATCTCTGTTTTATAATTTAAGCAAAACCACTGTGTTGTGCTTTGGGTTTCCTTCCCCATACTTGGTCCAACATGTGCCTTCAGACAGAAAGCTGGGACAATTATACATTTAGGTTTATAATCTACTTCAAATTAATATTTGTACGTGGTATGAGTTTGAGATCAAGGTTCATTTTTTTTCTGTGTAGATTTCTTGTTTCAGTACTACTTGTTGAAAAGACTCTCCTTTTCCTATCAAATTATATTGGCACCTTTATTGCCTATAAACGTGTGTGTCTGTTTTTGGACTCTATTTCTTTCCATTGATCTTTGTTTTCATACTAATACTGTACTGTGGCTTATGACATAAATTCATAAACGATCTCATGAGTGGTTCTGACATGATATAAATACTTCATTTGACTTTATGATTTTCTGAAAAATGAATTTGAAATGCAGTGTTTTTACTAATTCGAATGTAATGTTATGCTATTTCATTTAACAATTGAATGGAGAGATTTATTTTAAATGTACTTATCTTACAGAGACCTCTTAATAAAAGTGAAATTTGGAGAAAGCCTTGAGGACTTACAGACCTGCCGACTCTTAATTAAACAGTACATTCCATCAGGACTTTTTGTGGATCCATATGAGTTGGCTTCATTACGAGAGAGAAACATAACAGAGGTATAACTATTAGAGAATTTTTTTGAGAGAGAAATTATTTTAGGGATGCTATAATTTGGATTAAGGAAAAATAATAGACAAAGCAACATTGTACTCTTTATTCATTTTGTTAAAGCATATAAAGTAATTTCTTTTAGGTAGGATAGGAATATTCTTTAAAAAATGGGTGATATGTGTCAAACTTGTCAGTAATAAACCAACTAAACTGAACTAGTTAAATGCTTTTTGTCAGATTGGCTCCTAGTTTAGTGACTATTACATGTTTTTGTGAAGATTAATGATTAATAAATACTGCTTCAGCATTTAACAGTATCGTTAGAGTGACATATACCCTAACATCTGTATAATTCGAATGTGGGAGGATATTGGATATCTATATGCCAGATATCTTCTTTTTTTTTTTTTTAAGGAAGCAAGGTATATTAAGCATTAGAGAAATATGATGTCCCATACCTTCTGCACAGATCAATCTTTATAAAAACCCTAGAAGTATTATCTTTCCACTTTATAGATAAGGAACCTGAGGCACAAAGAGGCCAAGTAACTTATCCAGGATCACACAGGTAAATGGAAGAGCCAAGAGATAAATCCAGGATTGTCTAATTGCAAAGTTGTTGCTCTTTCCAGAAATGAATCTTATTCCTTAGTTAATGGTTTCCTTAACTTTTGGTAAGAATTACTTGGGGCTGCTTTTTGTGCAGATTATGTCTTTCTGGGAAATCTTAATTCAGTAGATCTAGATTGGACCAAAAATCTGTTTTTAACAACTCAGATGATTCCTATTAAGAAATTTTGGGAAATCTTTGTTCGTAAGATTATAATCTCTATATAAATATAGGAAAGGTAAAATAAATATACTATACTTGGAGTCATATATAATGACATTTTATTTCTAATTGTGGTTTAGGCCAGTTTCTTCATCTGTTTTAATTACTTACTTAAATTTCTTCTTGAATAGGTAATTATATTCTCATGGTTCAATATTCAGGAGGTATGAAAAGGTGTATAATGATGAACTTCCACCTCTCTCAACCCCCATTCACGAAATTTCTTCCTGTGTTCTGTTTTTTTTGCACATATATAACAGTTTAGATACACATGTTCACATATATGGCAGTGTCAGTACATATACACATGTGGAAAGACCTCATTGCTTTTTTCCTCATCTGTTTCCTTCACTGAGTCATGAATTTTGAATGAGGCTTTTGAAATTTTAATAATAGGTTTCAAATTTAAACGCAGTTCTTGGCTTGTAGTGACATGGATTGGAATCATATTTAAATTTCCGTAATAAAATTGCCTACCATGTTTTAAGAAAATGGAATTATTTTTGCACAGGAGTGCCCAAAAAGAGGTCACATGCACACCCTCTTGGTAGGGATGAGATTGGGGTATGTGCAGATGATTGTAGCAAGCAAACTGGGCAGGAACAGGATGCCACTCTGGATTGATTGACAAGTTTCTCTTTATCTTGATTTTCTGTTTCCTTTTTTTTTTTTTTTTTTTTTTTTTTTGGAGAGAGAGTGAGTGAGCTAGTGGCAGAGAAAGGGAGAGAGAGAGAGAGTCCCAAAGTGGGGCTTGAGCTCACCCCAGGCAGGGCTTGAGCTCACCCAACATGGGGCTCAAGCTTATGAACCATGAGACCATGACCTGGGCCAAAGTCAAATGCTTAGCCAACTGAGCCACCCAGGTGCTCCTTGTTTCCTAATTTTCTAATCCCTAATTATAAGACTTTTAAGTGAATTTGCTTTTTCATTTGGTAATTTCTAGAAAAATAGATGTCTCATTTGTGACACATAGCTAATTGGAAGTTGATTTCCTGATATATGAGATGTTATTTCCTTCTGCCTAGCTGGGTTGAGACTGTGGCCCAATTATTTGTGCAGAGAAACTCTGTCACAAGAAGTGGTATTAAATGATGAGTATAACTGGATAGAAGTTAATTTATATGTAGTAAATGATCAATGCTTATATATTTAGATAGAGATCTTGACTGTTCCATGAGATAAAATGTGTGACTGCAGCAAATAGAACAGTGGGTTCAAATTAAATGAGTGATGTGTGGCAACAAAATGTTTTGTAAGGAGTTTGTGATGGTTTATCAGCAATTTGAAAATAAAGACAAGCTTTAAATAGGTACATTGGATAAGGCACATCAAATGAATCTCATTTCATTTTTAGATAGGGCTATTAGATGTACTTAATCAAAATCTTTCACATTCTTTGAAAACAGCATAATATTAGATTGAAACATATGAAATTGCTGTTCTTTAGATCAAAATGGAAATGCTGTGTTTTTGAAATCATAAGTTTTACTCAATCAAAATATGTAGTATTAGGTTCTATGCCCTGACCAAGTTGGAGGACAGCGACCAGATATACTCTCTCACATGAAACAACCAAGAAGTAGACAAAATATATGAAATGATGGAAAAGATCATTGACTATCAGACAATGAGGGCAGTGATATGTGAAGTAATTGGGCAATTAATAAGGTGAGCTTTACAACCATCCCAGCTTATTGCTTTGGAGAGTTTTCAGACTATAGCATAGGGAGCAGGAACCCAAGCAGAACCTGGTAGACTTCTTGAATTGAGGAGATGAAGGTGAGATTCTGGGGAGACCGAGGTCAGCAGAATTCACAAGACAGCATGGTAGAGAGGAGAGAATTGCATAGAGACAACTCCAGAGATCCATAAAAGATTCTCCTCAAGTACATAGTTGAGTATTGATTAGTGCATGCATGTGAGGAAACTACTTGCTGCTGGGAAAAGAACCGTATGAAAAAATTAGAGGTTATAGTGTCTGGTACTCGCATAAGGCCAGTAGTAGTGTCTGCTCCCAGCAACCAGGCTAGGAACAGCCTCCTGATTAACTGGGCATTAGATAGAGTAAATAGAAGAAATTTTACTCAGTAGTGGGAGATACTTAGCCCTAGGCTGAACATTATGGCAGTTCTGTTTAATAAATCTTAAAAGCAAGACCTTCAGAAAACCAAACTGTTTGTACGTGACTTTACTGCATACAAACAAAACTCAAGAATACTTATAGGAATACAGAAGTATCCAGCACCCAATAAGATCAAAATCACAATGTCCTGATTCTAATAAAAAATTAGGAGGTATGAAAAGATGGGGAAAAATATGACCTGTAATGAGATAAATGAATCAATCAAAACCAATCTAGAACTGGCCCAGATAGTAGAATTAACAGACAGGACGTGAAAACAGTTATTATAACTGTATTCATATGTTCAAAAAGGTACGTAGAGACGTGGAAGATATATAAGAGGGCAACATTGAACTTGTGAAGAAAGTAATGGCATTCAAGGATTGCAGAAAAATTAATAAACTTGAAAACATAGTAATAGAAACCACAAAAAATATAAAACAGATTAAAAAATAGAAATGTAAAAAGTAAATGGAGCAGTAGTGAGTTGTGGGACAACTTCAAATGGCCTACTGTCCTGTGATTGAACTATCTTGAAGGGAAATCTCTACCCCATATTCCTTGCAGCATTATTTACAGTAGACAAGCTATGGAAACAACCTAAGTGTCCATCAACAGATGAATGGATAAAGAAAATGTGTGTGTGTGTGTGTGTGTGTGTGTGTGTATACACACACACACACAATGGAATGTTACCTATAAAAAAGAAGAAAATCCTGCCTTTGCATCAACACACATGAACCTTGAGTGCATCATGCTAAGTGAAATAAGTCAGAGAAAGACAAATCTCACTTATATGTGGAATCTAAAAAAAACTGAACTCAGATTGGTAGACTGGTGGTGGTTGCCAGGAGCAAGAGTGTGGGAGGAATAGGTGAAGGTGGTCAAAGAGTACAAACATCCAGTTATAAGATGAGTAAGTTCTGGGAACTAGTGTAGAGTATGGTGACTGTAGTTAACAATAATGTATATTTGAAAGTTAACAGAAAAGAGTATACTTTAAGATTTTTCATTGGGGGCGCCTGGGCTGGCTCAGTTGGTACAAAATGTGACTTTTAAGTTTATTTATTTTGAGAGAGAAAGAAAGCATACGTGGGGGAGGGGCAGGGAGAGGGAGAGAGAGAGAATCCCAAGCAGGCTCTGCACTGTCAGCACGGAGCCCAACTCAGGGTTTGACCTCATGAACCATGAGGTCATGACCAGAGCCAAAGTGGGATGCTTAACTGACTGAGCCATTCAGGCACCCAGGAATAGATCATTAAAAAAATGTACGGTTAGAATTAACATCTCAGTGTCAGAAAAGTATTATACCTTTAATTTTTATAAAGTTTTACATTTGTAGATTGTAGAAGTTGTTCAAAGCCACCACTTACTATGCCTTAATTGAGAAGTTTTTTTGAAGAGCTCTAGTTCATGAGAGAAAGATATGGCAAATGTTATTGATATGGCACAATTTCATAGCTTAATTCATTTAACTTAGCTGCAGTGGTTTGTGACATATGTAGTCACATGACAACACTCAACTATTGTCATGAAAGAGTATAGATCCATGTCTGTTAACCAGTGTATGCTCCTTTTGGATTAATGTTTGATGTATAATTTCAGTTTTTTGATAATATGTTATTGCTATTTTATCTGCAGTGAAAATGGAATAACAAAATATTTTTTGCAGATCAGTATATAGTCACTAGGCTTTTGGGGGTTGCACTGATAGTTTAGGCACATATTTGGGAAATCTAGCATCCATCCATTGTCCAGATTACTTTTGATTGTCAGGTTATGATATCCAAAAATATTTTTCTCTTGTTTTACATCTAAAGTGATATACACACCTCCAGCTGTCTGAGGTTTTGGTTACCTATCAATGCATGTACCTACTTGTACAATTTTTTCCCCTTCCCTGTTGTAGGTCGGTTTTAAGAAACTCCTAGCCCAAACTCCTAAATCACCTCTAAGACCTAAGTTGTTGTTTATGGGTTAGCTTGTGTTGATTCTTAATTGATCTTGGTTTAAAATGGATTTAGGTCTTTGTTGAAGTTCGTGTAAAAAAAAAAAAAAAAAGATTCTCATTCTAAGAATTGAGATACAATTCAAATCACAAAATTCACCCTTTTGAAATATACAAGTTAGTAGTTTTTAGTATATTCATAAAATTGTACAACCATCACAACTATTCTAGAATATTTTCATTATTTTCCAAGAAACCCTTAAAAGGCTAACTTTTGAGTTTCAATGCCTAGTGTAAAAGTTTTTGAACCGTTACCAAATAACTCTTCAACCAACAGAGCCCTCTCTGAAGGCCAAATTGTTATTTCTTCCTGCCTCATTTTCATTATATCCCAGTTTCAATGCACGTTTTAAAAATTTTCAATTCGGAGAACTTACCATATATTTATTTCTATGGGAAAAATAATAAGTAAAAAAACAATATTTAGAGAAGTTGAAGATCATCGTGCCATCATAAATTCTAAGTATCACAATCAGGAATATACTTTATATCAGTTTTACTTATGCTTAATTTTCAGCTACAGGCATATCTCATTTTACTGTGCTTCACTTTATTGTACTTCACAGATACTGTGTTTTGTTACAAATTGAAGGTTTGTAGCAACTCTGTTCAAGCCTATCGACATCATTTTTCTTTTACTTTTTTTTTTTTTAACGTTTATTTATTTTTGAGACGGAGAGAGACAGAGCATGAACGGGGGAGGGTCAGAGAGAGAGGGAGACACAGAATCTGAAACAGGCTCCAGGCTCTGAGCAGTCAGCACAGAGCCCAACGTGGGGCTTGAACTCACAGACCGCGAGATCATGACCTGGGCTGAAGTTGGACGCCTAACCGACTGAGCCACCCAGGCGCCCCTCAACATCATTTTTCTAACAGCGTTTGCTCACTTCATGTCTCAGTATCACATTTTGGTAATAATATTTTTAACTTTTTTATTATTATATTTGTTATGGTGATCTGTGATCAGTGATTATAACTTGCTGAAAGTGTAGATGCTGGTTAGCATTTTTTAGCAACAAAATATCTTTAAGGCATGTACATTGGGGTTTTTTTTAAGGCATAATGCTATTGCACACTTAATAGATTACAATGTAGTATAAGCATAACTTTTATTTGCATTGAGAAGCCAAAGGATTCATTTGATTTGCTTTATTGTGGTGATCAAGAACCAAACCCACAGTATCTCTAAAGAATGGCTGTATTAAATATTAGTTTTTTTGTTTAGTTTAACCTAATTGAATAAGGGAGTCCGTGTGACCTGGCTTTGAATCTTGGCTCCTCTACTTATTCTTTATATTGTTTATTCACTCAGATACTTTGTTTGCTCATTTATATAATAAGGCTAATAGTTCCTACCAGATAGGGTTCTTGTGAAAATTAAAGGAGATAATGTATATAAACCACTTAATGAAATACCTGTCAACATAGTAACTACTCAAAGAAAGATATGTTTATTATTATCATGTCATACATACATAAGATAGAAGGGGTGCCTGGGTGGCTCATCGGTTAAGCATCTGACTTTGGCTCAGGTCATGATCTCACAGCTCGTGAGTTCAAGCCCCGTGTCAGGCTTTGTGCTGACAACTCAGAGCCTGGAGCCTGCTTCAGATTCTGTGTCTCCCTCTCTCTCTCTATCCCTCCCTCATTTGCTCTGTCTCTCTCTCAAAAATAAATAAACACATTTAAAAAAAATTTTTTAAAGATAGATAGAAAATAAGATGTTCATAAGATAAGATAGAAAATTTTGGGCTGTTTTTTTATTTACACTTAGTTGTATCCAAGGAGAGTTCATTAATAAATTTCTAGCAGGAGGTCTCTAGTAATATTCCTTAGGACTTTGCTCTTGATCCTCCTGGTCAATGTTTTTATCCTTAAGTGAAAATACAGAAGACATAGTTACCAAATTCATAAATGTTACATAAATGTTGGTTGACAGGTTGAATTTCAATTAAATCTCAACATCCTGGAAAAAATAGACTGTAGCCAGGAAGATAAAATTTAATAGAGATAAATCTAGGCCCTTCATTTAGTTAGTAATAAGTCAATTATTTGAAAAAATAGTATGGGAGTTTCTTGAATGTTTTTGCAAAATTTTCAAATGAAAGATATAGGGACGAATAGGTGGAACACAGACAGGGTCAGCGAAACTACTTTGTAGGATGCTGTAATGGGAATTTATGTCCTTTTACATTTGTCAAAACACATAGAATCTACAACATAAAGATTGAACCCTAACTTAAATGATGGGCTTTAATTTGTCAAAACCGGCTTATCAATTGTAACAAATGTACCATACTAATGTTAATAGTAGAGAAAACTGTAGGGTGGGGGGTGATACATAGAGATGCTGTATTTTCTGCTCTGTTTTCCTGTAAACCTGAAACTGCTCTGAAAAATAGTCTTAATTTTTTAAAAAAGTACATATATCTTCTATATATGGATATATATCTCACTGAAATAAGGCTGCTAAAATAATCTTACAATTTTTGACTGAAAGTAATATTGCTACTATATACCCTGAGTGTTTCTAAAGGTAACTAATATGATGAATGATTCGGAAACCATATCATGAGAAACCAAGAAAGCTATGAATGTTTCTCTGAGGAGGAGAAAATTTAGTGGAAATGTTTGAGGGACCCTTAGTGAAATAGGGAACAGTTTTATTGTAGGTATTGTAAGCAAGGACAGTTGTGAATGTTATATACCAGAGCATCAAATTTCTACGCATAAAAAAAGAATAACCTAAAAAAAAAAAAGAAAAGAATAACCTTTTAACAGTAGATAAAATGAGATGACTTAAAGCAATAAGCTTCCTTTTAGTCATTGAGAGTATTCAAGCAGTGACTGGATCCTTAAACAATGCTCTCATTGGGACAGTGGTTTAATTTGATCACCTTTAAAGTTCATTATGACTCATAAGATTATATAACTCCTTGGCTTTTGCCAGTGAGTTGTTTTTTTCTTATTCCTGTGATAATCAGAGAAGGAAAAACATGTGAAAAAATAAAGTACTTGGTGCTTCCATCAAACAGGAGAATTAGGATGTTTGCCATGATGGGAAGAAGTTAATTCTGTTTTTGCTCTGAGATGTATCTGGGCTTCACATAGAGAATCTAGAGACAAGTTGTATGTGTGTAGGTCTGTACACACACATACACACACACTCACAGATTATGTATAGAGTGCCTATATATGTGTGCATATATGTGCATGTGTATATGTGTGTTTATACATAAATGTGTGTGGATGGATATATAATATATACACACACAAACATTATAATTCAGGACTAATTTCGGCAACATATGCATTTTTACTTTTGGTGTAGAATATCTATTTTAAATTGTTTTTTACCATATTTTTTTAAAGAAGCATTTACTATTTTTCTATTAACTTTTTATACCAAATATGGAAAGAGTGCTGACCTTTGCTTTGACTTCCTGACCACAGTACTCTGTCTTACTCACTGCCATCTTAACTTCTCTGAAGAACAGGAAATTACCAGAATGATAGCAATCACTTCAACCCAATACTGGGTTAACTGTTTTTGTCATAGTTTTCATACTTATTAAATGCTATATTCCCAGAATTTCTCTTTTTTTGGTACCTGTTTTGTCACCCAAGCAAGGTTGATAAAGAAACTACAAATAAATAATTTTTATTATGGGGAAAGTTCACACCCTAGAGTATAATTTCCTCAGTTTACTTTTAGTAAACAAACTTTTAGAGCACATCTTGTGTTTTGCGGATGGCATGGAATGGAAATTGTTTATAAGGGGGGGATTAGACATTTCTGTTCATCTGTATAGCAATCTTCTGGTTTTATTTATTGATCTTCCTCATTCATTTCTTCTTCTGGATTAATATTTGCTGTTTTTTTGACAGGCAGTGATGGTTTCAGAAAATTTTAATATAGAAGCTCCCAATTATTTGTCCAAGGAATCTGAAGTTCTAATTTATGCCAGACAAGATTCACAATGCATCGATTGTTTCCAAGCTTTTTTGCCTGTGCACTACCGCTATCATCGGCCACATAGTAAAGATGGAGAAACCGTTATTGTGGTCAATAACCCTGATTTACTAATGTATTGTGACCAAGGTGAGGGTTGCAAGCCTTTTCTGAAGGTTGAAAATAAAAGTAAAGATGTGGTGGCAAGTCTGAAGTCAAGGGCAAGGATGACAAAAGCATGTTTCTTTTGTCTTTTTAATTTTTTGATTGTAAAATAAACCATAGATATAGAAAAACTTCACAAATAAATAGTAAATTATTATAAGGCAAATACCCTTGTAATTACCTCCCAAGTCAAGAAATAGAACTTCACCAGTCACCCTAGCAGCAGCTCTGTGTGTCCTGTCTCAATCATTGCTTCCTCCTTTCCTCTAAAACTAACCTACTATCCTGACTTTTAATCACTTCCTTATGTTTCTTTATACTTTTTTTTCACCCAAGTGGGCATTCTTAGAGAATAAAGCTTCATCTTTTCCATTTAAATAAATGTATTACCGTTAAATCTCTTAATTTACAGATTCCTCCTCTTTCCCTTTCTTTTTTTGAAAATTCCCCTTTTGAGGAGCACCTGGCTGGCCCAGTCAGTAGAGCATGAGACTCCTGGTCTCAAGGTTGTGAGTTCAAGTCCCATGTTGGGCATGGAGCCTACTTAAAACAATAAGTATAAATAAATAAATAAATAAATAAATAAATAAAATAAAAGTTAAAATAAAATAAAAATTCACCTGTTGAGAAACCTGGATTTCTCATAGTTGGGGTTTTGGTGATTACACATTACACTCATGCTGTTCATCTAGCCTCTGTTTCCTGGAAGTTGGCCACTGGCTCCAGATGTGTGATCAGATTCAGCTTTGATTGTTTTGACAAGACTAGAGGTGGTGGTGTGTTCTTGTATGATTAGGCATATAATGTCTAGTGTATTTCTTTTTTCAGCCATTGATCCTCTGTCCCTTTGCTGCTTTCTGTTTCTTCATGCTGATTTGCAGGACTTGCAACTATTGGTGTTTTGTATCCACTGGCATGGATTTTTGTATTTGGTGGGGATACTTTATCACCTAGTTTTGTTATAAATGTTGGCCATGACTTTTTGGTTTGGGGAATAATTTTTCTCTCTGTTTTACGTTAAAAAAATTTTTTTAAGTTTATTTTATTTTTGAGAGACAGAGCACAACCAGGAGAGGGGCAGAGAGAGAGGGAGACACAGAATCCAAAGCAGGCTCCAGGCTCTGAGCTGTTAGCATAGAGCCCAGTGTGGGGCTCAAACTCATGAACCGTGAGATCATGAGCTGAGTTGAAGTCAGCTGCTCAACCGACTGAACCACGCAGGCGCACCAGTTCTTTCTGTTTTTATGTGTGATTTGTGTAAATTAAAACTATGCTTTCCCCATTTGCAGTCTTCCTAGAATCAAGACTTTAAGAAACTCCTTTCAGATTTTGGCTCTTTGTGTCTCCAAATTTGGGTTGATTGGAATAGTCACAAATTAGTAGCACTAAAGACTGGGAGATTGGAAGTTTTTAATCCTACTCTGCTGCCATCATATTTTTCATGATGAAAAAATAATAAAGTGTTCAATTCTGCTAAATTTGTTCATCCAGCCTAGCTTGCTTTCTTTTAATTACTCTAAAGTTTGAAAAAGTGCCCTTTTTAAAAAATATTTATTTATTTTTGAGAGAGAGTATGAGAGTGGGCAAGAGCACATGTATGGGGAAGAGGCAGAGAGAGCATGGACAGAGGATCCAAAGTGGGCTGCATGCTGACAGCAGAGAGCCCGATGTGGGGCTCAAACTCATGAACTGTGAGATCATGACCTGAGCTGAACTCAACCAACTGAGCCACGCAGGTGCCCCGAAAAAGTGCCCTCTCTTGAGAGAGCATCTAGGATTCTGGTATTGTTCATTGTTTTTGTTTGTTTGTTTGTTTTTAGTCTGAATGCTCTTTTATATGGGCTTGTTTACTCAATGGAAATTTTTTTGGTTATATGCTTAGTATCTATTCATTTTTCTGAATATATGTTATACTTCAAAAAAATTTTTATTATTTATTTATTTATAAATTTTATTTTAGATTGAATGGAGGAGAGGGGCAGAGGGAGAAAGAGAGAATTCCAAGCAGGTTCCATGCTCAGCACAGAGCCCGTTGTGGGCTTCGATCCCATGACCCTGGGATCATGACCAGAGCCAAATCAAGAGTTGAACGCTCAACCAACTGAGCCGCCCAGGTGCCCCTACATTAAATTTTTAAAATGTGGTACCTACTGTAATGGGATTTGTTAAGAAGTCATGCTTAACTTCTGCACAGTCTTAGTAATTTTGTAATTCCTTAGCATCCATGTAGAGCAGGCTGCTAAAATAAAACAGCATGTGATAGATGGATTCAGGTCATGTACATTGTGTATTAAAAGTTTGAATACTGATATCTCAACATGAAAGACTGGCCTCACCTCTATCTAGTCCAGATGCAGGTTTTCTGATATAATGTTCTACCATTTCTTCTCAGAGTTTCCAATTTTGAAATGCTGGGCTCAGTCAGAAGTGGCCGCTCCTTGTGCTTTGAAGAGTAAGGATATCTGCCAATGGAACAATATGAAATATAAACCAGTGAGTTAATAGTTTATGTTGTTTTTAGATCATGCTGCCTCATTTAAAACTCATAATGTTTCTGCCACATTTAAAGGATTAGCATTTTATATTCTACCATAGAAAGCTGTGTTTGGTTGTTCTCAATGTTTCTTTGCTACTAGTGGCAACAGTGGTTCCTCATTAGAGCCAGAATCATTTAATTTGGGGGCCAGATATTAACGTTAGTTCCATGCCTCATTGGTCCAGAGTTTAAGTATAACTAATATGCTTTTTTTTTAATGTTTATTTATTTGGAGAGAAAGGGGGAAGGGGGGGGAGAGAGAGAGAGAGAGAGAAAGAGAGAGAGAGAGAGACATCAAGTGGGGGAAGGGCAGAGAGAGAGAGAGAGAGAGAGAGAGAGACAGACAGAATCCTAAGCAGGCTCTGTGCTCTGTCAGCACAGAGCCCAATGTGGGGCTCGAACTCACGAACCGTGAGGTCATGACCTGAGCCAAATCAGGAGTTGGATGCTTAACTGACTGAGCCACCCAGTTGCCCCCCCTTTTTTAATGTTTATTTTGAAAGAGACGGAGAGAGACCCAAAATTATAAGATTTATTAATTTTTAAACAACAAAATGAGTTAATTTCACTATATTGCACAGAACAAGTGAAAAAAGGAAAATAAGACTCAAAGTAGTATTTCAACTGTGATAAAGTTTTAGATCATTGTATTGCAATTTGTATATCTAAATCTAGGTCGTTGCTGGCCATTTTTATAGTTTTGACCTCCCAACTTGTTTTCAGCTAATAAATTAGGTTAAGTATTCATACTTCATTAACTTTGGCTTTGTCTAAGGAGTGTACAGTTTTCTATTTACCTTTAGTTAACATGGTCTACTTCTTTCCTCTCTTCGGAGTGAGTAGTTTTATATAATCCATCTCTTTTCTTTCTCTTTTTTTTTTTTTTTTTTCCTGTCCTTTCCTTCCTCTTTTATGGGCTGCATTTTAACTGATGGTTGTAATAACTGTGTTTCTCTTTGTCTCTAATTCTCTTTAAGGCCTGCTTGCTTTGGTTGAGTAGCACAATCTGTGCCATCGTTTTCACAATTTACTTTTACAAGGAGTCAAATGGATTTGCAACCGAAGTAAAGTAAATTTAAAATATTAGGTAGCCTGTGAGTCAGATAAACATAAAGCAGATTTGTTCATATGTTCAATTGTGGATATTTAAATTCGAAGTATTTTCCTTGGAGTTGTGCTTTGAAGTCTGTCTACCAGCTAGCTGAGAAAATAACTACTTAGAGTGCAGGCTTACTGCAAAGCACTGCTATTTTGTTGTGGAGAACTCTCTTAGAACTGACAGTTGGTGAGATGCATGACTGTGCCAATATCTTTTGCAATGTAGAGTTGCTTTTGAGTAGATTCCATTACCATATGGAACCCAAATTTTTTTTCAAACTCTAAAATATATCTGGAGCATTACATTTGATTTTTTAAATGTGAATTAAGAGTATAATCAGTGTTTATTTATGATTTATTAATTTAAGGGGCGCCTGGGTGGCTCAGTCAGTTGAGCGCCGGCTTCAGCTCAGGTCATAATCTCACAGTTCATAAGTTCGAGTCCGCATCGGGCTCTGTGTTGACAGCTCAGAGTCTGTAGCTTGCTTTGGATCCTCTGTCTCCCTCCCTCTCTGCCCCTCCCTTGCTCATGCTCTGCCTTTCTCTCTCTCAAAAATAAAATAAACATTAAAAAAATTAAAATATTGGTAGTGTGTTGGGAATGCAAGCTGGTGCAGCCACTCTGGAAAACAGTATGGAGGTTCCTCAAAAAACTAAAAACAGAACTACCCTACGACCCAGCAATTGCACTACTAGGGATTTATCCAAGGGATTCAGGTGTGCTGTTTCGAAGGGACACATGCACCCCAATAATTTATAGCAGCACTATCAACAATAGCCAAAGTATGGAAAGAGCCCAAATGTCCATTGATGGATGGATGGATAAAGAAGATGTGGTATATATATATATATATATATATATATATATATATATATATATATATATACACATTGGAGGTATATATATACTTGGCAATCAAAAAGAATGAAATCTTGCCATTTACAACTACGTGGATGGAACTGGAGGGTATTATGCTAAGTGAAATTAGTCAGGGAAAGACAAAAATCCTATGACTTCACTCATATGAAGACTTTAAGAGACAAAACAGATGAACATAAGGCAAGGGTAACAAAAATAATATAAAAACAGGGAGGGGGACAAAACATAAGAGACTCATAAATATGGAGAACAAACAGAGGGTTACTGGAGGGGTTGTGGGAGGGGGGAAGGGTTAAATGGGTAAGGGGCATTAAGGAATCTACTCCTGAAATCATTGTTGCACTATATGCTAACTAATTTGGATGTAAATTTAAAAAAATAAATAAATAAAATGCAGTTCAAACTTCAAAAAAAATATTGGTAGTGTGCATTGCTACAAAATAAGTAATTACCTTATTAAAACATTTTGAATTCAGTTCTTTTAGACCATGTAACTTGAAATAAGAGGTCATAATTAAGCCCTTTGAATGTGTGTGTGTGTGTGTGTTTGTGTGTGTGCATGTGTGTGTGTTAGTATTGCTTGTTTATATATACCAGAAAAATAGGTGACCATTACTACAGTGGTGATCTATACACTAAGTCTTGTTGGTTTAAGACACCATTTTTTTGGTAGGGTGGCTTTGTTACAGATTATGTTGGTAACTTTTTTTTAATGTGAAGTTATAATCCAGATATTTATAAAAAGAAACCAAAAATAAAAGTATTCCCAAGGTACTTAAATTTTAATATTTTTAAAAACTATTTTAACCTATAAAATTTACTAGAGTTTCTAATTGAACCTCTTTATCTTCAAAACCAAATAGAAAATAGAAACTAAGTTGAACATAGAACTTTTGTATTACAGGTTAGTAGGACAACAGATTTGATGTTGTACCAATAAAAGACCCATTCAATTGTGTAATTTGTGAATAACAGACTTTTAAAAGCTATTTTGGTGGAAGAAATAAAAAAACAGGAGTAAATGCATACTTAGCTTTATTGTTTTAATGTTTTTTCTTTAGGGCTTTAACTGTGAGAGAATTCTGTATTCTAATAGGAAACAGAGTAAGAGGAAGTAAATGTTTATATTGATTACAGAGGTGATGATGGGAGATAGCATCTGCAGAAAGCAGAAAAAGTCAAAACTAAGGAGAATTTAAGGATTATTGTGGGGATTGAGTCTGATTCTGTTATATTAAATAAAATGTTGAATACAAAAGAATCACTCAAATAGTAATGTTACATGTAGTGTAGCACTGGCTGGAAGATATTTAAAAGAAACAAATTAAATTAAAAAATTAAAGAAATTGTGGTTTCACCTTAAGGTGTGCATTTTAAATATCTCTAACTTCTCTCTCTTTCTTTCTCTCTCTCTCTCTCTTTCTCTATAGGTATATAAGAATGTGACTCTACAGGTTCCAGTGGGACTGACTATACATACCTCTTTAGTATGTTCTGTCACTCTGCTCATTACCATCCTGTGTTCTACTTTGATCCTTGTGGCTGTTTTCAAATATGGCCATTTCTCCCTATAAGTTTTACCGAGTTAAGTGCTTTCCATAAACCTAAATAAGACCTATTTACTTGTGACTAGAAGTGTTCTTCTAGAATTATGTCACTATTTTTGTCTTCATTTATGACTAAAATTATGTCTACTAGAGGAAATTTTGGATCATTTTCAACTAATTCCAAAATTTAGTGCTCTGTTGTATAGACCTTTGGTAATCTTCAAGCTAGTGCCAATAGAGGAAACTTAGTTTCGTTAAATTAATATTTATTTTGTGAGAAGTGATTTTATCTTCATTTCTTTTACAAAAATGGGTACTTTATGTATTAGAGACAAATTCTCATTGTGAATAGAAACATTTAAATTTCAGCTAAAAATTGAGAAAATCATTATAAATAAGAATAAAATATTTTGGATGAATCAGTTTATTTAAACGTAAATTTTATGAGAATATTAAAGTTACTTATCCAGAGTTTAAAGAAAATAAAGTAGGAGAGCTAAGAAATTATTAATATCAAAATTGATTATTCATTAAAGCAATTCCACACTTCTTTTATATTTTATTATACTCTTCTGAGTATATGAATTTACAAAGGGCTTAATGAAACTACGTACTAAGATCTAGTTTTGATTTAGTACTGAATTTGTCAAGAAGACAATTCAGATTGTCATTTTAAAGAGTATATTTTATTAAGTTGTACCTGTACAAAAAATCTTTTTTGCATCTTCAGTGATTTTTTTTAAACAAAAGCTCTTGATGTACTGTTTTGCTTGGGAAAAAAAGTAGAAAATAAAGTAAGTGCCATAAGCTAGTTAAAAAATAAAAAGGCAAGCATGTTCTTCTGTTTATTTAGGGCAGTGCATTTAGGACAAGCATATTCCGAAACAGAAGCCAATAAACCAGGGTATGTTGGCAATGTTTGTTTTATATAGAGTAATGGAATGATAAACATTTATATATATCACTGCTTAATTTCCTAAAACATTCTGGTGTTTTTATAGGAATAAATCGTTTGTATTTTGACATGTATGACTTGACCAGTCAAAATAGTTCTTTTTAAAGGTGTGTTTAAGAACTTAAATATTGAAAAAAGCAACCAAGTGCCATAAAACAGAAATATTAGAGATCGATAAAATTTCAACCCGGTCTAATTTTATACTTGTTTAATGTTTTCTTATAAGAAAGAACTCCATGCTTTTTACAAGCATTTCTTTCATACTGGGATTTATATAGTGGCATTGAAGTAAAATTATATGTCAGTCAAAATTCAGTAACATCAACAGACAACATTTTGAAATATGGAGAGGGGAACATGGTACCTCTTAAGAGTATATGTGGAGTAGAGGGCAGAGTGTACATATATCTTTATTTTCTTTTGCATATTAGCACCAAGTTTCATCAGTATTTAAACAAGTTTTCAAGTTAATATTTGAGATGGTGGTTTGGAACATGTTTCAGCCACTTACGTATTTATACAGGTATTCAGAAGTGTAATAAAAATGTGAAAGGAAGTGAAGAGTACTTTCATATGACTCTTCTTGCCTAATAAGTGGTTGCTAATGACATTACTTTTGATACAGTGGAACATTTCTGGTTTTGAAATCTTTATATTATCTTCTTTGGATGCTTAAAAAATGAGTAAGCACTTTATTTTTTGTAATTAAAAAAATTTTTTTAAATTAAGCTCTGTTCCCAAGGTGGGGCTTGAACTGAGGTTGAGAGTCACATGCTCTGTCTACTGAGCCAGCTAGGTACCCCTAAGCACTTTATTTTATTTATTTGTTTGTTTGTTTGTTTGTTTTTATTTTTGAGAGAGTGAGTGAGAGTATAAGAGGAGCAGAGAGAGGGAGAGAGAGAATTGCAAGCAGGCTGTGTGCTGTCAGTGCAGAGTCCAACAGGGGGCTCAATCTCACGACCTGCAAGATCATAACCTGAGCTGAAATCAAGAGTCAGAAGCTTAACCATCAGAGCCACCCAGGAGCCCCTAAGCACTTTACTTTTGTAATCAGTTTTGTAATTCAGTGTATGGTCTTTTTTGTTTAAAGCTAAGAAAATAGGTACTGTCCTATTGGTCATTCTGTTCCAGTATCTGCTCCACTTTTATGGTTTAGTTTTCTTAAAGTAATATGTTCTTTTGGATGAACGTAACAGAGACGTGGGTTACCTCAACTAAGGGTGGTGATGGGGCAGAGATTATTTGAGTGTGTGTGTGTGTGTGTGTGTGTGTGTGTGTGTGTATCTAAGCCACTCTACCAAGAATTTACATTATTTAACTAGATCTCAGGGAAGATGGTATAATATATGACTTGGGAACTGGAAAGATCTATGGCAGCTCTTAATGATTTCAGAATATAATGAGTTTAAGGACTATTCTAGTAAGATATTCTATTTCAAGCTACTCACCTATATTTTCATAATTAGTGCTTATTGGTAAGATGAGATAAATTAGAGGTGACCAACACCTATCTGCATTATCCTCCAAACTTACAAAATATTTGTTTGGCAGGTTGTTGAATGTAGAGTTGAGAGAATGAAATAATGTGGATTAAGTATGTTCTTCAGGATCATCCTAACCAGTGATAGGATGAGTAGGTTTAGCTATCTATCTGATTTGCATCTTAGACCTTACTTCTAGAATCCGTTTCCTCCTGAAGTGTATCTTTTTAATGAGTTCCTTTAGTAGGTCCCTGTTGTTGACAACATCTTTTTTTTTTTTTTTTTTTTTTTTTTAGTTTAAGTATAGTTCACACACAATGTTACAGTTAGTTTCAGGTATACAACACAGCTATTCCACAAGTCTATATTTTATGCTATGCTCACAAGTATAGGTACCATTGTCGCAATACAATGCTATTACAATACCAGCAACATTTTTGTTTGATGATATCTGTATTTTACCCTCATATGACCAATAATTTTGCTACACATACACTTCTAAGGTTGGTTATTTTATCTTGGTGTAATATTTTGGTCATCTTGGTAAATATTTTTCCATTGTCAACTGGTACGCATTGTGGCAGTTGAGAAATCTTCAGAAGTTCAATAGTTATTTCTTTGTAGGGTAGGTCTTTTCTTTCTAGTTGCTTTATTTTTGGTATTCTCCAGTTTCATATTGACATGTTTGAAAAGATGTCTTTTCTTTACCCTGGTTGGGCTTCACTTTGCTTCCTGAATCTAAAGGATCTTGTCTTTATTCAGTTCAGGAAAATTCTTGGCCATTATCTCATTATATACTGCCTCTTTTGTCTTCTCTCAGAGTTCTTGCTAAGCATATGATAGACCTTCACAATCCATCCCCATGTCTCTTGATCTTTCTTTCATATTTCCCTTGTCTCTGGGCTATTCTCCATAATTTCTTTAGATCTATGGTCCAGTTTAGTAATTCTCTCTTCAATATATAATCTGCTATTTAACCGAAACATTGGCTTTGATTTCAATTATTAAATTCTTTATTTTTAGAAGTTCTACTTGGTTACTTCTCAAAATTGCCTGGTCACTTCTAAAAAAATACTATCTTGTTTCGGGGCACCTGAGTAGCTCAGTCATTTGAGTGTCTGACTTCAGCTCAGATCATGATCTCATGGTCCGTGAGTTCAAGCTCAGCATCAGGCTTGCTGCTGTCAGCGTAGAGCCCACATTGAATCCTCTGTTCCCCTCCCCATCTTGCATGCTCTCTCTGAAAAATAAACATTAAATAAATAGTATCTTGTTTCTTGCTCCTGTATTATTTTGTTTAATCAGTTTAATAAACTCATTGTCTATTCTGTAACCAATAATTCGACTCTCTAAAGTTCAGACTTCATTATTTTGTTCACAGTTTCTGCTGATTCACTTATGGTGCCTTATTTTCTGAGGTATATTGTAGTTATATTTTGGGTGCTCATATTTAGCTTTTGAAATCCTGTTTATCTTTGGGAATCCTTTGAGTCCTGGGTTAAGAGTGAACCTGTGTGGTGAGGATTTGTATTTGTTTCTTCCAGGCCTCCAAGCACTACCAGCCTGGGACCACTTTCTTGTCCTGAGGTTTCCTGGACAGTATAGGTAATGTCAGTTTGAACTTTCAAACACATGTGAGGGAAAGTTTCTGGTTTTGAATTCTAAAGAGACATTGTTTCCCCCTCCATACCAAGTCCAGACAAACATACTAATGTCTGCTTGTCTCCCAGGGCTGGTGCAGGGGATATTTTTTATCCTCAGTCTATTCTTGGAGGGCATAGCCCTTTGAGTTTCCCAGTCCTATACAGGATCAATGTCCCAGCTCTTTGTACAGCCCAAGGCCTTGTCTTTGCTCTTCTGTCCAGCCAGTAAAAAAACCAAAACAAACAAACAAAAAACAAAAACAACCCAGAAACAAACAAACAAACAAAAAACCGTTTTCTGAGATAAGTATATACCCTCAACACAACCATAGCTTCACTGTCCTGCTTACTACTCAGGTTTTTTGCTGTCTCTTTGGGTTGAGTGTGGGGTTTGGAAGACTGTCAGAGGTATTCCTCCTCCTTTCTTGAAAGCTTAGTTATGCCTTCGAAAGGATGTTCTATTTTATCCAGCATTTCGGTGTGTTTAATAATGGGGCTGTTTTTCAGGTTATCTAATAATAGTGTGCCATATTGGTCTTTGATTCCTTTCTCTCTATATCAGTTTGTATTCTACATGTATAGATAAACACAGTCTAGCTACCTTTTTCCAGTTCTGCTTTCTTAGTATCAGTCATGATTACAGCCTTTCTAGTTTATTTCCTTCTATTCTTGCATCTATATACTCCATTCGCCGCATAGCAATCTAGTGATCTGAAAATGTAAGCCAGATAAAATCACTTCCCTGCTTAAAACTCTTTAGTAGCTTCTTGGAATAAATCCAAATTCTTTAGCATGGCATTCAAGATTCTTCTTGACCTGAATCTTGTCTACTCTACTGTTTTATCACAGTACATTACTCTTCTTGCTCTAAGCTCAAGCTACACAGGTCTTCATAACTGACCATAGCAAGTCCTTTTCTCCCTCCTGCCTATAATGCTTTCTCCTAGGGGCTTTTCATAGCTCTCTCCTGTTCTCAGCTTAAATGCCCCCTCCTTAAAGATGCTTTCTCTGGCCACCAGATCCAAAGTAATCTCCCCAGTTGTCTCCTCATACCAGATATCACTAGTTTAATAATTGTGCTTGCATATTTGTAAGCTGCACAAAGGCAAAGTGACTCATGTTCACCCTTGTATCCCTGATACATTTTAGATGCTCAAATGTTTGTAGAGTTACTGAATACAATGATGAGCTCCACTGTGGATAAAACATGAAGGCCTTGATTTCAAGGAGATGGGACTTATTTTAGCAGCAAGACATAGTAAGAGTTTGTAAGTAAAATGCAAATGGGTAATGGATGAGTTCCCAGAAACAAATGTTCTGGAGCAGGTTTATGTAACAGCAGTGTCAGTCAGCATCTTTGGTTGGCACAGACCTGACTGGAGACCATGCTAAGTTAAACGAGGAACTGGCTCTCCTTCTCAGTTTAAAGAATATTCCCTAAACCCCGTCCCCAAAAAAAGAAAGAGAAAGGCGAGAAAAGCAGACTGCACGTCTCCAAACTACGAGTCCCAGCAGCCCCGGGCGAGCCCGCCCAGCGGGAGGTGGTGCCGGTCTCCACCCCGTGGAGCTCGGTGCTTGGGCCGGCGAGGGGGCGGAGTTCTGGCCCCGCCCCTACCCGCTCCCCGCCGTCGCCCTCCCCCAGGGTTGTGGCCACGCGCAGCGGCGGCGGTTGTTCCGCTTCCCCTCTGGCCCGGGCCGTCGCCATTGCCGAAGGCTCCCTGCCCTCCCCTCCCGGCGCCCGCGGGGCTCGGCTGCCGCTCGGCCTTGCGGTAGCAGCGGCTGCGCTCCAGCGCGGCTCGTCTTCCCGCCCCGCTTCCCCCTCCCTCCCCGCCTGCCCTGCGCCTTGCGCTTGCCCGGGGCGGTTCCAGAGCCCGCCGGGAGCTCGGACCGAGGCGCCTCGCTGGGGCGGGGACCTTCCCTCGCCTGGGGTAAGTGTGCAGGCGGGCCGGGACGCGGGCCGTCGCTCTCTTCCTCCTTCTTTCTCCGCGGCCTGGCCGGCGCCAGCGGCCCGCGGCAGCCTACCTGCTCGGAGCAGCGCCGGGGCAGCCGCCACCTGCGTGCCTGGAGCCGTGGCTCCCGGGGCGGTGGCTCATTGTCTGCTCCCTAGGGCTGTTTTCTTCGGCTTCAGCCCGAAATGGGAAGCTTGCTGGGCTGGCGAAGTCTGACTCTTCCTGGACCCAACCCTGCCCAGGGCCGTGTCGCGCCACAGGCTCTGCCCACTCTCGGTCTCCCTTCCCTAGCCTTTCAGCTTCCTCCTGTTCTCAGTTTACTTTAGTGTTCGACCTAACGACTCAGGTTTTAGTCCTCGATGATTTTTCCTGAGTCCCAGCTCCTCCTTGCTACCTCTCTGGTCATCATAGTTTCATTGCTTAGGCATATATGGTCTCTAGTCCCTTTACTCTTTTCTAAACTACAATGTGAAATCTCTTCCATATTTCTATTGGTAGAAACATAGTTTTCCGAGAGTTTGAGGGCCTCACCTAACAACCGAACTTTTGGGTCTTCTCGTGATTCTTGTTTGATCTTCAGCCAGGAGGTGAATATTTGCTTCTTTAGGTAATTTAGGTGAAGGTTGGCTTTTCACCATGTTTGGCTTTCTTTAAATCAAGACACATACGACATTGCTGCAACATCCTCGGTGGACTCAGCCTTTTGAGTATTTCTTTAAAGTCATCCCAGAATTAAAGTATGAAAAGTAATTTCTGTTGTCGGTTGGTGTGGGGCTGTATCCTCCTTGTATCTTCATTTTAATTGGAATACTCTAGGCAGTTGTGAGCGTGATTTGTTTCCTCTTTGATAAATCATGTACAACTTCCATTGATAGTTATTTCATTTCTCCTTTAAAAGTGATCTATAGTTGTTTTTTTCTTTTTAACCTCTGTAAAAGACAATCAAAATGGTTAGGCCTAAAATTAGACTCCGACGAACTGTGTTTTGGATCAAGGTTGTGCACGTCACGTTTTTTCCCCTGCTCTGTTAGACTCTTCCGCTCTTATAAGTAGGCAGGATATTGAAATGTACAAGAATTTGCTTGGGGGGGGGGGTTTAGTTTTGTAGAGTTATCCAAAAAAATAACATTAAATAAAATTAGATTGGGTTGAAGGCAGTGAACAGTAATTTTTAAAGCAGGTTACAACTTGTCAACTCTGCCAGAAACTCTGTGGCATTTGTAAAACACACTTATACTAACTTCTAAATGTTTTTTATGTGTGTATATGTATATACACACGCATACACATATTATATACACACTTACAAGTGGAAAGCTTTGTTCATGTTCTCCTATTAAGCTATTAAGGGTATTGATTTGAGGCAATTCTTTCGCCCTTGGCTTTTAAATCTTTCTAGCTATTAATTATACAAGAACACTGATGTACATTAGGGAAAATGAACCTTAAAATGTTTTTGAACTGTAATATATGTAGGTATTAAGCCTACTTCCAGGTTTTGTTGAAAGTGGTTGATGTAAATTCAGTGAATTTTGTTTTCATTAAATACTCCATTTTTACCTAAGTGTTAGTACTGAGCCTTAATACTGTCATCATTTGATGTCAGTTGTCCTTAACTTAATTGAGAGGTCTTGTTGCAGGTATAAAAATGATAGAGTATATAATTTGTTGTATAATGCCAGCTTTTCTGCCAGTTTCTATAAGCAGATAGTTGGGTTTTTTTTTTTTAATATTTATTTTGAGCGGGGGGTGGGCAGAGAGAGAGGGAGACACAGAATCAGAAGCAAGCTCCAGGTTTTGAGCTGTCAGCACAGAGCCTGCTATGGGGCTCAAACTCACGAACTGTGAGATCTGTGAGATCGTGACCTGAGCCAAAGTCCAACGCTCAACTGATTGAACCATCCAGGTGCCCCTATAAGCAGATAATTTTTACCAAGGAAGAGTTCCTTATTCCTCTTCCCTTAGGGCCTTGATTCCTGGTTTACCATTATTCAAAAGGAGAGTTACTCTTCTCGACTTTGTGATGTTCATTACTAACCTTGCAAACCTAAAATTGTAAAGTAATGGTAAGTTTGTACTTGAGGTGTATCTACTAAACAAATGAATTGGGGTTCCTATGGTTCTCTGATCTTTATGATAGGCAGGTTTCCAAGTAGACGTGATTAACAGTGGTGTATATTTCTTTTTTATTATACTTTTTTAAAGAAAAAACTTAGAACTTGTTCAGGTAACTAAGGATAAACTTTCAGTTATTTTTTTTTTTTAAAGAGAACTTGTTCATATAGACAAAAATAAAATAAGTAGGTACTTTTAAATCCTTATGTTTGTTCTGTCAATATTGATAATTCTAATATTCAAGTATGTTTCTTTTGATTAAAACTTGAAACTGGACCTTGTTGAAGGCTTTAAGCCTTTGGGATTCTGATGTTTGTTTTCAAAAGCCCTCCCAGTTAGAGAGCTAATTCGAGGCTAGTCAGAGGGCTGGTTAAGTTGCTGACAAACCTCGGTTGTCCCTTGTATCCTTCTGGTACCTTGGTAGAAACTGAAAGAAGGAAAAATAGCCCCCTTGGCTTTGAAGAAGTACTGATTGTTTTCTTCTGTGATCAGAATTTTCACTGCTTCTTCATTTTAGGATCACTAACCTATTTAAGAATAGTCATTCCGAACATTCCTGCAGGATTTCAGAGTACTAGCCTATTATTATCTCTGAGGTACATTAGCACTTACCATTTCATGTATCTCAGACGGTTAGATGCTGGAGACCTGGGTTTGAATCTTGGCTCTTCTAGTTGACTCTGGGTAACACATGTTCTCTTTTCAAGATTTGGTTTTCTTCATCTATAACATGGGGATTGATAGTAATAATCATATAATACAAATTTCATGGGACTATTTAAAGTAAATGAGATAATGCAGGTAAAGTACTTTGTGAATGTAGTAGTTCTTTATAGAGGTTAGTTAATATTCCATTGTAAAATAGGCTTTACATTTAATTTCTTCTGTAACAAGCTCCCAAACTTAAGTTTAAGAATGCTTTCTGGAAGAGGTTGGAATCTCAGGACCAAGTTTCTGAAACCATAACTGTTAAAATTATTTTTTGGGAAAAGTTTTGCCACAGATATAAAATATAGGTTTTCTAAGTACATGTTTTTCAGATTTTAAAAAGTATGCATGTTTCTCATAGAAAATTTGGAGAGTAGTGAAGATTGTTAAGAAACAGGACAAAAATCACTTTAGCCTCAGATAACCATCATAACAGACTAGTGCTTTTTCCCTTATTTTTAAATTCCAGAAGCGGTTTTTGCTTTTTATAAAAGGTTCCAGCAACTCTGGGCGCCTGGGTGGCTCAGTTGGTTGAGCGTCTGACTTCGGCTCAGGCTCAGGTCATGATCTCTCGGACCGTGAGTTTGAGCAGTGCCTAGAGCCTGCTTCAGATTCAGTGTCTCCCTCTCTGCCCCTCCCCCGCTCGCATTCCCACCCTCCCTCCCTCCCTCCCTCCTTCTCTCTCTCTTTCTCTCTCTCAAAAACAACTCAATTATTTACAATAAAAAAAAAAATGAACATTACTCTTTCCTCACTTTCTAGTCCCATTCCCTACAGGTACCCCTGCTAACAATTTTGTTTTCTTTATGAAGTTAGGAATAAGCATTATGTTTGTGGGTTTAACCAATTTTTTTAAAATAAAAGATCTGGTCATTATATTATCTTTTCCATCCCAATACACATAGCTGTACTTCATCTTTTTAACAGTCATGGTGTAGTCTATTGTATGGTTGCACTTTATTCATGGTAATTTATGTTACAGTGGTCCCCCCTTATCCATGGAGGATACGTACCAAGACCTCCAGTGGATTCCCGAAACCGGGGATAGGCTGAACCTTATATATACTATGTTTTTTCCCCATGTATACATATCTGTGGTAAAGTTTAGTTTATCATTTAGGCACAGTAAGAGATTAACAACAATAACTGATAATACAGTAGAACAGTTATTACAATATGCTATAATAAAAGTTATGTGAATGTGGTGTATCTCAAAATATCTCATTGGACTCTACTAACATTTCTTGTGATGATGTGATGATAAAATGCCTATATGATGAGATGAAGTGAGGTGAATGGTGTAGGTAGACACTGTGATGTAGTGATAGGCTATTACTGACCTTCTGACCAAACCTCGGTAGTAGGATCCAGGACTGCGGTTAGACTGCTGGCAACTGAAACTGTGGAAAGAGAAACCGTGGGTAAGAGAAGACTGCTGTGCAGATCTTCATCAACTTACAATGGGGTTTTGTCTCAATAAACCCACTGAAAGTTGAAAACATTGTATGCCAAAGCATTATAGCTCAGTCTAGCCTACCTTAAATGAGCTCAGAACACTTAGGTTAGCCTACAGTTGGGCAGACCCCTCTAACACAATGCCTGTTGTATACTAAGGTGTTGAATATCTTATGCACTTTATTGAATAGTATACTGAAAGTGAAAAATAGAATGGTTTTAAGTGTTTCAGTTGTTTATCCTCTTGATCACATGGCTGACTGGGAGCTGCTGCTTGCAGCTACTGCCCAGTGTCATAAGACAGTGTGGTACTGCATATTGCCAGCCCAGGAAAAGAGCAAAATTCAAAATATGGTTCCTGCTGAATGTAGAAACTTCACTTTCATACCATCGTAAAGTCAAAAAACTGTAAGTTGAACCATGAGAAGTCAGGGACAGTCTGTATTCTCAATTTTGAGCAAGTAAAACTGGAGCCTTAGTGAACTTACTGTATCTTTGTGCACATGTGTGTATACACAAATATTTCCTTAAATAAGATTTTTAAGTGTGCATTTTAAGTTTCGATTGATGCCAAATTGCCATCCTAAAAGGCTATATCAATCTATACTTCTTAATTGAATTGTCGAAGCTTTTCATACATAATAGATAATAATCTTTTACTTTCTGTTTAAGCACTTTCCCATTGCATGTTTATCAAAAACATTCTTCTTAATAATTGTTGTATTGGGGTGCCTGGATGCCTCAGTTGGAGGAGCATGCAACGCTTGATCTTGGGGTCATGAGTTTGAGCCCATGTTACGTGTAGAGTTTACTTAAATATATAAAACTTAAAAAAAAATAATAATTGTACTATCCTTCTGGAATTAGTGTCTGTGCACAATAGGGGTAAGGAAGAGTTTTAACAATGTAAAATAGCTTGGCTATTGAAGTGAAATATGGGCATAGAAAAAATTTTAGGAGTTTTAGGTTGCTGTGAAAATGGATTATAGAGATTCAGGGTGTAATATTGTAATGGTTTTATTGTAAGCATCACATCTGAAAAGCAAACAAACAACCAAAAAGCCCTTTTATCCCCATCTTTTGTCCTCTACTGATTTCATCCTCATCCTTCAAATTTCCACCTGTGTGTGTAGCTCTCTTTGGCGGTTTTTCTTGAGCTCCACTCTGGTTTAGGTATTCTTATTGTTCTTATATATTTTCTTAACATGTTAATCCATAATCTTTATTTGCAGTGTGGGGAAAGCCTGAGTTATTCTTCTAGAAATGAGAGTTATTTCTCAATTTTTGCCAGTTGAAGCTAATCAAAGAGGGAGGTGTAAGGAAGAACTCACTAGTGTTGGTTAAAAGTAATACATGTACTGGAGCCCCTGGGTGGCGCAGTCAGTTAAGCATCTGACTCCTGATCTCAGTTCAGGTCATGATTTCACAGTTCATGAGTTCACGCCCCCCATCCTCATGGGATTCTGTCTCTTCTTCTCTTTGCCCCTCCCCTGCTTGTGCGCACACTCTCTCTCAAAAATAAATAAACTTAAAAATTCTTTTTTTTTTTTTTTTTTTTTTTTACATTTATTCATCTTTGAGAGACAGAGAGAGACAGAGCACAAGAGGGGGAGGGGCAGAGAGAGGGAGACACAGAATCCAAAGCAGGCTCCAGGCTCCAGGCTCCAAGCTGTCAGCACAGAGCCCGAGGCGGGCCTTGAACTCATGAGCCGTGAGATCATGACCTGAGCCGAAGTTGGACGCCTAACTGACTGAGCCACCCAGGCGCCCCCCAAAAAAATTTTTTTAAGTGCTACATGTACATATGCATGCAGAGCACTTTTAGCTTGCACTACTGAGTTCTTCCTCACATCTTTCTGATCAAGCTATTGGTAATGTTTTTTCATGTGAATGTTTAATAGGTTCTGGAAAGCTAGAAGGTTTCATTTTGGCCTTTTATTTCATTAGGACAAGGTGATTTTAAGGTGTATTCTCAGCTTTGAAATTTTTAATTTCTGTTCTTAATTTATAGGCTTGTGAACAAAACAAAATTATTATATAATAAAAATATGAGCAGCAAAAGGTGGGTAAAGCATTTAAAGAAAATTTCAGGTGCTCTAAAGAGTAAATTATTAAAGAAGGAAAAGTTACATTGGCACATATAATAGTGGAAATAGAACTAAATGTTTGATAAAGTATCTCTATTGTAAATTGTAAATTCTTACTGAACTTTTTTCACCTTCCTGATTAAATACTTGAAAAGAATAAAGTTGCTTTTTTTTAACCCCTTATTCCATTATGTATGGATATCAAAATACTGTTGATATTTTGTTATGCTTCCTGCCACTATATATATATGTATACATACACACACAAATATATATACACGCATATACACATATATATATATATATATATACACATGTATACACGTACCTATATATGTGTGAGAACAGTTATATATATATATATATATATATATATATATATATATGTATACACACACATGTATACACGTACGTATATATGTGTGTGAGAACAGTTACTTTTATAAAATTGGAATCCTGGTTTTTATTATTTGTTATCTTGCTAAATCTTGAACATTTCCCTTTGTTCTTAAGGTCATTTTTTAATGTGGGGTGCCTGGGTGGCTCAGTCGGTTGAGCGTCCGACTTCAGCTCAGGTCATGATTTCGCAGTTGGTGAGTTGGAGCCTGGCGTCGGGCTCTGTGCTGACAGCTCGGAGCCTGGAGCCTCCTTCGGATTCTGTGTCTCCCTCTCTGCCCCTTCCCCGCTCATGCTCTGTCTCTCAAAGATGAATAAACATTAAAAAAAAAAAAAAAAAAAAAAAGATCGTTTTTTAATGTTTGCCTAAACATTCCATTGCACAGCTGTGCTGTATTTGTTCTTTTCCTATTGCTGAATGTGTAACTTATTTCCTCTTTCTCTTTCTGCCCCTCCATTGTTGGTGCTCTCTCCCTCTCTCTCTCTCAAAATAAATAAACTTAAAAAAATGTTTAAAAAATTTTTTAAAGAAGAGAGGTAATAATTGTCATTCTTAGAATGTCTCTGGTATTTTTACAATTAAGGATGATGGCAACTGTTGGTTTTAGAGAGATAGTGTTATTTTATTCTGTTCCTACCTTACAACAATAGGAATGGCTTCTGAATTTTAGCAGATGTTTTTATGACACTTTTTAGGTGTTGATAAGGTTTTCCTTCTTTTAACTACAAATAAGTGTACATATCATAAATTTGCTAATAGCCAAAGGTATCCAAAGGGACATGTTATGAGGAACCAAAACCCCACTCATATTAGTCAAATGTGCAGAATTTATTGAAAGAGTAGAAAAGAATCTCAGAAATTTAGTTTAATAGTATACAGGCCAAATGGTAACTTACATAGTTACTTCTGTAGAATCTTGAGGAATCCTTTCTTTTTCATGAGTCAGTTTTGATAATTTGTATTTTCCCATTTTATATTTTTAAGATTTTCAAATTTGTTATTATATGGATGTATGTAATATGTTATAATTAAAATCTGGTATTTCTACCTTTTTATTAGTGATTTTGTTATTTTTCTTGATTTGATTTGCCAAATGTTTGTCTACTTAGTTGTTTTTAATAACCAACTTTGAGGTGAATTCTTTTGGTTTTCTGATTTCCTGATTTCTACCTTTCTCCTTATTTTGATTTTCTTCTTCTTTTTTTTTTTTTTTTTTTTTTTTGAGCTTTTTCTACTCAAGTTCTTAGTTCCTCTTTTTTTTTTTTTTTTTTTAAATAATGAAAGCATTGATGCTCTTAATTTGCTTTTGAGGACTGCTTTGGCTGCACTCTAAAATTTACACGAATCATGTTCTTATATTCATTACTTTCCAAATAGTAGCTCTAGTTTGATTTCCTCTTTGACTCAAGTGATATTTAGGACAGTTCTATTCACTCTGTTTTTATAGTCTTTTAAATTATTTTTTAAGATTTACTGGGGCACCTGGGTGGCTCAGTCGGTTAAGTGTCTAACTCTTGATCTTAGCTCAGGTCTTGATCTCAGGGTCATGAGTTCAAGCCCCATGTTGGACTCTCTGCTGGATGTGAGGCCTCCTTTAAAATAAAAAAAAATTTTTTTTTTTGATTTACTGAGAGTTTTGTGCATGTGTGTATGATTTAAAGGATAATCCAATTTGGTGAATGTTCTGTGAAACTTAAAAACATTTTCTGTTTGGGGTACCTAAGTGGCTCAGTTGGTCTCACAGTTTGTGAGTTTGAGCCCATATCAGGCTCTGCACTGACAGTGTGGAGCCTGCTTGGGATTCTCTCTCCCTCGCTCTGCCCCTCCCCTGCTCCCTGGCACTCTCTCTCTTTCAAAGTAAATAAGCTTTAACAAAAAAAACCACTTTCTGTTTTCAGAGTATATATGTAAAACTTTATTCAAATTCTCTTATTTGTTTTATTATTCCTTCTTAATAGTTCTTATTAATTATAAAATTTAGTCTTCATTAATTTTTAAATCTTAATATGTCAAAGACTGACAGGGTAGCATTGTTTTTAAGAGCCTTATTTTCACGTTGGGACTTTTACATTTTTGTTTCTTCTGCCTGAATCTTCCCTTCATACATTACTGTTTTGAAGGGGCCTTACCTGATCAGTCTACTAGAATAGTCCCCACCTAGCCCACTTGGTATCTGTCTTCTTGCCCTTCTGTGTCTTGTTTTGTTTTGTTTTGTTTTGTTTTGTTTTGTTTTGTTTTTAACAGTAGGCTCCATGCCCAATGTGGGGCTTGAGCTCAGGACCCCGAGATTAAGATTCACATACTCTACCGACTGAGCCAGCCAGGCATCCCTTTTTGTCTTTCTTTATAGCACTTTCATCTGAAGTTATTTGGTTTCTTTCTTTTTCTTGTTTCTCTGTTACTTTGCTATTCTACTTAGAACACATGAGCTTGCAGTAAGTACATGTTGGTTGGTTGTCGGTTTCTTTCATTTCTAATGATTTTTAATATTTAAGTTAATAGACTTTATATATCAATTTTAGGTTCGTGGCAAAATTGAGTAAAGAATACAGAGTTGCCATATACCCTAAGCTTCCCTGTACTGCCAGCACTCCTTCCCCGACAGTCAACATCTTGCCATGTGTGGTATATTTGCTATAATTGATGAACCAACATGGACACATCAAACAAAGTCCATAGTTTACATCAGAGTTCACTCTTGATATTGTACATTCAATGGGTGTGGACAAATGGTGGATAATGACATGTATCCATCAGAAAAACAGAACAGTTTCCCAACCCTAAAAATCGCCTGTGTTCCACCTATTTATCCCTCCCTTCTCCCTAATTCCTGGCAACCACTGGTGCTTCTACAGTCTCCATAATGTTGCCTTTTCCAGAATATCCTATAATTGGAATCATATAGTACGTAACCTTTTCAACTTGGAATATGCATTTAAGTTTCCTTCATATCTTTTCATGGCTTAATAGCTCATTCATTTATAGCACTGAATATTATTCCATTGGATGTACTACAGTTTGTTTATTCATTTACCTGCTGAAGGATATCTCAGTCGCTTTCACATTTGTCATTTATAGAGTTGCTATAAACATCTGTGTGTATTTATTTACTTATTTTGAGAGAGACAGAGCATAAGCAGGGGAGGGACAGGAGAGAGGAAGAATCCCAAGCAGGCTCTGTGCTGTCAACGCAGAACTTGGCACTGAGCTTGACCCCAAACTGTGAGTTGAAACCAAGAGTTGGTCGCTGAACCAACTGAGCCATCCAGGTGCTCCTGTGTTTGGTTTTTGTATGGATAGAAGTTTTCAGCTGATTTGAGTAAATACCAGGGAGCACAATTGCTGGATTGTATGGTAAGAGTATATTTATTTTTGTAAGGAGCCT
The DNA here is from genome assembly GCF_018350215.1 of Panthera leo. Lineage (NCBI taxonomy): Eukaryota > Metazoa > Chordata > Mammalia > Carnivora > Felidae > Panthera > Panthera leo. The sequence continues at coordinate 72,017,091 of NC_056687.1, forward strand.
TTAAATTGTTTTTCAAAGTGTCTATACCATGTTGCTTTTCAACCAACAGTAGGTGAGAGTTCCTGTTGCCCAACATCCTCATGAGCATTTGATGTTGTTAGTGTTTTAGACTTTAGCTATTTTAATAGGTGTATGTAGTGGTATCTCATTGTTTTGATTTGCAGTACTCTAATGATTGATGTTGAGCATATGTTTTTGTTTTTGTTTTTTAAGTTTATTTATTTTGAGAGACAGAACGTGAGTTGGGAGAGGGGCAGAGAGAGAGGGAAAAAGGGAGACTCCTAAGCAGGCTTCAAGCTGTCAGAGCAGAGTCTGACCTGGGCCTCAAACTCATGAAACCGTGAGGTCATGACCTGAGCCAAAATCAAGAGTTGGATGCTTTGGGGCACCTGGGTGGTTCAGTCAGTTGAGCATCCGACTTCGGCCCAGGTCATGATCTCATGGTTTGTGAGTTCAAGCCCTACATTGGGTTCTCTGTTGTTAGTGTGGGCCCACTTCCACCCCTCCCCTACTTGCATTTTCTCTCTCTCCCACAAAAAAAAAAGTCAGATGCTTAACCAACTGAGCCATCCAGGTGCCCTGAGCATCTTTTTACATGCTGCTTTTCCATCTCTGTATCATTTTTGGTAAAGTACCTCTTCAGATCTTAGGCCCATTTTAAATTGGATTGTTAATTTTCATATTGTTGAGTTTTAAGAGTTCTTTGTATATATTCATTAACTGTCCTTTATATATCAGATGTTTCTTTTGCAGGTATTTTTCTCCAGTCTGTGGCTTGGCTTCTCATTGTCTCAACTCTAATGATTTTTATCATGTATTTTGATGCAGTATTATTTGATGCATGTGTAAGTTCTCTACTGCTAAAGATCTTCATTATAGATTACACTTAATCAAAAATAATCACCCTGCTTTCTGAGTCTTGTATTTTACTTAAATTGCTGTCTGTCCTAAATTTCTTTGTTCAATAAATTACCCAGCTTTCTCATTCCATGCCATTTTGTTTTAGTTGTGTCTCCTTCTTTTTTCTTTTTCTTTTTTCCTTTAAAGTAGGCTCGAACTCAATGACCCTGAGATCAAAAGTTGGATGCTTCACCAACTGAGCCAACCAGGCACCCCAGCTGTGTCTCTTTTAAATTACATGTGGTTTGTTTTTGTTTTAATTCAAGGTAAATGCTTAAAGTTAGTTTATTGTCATAATGAATTATGTTGGGTGTGTTTCTATTATTTTATTTTTAATGCTTTTGTTTTTAATGATTAATTGCTGCTTTAATTGTTGTAAAATACACATAAGGTAAAATTACCATCTTGACCACTTTATATAAATCTTTGACATTAAGTACATGTACATTTTGTACACCCATCATCACCATTCATCTCATCTTCCCCAACTGAATCTCTTATACTCATTAAACACTAACTCCCCATTCCTCCCTACCCGCAATCCTTAGTAACCTATCTGTGATCTACTTTATGTCTCTTATGATTTTGCCTATTCTAGATGATTCATATAAGTGGAATCATACAATATTTGTCCTTTTGTGTCTGGCTTATTTCACATGCCATGTATAGCATGGATTGGTACTTCATTCTGTTTTAAGGCTAATACTCCATTGTATATATATACTTGACCCTCGAACAATACGGGGATTAGAGGTGTCAACCCCCCATACACAGTTTGCATCTCACTTTTGACTCTCCCAAAATTTAACCACTAATGCCCTACTGTTGACCAGAAGCCTTAACCACTAATAATACCCTAGTGTTAACTGGAAGCCTTACAAATAACATAAACAGTGATTAACACATAATTTACACATTAAATGTATTATAGATTACATTCTTATAAAGGAAGATAAAAGAAAATGTTACAAAGGAAATCATAAGGAAAACATATCTATTGTACTGTACTGTATCAAAAAACTGGCATATAGTGCACAGTTCAAACCTGTGTTGTTCAAGGGCCAGCTGTATACCATATTTTGTTTATCCAGTTGTCTGTTGATATTTTCTGTCTTTTGCATTGTAAATTATATTTGGGTTGCTTTTATCTCAGATATTTGGAATTTATACATCCTGTTTTTAAGTCCACTATTTTATAGTTTATATGAATTCAAGTGTAAATCTAGGTTAAAAAAATAAACCTATCTGCTTTTTCAGTCTGAAAAAGAAAATTATACTTTGACTCCTTCTATATTAGAAGACTAGCTTCTCAACTCTTAACCCACTTTCACTTTATCTGTGTTTTCACTCTATGGTGAGCTTGGAACTTCATATAGTCAGTATATTTTTTACCCATTTCATGTTTTTAACTTATCTTTCAAGACTTTTCTCTTGGTAATTACATTGAATGTTAACACAAATTCTTTAAGTTTTATTTAAATGGAGTTGGTGCTCATTGCCAATTTTCTGTATTTTTTTTTTTTAATGTTTACTTTTGAGAGAGAGAGAGAAGAGGAGAGAGAGAATGCCAAGTGGGCTCTGTGCTGTCAGCACAGAGTCCCATGTGGGGCTCAGACTCACGAACTGTGAGATCATGACCTGAGCCGAAATCAAGAGTTGGACACTTAACCGACTGAGCCAGCCAGCCACTCCAACCAATTTTGTCTTAACATTTAAGTTGATTGATCATGTATGTCAACCAGAATTTTCAGCTAATATTTTTAGTAAGAGTAACTAGAAGACATATTTAATAATTACTAGATCACTAACATCCTCAGAAGTTCTGTAGGTGTCGTTCTGTGTTGTCTTGCATTAATCATCTTGCTTCAGAGCTTCCTGTGCCTGGTGGTGATAAAGATTTTTCTTTTTACTGAAATGTTTTGACAGATTATATCTTTTATAAATGTTCATTAATATTGCCTGATACGTTAGTGCCTTATAATCTTTGTACTTCATTCTTTTTTCATTTCCAGATATGTTTTTGGTTATTTTGATCTAGTTCTGTTTTCTTTCTTGAAAATACTTGTAATAATTAGGCTGGCTTATTTCTGTCTTTTCCATGAGCTTCTCAAAATGTTTGTCCTTATCACTCATTGTATTTTCCTTTATCTCTTCTGATGTAGGCTTTATTTCTGCTAATGAAATTTTAGCTTCTTTACATCCTTTAAAAATTTGCCCTACTCCCTTTTCTTCTTACTCTGGTTTTATCATTGTCTTTTCTCTCCATATATGCCTGTTTCATAGAGTTTGCCAAACTGGAAGTTAGTTGCGTCTTGAGGTTATTTACCATCTAAATTAGGCTCTGCTTCTATGTGATGGGTAATTATCTCTTGTGCTACATTATTTTTTGTTGGAACCAACAAAAATTGTTGAATATATTTTCTGCTTCTTCATCTTTGAATTATAACAGTTATATAGTATCTGATATGCATTTGTTAGAAATGTTTGTGAATTATCCTTGCTATAGTTGACTGGGATTCTGGTTGAAACCTCTTCTTAGGTGTATTGCTGAAAGATAACACAGCTCCTAGTCTGAGTTCCAGTGATTAGTAGATACTCATCTAATATGATAGTTCTGGTGGGATCTTACCCTACCCTGGTTTCTAATATGCACTGTTAGGGCTCTTTGTGATTCTAGCATTCTACCCACAACACAACACTTTGCTTATATAGGACTATACCTCCCAGGAAGCCATGCGCCAATCCATGTTTCTCTGTACTTACACAGCTCCACCTGAACCTTACATGCATACACACAGGCACATAGACACTTCTTGCTTGTTTTCTGGAACTTGCTTGGTAGTTTCCTAAATGCATGTAGAAAGATCAGACAGGAAAATGAATGCTGGCTGCCACAAAACCCACCTCTGCATAGCAAGAAACAGCTTAACTAGACTGGCTGATTAGTTTGTTTCTTTGAGGCCGACTTTGGGTCTCTAAATAAAAGGTGGCTTACAGAGAGGACAAGATATCTTCATATTTTCTCTTAGGCAGATGGTTGAACTTTCTTATATGAAGCAGAGCATGGCTGGGTCATGAATCTTTTCTCAGTTAAGATTGACCTTATAGCTAGTGGAAATCCTTCAGAGATCTGATATAAATTGTTTTCATGGAAATTTGGGATAGACTACATGGGTGGCTTCTGATTTGATACCATTTTTTATGAGGATAAGCTGGCTCCAATTTTTGTTTAACTTAGATAACCACCCAAGGAATTGAGTAAAATCGGTCTGCTATTGACCATTTTTCAGTAAAAGGTCTTACTTTAGATTGATAGATTATCACTTTGATGGTAGGAAATGGTATCTTGTTCCAGTTTGCATCTCTCTTTTCATATATTTATTGCCCTGCTCTTTTTTTTTTTTTTTTTTTGCTATTTGGTGTTTGTGACCAAAACTTTTTTTCTTTTTAAAGTAGTCTTTGTTGTTCCTTACTTCCCCATTCTCTACCTTACAGGCTTTTTGAAGCATTTTCTGAGTCTTGACCCTTCTTTCATGCTTGGTCATTGTTTCACTTTTTTAGTGTGGTGATTGGGTGAAGGCCTGGGGGAAGAAAAAAAGGATCACATTTAGACTACAACATTTCTTTACATCCTGCTTCCTCTGTGTATAGAGACCTTCCTCTCTTTACTTGCCTGGCAAATTTCTTCTCATCTTTCAAAAGACAAGTCTGATTTCTTGGCCTCATTACTCATATGAATGGGAGCTGTGGGTCCTGTTTTCCATTGCATTCCACTCATCCCTATTGCTCTTACCTTACTTCACAGTAGTCATCTTGTTATTACTTTTCCCACTGACAGCAAGCTCAGAGGGGACACTGAATGGTAGTTATCTTTGATCTCTAGCATCTGACACAGTGTAGGCACAAAATAAATATTTGAATGACTTAGGAGAGCCTGAGGGTGTTTTTCCTTTAACTGTGTCATTTCCCTGCTTCTAGTGTGAAAATATAAAAAACAGGTCTTTCTGGGAAGTGGAATTTAGATTTTATTCTGGTCTGGGTTTTTTTTGTAATGATCATGTACTACTTTTGAGAATAAGAGATGAAAAAAAAAATACTTGTTTTTTTTTTTAACTCATTTTTTATTAAAAATTTTTTTTAATTTTTTTTTTAACATTTATTTATTTTTGAGACAGAGAGAGACAGAGCATGAATGGGGGAGGATCAGAGAGAGAGGGAGACACAGAATCTGAAACAGGATCCAGGCTCTGAGCTGTCAGCACAGAGCCTGATGCGGGGCTTGAACTCACAGACCGCGAGATCATGACCTGAGCTGAAGTCAGACGCTTAACCAACTGAGCCACCCAGGCGCCCCTATTAAAATTTTTTTTAATGTTTATTTTTTTGAGAGAGAGAGAGAGTGTGAGCAGGGGAGGGACAGAGGGAGAGGGAGACACAGAATCTGAAGCAGGCTCCAGGCTCTGAGCTGTCAGCACAGAGCCCGAGCAGGGCTCAAATTCGTAGACTGAGAGATCATGACCTGAGCCGAAGTTGGATGCTTAACTGACTGAGCCACCCAGGTGCCCCTAAACTCATTTTTTTTTTAAAGTTTATTTTGATAGAGTACGCATGTGTGAGCAGGGGAGGGGCAGAGAGAAATGGAGAGAGAATCCCAATCAGGCTCGCACTGTCAACATGGTGCCCAACGCGGGGATCCATCTCATTGTTCAAGAGATCATGACCTGAGCTGAAATCAAGAGTTAGATGCTTAATCACCTGAGCCACCCAAGCACCCCAAGAATAAAAAATACTTAAAACCAAATTTCTCAAACTTCTGGTGCTCCCAGTTGCCCAGCACCTGTGACTTTTTGGCCCCATTCAACAGTCTGACCTTTCACTACTTGCTGCCATATGTCCTCTTGTCTCTTTGCTGTCCCATAAATTAGATCATACTTACATGTTCATACTTGTTCCTTTTGCCTGGAATCCTACCTTCTGAGTAAGAATATGATCTGTTGTAAATTGAGGAATTCTTGTAATAGGGATTGAATTGTGAGAATTTAGACTGTTTAATGTCCTGCTGGTCTTATCCTGAATATATATGGTTGTTAAGGTGAGATTCCTAGATCAGTTTTATCAATTGTGAGGATCAGAATAAATAGAGTGTTTAATTAATTGTCTTAGTTTTCTAGAATAGTGACCTGAAAGAAGACAGAATAGTGACTGTATCTTCAAATTTTGCTGGGTCCCTTCTAGCCTAAAAAGGAAAAAACCTTTACTTGACTCTGATGCCATCATAGATAAAACTTTCATTGGTTTATTTATTCAACAATTACTCATGTAAACAGATGAACTGGACACGATTTTAGGTGATGAGGTGGTCAACAAAATAATGGATCCGTGCTTGTGGAGTTTATAACATAGTAAGGGAAGACAGACATTAAAAAGGCAAATCCAGTGTGATGAATGTTAACAAACGAGATAAAATAAGATACATGGGATGGGAGTGAAGAGATGTTAGAGAAGGTTTTCTGAGAAAGTGACCTGTATGCCAATACTCGACAGGCAGAGGTGGTAGACAGAAAATAGGCTGACCAACTCAGTTGCAGTTTGCCACAGGCTTTCTTGGGTTTAGTATTGAAAGTCCCATGTCCCAGGAAAGCTCCCTAGTCCCAGGGAAATTAGGATGACCGTTCAGTGAACAAAAAAATCTTCCTGGAAGGTCATGTGTGAAGGCCTGAGATGGCCGTTAGAAAAACTGGAAGAATGGATAAAACTTAAAGCCCGTAGAGGGAAAGACTACAAAGAAATGAGTCTGGAAAGTTAGGGACCTTATCATGCATGTATTGTTGGGCTTTATCTTCAGTATCCCACTTGAAGGCTTTAAATAGGACACTGAAGTGACAAAATTTAATGTACTTCAGGGTTGCTCCCTGCAGTGTGAAGATTAGACTGGGAGGGGCTGAGAGCGCATTTAGGGATAATAACTGATTAAGTCATGGGCTGCAGTGACTTAGAAGTTTTGAGAGGCATGGATGATTTTGAGAATTAGGGTATTATGATAAGAGTGTGAAAGCCTGAAACAAATGATTTTCAAAATTGTTTTCCTCCAAGAACATTAACTTCTTAAAGGAAAAACTGAACATTTTTACTTCCATATTTTTATGTCACCTGATAGAGATTTTACTAGCAGCACACATAATCCAGACAGCTGTTATTTTTTGGTGTTTTTATTGTTGTTGTTGTTGTTTTGTTACATGATAACTATCAGTCTTTTTCTCACATATGAAGAACAGTAGCATAGAATGTAGGAGGCATGGCTTTGAAGTTATGATGATTCATTTTCTGAACACGGCAAGAAGTGTGACTTTAAATAGTTTTGTCTCCTGGAAAGCTGTCCCATTGAAAGGCTGTATATCATTCCAGTGATGTTTCTATTCTTCAAATCATTTGTTTAGAAGTCTTTTTTTTTTTTTTTTTTTTTTTAATTACTCTAGGAGGCTGCAGCAATTTCTTCAGAGTAGCTTCTTTACCAGAAGTAAACCCTCCATCTCTGCCTCTGTTTCTGTTATTCCCTTTCTGCATCTATATGGCTTCTTTTCCTTTAAATTAAAAAAAAAAATGAAATATAATTCATCTATGATAAAATCCACCCTTTAAAGGGTATACATTTAAGTGGGGGTTTTTGTGTGTTATATATTTTAACTGTATTCATAAGGTTACCTAACCATCACTACTTTTTAATGTTTGCATTACTGCAAATAGAAATCTTGCACCCGATAGCAGTCACTTGTTTTACCCCAACTGCTCCCCCCTTGTCCCAGGCAACCACCAATATGTTTTCTGTTTCTATAAATTTGTTCTGGATATGTAAGTAGATTCATGGAAAATGTCTTATGTGGTTGGTTTCTTTCATTCTAGCACAGTGTTTTCAAGGTCGATTTATATTGTAGTGTGTATGGCTACTTCCATTTCTTTTTATGGCTAAATAATATTCCATTGTATGGGTACACCACATTTGATTTATCTACTCATCTGTTAATGGAAATAGGGCTGCTTTCACTTTTTGACTGTTAGACAAATAGTGCTTCTGTGAACATTTGTATATAGGTTTTTGTGTGGACATACTTTCATTTCTTTTGAGTATATACATAGGAATGGAATTGCTGAGTCATAGGCTAACTCCATGTTTAACCTTTTGAGGAGCTAACAGGCTGTTTTCCAAAGCGACTCTACCCTTTTGCAATCCTGCCAGCAGTGTGTGAGAGTTCCAATTTCTCCACATCCTCACTAACACCTGTTATTTTCTTTTTGATAGTAGCCATCCTAATGGGTGTGAAATGGTATCTTGTGGTTTTAATTTGCATTTCTGTGATGGCTAATGACATTGAGTATCTTCCAATGTGCTTATTGGCCATTTTTATATCTTTTGAGAAATATGTATTCAGATCTTTTGGGAAAATATCTTGTGTTCAGCGTTGAGTGGTTTAGAACAGTGCCTCTCAGAATCTTTTGGTACTGGACTAACAACTTTTGTAAAATACTATACAATGGAAATGAAAGAAAAATTAGACATACAAAATACAAGCCCTTTTTGTTGTTAGTGTCAATAGCAAATTACTGTGAGAGTTTCTAAATTGAGTTTCTCTCAATTTTTGTATTCCATTGAGTACTGGTAGAAAACAGTTAGTGTAACTCTTTTTGAGTGGTACTGTTTTACATTACTAAAAGGCATTTGAAAAGTCACGCAACTTTTTCTGTGTTTGAACTCAAGGCAATTGCATGTTTCTTATATTTTCTGTACTTCCAGCTATGACTCCCAATTCTAACTTGCTACTGAGGTAATCCCACAGAGGGCTGGTTTTGAGGCTTGAGGAAAACACGCATACAGATTTTACACAAGCTAGTTACATTTTACTGGGATAAGCTAGAGTGTACCGTTTCAGCAAAGATCAGGCAAATTAAGTTTGGGGCCAGTGAGGATAGCCTTCTGACCCTTTCCCACTTTCCCTCATAGGACATACTCTCAGTGTTGATGATACTGTGCTTGTTAGAGGGGGGTTTCTGCCAGGTTTCCAAAAGCACAGAAGGCAGCTTTACCATAAAACCTCGTCCTCCTTTATTTTACATCCAGCCTTATCACCCTGAAATTCCAATGTAGTTATGTTACTTGTTTGTAAATAACTTGTCACTTGGCTGTTTAACATCCTTGTTCTGAGCATAATTTTTTACCTTATTGTTTCACATTTATACAAAAATAAGCATTATTCATCCTCAGTCTCTTTCTGACCCTGTAGCCATGAATAGTCTGTGAGCATGAGCAGTTCATATCTCCTATCTTACAGGGCCTAGGAGGTCTAAGCATGTTGGCTGTTCCAGTCTCTGAAACCTTGTAGTCTAGGGACATCAAAGAGTACATTCTTATGCTATCCTGATTATTTATGGTTTGGTTGGTGAAATTCTGAAACCATTGCGGATCATTAAAAAGTGTTTTATTTGTTTATAGCGGTCCTAAACTAATGAGGGTGTATAGAGTATTTATGAATCATGTGAAGTGAGTTTAAACATTTGTTAGTCCCTCTGTATTAAAAGAATTATATGGGACAGCATCAGATTGATGCAGCAAATTAAGAAAAATGTTCCTTGCCAGCCATGAGTTTAAAATCTTATAGAGGGGCACCTGGGTGGTACAGTCAGTTAAATATCCAGCTTTTGATCTCGGCTCAGGTTATGATCTCACAGTTCATGAGTTCGAGTCCCACACTGGGCTCTGTGCTGATGGTGCAGAGCCTGCCTGGGATTCTGTCTCTCCTTCTCTCTGCCCCTCCCCTGCTTTTGCAGTCTCTCTCTCTCTCTCAAAATAAGTAAATAAACTTAAAAAAAATATCTTACAGAAAGAGAGAAGAAAAGTTAGATGCCGGGTGATTGAAGTTCAAAGAAGTGTGTAAGTGTAAAACTTACAGATGGGACTCTATCATTCTGGGTCCAATCAGAAGAGAAACCACAGAATCATTTGAACGTGGAACGAATTATTGATTATAACAAGAGGGTAGAATAATGACGCGTGAGCTAGTAAGAAGTAAATACAAGTCTGAAGAATATAGTAATAGATATAAGGAACAGCTGCTACCTAGGGCTCATAGCTCACTCGGCACCTAGGAAGGAACCCTCCTTCCCCCAGAGCGGAGATCTAGACCTTGTTGGAGACAGCATGCCTGTGGATACCTAAATAGCAGTGGTGCTGCTGTGTGGGCAGAACTTGCCGAACGTCTGTTCTCTAGGGTACCAGAGAAAGCTGTTGACAGGGAGGTGTTAGTTAACTCCACTACAAAAGCTCCCAAGAAGAGAGTAGGGGGAACCTGGTGGCTGCTGGGTATGCTGCTGGTCACCTTGCCGAATACAAGTCTGATGCTGGAGGAGTCTGGTGAGCAAACACACCAGAACCAGGAAGCAAAACTTTTCTCCTACAATGTCTCTCCTGCGCCCTCTACTGATAAAGCTTAACATCGTGCCCGCTGGCCAAGGAAAAACTTTAAAAGTCCCAGGTCTATTTTCAGAATAGACAGACTGGATGACTTGGAATTGAGAGGCACTAAATCAGTAACCAGCAAGGGAATGGTATTAGTGCTGTCAGAGCTCATAGGAGTAGAGCTTCTATGAGATTATGACAGTTGAATAAGTAGTAGTATATGAGCAGGGCGCCTGGGTGGCTCAGTCAGTCAATCCTCTGACTCTTGATTTTGGCTCAGGTCATGATCTCACGGTTTGTAGGATGAGTCCCACATCAGGCTCTGTGCTGACAGCTTGGAGCCTGCTTGGGATGCCCTTTCTCCCTCTTTTTCTCTGCCCCTCCCCCATGCTCACTGTTTCTCTTAAATTAAAAAAAAAAGTAGTAGTATATGAAGCTCTTGTAAGATCAATAGGGTTTTTTTTTAATTCAGCTATGATTGACATACAATGTTATATTGGTTTCAGGTGTACAGTATAGTGATTTGACAATTCTGTATATTACAAAATGCTCACTACAATAAGTGTGGTTACCATCTGTCACCATACAGTGTTATTATTACAATCTTATTGACTATATTCCCTATACTGTACTTTTCATCCCTATGACTTATTTATTTTATAACTGGATGTTTGTACCTCTTAATCCCCTTTACCTTCACCTATTTCACCTAAAGTTTTTATTTTTTTTAATTGAAGATGACAGCTATTATTCCTCATTACAAAAACAGTACATGTTCATTTATAAAAATTAGAATATAGAAAAGTATTTTTCTCCTTGTGTATTGTAGAAACATGGGAAAAACATTCAGGTCTATTACCCTTAAAAAGAATCAATGTTAATCATTTGATCAAATATGGCTAGGTAGAGGAGATAGTTGGGAGGGAAAGCTTTCTGTGGTGGTGCTTGCTGCTGCTTTTGTATATTTGTTTACAGAAGAAATTGGCTTTGAAATATAATAATGCAAAATGGTATATACTATCATTTGGAGGAACTTTATCTTTGGTGTTTATGCAAAATTTATTTATGTAAGTACTTTAAAATTTTTTTATTATATTTTTTGTATTATTATTTTTAATTCCAGTATAATTAACATACAGAGTTATATTAGTTTCAGGTGTACAGTATAGTGATTCAACAATTCTATGTATTACTCAGTGCTCATCACAATAATCCCTTTCACCTACTTTACCCATCCCCCCTGCTCCACCTCCCCTCTGTTGACCATCAATTTGTTCTCTGTGTTTAAGAGTCTGGCTTTTTGTCTGTCTCTTTTTTGTTGTTTGTCTGTTTTGTTACTTAATTTCCATGCATGAGTGCAATCATAAGGTATTTGTCTTGTCTGACTTAATGTACTTAGCATTATATCCTCTGGATCCATCCACGTTGTTGCAGATGGCAAGGTTTCATTCTTTTTTGGGGGGGTAATATTCCATTATATTTATATACCACATCTTTATTCATCTGTGTAAAAAAAATTTTTTTTAATGTTCATTCTTTTTTTTTTTTTTTTTAATTTTTTAATGTTTATTTATTTTTGAGAGAGAGAGAGAGAGAGACAGAGCATGAGCGGGGTAGGAGCAGAGAGAGAGAGAGGGAGACACAGAATCAGAAGCAGGCTCCAGGCTCTATGCTGTCAGCACAGAGCCTGACGCGGGGCTTGAGCTCACAAACCGTGAGATCATGACCTGAGCTGAGGCTGGACGCTCAGCTGACTGAGCCACCCAGATGCCCCAATGTTCTTTCATTTTTGAGAGACAGAGTGTGAGCAGGGAAGGGGCAGAGAGAGGGAGATACAGGATCTGAAGCAGGCTCCAGGCTCTGAGCTGTCAGCACAGAGCCTGATGTGGTGCTCAAACCCACAAACCGTGAGATCATGCGTGACCTGAGCCAAAGTTGGACACGTAACTAACTGAGCCACCTAGGCACCCCATTCATCTATTGATAGACACTTAGATTGCTTCCATATTTTGCTATTGTAAATTATGCTGCAATAAACTTAGGGGTGCATATATCTTTTTGAATTAACATTTTTTATATTCTCTGGGTAAATACGCAGTAGTAGAATTGCTGGATCATATGGTAATTCTATTTTAATTTTTTGAGGAATCTCCATACTGTTTTCTGTAGTGGCTCACCCAGTTTGCATTCCCACCAGCAGTGTACAAGGGTTCCTTTTTCTCCATTCTGACAGGTGTGAGATGGTATCTCATTGTGGTTTTGATTTGCATTTCCCTAATGAATAATGATGTTGAACATCTTCATGTACATCTTCATGTGTTCTTTTGTTCATGTCTTCTGCCCATTTTTTAAATTGGATTATTTGGGTTTTTTTGGGTGTTGACTTACATAAGTTCTTGATATATTTTGGATACTAACCCTTTATCAGTTATGTCATTTGCAAATATCTTCTCCCATTCTGTAGGTCATCTTTGTTGTCTTTTAGTTTTGTTGTTTCCTTTGCTATGCAGAAGCTTTTTATTTTGATGTAGTATTTTTGTAACTTTTTATAGAAGCTTGTCAAATAGACAATCTCTAGACATTACTTTGGTGTTCTTTAAATGACCATCAGGAAGTTAATCACATGGTAGTTGCAGTGTAATCACATTGATGGAATGTTGCATCTTAGAAGTCCATCATGCTTTTCTCTTTGCTCAAAGATTTTCATATGAATGCGCCTCTTAGTAAACAGGGTTCTGGCAGACTTAATCTGGGAAAACAAATTGAAAACTGAATTTTGCCTTTGTTGAGGTATAGGAATTAATCCTTGCCTAGATGTCAAAGACTGAAGGATTCTCATGAAAGAAAGCCTTTATAATTCCATATCACTGTTTATTGGCATTTACACTTTAAAAGTTGGACAGTAATTCTAAAGAATGAAAGCAAAGTTCTTGGGTGTTAATTCACAACTGGGCTTATATAAATAAGTGGCCAGGATATATAATGTTAGGCCCATTTTCAGAGATATATTCTATACTACTAAATCTAGACTGGTTCTTGTTGACTTGTCAGCCTTTTAACCAAGTTGGTACAGAAGTGAACTGTTTGCTTTCCATTTTTGATAAACTTAAGGAAAACATTAAAACTTTATACTAAAGTTTAGTTTTTAAACCTTTTCGGTATAATCTTGACTTAGAAATATCTAATATTAAAATAGCCACTCTTCCTCTGACTGTATATGAGTGGTTGTATAGAAGGATTTAGAATAGTGCTGTTCAACTTGAACTTGTTGCCATGATGTAAATGTTCTATATCTCTGCTGCCCAATATGGCAGCCACTAGCCACATGTAACCACCGAGCATTTGAAATATGGCTAGTATGACTAAGTATCTGAATTTTATTTCATTTTAATTAAATTTAAATAGCCATATATGTCCAGTATATCCACCCATATTAAATAGCGCAGTTTACAGAATGGTATGTTCATACTGAAACAAGTTTTATTTACTTTTTTTAAAGATTTTATTATTGTTTTAAGTTTATGTATTTATTTTTGAGAGAAAGAGAGTGGGGGAGAGGGACAGAGAGAGTCCTAAACAGGCTCTGTGCTGTCAGTGTAAAGCCCCATGAGGGGCTAAAACTCACAAACTGTGAGATCATGACCCTAGCCAAAATCAAGAGTTGGCCGCTTAACCAACTGAGCCACCCAGGCGCACCAAAGGAAAACTTTTCTAAGTATTTAGTTGTTGTTGTTGTTGTTGTTGTTGTTGTTGTTCTTTTTCTTTGTTTTTAAGTAGGATCCACATGCAACATAGAGATTAATTTCACAACCCTAAGATTAGAGTCATGTGCTCTATGGACTAAGCCAACTAGGTGCCCCTTGAGTGTTCAGTTTTTTTTGTTTTTTTTTTTTTTCAACGTTTATTTATTTTTGGGACAGAGAGAGACAGAGCATGAACGGGGGAGGGGCAGAGAGAGAGGGAGACACAGAATCGGAAACAGGCTCCAGGCTCTGAGCCATCAGCCCAGAGCCTGACGCGGGGCTCGAATTCACGGACCGCGAGATCGTGACCTGGCTGAAGTCGGACGCCCAACCGACTGCGCCACCCAGGCGCCCCAAGTGTTCAGTTTTTTAAACCTCTGTATGTAATTTGATACTGCTTAGGAATATATATGTAATATATATATTATATATATCTCCATCATTTTCCAAAAAACATTTTAAAAAATTATTTTTTTTTAATGTTTATTTTTGAGAGAGAGAGAGACAAAGTGTGAGCAGGGGAGAAGCAGAGAGAGAAGGAGACAAAGAATGTGAAGCAGGTTCCAGGCTCCAAGCTGTCATCATAGAGCCAGGCAGGGGGCTTGAACCCACGAACCGTGAGATCATGACCTGAGCCGAAGTCGGACATTTAACCTACTGAGCCACCCAGGAGCCCCAAGTAACATTTTTCTTAAAGCAAGGAGAGATTTTTTTTGTCTGTCTTTGCTGGATTATTTTATTTCATACCCTCCCAGAAGTGGAATGCAGCCTCAAAATTCTAATCACAGCCTACAGGAAGATGTGGCAGCCAGCCTCTCAGGATCATTCACAATCAGTCTGTGAGGTGAAGCCTGTTCACTGCGATCTATAGGTAGTACTGGAGTATCCTTCCCCCATTTTTTATCTGTGGAAACTGTCTATCTTTTATGTCATTTATCAAGTCAAAGTCATGCACTTTCACAAATCATTTTGAGATGGTAAAAATGATCTCTTATTCCTCTGTACTCATGCATTCATTCAACAGATATTTATGGATTGCCTTGCATGTGGCAAGTTTTGTTGAACCATGACTAAGGTATGTCACTTGTGGACTGAGACAGTTAAAAGCCCACATGCTCCCTTAGTCTCTCTCTTCCATTTTGGTGACAACTTGTTAAGATAGTAAACTTTAGAATCACAGCAGCCTAGATCCATAAATTATCTTAAGGAAAAATAACTTCCTCAAGCTTAGTGTCCACTAGAAATAAACCTTCTTTGTGTTAAAACATTAAGATTTTGCAATGTTTGTTATCAGCACATGGCCTGGCATATAAAGGGTTGTTTTTGGTCTTTTATTGGTATGACAGTACTACTATAAATATTCTTACAATTTGCATATGTGCAAGAGTTTCTTGGATTTATATCCAGGAATAAAACTGCTAAGTTGCAGAATGTAAAGGCAAACAACTTTACAAGCTAATACCAAATTGTTCTCTGAAGTAGTTTTGCTACTTTGCACTCCTGCCAGCAGTTATAAAAGTTCTCTTTGCATCTTGGTAGCATTTGATTTTGGTCAGCCTTCTTAATCGAGAAGATGTAAAATGTTATTTACTAATGGCCTTAACTTACATTTCCTTATCTACTACTGGCCTTAACATTTCCATGATTTTTTATGAGGTTGGGCATGTTCTCATGTATTTTATTCACTTGTCATCTTCCATGAAATGCCCATTCATGTCATTTGCCCATTATTTATTGGGTTGTTTGTCTTTTACTTATTTCTTTTTTTGGGGGGTGCTGTTTATTCATGACAAGTATCTCACATCCATGATCTTCTTTAGTCAGAAGTTCTTTCAAACGATGCCATCGGCCTTGACCAGAGTGGAGTCGTTTCTCTCACCCATCTTATGAATGGCGCCACAGATAGCGTAGGTTTTAAACTGGCCATTGAACCTGCCCATCACCTTGTCAGCTTCAGCCGCTTTCATGTGAATGGATGCGTGGTCCTTGGTGCCGATGATGCAGTTGCTAGAGGAGCATTTTCACGGCACATATAGGTCCACGAACTCACTGGCATCATTTTGCCTGCCAAGGGTGCACCTGCTGCCACTGCCACTAGTGCAAGTACAGAACGTATTTCTTTATAAGAATTCTTTCTATATTCTGGATACAATTTTTGTCAATTTACTTCTGTTGCAGATATCTCCTGGTTTATGGCATGTCTTTTTATAGTATAGAATGTAGTCATATTTATCATTCTTTTCCTTTAGAGTCATAAAAGGTATTCTTCTACATAAAGGTATCCTCCTATATAATTTTCTAAAAATGAGAATTTTACGGGGCGCCTGGGTGGCTCAGTCAGTTGAGCATCTGACTTTGGCTCAGGTCATGAACTCGCTTTCGTGAGTTCAAGCCCTCCATCAGGCTCTGTGCTGACAGCTCAGAGCCTGGAGCCTGCTTTAGAATCTGCGTCTCCCTCTCTGCTCCTCCCCTTTTCGTGCTGTCTCTCTCTCTCTCTCTCTCAAAAATACAGATTAAAATAATAATAATAATAATGAGAATTTTCCTTTCACGTTAAATCTTTAATCCATCTAAAATTTTATTTGGTATGACATAAGGCAGGGATCTTTCTTTGCCTGGATTCACCAGAAGGCAGAGCTTGCAGCAGGAGGCTTATGTATCTTTTCATTATTAGGAAGAATATATCCCAGGGAGCAGAAATAATGGGAAAGAGGGAGTGGAGCATACGTAGAGTGGTAGCCCATATGGAAGTGTAACTGATTGCTCAATCCCATTGTACTGTCCTCCAGGAAGTTATAGAAAGCTTGTCACAGGATCATCCAACACAGGATAGAAAAAGGATCTGTCTAATGAGACGGGATGTCTTCTCATCACGGATAGTTATAGGTTCACCCCTGCACTACCAGATTGCACATGGGTGGGTGGCAATGTACGCAGCTCAGGAATGAAGTGAGGCATTGTTGTGTTGTGTATGCATTTAAAAAATGGCCACGTCCATTCCTCAAAAACCTAAAAATAGAACTACCCTACAATCCAGCAATTGCACTACTAGACATTTATCCACGGGATACAGGTGTGCTGTTTCGAAGGGACACATGCACCCCCATGTTTATAGCAGCACTATCAACAATAGCCAAAATATGGAAAGAGCCCAAGTGTCCATTGATGGATGAATGGATAAAGAAGATGTGGTATTTATATACAATGAAGTATTACTTGGCAATCAAAAAGAATGAAATCTTGCCATTTGCTACTACGCGGATGGAACTAGAGGGTAATATGCGAAGCAAAATTAGAGAAAGACAAAAATCCTATGACTTCACTCATATGAGGACTTTAAGAGACAAAACAGATGAACATAAGGGAAGGGAAAAAAATAATACAAAAACAGGGAGGGGGACAAAACAGAAGAGACTCATAAATATGGAGAACAAACTGAGGGTTACTGGAGGGATTGTGGGAGGGGGGATGGGCTAAATGGGTAAGGGGCACTAAGGAACCTACTCCTGAAATCATTGTTGCACTATATGCTAACTAATTTGGATGTAAATTTTAAAAAATAAATAAAATTTTAAAAATTATAGAAAAATAAAAAATGGCCACATCCAGCATAGAGCTGGTTGCTGGAGTAGCAGCTTGAATAAGAGACAGGTGAGGCTAAAAGGATTGGAAAAGATGCATAAGTGGTGTGGTATCTGGTACAGGATCCAATTTCTTAGATAAAAAATGTTCATAGCAGGGCAAGTCTCTCCACATGATTCTATTTTGGGAGTGTCTTTGCTACTCCTGAGCCTTTGTTCTTCCGTATAGATTTTAGAATTAGCTGTCTAGTTTTTCATAAAACCCATTTGGGATTTTGATTAAGATTACTTTGGTATTTTTTGTTTTGTTTTTAATTTATTTTAGAGTGAGTGCATAAGCAGGGGAGAGAGAGAATGAATGAATGAATGAATGAATATCCCATTCAGCATGGAGCCCCACACAGGGCTCAATCCCACAACCCTGGGATCACAACCTGAGCTGAAATCAAGAGTCAGACGTTCAACTGACTGAGTCATCCAGGTACCCCTGATTAAGATTACTTTGAATCTGTAGATTAATTTGAGGAAATTTGGCATCTGTACAGTTTTGAGTGTTAAAATTCGTAAACATTAGTATCTCTCTCCATTTATTAGTTCTACTTAATATCTTTGAGTATATTTCCCCTCTGTGTAAACGTTCTAATTACATGGTTCCCAAACTGATATCCCACTGAGCTCAGAGTCACCATGGGATTTTAAATATTAGAGGGTATCGGTGATTGACATCTGTTGAGCACTGTGTGGACTTTGAGCTCTTGGGAGTTCACAGTTTCAACATTAAGTTGTGATACATTTGATAATGTCTGTCTTTATGAAGCAATTGCTGAGATTAAAAGTACAAAGATCAGCATGGAGCAGGAAATGAGTGTGGGCAGTGTCTGAGGTCTTGAGTTGTGCAGTGCCCATCAGGTGCATGTTTCCCAAAGTTGTTTGGACCTAACTACTAAATAAATGAAACCATTTGGAATTTCTTTTGTCATTGTTGAATAATTACTGGGAATAACAAGGGCACCGTGAGTTGAGAAGATTTGGGAACTTCTGTTCTAGGAACTTGGTATTTTTTTATTATGTTATAAATGGTATCTTTTCCCTTTCCCATTTCACTTTGGGAAATGCAGTTGAGTTTTGTATATTCCTCTTTATCTTGGCAAAATTTGTGTTTACCTTAATAATTTATCATAGTTTTGTTGGCATTTTGTAGACAATCTTTTTAGTTGCAATTAATAACACTTGTTTCTTCTACCATAGCAAAACCATTGGAGGAAAAGAACTAAATGGTAATAAACCCAGATAAAAACATTTTCAAAGCATTTTTCACACCCTGCAGTCTCCTGTCCCCAGTCACTTCAAAAATAGTAATTCAGGTATTAATACATTTTATAGGTAATTGAATTGAAGGACTAGAGAGATAAGTGAATTGTCTTTCAGTAGTCAACTTGATTAGTTGCAGTAGTTTACTTGCCTAAACTGGCTAACATTGTTTATGTAGGTGAAAAACACATTTTGGTATTCTATGATGTTGACGTATACGTATATAACACTTTGCCAGGTGCTGTTGGGGAGTAAAGAGAGAGATAAAATTAGTACCTTCTCACAAAGGGAGTTTGGTAGAGGAAATATGATACATCATAATAGCTCATAATAGAAGCAGTGTCATAACCTGGTTAATGAGTATTTGCTAAATGTGTAACACATAATGAAGTTCCCATTGTAGATGTTGTAACCCCGAAAGATGTAATAACAGAAGAAAATGGGAATTTTTAACCTCTGCCAAATTGCATTTAATTTTGTACAGTGGTCTTTGTTTCACTTAATAGTAAAGCTAAATAAGTTTCATGTATTGTCTGTGAAGTGAAAAATGTGAGGACATTTTTAGCAGCCAATGGATTATTAGATTGGGTCTCTGTGGTATCTTATTTATTTCAAGTAGTGGTATTCATTCTACTTTTGTTGGTAATTTATTGAGGGGGAGAGAGAGAGAGAATCCCAACCAGGTTCTGTGCTGTCAACTGTGAGATCATGACCCAAGGCAAAATCAAGAATCTGCGCTTAACTGACTGAGCCACCCAGGTGCCCCAGTCCCCCCCTCCCCATTTTGTTCCCTTCCTCCCCCCCACAGTAACCAATCGAAGGTTTATCCTTCAATGAAAAAGATAATAAGCATGTGTTAGTGCATATGTGCATGTCTATGTGTTGACGTGCCTTTTCTTTCCCCTTAGATAAATGGTAGCATATGATACTTCTATTTTTCTCCCATCTTTGATTTTCATTAGTAGCGTACCCTGAGATCACTCCATGATAGAGTGATTTTCTCATTCATTTTCACATATAATACTTTAGTGGGAGATACATATAGCTAATTAAACCAGTCTCCTATTTATTACTATTTGAGATGCTTCCAGTCTTTTGCTGTTACAGGTAATGCAACCCATTATTTATATATATTAATGTATATTTATATTTTTTTATATTTGTTTATTATATTCATTATAAGAAATAAAAGGAAAACTATAATACACATTTGTAAATACTTGATCACAACTACTCAAAAAATCAGTATGAAGCACCTGTATCTATCTGTTCATAGGCTTGACCTAATGCAATCTCATGTAGATGTACTGCCATTGATTACTCATCCAGCATGAGCATGTTGCTTTAAGTGATATGATATTACAGATGGTGAATAAACATCTCAGTAAAAGTGAACTGAGCAAAATGAAGGTCAAGGTCCTCTTGGTTTCATAGTGGTTGCATGGCTGGAAAATTCAGTGAGAGTTAAAACTGTAAAAAATATATTTTAGGGGCACCTGGGTGGCTCAGTCAGTTTAAGCATCTGACTTGGTTTGTGGGTACGAGCCTCACATCGGGCTCTGTGCTGACAGCTCAGAGCCTAGAGCCTGCTTCCAATTCTGTGTATCCCTCTCTCTCTCTGCCCCTCCCCTGCTCAGGTTCTGTCTCTCTCTGTCTAAAATGAATAAACGTTAAAAAAATTTCTTAAAAAATATATTTTATATGTAAAAGAGAACTATGCTCTAGGTTCGTATATATATATATATATATACACACACACACACACACACACACACACACACATATACGTATTTATTTTTATATATAACTAAACCATTGCACGGTGGGACATTCAAGAGTTATGAGGACTTGCTGGCCCATTGCAAAATACTGGTTATCTGTGATCTCTGCTAACTACCAGTAGAACTCCTTTTAATTCCTATGAGTGTTTATAAAGTAAAACTTCAGAACTCTAAGTGTCCTTAAGTGCTTTAATCACATTCGGCAAGTGTGTGTGTGTGTGTGTGTGTGTGTGTGGTAAAATATACATAACATAAAACTTAACATTTTCAAAACTTTTCTTATCCCAGACAGAAACTCTGTACCCATTAAACAAGAAGTGCTTATTTCACTCTACCGTCAGGCCCTGGTGATCTCTATTCTTTCTGTCTATGAATTTGACTACTCCAGATGCCTCATGGAAGTGAAATTATACACTATTTGGCCTTTTGTGTCTGGCTCATTCTACTTAATGTTTTCAAAGTTGATGCTCATTAGAGTACATATCAAATTTCACTTCTTTTTTATAGATGAACATACTCTACACTAGGTATATACCACATTTTGTTTATCCAGTCCTCTAAATTTTGGTACATAGCTTTGTCACTCTCATTCAGTTCTAAGTGTTTTCTGATTTCCATTATATCTTTTCTTAACCGTAAGTTTTTAGAGATGTTTTAAAATTTCCAAAACTTAAGGTATATTTTTCTGGTTTTCTTTTTGTTCTTGATTTCCAACTTGACTGATTTTGGTTAAGAGAATAGTGGAATTCTAATCTTTTGAAAATTTTCTTTGTCTCAAATTATTTTTATTTTGTCCTCATTCTTAAAAGAGTTTTGTTGAATCTGAAGTACGTTGGCACCTTCTCTCTGGACATTGAGAATGTTCCAATGTTTTTTGGCTATTGTTGGTATCAGGAAGTAAGCTAAAGTCCAATTGCCCTTTTTTCTCCTTTGGCTGATTTTTGGAACTCTTTGCTCTTTGATCTTAATTTCACTCTGATGTGTCTTTACTTTGGTATGTGTAAATTACTTTTATCCTGCTTTTGATTTATTAAGTTTCTTCATCTTACGGATTTTGTGTCCTTCATCACTTCTAGAAATTTCTCAGCTACTAATTTATCTGGTAAACCATTCCTTCATTCATTATGTCCTTTCTTCTGAAACTCCAAATAGTTATATCTTAGGTCATCCAACCTACTCATCTTACTTTTCTTTCATATTTTCTCTTTGTGTCTATGCAGCATTCTAGTTACTTTCTAAAGAGACCTACCTCACCCAGTTCACTAATTCTTCCTTCCACTAAGTCTGCACTCTTTTTTACTTCAAATGTCAAATTCAAATATTCAGGTATTATGGTTTTTTTTTTAAGTTTTTAAATTTGAGGTTGAGAGAAACAGAATGGGGGGGGTGAACGGGGAAGGGCGGGGGGGGGGGGGGGAGAGAGAATCCCAAGCAGGCTCTGCACCGACAGTGCCTGTTGAAGGACTCGAACTCCCGAATCATGAGTTCATGGCCTGAGCCAAAGTTGGACACTTAACTGACTGAATCATTCAGGTGCCCCTTTCCAAAAGTTTTGTATGGTGGTTTTTCATATTTGCTTTTTTTCAAACTTCTAATACATATTCTGTGTCAAATCATTCTACATCTATTTCACCAGTCTGTTTTGGCTAGTTCTGTCATGGTGCTTTGTTTCATTTTCTGAATTTTCACTATGAGATGTTCCTTTTCCTTAGAATTTTATCTTTGGGTATTATTTGAGATCTGAGTAGTACCCAAAAAGATCTAAAGTTCTTGTCGTTTGATTTTACCATTCACTAGCATGACCATATTCAGTTAAACCTATTTGGGAATTTGGGGGACCTCAGAGGTGGGATGAATTCATACCAAAAAACGTACATTTTGTTGTTAGGATTTCTCAGAGATCCTCACCCCCAGCCCCCACTCCACAGTATCACTGGACTCAAAATACTGAAGGTTTTCTTGTTCCGTTTGGCCCAGAGGGATTCATTCCTGATTTACTCTTGAACAGGTTATACTTTTTAGGTCCTGGTCTTGTGTGGAAGGGGCTGCTATTAGATTTTTCAATTCAGGCAGACTTGGCTTTATCACCTGTCCCCTGTGACAGCCATCAAAGTGGAAATTTAAGGTCTCCAAGGGTTAGTCAAAAATCCTTCAAGAATAAATGGATTGGTAACTTGCTTACTCTTTGTTCTTGGTTTCACTTTGCTTTGGGCTCTATGGAAACATCCTTTTCATCTTAACTAGCCTATCCTTACATTTTTATAGATTTGATATATTATCCACTCCTTCATTTATTTGAGTTTGAATCAGAGTTTCTTTACACTTCTTTATTCTTTTCCAGTGCCCCAGTTGTCTTCTGTATCTCTTCCCCACTTTCCTTTTCCTTTCTGGCTTTGCTACTAACAGACCTGATGTTATGGCCATTGCCACCAAATAAAAACACTCCTTTCCTTTTAATTTGTGAACTTGCCTTCCATAGCGTGTGTTGTACATTTGAGGTGATTAGTGATATTTTTAATCGATACTTTCTCTCTCAAAAGCTTTTGAAGCTTTTGTGAGGTGGGAAGGGAGGAGAGGCCAGTGTTTTGGGAGCTCTTATAGCTTATTGAGAGATTGCTAGAAGTCTATCAAATAGTGTTAGATTTCGGGGCGCCTGGGTGGCGCAGTCGGTTGAGCGGCGATCTCGCGGTCCGTGAGTTCGAGCCCCACGTCAGGCTCTGGGCTGAGTTCGAGCCCCGCGTCAGGCTCTGGGCTGATGGCTCGGAGCCTGGAGCCTGTTTCCGATTCTGTGTCTCCCTCTCTCTCTGCCCCTCCCCCGTTCATGCTCTGTCTCTCTCTGTCCCAAAAATAAATAGAAAACGTTGAAAAAAAAAATTAAAAAAAAAATAGTGTTAGATTTTATTTTTAAGGTACTGAAAACTTAAGATTCATTTGTTATTTATATAAAATGTAAGTAAAAAATATAAAGCAAGTTGTGCTTTTCAAATCATTTTTTAGTAGTGTATGGTTTGTACATTAAGTACCATAGTTGATCCAAGTTAGATTATAAAAAAATTAACGATTTTTGCTAGTTAAGACTGACTAGTTCCAGACACCACTCCTTTTTTTCATTTCTGTCATATATTTAGCTTCCCCTGGTCTCCTTCAGTAGACAATTGAGGAATTGTTTGTTTTTAAGTCGTGTCACAATTAAACAATGGGCCTGTTAGAAGAGTACAGTGTGTTTTGGGGCTTTTTGTTTCGCCTACTTGTTTTTCACTGAAAAGTAGCAAAAAGTGAACAGATTTAGAGAGAGGCATTATTATCATTTTTTTTTAAGAAAACATTTTTGGGTAATGATGGAGCAAAACACTGGTAAATCAGAATTTTATCATGAATTGTTTTTATATTGTTTCTGGCTAAAATATAAGATGTAAAGAACCTTATCACATCGTCACTTAGCACTTTTTAGGCATTTGACACCATCAGTAGAAGCAACGCACAGAAAAAAATAACATTGTTTTATGGAAAAGGATTAAAGACTAACGCCATGAATTAGCTATTAGAGGAAAAGTGTAAATCTTTCCAAAGATATTTTTGTTAATATAGGGTAGTTTATATGTTGTGTAGTGAAATGCTTTTTGATAGAGAACTAATAAATTTGGTAAGAATATTTCCTCTGGTGACAGAGTATATAGTACCTTAAATCAGTAACTATTACTGTCTTAATACATACAAGGATCTGTGTTAAACATTAATGCCTTAATACATGCAAGGATCTGTGTTAAAGATTAAAGGAGACAGTACAATATATAATAATAGTGGTGGTGGTGCCTTTCAATTGCTTGAAGTCTTGAGCAGGAAAGATACCTAAAAGAATAATTAAGGATGCACAGTTGTAACTCATTGCCAGAGTCCTTTAAAGGTTTTATTTTTAAGTAATCTCTAGGGGTGCTTGGCTGACTTGGTGGAACTTGTGACTCTTGATTTCGTGATTGTGAGTTCAAGCCCCACGTTGGGTGTAGAGATGACATAAAAAAATCATAAAGTCTTAAAAAAAATCTTTACACCCAACATGGGGCTCAAATTTACAACCTGGAGATCAAAAGTCCTATGCTCCACCGACTTAGCCAGCCAGATACCCTGAGAGTGATCCAATATATTAACATGATTAAGAAAAAAACAACAATGTGAGATTGAGTTGTTACTGACCTTGAATTCTGGTCTTAGTTTGTTAGTAATTAAATTCAGCCTACTTATTTTGGTGGCTGTTGGTCCTTCGCATATAAAATAAGAAAGAGGGGCGCCTGGGTGGCTCAGTCGGTTAAGCGTCCAACTTCGGCTCAGGTCATGATCTCGCACTCTGTGAGTTCGAGCCCCGCATCAGGCTCTGTGCTGACCGCTCAGAGCCTAGAACCTGCTTCGGATTGTGTGTCTCCCTTTCTCTCTGGCTCTCCCCCCATTCATGCTCTGTCTCTCTCTGTCTCAAAAATAAATGTTAAAAAAAAAAAAAAAGAAAGAAAGAAAGATGGACCAGGTAAATTCTAATCCAGCTTTATTACTCTCTGAATTAGTTTTCCTGTGTAACTTGTATTCAGAGGATGTGAGGGGCCTGTGTGGAGGTGGGGGGGGGGGGGTCAGTCTTGTTCAGAGGATTTGAAGGATCATTTTGAACAAGGATAGACAGGAATGATCTTACATAGGAAATAATTCTTGCTGAACATTGAAAGATTTGGTTAGATACAGAAAATAGTGAAGAAAGTTTAAGAATGGAGAAATTTATACACAAAGATGAGTTAGGCCAGAAAATTCTTTGGTGTATTTGGGTAAAATGAGGCATATGATTTCTGTGGTGCATTCATGATATCAGATCAATTCAGTAGTAAATGTCCCTAAATATCAGAGTTTAGTCCTCAGTCTGTTGCTTATAGGTAGCTCTAAGTAAAACCTGAATGCATGGAAACTCTTTAGGAAGCTGGTTAAAGCTTCTAACCTCTTCCTCTGAGCAGCAGTTGAAGACATAGATACTGGTTAGAGAAATCTTGAGATGAAGTGATGAAGTCCTCAGCTAAGCTGATGTCATAGTATCAAGGATTGTCATGCTTGTATTTACTAAGATCTAATCACTTATGAGGCATATTACTTAGAATTGTTGCTGTCATATTTGTCATCTTGAGTAATTTCAGTAAGGATATCTGTGACCCATACGTTTAATGTTAAATTTGGGGGTTTATTTAGACATGTGTTGCCTGTAAGGTAATAACATCATGTTAATTGGGATTTCCTTGAGATAGCTAATTCAACTTTACCTGTAATGTATAATCACCAAGAAGAATGTTGTGAAACAAATAATCTATTAGCTCCTCTTTAGTTCTATTGGACTGAATGTATGCAGCAAATTAAAAAGCTACTGTGCAGTATATTAAAATAGAGCAGTAAAGAAAATTTTTTGGGTGAACAAAGTACTGTATATGGAAAGGCTGTGTTTTGAAAGAATGAATAAATATGTGTCTTTTGCCACCTCAGTAAAACAATAATTGGCGTATGAGGGTGAAGTGTAGAGCTGGGATATACTTTAAAGCAGCAGTTCTCAATGTGGTGCGTGGTACCACTGGGGTTTATGAAGTCAAAACCTATTTTCATAATAATACTAAGATACTCTTTGTCTTTCATACTGTTGACACTTGCAGTGCTGGCAGGTAAAACAGCCTATATTTTGGCACAAATTGAGGCAGTGGCCATACACTTGGAGGGGTTTTTTTTGTTTTTTCTTTAAAACCAGTTTCATTTAAGAATGTACTTCGCGTTTGCAACTACGTAGGATGAACTGGAGGGTATTATGCTAAGTGAAATTAGAGAAAGACAAATATATGACTACACTCGTGTGGAATTTAAGATACAAAACAGATGAACATAAGGGAAGGGAAGCAAAAATAATATAAAAACAGGGAGGGCGACAAAACATAGGAGACTCTTAAATACAGAGAACAAACAGGGTTGCTGGAAGGGTTGTGGGTGGGGGGATGGGCTAAATGGGTAAGGGGCATTAAGGAAGACAATTGTTGGGATGAGCACTGGCTGTTACACACAGGGGATGCACTGGAATCTACTCCTGAAATCATTATTGCGCACTACATGCTAACTAACTTCGATGTAAACTTATAGATAGATAGATAAAATTTTTAAAAAATGTACTTCATGAAATCAATAAAATGTTTAATTTTGTTGTATCTCATTTTTTATTTTTTTAAAAAGTTTTTTTAACTTTTATTCATTTTTGAGAGACAGAGACAGAGCATGAATTGGGGAGGGGCAGAGAGAGAGAGAGAGAGGCACAGCATCCAAAGCAGGCTCCAGGCTCCAAGCTGTCAGCACAGAGTCCAATGCGGGTCTCAAACCCACAAACTGCGAGATCATGACCTGAGCTGACGTTGGCGCTTAACCGACTGAGCCACCCAGGTGCCCCTCTCTTATTTTATTTTTGTTTTTGTTTTTGTTTTTATCTGGGGAAGGGGGGCAGGAATCTCAAGCAGGCCCCATGCTCAGCATGGAGCCCGCCCCAGGGCTTGATCTCATGACCGTGAGATCATGACCTGAGCTGAAACCAAGAGTCAGAGGCTTAACTGAGCCACCCAAGCACCCCTGTGTCTTTACTTTTAAGTTCACTTTTAAAGTATTTTATATAGCGGGGTGCCTGGGTGGCTCAGTAGGTTAAGCATCCGACTTCGGCTCAGGTCATGATTTCATGGTTCTTGAGTTCAAGCCCCGCATCGGACTCTGTCTCCCTCTCTCTCTGCTCCTCCCCCACTCGTGCTCTGTCTCTCAAAAATAAATCATTAAAAAAAATTTTTTTTAAATTTGAGATAGATATTCACATAGCTGAAACTTACCATTTTAAACTGTGCAATTAAGTGGTTTTAAGATATTAAAAAGGTTGTGCAATTCTGATGTCTAATTCCAGAACATTTTCATGAAATGGCGTTCAGAAAGAAACGCCATACCCATTAGTAGTCACATCCCATTCCGTTCACCTCTTAGTGACCACTAATCACCTGCTGTCTTTGTGGAAATATTTGCATGTTCTTGACATTTCATATAAATGGTATCATACAGTATGTGGTCTTCTTGTGTCTTTCTTTTTCCACTTATGTTTTAAAGGTCCAGCCACGTTGTAGCTGGTATTAGTACTTCACTCCTTTCCGTGGCCAAATATTCCATTGTATAGATATGCTACATTTTATCTGTCCATTTGTTGATGGATATTTTGGGTGTTTTTTTTAATCTTTTGGCTATTATGAATAATGCTATGAACATTCATATGCAACTTATTTGTGGACATATGTTTTCAGTTCTCTTAGGTATATACTGGGAGTGGAATTGCTAGGTCATATTGTAGATAATTCTATAACTTTTAAAGGAACTTATTACATAATTCATTTTGAAATAGACTTTTTATTGTGGAATAATTTCAGATTTGCAGCGATAGTAGATTTCCTGTATACCTATCACCTATCTTCTAATGTTAACACAAACCCTAAAATGTCTGTCAAAGCAAAGAAGCCAACATTGGTACATTACTGTTAACTAAATTCTAGGTTTTATTGGTATTTCACCAGTTTTTCCACTAATGTCCTTTTTTTGCTACAGAATATAACATTGTCATGTCTCTTTAGACTCCTCTGCTCTGTGAACAATTTCTCAGTTTTTCTTTGTTTTTCATGTCTTTGATAGTTTTTTTTTTTAATTTTTATTTTTTTAATGTTTATAATGAGAGAGAGAGAGAGACAGAGTACAAGCAGGGGTGGGGCAGAGAGAGAGGGAGACACAGAGAATCTGAAGCAGGTTCCAGGTTCCAAGCTGTCACCACAGAGCCTGACGTGGGGCTGGAACCACAAACCACGAGATCGTTACCTATGCCCAAGTTGGATGCTTAACCAACTGAGCCACCCTGGTGCCCCTTTAAGGAGTATTGGTCAGGAATTTTTGTAGAATGTCCCTCAGTTTGGGTTTATCTGATGTTTTCCCATAGTTAGACTGGGGTTATGGAATTTGAGGAAGAATACCATAGAGGTAAAGTAGGTTTCTCATCACATTCAATCAGGTGGTGAGTGACGTCAGCATAACTTATTACTGGAGATGTTAACCTTGATCACTTGGTTAATGCAGTGTTTGCCACATTTTTCCACCATGAAGTTATTTTTCCCTTTCTATACTCTGCCTCTTGGAAATGAGTCACTAGATCCAGCATATATTCAAGTGGGGAAGGAAGTTAAGTTCCAACTCCTAGGAGGGGATGTAGCTACAATTATTATTTGGAATTCTTTTATAAGGAAGATTTGGCACCCCACCATTTTATTTATTCAT
Organism: Panthera leo; assembly: GCF_018350215.1. Classification (NCBI taxonomy): domain Eukaryota; kingdom Metazoa; phylum Chordata; class Mammalia; order Carnivora; family Felidae; genus Panthera; species Panthera leo. The sequence goes on from NC_056687.1 coordinate 72,046,198, forward strand.
TTGTACTGATATGAACTGTATATATTTATTTTTTACTTTGGGTTAAATATAATGCTACTTTATTTTTCTGCTCCATTCATTCCAGTATTGGCTTTTGGGAACTCTTTCCTGTGTCCTTATCCTTTTTAAGTACTTTTTTACCTTCTGACAATATAAGATACTCTAGGCTCATCCTTATTTTCCCTGTCCCAGGCCTAGAACCAGCCGTTTCTTCAAGGATCCCTGACTACAGTTAAGTAATTTAATTTGCCCAAGGTCACACACTTAAATAAATGGTGAAACCAGGATTCCGACTGAGGGAATCTGATTCCTCAACCCATGCTTTTAATCATAACTTTGGACAGCATGCAGCTGAAGGTGCACTGGCAGTTTCTAGTCATGTTCCATCTGTGAACCAGTCTTTTTTTTTTTTTTTTTTTTTTTTTTTAATTTTACTCATTTTTGAGAGAGCACAAGCAAGGGTGGGACAGAGAGAGAGGGAGACACAGAATCTGAAGCAGGCTCCAGGCTAAGCAGGCTCCAGGCTCTGAGCTGTCAGCACAGAGCCCGATGCGGGGCTCGAACTCATGAACCATGAGATCATGACCTGAGCTGAAGTCGGACACTTACTTAACCTACTGAACCACCCAGGCCCCCCAAGTCTGTGAGCCAGTCTTAAGGATACAGTTGATAGTCATCTCACCCTAAATAATTATTAAGCCCTGTTTTATATTGATTTTTTTTTTTTAACCACAGTTGTGATGGTTGTAATCAAGCTAAAAATTACTTGTTAGCCACAATTAACTACTGTTAATATTTTGGTACATTTCTTTCTTGAAATGCATGCAAATGTATTTTGAGATTTTGTTATATTATCCTAATTTTTAAATATGCACAAATATGAAGCATTTACAGTGTAACCAGAATCTGAATGTGCCATGTCTGTTTTAAGTGGTGATTAAGATGAAAGTGAGCTGCTATAGAATCATTCTGTTTTGCCTTGATGTTATGGTCACATAAGAGATAAACATCTGTCTTGATTTATCAGGTTCTCAAGTAATCTTCCAAGTGTTGTTCCTAAGCCTTATCTTTCTTCCATTTCTAGCAACAGATAAGTCCTCTCTTGTGATGCACACCTGACAGTCCACGCTTAACAGCCAGTTGCATCTCACTCCAAAGCAGAACAAACCCCACATGTTGTGATCACTTGGTTTGGAAGAATCATCTGACTAGGTCATCTGCGTGACATTCTTAGATTCCACCCCCATTTCTTCTTTTGACCACCAATATTGATTTCAATTCAGGAAGTCTTTCTCACACACACAGATCTTTTTTTACCCTCTTCTCCCAGCCATTCTCTAGCTAGTTATCCCCAGAAAAGTTTATTTTCCCCCTTTACAGCCTCTCCTTCTTCCTCTTTTGTAGGCTGAAAAGTAATTGTCATTATGGAAGACAAAATACACAGTGGTTTTGGGGATGCCTGGGTGTCTCAGTCGGTTAAGCGTCCAGACTCTTGATTTCCACTCAGGTCATGATCTCACAGTGTCTTGAATTTGAACCCTACATTGGGTTCTGTGCTGACTCTGCAAAGCCTGCTTGGGATTCCCTCTCTCTCCCTCTCCCTCCCTCCCTCCCTCCCTCCCTCCCTCCCTCTCCTTCTCTCTCTCTCTCTCTCCCTCCCTCCCTCTCTCTCTCTCGCCCCCCCTCCCCTGCTCACGCTCTCTCTCTCAAAATAAATAAACTTAAAAAAATTATTTAAACTATTCTCTCTCTCTCTCTCTCTCTCTCTCTGCCTGCCCCTCTACTCCACTTGTGTGTGTGCTCTCTCTCTCAAATAAAAGAAATTTTTTATTCATTTTTAATTTTATCTAACTATAGTTGGTATTCTTTACATTGTATATATACAAAATTTTATTCACTTAAATGCAATAAGTAGCTATAATAAAATCAGGATCTAATTACCAATTGAAATCTTGTTTAGTGAGGAGATGTGTTGTTTCCTAATATATACTTTTGTATCAGACCTCATCTGGAAGTTAGGCATACCCTCCCCTTTACTGCTGACTTTAAATGTGTATAATCTACTTTTTGTAAAAGGACTAAAATATATAAATATATATGTAAATATGTATGTAAATAAGGTTTATGTGATATTAATATTTATATATATAAACAAGGTTGACGTTTTCCACTGAATTAGTCATGTGGATTAAGAGGGGTTACTTGACTGCCTGGACAGGACATCACATGATGACAGAAACTTGAGATTTGGCCATACTCTGGTTTTGAGCCAAAATCTAGATTTACTTTTGAACTAGATCAAGTTCTATGGAACTGTCTGCAAAGCTTGCAAGAGACTAACACATGTAGTTAGAACGTCACATTTTCAAAGAAACCATATATTACATCAGTGGCACATTCTCATCCTTTAGGAGAGTTTATATGAAGGCTAAGTTGTAATCACAAGGCTAGGGAAGCATGGACTCAGATTCTTTGTAAGGAGTGGTGTTGGTTGATATATTTAATAGCAAGCATTCTATCTTTGCTACAGAAATGGACCTGTCAGGCACCTATCCTTTGGCTGGTTAGAACATAATCTTCCTCTTTGGAATTCTCTTTTTTTAAGACTTCATGTTGTCTGTCTTTTCATTGGAATATTTACTCTTAGAATCAACTGATTAGGTGAATATCTTTTGATACGTTATTATCGTCATGCTTTCCCAAAACTTACCCTAGTCCTCTTAACTGGACATGGCTTTTCAAACATTCTCTCAGCTAACCATTTACCACCTTTGTTACGGGAGATTACCTATATTAATAACCAGTTTCGTCGCAAACTTCACTCTAAATGGATAACATTTTCTAATTCACAGTTGAAAAGAGGACAATTATTACTGTTTCTGCTTGTCTGTACTATTTTTTACTTTGTTATTGACTGTATGATTTTTGCCTATCTATTTCAGGCCACATCATAATTCCGAATCATGTCTGATAACGGAGAACTGGAAGACAAGCCTCCAGCACCTCCTGTGCGAATGAGCAGTACCATTTTTAGCAGTGGAGGCAAAGACCCTTTGTCAGCCAATCACAGTTTGAAACCTTTGCCCTCTGTTCCAGAGGAAAAAAAGCCCAGGAATAAAATCATCTCTATATTCTCAGGCACAGAGAAAGGTAAATAGCTATTGTGGCTTCAAGAGTCTCGGTTATTATTATAATTTTTTTTTTAATGTTTATTTTTGAGAGAGAGAGAGAGAGTGTTGGGGGATTAGGCAGAGAGAGAGGGAAACAGAGAATCCAAAGCAGGCTCTGAGCCCAACGTGGTGCTTAAACCCATGAACTGTGAGATCCTGACCTGAGCTGACATCAGATGCTCAACCAACTAAGCCACCCAGGTGCCCGACGAGTCTCAGTTGTATTTTATGTTACCGATTTTGATATCTTTTTTTTTCTCAATTATGGTATCTTTTTAATTAAATTATAATAATAAGTTGATATTTTATAGTGAGAACAATAACAAATCTAAGAAAACAATTGATGGTGGTATATAGGCACTATTAGAAAGGCTAGTTTCTCTTAACTCTGATAATAAAGAATAAAACTAAGTTTTTACTCATATACTTGGTATATCAAATGAATTTCTCTAATCCTCTCCTTCATTTTCTAAGACATGAGCTTCCCAACGTGAATGAGATTTGGAGATTTGAGAAAGAACTCATTGAGAGAGTTTGTGATTTTTCAGTAGTAGTAATACTTAGTACTATTTTTTAATCTTGTATTCTGTTAATGCCCTCCAAGGCAGCACTCCGTGATTAGTACATTAATGTGTCTTCTGCAAACATGAGTCTGGTCCAAGGTTTGTCAATCTCAGTAAGATTGACATTTGGGGGCCAAATAACTTTGATGCAGGGATTGATCTTGTGCATTATAGAACATCCTATAAGCCATTCCTAGCTTTTACCAACTAGATGTCAGTAGCACCTCCCACCCAGCTATGACAACTAAAAATGTCTCCAGACATTGCTACATATCCTCTGTGGAGCAAAATCACCTCCAGTTAACAACCACTGGCCTAGTCACACAAGCTGGGATAAAAACTATAAATAGTCATCTCCTATAAATTGAAGTCACTAAATTTGTTTTGGTGCCAAGCCTCAGGAAAGAACTTGTGGTTTTCAGAGCTTTTTGGATTTTAGAATTAGATAGGCATTATGGACTGGTAATGGGTTTTAGAGTAAGAATTAGGGATTAGTTTATTTAATTACATTAAGCATGGCTATATGGCTCTGATAGCTAATAATAGATATAAGTGTAGATAAGGATATATTTCCACTCATAGATAGCCAAGTTAACATGGTGAAGGAAATCCAAATGGAAGAGGAGTAGTGCTTTGTATATAATAATAAATATACAGGGCCTGTTGGCGTGGCCATGGCAGGTTTGCTGAAGAAGACTACTGGCCTTGTGGTTTTGGCTTTGTGTAAGTCCACACAAGAGGCTAAGAATATTGTACACAACGATTCTTGATGTTCTTGAGCAAATTCCTAAAAATGCAGCAATAGAAAGTATACAGAACAGATTACAAATGAGAAGTTGAGTATGGTTAAAGTGTAACCAGATGTTAAGAAATTAGAAGACCAACTTAAGGGTGGCCAACCAGAAGAGGTGATTCTTCAGGCTGAAAATGAACTAAGTCTGGCAAGAAAAATGATACAGTGGAAACTATGGGAGCTTTTAGTGGAAGAGCCTCCTGCCAACCAATGGAAATGGCCAGTATAATCATCATTAAATGACTGTTGTGTTGATGGGGAGCTAATACAATTAAACTTTCTGTTATATTAATGTTTCCATATTATTGACATCTTAAAATCAAGAAAACATACAGGACATACTTAGGAGACTTGTTAAAATTGATGACTATGGTAATAGGGATTTGTGACTCCATTTTTTTATGTAAAGCATTCACTTGAGTTATTTCAAAGATGTTTTTGGGGGGGGTTGTTGTTATTTATTTTTTTAACAGGTTAACAGATTTGAAAGTTAATTGGAAAAATTCCTATAGATTTTCAATGCAGAGGTCATAATCAAAATGTGAAGTCATTTTAGTGTTTTTATATCATTTAATGTTTTTTATCCTGAAAAAAACAGGAAAGGAATTTAATTATTATTTTTTAGACAGATTTATAGGTCACTGAAGTGAAGTAGTAAGAGTAAAAACCATCAAATGATAAGGTGAAGAAATTGATTTGGTATTTCAAAGAAAGATTTCTTATTTGCAGTGGTAATTGGAAAAACTTTTCCTTTTGTCTCATTTAAAGAAGTTAGCTTTGTGTTCCTTAGCCTTTAGCTTTCTTGATCAACCAAAGTACATCAGGATAGAGATTGAATTTATGTAAAAGAAGAGACAGCAAAAGTTTAAAATTTATCTGATATGGTGGATAGGCTTATATTCAGAACATTTTTGTCATAGGGTTGTAACTTCAAAGTAGAATGACTGGTAGTTTTCACTAAGTTTCGAGTATGAGTGCAGTTGGGTATAAAACTGAAGATAAATACTATTCAAGGAAAGAAACAGTTGGCGTAAATTACTTTTCATGTGTCCTCACCCTTCCTTCCTAGACCCTGTCATTTCTAAATACTTAAGCTTGATATTTTTAACTTCGAAGATAGTACTTTTGTGTGTGTTTGTATGCATGTGTGTGTGTTGCTATCCCTTATTGCAAAGCAAAATCCAGAATTTTCAGAATGAGAGAATTGTCTTTTTTTCCAATATATTTCTCCCCTTACAGAGCTGTAAATTGAATGGTAACTGAATATTAAATGAAAAAATAATACACATTTTACTTGAGAGTTAAGAATACATAATCAATGAAAATTTACATAGATTGAAATGTACAGAAATTAACTGTACAGTTTTGACCAGTGGGTACACCTGTGAAAGCCATAATCGTTATATCACCATATCACATTATACACCATTTTTATCTCCCCAGCCTAGAACTTTACATAACCCAGCCTAGAATTTTATCAATACCTCTGAAGCCCCCATCTGCCACACCCAATCTCTCTTTTCTCCACCTCCCACCAATATCTACCCTCTTGAATTATGCAGTTTTTTTCCCTTGCTTTTTATTATAGTTTTACAACATAATATCTCCAAACAACATATGGTTTAAGCTTGCCTATTTGGGAACATTTTATAAATGGAATCATAATGTATGCATTTTTCCAGGACTTACATTTTACATTTTTCACTCAACTTTATGCTTTTGAGATGCATTTTGGTATACGTAGCTATAGTTCATTTTCACTGCTGATGTTGTTATATGCAGCTGTGTTTTGTTCATTTTCACTGATGTATACTAGTACACTGTATAAATATATGGCAGTTTAGTTAGCTGGTCTCCTATCAAAAGATATCTGGGTTGTTTTCATGAACAGTGCTGCTCTATGGGTAATCTTGAGGGCATGTGCAAGTATTTCTCTATGGCAGTGCTTATTAAGCATCAGGTGACCCATTAGTTTAGTTCTTGATTCTCATTGCTTATTAGAATCTCTTTTTGGTGGGGGAGGGACTTAAAAAAATAAATCTATGTCCAAGCTCCATCTCAGACCAATTGAATCAGTCTTCAGGGACTTACCTGGGCATCAGTTTTGTTCTTGTTTTTAATTTTTTAAATACCTCTGGTGAATCTAATGTGTATCCAATGTTAAGAACCACTGCATTAGTGTCTTGTGAAATCTATATAGTAGGTATAATGTTAAATGAAATAGAAATAATCAGAGTATGTCGCACACTGTGCAATGCAAGAGTTGTGTCATGGGGGCACCTGGGTGGCTCAGTCAGTTGAGTGTCTCTCTCTCTCTCTCTTTTTTTTTTTTTTTAAGTATTTATTTTCGAGAGAGAGAGTGACAGAGCACGAGCAGGGCTGGATCAGAGAGAGAGGGAGACACAGAATCTGAAGCAGGCTCCAGGCTCTGAGCTGTTAGCCCGACCTGGGGCTTGAACTCATGAACCATGAGATCGTGACCTGACGAAGTCAGAGGCTTAACCAACTGAGCCACTCAGCTGCCCCTAGCGTCTTACTCTTGATTTAGGCTCAAGACATGACCCCAGGGTCATGGGATGAAGTCCCAAATTGGGCTCCGTGCTGAATGTGGAAACTGCCTGGGATATTCTCTTTTTCTCCCTCTCTCAAAAAGAAAAAAAAAAAAAAATGTTTGTTTCATGAATTCATGAAACTTTTGTTTCAGTTATGTGTGTATTAGGTCAGAACGTAAACATATTGATGTGGGTCTTGGCCAAAGATTTAAAAATTGCTCTGAGATGTATACTTGGGAGTAAAATTGTAGGGTTACAGGGTATTCCCATGTTTGTCTTGGTAGGTTTGTCAGATTGTTTTCTGAAGTCTTTTTAGTGTTCATTCTTACCCACAAAACATGAATGTTTGCTGAACATCCTTGCAAATTCCTGTTTTACAGGACTTGAATTTTTGCCACCTTGGGAAGTATGAGATAGTATCTCATTGTGGGTTTAATTTCCATTTCCCTGAAGACTTGGGAAATTATCTTTTCATATGTTAATTTACCAGTTATTTGTGTTTTCTGTTACATATTCCTCAGTCCATTTTTCTGTGGAGTTGCTTTTTCCTTCTTTATTAATAAACATTTCTTATTGTCTGTATACTAATCCTTTGTCAGCTAAATGTTATTAAATATAGTTTTCCAAGTGGTGATTTGCCTTTTCACCCTCTCAGTGATATCTTTTGTTGAATAGAAGTTACTAATTTTGGTGTAGTTAAATCGATCAATCCCTTTATCAAATATGAGCTTTTTGTGTTTTAAGAAATCTTTGCCAAACTATGGGTCAAAGATGTTTTCTTATATTTTTCTAAAGGTTTAACAGTATGCCTTTTATAATTTAAACCTTTGAACTGTCTGGATTTGGTTTTTGGGTATGTATAAAGAGAGATCCATTTTCACTTTTTTTGAACCAGTGTTCCCAACCTTTCATTGAAACTTTTGTCATTTCCCCACTGACCTGCCATACTAGCCCTTATCTGTCAGGTTTCCCAGTATGCCAGGGTCTGTTTCTCTATTGTCTACTTTATTGCATTGGCTTATTTGTACCTGAGCTAATACTGTACTGTCTTAATCATTATAGCTTATAATTCTTAATGCCTGAGAGAGCAAACCTGCTATCAGGTTCTTCTTTATGATCTTTTGTCCTTTTGCTCTTCTCTTTAAATTTTAGAATTTGTTTATCACGTACTTTAAAAAAAAAAAGAACAAAACAACCAGGGGCGCCTGGGTGGCTCCATCGGTTGAGCGTCTGACTTTGGCTCAGGTCATGATCTCACTGCTTGTGGGTGTCTCTGTGCTGACAGCTCAGAGCCTGGAGCCTGCTTCGGATTCTGTGTCCCAGTCTCTCTCTCTGTGCCCCTCCCTCGCTCATGCTCTGTTTCTCTCTCACGAATAAATAAAACGTTAAAAAAATTTTTTTTTAAAAAACAACCTGCTGACGTTTTCATTAGATTTGCATTGAATTTGTAGAGTGAGATGGGAAGAATTGCATTCAGCTTTATTGTTAAGTAAGAGTAGAGCTCCTGCAGTCTCTGTGTAGCCTAGTTGTAGAGAGAGAAGGAGAAAGAAAGATGGAATGTTTGGAGGGTAGGGTGCTCCTTAATTCTTCTCATTCTCTAGGGTTCTTCCCTCCCTTTCCAACCCAGCCTCCCTGCACTTTTGTTTCTTCCTAGAAGTTGTCACCTCCTACATTAGTGTGACCTGAAACTTTGAGGGTTAGGAAAAAGGGAGAACCCTGTGTGTGTGTGTGTGTGTGTGTGTGTGTGTGTGTGTGTGTGTGCGCGCGCGCGCGCGCGCATGCGCATGCGCACGCATAATCATGCTTCTGTAAACACAGAGATCTTACCTGCTTAACTAATCCCGACATTTCTGAACTGGCATTCTCCTGCCTACATCCTGAGTGGCTGTTTCTCTCCCATAGTTTTATCTGAATTGCTTTTCATCTTTAGGCATTCCTCACTGATTTTGTTCCATGATAAATAAAGAGATTTGACCAGGAAGGGGAGGGCTACAGTGTGTGGTTAGTCTTGAAAACAATCTAGAAGGGAAAAATTGTATTTTTATTTTAAAAAATCATAATTACCGTAAGATTTTTGCCATCTCTAATGTCCTAATCTAGAAGTACTCATTTTATTCATTTACATCCCTCATTGGTGTCCTTACTAACAGGCAGCTAATGTTTTCATTAAAAAAAAAACAAAACAAAACCCTGGCCTGTTCTCAGTGATTCATTATTGGTTAATCAGTGTCACTGGAAGAGTTAAGAAAATTAGAAATTCTACTTTTTGCTACTTTTTTTTTTTTTTCCTAAAATGTTTACTCCTTTTTGAGAGGGGGAGAGCCCATGCAAGTGGAGGAGGGTGGGGAACAGAGGATCCGAAGCGACAGCAGCAAGCCCAGTGTGGGACTCGAACTCACGAACTGTGAGATCATGACCTGATCTGAAGTCAGACGCTCAACTGACTGAGCCACCCCGGCACCCTTAGACATTATACTTTTTATGACAACTTGATTGAACAGATCTCTTCACATTTTGATACATACATATCATGTGTGAGTCATCAGAGATAGTGATAAGCAAAGCAGATGGTATCCCTGCTCTCATGACATACCAAAAACTATAACATGAAGTTACAAACTATGAAAGTGGTAATAGGATTAGTACAAGACGTCTGTCCTCTCTGGGAAGGCTTCCTAAAGAAGTGACAATAGACCTGAAGAAGACTAAAGAATGAATAAGTGAAAATAATTAGGAAGATTTTGATAGTTAAATGTGTGTTCTGTGCCTAGAAAAGAGTTCCAGACGGATCATAGCATATTCATGGAGCTGAGTACAAAGCTGAGTACATATTCATGGAGCTGAGTAGATAGCGTGACTCTAAAGCAAAGAGAGGGAAAGAATTCTAGTATGATGTATGGAAGAAACTACAGACAGCAGAAGCAGCTGAAGAGGTGGACAGGGAACAGGTCATAAAGGGCCTTATATTCCATGCTATAGAGCTCAGATTTTATCCTGTTTCCTAGGGAACCATTACAGAATTTTAAACATGGGAAAGACATGACACATTTCTGTCTGAAATAGGAGAGACTAGTAGCTGTATAGAAAATAAGTTTTGTTGGAGGCCTAAGACTGAAGTTGGAAGCTAGTTAGGAGGATTTTGCAGTAGTCCAGGTGAACAATGGCTTAACAAGTCTTGTAGTTTTGTTAATAAAAATGGCAATGAGCCACTGTCTTGGCTTATTTTTAAAAGCTCTATTCAGTTAGTTAGTGTTGAATGGTATGGTATTTATTAACCAAGGCAATTTTCTAGTTATTCAGTCTGTATGCACCTTTACTTCTGGACAGTGATGAAGATGATGGAACTGTGAATATCCCTTCTGGTTCAAAAATTGAATTCTAACTTTAATAAGAGTCGCCCATACCCGTCTTCCTATTTGCTAGAGAATACTCTTCTTTGTCATGAAATAAAGTTGGTTTCACTAATTTGAAGTTGTTCTGGGTCAAAGGAACAAAAGGGTAATCACTGATTCAGTTAGAGTAGAAATAGAAGAGTCTCCCTTTTAAGGAGATGGGGGGTGGGGCGGTGTCGAGCCTTATATTCTAGCTCAAGTGTAGCCTAAAAGGTGGTGGCCTTAAAGAATGTGGCAGTGACATACTTATGACTCTTTTTAAGTACATTCTGTGTAACACATGACTCAGGGGCCCCACCTTTTGGCCGAAAGTTGCTGCTGGCCTGCTTGTTTTGTTCTATAAGGACGAAGTTGTGGGTTTTATTTCTGAGAGAAAAGAGTTTCTTTCCCTGATCCATTACTTCCAATCTAGTGATTCAGTTGCCTGGTGGATATCTGTAGATAGAAGATGGTGGGGGGTTTTGTTGGTGGTGGTGGTCCTTGTAGTTCTTGGTTTCCAGAGTCATAAAGGAATGATTCTGTTTATGTAACAATATCCTTCTAGCACATTGTTTGATTTGAAACATGCTTCACTATCTTTTTTTTTTTCTTAGATATTTTTTTAAGTCTCTCCTTTCCTGAGACAACTAAAATACAGGAAATACATGTATGTATGTATGTGTGTTATATAAAAACAAATGGAATTAAACAGCTTTTTAGGGTATTGAGTCATTTCTTTTATAGTGGATTAATGTATGTAAATGTCTTAAGTTCTGCTTGTTTTTATTTAACTTTTTATTCTGTACTCCTAATACATATGGAACTTTCTTTAGTATGTGTCTCTAAACTCAACATTCTCAAATTAAAAAATATGGCTGGGTCTTAGGCACAAATGGAACCAGGAATCTTCTTCCTACATGTCTTTCTTTATTTTGTTTTAGACAGAGAGTCCAAGCTAGGGAGAGGGGCAGAGGGAGAGAGAGTTTTAAGCAGGCTCCACACATAGCACGGAACCCAATATGAGGCTCAATCCCACAACCCTAGGATTGTGACCTGAGCCAAAATCAAGAGTCAGACGCTTCACTGACTGAGCCACTCGGGCACCAGATTTTTTTTTCTTAAGTTTTTTTTTAGTTTATTTATTTATTTTTTGAGAGAGAAAGAGAGAGAAAGAAAGAGGGGGGGAGGAACGAGCAGGAAAGGGGCAGAGAGAGGGGGGGAGAGTGAGAATCCAGGCAGGCTCCTTACTGTCAGCGCAAAACTTGACATGGGACTCAGTCTCAACAATTCTGAGATCATGACCTGGACGCCTAACTGACTTGAATGCCTGACCAACTGAGCCACCCACTCGACCCTCTAAGCAGATTTTTTTAAAAGAAGAGGAGGGGCACTTGACTGGCTCATTCAGAAGAGCGTGCAACTCTTGATCTTGGGGTTATGAGATAAAGCCCCATATTGATTGTAGAGATTACTTAAAATCTTTTTTTTTAAAGGAGAAGAAACAAGTACTTTGTAGTACGTGAAATTATGTATTTTGCTGTCATCAATTCAGAGTCATATAAAAAGTAAACTATTGGTTTATAGTTGGTTAGTAAATATTTCTTCTGTATTCAGGATACTTAGTTAGAAATCTAGGGACTTCTGAAGAGTCTTCTAAAGAGAAAAAGAGGGCATAACCTCAGAATACTCATAGTGTAGTGGAAGATGAGAGGTTTTTGGTTTTAGGGGTTTTTGGGTTTTTCTTTTTCTTTCTTTTTTTTTTTAACATTTAATTTTTTTGAAGGAGAGAGAGACAGAACGTGAGCGGTGGCGGGGCAGAGAGAGAGGGAGACACAGAATCCAAATCAGGCTACAAGCTCTGAGCCATCAGCACAGAGGCCAATGCAGGGCTCGAACCCACGAACTGTGAGATCATGACCTGGGCCAAAGTCAGACGCTTAACCGACTGAGCCACCCGGGCGCTCCAGGGTTTTTCTTTTTAAGTTTATTTATTTTGAAAGAGACAGAGCATGGTGGGGAGGGACAGAGAGAGGGAGAGAGAGAATCCCAAGCAGGCTCCATGTTGTCATTACAGCCCAATGCGGGGCTCCATCTCACAAGTTGCAAGATCATGACCTGAGCCAAAATCAGGATTTGAACACTTAACCAAATGCTTAACTGACTGAGCCAGCCGGATGCCCCAAGAGGTTGTTTATGATAGATGGGGTTGTGCATTTCAGTAAGGAGAGCAAAATTTATACTCGGCTTTAACAGTTCCATTTCCCTCTGCTCCTTGCCACATCTAATGTGCCCTGCCCTCTTAATATAGTAAGATCTCAGGCACCTGGGTGGCTCAGTCAGTTAAATATAGTCAGATCTCTTGTAAATAAGTATTCTATATGTCAAGGAGACCTAGAAAGGAGATGGACATTTGAGCACAAATCTGTCACCACTAGTCAAAAAAATATATGTATTTCCTTCTGATGCTAGGTCAGTAGCGTCTTGTAAACAAAGAATAGTATATAGTAACATTCCAATTGTAGATATGCAGACCTATCAGACACAACTTTTAACTCTTTTATACTAGAATTTTCTGGTTAACAAAGCAAATTGACCACATCTTGCTGTCCCTCCCCAGACCCAAGTAAAGTGATAGTTAAAAAATTTTTTTTAAATATCATAAGGGCAAAATGAATAGGAGACAGTAGTGTACAAAAGATTTCAATACATATTTGGAAGATGAAAGGGTGGAAAAGTGGCAGCTGAGTAAACTGAACAGATGAAGACCTATCCTAAGCATTTGCAGAGGGAACGTCTATGAGAAGTGAACCAGTTTTCGTGTAAAAATCTCAGAGGCTTAGAATTTAGAGGCACACATCATGTGTGTGGTGGGGTGAGAGAGCTAGTATATACAAGTTGAAAATGGGTGGGGGGGAATTAGTGGAAAATCTATGTAGGAGGTGTCAGGCCCCTTAGGGCTCCTTCTTTATCCTATTCAGCCAATGAAATGCTGTAAGTCCCATCTTCTGGTAGAACAAAAGAACAAACTGATGCTGATATGTATTCAAGGAGAAATTAAACTTCAGAGGCCCCTCATTCTTGTTGGAGGAGTCAGTGAAAGATGTAGCACTAAAATAAGAAAAGTAGATTCAATGTAACTTAATATAATAAACTTCTTTTCTCTACCCTGCCTTCAGAATACTTAGAGCTTGACTCAAAGCCCTCAGACTAGAGATTAGAAGATTTTTCAAAGTGTAGGTACCCCCCGTCCCCATCTTTAATGAAAAGACTGACTTATTTCCCAGTTAACTTTTTAATACTTTGCTATATGAAGAAAACCAGCCTATACACACAAGTGAACTATATATAATCAAGAAGAAGATAAGTGGCATCCATGAAACAAGGAAAGTATTCTCAGAGAAAGATCAGATCAGAGAACAAGGAGAAACAATTCTTGGAAAATCAACATTTAAGATTACCAAAACAAACAAAAGATATCAGTAGGTGGAAGATTGGAAGATAGTCAAGAAAATTTTCCTAGATTATTAAAAATGCAAAGATGAGAAAAATATAACAGTTACAAGATCAGACCAAGATGTACTGATGTAACTAATAATGAACAAAGAAAATAAAGTGAAATAATCCAAGAAATAATAGAAAAGTTTTCCCAGATCTGAAGAATATAATTTCCAGACAGAAAGGATGCACCGAGTACCCAGCCCAATGAAAGAATAAAGACCACCTCAAATCATATCATCCTGAAATTTCATAATAACATAGCTAAGACAGCAAAACCTGTTGTATACACAGTCCAGATGGAGTAACAGTGACCAGATTTACCCCTCCACCTGAAAGAACTGAAATAGAACTGGGGGGGAAATATGCAAAACAGTGGTTTTCATGATATTGTCCATCAAATAATGAAGAAAACCAACCCCTAAGAGATAGGAAATGATTGAGGTGAGCCCTACAATTGATCCAGCTTACTTCCTGGCAAGAGTTCCCAGGCTGCAGCACAGGGAGGGACAATTAGGTGGTCTCCTAGAGCTAAGAAACAGAGCTGGGAGCTGGGAGATGTCAAGGCAGCCAGTTTGTATACACACACCAGAGAGGGAGAAAGATCTGTAGAGATCCCCCTTGAGTCTTCAGTAGCACATGCATGTGAGATAAGTACCCAGAGGTGGAAAAAGCAGCCACTGGAAATGATGAGAGGAAGCTGTCCTCAGTGCTCACACAGGGCCCAGAATATTTCCTAGTCCCACCATTCAGAATAAGAAACAGAGAGAGGTCTTGCGTCAGTAATGGGACAGAATTAACTCTAGATTTAATGTTGCTCCAATTTTGCCTAACAAAACTTTAATTCCTAAAAGGATCAACTCTTTCTAAATTTGTTTCTTTCCTATATAAGTAAACAGCTTAGAATCACCTGTGTGTGTCTCAAAACAAAGCTCACCAATATTGATAGGAATACAAAAATATCAGGCACCTACCACGGAGAATTTTTGATGTCTGCCATCCAGTCAATATTTTCCAGGCATGCAAAGACCCATAATGAGTAAAATCAATCCAGAAATGACACAGATGATAGAATTAGTAGGCAAGGACATAGAAATAATTATATTCTATTTGTTGAAGAACCCAAAAGAAAGATTCAGCATATTTAGAAGTAGCGATGGAAGATAAAGAAAAAAATTTTAGAGATGGAAAATACAAGGGATAAGAATCACAGATTAGGCTTGCAGAAGAAAAGATTAGTGAATTTGAAGACCATGGCAATAGAAACCATCTACAACGATATTTTAGAGAGGGGCACCTGGGTGGCCGAGTATATTAAGCATCTGACTCTTGATTTCAGCTCAGGTCATGATCTCACAGTTCGTGGGTTCAGGCCCCATATCGGGCTCTCTGCTGAGGTTCTCTCTGTCTCCTCTCTATCTGCCCCTCCCCTGTTCATGTGCACGACTGTGCACGCATGCTGTCTCCCAAAATAAGTATTTTTTTTAATAAAATAAAACGAAAGAGGAAAAATCTGAAACAAAAGTGAATAGCTGTGGGATAACTTCATGCAGACCTGATACAAGTGTAATTGAAGTCTCCAAAGAATGGGAGGGGGAAACAAACAAAAAAAAAAAGTACTTTTTAAAAAGTGGCTGAAAACTTTACAAATTTAATGAAAATTATAAACCCATAGATTCAAGAAGATAGTGAATTCCAGGCACAAAAAATATGATGAAAACTACACTCTGGCACATAATCAAATTGTTTAAAACCAATAATAAAGAGAAAATCTTAAAAGCTTTCAGACCTTGGCTCAATTTTCTGTGAACCTAAAACTTCTCTAAAAAATGAAGTCTGTTAAAAAACAAAAAACCTTACTGTTTGAAGCTGAAAAAATAAGCTGCCAGAAAGAAAAGACACACATGTATAGGAACAAAAAATGACAGCGGACTTTATGGAAGTAATGGTGCATCCCAGAAGACATGGGGCAATATCTTTAAAGTACTGAAAGAAAAAAGTCTGTTAACTTGGAATTCTCTGTCTTGTGAACGTATCTTTCAAAAGTGAAGGGGAAACAGGCTTTTTTAAATGTGTAAAGGCTGAAAGAATTGATCACCAGCAGGCCTGCACTGTAAGAAATGTTAAACCAAATCATTCAGGCAGAAGGAAGATGTTGTCAGATGGAAATGTGGATCTGCATAAAGGAATGAAAATCACTGAAAATGTTTTTTCTTGTCTAAATCTCTGAAAAAATAATCAAGTGTTTAAGAAACGAAGTACTGATACATTCTATCACAGATCAACCTCAGAAACTAAGTAAAAGCCATTTACACACATGTTGTGTGGTCCTTTTTCTTTTTTTAAGTTTGTTTATTTTGAGAGTGACAGACACAGCACAAGTAGGGCAGAGAGAGAGACAGAATCCTAGGCAGGCTCCATACTATCAGTGCAGAGCCCATCACAGGGCTCGAACTCAGGAAACTGCTAGTTCATGACCTAAGCTGAGCCAAGAGTCAGACGCTTAACCAACTGAGCCACCCAGGTGCCCCCATGTGGTCCTATTTATATGAAATGGCCAGAATAGGCAGATGTGTGGTGACCAAGATTAGTGGTTGTGTAGAGCTTGGTAGGGGGAGTGGGATTAATGGGTAGTGATTGCTGATGAGTACAAGGTTTCTTTTAGGGATGATGAAAATGTTCCACAGTTGGATTGCAGTGATGGTGGCACAACTCTATATATAAATAAAACCCAGATTAACTTTATGGCATATAAAGAGTTACCACTTAAAAAACCAACAAAGGAGGGGCTCTGGGTGGCTCAGTCCGTTAGAGTGTCCGGCTCTTGATCTCAGCTCAGGTCTTGACCTCAGCGTTATGCGTTCAAGCCCCATGATGGGCTCTGCACTGGGTATGAAGCCTATTTAAACAACACAACAACAACAAAGGAGATAAAAGGGAATTATAAAAAATACTTAGTTAATCCAAAAGAACAAAAAGAGGAAAATGTAAACAAAGAATAGAGACCATTAGAAAACGAATAATAGAATAGTGATTTTAAACCCAGCTGTATAGATAATCACATTAATTGTAACTGGTCTAGACACCCCAATTTAAAAGCAGAGTTTGTTAGGGGCGCCTGGGTGGCAGTTAAGCATCCAGCTTCAGCTCAGGTCATGATCTCACAGTTCACAAGTTCAAGCCCTGCATCGGGCTCTGTGCTTACAGCTCAGAGCCTGGAGCCTGCTTTGGATTTTTAAAGTATGCTAACGGTGAAAAGAAAACCTGTACTGACTGATGTTAGATAAGGTAGACTATAGAGCAAAAAATACTGCTCTAAATATTTAAGGGATAAGGATAAGAAATAGGTTATTTTATAATGGTATAATGTCAGTTCATCAAGAGGATATAATAGATGTAAACATTTATGCACTTAATAATAGGACTTTGAAATACATGAGGCAAAAACAGATAGAATTTTAAGGAGAAATAGATAAGTACACTTACAGTTGGAGATTCCAGGATACTTTTTATCAATAATTGATAGAGCAAATAGATAGAAAAGTGCTAAAACTATCAATCACCTTGACCAGCTGACATTTATAGAACACTCCACCCAGCAGAATACATATTCTTTTCTAAGTGAACACAGAACACATCCTGAGATCATATTCTAAGGAGATTTTTAAAACCTAACAATTCAGAAGAATTTAAATCACATGAAGTATATTCTGTGCCCACAATATAATTAAATTAAAAATCAGTAACAGAGAAATTTCTGGAAATATTTTAAAAGTAAAATAACAACAAAAAAACCCACTTCTAAATAAAGAACTCAAAAGATATTTAGGAAGTATATTAAACAGAATGAAAATTCAAAGCATCAGTATCTGTATGATGCTGCTAAGATAATACTTAGAGGAAAATTTATGCCACTAAACACCCATATGAGAAAAGAAAAAGATTTCAAATCAACGACTTAAGCAAAGCTGTCTTAATAAACTAGAAGGGAAGAGTGAGTGAGATCCAAAGTAGTAGAAGAAAAGAAATAACAAAAATTAAAGTGGAGATCAATAAAATAGAAAAATCAGTGAAACCACAAGCTGATTTATTGAGAATATCAATTAAATGAATAAACCTCTAGGCAGACATAATGGTGAGTAGGGTGGGGAGAGAAGACACAAATTACCAACATTGAGAAAGAAAGAGGTGGCGTTTAAAAACAATTTTTTTAATGTTTATTTACTCAGAGAGCAAGTAGGGGGGAAGGGCAGAGAGAGAGAATTCCAAGTAGGTTCTGCACTGTCTGTGCAGAGCTGGATGCAGGGCTCGATCTCATGAACCCATGAGATCATGACCTGGGTTGAGACCAAGAGTCAGATGCTTAGCCGACTGAGTTACCCAGGAGCCCTAAGAGGTGGCATTTTTACAGATACTAAAAATGATAGGTAACAAATTCAGCATGTTAGATAAAGCGGGTAAATTTCTTGAAAAACCCAAATTTTCAAAATTCATTCAAGAAGAAATGGGTAACCTAAAAACACTATCTCTTAGGAAAATTTAGTTTGTAGTTATTAACTGTCCACAAAGAAAATGTCAGACCCAGATGGCTCCATTGGTGAATTCTACCAAACATTAGGAAGAAATGTCAACATTTCTACATAATCTTCCAGAAAATTGAATGAGAAGGAATACTTCCCAACTTATTTTATGAGACCAGTGTTACTCCGATGCCCCAACCAAAGATATCACAAAAAAGAAAGCGACATACCAATGTTTCTCATTAACATAGATGGAAAATCTTAGCAAGATTTTAGCAATTAGAATCTCACAGTATATGAAAAGCGTAATAGTACATACTGTCCAGGTGGATATCATTTCAGGAATGCAGGGTTGGTGCAACATTTGGGAATCAGTCCATGTAATTTATTATATTAACAAAATAAGAAAGATAAAACATGTTCATCTCAGTAGTTACAGAAGAAGCATTTGACAGAATCTAATATTTGTTTCTGATAAAAACATTCAGCAAACTTGGAATAGAAGGAAATGCCCTTAACCTGATAAAAAGAGCATCTTTGAAAAACTACACTAGTGTCAAACTTAATTGTGAAAAAAAAAAAAAAAAAGAATGTTTTTCCTTTAAGACCAACAGTGTACTAGAGGTTGTAGCCAGTGCGGTAAGATAAGAAAAAGAGATGAAAGGATGTCAGAATGAGAAAGAAGTAAACCTTTATTCACCAAAAACATGATTGAATTTTTATATGAAATCCTGTAATAGCTACAAAGCTGTCACTGGAACTAAAAAGTAGACATTGTAAAGTTTCAGGTATAAGCTCTATATCAGGGTTTCTCTGTGCTGTCAATGAACAGTTGAAAACCAAATTTAAAAAGCTGTACCATTTGTGGGGTACCAGCTGGCTCAGTCACTAGAACATGTGACTCTTGATCTTGGGGTCACAAGTTTGAGCCCCATGTTGGGGATAGAGTTTACTTTAAAAAAAAAAAAGTGACCTCCGACTAAGTGCTTTTACATAAAGGTGCCTTGGCAGGAGAGAAAGAGTTTTTTTCACTAGTAAAACATACTATCACAGTTAACCAGAACACCTTTTCAAAGTTCAGTAAGTGCTAGTATCTTGCATTGTAAGAACACTCCTTCACTAACTGGCTTTGCCATTAAAGCCACCAATGCCTGGAGTGATATAATAAATAAATAAAAAGTTGTACTATTGCAGTTGCAACAGAAATTTTTAAATACTGAGGCAGAAATCTGACAGAAGCAGTGACATCTATACACTGGTAACTGAAATATTGCTGAGAGAAGTTAAAGAAGTCCTAAATGAATGGAGAGATTTGCTGTTTTTCATCAATTAGAAGATTCAATATTGTTAAGAAATCAGTTCTCCCTGAATTGATCTGTAGATTCAGTGCAATTCCAATCAAAATCTGAGGAGGATTTTCTGTAGAAATTATCAGGCTCGTTCTAAAATTTGCACGCAGGAATGCCTAGGTGGCTCAGATGGTTAAGCCTCTGGCTCTTGATTTTGTCTCAGGTCGTGATCCCATGGTTTTGAGATCAGGCTCTGTGTCAGGCTCTGGTTGATAGCTGGGAACCTGCTTGGGATTCTCTCTCTCCCTTTCTCTCTGCCCCTACCCCACTCACACGCATGTGCACTGCGCTCTCTCTCAAAAATAAAAAATAAATAGGGGCGCCTGGGTGGCTCAGTTGGTTGAGTGTCCCACTTGACTTAGGGCGTGATCTCATGGTTGGTGAGTTTGAGCCCCACATCGGGCTCTCTGCTGTCAGCACAGAGCCCACTCCAGATCCTCTGTCTCCCTCTATCTCTGCATCTCCCCTGCTTGCTCTCTCTCTCAAAAATAAAATAAAACATTTTTTAAAAATGATTATTCATTATTTTTGAGAGAGAGAGACAGAGTGCGAGCATGGGGGAGGGGTAGAGGGAGAGGAAGACAGAATTTAGAGCAGGCTCCATGCTCCGAGCTGTCAACACAGAACCTGATGCGGGGCTCAAACTCACAGACTGTGAGATCATGACCTGAGCCGAAGTTGGACACTCAACTGACTGAGCCACCCAGGCGCCCCTAAAATAAAACATTTTTTAAAAATTTTAAATAGACATTTAAAAACTTAAGTAAAATTTGCATGGAATTGCAAAGGACCTAGAATAGCCAAACAACTTTGAAAAAGGAAAAAGTGGCAAGGCTTATACTATGTAGTTTCAAGTGTTTATTTTTAAACTACAGTAGTCAAGGCAGGCTGGTATTGGCATAAAGGTAAAGAGATCATTGCAACAGAGTTGAGCATCTAGAAATAGACTCAGGCATATTTGGATAGTTGATTTTCCACAGTGGTTCAGAATGGCATTGGCCTTCTAAATAGCAACGCTGGAAATTAGAAGAAATTCCAAGGGGGGGGGACATTTTCAACCTAAATATATATAGTCAAAAATTATCAAGGGGTAAACTAAGAAGAAGGAAACAGAATAATCCAGAAAATAGATTCTAGCACAGGGTAAAAGTTTAGGAATGTCCTAGGACAATAGCTAGGCCAGAAGCCTAGGCATAAACTGCAGATTAAAGCAGGATATAAGAGCAAGGCAGGTGGGAGGTGGGGGGGGCAGGGGTAGGGAGGAACAGATGTGTTTAAATTATAGAGAATATTATTTTTTTTAACGTTTATTCATTTTTGAGAGAGCATGAGTGGGGGAGGGGCAGAGAGAGAGGGAGACACAGAATCCAACGCAGGTTCCAGGCTCTGAGCTGTCAGCACAGAGCCTGACACGAGGCTTGAACCACGAACCATGAAATGACACGAGCCAAAGTCTGACACTTAACCACCTGAGCCACCCAAGCGCCCTAAATTACAGAGGATATTACTGATGTGTGTCAGAAATGTAGCAAAAATAATTGGTACAACCACAGAAACACTGGAAAGTGTTAAGATGTAACAGTTATTAACCTTATAAAAAGGAAGGGTTAACGTTGCACAAGAGGCATGCACATAGACTCTTTGTCTATACCATCATAATAATGTAAGTTCTTTTGGGATGAAGATAGCCTGATGGAAATAGACATTGTTTTCTAGTTTGCTCAGTGAACTGAAATGTAGGCTTTTATGAGAACCAGTGTTCTAAAGGGCTGTGTCTTCTGCCCTGTGCTCTTTTATTCAGGCCCAGTGCTGGGTCAGTCTTTGTACCTCTTTAATCAGGCCATTGTCTGGTTGTCCCCACCTCTGCTTGATGACAGAATAGGTTACTTTACTTCTTTTATCAGTTTTCTATCAGCCAGTGTCTTTAGGGGAAGTCTCTTCTAGAATAACTTTGTTCCTGATCTGGTTTGGGGAAAAACCTAATTATGAGTACCTTTATTAATCTTGTTTAAATAGATGATTCTTTTTTTAATGCCCTCTAGGAAGTAAGAAGAAAGAAAAGGAACGGCCAGAAATTTCTCCTCCATCTGATTTTGAGCACACTATTCATGTTGGCTTTGATGCAGTTACTGGAGAATTCACTGTAAGTTTACCAGACTGGGACTCGTTTATGTCCCTGCACTTAAACCTTTCCTTGCATCATTATGTTTCAAGTTAACTTTTCTGTCCACATGTTAACTGTGAACTTTTAGTGCTTTTCTCTTATGAAAATGTTTGTGGTTGGATGTATCTTTCTTCTAGGGAGCTGAGCCCATTAGTTAAAATTATGCAAAATAGACTTAGAAAAATTGACCTTTAGAAAAATAAGACCTACAATTTAGTCAGGCCTGCAGTTATGCAGATTGACTTGTTTTTTATGTATCTTGTCATTTTCCTCTGGAAGTTGATTTTATTAGAGCAACTCAAAACCACTAATTTCTTAATATCTTTTTTGTTAGGGCATGCCAGAACAGTGGGCTCGATTATTACAGACCTCCAATATCACCAAACTAGAGCAAAAGAAGAATCCTCAGGCCGTGCTGGATGTCTTAAAGTTCTATGACTCCAACACGGTGAAGCAGAAATATCTGAGCTTTACTCCTCCTGGTAAGATGTCCAGCAATGGTAAAAGGCTGATTCAAATGGGATTGCAGAATTTTGAAGCACACCTAGATAAAAAGATTGCTTCTGGAAAAATAAAAACCTAAGCTATGGTTCTTGTCTCTACTTTTTCCCCTGCTCTAGATCTGCCTTTTGTAAACTGATTGGAGCAGCTCTCATGCATAATTTGGAGTCTGGGGAGTATGCTATTCTCTTAGTTTTGCCAAAAGTGGATGTTTTGGCCTATTGTTTGTTTTTTCTTGTCACTGCTTTTGAATGACTCCCAGCAATAGAAGAGAAAGATGCTGATTTATAGGCATGTTCATACTAGAAATATATTTATTGTCAGTGGGACAGGAGGAGCATTGTTTTCCTATATTAAACACACAGACTATGAAGTAAAAAAATGTTTAAGTCATTCAAAAATTTGAAATTGGTTCAAAAATATATGAATATAAAATAAGCATTAGAACTTAAAGATTTTATACCTTGGAATTAAAATCATTTGGTAAGAATTGGAGTATAGTGGATTTTTAAAAATAGTTTATTTGTTCAAATCAGGATCAGAATAAAGTCCATACATCACTGTATCTTTTGAATCTCTTTCGATATTTAGGCTTCTTCACACTTATTGTTAGATTCTCTTTTCCTTGCATTTTATTTGTTGAAGAAACAGGATCATGGGTCCTATTTCCTCTAGTGGATTTTGCTAATTACATCCCCAGGGAGTCATTTAATATGTTTCTCTGACCCCTAAAGTCATACATGTACTTTTTAAAATTTTTTTAATTTTTAAAAAATTTTTTTAATGTTTATTTTTGAGAGAGACAGACAGAATGCAAATGGAGGAGGGGCCGAGAGAGAGGGAGACACAGAAAGAATCTGAAGCACAGAGTCCAGGCTCTGAGCTGTCATCTCAGCACAGAGCCCGACGCAGGGCTTAAACTCACAAACCGAGAGATCATGACCTGAGACGAAGTCAGACGCTTAGCTGACTGAGCCACCCAGGCACCTCCATACATGTACTTTTTAAAAACATGATTGAGCTAAAATTCACCCATGTAGTTTTAATTAATTGTACTTAATTTGACTGCATTTTCACAGAAATAAGGGCTATGTTCAAGGAAGAAATAGAGACCACTTGGCCAAATGATCTTGACTTTTTTACCTAGATCTCGACCTTTTTATCCTTAGCAAAAGGTCAGACTTGTCCCTAGAACTTTTGTGTCAGCTAGTAAATCTGTGTAAATTAGTATTTTTTTAAATCAGTGTTTGACCAGAAAATGGTATATTCTTTTCACCCTATATATATCTTTAATATATATGTTAAAGTCACGTTAAATATATACCTTTAATATAATCACATTTATAAGTTACACTTATTTATATAATATATAAGTATGTTTTGTATATTATGTTAATTTATAATGGTAATATATTAATATATGTTAAATAACATGTTAATATATGCATAATGTGTTCACATATTATTATATATTATTACATATGCATATGTATAAAATGTAAATTTCCCTGGGCCTTTTGAAAAGTAAAACAAAACAAAACTTGCTTTTCTAAACGCCAGAATGAATATTTTGACATTTAATGTTAATGAACTGTGTTTTGCCTTCAGGAATATGCTTTCTCATTTTAAAAAAAAAATTTTTTTAATGTTTATTTATATTTGAGAGAGAGAGAGAGAGAGAGAGAGAAACCATGCATGAGCGGGGGAGAGGCAGAGAGAGATGGAGACAGAATCAGAAGCAGTTTCCAGGCTCTGAGCTGTTAGCACAGATCAACACATGAGCCGTGAGATCATGACCTGAGCTGAAGTCAGAGGTTTAACCAACCTAAGCCACCCAGGCGCCCCAAAGGAAAATTCTTGACATAAATTTTGATCAAAAAGAAAGCATATTCCTGGGGCACCTGGGTGGCTCAGTCGGTTAAGCGTCTAACTTCGGCTCAGGTCATGATCTTGGAGCTGGTGAGTTCAAGCCCCTGAGTGGGGCTCTGTGCTGACAGCTCAGAGCCTGAAGCCTGCTTTGAATCTTTGTCTCCCTGTCTTTCTGCCCCTCCCCTGCTCATTCAGTCTCTCTCCGTGTGTCTCAAAAATAAATAAACATTAAAAAAAGAATTTTCCTTGGGGTGCCTGGGTGGCTCAGTTGGCTGAGCCTCCAACTTCCGCTCAGGTCCTGATCTCGTGGTTTGTGGGTTCGAGCCCCGCGTTGGCTCTGTGCTTGCAGCTCAGAGCCTGGAGCGGTTTCAGATTCTGTGTCTCTGTCCCACTCTGCCCCTCCCCCACTCGTGCTCTGTCTCTCTCTCTCTCTCTCTCTCTCAAGAATAGTAAAAAAACATAAAAAAAAAAAATTCCCTTTGTACAATTGCCATTGTCTGAATAGTAGCTTTAAGTTTCTCAATAGTTTACTGAAGAAAGTATTGCTATGAATAAATTTGTTTTATTTTAATTACACTTTGACAAGTTTAGTTTCAGATATGTTTTTAATAACTTTATTAAAATCATAGTTCACATGCTATAAAATTCACCCATTTGAAGTATATACATCAGTGATTTTTAGTAAATTTACAGTTCCATTAAGATTTGAGATTTTTTTAGCACAATCTTGTGTAAATTCTTATTTTAATATTGATATTGTCATTTTTCTGAAGACTTAATTCAACTTGAAATCAGTCTAAGAACATTTTACTTGCTCTGCTTTGTATTTTCTTCCTTTATTATATAGAAGTTGTTTTATTTTTTGAGTTTGTTGACTTAGCATTATTTTCTGTTCCACATCCAGAGAAAGATGGCTTCCCTTCTGGAACACCAGGAGTAAGTTAATACGTTACTTCTTGTAACTCTTTTTCTAACTTAAGTTACCCAAAACAAATCTCAGTTTTTATTTTGCTTTCTAAAATAAATTACAGCCACCAGAAAAAAAAGAACTACTTAACATGTCTTTCTTATTTATTTATTTATTTATTTATTTATTTATTTATTTATTTATTTATTTTAAATATGTTTTAAGCTAGCTGCTTGATTAAGCAAATAAGGAAACCATATTAAGTAAATAGAATTTCCTCAATTGGGAAGAAACAGTCTCCTCCTAGAGTTATGAAGACTAAATGAGGTAATATGTAAAGTACCTACTTAGCACATATCTGGCATATAATAATAAACTCTGTATAAAGGTTAACGTCTTCCTTTATTTGATTAGCCACCATTTTTTATGGTGATAATCTGGCTGTTTAAAATGACCAAAAATGACTCTGACTTATGTAAAGCCTAGAGGATCTTTGTTTTTGGTCTTAACAAATAAAGTGATTATTTCCTTTTAAGACTTGTTTAAAGGGTGTAAAATTCTTCATATAAAAGGTATAAATTTTCTTTTAAGAAAACTTGATATTTACTGTAAACATTTATTTCATAAACTCAATTTCTATAAGTTATAGAATTGCCTTTACTCTTTAAGTGATTATATTAGAACCAGTGAGGTTTTATCATTTTGAAATGAGGTATTAAATACGTTTTTTCAAGTATGTTAAAAAGAGAGTCCTATTTTAACATATTGTTGTATTTGATGTATCTTCCTTACTTTGCTCATGTGATTAATACAGCTGAATACCAAGGGGTCAGAAACATCAGCAGTAGTAACAGAGGAAGATGATGATGATGAAGAGGCTGCCCCTCCTGTTATTGCCCCACGACCGGATCATACAAAATCAGTGCGTGTCTGATTATTAATTGGACTGTGGGTGTCTGGGCATGTGTGTTTAAAAAAAAAAAAAAAAGTAGCAGTCTGTATTTGACTTCCAGTGATGAATTTTCAAAAGCCCTCAGTATGGGGAAATTTGACTAGGAGATCTTTACCTAAAATCCACTCATCAAAAAACTAATTTTTTATTGAAAACTTAAATTGAATGACTTCCTTAAAAGTTAAAATACTCATTGTTTTTTCTTTCTATATTACACCTTCTCTTCCAGAGAATTCATCTATTTCCCTGACTTTCTCTGTTTATTTCAATGCAGATAACTACTATATCTGAAACCTAACTCTTAACTTCTTACCCAGATTGTGTACATTATCTCCCATTTTACATTTCTCTCAAGGTCTTGATGTCATTCAGGAGGCTGCTGTGTGTGAAATTCCCAACCGGATATGGGAGAATTTAATGACCTCAGATAGAGGCAGAAAGAGTCCTTTGCCTCCCCCTGTACTAGCACAAGGGAAGTGTGGGGAAGGTGCCGTGTTGTGGAACGCTGGCACACTTGACAGGAAGGACTCTGAGGACTGCCACTGGATCCTGATCTAATGAGAGAGGCCTCTGATTTCTTTGTTGACCTCCTAGAATTGGCTGCTTAAAATGAAATAGTAGAAATCATCTTTGGGTAAAAGTTTTTGTGAGAATTAGTAGCTACTAAGACAAATCTGAAAATATTCTCATCGTTTAGAACAACTGGAGAAAATTAGTTTTGGTTAGAAATCAAAGAATTGAGGGGCACCTGGGTGGCTCAGTCGGCTGAGCAACCGACTGGATTTTGGCTCAGGTTACGATCTTGCATTGGGCTCCATGCTGGAGCCTGCTTAAGGTTCTCTCTCCCTCTGCCCCTCTCCCTTGCTTGCTTGTGAATGCTTTCTCGCTCTCTCTAAAATGAAAATAAAATAAAAACAAACAAAAAATGTATCTTAAGTCAAAGAACTGAATAGTGTGCCAGTAAGAACACCTAAAAGTATTTTTCCTCAGATCTCCGTTATTGACTCTCTCTACAGATTTATACACGGTCTGTAATTGACCCTATTCCTGCACCAGTTGGTGAATCTAATGTTGATAGTGGTGCCAAGTCTTCTGACAAACAGAAAAAGAAGACCAAAATGACAGATGAAGAGATTATGGAGAAATTAAGTATGTTACCTACATTTTACATTATTCTTAAACTGCTAATAGTTCTTGAAACATTTGGCTCAGATGGGTTTTAATTTATACCTTATATTTTGGCTTAAGACATAAAAAATAGTTTTCTTCTAGGAACAATAGCTTTAATTAAAATCTCCTGAAGCCAATCATACTCTAATTTGCTTTGTTTATTATGTGTTGACTATTGAGTAATGTCTTTGCAATGGTCAGTACCTTTGGGAGCAGTACTTTTTCCCAAAGGGCCAAATCTAAGGCTCATGATTAGAGACCTTATTGAAAGAAATTTGTCTATATTTATGCATACTTCTAGCTTCTCAGTATGAAAATACAAAATGTTCCCAAATAACTAAACAATATGGCATTCCTGTATAGATATATGTGTAAACATTAAATATATTTTTTTCTCTTTTCCCTTTAAATCCATCAGCTGCCATTGGCCTGAATCAACCATTGGAAATAATGTACACAGTGCCAGGGACAGGGTAGCAGTAATGTCTGGTCGCAAGTCTACAACAGCTGTAGTTATAAAGAGCACTTTATATAGAGAGGGATCAAGGAAAAATACTACAGCTATAGTAGCTCTAGACCTAAGATTGGGTACCTATATAAAATTGGATTATTTGTGTGAGTTTCCTTGATATGATCCTATCTCCTTTTACCTTAAGCAAGTGAAGACTTTGTGTGGTTTTCTCATGTTTTGACTTAATGATAGTAAGAATATAAATTATAGTTTTATATCCAAATCCTGATTTTAAAACTGTTCATTAGTTGTGACTTTGTGAACCTTCCTAAAACAGATACATGATTAGTTCATACTAAAGTAATCTTTATAGTAATAAGTGGCTTCCTAAATATATTGGAAGGTAGAAGATATATGGGAAGAGTCAGAAAAGCCATTTAGGTTTATTCACTTGGATATCATTTATGTATTATTTCTGATAGTAAGTAGTTTCATAACTTATCATTAGTTTAATACATTTCAGTGTATTAAAGGATACTCATCCTTACCCAAGAATTTTCCAATTAAGACTGAATCTCCTACATCCTGAAAACCTCTTACATTCTTAGGCAGACTAACACAGTTGGTCATTTTAAAGTGTGTTTATTTTTGAGAAAGTGATAGGATAATGAAGACATTGGTTAGGAGGTCCAACCTAATGTAAATAATATGTTCTTGCTTCTGATAAGTTTCATTAGTGTTTTGCTTTTGAAACATACATTATTTTTAAAATTTAGTGTTATGTTTGAAAGCTAATGTTCTAAAATCAGTAGAGTTTATTAGGAATAATGATGGAATTAGTTTACAAATTTAAAATACTTGACTGAGTTTCCAGTGTTTTGTTTGTTTTTTGTTTAAAATAGGAACTATTGTGAGCATAGGTGACCCTAAGAAAAAATACACAAGATATGAAAAAATTGGGCAAGGGTAAGTATTCATGAATATATTATACAATATTTAATAATTCTTGGGTATACAGTATGATATCTCTTTTTTTTTTGCCTGTTGACATTGAACACTTACAGTATTCTATGAGTGGTATTCTTGTAAGTAATGCATTTATTTCTACATGCTACTAAAAACTTGTGCCGTTTAGCAATAATCTTACATTGCTTTTTCTTGAATGTTATTTCCCATTGGTTGTTAAGAGATTAGATGGGGAAATTGCCCTGCCCATCAAATACATTTAAAAGATAATAAGAACATTTACTACAAGATTATAAGCAATAAAAGCATGTATTTAATCACATCACTGAATATTGGTTTTTGAGTCTGATACCCTGATTTTGTCCAGTAATTTGTCATTTTTACATTTTTTTTAATGTTTATTTTTGAAAGAGAGCATAAGCGGGAGAGGGGCAGAGGGGGAGGAAGACAGAATCCGAAGCAGGCTCCAGGCTCTGAGCTGTCAGCACAGAGCCCAATGCCAGGCTCAAACCCACAAACTGTGAGATCATGACCTGAGCTGAAGGCTGGCGCTTAACTGGCTGAGCCACCCAGCCCCCCCAGTAATTTGTATTTTTAAACTATACTTGGGACTCCTCAGTCGGTTGAGCACTGACTTTGGCTCAGGTCATCATGATCTTGCGGTCCGTGGGTTCCAGCCCTGCGTCGGGCTCTGTGCTGACAGCTCAGAGCCTTGGAGCTGTTTTGGATTCTGTATCTCCCTCTCTCTCTCTGCCCCTCCCCCACTTGCTCACAGTCTCTCTCAAAAATAAATGCCAAAAAAATTTTTTTTTTAAACTACACTTTTTTTCTGTTGCTTGGGAGCAAATGACCATCTTCAATTTTTAATTTTTTTTAATGTTTATTTTTTGAGAGAGAGAGTGCGTCTGCATGAGTGGGGGAAGGGCAGAGAGAGGGAGACACAAAATCTGAAGCAGGCTCCAGGCTCTGAGCTGTCAGCACAGAGCCCAATATGGGGCTCAAACTCACGAACTGTGAGGTCATGACCTGAGTGGAAGTCAGATGCTTAACCAACTGAGCTACCCAGGTGCCCCAACCATCTTCAATTTTTAATGTTATTAATCACTGGAAAAGTATTCTGTGAATTTAGAAAGAGAACTTAAGTCTTTTTTGAAAACTTACTTATGAATCTGTTTGTATATATGAATTTCTTTTTAAAAGTTAAATTTAAGTGGTGCCTGGGTGGTTCAGTTGGTTGAGTGAGTGACTTGATGTTAACTCGGGTCATGATCTCAGGGTTTGTGGGTTCCAGCCCTTCATGGGGCTCTGCACCGATAGCTGGAAGCCTGCTTGAGATTCTCTCTCTCCTTCTTTCTCTTCCCCTTCCCCTCCCCCACTTGTGTGCACACATTCTCTCTCTCTCTCTCTCTCTCTCTCTCTCTCTCTCTCTCTCTCAGAATAAATAAACTTAAAAAAAAAAAAAAGCTAAATTTAGGGGCATGATCCCAGAGTAGTGGGATCAAGCCCCATGTCGGGCTCTTCACTAAACGTGGAGCCTACTTAAGATTCGCTCTCTCCTGCCCTTCTCCCCTGCTTATACTCTCTGTCTAAATTATTTTAACAAACACAACTAAATTTAGTTGCATCACTGGTTTAATAACAAAAATTTAAAATCATCTTAATATTCTTGAGCATGATAATGGATAAATTATATTGAATAATATAAATAATTATTATTATGAATGAATAACACCTATCCCAAATCCAATGTTGAATTAACGTTAAATCACATGGGGCACCATGGGGGCTCAGTTGGTTAAGTGTCCAATTTCAGCTTACATTATGATCTCACAGTTTGAGTTTGAGCTCCCCATCAGGCAACTCTGCTATTAGCTAGTGCAGAGCCTGCTCTGGATCCTCTCCCTCCCTGTCTCTCTGTCCCTCCCCTGCTCATGCTCTTACTCTCCCTCAAAAATAAACATTTAAAAATTTTTTAAAAAATTGCAGAAAAATCTATAAAATGAAACCCTTAATAAGAAATTTAAAAACTATGTTAAATGTATTTTATAGTGATACACACCTATGTCCTTTATAATTAAAGTGTAGGAATGTGCTTGGAAATGGTGCACATCAAATACAGACTACTTTTGGGAGAAAGGAGGATGCCTTTGTAAAGTGCACACAAGGACATTACAAATTTATTTGTAGTTTTTTTGTTTCGTAAGCAGGGAAATGGATCCATGAGTATCTATCACTTTTATCTTTCTTTTTATGACAAATTTCTAACATAAGTTTTGGCCACAGGGATTACCTTTTTCTTATTTTTCCCCCTTTTGTTTTGCTTTTACTCCTGTTCAAACATGTTAAGTCTAGGGGCGCCTGGGTGGCTCAGTCGGTTAAGCGTCCGACTTCGGCTCAGGTCACTATCTCGCGGTCTGTGAATTCGAGCCCCGCGTCGGGCTCTGTGCTGACTGCTCAGAGCTTGGAGCCTGTTTCGGATTCTGTGTCTCCCTCTCTCTCTGACCCTCCCCCGTTCATGCTCTGTCTCTCTCTGTCTCAAAAATAAATGTTAAAAAAAATTTTTTAAAAATAAATAAATAAATAAAAAATAAACATGTTAAGTCTTGGGGTGCATGGGTGGCTCAGTTGGTTAAACATCCTACTCTTGATTTCAGCTCAGGTCATGATCTTATGGTCATGGGGTTGAGCCTGGTCGGGCTCTTCACTGACAGCACGGAGCCTGCTTGGGATCCTCTCTCTCTCTCCCTCTGTTCCTCCCCTGCTCGTGCTCACTTATGTTGGTGTGTGTGCGCTCTCTCCCTCTCTCAAAATAAACAGATAAATAAAAGATGTTTAAGTCTTAAGTGTACTTTAATCCTTTTGTAATTGTTCTAAGTATAAAGTTTTTAGATATATAAATGATAGTGATTTAGAAACCTTAAATCTGGTTGTGTCTTTTTTCCCCCTAGGGCTTCTGGTACAGTTTTCACTGCTACTGATGTGGCATTGGGACAGGAGGTAGTTTCTTTTTCATACTTTGGGTGTTACCATTAGCTTTTAGTGTAGGAAGAAACTAGACACATCTGTGAATAATCAGTAGGAATCTTTTTTTCAGTCGAATATATTGGAAGAATTACTTTATGTAATTTTGTAGCACTTTTCTTAATAGGGAAAAAAAGAAGGAATTATGCATTGAGTTTCATAAATGAGCAGATATTTTAAAAATTATTTTCCCAGCTTGGAAAGAAAAGAGGATTCATTCCTGGCATTGGTATGACCTTGGGCTGATTAATCAGGTTTAGAGAAAATACAAAAGTAGTTAGGTTCTGTGTATTACAGAGCATTGTGCATTGCCAGTGTGGAAGTAAAAGTACTACCTGTGAGTAAGCTCACTGATAATATAATAGATACACAATAAATTAAATTATTACCTGATTGGTGTTTGTAATTTTCTAAGAGAATTAGAAAACTTGTTCTGATTTTTCTTGTTTCTCTTTCCATCATAGGTTGCTATTAAACAGATTAATTTACAGAAACAGCCAAAGAAGGAATTAATCATTAATGAAATTCTAGTGATGAAAGAATTGAAGAATCCCAACATAGTTAATTTCTTAGACAGGTAAATATGAGTATTTCAAGTCTCCTGCTGTTGGGGGCTAGCCCCTTGAGTTAAGACTGAGTAGAATGTCAGTGTTGAAAAGTAAGCTTGAAGGAGGAGGAGAGGTAAAAAATAACACATTGTAGTTTAGCAGGCCTTTTTCTACATATATCTCACTTGGCAAGTTAGAGAAAGCAGTTAAATGAAGGACATTGCTGCTGGTGCTTGTATTAATTATAAATGATCACAAGCAGCAACATTAATGGAATGAGTTGTGATTAATGTGTTGACTAACAGGGGTGCCTGACTACATGGTTTCTAAACTTACATCAGTTTTTATTTTAAATGCTGTCTTTCATGGGCAGATAGTGTGTCAAAACCTCATTTAATTTTGGAGTTGATGTTAAATAGCAGAACAGAAAGCAGAATAGAAAATTATATATTGTACCATTATGCAATTACATATATGTGAATGAAAGAAGAATAATAGAAAAATAAAAATTAAAATAGTGATTATATTGGAGATAGAGGATTATAGATGACTTTCTTAGTGCCATATTGAAGTTTGTTTAGACTGGGGAAAAGATAACACATTTTTAGATTTTAGCCCTAGTAATAGGGGACATGTTCATAAAAATCCACTTCTCAGGTATATTTCCCTGCTTTTGGAAATACTGTTTCAAGTCAGTCTAGCATGGCAGGTAAGATAAGCCATAAGGTTTGGAATTAGTTACACTTGGCTTCAGATTCTAGTTCTGTCACCTACTAGCTATGTGAACTTAGATGAGTAGCTTCTCCAAGCCTCCATCTCTTCATCTGTAAAACAGGACTAATAATTACTGCCAAACAGTGTCATTTTAATTGGAATGATCTATGTATACACTCAAGCCACAATTGGGGGCAAACTTTCAAGTCACTAGGGAAAATCATAATGACCCTCAGTTAATTTTCTGTGCTGTTGCATTGCAGCTTGCCAGTTTTCTCCCTGGCTCTCAAAACTTCCAACTTTCTAGTTTTGTTATTAGGGTGCCTGGCATTTGAATTCTTCAACACAGAGTGGTGGTGAAATAAAAATGTGAGTGTATTTTGTGTGTTCATAATAATTTTAGCTACCTGATGGGAGATGAATTGTTTGTGGTAATGGAGTACCTTGCTGGGGGATCACTTACTGATGTCGTGACGGAAACCTGCATGGATGAAGCACAGATTGCGGCTGTATGCAGAGAGGTGAGTGTGTCCCCTTTTGGATAAGTTACAGCAATGTGTGGTTAAGCAGGAGGTAAAAAAAAAAAAGGGGGGGGGGGGCGGGAGCTTTTTGCACAGGTAATTTTTACTATGTGAAATACTCACTCCATGTGCATTATTCTTTGCAAGCGGCAAGCGTCTCCATACCATTTTATCCTACATGAGAGTTTAAACCCTTTCTTATGTATAAGATAATTCTGAAATGGAACATAGTTTTTTGAAGAGCCCAGCTCACAGGTAAATTTCAGCAGGGTGATCATTAAAATTTAGCATCCAAACAGGGTACTTTTAAGAGTGAAAGGGAGGGCCAGTCAACAGTAGAAACATGGACTGTCTCAGGCAAAGCAAGATACATGTTTACTTTAAGTGTTAAGTTTGCTTCTGGCTTTATAAATTTCATCGAAGGTGAAAAACTGGTTGTTTCTTGATATTCATTAATGAATTTTTAGACATACTGTTGCTTCAGCCAATAGAATTCTGCCAAATTGCCCAGTAAGTCCAAGCCTTTGGTTGTTTCAGGAGGAAAGGAAATAAGAACTCTTTAATTGTTATAAATATTATATTTCAATAATATGATATCTCTAACAAAGAATGTTTGATCACTTAAAAGCTAATAAAAAGTTAAGAATTTCTCTATTAATGGGGCACCTGGATGGCTCGGTTGAACATCTGACTTTTGATTTTGGCTCGGGTCATGATCCTAGGGTAGATTCAAGCCCTGAGTTGGCATTCTATTTATTCCTCTCTCTCTGACCTTACCCCACTCACACTCTTTCTCTCAAAATAAATAAACTTAAAAAAAAAAAAGAATTTGCCTATTTATATATAATTTGTTTCTCTAATTTCTTTTCATAATTGTTTTAAAAATTATTTTAGGGGTCCCTCTAATTGGCAACTTAGAGAAAGCAGTTAAATGAAAGACAGATTTGTTTCTACTCATTTGTACCAGTGTTATGGGGAGGATTTGTTCTTTTCAAGAATCTGCTTAAATGCTTGGTAAATGTAATACAGTATTACACAATTTATCTGTTTTTCCTTGAATGAATAGTAGAATATTTTGAATGAGATTTTTAGTTGTTATTCATAATGTACATCCTTTATTTGTTGTTTTCCTCTTTTGGGGTAAGAAATAAAAACAGCTTTTTCCATGTTTATAATTTATACTCAGTTTATATTCAAAAACATAGGGGCAAGCAGATTTTAAAACTCTAATGTTCCTGTATTTAAGGAAGGAGTAAGTTTTTCCTCACTTCTGACTCCATGCTTTCTGAAACATAGCATAAGAGGAAAGTTATTCTTTTATCATTGGTGTCTAGGTTGTGGATATAGCTTTATGTAAAATCCACTGTAAAAGTAATGGGAGAAAACATCTTACATCACATCTGTGAGCAGCTGGATGGAACTAGACCTCCCAGGATCTTACCTACTTTTCAGTGGCTAGATTAGACTTCTGAAGTCATGCTCAGGCCATAAGTACTGTGTGTGAACTTCCTTTGGACTTTCCAGGGACTGTTTCATTGATACGTGTTTTTCTTGTTTAGTGTTTACAGGCATTGGAGTTTTTACATGCTAATCAAGTGATCCACAGAGACATCAAAAGTGACAATGTGCTTTTGGGGATGGAAGGATCGGTTAAACTTAGTGAGTACAAATGAAGAAATAACATTTATTTGTTATACTTCTGCCTTTTGTTTAAGTAAAAAAAACAAAAAACCTATTGGGGCACCTGGGTAGCTCAGGTGGCTGAGTGTCCAACTCTTGATTTTGGCTCCTTCACAATCTCACAGTTCGTGGGTTCAAGCCCCACATTGGGCTCCGTGTTGTTAGTGAGGAGCCTACTTGGGATTCTCTCTCTCCCTTTCTCTGCCCCTCCCCCACTCACTCACACTCTCTCTCAAAGTAAACTTTAAAAAATTAACCTATTAATATTTTTATGACTTAATATATGGAGGAGGACAAGGGAAAGAATGGTAAAGAATATGAGCTCTCAACTGGACAGCTTGGGTTTAAATAGCAGATAAGCTACTAGTTGCTGACTAATTTGGGGTGAGTTACTTAATCTCTTTGTGTTTATTTTCTCAATTATATGATAAGGAAAATAAGATTAAGTATCTGAGAATTTTTCTGAGGATTAAAAATGTAAAGCACTGAAGAAAAGTGCCTGGGACTGTTGTAATGTTGGTGCTGCCTTCCAAAGATAAACTAAAATTTTCTCTGTTGTCTGTTAGGGTAGATCTTTCTTATTAATGCTGTTCAGCTTTCTTTGGATTTGGTAAAGCATGGCCTATTTGAGGGAGGGCTATATGACCCTGACCTGAGAGATGACAAGGGAAAAAAAACTCTTATAAACCTCTTTTCCTAATTATCTTCTGTATCAGACATGATAGAGTCATGGAGGAAAAAAATCCTAGACTTCCTTTTCCTCTGTTGGCTATAATCTGTCAGTTTCATCCAGGCCCTCTGGAGGATTCAGGAACAACTTCTATTGAGTTTCCTGCAACTGTGCAAAATTCAAGGCATTTCTTGGATCAAGAAATCAAAAAGTTTTCCTTCTGTTCTGCTAGAATGTTTGGCTCCTTTTTCAACATCTCTTTTTAAAGATACTTCCTCCAGAGAGTATTCAACCACAAGAAAGAGGGTTCTGTTAGATGGTCAAAAATATAAGATTACTAATCTTAATCAGCAGGCAAATTACAAATGGACATTCTCCTACTGTTTTGGTGGATACACATGTAAACTGAATTAGACTTTTTTGGATAATATTTTATCCTGGCTCTTCCACATACTAGATGAATGATCTTGAGCAAGTTACCTAAAAATATGTATGCCTTAATTACCCAATTTGTAAAATGAGAATAATATTAATAAATATGCCTATCTCATAGAGTTATCATAAGGATTAGGTATGTTAATTCTTATAAGATACTTGGAACAGTCCCTGGTTGTTAGAAGTACTCATTTTAGCTATAAATATTACGATTTGATGGAACAATTGCTTTTAGGATTCTTTTCTATAGGTTTACTGAACATAAGCACAACAATAAACACAAAGTTGTTCTCTGCAACACTGTAAAAAAAAAAAAACCTTAAATGTCAAGGAGCATAGGAATGATAAAATAAATTATAAGCCTCTTTATTTTGTAATATTGCATATTTACAGTAATGAGGTAGATCAGTGTACAACTATGGAAAAATCTCTCAAAATAAATTTTAAGAAACAATATACTGGAGCACCTGGCTGGTTCAGTTGGTGGGGCCTGTGACTCTTGATCTCAGGTTTGTGAGTTAGAGCCCCACATTGGGGGTAGAGATTACTTTAAAAAAATAATAAAAAGCACTTTACAAAGTATCCTAACTTAGATAAAATAAACCATGCAGTTCATGGTAATTTTTGTACCTATGTAAATTCATAACAAGAAGTCTAAAGCTTAAGAACTTAAATGTTAATAGTTACTTTTTAAATAGAATGGGTCTGTAGAAGGGAGGAGAAAATTCTAGATTCTCATCTTGATATTCCCACTAAATAAACACTGAGTGCTAACCTAGGCTTTCTGCTCCTGTTATAAAATAAGGTGGTTGGAGTGGAGTGATGCTGGCAAGGACTTTGTTAGGTATGGCTGTAGTTAAAGCTGTTCCTTTTCTAGAAGTCTGCTAAGTCAGATATGTAGTAATTCTACCGTCTGTTTATTTTCTTCAGAATTAGTTCCCACCTCCTGACCTTTACCTGTTTTATAGAATTTAGTTTTGTTCACCTTTGATACCTTTTCCTTTTAGACCTTTTTCAACTTCTTTAAAATTTTTAGGATAAAAGACCTGATAATTTGTCCTTTGCTTGTGGGAAGTAAAAGTAAACAAGTGAAGAGTATGTAACATCATCAAAATATTTGTAAACCCATTCTGGTTTAGTTGTTGTTTTTTGTTTGTTTGTTTGTTTTAACGTGAGCTCTGTGCCCAATGCGGGGCTTGAACTCACAACCCCAAGATCAAGAGTCATATGCACTACTGACTGAGCCAGCCAGGTGCCCCGGGTTTACTTTTTTTAATACATTTAAAAAAAAAAAAAAACAACAAAAACTGGGGTGCCTGGGTGGCCCAGTCAGTTAAGCAGCCAACTTCAACTCAAGTCATGATCTCACAGTTCGTGGGTTCAAGTCTCATCTGTGCTGACAACTCAAACCCTGGAGCCTGCTTCAGATTCTGTGTCTCCCTCGTTCTCTGCCCCTCCCCCACTTGCACTCTGTCTCAAAAATAAATAAACATTTAAAAAAAAAAAAAGAGGCTGAACAGTCCATTGTAATTGTCATCTATCATGACCTCTTAGATGGAACTATCCATGACACCATTAACTCTAGATACGGTTTTTTGTGTGTTTTTTTTTTATAGCTGACTTCGGTTTCTGTGCCCAGATCACCCCTGAGCAGAGCAAGCGAAGTACCATGGTTGGAACGCCATACTGGATGGCACCAGAGGTGGTTACACGGAAAGCTTATGGCCCTAAAGTGGACATATGGTCTCTGGGTATCATGGCTATTGAGATGGTAGAAGGAGAGCCTCCATACCTCAATGAAAATCCCTTGAGGGTAAGACCAATTAAACACCAGCCTTATTTTTAGGAAAATACGTTTCTTTAGAACATTTATTTAGAATCTGATTGTGCCAGGCACTCGCCAAAAATTTAAGATACAAAGTTGATATAACCTAGTCTCTGCCCTCTGTATCTAAAAATTATTTGCTTCTGGGTTATTGAGTTGAATGTGTGAGGTAAAGAGTTTGTAGAGTTTTAGTAAGCTGTATGGTTTTAAAGTTTGCACATAAGAATTTGCTCACTTTTGTACAAGTGTCCCTAGATGTACCCTTCAGATTGTCAACTTTGAACCTTGGCTTCTGTACCAAGTGCACAGGAGAGGAAAGCAAGATTGCATCTGTGAGAAAACTGTGTAGATGGTGATGTTAAAGGTCACATTCAAACAAAAGAGTTAGGGTCCTGATTTAGAGATGGGGTCAGTAGACTTTAAACAATTAGATATTCCAGTAGCTGAGGTGAAGAGTTTAGGAGTTTGTTCTTTCTTTCTTTCTTTCTTTCTTTCTTTCTTTCTTCTACTTATAAATTACCATATATGGCTCAATATCATTAGTTATTAAAGAAATGCAAATCAAAACCCAAACAAGATACCACTTCACACCTTCAAGAATGACTATAATCAGGGCTCCTGGGTAGCTCAGTCAGTCAGGCACCCAGCTTCGGCTCAGGTCATGAACTCATGGTTTGTGGGTTCAGGCCCCACATTGGGCTCTGTGCTCACAGCTCAGAGTCTGGATCCTGCTTCAGATTCTGCGTCTCTCTCCCTCTGTGTCCCTCCCCTGCTCATGCTCTGTCTCTCTCTCTCTCAAAAATAAATAAATTAAAGAATGACTATAATCAAAAAGATGGACAATAAGTGTTCGTGAGAATGTGAAGAAATTGGAACCCTGATACATTGCTAGTGGAACTGTAAAATGGTGCAGCACTTGGAAAACAATTTGACAGCTCCTCTAAAAGTTAATGTTGAGTTACCATATAACCTAGTAATTCCACTGCTAGTTACATACCCAAGACAATTAAAAGGCACCTGGGTGGCTCAGTCAGTTAAGCATCTGACTCTTGATTTTAGCTCAGGCCATGATTTCACAGTTAGTGAAATTGAGCCCCAAGTTGGATTTAGGACTCCAGACTGACAGAGTGGATGGAGCCTGCTTGGAATTCTCTCTCTTCCTCTTTGCCCCTCCCCAACTTGCCCACACGCATTCCCTCTCCTTCTCTCTCAAAATAAAAATACTTTTTAAAAAAAAAGTTTTTATCCACATAAAATCTTGTACACAAATGTTCATAGCAGCATTATTCATAATAGTCAAAAGGTAGGAAAAACCCATATGCCTATCACCTGATGAATGAATGAACAAAAGTGGTATCCCACTACAATGGAATATTATTTAGTCATAATAAAAGTAGTGAAGTACAGGTATACGCAACTTTAAACATGAAAGCATTTTGCTAAATGAAAGTCATACACAAAAGGTCATATGTTGTAGGATTCCATTTGCCATCGATTTTTTTATTCAGATTTTGCAAAGCCGCAAACACTGAATTTTCTGAACTGTTGTTTTTAGGGGAGATACAGGGTTGGGTTCTTGTAAGCCTTTGGTCACATTTCTGTCAACAGATCAATACATAACCTTGCTTTTTGTGTGTTTCTGTTTAAAGCCATTTAAAAAAAAATTTTTTTTTTGAGAGGGAGTGAGCGAGAGCCACGAGCGCATGCACACAGAGATGGGGCAGAGGGAGGAGAGAGAGAATCTTAAGCAGGCTCCATAGCCAGCACAGAGCCCGACTCAGGGCTTGATCCCATCCATGACCCTGGAATCGTGACATAACCAAAAATCCAGAATCCTTACTGACTGAGCCACCCAGGTGCCCCATGAATTGTACACTTTAAAAGAGTGATTTTTGAGGCACCTGGGTGGTTCAGTCGGTTAAGGATCTGACTTTGGCTCAGGTCAATCTCATAGTCCCTGGGTTCGAGCCCTATGTAGGACTCTGTGCTGACCCCTCAGAGCCTGGAGTCTGCTTTGGATTCAGTGTCTCCCTCTCTGTCTACCCCCCCCCCCCCACCCCACTGCTTGCACTCTGTCTGTCTGTCTGTCTCTCTCAAAACTAAACATTAAAAAGAAAATAAGGATGATTTTTATAGTATGTGGATTGTATCTCAATGAAGCAATTTTTAAAGTTTTTAAGTTACCATATGAGTATAGGCTTATTGCCAGAAATTGTTCTTTTCTAATTTTTTTCCAAATAAGTTGGACTTGTTATAAAATGGACTCCAGAGGCCAAGGTAATGGGTATTTGTAGGAGGGGCCCTGTCTGGGTGGCTTTGGATTTTGACGCTCTTTTTTCCTGAATGCTTTTGCAAAGATTCCAGTTCAAGTAAGCAATTACAGTACTTTAATAGAAGTGATTAATTTTAGAACACTTTGGAACAATTTTTAAAATCCTCTAATTTCATTCATTTGTTTAACAAATATTGATTCAAGTACCTGCTCTGCGGTAGGCACTATACAAGGTGCTGTCCACCGACAAAAATTCCTGCCTTCATAGAAGGTAGAGAGAAACAATAAAATAAGTAAGAATAGTATGTAATATATTAAATGATAGAGTCTAAGTGCCCTGACTGGTAGGAGGGATTCAGGAGTGTTTGATTTCACAAGAGTGCTTGAGAGGGCTTCACTGACGTGACATTTGAACACAGGAGATAAGAAACATAGGAGGTACCTAAGGGAAGAACATTCTAGTCAGAAAGAACAGTACATGCAAAGGCTGTGAAGCCGAAGCATTCGTGGTATATTCAAAGACCATTTAAGATTCCTCCATAGCTAGTGTGCAGGGAGCACACAGTAGGAGAAAAAAGATAGGTGAAGAAATGGGACCAGACTGTATAGTGCTTTATTAGGCTTTTATAAGAATTTTGGTGGCACTTGGGTGAATCAGTCAATTGAGTATCCAACTCCTGATTTTGGCTCAAGTCATAACCTCATGGTTCATAAGTCTGAGCCTCGTGTTGGACTCTGCACTGACAACCTGCTTGGAATTCTCTCTCCCTCTCTCTCTGCCCCTCCCTGACTTGTGCATGTGTGCATGCACTCCCTCAAATAAACATTAAAAAAAAAAGAATCCTGGCTTCTTCATAAGTGAGACAGGCAAACCATTGTAGAGTTTTGAGCAGAGATGTGAAATGGTCTTATTGACATCTTAACAAGATCACTCTGGCTACTTTATTGAGAAAAGATTTTCAAGTGAGGTAAAGATAGACACAAGAAGACCAGTTAGAAGGCTATTGCAATAATCCAGGCAAGACATGAGGGTATACTAGACCAGAATGGTATCAGTAGAGGTGGGAAAAAGTAATTGGATTCTGGATGTATTTGGAAAGGAGAGCCTATGGCGGGGGTGGGGGATGGGGGGTGGGGGGGTGGGGGGGTGGGGGAGGTGATATGACCCAAGAATTTGGCCTAAACAACTGGAATGGTGAAATTCAAGTTCACCTTAACTGAAATGGGGAAGACTACAGGTAGAGTGGCATGTGGGGTGGCAGGTGGGAGATCAGGAGGTAACATTTTAGCATATTTTAGATATGTTCTATTAAGACATCCAAGTGGATATGTTGAATAGGCTGTTGGGTATGCCAGTCTAGGATTAGGCCAGAGGTGTAAAATTGAGACTTAGCTATAGAAATTATTTAAAGCTATGCAGCTAGATAAGATCACCAGGTCAAGTGGGCATAGACAGACAATAGAAAATTTTCAGCTTGCATCCTGAGGCATTTATTCCATAGTTAACAGTTGATGTGGCAGACCAGCAAGGAATGGCTGGAGAGGTACATAAAACCAAAATAAACACATGCCCTTGAATCCAAAAAGTGGGGGAGGCATCAGCTTATCAGAAACTACAGTTACGTCAAGTAAGATGAAGACTGAGACTTGATCATTCAAGTTGGCAATGTGAATGTAATTGATGGAAACTTGGCAAGCAGGAACTTCTCCTGTCAACATGGAATAACAGGTACCAGATTAACCACCCTTGCCAAAAGGAACAACAACAAAAAAATGAGAATATATGAAACAATGGTTTGCAAGACCCTGGACATCAAACAATGAAGAACAGTGATCTCCAAAAGTGGGAAAGGCTTGAGGTGAGCCCTGTGG
The DNA here is from genome assembly GCF_018350215.1 of Panthera leo. NCBI lineage: Eukaryota > Metazoa > Chordata > Mammalia > Carnivora > Felidae > Panthera > Panthera leo. Next base: position 72,088,549 of record NC_056687.1, read on the forward strand.
CTGCCTCCAGCTTAATGTCTTAAGAGAATTTCTAGGCCTTGTACAGGGAGGAAGGGCCCAGGTGGAGCACAGTGGTCTCACTGAGAGTCTGGGGAGAATAAGGCAGCTGGAGTTTACAAGACAGAGAATGGGAGAAGAGAAAGCTTCATAGAAGATTCTGGAGATCCGTGAAGTCCCCTTTGAGCATTAGGTAGAGATTGGTGCATCTGTGTAAAGAGTCTATCCAAGGTCAGGGGACCCATCTGGTAAGATTGGAGTAAACAGTTGCTTGGTGCTCACACAGAGGCTGGGAATAGTTCCTGCTTTTGTCAGCCACAGTGGAAAACCTTGTAATTCACAGGATATGGAATGGAAGACTCAAAAGAGTCCTGCATCAGTGATGGGAAATAATTACCCCTAGACTAAATGCTGCTATGGTCCCACCTAACAAATCTTAAAAACAAGACCCAAAGAGATCTTGTTCCCAAGTAACTGCATTGCAGAGCAAAACTCGAATATTTATAGGAATACAGAAATATCCAGCACCCAACAAATGCTTAAATATCCAGTCAGAGTTCATCAGAGAGGCAGAAGAGCAGGAAGGTACAACCCATAATGAGAAAAATCAATTCATTGCAACAGACCAGAACTGACACAGATAAAAGAGTACATAAAAGCATTAAAGCAGTTTTTAAGAGCAGAGGCATTTTAAAAGAATATTTTTTCAAAACCCAAATTGAAGTTATAGATAGAAACTACAGTGTAGTTCGAAGGTTTATAGTTTGAGATTGAATTAATAGCAAGTGATACATTGCAGAAAAAAATGATTAATGATAATCATAGACCAAGTAATAAAAAGCTATCCAAAATAGAAATAAATTTTTTTAAGAAATGAAATAGCAATAGTGACCTGTGAGATAACTTTAAGTGTTCTAATATATGTGAAATAAGTTTTGGGGAAAAATCAGACAATCAGGAATTCTGCAGCCAATGAATATCTTTTTAAAATGAAGGCAAAATAAGGATTTTTCTCAAACATAGACACTGAAAGAATTTATCACCAGCAGATCTACACTACAAGAAATAGTAGAAGAAATCTTTCAAGCAGAAAGAAAATGGTAATATGACTCCACACAAAGAAATGAGGAGTATTAGAAATAGTAACTGTGAGTAAATAAATCCAATTTTTTTTTCTTATGTAAATATCTTTAAAAGATAAAACTGTTGGGGCACCTGGGTGGCTAGTTGGTTAAGCATCTGACTTCAGCTCAGGTCATGATCTTGAGGTTCGTTTGTGAGTTCGAGCCCTGCATCAGGCTCTGTGCTGACAGCTCAAAGCCTGGAGCTTCAGATTCTGTCTCCATCTTTCTCTGCTCCTCCCTCAGTCACACACTGTCTCTCAAATATAAAACATTTAAGTAAGTAAATAAATGTTAAAACTGTTTACATCAAAATAATAATGGGAAGGGGAAGAAAAAAAACATGTACAGGTAAAATGACAACAAAAGCATAAGGCTGAGGAGGAGAACCATAAGACTGTCGTAGTCTGGTGTAATATTGTGATGATTGTGAAATTGAAAGATGTATGCCCCTTACCTCTTAAGCAAACCCTAAAATACTGAAAGAATTACACCTAATAAAATTCAACTAAGGAGATAAAACAGAATTATAAATAATTCTGAGTTAAAGAGAAGACTCCACATGGATCGGTTTGTCAAAGGGGTAAGGTGCCAATGAAAAGAGCTCCAGTGGCCAAAGATGCAACAATTTGAACAAAATAAAGTTGTAGGGGATAATAATCCAAAGTATAAGATAATATGTATGTGTCCTTGCTGGTATAAGTAAGTAATTGAATAAATAAATCGGCAGGAGAGACAACTCTTATGCAGAAAATTTTCAAATAATTTGTGTGGATGTTCCGCCCTAAGGGCGATGGAGCATAACTCCGTACTCCTTAAGTATAGACTGCACATAGTGATACGAGCACAGTAAGAAAAGAGAGGAAAACTAACTTTGCAGTAGAAAAACCTGACAGGCACCGCCTTAGCCAGCTGAAAAGGTCAACATCAACAGGCATAAATTATGTTGATAGTATATACTTTTGATATGATGCAGTGAAAGTGGCACTCTAACTATGATGTTGCTTCCCAAAGCACATATTCTCATTCTAATCATGAAGAAAACATCAAATTCCAGTAGAAGGCATTCTGTAAAATAAAACCTGACCAATACTCCAAACTGTCAAGGTCATCAAAAGCAAAGGAAAGTCTGAGAAATTTTCACTGCCAAGAGGAGCCCACAGAGACATGACAACACGATGTAATGTATAATGAGTGTCCTGAGACAGAAACTAGGATGGGAGGAGGGGTGAAATAGGGAAATCTATAGTACAAATGCTGGAGGCACTAAGGGCCTCTATGAGGTTAATGATGCCAGTCCACAGGGATCTATTTCTTCTGCTGTCCTTAGCTGTGGAGGTACAAGCAAAGAGCAGGCAAAGTTTGATATGTAGCAAAGTGATTGCTATGAAGTGCAAGAGGGTCGAAGTGATTATATGGAAGGAATGATGAACAACTGGAAGATCAATGGGATTTATTTAAGTTTAGTGGAGTCAAAGGATCGCGGTATTGAGGTGTTCACAATGCAGAAGGTAGGAGGTGGACAGCAATAGTGATTTCAGAGTTGCAGTCATGGGTACTGATGAGGCACAGGCTGTGACCATGAGCTTGTGTGACCAAGGGAGGCCAAAGCACAAAAGCATGGGAGAAGAGGAGGTCAAGGAACTGTTACTGGCATCTCTGTAGCTACTGAAATCGCTCTGAATTATGAGCAGTGTTAGAGATGATAACAGTGTTTGGTAGATATTTGAAACAAAGTAAAGTAGATGTGAGTTTGAAAGCCTGGGACTTCCAGAAGAGGGAGGTAGATATCTCCGGCAATGAGGAACCACCAGGACACTCCTTCTCTAGGTACAGTGGTACAAAGGGCTAAAAGGGACTGGCCTACTCCTAGAGAGCACTGTGGATGAGGCAGTTCATCAGGGGAGAACAGTTCATAAACGGAGGGGCAGTGGTGGATGAAGAAGTGAAGGTGGAAAGGGGAGCATGCAGAGCCAAATGGGCATGAGAGTACAGAAGCTGCGGGAACAAGCAGTCCCGGTCTCCTTGTAATCACTAGCATAAATGCAGATACAGAGGGTAATAAGATTTATTTCAAGGTAGAAAAATGGCTGTTAAGCGTTTGGAGAGAAGGCATACTTGACAGGAGTGCTTGTTTTTATGGGCTTCCCTCTTAACCCCTTCTGATGGAGTATGGGGCTTAGCAGTCTGAGGATCTTCACTTGAATTGCTCTCTCAAGTAATTTCTTAGCATGGCATTTGTAAATGAAAATTTTATCACATAAAGAGAAGTGAGCTCAGGTGGCAAAGAAATGGGCACACTCATGTCCTGATTTTTTGAGTGTCAGTATCCTTTTTTATGGCATTTTGGTGATACAGCAGAAACGTGAAATAATTCAGGAAAAAATTTAGGTGACCTTGGGTTTGGCAGTGTTTTTAGATAAAACATCAAAAAGCATGATCCATAAAAGAATAAATTGGACTTTATTAAAGTTAGAATCATCCTTTCTGACAAAAACACTATTAAGAGAATGAAAAGATAAGTCACTCGCTGGGAGAAATAATTTCCAGAACACCCATTAGATGATCAAATGTTGTCCAAAATATATAAAGAACTCTTCAAACTTCAACAATGAGAAAATAAACAACCTAATGCAAAAATGGACAAAGCATCTCCACAGACAGCTAAAGAAGATACACAGTTGGCAAATAAGCATTTAATAAGATGTTCAACATCGTGTTTATTAGGGAACTGCAAAATTAAAACAACACAAAGATATATACCTATTAGAATGGCCTTAAAATTTTTTTTTTTTAATGATGATACCAAATGCTGATGGGAATGTGGAGCAGTAACTTTCTTTTGTTGCTGGTGGGAATTGAAAATGATACAACCACTTTAGAAGACATGATTTCATCTATAGAGTTAAAAAGATCAGTGGTTTCCAGGTGTTTGCAGAGATGAGATGGGGAAGAAGAATGGGTGGAGCACAAGAGATTTTTAGGACAGTGAAATTTTTCTGTAGGATACTATAATGTCAGAAACATGACCATGTGCATTTGTCAAAATCCATACAACTATACACGGCAAAGAGTGGACCCCAGTGTAAGTCATAGACTTTCATTTAGTGAAAATATATCAGTAGTGGTTCTTCACTTGTAACAAGTGTATTAATGTAATTAATTAATTACTTTGTTGAGTGATTGATGTAATTAATTGATTGTATTAATGTAAGGAACCATCCCCATTATCAACATCCCTCACCAGAGGGTACATTCCACAATCCATTAACCTGCATTAGCACCTCGTTATCACCCAGAGTCCATAACATTAGGGTGCACACTTGGTGTGCAATTTTATGGGCTTGGACAAATGTATAATGAAATAGTAACATATGTCCATCACCATACATAGTATTTTCACTGCCCTAAAAATCGTCTATGTTCTGCCTGTTTCAATAGCTTTATAGATACAGCTGGTTTAAAAAAAAAGTTTTCAGACTTCAACCTATATTACAAAGCTGTAATCATCAAGACAGTATGGTACTGGAACAAAAACAGACACTCAGATCAATGGAATAGAATAGAGAACCCAGAAATGGACCCACAAACGTGTGGCCAACTAATCTTTGACAAAGGAAAGAATATCCAATGGAATAAAGACAGTCTCTTCAGCAAGTGGTGCTGGGAAAACTGGACAGCGACATGCTGAAGAATGAACCTGGACCACTTTCTTACACCAGACACAAAAATAAACTCAAAATGGATGAAAGACTTAAATGTAAGACAGGAAGCCATCAAAATCCTCGAGGAGAAAGCAGACAAAAGCCTCTTTGACCTTGGCCTCAGCAACTTCTTACTCAGCATGTCTCCGGAGGCAAGGGGAACAAAAGCAAAAATGAACTATTGCAACCTCATCAGAATAAGCTTCTGCACAGTGAAGGAAACAATCAGCAAAACTGAAAGACAACCTACCAAATGGGAGAAGATATTTGCAAATGACATATGAGATAAAGGGTTAGTATCCAAAATCTATCAAACTCAACACCCAAACAACGAATAATCCAGTGAAGAAATGGGCAAAAGACATGAACAGACACTTCTCCAAAGAAGACATCCAGATGGCCAACTGATACATGAAAAGATGCTGAACATCACTCATCATCAGGAAAATACAAATCAAAACCACAATGAGATTATCACCTCACCCCTGTCAGAATGGCTAACATTAACAACTCAGGCAAAAACAGATGTTGGCAAGGATGTAGAGAAAGAGGATCTCTTTTGCACTGTTCGTGGGAATGCAATTGGTGCAGCCACTCTGGAACAGTATGGAGGTTCCTCAGAAAATTCAAAATAGAACTACCCTATGACCCAGCAATTACACTACTAGGTATTTATCCAAGGGATACAGGTAGACTGTTTCAAAGGGGCACATGCACCCCCATGTTTATAGCAGCACTATCAACAATAGCCAAAGTATGGAAAGAGCCCAAATGTCCATCGATGGATGAATGGATAAAGAAGATGTGGGGTGTGTGTGTGTGTGTGTGTGTGTGTGTGTGTGTGTGTACACAATGGAGTATTACTCAGCAATCAAAAAGAATAAAATCTTGCCATTTGCAACTGTGTGGATGGAACTAGAGGGTATTATGCTAAGAGAAATTAGAGAAAGACAATATCATATGACTTCATTCATATGAGGACTTTAAGATACAAAACAGGTGAACATAAGGGAAGTAAAAATAATATAAAAACAGGGAGGGGGACAAAATATAAGAGACTCTTAAATATGGAGAACAAACAGGATTACTGGAGGGGTTTGGGAGAGGGGATGGGCTAAACGGGTAAGGGGTATTAAGGAATCTACTCCTGAAATCATTGTTGCACTATATGCTAACTAACTTGGATGTAAATTTTAAAAAATAAGTAAAAATAATAAATAAGTAAATAAATAAATAATAAACTGAAACAAAGTTTCAAGAAATCCTGTTTTAAAATCTGATGTGACTTGAGAAAAAAAAGCTTGAGAAAGGTAAATGGATGCTATATGTTGATATTGGAATTGTGCTCATTTTTCTTTCTACCCTTATGTATTATAGTTCTTTTATCAATATGTATTACATTTAGTATAACCCCTCTCCAAAAAGATGAAGCTAATTTTTGAAAAAGAAATTAGGAGGGACACTGGAGTGGCTCAGTCACTTAAGCATCCAACTTCGGCTCAGGTCATGATCTCACAGTTCGTGAGTTCAAGCCCCACATCGGGCTTTGTGCCGACAGCCCAGAGTCCGGAGCCTGCTTTGGATTCTGTGTCTCATTCTCTCTCTTCCCCTCCCCCACTTGTGCTCTGTCTCTCAAAAATAAATAAACTTTTTAAAAAAATGTGAAAAAGAAATGAGAATACAACATCTAAAAATAAAGGGAAGGGGCGCCTGCGTGGCTCAATTGGTTTAGCGTCTCATATGAGATCGAGCACCTTGTCAGACTCTGCACAGGGTGTGGAGCCTGCATGGGATTATCTCTCTTTCTCTCTCTGCTGCTCCCCGTGGGTGCTCTGTCAAAATAAATAAATAGACATTTAAAAGTAATAAAAGCTAAGGGAGAATATATGAAACAAATAGGCAGAAATAATACTAAACCTTAATTTAGTGTTTCTGGTGATTGTCTTCCCCCCACCCCCGCCCCAAGAGACCACACAGGGGAGGGTCAGAGAAGAGAGAGAGAGAAAACAGAATTCCTAGCAGGGTCCCAGCTGTCAACACAGAGCCAGCCCTACATGGGGCTCGAATTCACGAACCCTGAAATTATGACCTGAGCCAAAATCAAGAGTCAGACGCTCAACTGCCTGAGCCACCCAGGCATCCCAATAAATAAATCTTTAAAAAAAAAAATTAAGCAAAAGATCCATAAACTTTTATAAAGTGGTGTCTCACTTTGTTGCGCTACCTTAAGTATGTCAAAAATGTTCTTCTGTTTTTAGGCCTTGTACCTGATAGCAACTAATGGAACCCCAGAACTTCAGAATCCAGAGAAACTTTCCCCAATATTTCGGGATTTCTTAAACCGTTGTTTGGAAATGGATGTGGAGAAAAGGGGTTCGGCCAAAGAATTGTTACAGGTGAATTTGGAAATAATACTATTTTTGGATAAGGTTGACTTTTTTGAGTAAGCAACAGAAAGTTTACATAGGGTTAATAATTACCATTTTGCTCTTCATTTATCACCAGCAACATTGTAGCTGCTGCAGTTTAGGATTGTATCTGCTAGGAATAAAATAGCTATAACACTAAAATAAGGTATATGAGTTTTTGCATGCTGTCAGTTGTCAGACAAGTCCATTGCTGGTGTGGGTATCTGGGTCATTTAGGTGAGCTTTTATAATATTAAATAGACTAAAAAGACTGATTTCAACTATAAAAGTGATATATTGATTATGTTGACTTTATACACATACTGAAATATGTGTTTGTTAAATAAATTCTAATCCGTAAAATAGTCTTTGGGGTTTAATTGAAAGGAAATTTTTAGCTTCTAAACTAGTGACATTCATGCATCTTTCCCCCTCTTTCTGGCAGCATCCCTTCCTGAAACTGGCCAAACCATTGTCCAGCTTGACGCCACTGATCATGGCAGCTAAAGAAGCAATGAAGAGTAACCGTTAGCATCATTGTCGTGGCCTCGTATTCTTTCTTCCATTTTCTAAAAGAAATCTTTTAATATATGAAAATTATTACTCCTTGGGGCTTAAAGAAATGGTCTGTATAACATGGAGGAAAAAGCAAACTACTGCTTCCTGAAGACAACCAAGAGAAAATTACAAAACGGAATGAAAACTTTCCATTGAATCCCTTCTTTATAGGGTCCAAAAGGAATTATGGACTGAATCACTAGCCATCTTTCAGCAGACAGCCCATCAGGGCCATTTATCATGCTTGAGATTTGCATTTAATTTTGCTGATTTCACTGTAATGGATCCCATTCATTGTCCCTTTTGGGGGGGGGAGGGTATTTTCAATACTTGAATGGCAGATTCGAGTTTTTCAAGAGTATTTGTTTCATCTGCTAGTCTTTTCTCTCCATAGCCTTTTTTTCCCTTGACATGCTCTTTTTGAGTTGCTTTGAGAAATTTTTGTCAAGCCTAAATTTGAGGCAAATGTAATAAAATTATGTAGTTCCTTATATTGGCAAAGGAGCTCAAAATCGTTTAGCTTTGTATAGAAGTTAGGGCCAGCTATTATTACACGTAGTATTTCAGTTCATAATTTGAACTGAAGGAAGGGAAGAAAAATATGTGATTTTTACCTTTTTTAATAATGTGAAAGTCAATTTTAGAAATTTCATGGTAGTGAGTTGTTTGGCATTTGTTACATGTATAATAGAGAGACTAATAATCTATATTTATAACTAAATCATTGAGACAGAAAAAGAATCCCATTGACTATACAACCTTACAATTTAATTTCCTTTCTAAGTGTATCCTCTTCAGATTGGGCTTTAGGAACCAAAGTTATTTGCTCTTTCTTGTTCCAACTTGGGCTTTGTGACTGGTTGGTATTGCTACTTTGCCCTTCCCCCTTTTTTCCCTTCATTTTGGAAATAAGTTTCTGTATATGTTGTAATTTTAGTTAGTTTGTTTTTTAATTAACCCTCGCACCCTACTCCACCCCTCTCCCTTTGGTAAATAATATAATAACCATTGAATTTTCAGAATTTAAAAGTTAATTTTTTTCCCATTTAAAGAAGAAAAATACTCGGAGCTAGCAGAAACAAAGCGAGAGACTAGAACTCTAAAATAATTAGGTAAGATTATATTCATGTAAGAGAAATGACGGTTACATAGAGATGCGGCTTCTGACCAGTAAACTGTGGAGATTTGTTATAAACATTGTTCCCAACCCAGTACCAACATTTTACTAGCAATGAGAACTTAACATGACAAAGTTCTTGATAAATTCATTGATTATTTGAGATGTTGAGTTACTCTAGATTTTTTTCAAAAAAAATAATGTGTAAAAAAAAAACTAGAGAAAGGAAGAAAAATGAAATATCCTTGTTGATAGCAATACTTTTTTTATTTTAAAAATTTTAAGAAGGTCTGTGACCTGTAGCATTAATTATGAGAGTGCCCTCTCTTCTCCCCTCCCATTCTCTCCTTATTTTTTATTTTCTTATGGAAGCAGTGTCGTCCCTCAAGCCACATTAAAGAAAACAATCTGGTTTGGTTCAGGCATTTTGTTCCCACCACCACTCTTAATTAACTTCACACCTACTTGCCAAATCATGAATAAAAATAATTTTGAGTACATTAAGGGAACTAATAGAATTTTATGTCCTATCATTTTCATCACATCTATGTTAAGATATGAGGATAGAATGCCTGTTTTTTATTGATAATGCAAGGTTTTCACAAAATGTGTAAAATAATTAGTGGAACTTTTACGTAGAGCACTTAATGATTTCTGTTTTCAGTTTGATTTTTTTTTAATTACAAAGTTTTTTTTAATGTTTATTTTTGAGAGAGAGAGAGACAGAGTGAGCAGGGGAGGGGCAGACAGAGAGAGGGAGACACAGAATCTGAAGCAGGCTCCAGGGTCTGAGCTGTCAGCACCGGGCCTGACAGGTGAGGCTTGAACTCAAAAATGTGAGATCATGACCTGAGCCGAAGTCGGGCACTTAGACCGACTGAGCCACCCGGGCACCCCCCAGTTTGATTCCTGATTTCATTTTTCTTTGGATTATATTGACCACCTACAGCTATGACTAAATTACCTTACAGAAACAAGCTGGTTTATTTCTGATGAAAATCTACAGTGCCTCTTGAGTTTCAGATTTGAACATTCTGTGTAAATTAGTTGTTTGGATGGATTACGATAAAGAAGATGCTACCAATGAAATAGAAAACCAACTAGATGTTAAGACTGTGATCCTCATGACCACTCTAGAAGGCCCTTCCATACATATGTCATAAAGACCATATTCCTTCAATTTAGTGCCAATGCCCCATTTTTATGCCTGTGACTCAACAAAGGTCTTTTCAATTTATAGAAGCAGTCTGGGATTTATATTTACAACTTCTTTGAGGGTTACCTGCATGTCCATTGCTGGCAACGGACTTTGTCATTAAAACCTGACTCCTAGGTTAAGGGAGCTACACTGTGGTTTATTCTTTACTTACTTGGATAAACTAACTTGTAATAGAAATATACTTTGGTTAATTCTGAAATGTGTCATTTTTAAACAACGTAATCCTAAAAGCAATATGGAATTGTGATTTATTAGTTAATTTTAAATTAAAATGTTCAGATCTTGTTGAAAGAAAAATTATATCTGAATCAGTTCATGTTTTTTTAATAACTACCTTTTGTAGTCACCCTTTTTGTCCTCACTTTAGAATGAAGATTCCCATTTAAATCTAAAAGTTACCATAGTTGTCCTCTTGTGTTATTAAAACAATGTTACTATAGTACTTATTTATTATATTTCAGATTTTCTGGTGGTCTTAAAGTTTCCTTCTCCTCTTGTTCCTTTTGCTGCTTTTAAGGGACAGTTAAAACCGGGAAACCATGAAAATATTGAATTTTTTAAACAGTGGTTGTGATAGCGTAAGAAACCAAAGCTAACACAACTGTCTTTGTGTGTTGAGTGCCTGGCACATAGAATAAATTCTCTTCCCTTCCACACATAAACATTAAGCTGCTTAATAATATGTATCTAGTTACCACCAGTCCTAAATGAAACTGTGCCTTTCATAAGCAATTTAAAACTACCTATATGAGTATTTCTTTATAGGGCTCACATAAATACATGTCTGTTTCTATATACTGTATTCTAGCCAGAACAATTTTAGATCTGATTGGGCTGTAGGTATAGTTAGAAAAAAATGAGAATTTGCATCAGTTTTCTTAATTTAAAAACTTTAAATATAATGAGATCCATATCCAGTGAAATGTCAAAAAATCATTATAGAATTATAGCTAAAATCCAGATTCATATTCCTTTTGGGTTTTTTATAGTAGAATTTCATAGTTAAGTAAAGTGAAGATTGTCTTCGGTGTTTCCATTGCTTCCACAATAGATAAGCTAAACAATTAAAATTCGTTTTCCCGCAGTGTATGTATATGTGTGTGTGTGTAAGAAAGGAAAACACACACACACACACACACATACTTTTTTTTTTTTTTTTAATCACTCAACACATTTACTGACCACTTTGGCAAAGACACTGTGGTATATATTGTGGGAATTACAAAGGAGAATCAAGCACTGGACTGGCCTGGAGAGAGTTGAAGTCCTTTTACTCACCATTCTGGAATGTTGCTAAATGAAAGGGAGAAAGAAATGTATAACTCTGTCAAATTTTCGTTCTGTATTAAGAAAAGCAAAGGATTATATTTGGAATTGGATGTCTTTGATAGGAATGTGTTGCCTTTCCCCCCACCCCTTATTTTGATAGATAGAAATGGAATTAAGTGAAAGTAGCTTGTCTTTTCTGTTTTGTCTTCAAATTTTATATTGACTTTTATTTTTAATTTAATCCCGTTCAATTATTTAATTGTTACATTGACATTAACTGCTGTATTTGATGACTTTGTTCAATAATTTTGTTCTTTCAGGGCTAGAAATAAACATTTTTTTTATGTTCATTTTCCCCTTTCCTAAACTTCAGTTCTTTCTTTAGATCAGAATAGTTTAAAAGAACAATAGATTTTCAAAAAGCATTCTAATATTTTTAAGGATAAGTGTTTTTTAAACATGGCACCATTCAGAATGTATTAACAGAGCTCCCAATTAGAAAAGTTTCCGGAAATGTATGGATAGTAAGCATGAACCTTCTCTCTTTTAAGTCAGGTTTAGGATACGTTTCTTTTTGTTTATATTGAGAGAGAGCAGAAGAAGGACAGAGAGGGAGAGAACAAGCAGGCTCTGCTCTGTGAGCACAGAGCCCAACATGGGGCTCGAACTCATAAACCATGAGATCATGACCTGAGCTAAAACCAAGAGTTGGATGCTCAACTGACTGAGCCACCCAGGAGCCACTAGAATACATTTCTTGTAAGTGTTCAGGCTCTCAAACCCAGGGAAACATTTCTTACCCATCTTATTCTATAACTTGGCCTGAAATTCTAATGCTTACCTCACTGAAGTAATAATATTACCAGCATTTCTGTGTTAAATACACCAAGAGATCTTTTTTTATATATGTTTATTTATTTTGAGAGAGCACATGTGCTCACGTGGGCAGGGAGGAAGGAGCAGAGAGAGAGAGGGAGAAAGAGAATCCCAAGGAGGCTCTGTGCTGTCAGTGCAGAACCCAACTGGGGGCATGATCTCACAAAGTGCAAGATCATGACCTGCGCCAAAATTAAGAGTCAGACGCTTAACCAACTGAGCCACTCAGGTGCCCCATTTTTTAGCATAGGGTGGGATATAGGTAATGACTGCTTAAAATATATTTGTTATTTTACAAAATAACCAGCTGAGCATCTGGGTGGCTCAGCTGGTTAAACATCTGGCCCTTGATCTCAGCTCAGGTCTTGATCTCAGGGTCATGAGTTCAAGCCCCACATTGGGCTCTGCACTGGGTGTAAAGCCTACTTAAAAAAAAAAAAAATTATATATATATATATATATATATATATAATTTTTTTTATATATACATATATATACACATACACACACATACACATATATACATATATGTATATATATACACATATATATTACACTATAAAGCTGTTTAGTGCTATTCTAACATTTGTATATCTTTATAGCAAATGTTTAAAACATTTGCCTAAGAAAGGTTCAGAAATGCCTGGATGACTTAAAAAGCACTACTCTTAGGAGGGGCATGTGGGTAACTCAGTCGGTTTAGCATCACAATCTCACGGTTTGCGAGTTCGAGCCCTGTATTGGACTCTGGGCTCGGAGCCTGGAGCCTGCTTTAGATTTTGTGTCTCCCTCTCTCTTTCTCTCTGCTCCAATCCCGCTCGTGTTCTGTCTCTCTCTCTAAAAAGTAAACATTAAAAAAAATTTTTTTAATGAAAAAACACTATTTGTAAAAGCTTCATGCTTTACTACTACCTTGATACTTTTGATATTTGTGGCTTTTTTAATTAGAGAGTTATTTTTTATGCTAAATTAATAAGTTTCATCTTTCAAAAGGAGAACATGAAGGGAAATGTCTTTTTAGGCCTAATTATTCTAGGTTTTTAACAAAGCGATGTACATAGATTAAAAATCCAAATAAGGGAGTTGTAATAAATAGTACCAGTCTCCAGCTTTAAACTCCCCACGGCTAAGTCCAGCTCCATGAGGATTCCACTTTTAACTCTGAGCTGTTCGTAGCAGGCATTAATCTTCACATTTTTAAATTATATACTTCTGCAAGTATTTCTTGACATTTCTATATTTTACTTTAACAACTTATTAACGCAGTTGAGAATTTGGGTACTGTCATACCAACTTACTGTCCCATTTCACTGCATCTAGTCTCCCATTTAAGAGAGGTAGCAATTTTCTCTTAAGTTTATTTATTTCTGAGAGAGAGAGAAAGCATGAGCGGGGAAGGGACAAAGAAGGGAGAGACAAAATCCCAAGCAGGCTCCCCACTGTCAGCACAGAGCCCGACTCAGGGCTCTGTCTCTCAAACCTTGAAATCATGACCTGAGTTGAAATCAAGAGTCATGCTTGACCAACTGAACCACTCAGGCACCCCAAGAGGTAGCAATCTTTGTTTATTGGAGTAGCAGTCAGTTTTTACCTTATGACTATGTGGGAATGTTGTTCACTTAAGTAATTTATTATCGTCACATACCATTTATTGTACAACTCTTTGCTTTTCCTGTTGTTCATTTTCTTGTCTTACTGTGTCCCTTGAAAGTTTCCTGTGTTCCTATTAACTAAGTTATCCCAAACTCGCCACAAAATTGCAAAAGCCCTCGGAAGACTATTTTCTGTGCAATTAGGCATCTCAGGTAATGACAGTTCCTTTTTCTTTCCTGGAACTTGAACTTGCATGTCTGAAAATGTTTCACATTTAATTGATATACAGAATTTTAGGTTAGAAATCCTCTTCCTTGAGAATTTTGAAGTCACTACTTCATTGTCTTATAACCTGACATTTCTGATGGTTATATGTAATCATTTTTCTGCTTCAGAATGTTCTAAAATTTTACTATTAAGTGCCTTGGTGAGGGTGTATATATTTTCATTGGCTTTGTGCATATGCCAAGCCATCTTGATAACAGACTCCTTTCCTTCAGTTCTGAGAAATTCTTGTATTATTTATTTAAAAATTGCTACTTTTCCCCCTGTGGTTTCTAGAATTCCTGCATTATTTTTTTCTTACCTTTTGCTTCTTTTTTTCAAAAGTTATTACTTTTTTAATGTTTTATTTATTTTTGAGAGTATGAGTGGAGGACGGGCAGAGAAAGGGGGACAGAGAGGATCCGAAGCAGGTTCTGCAATGACAGCAGTG